>NC_023170.2:11982365-13232365 GCF_000231095.2 Oryza brachyantha
AAGTTGGCTGTAGACGATTTAGAGGCAGCAGTTGGCTATACTATTAAACTTGCTCTTAGAGAAGGTTATTTTTGCACCGTCTCTATATTCACTGGATATATGCAGCTACTTTTCTTAATTCGGGAAATTAGCCCCTCAAATAATCCAATCCAAAATTCATGCCCTTATGCTACTCAGGGCATTTCTAGCAGATCAGTTATCCCATTCTTTATTATGAAAATAGAGAATGAAGAGTAAAAATTGAGCTTAAGTAGAATATTCATCTCATCTTCTATTTTTAAATGTCATCTAGAAAAACCATATTTAGATGTTCTCCCTTATCCAAAGAGATATAGATGATATCATATATAAATAATTTGCTGAAGTACAAAGAGACATAAATGATGAAACTGTTTTAGATGATCATCTAAATAAAAATATAGATAATCAAATTTAGATAAGTTGTCGGGATGTTCTCATGTCAGTGTAACCACTAGGTTAACTTGTCTTTTTCACATTTTTTAACCTTACTTAATTGACTTTTTGTGCATGCAGGAGTAGGAGCACAAAATGACTGGTTCACAGTGAATGATAGTGAATTGTTTTTCTTTTTTGTCTTACCTCAGCTGATGATGGGTGTGTTGAAGAAAACCATGCTGCCCCTGGTATTTGGAGCCACCTGTATTTACTCTTTTCGAGATATATGTTTGAACATAAATAGGTTTGAGGTGATGAAATGGAATTATCCAAAATTATGGACGAGCATGTTGTTGAGTTGAAGTGACTTGTTGACTTATCTTGGCTTTGTTCCGGGCAAACACATCGAATGCATATAATTCAACAGAATGCAAGCATATGGGAAACCTAGATGCACTTTGTTTTGAGAAATTTGTATGATAAAAATATTAAACACAATATATGTGGTTATTTTCTTTTAATTATTTCGTTTGGGAAAACCTTTATTGCTCTATTAGGGTGTGATTATTTGGTTTTTCATGGAAAAAAGACAAATAACATATTTATAAATAAAACATTTACATACGTATCCTTAGCACTGTAAAAACGTTCGATAAAAATAAACTTGGGTGAAAAAACATTTAAATCAACTCTAAAGTTAAGATTGAAAATTTAAAATTTGGTTTATAAGCATAATCACAAGTGAATATACGAGGGGGCTAGGCTATCGTAATCATAAATAAGTACTTTTAAATATGAAAATAATAAATTCAATCTTATGGTAAAAAATTATAACATAATAGAGCAATCGTAGATTATAGCTTTATTGTAACAAAACAAAACACATATTATACTTTGATGCGGATGGAGTAAGATTTATACTCACACCTGGGACAAATATGTAGCGACTAATGAGGGGCCCGGTGTCCACACCCATCTCTACAAAAGTTTTTGTACGAGGTGATACGGCGTAACCATTCTCGGTTTCTATTTACTTAGGGCATCCTGATTTGACTTTTGGTTAGTTTTGTCGGCCAACATGAACCCAGTTGCCAAAGAAAAAAAGAAGCCAATTCGTTTTCGTGGCTCAGAGAGGATCTCCTACTCCTAGTTGGTGTTTTACTTCAGACTTTCAGTGATTGCGATGTAGAAAGTGTTCAGAGTTTGTAGTCATTTTTGGTGTTCAATCGGAGAAGCGTACAGTGTTGAAATAATGCGTGGTACGATGCATTGCTTAGCCAAGTTTTGTACTGTACGATCAGGGATTGTATTGTCCATGTCCTGAGAGCTCATGGGCTATGGCTCACATCTTTCTGCAAGTTCATTGCTGTGTCATGAACATGACAGAAGAGCAGGAATTCAGTTCTATCAAGTGGGAGATTTGTTTTAGTCCAACAAAAAGTAACAAAAAATACCTCGAGGTATCGGTATCTTGCGGTACCAAATCATTTCTGATCATTATCTCGAGGTACCGGTACCTCGATATACTTTTTGTTGGACTGGAGCAAATCTCCTCAAGTGGAGGCAGTTCAGTGTTCAACTGAGGCCCCGTTTAGTTCGCAAAAACATCACATCGAATTTTTTACACCTAAATGAAGCATTAAATATACATGAACATTAAAACTAATTACACGGTTATGCGGGAAATCGTGAGATAAATCTTTTAAGCCTAATTAGGACGTGA
This sequence comes from Oryza brachyantha, assembly GCF_000231095.2. NCBI lineage: Eukaryota > Viridiplantae > Streptophyta > Magnoliopsida > Poales > Poaceae > Oryza > Oryza brachyantha. The sequence continues at coordinate 11,984,485 of NC_023170.2, forward strand.
TTAGCCATAAGTGCTACAGTAACCAACATGTACTAATGACGGATTAATTAGACTCAAAAGATTCGTCTCACGATTTCCAGACGAAATCTAAAATTTTTTTTATAATTAGAGTACGTTTAATACTTCAAATGGGTGTCCAAAAACTAAATTTAATGTTTTTGCAAAAACTTTTTACAAACTAAAGAAGCCCTGAGAGCAGACAAATGCTCTTCAGAATGTATTCTGCACAAGTACAGTTGTGTGGAGGCCTGGAGGGTGACATTTCTGCTAGGTAGTATTTTGCAGATATGACATGATATGATATTTGAGGATCAGAAAACGGTTTTAATTGCATTTTCTACATGCAGAAGGTAAAGGAATGATAACTAAGCCTTTTTTCTTTAGCTTTTGTTTGTAATAGCAGATAATGATGAATTATGTAGAAAATGAGCTGAAAATTTGTGAGTGGTCAAAACATAAATATAGTGAAATGCTTGCTGGATTTTTTTATGTTCAGAAAAAATCAGTATCCAGTGCAATTATTTAGGCTGAAAGCACAAATCTTTGTTTTCTTCTTGAATATTTTCCTCTACAGCTTTCGCAGTTGACAGAGATGTTTCTTGTTGGTGTCGATGAAAATAAATATGAAACAGAAGACCTAGATATTTCATTCTAATAAACAAAGTATAGATGAGATGGGTTAAACAATTAGGTGCACTACCTGAATACTTAGAAAAACAATCTTTCAACTACGTATGAGTGAATGAATGCGCATGCTTCCAAAGCTCCTAAATGGTGTGATTTTAGCAAAAACTTATGTATATAAAAATTTCTTACAATATATTTTTAAGATTATTTTTCAACTATGTAGTAATCAGTTCGGTCATTTACATCCTCAAATAGTTATCACAAATCATTCATCTATTTATTATCCCATTTCATTTAGCAGAAAAGAACACATAGTAAGATGCCATTTGCTAGCCTGTCTTGCCTGTGCCATGCTTTGGATGACATGAGGAATAGTTGTTGACACACAATAAAAGGAATGCAGCTTTAATAAATCAATCCCTTATCTTATATTCCACACTGTTGAAACCAAAGTACCCAAATGTCATGTCATGTCTTTAGCCAACCACATGTTCTTTCAAGATTGCAGCAGCGGCGGATTGATGATGCAGTCAAAAATATGATTCCACTGACTAAAAGGCTCCAATCCTTTTCTACCCTATCTTGATGACATTTTTATTTTGCTTACTGAAGAGAAGGCTACCTTTCTGTTCTTGGTAGAGAATCCTTTTCCAGCATTGCTGAATGCTTAACATCTGGGCAGGAGAAGGGGTTGGAGTTGAGAATTGCATTTTCCATATCAGGAGCAGATCTGACTTTGTCCAGTTGTGTGATGTACTAGATGAAAAAGAAAAAAATAAACAATAACAAATCTTTGGATCTAGAAGTGACAATTGCTTTGTTTGTTTAAGTTATCTGAACAGAGTATTTCTATTGGGTTGTTCAGTTGCCTGTCTGACCAAATGGCGCATTGCCACTGGACACAAGAGGGAAAAATGGCCAGGATAAACAAAAGAAAACAGGCTTGCTTTAAACAAATGTGATGGTGCTAGGAAAGAGCAGCACAATGTTCTGTTCTGTGATAATTGTTCAAAAAAAAAGTGTACTTACATGGGCTCAACAATGCAAATTTCAGGAGAACGGCATGTTCAACCTTGACAATCCAAGTCAATTTGAGCTGCAGCTGCATTATCAATTTATGATACCTGAGGCAACTTTGCCTCTAAAAAAGAATGGAATAGATAATAAATTGCGCCGTATTACTGGATATGAACGGCATGGAGGAGTGTCATGTAGGACACTACTTCTATCATTCTACGCATGTATTCTTGACTTAAAGGCTGGATTTTTATCAACAGTTTGCTGCCCATGAAAAACCATCTAAGCAATGCTGAAAACTATATAACTCTGTTGTTCTTATCCTGCAACTGTCTCATAATCTTCTATACATTGGAACCTGGATCATCAATAGACCTCCAGAATGTCAATAAAAGCTGACATGAAACATTATGGAAATAAAGTGTTCTAGAAAGAAAGGGATAGGCTGAATTCAATTCCATTATCCAAAAAAAAAGGTTCTTCCTCAAAGCATTGCACGGCCACATGTAAGTACTGTCATCACTCTCGTTAATCGTTTCCTAAACACTGTCTGTAGCAGCGTTTGCCTGGTAATCCATTTCGGTTAAATTTTGGTGTTGACCAGGTCAACATGGGTGTACATGTGAGCAAAACAAAGGAAATTGTGCACACATGCATAGCTCTGTTGCTGAATGAGACCAGGTCACCGAGCTACTCTCTGATTGAATCTGGACATAATATATAAATCTGCGTCGAATATGCCGCGAATTGGTAGTTTTTCAGGCCCAACAACCATCCATTTAGATGCTCTAATCTAATCAGCTTGCTCTCATCACCAGTACCATGTGACTTCAGAAGCATGGCAAATTGGGGTTTCTGACTTTCTTCCATCTGATGGCTGAGAGAGACAACAGGTAATGAGGTAACTGTGTGGAGTACTGGCTAGACTACGGCCGGCAGTACCAGTTATTTATTCAGATTCTCTCGTTTTTCGTGTTAAATGGTATGTTTTTTTAAAAAATTTTCCATAGCAAAGTTGCTTCAAAAAATCATATTAATTTATTTTTAATTTTTTTATAACTAATAATTAATTAATCATATATTAATCTGTTACTATGTTTTGCGAGCCGGATTACATCTCCCCTAAACAAACGCTTCCCACAAGTAGTAGCATCCACTAGGGGGATTGAGAAGTCGCACGCCTAAATATTCCATCAACCTCCAGCAACTAACAGCATAGAAAAATGGGGACCAAATGCCAAAATCTTTAATTGTTTTTCATATTTTGACAAGGTACAACGAGGAACACATCCATTCACTCCACACGTACACACGCCTACGCGTTTCTTTTGGGTTAGATCGGATAACAGTGAGGTTCTAATGCATGGGAAACGTGTAATCCCACTGAGCATGTGCGGTCTAGTTATGGCTAATCATGGGATTAACCCTAGTGAAACGTACGGAGAAAACACCTAGAGCAGTCCCCAATACATACAACACTCTGCACATCATCTTAGACTAACTCCTACAGTACAAAACACTTAAAAATGGTAGAAGAAAATTGATAGTTGTGATTGTTTGTTTTTTTACTGAAAAGTTATGGATTCTAATTGGGGTAGAGCACTAGACTGCTCTAATGCCGTGCAAGCTTCGTTACTAGAATCAAAGTTGCGATCCGCTACTCTCACCATCGAAGGCAACAGTTTCCGAAATAACAAGAGGCCGATTATTTGTCTTTCCCAGAGAAAAAAACAAACAACTATATATTTGTAAACCAAAATTAATTTATAAATAAAAATTTTATAAACATGTTCTTAATAATTTAAAAACAACATTAAAAAATAAACTATGATCAAAAATCTTAAAATTAATTTTAGATTTAAATTTTAGTTCATAAGTACGAATAAAAACGAAAAAAAATATAGGTGCAATATGGTAGCCGGTGCAAAGGGAGAAAAAAGGTGTGCCATGATGTGACACTCCTTTAGGCAGTATTATAGCATTACCTAGAGTCATTAAGAACACACCTTAGCTGGTTGTCAACTAAATATTACTCCTCCTTTTTTTCGACAGAATTGATTTTTGGATGGCCTGATCATTTGTTTTATTAAAAATATAATTATTAATTATTTATCATAATTTCATTTATTACTAAATAAACTTTAAAATGATTTATAATTTACATATTTACACAGAAATTAAATAAGACGAGTAGTTAAATATAAATTCAAAAGTCAATAATATAAGAGAGCATAGTTTGATCATATAGTACATATATTTGTTATTTCGAATTACGGAGTGTTATCTTAAAAGATGAGTACACGTGAGTTATGAGTTATAACTTGTTAATTATTAATTTTGAATTTCATAATTAATAAATAAAATACTAAATTGAGAATCCAAGATATGCACGATTTCATTTTTATTAGTTCCAAATTTTAGTATTGTTGGATCTGCGGAAGAAAAAATAATGAATCCATGGTATTTTCAATTATGTGTCTTATCAAATTCAAACTCTCAATATGATCTACGGTTATGATAAGATGATCGATCAAATCGACGGTCAAATTATTTTAAGTTGTATGGGAGCTCTCTCAATGCATTTATTTTCTCAGACTATTTCACTTGAGCATTTAACAAAATATTTTTTTCTCACTTTACCATCTAAAATTCAACGTTAATATGTTTCAAGTTTCAACATATTTAGATTGGACACATGGAAATCGTGTATGCATGCACTTTTTTTTATCAAAAAAATGCTTTGAATATTACAACTTTATAGAGCTTCCGAAATGTTCATACTTTACAATAAAAATTAGTGACTTAAGTTACATTTTAAAGACTATGTCAACATTAAAAAAAACACACCGTGATTTCGTGATCGGAGTAACTACGTCTCTTCCGGTGCTAGTGTCACATTGCATGCGCCGGTTAGGCACGTCACCAATAGGTCAGTCCTTACGTTTGATGGCATCAAGAAGCAAGAAGAGGAACACCGGCTGGTGAAGTAACAAAATCATGAAAATCAGATGGTTGCTTGCTTGCTAATCATGGGCGATTTACACTGATTTGATCCCCAGGTCAAAATGTGTGTTGTATTATTGATGATAGAAAAGAATGGCTCACAAACAAACACTCATTTACTAGTGGGGAGCAAAAAGGCCTTGGAAAGAAAAGCCCATGCTGCTTAGAGTTAGAGGAGAGCTCTGTGCATTAGTGAGCCTGGAATCACAAAAGGGGAAAACCCTATGGTCCATGGCCACACTGCATGACTCACACACCATGATCTCCAGTCAGCTCCACTGCAAAGCTTATTAGCTGCACCCCTAGACAAACTTCCCCCAAAATTTTAACTTTGTCATGGCAACAAATGATTTTGGTTTTCTTTTAGTCGTTAGTTGTGGTGGTGCGCTACGCCTCCCTTCATAGACTAATTTGGACCAACAAACAAACGACCTCTCATCCAAAGGAGCAAACAAATACAAAGAATCATAAGGAACATGGCATGTCAAAATCCTGCTAGATCACTCAAAAGTTGCATATGTGCAGCTTATTGGATGACAGTGCAACAGCAACATCAGCAGCAGCAGCAGCAGCATACAAAGGAGAAGCATCTGTTGATTATCATCAGGGAGAGTGGCAAGTGGGTTGGGTTGGTGATGGATCATCATGTTACAGAATTTTTCCCACCTTGGCAAGGGGGAATGAATGAGTGAATGAAATGGCAATGGCTGCGTAGCCATGGTGCACCGATTCGACGGTGGCAAACGCACTCGGCGTTCTTGGCAGCCGCTGGTCCAGATAAACCATTGGAGAAGGAGCAAATGGAGCAAAAGGATCACATGATTCGCTTCTGAGAATAATAACGAAGGCTTTATATCTTCACAGGAAATGTCAAAAAACCTGCTTTTCAATCGACTTTACCAATCTCAAACAGAAACAGAAGAAAAGATTACAACACTATCCAATGTTTTAATTAGTTACGGTATGGAGTATATATTCTTGGTAAGACCTCGGATGTTTTGGATTACAATTAAGAATGATTAGACAAGCAAACAAAACTGGATGACACTCGAAGGCAAACAGCACCTGCTCTTCTTGGTAGCGCAGCAGAACCTTCACCTGTGCTTTTGTATAACATTTTTCTTCGTCAAATCACCTGGTGCCCTTCCCTTTCATTTTCCCCTTCCCTTTACCAAATCCATTTGCGCTTCCTTTGCCTTTCCCCCGTCCCTTTCCGTTGCCATCCGGTCTCCTGTTCTTCTGGAATTTGCCGTCTTTTGAGGGTCCATCATGCCTCCTGATATTTTTCTGGAATTTCTGGAATTTACTGTCCTTTGAAGATTTATTCTTCATGCGGGCAATATCCATTGCTTTTTGCTGCCTGCTCTTTTGTATTTGTTGGGGATTTCTAATCTCGGACGGTACATCGGCATTTGGTATATACCGGTGCCCACGTCCAGCTGCAGTGTGTTTTCTGTTTCCTCTTTGATGGCTACCTGCAAAGGGTGGTCATGGCATCACGCAGCATTAGAGATGTTACGACACTCAACAGAACAAGGGAAAGCCATGCTGACAAAATTTATTGGAAGATAAGAACAAGCACACGCAAATTGCAAAAGGCAGATAACAATGCATGTGATTATGTGAAGCAACCCTTATCCCATTCAAATGCTTGTGATTCCATCAGGTTTCCAGTCAATTTGGGTCATTTGTCACCAGGGTTTCCTTATTTGTACACCCCCTGATTTCAGCTATTAACTCAAAATAATGCAAGTCCATCCATTTGTGACAGGTGTATCACTAAGCTAACCAGGAATGGATCAAGCACAAGGACCACAACAACCAACAAGGCAAATCTGAACACAATTACAATTAACCTTTTTTTATCATGGCTCAAGAAACACAGTAGTCGACTGCATTAAAAATGGCTTTTTACCAGCCCTGTCTCCCAAGCTCACACAATCCCATAGAATCCCTCAACGTTTCATAATGAGGGAAAAGTAGAAAATAAATAAGCTATCATTTGCAATGAAATTTTATATATACAGGTATGATACACAAGGGATGCAGACAACTATGGGTAAATTATGCTGTGGTGGACTGATGTCAAGCAGTAGCTTCAGCTCTACCTAGTACTCCAAACAAAAGATCTGGTTGAGTACATACAATTTTGGAATGTGGATGCATAAGCATGTGATCATATATTAGATTATCGAAGAGCTATTTTGTAATTTATAAACCCCACAAAATATGGTCAATTAAAAAATAAGCTCGCCAGATGAGAAACTATGAATGAAATCATGAAAAGCAAGACATGCTATAGCACCATCCTGCCAATATTGAGCAACCAAATTTGGTTATTAATCCTTATAAACAAAACGGGCAGATAAGAAATAAAATAAACTTCAAAAGAGTTGACATTAAGAAAAGGCATTCCGATCAAGTGACACAATAGGAGGATAAATAATGCATTACCTGTCGTGGATGCACCCTCTTCTGCAAAGTGACCAGATCTTCCGCCACTACTGATAGCTCTATGTGTTTTCTGCTGCCATTTCTTGTAGATCCCTGTTTTTGTTGGCTTCAACGTTGCACCACTTTCCGTCTTAATCTAAGGAAATTTGGCAGGTCTCATACATGAGAAGTCAATAATTGTGTATTCTGTGACATAAAGGAAAAATACGAACTAGAAACAGAACTCAATGTGGTTCACTTCAGACGCAGATAAGCAAAGTGGAAAAATCATTTCAATCATAGAAAACAAAGGTAAAAAATTGACCTGCCAAGCAACTGTGTAGATTATGAGATTGAGAAACAAAATCAATACATATATCCTACGCATTGGAAGAGCATCATATCTCACTGATGGAAAGGGCAAACTACGCATATTGACAAGTGACCATTAAATATTGAGAAAACTCCTTATTTTCCATGCTTTACTCATTTTCCTTGTAGTTGCAGGCCACTGAAAAAACATCCAATTTCTTCTTATTCTACTGATGGTATCTACATGTTTTCTCATGCAACTCCTGCCATCCTACCGCGAGTGAGTTGCTGTTGTTACAGCCTTACAGGTATTATACCTGTCAGTTTTTTTTTTCCTTTCCTTTTTTGCATACATGGCAACCTAACCTTGGTTGTCATCTGCTAGTTCACATCCCTGCAGATGGCCCACTCCTTCAGCCCTAATGGCAGCAGGCTTTTCTTTGTGGCCATCATGTGAAGCAGGCCACAGATCAAGGCACATCAGCGGAACAACAGGCAATGGGAGCATGCTCCAAACTCCATTGCAACACAAACCGCGACTCAATTTGCAGGGACATCTTCTCAGCTGTCTGTGTTCACCTCTGTGTGTGAGGTACAGTCATGTGTTGTTCCAAGGAATGGGCATTTGCATGAGTTCATTCTCTGGTTACTAGTCATTGTAATCATGTTCGAGTTGCTATCCATGGTGGGAGTTCAGGATATAGTGGTTGTGCGAGACATGAAAGAAGACAGAAGAAGTTGGTCATGAGGAAGAAGGGCAATTCCATAGTTTCAGACCCTAGTTAACAGGGCGTTAATGGAATGTTGGAAAGTTCTTCCGACACTTTAAAGAAACAAAGATTCTTAGAGGTGTACAAGGAAATCTGCTGCTAAATTCACATAGTAAGGATTTTTTTTCCCTCTTAAATATCACAGAAAGAAAGATGCAGAACATCTATCTTCAACAATTAACTAACAAACTCAAAACTACCTCTATCAGAGTTGATGGTCTGTTAGAGAACAAGAATCCATCACCAGTAAAAAAGAGTCTTCAATAACAGTATCCAGATGCACTCATACACAATCATGATTACAATCATGCTGGGAGTTATCAGACTAGGGCCACGTTCGGGGGATGAATTATGAGGGTTAGTTTTCCAACGCGGAAAACGCAGTAATAAATTAGTACATGATTAATTAATTATTAATTATAAAAAATTAAAAAATGGATTAATATGATTTTTAATGCAACTTTCCAATGGATTTTTTTTCAAAAAACACACCGTTTAGCAATTCGGGAAGCGTGCACGAGGAAAAAGAGGTAATATGGCTTAGTTATCCAAGCCAACGAACGCGTCTTAGGGTAGTTAACAGAATTGATGTTAGAAAATTCTAGGTTCCAGTGGAACTATAACCCCTGTGTTCTAAAATTGTGTTTCTAACTTTATAGTAAGAAACCATTTCAGATGGAGGCCTGGAGGGTATCAATCAAAGCACCTACATGACTAGTCGAGTATAAGTATATTTTAAGAATGAAGGCACTATTTCCTATTGTTATTTCTAGTTCAAATTGATACAGCCAACAAAGAGCACAAGAAATCCAGGATATCTATGACTAGCCTAGCATTTGCTAAGTCTGTACCATTACAAGGAAAAAGAATATTGGAATCTAAATAAAGCAATTCAACTCGTTGTAGAGATGGCAACAAATATGTTTACTACCTCCGTTTCACAATGTAAAACTCTCTAGCATTGCCTAGATTCATATGGATACTAAACACACACACACTGACACACACACATATCAATAGATGAATGTAAGCATAGTCAAATTGTCTTACAATATGGAACGGAGGAAGTACTAGTCTAGCAATGTGCATTTCAGTGTCTCTTCCAAAACAAGATTAAGCACATAACATGACCAAGATTTACCTTTCCTGTAGCAGTGACACGATCCCCACTATTTAACTTGACAAACTTGTTCTGCAGTAATGAATAAACACCATGACTACGTGCAAAATACATATCACAAAAATTAATGTCACAATCAATGGTCATACCTTTTTCCAGTGATATCGAGTTTTCTGTGACTGCATACCCGAGGTTTCATCATCGACTAGATCAAGAACAGCAGCATCCAATCTGCATGATAGCATTATGCCTTTACTTAAGAACGCAAGACTGTGAACCTGAAGGCTCCATTACAAAAATAATAAAAGCATAGTTTGGACAAAAGCACTGTGCATCCAATTATTGTCTTTTGAATTGCAAGCAGCAGATCCTACAGGGAGCTCTATGGTATTTGTGGTTGGATCAAGCAAATATAAGTATGCTGGAGGGAAATATTAATTGATATTATAGCAATAAATGCCACTCGTCCAGCACAGGTATGAAAAATGGTCGGACAGCTAGGCGATACTGGCCAGGAAAGGTGTTTTTTTTTTCATACTAATTTTAATTAAGAACTGTTACTACTGCTTATGGAAACCAAACTGGCATGACATTTTGAAGAAAGGAATATCAAAACATTAAGTGGAAAAGGGAAACATAAATAAACCAGATAGAGATAAGAACAGGCTGGCTATCAATAAAATTTTTATATCTGATTTTTATATCCCAGGTCCAAACAGCATTGCTTTTCCCAGTAGATGCTGAGTTCATTTGATATGGCGATTGAACTTTGGCATTGGAAAAACTCAATTAGCCTCCAACTAAAAGGTCACAATCATATATCAGCAAGTGCATACCTGTTTTCAACAAACCCTTCATTGGCCCTCACTGACAATCCAGCTTCCAAATGCTAGAGTAAAAGAAAATCAACGAGGGCAACAAAAAGCTACATCAGGCAGCTGTTATTTAAGTAATGAAAAAACATTTACAAACCCATGGAAATTTTGAATTGGAGGATCTTTAAGCTCTTTGAGAGGCATACTTGGTTTTGAGGCACTGAACTGATGTAGTAGTCTTCATCTCTAAAGCTCTGTGACTTTCGCTTATTACCACAAACTTCTGAAATGGATATAGAATACAAAGTAATAAGAGTGATGATGGTGCAACTTCTCCAGGAATACTGTCAGTGAGGAAGAAAATTCAAGATGCCCTTTTAACTGAGAACAGCAATAACAGAGGTGTTGATCGCACAATGGGGAGAAAAGAATTTAGGACCTTTCCTCTCCCAGTTTGAAATGTTTTCCACCATTTCTTCCTGTATAAATAAAATCACAAAAATCAGTATACAAAGCATAAGAAAAAGGTGCCGTACTCAATGTAGCATAGACAGCACAAGAAAAAAAAGTAGAATGGTTTTAATACTAGCAAGTCATGTTTTCCCCATTATTCCATTAACAAAACAAAATTCTAACTTCTAACTGACAATTAATCTAAAAAATGAAAGGCACAGGGTTGCCTGCCCTCTCTATGACTGTATACTAGGGCAGTTGAGCCCATAATTAACCATTTAACTCAGACAAAGTTGCAAACACCCTTAGGTGGGCAACTGAAAACAAGAAACTAATGAACTGCAGAAGAAACAATTGCTAGAATAATAATATTCTTTATCTTTACTAGAATAATAAAAGAGCTCTTTTGGAGTAGCTTCTCCACATAAATGACACAACTCCACAAATAGCATAGCTCACAAGGTCTGGTTTGATCTTCAGTCAGTCTAACAACTCACATCCTAACTGATTGGAATTGACACACCTAGCTGCTAGAATTTCCAAGATCTGACAAACTTATCCAGTTAACAACTTATGTACTTTTAACATATCCAAGTGGTGGTCTGAATTACGCTATGTTTGATGGGAACAAGCAAATATATGCCATTTAAGAGTAATACCTTTGGATCTGGATCACCAGAATTCTTTTGATGCACTAAATTTATGATACCCTCATGCACTTCCCTTTTTTTTTTCATCACATCAAGATATTGATTTGAACCCTGAAAGCAATGCAAGACATTGATGACAGCAAATTTAGAAATAAATGCTATGACACGATTACACATCTCTGTCACATTTGGATGTATTACATTCCAGACATCTAAAAGTATATATAAAAAGATTTAGTTGTTGCGAGTTTAGAAGAATAACATGCAAATATGATGTGCAAAATTCATAAAACAAAAGAAATACTTGATTACTTTAGAAAATCTTGATCTAGCAGCTTCACCCTCGGCCTCTAAAATCGTCTGCTTTGGCCTAGTATAAGTATTAATTTAAGATGAGAAGACCATTACATGACACAGAATAAGCAAGTGAAAGAAAAATTTGGAAGTAATCACAATTCAAGAAACTACCTAAATGATTTCAAGCGCTCTGAGAAGGCAAGAGCTGAAAGCTCATCTGACCCAAGTACTTCCCTGAAAATTGGATGAAGACCTTCACGAGGCAAATCTTTTACCCTTCTGATTGATTCTTGTGAAGGCATTGGACGAGTCTTCAAGTATAACCGGAAAGCATTAGTGCATGGCTTTTCCAATGCAATCAGATCTGTACAACCACTTATGACTTCTTTTACTCCATCTGAGACAAGATCAATGATTGTCTGAGGAAAACGCCCATATACTGTTTCTCCATTTGCAAGAGCTTGATCAATTTTCAAATTCATTCCCTCCATATCCTTCAGGAGTTCCTCCTCTGTTGGAGCAGGTCTAAGAGGCTTTGAAAGGAATAGATGGAGGTCCAATAAATAAGGCATATCCTCTGAAGTGACAAATGAATATGCTGTTCCACTTCTACCTTGTCGGGCTACTCTTCCAACCCTATGAACAAATAATTTAGGCTTTGCAGGAAAGTCCCAGTTCACCACATTATCAAGCAATGGGATATCCAGACCCCTTGCAGCAACATCTGTCACAATTAGTAACATGGTTTTTCTTGCCCTGAATTTTGAAATATGAATATTGCGGGCTTCTTGATCCATAGCACCATAGGAAAGAGAAGGTTCTAAGCCCTCCTCAAGGAACAGAGTATTTAAGAACTCTACATGATGCTTGGTTGAAACAAATATTATTGTCTGTTCCTCAGAGCTGATTCGCTCCCTGACCAAGTACAGTAAAGCTGCTAGTTTCTCCTCCTGGCGCAGTGTGAAAAAGGCAAGTTTAAGATCAGGACTGATCTTTTTGTCCAAATCAAGTCTTACAATTTGTGGGTCACGAAGGCCAGCTTTTGCAAAATCTGCAAGGGCTTGTGGCAAGGTGGCACTGAAGAGCAATGTTTGTCGCGTATCACTCAGCTTATGTAGAATTTCATGCAGTTGCTGGATCAACCCCAAGCTAAAGAGGGAATCTGCTTCATCAAACACAACATATTCGACTGTCCTAAGGTTCAAGTCCTCAACCTCCGCCAAATGGTGCACAAGTCTGCCTGGTGTTGCAATTATGATATCTGGATTTTCTGCCAATTCCTCAAATTGACTCTCCATGCTATCTCCACCAACGATCAGGCTAGTCTTTAGATCTACACAAACAGAAAAGTATATATACAACTCATCAACATTGTTGTGGCATTTTATTTGGCAGATAGAAAGACACAGCGTAGAAAAATATATAAAAAATGTTATTCAAGTTATAATGAAGATACAGACACCACTGGCAAATTACTCAGGTCTCAAGCAGCTGAACCTGTGATGTATCATGTCAAAAATTGGACCGTATTGTCATAATAAATGAGAAACATGATACTGAGGAACACTTAACAAAATCACCAGCAACAATAAAAAAATCAAAAAATGGGATAGAATCAGGGTTTGCGTTACCGTCCATACCGCGTATGCTGAGGCGCCGCGGACCCGCGGTTCCCGTGCGGTAACCGCGGAAGCCGCAAAAACCAGGATGAATTTGAAAATCAAAAATTTGAATTTAAATCTTGCAGGAAAGGCGGCTTGCCACGCGGTTACCGTGCGGTGTTGCATAGGAACCGCAGCTAATGCTTGTCATAACAGCGCATGAGAACAGCGGAAATCGTGGTTTCCCGCGCGGTTTTCACAGCCAATACCGCAGTTACTACAAGGAAACCGCAGGGAGAAGAAGATTTAAAAACAAGAAAATCTGTGAGATGTCAAATGCAAAAAGAACTTTAAAAAATCTGAAAAAAAATACAGGAAAAATAGAAAAATATTTTGTGACTATATTTGTAAATTTAGGACATAATATAGGGAAAAAAATTTTGACATGACATTTTCTAAATTCTTGACATTACAACATACAAACATACACTGTCATATCACCCTTCACCAAATAATTCACATCAATAACAAGTAACAATAACTTTATTTTGATTGATGCGTCACAACTATACCTACTACCCATTAATACGAACAAAACTATTATGTATGTGCTAACATGCACATATAATTTTCCTCCATACATACTTTCGCTATATCTATCGTTGTATATTTGTATTTCAACATTATGTACAATATGTGTCTAGTGCAAATTAATAATGACTCAACAACAAAATATTCTTAATCATCTTCTTACAAAATATTATTTGCAATAGGCTATTTTTTAAAAAAAATTTCCCCAAAATTCTCGGATATGATTTTTAATTACGCCAGAAATACATTTTTTCATGAATTTCTTTGACAAAACTATACCATATATCAACCTATACAACACATATTTTTTTGGTTAAATTCCCTCAAATTTAAAGTCGAAACCGCAGCCATACCGTTACCGCTCCTCAGCGGAGGGCCTGGTTACTGTGGCTACCGCGATAACGTGAACCCTGGATAGAATAACATGAAGCTACAAACATGCGATCAATGGCATTAAGAATATTCCAGGACATTGATCAATAATTTAACAGAACATAGAAATAAAGGAAATTTCAGAGAGAGAAACATTCTAAGACATTAATAACCTGCTCTAAGCAATAACGACATATATAAATATATAGTTAGCCAAAACATTTCTAATATCACGTAGCATGAGAAAGTATAACCACAATTCCAGATTCACCAAGCTAATTAGCTAAATTAGTTGGGAGTGGTAACGAGCGCGGTACGCACTAGTGAACTTCCCAAGCTGATGGGTGAACTTGAGCGTCTGCGTGGCGAGGTCGCGCGTCGGGGAGAGGATGAGCGCGCGGACGCCGGCGCCGGCGTCGTGGCGGCGGAGGCGCTGGATCATGGGCACGAGGAAGGCGGCGGTCTTCCCGGAGCCCGTGCGCGCCATGGCGGCGATGTCGTGGCCGGCGAGGATGAGCGGCATCGCCTTGCGCTGGATGGGGGTGGGGACGCGGTACCCCTTGTGGCGCACCCCGCGGTACACCTCCTCGCAGAGCCCCATCGACTCGAACCCGCCCGACTTGGCCTTCTTGTTCTTGCTCGCCCCCTTAGCCTGCTTCGGCCGCCGCGGCGGCGGCGGCCTCTGCTGGTCCGCCACGGCGCCCGCCGGGGAGGAGGAGGGCCTCGGCTTGCCCCCGCGGGGGGTGGATTTGGAGGGCGTGAGGCGCGCCATGGGAGAGGAGGAGAGGTAGCGGTGGGTTTTAGGGCTTTTTTGAGGTCTCGGCGACGCGGCGGCGGAGGCTGCAGGGTTAAGCTGCGAGATGGCGCGGCCGCGCGGGGGAGGCGGGCTGGGCCGGGCCGCGCCGGGCCGGAAGCCTGGAAAGATGGAAATTTGGGGTAGAGATTGTGGATGGGCTAATGGGCTCACCCCTATCCTCCTTGGAGAAACTGGGCCCGTTTGTAAAAATCAGCACTGGGCCACCTCTATTCTTCAGAAAATGCTCCAGCCTCCCATGTCCAAAGAGCGGATACCCTATCACCTACGGAATTTTTTATTTCTATTTTATTTTTTAAAACATTTACACAACTAGAATTTCATTCAAAAATACTGTAAATCTAACCTCCTCGCATCCAATCAGAGGGGTAATGTATAAAACGTCTTCCGGAAAGGCGTGTTAGTTGATGTGGCAAACGGAGATAGGGGCACGACGACGGCCGGTCAGCAGGTCGGTGGTTATTTTTGTAATTTAGCAAGTGGGAAAATGCAAAAAGTTTGTCATCCGTGTGACTCCTCGTCGTCCTCGCGACGTCTCGCCTTCCGCGTGTGACGCCTCGTCGTCCGCGGCGACGAAGGCGGTATGTTTAAGGTGCAAGATGGTGCGGGGCTAGGCGAGCTGGGCTGGGGCGGGCCAGAAGCCTGGAAAGATGCATAACATTGGGACTGTTTGTGGAGTTTTAGATTCTGAGAAGCAGCTGTTTGGTAGCCAGCTTCTAAGAATCTAAAAAAGCTCCTAAACCCAGCTTCTAGATTCTTAGTTCATTTTCCAGAATCTATAACTATAGATTCTCAGAAGCTGTGGATCGTTTGGGGTAGCTTCTGGCAGAAGCAGCTTTTGGGAAAAGCTATAGCTAGAAGAAACTCCCCAAACAAGCCCCTTATCTTTTCGTCTCTACTTATGCTTATATACAAAATTTAAATTTTCAACCTAAAATTTAAAATTGATTTTGAAGTTTTTTCATCGAAGTTTATTTTGTAGCCTTGGCCTTTAGATTGATAAGAATATATATATAAAAATTTTATTCATAAATTATTTTTCGTTTGTAAATATGTCGTTCGATGCAATCACGCTTGGATTTTGGAGCAGAGATCGTGGATGTGCTACTGGGCTCACGTTTATTTTGTACTCATTATTTAACAAAAAAAATTCTTCAAAAAGGTTACAGTTTCATATCATATATTTTTGTCAATAATGTTGGCACAATTATAGTTAGAACATACCTACTATCGTATTATTTGGCTGCTGCTAACTTCTATTACACATCCTAAATTGTCACCATGAATCCCATTAATCAAAATTTGAACATATTTGATCAAAATGGAAAATTCTTTGATGGATTAGATTGTACAGATGAAGTATGTTTATGTTTTGATCGAAGGTGTACTCTTACATCTCATTCATCTGACTTGAGTTGTTTTTTTTCCCTACCAGTTGTAACCTTTCTTCTAATCATCACATGATGGATAAACTCTCCAACTTTTGATTTACATATGAACGCAGGGGAGATAAGTTAAACATTATTTTCCCTATTCTCAATCAAACAATATTATATAAAGATAAGTAAACCAAAGTCATATTCAATTTAATGCCGGTGGCCTACCTCGTAAGTCATAAACATGTCCCTCTGGCTCTCGTGGCCACGATATTCAAGGACATACTGAACACCCCTCGATACACACGCTAAACCCAAGCAAACAGCAGCAGGGTATTACATCATCGTACTCTTGTTGTTTATTAGCCTATTATTATGACACAAACAACAAAACATTGACGATGTGCATTTACGGTACGTCAAATCGCTCATGTTTATGTGTAAAATTTTCATGAACGTTTTAGAATTCTTTGAACTTTCCTAGCTTTCTATGAATTTTTAAAGTTATTATTGTTCCCCCGAACTTTTAATGTTTTTGAATGTTTATGTTCGAATTATCTTATTTTCTTATACTATTTATATTATTTTCAAGCCCTTATCCAACTCAGCTGCCCCCAAATGTTGTTGGGATTTTTTTCCCCACGTGAAAGGTTACCGGAGAAATATTCGTATGGTTATAATAGCATGGTTACAAATTTCTTTTTCCTTTTTTTTTTCTTCCAAGCTAGGCCTTGGGGAGATAATGGCCACCTTCTTATAAAAGAGAGCAAATTGGCTCCGTTCTTTTCAACCTTATAAGATTAACCATTGGATTATCCATTAGCACAGTTCTCAAGTAGTTAAATTGTATGTTTCGCACGAAAATTTTCTCTGCAAAGGTTTATTTTGATAGATTTCTCTATCTTTCAATTTGCACTATTTAATTATTAATTAATCATACACTACTTATATTTGTCAATTTGCTTGAGGCTAATCGGCTAACCGAAGAGAATGAGCCCAATCTCAAGCATTCTCAAGGCAAATGATTACAGAAAATCTACAAGTTCTTTCTTTTACCAGAAAAGTTAGAATAAAAGTATTAACCTAGCACTAGGAGTCAGAACGAACATTTACCTTGAGTTGAAAAAATCATAAATTACTTTGGAGTTATTAGAACTAAAATTTAGGATTTACATGAATTAGTTTAATTCCCATAAGTAAGAAAAATTCCTAGCGTACTACTAAAAGGCTCAGAAGGTTATGCACTTGGGCCGTTGTGCGCCCACTGGCTCAGCCACCTGCCAACATTTTTAGTTCCAGCCATCCGCTGGAGAAGATCAGATAGGACTGTACACAAGAACAGTTTCAGCACAATGCAAAGTATAATCAGTTTCTGTACACAAAAAACGCGAATCTCTAAAATTAAAATGCAATCTACGCTACGACCGGACCAATGCCACATGCTAGCTAATCGAATCAAACGAGCTTTAAAAGTTACATGCAAAGAGAAGCAATTATTAGCGGTTCATGTATACACCAGAACGAATGGTAAACACTAATTCAACCTCTTGATCCTTTTTAACAAACTTGGAGACAGGATCAATGTATTTTAGATGGAGTATTCTTACAGTATGAGCTTGCAAGCAAGCTGGCAGTTGATGACTAGTGAATCAAAATGGTGCAACGGCAATAGTTCAACCTCATGCCTTCGCTCTCCCTGATAGACCTGTCTCAACTTTCTTGATCTCAAATATAAGCATCCTCCACATCTTAAGGACAAACATTTCAGCTTCAACATCCAAGATTGACTGTAGGAGCTCCAACATTTTTGATGCCTGAACATGGTCTTTGGTGCATGAGACGATGTAATCCACCAAAGTTGATTCCTCCTCGCCCAGAAATTCAATAATCTTCTTCGCAATCCAAGGTCTCATTCTCTCGTGCAACTCATGCTGCATCAAAAGACTAACAATGTTAGCCTAGACTAGCCATAAGGAAGAAAGATGAGCAGAACAAATAGTGCATAAAAGGTGGTAAAATGCAATATGTCAACTTTATATATATATATATATATCACGACAATGAAAACAACTATATTCGGCAGCTGGTAGAATTGATCAGGAACATTTGTAAAGAAGACAGCACTATAAAGATAATTTACTCCACAAATGCAGTGACAGTAACGTCAACAGGAATATCATGCATGCACACAGTAGTAAAATAAAAAACAAGAGAAAAGACATTTTAAACACTGAGAATGCAAAGTCGCCAAATATATTTTCACCTTGTCATATATCGCCCAGTTAATTTCATAGGCAAAAAGCTCTTCCTTTGTCCTTGGAATCATGTCAATTAATTGTTTTGCATCCAAAATACTCTTGTTCTCAGACTTGGACTTATCTTTCTTGTCTCTCTCTCGGTCATGTGTCTTTTCCCTTCTCTGATCACCAATGCGACCGCCATCTTCATCATTTCTATCTCTATCCCTTTGGCTCATTCTATCGCTAGATCTCCTACCCCTATCTTTCTCAACATCAGGCTTTTCATCCTTTGCTACCAATATGCGCTTGGCAAATTCAGCAGCTGCTACAATATTTGGTTGGTCTGCAGAAGAATTGGACTGAACAGCTTGCAGTTCCTCTGTGGAGTAATCAATAGGAACTAAAGGTCTTGCCCTTTTATCATCATTATCCTCATCATCCTCTTCAGCAAAAACTGAAGGTACAGATGTCCGCTTGCCAGAGCCAATCAGACCAAAACCAAGTTTCTTTGCTGGAGCATTGCTATTATGTTTGGTGTCCAAAATTTCACCAGGTATCATGTTTTTTTCATCGCCATTATTGTCTTTACCATTAACACCTGTGCAATAAAACAAAATAAATTGCATAACTATAACCTGGAAAATGAGATACATTGCTGGAAGAAAAAAAAAACTCAAACTCACCAGCATCATCACCATTAGCAAAGGCATCACTTTCCTTTCCATCATCCACAACAATTGGTATGTCTTGTGCATCTCTTTCCTTTCCATCATCACCATCAACCTCCATAACTGTAGAAGATTGTGCAACGGCTGCAGCAGCTGCAGCAGCTTCATCTGCTTGTTGTTGCAACTCTACAGCTCGCCGTCTTGCTTCGGCAATTTCTTCTTCCTCCCTTAATTTGTCTGCTAAGTCTTCCTCCTTTTCACGCAGCCGCCTCCTTTTCCGGTCTTCAAGTGTGCCACTACTCCTCCGCCTTCTTTTTCTACTATCCTCTTCATCGCTCTCATCTTCCTGCTTCACGATCTCCCTTTTGCGCTCACGTTCCCTATCCTTCTCTCGCTCCTTCTCATGTTGTCTCTGAAGTTCTTTATCTCTCTCTCTATATTCCCACTCTTTAAGGCGCTCCTTGTACAATCTCTCCACTTCTTTATACCTCGTGTCCTTATCTCTGTCTCTCCTGACTCTTTCTCGCTCTCGCTCGCGTTCATGCCTTTCTTGTTCTTTTTCCCTGTCCCGCCTCTCTTTATCACGATCTCTATCCTTCCTCCTATCAGGAGAGGCAGTTTCTAACTTTTCAGTTTCATTAACTGCCCTTTTATCACTGCCAACATCATTCTTATCTTCAGAATCTGCAGTAGCAACAAGTGTATATAAGGCAATTCAAATGTTCGAATGCAAGTAGCTTAAGAAAGAATTATAATTGCAGTGTTTTATACCAGTTTTTGTCATGTCTACATCAGATTCTCCATTCTTTTGTTTTGAAGAGATGTCAGCAGATTGTTCAACTGGTGGAGGTGGCGGTGGCGGTCTAGTCTTTAACCACTCTTCAATCATAACACTAATTTTTTCTGCAACATCCTTATCACTCTCAGAATCTTCCTCTGTGACAACACCAAATTTCTTAGGATTTTCTTCATTTCCCTTATCTCCACCATCTCCTGCCTCCGTATCTGTTTCATCAGAAACAGTATTTGACAATTCATTTCCAGTGACTGCAGCAGTCACACTCCCACCACCATCTTCTGTTTCTTTGGTGTTCTCTTGCGCTTTCTTCTTTTCTTCAACATGTTTCTTCAGGTACTCTTTGGTGGCATCATTAATGTTAACCTAACACAGAAATATATCATAAGGATGCACAGATAGCATTATTGCCTGCTTCAGAAACTTTACAAACAACCTAGAAACATTTGTCCAAAGGAAACAACAGAGGGTAAACACATCTGGGAAAAAATATAACCTCGTTTTTGGGTTGTGGATTCAAATACAAGTAACATCTATGGACACATAATTTTTAATTTGAGAATACTGTTGAAACAAGTAGTGCTACAGATCGATTCAAACAAATGTAGGTACTAGCTAGCATGCAATGATCAAATGGAGGTAAGGCTAGGTTAGTAGGTTGCATACACAGCCACAGACAACTCAGCAAGCTAAAACATGATGTACAACTTTCCACAAGGAAAGTTTCCAACAGATTGGACCTCTTGCTAACTTAAACCAAAAATCTGTATACATGGAGCCATTCCTTAGGAATTTCAGGAGTTGGAAAGCTCCAATCCTTCTTTACAAATGGCCAAAAAGTTAAATAATTACTCCTAACATAACTAGGAATCTAGGTTAACTCTACTTAAAGAAAAAATATTCTCAGGTGCCCATTACTTTTTGAACCATAGACATCTCAAACATCAGAAATTCATCATGCATACCACAAGTTCTTGTCCATCAATGCTCAATTTATTGAGCAGTCGTGTTGCACGAAGGATGCCTTCAGCAGATTCGAATTCACAAAAGCCAAAAGATACAGGCTTTCCACTACTTGGATTCTGCGTACGCTTCCAACTCTTGACAGGGCCACAAAGCTGAAAATTGGAGAAAATTAAGAAAGACACGAGCCAAAAAAACTGATTAGATGGCACTCAAGAATAAAACAAAAAAAAAAACTGCTGAGGTATGCAAATCAACCCTGCTGTGCAAGTCTTAAGACTGTACGAGGAAAAAAGACATACCCGAAGAATTGAAAGAAGAAATTCGTTGTCCACTGTTGGAGCAATCTTGCCAACATAAACTGCAGTTGGTAGCTTGCCAGGAGGTGCAGCAGCTGGAGTGGGTGGTCGGGCAGTAGGGGGAACCATAGGAGGAGCACCACGAATCCCAGGAATTATTGGTGGGCGCTGAAGCGGCATAACACCGACTGGAGGCATGGGGCGTGGCGGAAAGCCAGGGCGCATCATAGGGTATGGTCCAGGGTAGCGAGCCATACCTGCAGAAACAAGTAAACAAACATCTATGCTACCATATTAGTAAGAGTACAACAAAACGACATGATTGGCGCGATAAACAACAATCCTTGCTAAGAATATGGAGTCAAAAGTGATTGGCAGTATGGAAAGTTCCAATTTACCATAAGATAAATAAATAGGAACGGTATAGAATATATCAGGAAAAAGTTTGCCAGCTCATAAATAATAGTAATGAATGCTGAAAAAGGTAATATGCTTGCAAAATAAAATAAGAATTAAGAACTAAGTCAAGCTGGCGTTACCTCTCAGCACCACATGAGCAGGATAATGTACTTGCATTGGTTATTTGCAAAACTTGGGATAGCTCACACCATTGCAATGCACTACTCAGATATAGAAGCTTAAGAAAACGTGTCACTATCTCTAAATTTCTTATTAAGAATATAAGTAAAACACACCAACAGAAAAAAAGGGAATACTTGACAAGAAACTTAAGCGATAGGAAATTATGATACCTTGGCACATTTTTGCCACAACCCATTGCTGAAGGATCTAAGTACATAAAGAAACTGAACCTAATTAAGCAGTGAGCCGAACTAAGGCATGTAATCAATAAACAATGAAGAATGTAACCAGTTCAAATTCAAGCACTCAGCATACCACACGCAGTGAGGGAGCGAATGATCGGTTAGATCTTCAGTTAGAGTTGCAGAATCAAACATGAACAGGCACCTCTCGCGGTACGGAGTAATGGCCAGCATGAGCACGCACCGCTGTAGCATAGAAATACCCGGTCATCGTTATCAAGCGAGCGGATCCCACATCTCACAAACCCCACCCCTAAACAGCAACACCTCCTAACCACGCCAGATGGCACATCCTTCATATTCCCCCCAAAGCGACCAGATTTCACACCGGAGCCCATCAAACGTCGGAGACAACACCAACGTACGCAATTCAGGATCCAAGCGTAAGCATATAATCATCATTAATCCCTCGAGATCGTCATAGACGTATACGGGCGATGGGGGGATATCGGGGGACCCACCGGGAGGAAGCGCAGCGCCGGGCTGCTGGAGGTACACGCTGGGCTGGGGCGCGTACATGGCGGGCGGCCGCACGGCGCCCGGCGGCATCACGGGGGGAACTCCCGGCGGCTGCATCGGCTGCCCCATCGGGTACCCCTGGTTCGGCATGGCCCCGTACTGAGGCGGCCCCGGCACCGGCACCTGCTGCGGCGGCGGGGCGCCGAGCGGGCGGAACGAGGGCGCGAAGGAGACCGGCGCGGGCGGCATCGGCGGCGCGACCGCCTGAGGCGCGGACATCGCGGGCGGCGTCGGGCTAGGGTTAGGGTTTGGCGCGAGGGGGTTAGGAGCGGCGGGGTTCGGCGGCGTGTTGGTGGCGGAGACCGCAAGCGGCGGGGTGCCCGCGGCGGCGGCGGTGGGGGGCGTCGCCGGCGGCGGGTCGAGGCCGTCGGGAGGAGGCGCTACGGCGGCCATGGTTGCCGGCGGAGGGGGGGAGTAGGCTGGTAGGTCCTGGCTCCGAGGCCGCGGTATTATTATAGTACTAGGATGTGGTGGTCGGAGTTCTGGAAGGAGCGGATGGGCCTCAATGGGCCCGGAGATGGGCTAGCTTGAGATGGCGGCCCATAAGGGAAGAGCCCACGGGCCCGTTAAGGCCTGTATATCACTCGGCAGAATTTTTTTTTTTACTAAATTCATTGTATGAATCACGAATATAATTGTAGTACAAATGCGGTTTAATTAGAATGTAATCATTTTGTTTTGTATTTTATGAATTTTTATTTATGCTTAGATGTATCTATTGATCATTGTATATTATATGTATGTCTAAATTCATTAGCATCCATATGAATAAAAGCGATGTTACAAAGTTTTTTATCGTAAAACGGAGGTAACAACTAGTATGTAATTGTAATATAAGTACTCATATATGTAAGCCTCATATCAATAAAAAAATACCCATAGCTCGATGGGAAAGGCTTTTGTGTGCAATACAAGTGTTGTTGTCTCGCTACACCACATGAACGAGGCCTCCTACCCTGCCAAAGTTCAAGGCTTACCCAAGATTGCCTGAGGTCAACGAAGAAAAAGCCATAGCATGAATCTTGAAGAAGACATAAAGGTCAAGAATTTCGTGCGATTTTTTTCCTCAAAACCACATGTGTATATATAGCAAAATCTCCTTGTTAATTGTTGGGTTTTTTTTCTAGCTACTTGGAGTCAGCAAGAGACAGAGATATACCCCATTGTTAATGAAGAAATTATATTGTAGGCAAAGATATATCACAAGTCAAAAATATAAATCATGATAAGTACAATAGGATATATCTCTTCATTAATATTGTGTAGTAAATCTACCTCACAATATATTCTAAGGACCACGACAAAAGAACCCGTTGTTCCTACCTTCTTTGTTGACTTCTTTGTTGAGAAACTAATGAATTCCCTATTATGTGTGCCAAAAGAAAACAACTTCTCCATTATATGGATGTGGATATGCACCTAGCTACTTGGTTAAGATGTTATCTTCCTTTTGTATTATTGCACTAACTAAAAAGGAAAGAAATTGCTAATGATTATCTAAATGTATTTTTCTAGGAAATCATGTGAATTGCTGACCTTTACTCCATGATTCGTTCAATCTCTCCCCCATCGTAGACGAAGAGCCCATCTCCAACTAGTTATAGAGAAAGAATGTGTGATATATCAATAGAATATAGGAAGCTATCATGGATCACATCAGAGAGGGGGTTGTTAGGGGCATGTCTCACCAAAGAAGAGCTTGTCAAGTGCAAATCTTGCTGGGGAAGAGGATGTCGAGGGTATATCTTATTGAAGGGGAGGCCCTCGGGGATATATCTCATCACTTGGTAAGAGGATGTTGGCGAAGATTTTTGTCATCGAGGGTCATTGGTGCAAATATTGTTGGAGGTGAAGCCATTCGGTGTAGATCTTGTTGAAAGGCAAGCCAGTCGAGTAGGTCGTCGAGGGTGGACCTCCTAGAGAGAAGGTTGTCAAGGTAGATCATACCTAAGAGTTGATCGTCGGTGCAGACCTTGTCGGAGATGAGGCTATTAGGCATGGATCTCATTGAAAGGTAGGCTACTCAAGTCCCATCTCGTCAAAGAGCATGCCATCTAGGGTTGATCTCCTAGAGAGAGTGTTCTTAGGGTAGATCATACCTAATATGGTCATCGTTGTAGATCTTGTCGAAGGTAAGGATATTGGATATGATCTCATCGAAAGGTTGCCTAGCCGGGCATAAATCATGTCAAAGAGTCGATCGCTGGTGCAGATCTTGGCAAAGATGAGACCATTAGGCATGAATCTCTTAGATAGGAGATTGTTGGGGGCAGATCATACCTAAGACTAGAGGAGAGGCCATCAAAGACAATTCTTATCAGAGAGTGGATATAGGAGAAACTTGTTTGGCGTCAAGGTCACCGGGGGTGTATGAGTCTGGGAGGGCAACTCAAGGTTGGGGGAATGAAGAAGGGGTGGCGGCGAGGTGGGTAGAGTGCTAGGGCTCGGGTTTTCTTTCTTATATAGATTGCGGGGGGGGGACAATCTGAAGCGTTTGATGGAGATCAACGGTCCATTGTTCAGATGGTTTGTGGACATAAACATCCACAAGTTATATAATAATCAATTTCAATAAAAAAAGAATATATTGGTGAGTAAATACCATTCATTCACCTATCTCCTATAGGGAATTCATGCACAAGGTGGACTGAAAAAATTCACTTTATGCTCAATTCCTTCGACATTTTGCCACACATAGTTTGGATAAAACAAACCATATCTTCTTCAACTTCTTCCTACAAGGCAAAGAAAGGAGTGCAAGTCTGATACATGTTACCAAGAATATTCAATTATCAAGTTTGAAATGTTGCAAAAATATGGCTTTAATTTTTTGCATTCAAATACCATTATCTCTTCTCTAAATTAGTTTTTAATCCAATCTAGTTATATGAAAACATGATTTTGACTTTAATATTTGGATAAAACTACCATTGGTATAAATTTGCATTCATTTAAAATATGAGACAACACTTTGTTTGCTTTCAATCTAGTGTCAAGTATTATTCTTTCAAAAGAATAGCTTTTGATATTAAGGTCAAAGATATGTACAGCAAACTCCAATGCATTGGAAACCATAACCTATCTCCAATTCTCCATGAGTGAGATGTTAACTATTTCGATGTGCCAAAGCCAAGGCAATTCAAATTAGGGAAATGATGGAACGTGATAGGCACAATATATATGACTAATAGGTTCTGAAATTGTTTTTCTTGATCGATGGGATCTGCATATTGAAATGTTTAGTTCCTTCTGCCATTATGTGATTCTCTTTCAATAGTATAATTCTCTATGAGTAAACATGAATGATTTCATTCATAGAATATAATGTTTCATAAAAATGGTGTAAGAGCAGCCTAACCTGTTAATGAAATCCCTAAGGAAACACCCCATCCAGCTGACACCATGTCATGGACCTTGTTGTCATATGTGCACAAATATTTGGAAACAAAGGAAATCAACTGGAACATGCCAATATATAATTATCTCTTCTCAAGAATGCATACAACAGTGTGCAATTGAAAACGGTCGGGAAAAAATGAAGAATTTGTGGCAACTGGTTTGAGTTGGTTTATGTAGGTTTATATATAAGGTGTGCTTGGTGAAGGAAATGTCATGTTTAAATGGCATAAATAATTTTGGGAAACTAATGGAAGAAGTGCAACAGAATGAGAATATCGATGGAGGGAAATAAAAATAAACTAGCTGTACAATTTCACTTAAAAAAGAACCATGCATGGAGGAATATTTAAAATTTCAATAGGCTATAATTGTTCATAAATGGTTGCGTTGCACTGCGTAACAATATGAGAGTAAACAAAATCCTCCACTCTAGAAACAAATTTAATAGCTAGTTATGTGGACCTCTGTTGTTTAAAACCAGGTTTTGTTAACAACAAGATTTGAACCACCATTAGGAAATTTTTATGACCGGAAACATACACAATTAGAGCATGATGAAGCATTAGGAAAGATTAGCTCGAGAAGTCGATGGAAGGCCAACCAATAATGAAGAAATTTCTATAAGAGGTTAGAGCAACTTCGACCAATTTATGAATAGATCTAGTTTAATTTTTTTTATAACCTAAATGTTTTTTTTCCTTTTTCCTTTTAAGAATAACCGTCGATCGGTTGTCCGTAACTGAATCGGACTCTAGCAAGTCTCTAGGAAAAGGTAAGTAAGGTGGTAAGAGATACATGAAATCGAAGGAGTAGGAGAGAGAGAGAAAAAGTGTGAGGGTAATAAGTTGGCTTATTACTAGCTAGGAGAGCAGTTGATATGTTGACAAAGAGATAGGCGTAAGGGAGAGGCAAGGGTAAATTGAATAGCCAAGTTCAAATGATAGAAAAGTAGTAGACGGCTAGCACGGGCTATGAGCAAGTGCATTCTATACCTAGAGACAGTCCAACAGGGACCTTTTCCCCCCTAAGCAATCCAATATGTGGAAAATAAGATGCGATCATTCTAGCAAAAAAATTCAATGGTCGCCATTTTAGGATGGCATAGGCCATGTCCTTTACCCCATCTTCTCAAGATATATTCTTTCGTTTTCTCTGTACACGTTTCTCGAACTACTACCTCCGTTTTTATTTACTTGTCATTGTTGACCATTACTATTTTAACTATGACTATCAATAACAATTAAGCGATTAGTTGATGATTGGTGGAAGCTATACTGCTGCATATTTATATGTCATATATCATAAATATAACATATTTTTTTATATACACAATTTTTTTTCAAAAAAAGACGAATAGTCAAAGTTCTCAGATGAATAGTAACTGATGTCAATTATTTGAAACTGGAGGGAGTAATAAATAGGACTCCCACCGTCCTAATATAACTGTATTTATGGATTTCCGTATCCAACTTCTGACCATTTGTCTTATTTAAAAAATTTATGAACTTTTTTTTAAAAACTAATCACACATAAAGTATTATTCATGTTTTATCATCTAATAACAATAAAAATACTAACATATTTTTTCAAATAGGATGGGCAATCAAATGTTGAAAATAAACAGCACAAAAATACGCTTTTTGTGGGACGGAGGTAGTATGTTCTTGTAAAAAAATTCTATAGAAAATTTGCTTTAAAAACATATCAATCCATTTTTTCAGTTTTTTATAATGAATAATCACATGTTAATCCACGATTATATTTTTCACGCCAGCTCCTGACCAAACAAAAAGCTCAGCCGTAGCAACAAATGATCGTTAGTGGATTCCAATTATACAAAGGTATATATAAGGCGTAAAAAAAATGTAGCGGCGCTCCATAAATTATCCCTCAGCCACACAATATTTCACTTATTGTAGTTTCGATACGTTTATTAGTTCTTTAGAAAAAAAGCAAAAAAAAACTATAGCAAATATGGTCATAAATGAATGTCGTTAATGTCGTAGAATTGTACTATCATGGTCGATGCAGTGATGTATGTAGAGGGCGGTCTCGGTGGACCTGGGACCAACCAAAAAAAATTCAAACCTATGATCAATATATGTAAAAAAGGGGGGAAAGCCCTGTGGAAAGAAAAAAATTAAAAATAACTCACTTATTAATGTATCGGGACATATACCATAATCTTTTCGCTTATACTTATATTTATAAGCCAAAATTTAAAATTTTCATACTAATTTGAAGTTGCTATGGGGTTCTTTTCATCGTAAGCCTTAGCTTTCAGCTCACTAAAACACGATATAAAAGTTTTACTAACAAATTATTTTAGTTTGCAAATATATCGTTTGATTTTTTTTAAAAAAAACCCAACAATCACCACAAGGCTGGCTGGCCAAAACAAACGAGGATCTCATGGCAGATTGCACACGCGCGGTGACACAGACAAAAGCGTGTGGATATATGCTAGCCTTTGTTGGTTGTTTCATTGATCCAGTATTTCTTTTGGACAAATTTTACTGCCAATTTGTCTTTGCTTGTCCCCATCACCTACCAGAAAGAGCCTGGAACACTTTCCAACAGTGTGTTACATCACAATCGTCTTCATCCTCCTGTTTCGATTTGGTCACCGCATCATCTCGATCTCCTCTGGACTCCTTAGGTCTTATGTATGGATTTTTCTAGTTTGGAATTAAAGTGACTCGATCCTTTGGAAATTTTATGAAATTCTCGTGTTACAAAGAATGTTCTAAAGTGGATTATTTGTGAGCAAGAATATCTGGAGTACCCTGCATTCCAACCAGTAGGTTTGACGAGAAACATGCGTCATATGTGTTTGATACTCTGATGAGATGAAATTAGTGTCAATAGATTCTCTCTGTGGTGCCATTATTTATTTTTATAGAACTATTATAGCATGCCGCGCCGTCTTTACGGGATAGATTAACGAAACTTTTGGATATATTAAATAGAGACGTCTTAGTTGTTGCGCTCCTCTTACTGTGTTCCTATATTGCACACCTCCACGTGCTCAACCTTGTCTTGAACTCTCTCTCCGTCGTCACACAATACCTCGTCGGCTTAGCTGTCGTCGACGCCGCACGCTAGGAGAACATTTCCTTTGCGCAATCGACATCGCTAGCGTCCGTCCCCACGCGATACCTCATCGGCGCAGCTATCGTAATCGACACCGTGCGCTGGGAGAATACAACTCGGTTTCATGCGTCTCCCCCCACACTCAACCTTGTCAGCGCAGCTGTCATCAAAACATGAGTGGTACTAGTTGATACCAGATGATACCAACTTGTATCATTGGTGCATGGTATCATTAGTATTATTTGGTACCAAATACCATGAAATACCGATTAGTATCATTGATAATGAATGGCAGCAACGAAATAGACAGAGGGCAGCAGTGCGGAGGGAAGCCAACGCTTGTAGCGAAATAGGCAGTGGGGGAAGCAGGCGGAGGGCGGAGGCGGAGCTCATGTGGTGGAGAGTAAAGCAGCGTGGTGTGATTCGGTTCATTAATGGACCCCATCCAGGACGGGAGGCTCTTTTGTAGACTTTCTTTTTTTCTTTAACAACATAGACGACTTTTTTTCAACGTTGCGATTGGTCAGTGACCTTTATAGTATATGAATGGTTTAGAAATATGTTTTGAATCAACTTTTTAATTTATTCGTTCATACTCTCAAAATCAAGTATCGAATCCGGAGGTCGCCGCAACCCACGCCGGAGTGCGCCGTCGGTGCTGCACGGGGTTGTGCATCTGGAGGAGGCAATGAGAGAGACAAGCACAGGTAATTATCAGCTTGTATAAGACTGAACTCCCCCCGTCCCCCCAACCAATCAGGAACAGTTTGCAAGAAAGAAAAGAACCTGAAAAAACAACTGCATTTTGCACCTTTTCTCTTGTGAATCGGAAGATGATCACAGTAATAAATTATTTTGAATGTTTAGTACCTGTAAGTTTAGTATGCACTCCCATCTTTTAGGATAGTGCATTTGCAATGGATGGATAGCCAAGTGATGAATGAATTTCGAAATTGGGTTGCCAATGGTTTGTGGAGTTTGAAAAATATGTAATTATTGTTTTAAAAATCTTGTGGAACATTATTTGTAATATGCAACATGTTACACTTGCGATTTGATATTTTCGTAATCTTGAAAAAATATGACAGTGCACAACGGGTTTGTTATTGCTGCTGAAAACGCATAGCTGCTGCTGCTGTTGCTGTGCCGTAGCGTGCTGCTGCATAGCGCTTGCTGCCACTTCGCTGCTGCTGCCGAGGAGCGGTTGCTGCTGACGCTGATTTGTGATTTGAAAAATAATACTTCTAGTCCCTCTAACCAAATATTAGGGACTAAAGATTTTAGTGCAGAGACTAATTTTTAGTCCTAGGACTAAAGAACCAAACAGGGCAACCGGAGTGCACTCGAACTGTCAAAAGAACTCCAAATAAAACAAAAAAGCAGAGACTCTTCGGGCATCAACAAATTCAAAAGCCCCTCCTCCCTCTTCGTCTCCACCACAAGCTCACTCTCGTGAAGCTGCTGCACCGAGCGGCACCCATCCATCGAGCGAGGCTGGTCCAGAGTGGAGCGCGACCGTGCGATTCATGGCAGCTGCAGAACAAAATCAATCAGAATCCAGCGAGTTCGCACGAGGAGGAGGAGGAGGACGAAGACGATGGAAACGCCACCCCTGTTTTTCAGGCGGACGCATCCGTTTGACCGCAACCCAACCAAACCAAATTCCTCACGCAACGCAAACGACATCACTCAACCTGCGATAACTCCACCACCTCTTCTTACAAAATATAGCTGCCTCTAGAAAAATATTGCCAGATCAGACATTTTTAAACTTTGACTATTATAAATAAAATCAATCACGTAATAATGATGGTAATAGATGTCTCGTTAAACAAACCATTATCTCCGTTTCAACGTTACAAGACTTTCTAGTTTTGCCTAGACTCATTTATATAAAAATAAATCTATGCACATATGTCAAAATACATAAATTAATCTAATCAAACCCATAAAGTCTAATTATAGTATGGAACGAAGTAGTGATGTGCAACAGTTTTATTTACAATGACATACATATTTGTTATTATATTGTGTTGAAGTGATATCTCGAAGACGGTATCCAAATTTAAAGATAGTTATATTTTAGAATGAATGAAATCTGGTTTGGTTCCTCTCATGCAATCAGGCACGCACGCTCGTGATCACCATTTCGTCAAACCGCGAATCCAAAACTGCACTAAAGCCAAGTTAGTGGCTTGAGCCATCGACTGGTTTCAGTTTCCACGTCGCTCTCGATGGCGACCTCAGCTTTGCATCATAGTGTTTCAGCCCCTGTACATGTATATTACCATCCTATGTGTCGTATATATAAACATATATATAGACCACCATTGGCAGCTTACTAGTCTGCTTCAGATACACCTGCTCCATCTCTCGATCCTCTCTGAATCCAATTCGAGCCATCTTGTCTTCGATCGGCTTCGTCCTGCTAGCTAGCTCGCTCGGGTAAAGTCTCCTTGATTTCTTTTTTCTCTGACGAAGAACTTATTATTAGCCAGGTTCAGCGATCGATCGACTTGTACGTTGCTGAATTTTGCAGGTTGGGTTGTTGGAAGAGACGATGGTGGTGATGGGGCAGCTGGGGAGGTTCGTCGACGGGATCAAGTCGAAGCTCCGCGGCGGCGGAGGGAGGAAGAGGGGGAGCAAGAAGGAGGAGGCGGCGGCGGCGGCGGTGACGTATGACAAGATGGACAAGACGGAGAGCATGAGGGTGGAGATGAGGAGCCGGCAGGCGCAGAAGCTCATCGCCAAGAACCTCGTCGCCGCCGACTCCGTCGGCCGCCGGAACAAGCGCTTCTTCCTCGCCTTCTGATCGCCACCAAACCAAAACGATCGATTTTGTTGCTACGGATGCGAAGAATCCCATCAGACAGAGTAATCTGCCTTCTGTAGCTCGTGAACCTTTGCTGTTCGTCAGCGGATTCCACGCATCCATGTAGTCGCTTATGTGTTTATCTGACTTATCGTGATAAAAAAAAGGCTTAAATTGCGTTCGTTTGGTGATGAATATTGCAGTTTTTTTATTGATTTTTATGCTCATCTTTATCGAACTGCTAAACTGTGTATTTTTTTTAGAAAATAAGTCTATGTCTCATCTTTTCTATATAAAATTTTAATTTTATAGTAGTTAATTTTAGTGTTTATATTATTAAATAGCTATAAAAATTAAATATTTTAAGTATCTTTTTATCACCAAAAGAACGCATCTTTCAAATGAACTGATGGACGGGTGCATGAAACTCAATCGATCTTCTGTGAGCTTGATATGAAGTTACGAATTCTTTGCTTCTTTTGGTTTGAAATTGGTATTTTTTTCTTTTCTTTCATGCGCTCGTACCGGCTGGCATCTGTCATTCGCTCACCAGTATGTGTTGTCCGTACAGGCAGGAGCTATGAACTTGATGCAGGTTTCATCCTTTGCAGAGTGGTTTTATTCGGTAATCTGTCACTTTCAAGGCCAAACAGATCACATGAATAGAGGTGAAGAACACATGTGTCTTGCCGAATGAGAGATTGTTTTAAATTTTCTTTCTCATCCATCATGTTTTGTAACACATGAATTCTCAAAGTATTATGTATTTTGCATTATTAGAGCACAAAACCAATTTAAGTCCCCTTTGAAATGCATGAAACCCGATCAAAAACATAGGAATATGAGAAAAGAAAACACAATTAAATTGCAAGTTTTCTCATTTCCTACATATAGAACACACCACCGGAAAATTTTAAAACACAATTTACTTGCAATACAGGAAAAACATATGACTGCAAGAGAAAAATGATTCATGCCTCGGGTTTATTTTTCTCCAAAATCTCTCTGGGATTGCTGTTCCCACGTAAAATTTAAAGGCAACAATATGATCTAATACTTTATTTTTAAAGACTTTTAGGAAATTTTTCTATAAGATTAAAATCCTTGATGTTTCTAGTGTTTTTTCCTACGAATAAAAAACATGGCCATACTTTTGGTACAAATCAACAAGGTTTCATCAAAGATTTTACTTGGTAGGATGTAATAGACTGGTTACCATTGGCAGTGCATGCATATAGAAATTGGTAATTGGAATCCTCTGCAGTACTGCATATACATGCATATACAGTACTATCCACTGACATGCAGTAGTGCAGAGGATCCATACCTAGAAATTAGAGATGGAAGGCCAGGCATCAGTGGAAGCAGAAGAGTACAAACAGCACGAATTTTCCATCCTTCCACTTCTGTTTAGTTTCTAATTTTTTTCTCCAAAAACATCCCATCAAATCTTTGGACACCGAAATCGAGCATTAAACATAGATAAAAAACTAATTACATAGTTAGGGGAGAAATTATGAGACGAATCTTCCAAGCATAATTAGTTCATGATTAGTCATAAATGCTACAATAATCCACCTGTTCTAATGATAAATTAATTAGGCTCAAAAGATTCATCTCACGGGTTCCAGACGAGATATGAAATTTGTTTTTTTATTCGTGTCCGAAAACCTTTTTTAATATCTGATCAAAAGTCCGACGTGACACTCAAAATTTTTTTTTTTCACGGACTTAGATCATGCTCGTGACTCACGCTTCATGCGGTGCACTCATGGTCATGCTACTACGGACTACAGTAGCTGCCTCTGTTTTTCCCTTCTTTTATTTTCCCACATAGGCTCCATGCATCGACTGCCCATTTGTCCCATGCTTTCTGGCCCTGATTTATTCATTTTGATTTAATTTTTTTCACAAATTAAAACCTCAAGATATAATGATCTAGTGCCGGCTATAATTGGAACGCAGGAAATGAAAAACAAATATAGAATAAGGGTTTTAGAATTAAGGTTTGTTTGGTTCAGTGTAAACCAAGCAAAATCATTTTTTTTCGCAATGATGCGATCAGGTAGTTCTCAATTTTTATGTACATAATTTCCATTTGGTTTGTTGCCATTTTTTTAGAATTGCTTGAGCTTTGCTTTGTGTTTGTTTGGCAAAATTTTGGCAATGCCAATTTTTATTAACATGCCAAGTGGATGCCAAATGCTACTCCGTGCCGCTTACCTTTTTGGGATGGCAGAGTATTGAGAAAAAAAACAAACAGGTCTTACGTTTTTAGGAATAATTAACTTTTTGCCACTCTTAGAAATATTGCTAACATATTTGTCACTGGGCTCACATGTC
The DNA here is from genome assembly GCF_000231095.2 of Oryza brachyantha. Lineage (NCBI taxonomy): Eukaryota > Viridiplantae > Streptophyta > Magnoliopsida > Poales > Poaceae > Oryza > Oryza brachyantha. The sequence continues at coordinate 12,018,692 of NC_023170.2, forward strand.
ATAAACACATGAGGACCCACATGTCATAGATAGCAGGTGACAAATATGTTAGGTGCTATTTTTAAGAGTGACAAAAAGTTAAATATCCCTTTTTGTAAGCATTGCAGACCGCGGACTATCTAGGCCACGTTTGAGTAAGGTTAAGTTATCTAGCGTGGAAAACATGCTAATAGATTAGTATATGATTAATTAATTATTAGTTATAAAAATTATAAAATAGATTAATATGATTTTTAAGTAACTTTTTTATAGAAAATTTTTAAAAAAATACACTGTCTAACAGTTTGAAACGTGCGCTTGAAAAACAAGAGAACATAGGTTAGTAAGGGGAGAAAGAACACGACCCTAAGAGCATCCTAACATTTCATTTATCCCATCCTCTATCTTAGAAATAGAGCGTGAAGATAAAAGATTGAGCTCCAGCAGAACATTCATCCCATCCTCTATTTTTAGATGTGATCCATATTTAGAGAGAGAAACTCTATATTTGGATGTTCTCTCTCCATCCTCTAAAGAAATATGAAGGATGTCATATATAGATGATCTGCTAGAGTAAAAAGAGATATAGAGGATGAAATTGCTTTAGATGATCTGCTGGGATACTCTAATGAAGTTCTTTTAAAAAACTGGTTACAAAAGAAAAATACCTCCGTGGACGCAAATCAGTTAGAAATAAAAAAAAATCTTGAACAATGATTGTGAATTTGTGATCAGTGTACACCAACTATTAGTATGTTTAATTTGATGTATATGAGAGATCGTATGATTGGGTAAGACTTTGCAGCACTATATAACCAGAATAGTAAATCAAGCAAACCCTAAACAACTTATTCCCTTCCGTCGTTCATATTATAGGTCAGTTGGTGTTTATTAAAAATTAAACATGTTTAAGTTTAACCATTTTTTTAAAATAGACTTACCATCTAACATCTAAATTAGTTTCATTAAATTTACATTGCATAAATTTTTACAATGTGCTACATCTGTTCTAAAATATAAACATTTATATATTGTTTAGCAAAGATTAAAGTTATGAAGAAATTTTTTTGTTCTCCTTAATGTGTGAAATGGTAGTTAGACATAAAATAAGAAGAATTTTAAATAAAAATTGATAAAACAAATACTATGAATAATGCAGTAGCACTTATATTTTGGTGCAAGATTTAAATACTAAAAATGTTTATATTTTGCAACGGATGGAATATTTATTTTGTATTACCAATGTTACTATATTATTTTTATAAAATTGGTCAAAGTTAAGGTGATTTGTCTTAGGACAAGTCTAAAATAATTTATAATTAATATGAAACGAATGGGTAGAAAGAATGCTTCTACAGTTAACATTAGCAAGATTCCAGACATGTGACAAGGCTGGTATTATTGTTACACCGACACAAACACACAATACGGAACCGTACGGCGAACCGAACATTCTTTTTTTCTGGTCTTGCGTTAGGTGAGATGAGCTCATGGGGTGCACACGCTAATAGGAAAGAAGATTAATTATCTTTTGCATACGTATATACTCTGAAGAATTCGCCAATTGGCATGGTGTGCTGTCTGTGTGTTTGTGTTTCGTCACCCAAAATGACGATGAAAGCACCATGCACGCGCAGATTTTTTTTTTTCCTTCATTGATCGATCGAGCTTCTGTTCTTTATTCGACGAAAATGCATCAGCGTGTTTTAGGGCTCCTCGATATATAAGACGGTAATTTATCTTGATTTCTGTTTCAAAATTGGTTAGTTCATGCAAATTTACTATCTATACTACTCTCTCTATCGGTTCTACAGTGTAACACTTTATACCTTTGCATAAATTTATTCATTAATAAATGTATATAATATATATGTTTAGATTTATTAGTGTTTATATGAATCTAATCAAGAGCGAAAAGTCTTCATCGGTAAAGCGGAGAGAGTAGAAAGTAAACCATCGTGGTTATACGTGCATCTATGTATTCTATAATATGTTGAAATCGTTTATGGTTTATGAAAATTCTTTATGTTTTCTAAAACAAAGCCTTAGCAACTCTGGTTAGAACAATACATGAATTTGAATTGTTTACCATGCACATTCTTTTGTTCAGGCTCAAATTTATTACACAAACAATTTACATCTTTATCTTTTTGCTTTTGCTTATACATATAAGCCAAAATTTAAATTTTTAACCTTAAATTTAGAGTTGATTTAGAAGTTTTTTCATCCTTTTAGATCGTTAAGAACACACGTATAAATGTTTTATTCATTCATAAATTATTTTTCGTTTACAAATATGTTATTTGACCTTTTTCATTAAAAAGCTCTAAGATGGCAGCCTTAATTAGGTGATGTTTGGAATGTTTAAACTAATGTATGATAATTTGTTTCAATTTCATAAAACATTACTTAACTATGATTTAGCGATCAAACTAATCTTTCATGTAACTCCACGCTGATGTATAAAAGTGGTTGAACCAGTGTGATGGAACGGGGAAGTGGTAATTCATGTTCTTGGTTTTCACACGAAAAGATAAAATGAGGAAAGTTCAAAGTTGTAAAGGAAGTGTAAATATTACTTAAGAACTTTTTAAACACTGATATCAGTATATTTTCCTTGCAAAGCACTTTGACTTATCTATATTCTCAATCACCTTTATGGATACTCCATCAAATTCAAAATATAGGATGTATTTTATTTCGTTATGGCAAGAGTTGGACCAAATATTGCTATGTGAATATATCATTTATGCAAAAATACAATAATATTCCTGCCATGTTTTTTATATGACGTCGTTGACTTTTATACTCCTTCCATGTTTTTTACATGTACGTTTAATCATTCGTCTTATTAAAATATATAATTATTAAGTATTTTGTTATAATTTGATTTATTACTATATGAACTTTAAGTATGACTAATACTTTTGCATATTTGAATAAATTTTTGAATAAGATGAATAGTTAAACATATATCCAAAAGCGAACGACGTCATATAAAAACATGGAGAGAGTAATAAATTAATTTTGAATACAAATATAATAATATTAATTTTGTCTCATATTTTAATAGAGTAATCTTTTGTCAAATTCTTGTTCTAATGAAACAAAATATACACTCTATTTTAAAATAGGAGGAGTATATATTAGTGCAAAGACATATAAAGATGTATTATCACCATCCTACAAAAAGTGTATTTCTAGAGTTTGAATTTTGTCCCACAAAGGGTGCTATTCTAAGTACAACTTTTCCCACATTCAAATTTCTTCCCATTTTACCCTCAAATAACTTTATGCTCCTTACCAATCCTCATTTAACAATGGATAATAAGATCATTTGCATCTCTTGTTAACTTATATTGAGTGTTAGAAACATACTTATTTAGGAACAGCGGTATTAAATAGTACCATCTATGTCCTAAAATATAAGCATTTTAAAGTTGTTTAGTGCGGATTAAGGTAAGAAGAAAATACTGCGATACATCTTAATAAATAAGGTATAGATAGAGGTGAGAGGATAAGTGGAAGTAAAATAGGAATAATTTTAAATGAGAAGTGATTGATGAGACAAATATTATTGTTAATAGTGATAGAAATGCTTATATTTTTAATATCGAATTTAAGTCCTAGAAATACTTATATTTTGAGTGCCATGATATATTGGAGATATAGGATGTATTCTTTTGTTAGACGAAGATAAAAGATTATTTGATTTTTATAACTATTTTACGGTATAAATAATGAATTAACTAATGTAAAAATTTGAAAAACCTATTTTAAAAATTTGAGAGGATCAACTTCTATATAATTTTTTTAATAAGAATACTATTTAATATTTTAGAAAGCCAAAACCGAGCAATAATCTGCCCTGAAAACAAAAACGTCGCCCATATGGGTGTCTAAATCAAAAGGGTGCTAACGGTTTTGCCGGCTGCTGCAAGCAAAGCCTCCATTCTATGAACCTCACCTATCACAAATACAATAATGTAGCTTAATCTTTTCGCTTTTATGCTTATAAATCAAAATTTGAATTTTAACCTTAAATTTTGAGTTGGTTATGAATGTTTTTTTACTAAAAATTATTTTTCAGCCTTAGCTTTTAGATCGTAAAAATACATATATATATATAAATTATATTCACAAATTATTTTTCATTGATAAATATAATATTTGGCTTTTTAAAATATCAATCGCCCCCTTAGTCTAAGTGGGAGAAATTAAGGTGATAAGACGGTTTGCCTAGAAACTTTAATAGCCTCCAAAGAGGATAGTAGTATTGATCAAGCGTTTTCTAGGAACCTTGAGCGGAGCTGCTTGAAGTTTGGTTGCATGGTCGTGTCAGGAAGGCCGTTCTGGTAAGGCACAATGATGGAAGACATAAAGGATATATGAAAGACAATGGAAAGGACACTACTCTGAAGTCTGCACTGGATTCTGAACAATTATTACAGGATTATGAAGTTCAGCCGTTCTTTGGATTAAAATCTACTGCTAGATCCCGTTTTTAATTTATAAGGCCATTAATTTTCAAGACATAGGTTCAACTATTAGTCCTATTTTTAGTTATTTTGTGATAGTATTTATGTTACTATGTACAGCTTATATTTAGAAAATTTAAATAGACTAGACATATATTTTATTGTGCACCAAAGATTTCGAGTCTTACTTGCTCATCTTTTCGCTTGTCAAAGGAAAAGTCCAAATAACATATTTGTAAATGCAAAAAAAAATTATCAACAAAAATTTTATATACATATTGTTAAGATATAAAAGTTATGGCCGAAAAATAAATTACGATGAAATAATCAAAAATTAACCATAAATTTAAGGCAGAAAATTCAAATTTTAACTTATAAACATAAAAAAAAAATGAAAGGACAGGACGAATGTGTTAGTTTCTCCACGACTCCACGCCCATATATTCAACCCGCCGGAAATTGATGTTGGAGTAATTGGATGGGTATTGAGAAAGCGAAACCAAACGCATGGATACGAAAGCATGGGATGGTGTGATGGATGGATGAACCACGCAAGAAAATTCAGACATTGCGAAACTTTTTATGTGCCATGAGCAAGAAGTCAGAGATTACTAAACTTTATGCATGGGCCATGGATACGAAGTCGATGTTCATTTGTCTAGACAAAAAGAGACGTAAGAACACCCAACGGCTTATCTAAATTTGATCATTCATATTTTTATTTGGATAATCATCTAAAGTAGTTACATTCCTCATATCTCTTAGTACTTTTCCATATCTATTTGGAGAAGGAAGAGAACATCTAAATATAGAGTTTCTCTCCTAATATAGATGATATTTAAAAATAAAGGATGCGATAGATGTTTTGTTGGAACTCTACTTTTACTTTTCATCCTCTATTTTTAGGATAGAGAATAAGATTAAAGAGTCGTTTGGATGTTCTAATAAGTCAATGAAGCCAGGCAGCTAGACTTCAGCTAGCTTCGTGACCAGGGCCGCGTTTGTCCCAGCCAACAAGTTAACTAAGCCAAATCGTTTTCCGTGCGCATACTTCCCAAACTACTAAACGGTGTATTTTTTGTAAAAAATTTCTATAAGAAAGTTGTTTTAAAAAATTATATTGATCTATTTTATATTTTTAATAATTAATTAATCATGCACTAATTTATTATTACGTTTTCTGTGCCAAGGATAAGTTAACTTACCTTACCCATATCGAACACGTAAGTAGAACACGGCCCGGTGAGTTTGAGAGCAAGTGAGAAAAAAATCGTGTCAAATGATATATCTAATTATTAAATGATAAATTAAGTATTAGTTATTATAAATTTGAAAAATTAAATTTATATAAATTTTAAAATAACGTTCAGATATAAATTATTGTAAAACACATCGTTTATCGATGTAACCATGCCAGTGAAAACGAGGTAATTTTTTTTTACGTTCTGCGAAGGAAAGCAGCCTTAAAAATGAAATACAAATAGCAGTCAGTTCGGTTCACTGCCTGACAAGTAAAAAATGGCGAGAAGATACAATATTTCCGGTGGCGGATCTAGCCAGTGAGAGTAGGGGTGTCTGATTTAACAGGAGTAGTGGGGCCTCGAGCTCCTGCCGCCTCCATATTAAATCCGTCCCTGGCTATTTCTTGGCAAGTAGTACACCTGTCTAGTGGTTTTGTGGTTGTTTTTTTTTAAAAAAAAATCCGGATTAGTCGTTCGTGATTTTTTTTCATGCTCTTGGTTTCGAATAAATTTAGGGTACTTCACATTTGCTTCCATCTATCACTTTTATAGCACTCCGTTTGGTCTTTTAATTCTTGTACTACCATCAACACATAATAGCCAATTGTTTTGCATTCAGAATAATTTGTGAGAAAACAATTAACAGGTATATACTGCTGACAAATAAAATGCAGATGGAAGTATATGACTTCTATATATGATGAGATAAGATGGTTGTAACACCTTTGGGCCTCATCCACCAGAATTCTCGTCCGGCTAAGGCCTCGGCCTATGCGAGATGGACCAGAATTGAGGGTCACCTAACCAATCTCTATTCAAGTCGCCTAGAACGGGCGGGTCTAATACGCGCGCGCGTCGCGCCGGCGATCAGTTTAGAGGTTAGGACTATACGTATACCTACCCACCTACACACACACACATATATATATATATATATATATCACATATTTATACATATAAACTTATATATATACACACATATACATAGATAAAAAACAAAAGGATATAAAAATTATATATATATATATTATTGATATAAACTTTATATAGAAAAAAATTATACATATAAATTTATACATGCAAACTTTATACTCATAAAATACAAAAACTTTATACCCATAAAGTAAAAGAAAACCTGTATACCATAAATGGACCGGCATATGACTTAAACGGGCCGTTTTCACCCTGAGCCGCGCGTGTTCACGAGGAGAGGCCGCTAGCATGCGCGTGCAAATTAGTCTTTCTGGCCTAGAACGGTAAAAAAGGGAAAGAAATATTCCCTATATGTTTGATTCCGTTTTTACATAATTATTCATACTTTTTTATACACATCGACTATTCGTCTTATTCAAAAAATTTACATAATTATTAATTATTTTTATATCATTTTATTTATTGTTGAATATACTTTTATACATATATATATATAACTTTATATATTTAAAAAAACTGAATAAGACGAATAGTCAAATATGTAAAGGCGTCAAATATTGAGGGACGGAGAGAGTATTTTACGTCTCTTAACTGTGACCCAAGTTTGATTTTCTCTCCTTAAATATAAAGCTGATTTATTTTAACTACTTCTATAATTTTGATGGTGGTTTTCGTTTGGCGTGGCAGTAGAATAAAGAAAACATTGGTCCCACTTGTTCGTGTCCCACCTCTTTATTGATTCCTTCTTCCTCCCCTACCTCCTTTATCTCTCTCTCAAACCAGCGACGTCGACGTAACACCGATCGCGGCTCAAAAGCCCAATTGCATACGATGATGGCATGGACACCTTCTCCTTTCTCATGGCACATCTTCCATGTTGACTATGACCTCAAGGTCATTTCATAAGGGTAACACCAGTTCGTGGTTGTGGCATCAACTCAAGTCAACACCTTCGCCACCACTTCCTCGCCACCACTTCCACCACTTCCTCGCCACCACTTCCAGCTCACATCCACCTTCTTACAATGGCTTGTACCACATAATCAAACCTTCCCTAGAGCTCAAGATGGAGTGGCTGGCTTCTCTAACCTTTGTCCTCCCAAACCCTCCCCCCTCCTCATGCCGAATCATCAACCCTTGTGGCACGTTTACCACCACCGCTGCGTCGAGAAGTACCAAAGTCTGCTAATGCCCAAGTACGAACGATAATGGCATCCAATGATTCGCATCATGCCCTAGGCCCAAGTGGTGGTGATGGATCTGGTGACTGAAAGTGTATCTAGACCCCTAATTTGTTTTGGTGATTAATGATAACCAAATAATGAGGATTAATGAGTTGTGTGAGAATGTAAAGGTATATCTAGTCCTCATGAAAGAATTTGTTGTTGCGCCGGCCCACGTTGCAAAGAGAAGAAAATTGGTATATTCGTGTTGGCGTGTGTATTTATTTTGAGTTTGAGTCAACTAGGAATGTCATACTATAAAGAGGGGTGCACAAATGAATTCTAAAAATGAATCTGGTGCTCGGAAATATATTTGACGTGTATCTTTTGTTATCCTTTTAAACTTGTGTTGGAATTTATGTAAGTTGCGAGGGGGTCTATGGAACTTCCGAATAGATCAGATTCGGTTAGCAAGGCCATATGTGCACTTTGAACATTTTATCACATCAAAGTACGTATATTTTAAAGTCTGTTGATTAGTTTGTGTTGGGGGAGGCCGATCTGGTATGGCACAATGATGAAAGGGCATCAAGGATGGAGGTAAGTTCATTGGAAGGACAGTACTCTGAAATCTGAACTGAATCCAGAACAATCATTCCAGAATTCAGATGTTCAGTCGTTGCCTGGCTTAAAAAAAGAAAATCTAATTTGTAGCATGGCCATATTGTCAACCCGGATTTGAAGTACGTGGATGAGCATTGAGATTTGAGAAAGTGAAAGGAAAATCATGGATAGGAAAACATGTGAAGGTGTGTGATGGATGGATGAACCACGCACGAGAAAATTCAGAGATTGCTGAACTTTATGGGCCATAGATAAGAAGTCAATGCTCATCTGTTTTATCTCATGTGAAGAATTCAATGAAGCCAAGCATTATGTAAACTTCAGCGTGGTGGCTGAAGTGAAACGCAAATTGTGGTCAAGTACTTAGTTTAGTTCACTGCTTAAAAGTCAAAGGCAATTAAGCAAGTTTTTTATTCGTACACCTGCCTAGTATAGTTTTGTGCTTGGGATTTTCATTTCATGTTAGTCGTTCATGATAACTATTTTATGTTTTTTTGGTCTGGTGTAAGTTTAGGGTATTACATCGAAAAATACTACACATACGATCATTTGTTTCGATCTTTGGTATGATCAAACGCAACGGTACGGAGATCATTTGCTTCGATCTTTGGTACGATCAAACGCAACGGTACGGAGAGCAGGAGAGAAACATAACGACGTTCATGGGCACTAAATCCTAATTAGAAAAAGAAACATTTCATCGTATAAAACATCATACAAAAATCATCGTATACATAGCGATGCTGATTTACATGTTTGCTTGCATCCATCATTTTCATCTTTGCTTTTACATAACCAAAAATACATATATAAAAATTTTACACACAAATTATTTTATAATTATTAATAAGCAGTTTTGATTATAGTTATTAAAAGCAGAACGATGAGGCCGATTAACTTGTAGTGAGGCTATCTTTTGGCTTTTTCATAAAAAAACGAAACGACGTATTCATAAACGAAAAATAATTTATAAATAAAACTTTTATATATATGTTTATAGCAATCTAAAAATAAAGACAGAAAAATAAACTAAAATAAAAAACCCTAAAATCAACCTAAAATTAAAAATTTAAATCTAGTGAAAAGACGAGGGTGCAGTAGGGCCGTAGGCTGTAGCACCTCTGGGCCTCATCCTATCTCAGCCGGGGCCTCGTTTTCATCGGCCTCGATGTAGGCCCATTCGCGTGGGGGCCCACTCAAACAAGGACCAAAGAAATGGGCCTGGCCCAAAAAGCCCACCAACCTCGCCGCCGGCGGCCCGCTCGCCTCGCCGGCCGTCTCGTACTCGTCTTGACGACGTCGTCGTCTTCTTCCTGCAGCTCTATCCATCCAGTTTCCTCTTTTCCTCCCCGCTTCCCCTCTCTTCCGGCGGCGGCGGCGGCGGCGGCGGCGATGCAGCAGGCGGCCTTCCTCGCCCGCCCGCTCCGGCCGGGCCCGCGCCACCAGCTGTACGTTCGCGCGTCCGCTTCGGTATCCCGCTCTTCTTCCCTATCGCGCGTTTGCTTCCCGTGCTGATTATGGCGTGTGGTTGTTTGGTGGATCTCGCAGGGGGTGGGCGTGGGCGGAGGCTAGCGTGACGGCCGGGGGGCGGCTGCGGCTCTCGCGTTGCTCCGCGAGCCTCTCGGTCGGCGCCGCCGGCGGTGGCCACGGTGATGGTAAGGGCGGAGAGACAAATCCTAGCTCCTCTTGGTGGCCGTAGTTGCTTTGCGCAAGCGTGAAATCAAAAATCGTACTGTCCTAGCCTGGCCCTGGTCGTCTGTCTGATCTGATGGCACCTTGCCCACTTCAGAAGTTTTTGCACCTTTGGTTAGTTTATGGTGAATGGCGAAAATCCTATGGGGCTTTTGGTATTTTAATGCGATGAGTCGAGGAATGGTTAGATCACCATATCGGTAGGCATGATTCGGTTTTGCCTGATTACCACACCTTAAAACAATATTGTCCCACTTCACAGTTCACAAAGTGAGGAAGGTTGTGGTGATTTTAATGGGGCAATCTGTTTAGTAATGACTGAATCTTCTTTGCTATGAGGAATTTATAGGACTAGCAGGTTGCCGATTCAACTTTTTTTTGGCTCATTTTACGAGTTTCCATGGAACAGTGTCTTGTGCGAGATCAACACATTGAACCTGGATTGTCACGAAATCAGCATTATCCAAGCCAATTTTGCCTAAAATTGTGCTTGATAAAAAATAAAAATATGTATCTGCTACCAATCAACTGATCACAGCTAATTTTCCTGACATTGTTATTCTTCTTACATTGACCCATGTGGGTTCTAAGTGTAAATAAAGCATGACCTTCACTTTGGGAGGCTTGGAATTACTAGCTTTGTTCATTAAGGCTCTGAAGAACTTAATATTTTGTTGGGCATTCCTTAGGTTTTATAAAACCAGAGTTTGAATATTAGAATCTATATGCTTTTCCATCTCCAAGATGTTCAAACCCTCATGGAGGGCCAGAGTGAAGCTTGTAGACTCTAGCCTGATTAAAGAGGCCTTTTCACTCTGTGCATATGAAAGTGAGTGCCTTTAGAAGTAGCTTCCAACTGGAGGAAGATGATTGTTGACTGCTCTATCCACAAATCTTTCTGTTTCTTTGTGTTCAAATGCACCTGTGAGCAATATAAATGTTTCCATGAAGATTGGTATGATGAACGTTCTATTGTGTGCTATGTATCACTGTAAGAATCGGTCCAGTGTGTGTTTCCCATCACATTGCAGTAGGTTCCACTGCATTATCTGAGTATATCATAACCATGGCCATTACCAATATTTTAACATCAACATTGCAACGTAACAGCCAGAAATATAGCCTTGTAATTTTTCACGGACTTTTCCTCCTCTGCTCTTATGTTTGTTATATATTATATTGTTTCTTTAGAGTCTAGGAGACTATGGCACCGTTCTTTAGTGGAGGTTTGTATGGATTTTTCATGGCACACGAAATGAGTTGGGCCATTGGCGCATAATTAATTATTTTCTAATACAAACCTAAAAATGGATTTATTATATTTTTAAGAAACTTCTACAGAGTTTTTTTGGCAAAAAATACACTGTTTAATAGTTTGAAAAGCGTGCCAATGGAAAATGAGGAAACATCCATCCATCCATCCAGAAATGAACGGTGCCAGTCTTCAATGTGAAGTACCGTATTGATGTGCTGGTGGCTATTTCGTTGTCAGCGATATAGGTGCAATTGAGCCAATTTTGTGTTCTATCTGCAGAGCACGCCCCATTGTTCTCAAGGCAGCAAGCATGGGATCCCTACAAAATTCTTGGTGTTGATCATGATGCATCTGAAGAAGAGATCAGGAGTGCAAGAAATTTTCTTCTTAAGCAATATGCTGGGCATGAAGAGACCGAAGAGGCAATTGAAGGCGCTTATGAAAAAATAATAATGAAAAGCTACTCACACCGTAAGAAATCCAAGATTAATCTAAAAAGCAAGATAAAAAAGCAAGTCGAGGAATCCCCTTCATGGTTTAAGGCAATGCTTGTATTCTTTGAGGTGCCATCCGCAGAGATTATTTCAAGAAGGCTCGCTCTTTTTGCTTTTATTGCTGGGTGGAGCATTGTAACCTCCGCTGAGACCGGTCCAACTTTCCAGGTATGCTCGAATTCCTAACAATTAGAACAACCCAGTCTCAAGTATTGAATTTGATAGAGCTAAGACTGTCCAATTGCATTCATAAGTTTCCATGGAAAATTATGTGTTTCGATAATTTCGTGAAGGCTAGCTCCAACTTATACCGTCCATAATTATTCTAAAAAAACAAGGCTTCTTTAGAGTCATTGACCTGAATACATTTTTTCCATTTGGTTTGAGAGTTGGAATCATCAAACAGAACCCACTTCTTGAATAAAAAAAAATCTATCACAGCGTTGACAAACTTCAAGTTATTGATGGATTGGTTTTTCAGCTTGCACTATCAATCGTCTCGTGTATATACTTTCTCAACGAGAAGATGAAGAATCTTTCCAGGGCGTCTGCGACAGGGTTAGTAAGCATTACCATAACAAATATGCTAATAATTTTCAACCACATGCAGGATGTAGGATGTTTACTCCTTTGTTCTTCCAGGTTTGGAGTTTTTGTGGGTGGCTGGATTATGGGATCTCTGCTTGCCCCAATGGTTCCAGCATCTGCTGTCCCGCATACTTGGTCCATTGAGCTCCTTTCTTCACTGGTGGCTTACGTTTTCTTGTTCTTGGGTTGCACTTTCCTCAAGTGAAATTTCTGTCAACAGCCTGGCAACAGGGGTGGTGGTGTTAGAGTTATAGTTCCCAATCAAATCGATGCTCTTTTTGACCATTCCATAGTCTGGAATTCGTAGCAGCCTTTATTCACCTTGTCTTTTAGGATGCGTCCCTGTAGGAAAAATATGTAAGTGAAAACTGCTGCCTCGGTGAAAACATACAGCATAGAAATTTATTTTTTTTCTTTTTTTTTTAAAAAAATCACGTTTAGAGAATATTGATATTGAGGCCTTACATAACTTGAAGATCTATCGGACTCAACTTGGTTTATGAGACCTTTTATTTTATTTTGGCAATTTCATATGTTCCATTTCAAATACGCCTTGATTGAGTTGCAACTTGCAAGGATGTAACATTTGCCTAACCGGGATGGTTATTTTAAACAAGAAATGGATCTCAACGAATTTCGTGTGGATCTGAATGACAAGCTACATCCAGAGTTTCAGTTAGCTGGTGTTGGAAAACGATCCGCTGTTTTTGCACAGTCCATTGGACAGCAACTTTTGAGGATGAAGACATAGGGGTGATCGAAATAAACGACATATTTGTAAACGAAAATAATTTATGAATAGAAAATTTATAATGTGTTTTTAGCGGTCTAAAAGACTTAGCTGGAAAATAAACTTCAGTAAAAAAATTCTAAAATTAACTCTAAATTTAAAGTTAAAAATTTAAATTTTAGCTTATTAAGTCTAAATAAAAGCGAAAAGATGGGTGTAATAAATAAAAATTGCATGTTCGAATTTTGGAGACAATGGTCCTACAGGTTTTCGCTAACTCAGGGCGGAGATTTTTCTAATAGACTTGAATAATTGTATCTATCCTTTGTATTGGTGTTATTAAGCTTTAAATCCTCATGATCGTTTTAATTGGTTGATGTACGTGGTTGTAGCTCATTGTAAGCAAAGGTCGGATACTGTCCAGTTATTAAAAAAAATTAGACAGCAACTATTGAGGATAGCAGCACCTGTCCTTTTGTCACTGCTATATCAGTGCTACAGTACTGATGTTTAATGATTGACCACTTGTGTCTATGATAGGGAAGTTTAAGCTTAAGATATATATGTCAAAGATATATAGGATGATAAAATATTAAAGGATGTGAAATCTTTAAATAGATATATTCAGATTGAGTTTTCATCAAATTTACTGCTTGACATTTGAATTGGTCAAAAACTATTCAAATTTTCAATCAAAAGTTGATTTTGGACCACGTCGAAAAGCCGAAAAACCACTGAAACTGATCAGCTCTGTGAACCTTAATCTCAGTGTCATTCCGGTATTCAAAGTTTGTCCCCTATAAAGTATTACTAATATTCGTTCTAAAATATAAATATTTATAGGAATCAAATTATGCTTACCATATAAGTATGTCTACGGTTCTTGTTATTTCAATGATTTTCTAGTCAATCGTGTGCTTAAAAGAGAATCTACCCACTTTAAAATTCAAAGGTTGACCATTGAAATAAATAAAAGAAAAGTGTTTGACCTTACTTCAGTATTTATTAAACAACATAGAAGTGTTATATTTTAAAACGGAGAGGGTACTTTTTGGTCTAATCACTGCTTATCCAAATTTCTCTTAACCTTATCCTCACCCATTCTCCCACTCTCAATCAACTCTCATTCAGCGAGACATTTAGGTCATTATTTTTCTACTTTACACTCTCATCTTTTTGCTTCTGGTAATGCTTACAAGCCAAAAATTAAATTTTCAACTTTAAATTTGGAGTTGATTTGGAGTTTTTTTATCGTAGTTTATTTTTTAGCCTTTGCTTTTAGATAACTAAAAACACACAAATAAAAGTTTTATTAAAAATTATTTTTTGTCCATAGATATATCGTTTGTTTTTTCCTTAAAAAGACAAAAAAAAATGAACCTTGAATCGCAGGAATGAATCTAATATGGATTGAAGGTAGCCTTGGCCATCGGGCGATATTTAGTGGAAGCAAATTTGTGAGATAATTTTCTCCATACCTTTTGATGTCATATAATTTGGAGCAAATAGCACTTCACACTGGTAAAATGAAACAAGGGTTACTCATACCAGGTTTAGCACGTAATTTCACTTTGCACAAGGTCATATTGAAATAAATTTTCACTTAAAATCATCATACTTATATATGTTTAATGAAATTTATAAGACTCGAATAGAACTTGGTGAAGAACTGTCCAAATTCAAGAGGTTTCACCGTTTCACTCGTATCAACTAACATTCTCATAATTTTTCGAACCATTATATATCTTCTCAATCAACCATAGTTATTTTATTTAATTTTTGCATCCTAAAAGACCGTGCATCTTGCTGTTGATGAGTCAACAAATCGGCACCGATGACATTATTAACAGACTAGCAGTTTTTTTGGAAGAGTACAACTCGAGACGCACACAAACACATGTCACAACACACGCATGCGGTCTCTACCTTAGAATTTTGGGATACGCACGTATATAAGGAGAAAAATCCCCGAGTAAGACGCCCGAGTTGCGATCCAAGAGATCAAACTTGCGTGGGTTCGCTCGCGCCCCCGCGCGGCTAACCAACCGAGCACCGCTCGGTCCTCAGCAGAAGGTGTACGATCATAAGGTGTACGATCAATTGATCCTTTCGTTTTCATAATAAATGATGTACTGTATAGGTTTTGTCCCTTATAATTGCTCAAAATACATTATTACCATTTCTTTCAAAGAAGTCATCCATTCGTCCATAAAACACCAGCTTAGTTTAGAGTATCAACGGGCAACGGCCAACCATTTATTCCTTTTCCAATAGTGTATTTTAGATTTTTTTCCCCAAACTTCTAAAACGATTGTACTCATACAACAATTCTCTCTATAAAAGATCCTTATCTGACTTTTATAAAAAAAATGGATTTGTAATAATTAAATCAATCATTTAAGCTTTAAGAAATTAGATAGTCCAAAAATATCGAAACCTGATGAGAAAAAATACCTCCTAATTGGGCTTAGATTTTTTTTTTGTGTGTGTAATTTTCCAAAGTGGGATCCATGATGAATAAACATATTTTATTTTCTCTATCCCCTCTCGTGCTGAATTTTTCACATTACCAAATAGTTCCTTGTCCTCTCTCTCTGTACACAACTATATGAGATTTCGTAAATTTTCCACACCTGTAAAAA
The DNA here is from genome assembly GCF_000231095.2 of Oryza brachyantha. Classification (NCBI taxonomy): domain Eukaryota; kingdom Viridiplantae; phylum Streptophyta; class Magnoliopsida; order Poales; family Poaceae; genus Oryza; species Oryza brachyantha. Next base: position 12,034,511 of record NC_023170.2, read on the forward strand.
CATGGGGATATTTTTCCTGAAAAAACAGCATGTCTTTTAAGCCGCTAAATGCTCTAAATTTTATAAAAACTTTCTAAATAATTTTTTTCTAAAAAATAAAATTGATTATTTTTAAATTTGTAACTTGATTAGGCATTTTCTGGGTAATATGCTCTTTGTTGAGTAGGTAATTTCTATTTCTTAAAAAATCAATTCAATATTACTGGTTAATTCTACCTCTACTTTTATAATTCATATCATTTTGGATAACTGCATGATTTTTAAATTAATATTTTTGACTATGATTGTCTACTAATATAAATAAATAAATAAATATTTGCTTTTTAAAAATATTTTTTAATACTCATATCTCTCTGTATATATGTGTGTGTGTATATATATATGTGTGTGTAGTTCTTAGTGTTTTTAACTAAATATTTTAAAATTTATTAAAAAGTACCTTATAACTTTGGCCACCACTCTTATCCAAAACGATATAAGTTATCGATCATAAGGAGTAGATCGTAGTGATCAATTCTTTTAACTTCTCTCTCCCTTTCCTTGAAAAGAAGAGTAATTTATTAAGGCCTAGCATTTTCTTGAATCGACTTTGATCGTGGAGGATTGTTGAAACAAGGCCTGATGTTGATTCTCCCTATTTGTTTGTGTATTCCTGTAAAATAAAAAAAGAATTGTTGTTATTCCTTATGTGCCAAAATAAAGCATTTTATTTTTTTAGTAAACACGATGTTAACAAAAATTATTTTAGTGCTCATATTAAACCAGTGATGATTAGAAATAGAGGCGGTTAAAAGTACTATCTCAGTTTCACAATTTCACAATGCAAGACTTTCTAATATTTTCTAAATTCATATGGATGATGATAAATTTACACATATGTACGTGTGTGTATACACACACATTAATCAAAAGATAAATCTAGCTATATCCCAAACGTGTTATAACATATGAAACATATAGCAGATGAGAAGAAACTGAAATCGGAAAAGTGATGGGTTTAACTAGGACCATGGTTGTCAACGGTTATAGAATTACTTTAAATTGTTAGAAGAATTTTAAATTCTAAAAATACTATTATATTTTAGAACGGAGTGGATACATATTTGTTTTATTAAAAAAGTTTCGAGTCCTACGCTTGAAACGAATACTTATTATTTACGACTAATCCCTATATTCAATAAAGTTAATGTAATTCTCTCTTCTCTCATGAAACGACATAACCTCAATTGTTTTTAGCTTTATGATGATACATCAATAGTGTAAATTAAACCATATCATCTCAATTGTTTTTAGTCTTAGAATTATATATCAAGGGTGTAAATTAAGCTACATCATCTCAATTGTTTTTAGTTTTAGGATGATACATCAAGAGTACAAATTGCATCTCTTCACATCACCTCAATTATTTTTAGTCTTTGGATGATTCATCAAGAGTGTAAATTATATCTCTTCCCTCAAAAGACACACCATGCAACCCAACCATTTATAACCTATAAATAATTGATAAATGCAAAAAAATATATAAACACGTAAAAAAATCGTATAGTAGGTAAGAAAATATTTTAGAATTTATATCTACTATATTACTATACAGTTATCCCGCGCTGCTGCGGGAAGTATCCATCTAGTTATTTTTAATGGCAGTAGGCAACACATTTGTGGATAATAAATTATCCATGATAACTTAACTATATTTATGTATCGCGTGAATCCCCCGTTCGACTGTATTATATCTCTATTTTCTTATACTTAAAACCTTCGAGAAAAGTCACATTTTTTCTCACGTAAAACAAAGGTAAGGTTTACATAACCACACATCACATTGACAGAGACACTCGAACCGTTTAGCACATTCTTTCGCTTAAAGAAAAATGAGTTTCATCTACAGTAGATTTCACCATGTAATTGAAGGAAAATCTTACAAAATATAGATAACACTCATGAAACTATTTGAATTTAGACCATATTTACATATTATATTTGTATGAAATTTTATTAATGATGTATTATGTTGTTGAGTGAAATTTATTTGAATACAAACGGTTGCAAATTGAAAAGCACACGTGTTTAACTTGGTGCAAAGTAAAACATGATCCATTTATTTACCCAATAATATAAAGTGTAATTTACTCTTGATTATTTAAGCGTCATAATAATTCGAGGGATTCATTGTGCAGCCTCCACCCCGCAGAAGGCCTCGAGCGGGTGGCTGAATTTGTGGCCTTCCTCCGAGTGGCGGAACGCGATGTAATCCTCTTCCTTGCAGGGCTTGTACGCCAGCGGGTGCTCGCCGTCGACGAGCTCCTCCATGGCGCTCACCACGGTGCCCTCCTTGCACCGGCTGGCAAACAGCACCGCCAGGCGCTCGCGGCTGCTCGGCGTCCTCACGCGGTGCACGCACGCCGGCACCCTCCCGTTCGTCACCACCTGTGTATGTCACTTGCAGCTTCGATCATGTCGCCGGCCGGCGCGACGAGCATGCGGCGAGGGTGTATACGTACTACGCTACACGTACCGTGAACAGCTCGCCGGCGATGAAGGTGGCGGTGTCGGGCTCGGGGGGCACCGTGTACCATGAGGTGCCGTCGCCGGGCAGCTGCACCTCGAGGCCCTCCACCTCGTGCTGCACGACGATGGTGGTCACGGTGTCGTCGCGGTGCACCGGCATGGACACGGCCGTGGACGCGTCCGGCGGCGGGCCGTAGCGGGACAGGCGGAGGCCGTCCTCGTGCATGGCGAGATGCGAGGCGATGCGGCCCTCCGGGACGCCGAGGCCCTCCAGGATCATCCTCTCCAGCGTCCAACCGAGCTCCGTCATCTTCTTGCCCACCGACACCATCGTCTCACTGACGGCGAGGACGAGGACGAACACCCCCGCCATGAGAACCCAAAAAAGAGGAAAAAAAAAGAGTGAGAGAGACGTCGTGGCGGTGACGCTCTTACCAGAAGGCGGCGTTGCCGTCCGGCCAGAGGAGGTCGGCGAACTCGCGGACGCGGGAGGCGTCGGCGGGGTCGGTGACGCGGATGCTCTCCCAGTTCATGCCGGGGGTGTTGGTGATGTAACCCCGGAAGGGGCCAACCCTGGAGACGTTCCGCTGCTTCGCCTCCGCCGGGAGCGCGAACAGCTCCGGCATGGCGCGGCGGAACAGCGCCTCCCGGAGCTCCGGCCCGAGCGCGCCGTGCGCGACCACGACGCAGCCGTGCGCCACCATGGACGCGACCACCGCCGCCCGGGCCTCCTCCCACCCGGGCGTCCCGGGCTCGATACCGCGCAGGTCCACCTTGGGGATCGCCATCGCCGTCGCCATGGGCTGCTCGCTAGCTTGTCTGCTGCTCGTCGCCTTCGTCGGAGCGTCGTGGCTTTCCTCCTCTGTGATGTGTGCCAAATTTGTTCATCGCTTTGCATCTACAATAGTGTTGGATTTTATTAAATACAGTGTAAAGGGACTAGTTGCCAACCCTTGCTCCTTGGGTTAGAGCAATTCTTATGGAAGAGACTATTGATACTTTCTATACCCTTCGAGCAGTACTAAACATCACTCTTATAATCAATGGCATAGCTAGAAATTTTTTCTTTAAGTAGTCCTGCCACATAAGTTGTATCACATACAAAACATGAGACTCCTAACCCGCATCCTTAGGCAGCCACGGAGCTAAAGCAAAACAAGGGGTGCCTGACTTACTTGTCTTATAGTTGCATATATATAGTTCTATAACCAAAATGTACTAAATAAATAGGTATCCATCGACTATAAATATTACTTCTTCAAATGATGACAATATAAAAAGTGCATAATTTTTAACATGCATGAAGACTGGAGAAATCCGCAGGATGCAACAATTCCGTTTGTTTAATTAATATGTAGAATTGCAAATTTCTGGCTGTTGGAATAAATGTACATGTGTATTTGCTAAGAAATGAACAAAGGAAAGGAACGCTATAAGCATTTACAGGAAAATGAGTCATGGTCACCAAGTAAATTTAGAAAATATGGTTTGTCTAAACTTGGCTTTTTGATTCGAACATGGCTTAGCGATTAGTGAAATACTGCAATATATAATGATTAATCGATTAGTGAAATCCGGGGGTGGTCACGGACCCACCCGGACCACCCCTGGCTACGCCACTGCTTATAATACAAACACTACTAAGTTATATGTGAATTTAGTATAATTTATCTCTCATCATGTCTTGGGTGTTATCAGGGTCATTGACAAGCAAGTGCGAGGTGGGCGACCAAATAGGGCCGTAAAATTCATGGGCCCCCCACCTTGCATTCCTCAACCCAATACCAAGTGTCAGTTGAAAGTGGAAATGATAGTATTGTCACATGCAGCAAGCTTCGAGTCGCATCATTATGACCTCTCGTATTCATCTCGTATCATCGCGTCCTCTCGTATCGTTCTTGCGTCGTCGCCGACAACAACAATAGGCCAACAACACGAACGGAGCATCCAGGTGACAACTTCGTCGCCGACAACAACAACTAATGTTTGTTATATTTTTGCATATTGTATATTTGTATTGAAGAATATATTTAAGTTATCTATTTGATGACTAAAATTAGTTTCACTTGACATTCATTAAAGGGCCTCAATTAGCATTGTGAACCGGAGCCCCTAATTTCTGGAGATGGCCCTGGGTGTTGGGTAGAAACCATGTCTCAGTTAATCAGTTAAGACACGATTTTCTTCTCTTTTTTCTATTAACTCACTTGACATATCATTTTTTATCTTATGTGACAACTAATTTAATACTATACAAATCATCCTAGTCATTGTACCGTGGATGCTCTTACACTTCCACACAGTGGGATTTTGCTAATGTTAATATTATAGATACGATATATCTTGTATTCTTGAAATAACATATCTTTAAGAAAACCGTAATCGAACAAGAAAAAACGGATAGTTCGATCTGAGTGGGACATATAACCTACCCAACCAGACTGTCTATAGACTTCTTTGAACCCTACTTATAATCTATAAATGTCGCGGTAGTTGTTCATATAAATACAAATACAAATGTCTTTCAGCATAGAGAGCTCGAACCTTAAGACAGACACAAGCCACATAGAGTTAAGATTCAATTAGTCGCTTCGCTGCTAGCTGGTGACTTCAATCTCGCCGCCTAGACCTTTTGCTTTGTAGTTGGATAAGATAAGAGCAGATTTCTCCTATCTCATATTTTGAGTGACTTTCATCAAACACATAAAAAAAGCTTATGAGGGTAATTGTTTGCTTTTCATAAAAAAATTCAGACGACACTTGCAAACAAAAAATAATTCGTAAATAAAGCTTATATATATATATATATATTCTTAGCGATCTAAAATCCAAAGATAGAAAAAAAATAGGATAAAAAATCTTAAAATTAACTCTAAATTTAAGGTTAAAAATTCAAATTTTGGATTATAAGCATAAGCAGAATCGAAAAATGAGGGTTCATGATTTATTACCTAATATTAAAGAGTCCGAACCTGAATAAAAAAACACTTTTATCTTTCCTCTTGCTGTAATGTCACACATCTCTTAGGCCACGTATAAAGAGCTCTTATTGCTGTCTCTATCGTTGTATTCTCGCTGACATGGAAGAGAAGATAGGAGAGAGAAAAGTGGTTATTTTGCATGGAGTTAGCAAAACATTGACTCTTGTCACATAAAATGAGGAGATAACTAGAACAACTGATTTGTACGTGTGCTGACTCTAATCAGAGGTGTTGACCAGATGGAATACGAACAGAAAATTAAGTAGACTGTAATTATGAAGATTTAGCTTGACAGATTGTCCTTTTATTATATAAGGAATTTTTTCTGCTGATGTAACTTGAGATAAAGTCTATAATGAGTTTTACCATTGAATACGCTGAAAGCATCGGTTAAACCAACGACAATAAATATTGTAGTTGGATTAATTTTTCGACACGAGTAGCGAGCTATAAGTTTTCGGTCCAACACTACTCTCATCTATGAATGGGTTTTATTGCTGATATGAATGTGACGTTCTCCAGACCATATACCTGTATCTTCCGTGTCATCTCAGCATGTATGTTTTCCTCTAGTTAGGGTAAATCGTAATATAAAAGATAAATTATACGTACAAGGTGGAAAAAATAGCTAGGCCTAGCTAGTAATTATATCATGTTTAGATGACAGTCAAGAAAATATCTCTCTTATTATGACCAAACAGTCATTAAGAATTAAGAATTGATTATTGTGACCATTGTCCATACTCTTTCTTAACTTTTTCAACACTTGCCGTTGCCACGGTACGAGCTAATATTATACTTCCTTCGTATTTTATGGGCACATATTATGTAATTATCATTTATTTTATTATGATAAGACATTTGATACATTACCAAATATATTTTAATTAAAACTTGTATTTTCATATACTTTTTATAAGATGAATGATCAATGGTATATTAAAATGTTAACCTTTATTAAAATATAAGGGAAGTTCTTATAAAGTTTATGTTTATTTCCTAAAGAAAGTAGTAATGCCCTCTTCTCGTTTTTTCGGTGCTTGGAAGGTACCTCAAGTACCTCCAAGACTAACGAGTATTCGCGCCGTTAATTGTTATACTCTCGTATTTTCGCTTCTCCTTATATTTATAAACTAAAGTTTAACTTTAAGTTTAAATTATACTTGATTTTGGAAAAAAATTCACCAAAGTTTATTTCAGTCTTGACTTTCAGACCGCTAAAAATATGTGCATAAAATTTTTATTCGTAAATTATTGTTTATTTCTAAATATGCCGTTTTAAAAAAAATTCAAACAATCACTCCCTTAAGCGGTATATTGGGAACCAAAATTAATATGAACATGGTAGATTAGCACTTTTTTTAACTACAACCTTGCTGAAGCCATATATGAATGGTTGCTCCTGTTGGAGCTTGACCACAATCTTAACCTTAGCATATGCATGCCCACATAAATATTATGCGGAATTCTTAATGACATGTTGAACGGTACATAGCCCGTCAGGGTCACCTTTGTCATCGCAGCAGAGCGTCGGTGTTAATGCAAATTAAGTAGGTAGTCGTCTTTTTTTCAAGGGTCAAAGTAGGTAGTTGTCATTTTATCAAACCACTCTCGATAAACCTAATTATTTGATCCTCACGTGCTCAACAAAGAGACCGAAGGGTGATCTTCTCGCTGTTATTTTGATCAAATGACAACCTGAGGAGATCATCCTTCGGTCTGTTTGTTTATAGATCTTGTTAATTACCCAGAGACGAGTTGGCCTCTCTCTGTTACTGTTGCGTTAGAGATGACCAGGGATAGTTTCTCGTCGCACGTGGATCGATAAGAACGTGCACTTGAAAGGTCATGTACAACTCGTTCCTCTGTTGTTAGGTGCGTGTAATAAGCGTGAGTCGGTTGTGCCTAGACACATTTATGTTTGGGTCGTTGCAAAGGACATCGACCAACACCTCTGGATCAAATTGGTTATACTTTCAACTTCGTGTTTGTGAGTGCGTGTATTCATTGCTGCTGTATAATTACCTCTGGGATTATTCTGTAACCATTGATTGGTATCGATCGATGTACAGGTAGGAGAAACGAATATCTATTGGTCCTCACCTCGAGGGGCAAATCCAAGATAAAATAACAGTGGGGGATTAAACCTACTCTTTCTTAATTAGTTGGGATAATTAATTGCTCATTTAACCCTTGTTTGATGTCTTGCTACTAATGTAACCCTACTTTTCAGAATTACAGTTTTTTTAAAATCAAACTGTCATTTGACCCTGCTCTACGTACATAGTAGTTAGGTTTCCATTTAGGAAAAGAAATAATATTTGTACCTTGATGAAGTGACAAAAATACCACCGTATTATTAGCGGATACAACCCTATCCATAGCTTACCCACTCGAAGAGAAAACTCACGCTCACGAAAGCTGCATTGCGGTGAGCGTCGACAGTGGCGTGTGGAGGCGGACGGGTCGCAGTGCGAGGAGGCCGTGCACTGTTATCTTTTCACCGAATAGGATCATTCGGAAGCTTCAATTTTAAAAAGCGAGGTCAAGTGAACAAATCTAAAAAAAGTAGGGTCAGATTGGTAGTAAGGTTTTAAATAAGCTATTATAATTTTGTAAAGTTAGAGATATGTCATTGATATCTCAATGGCATATAAGACCTGCATGAGTCAATGACATGTGGGTCAGGATGATATATCTTCAGTTTTGCAAAATTATAATGACATATTTGTAATTTTTTCTTTTAAATAAGGGTCAAATAAGCAATTATCCATAATTATTTTTAGATGGAACTCTAGTGCCTCTTTCTATCTAACTTATGACCGAAAATTTTGGCAAGGGGCTTAAGAGGTCTTTATGGGCTTAGAGTTGTAGCGATACCCCTACATTAGACCCGTCACTGCTCATCTCCCCCACAAGGGTACTAAACCATCGAATTTACGATAAATTCTTGATGCCACTTCTTAATTACTTACTCTTTTATCCCAAATTATAAATATTTTTAGAATTTTAATCTTGTAACATAATGTAACTATTTTAGCACCGTTCGCAGTACTACTTATCTCGTCAATTATTCTTTATTCAATTTTTTTTATAATTTTATCTCTATATATATTCCCACGTCTATTCATTCCTTAGTTACTGAGACGTTTATATTTGTTTTTCTTAATCTTAACCATACAAAATAATGTAAAATTATTTATATTTAGAACGGAGTTGAACGCCAAGTACCAACGCGGAAGGAACAAACCACATGGATGAAAGGGCAACAACCGATGGCTATCTGCCGAGGGTGACATTTTCTGTTAACAAACAGTGAAACATCTGATGGCTACCTGCCAACGTATGGATGATCAGTCATGTCATGCCAATAAAGATGGAAACTACACTTACCATTATCGTATTACGCGTTTGGGGCCCTCTTCGGTTTGGAGGAATATTACAGGAGTTTTAGAGGAATTGAACTGTTTTCATTGAAATTTCTGTTATCCGAAGAAGCTCTGATTATGTTTATAAGCAAAAATTTAAGTTTTTAACCTTTAATTTTATGTTGATTTTAGAGTTTTCATCGTAGTTATTTTTTTTCAGTTTTTATCGTAGTTATTTTTCTAATTATTAACGTGCGGGCTAGCAAGAAACACGAAAGAGGCAAGACAGGGAGAGAAGAGAACGTTGTTTTGGCCCAGCCGGAATGTGCTATTGGGCCTTCATCTTCGATTGAATAACGCGCCCTTCTTTATTGTTTTGGCCCACTAGATAATACTACTCCTACATCCTATTTTATTTTCTTCTTATTTTGGATCCTCCCCTGACATAAATTGTATATATGGTCATCGTTACATGATCCACGTAGATTTTTCTGGTTGATGTGACATCTTACAGAAAGTGTCGAATTGTTTTGGCCCACCCCATAAATACATATAATGCATAACTATAAAACATTATTTTTTTTCATAAGACTAGTTAGAACATAAGACTACACAAAAAGATAGATATAACCATTAGTGTTTAGTGTGACCATCGATCCAAATTCTCTACTAGTGCCTCCAGTATACATAGTGAGACCTAGGAGTATAGATATTAGGCATCGATTGGGAGATTTGATAAAGCAAGACATTCAAGAGCGGAACACCCTTATGTAATATCGATTTGAGGTTCATATTAGCCATCCCAATATCTTATCACCAACATGCCATGTCACATGTACGAGTGGCATCCATATGATATAATTGGCATAAAATTTATCATCCTGATCTAATTTCGGTGTATATCAATATGAGAGGAAATTACATCAAACAATACAGTGGATCTTCCTACTAAAGGATTCATTGAGATGGAGGATGCTATGGCCCGGTAGGGTACCGGTACACGATGCCCAAGGTATTGATCAATTAACCACTTTGTATGGTATCATCGGTAATTTATTGATGTGATAATGCTAATATTTTACTTCCTAAAAATTTATATTGGGTTCATCTAAAAAAATATTAGACATAAAAATTACACACTCCTCCAACAGAAATCTAAAAATGAATAACTTGTATTAGGAACACATATTCTTGCCCTAAATTTAAGATACAATTAAGCTAATTTTATGCATGTGTAAATATTAGGAATAAATTTGGTAACATGTTGGAGATATATTTTCTAGCCTAATTCCTAAAATTAAGTTATAGGGATCAATTTTAGACATCTCTTGGAGATGCTCTACGAGCCCAAGAAAAAAAGAGAGATTGTAAAAGGAATAAGTCCACTTGAGGTCCTTAAAAAAAAAAGAGAGAGATTGTAAAATCTGTTAGTAATGTCTTAGCGCCTACACAACTTCCTGGCCTCAGCTCAAGCCCAGTGAAATGCATGTATGTTCCTCTAGTTCAACTGCCACGCATATTGCTCGAGTGACTTTAGATATGTGATATGTCCTTCAAACAGTCATGGCCAATGAGCCGAGCATATTCACCAGATCCTTGTATTATACTGTAAATATATAAATGAATTTTTAATCTTTGTCCAATCCAAAACTGACAGCTTATTGCGTCGAAACCTTCTTTACGGAAAGCCCTTGTCCGTGGTTATCTTCTACACTCTCCGTCAGAATAGCATTCACCCTTTTGAAGTGGTAACACTCTCCAATAACTAGTAATAATTAATTAATTTAAAATCTTAAAGCCCACAAGGATTTGAGGCCTCCAGAGCGATTTCGCTGGCATTGACGGTTCGCGGTTGCGACGCGTGGTCCTTGCCTGTCTGGGCTGCTGTGTGCGCTGCGTGCACGGTGTGCCGTCTCGCTCGACGGTGGGGTCAGCTGGACCGCTCTATGGCTGCTATGTTCGATGGCTCACACCAATTGCTTTCTTTCCTTTCTATTCATAGTCGCTGTTCTAGTTTCTTGCCTCTTGCTTTTTGCTGCTTCATGCTCTGCACTATTAGTCACTATTAGTCAGTGCTCTGTACTGTTAGTCAGCTTTTTCTTCTGCGTTTGCATGTGCTTGGTCCATGCGTTTTACCCCCTGCCATGTGGGCCTTGTGGTCACTATTTTTTATCTACCTGCCATAAACCTAGTTTATTTGGTTGGCTGCTCTTGTGTGTCCATGTCTGCGTCCTATTTTTCTGGTTTTTTGTGTAGACATGTTCCATGCATTTGGTTCTTTCCTCTCTTTCCCTCTGTGTGTGAGCTGTGCGCTATGTCTACGGGTTCACCATTTTTGCCCTCTCATACTGTCGTGTCCTATAGAGTAGTCTGCCTGCCTGTCAGAGGTGCTGCTTTTACTTTTTTTTTTGCTCCTCCCCGATGCAGAGCTTGCTCGCGATGTAGAACACGGCGAGAAAGGCGCGAGAGACAAGGAAAGAGAGGCGTTGGACAAAGGGAGAGAGATAGAGAGGGAGAAAGTCACCGAGGCCCGCCAACGCCGCCGCCCTCGACCTGTCGCCACCGACATCGCCTGGCGGCCGCCGCCGCCGAGGTCGCTCGCCCCCGACGCGCTGCCCCCGAGATCTACTGCCGGGACACGGCTGCCGCCGAGCTCCGCCGCCCCCGACGCGCCGCTACCCCTGAGCTCCGCGGCCGCTATGCCGAGGTTACGTGCTGCCGATCTCTACCGCCGTTGGGCGAGCTCTACCGCCCTGGCCCGAGCTCCACCGTCGTTGCCCGATCTGCGCTGCACGAGCTCCATCGTCGTCGCCCGAGCTCCACCGCCGTGGCCTGAGATCCGTCGCCCCGAGCCGAGCTCCACCACCGTCGCCCGATCTGCCGCCGCCGGCCGAGATCCGCCGCCCCGGCCCAATTTGCTCAACATGACACCGCTGATAGCAGGACATGTTGTACAAGAGACTGGACGAGACGGATCAGGAACAAATACAAGGCGATGTTTATCTTCTTCCTGGCACCATCTTTGAGATGTAGACGTCAAGCCTTATTTTGTTTCTAGGGTATCACCTTCCCTTTTACTACATTATGTTTGCTCTCCGGTTTTATGAACAGCATTATAAACTTGCATATTATTGCTTACATCCTACTTGCTACATGTGCAGATTGACTCTGTCCAACTTGAATTCTATTAATTGATGCTGAGGTGGATTTCCAGAGGCAAAGCCTTTTGGAAACCTACAAAGTGGATTATCTTGCAGCCATTTTACCTATTGCAAAGGCTTGCCTTCGGGTCAGTAAAGTTCTCCTATCCCCAAACTAAACTCAGATGCACTTTTTCTGTAACTTTTTTTATGCATGTTATTTATTGTTGACGGGCTAAATTGAGTGATAACCCCCCAGAGATGGTTTTACGTGTTCCTCCACCAAATGATCTTGAACTACAAGCTCCTTTGGATGTGATTCTCCAAATAACTTTTGTTTGCCTCATTCAGCTTTTGATATTTCGTTATAAGTTTACTCTTCTCTTATTTTTCTCTGCATATCTGCAGTCCTTGTGGCACATAAGGAGATCCCATGATACTGTCTAGAAGATTCCACGTGAATGCCCCGATTTTACAGCTGCAAACTTTCAAACTAGAAAGAAATTGCGTGAAATCTTCGATTCTTGGGATCATGAGAAAGACCGCAAACCATGTGACCAAGTGGTTCCACAAAACTTACAGATTTGACAAGCTGTATGGTTGATAGAAAGGTATGTTTCGCACCTATCTAATTGCAATCTGTGGCCCCCAGCAAAAGATAACAGCTCACTTTTGTAACCAAATGGTATCCCGTCGCTATGTTGTCTACAGTCCACTCAGTTATATTAGATAAATTGTTAACATAAATGATCTACATAGTTCCGTTGGGGCACTCTATTTTAGCCATTTTTTGTACATCTCAATCTGTAGTTCTTCGAAGTTGGTTAGATTAAAATCCTATTTTGCAAATGCTTCTGTAGCTAATTTGGTCCTTGTGTTGTCTTATTTGTGCCTAGGCTGAAAGCTTATGACAAAACTGGTTTTTGATTGCAGGATAGAAGAAAGCCTGCATCTAGAGTTGTGAAATCAATCCTTCAGATGCTGCAGTTGTCACAAGCTCCTTTGCATTTTAAGTTGAAGGGTGAAACTTTGGAACAACAAACAGTAATCAGGCCTAGATTGTTGGGTTGTATATGCCTAACGCATGAACTCTTTGGGTTACACATTTATGAAAATAGATGCAACTGTGTAAATAAGGTTGAGACCAAATTTGGGCACCATATTGATTGAGCATTGTTGGAAAAACTAAGGTACTATAAAGCGTATAATTTTCCTTGTCCTTTGCCCTTTTTTGTATTTGGTTCCATTAGTTAGTAAACTAACATCTTTTCACTTATTCAGTTGAAATATTCTAGTGAACTCTTGAAAGCTATTGAGTCTGGGACTGGAAGTTGTGGGCAGGAGGTGGCCTGGCACTCTCTTTTATATCCACCACATTTCTTCATGACCGGTAGGCTTGCCTTCTCATCTGACATTTCAATGTAAATTGTGTGTATATGCTTCCTCTATTTACGAGAAAAAAGGAAGGTCAATGGACGAAATCATTTGATCAGTATGCCATATGATCTTTTATTGCTCAAATGTGAAAACCAAATCAATCGTTGAATATAACCAAACCAAATCATCATAATGCACATTTTTGACTATTCTTTAAAAATTGTGATGTATATATATATATATAATCTCTTTTTTTTTCTCCAAGAGAGTTTAGGTGATTACACAACACCCCTCGGAGTGTCTTTCAAGACGGACACTAAAACGAATAGTTCAAAAACCACTTATGTTTTCTGCTTACTACTATCGTTTCCTCTTTAGAAGTTACCATTTGCCAACCAGGTTGCAAAGGAAAATCTTTTGTACTTGGGACAATTGTACAGACATGCTTCAAAAACACACAAACCCACAAGGCCATGCTTTAGGTGGTCCCTGAACATATTCATTATGTTCATAGTGAACAAAAATATGTAAAGAACGGACTTTTCCTTTATTTAAAGTAATTTATAATAGTTCATATTTATGGTTATAACCATTAAAAAAAGAATAAAAATGGTCCATCCGTAATTACGCGCCGACGTGCATCGTCTTGGTACAGTAACCTGAGCGGAGTGCTGCTTGGTTACCGTGAGGCGTGAGGCCTGTGACAAGCATAGTCATGCCAGCCAACATGTGGGTGCACCCTTTGCATGCATTGACCAAGGGCACTGCTTTGACTGCATGCCATGTGATTGTATGCATGCGTTCATATGGTCCCATTCTTCCTTTCTTTTTTATTGTTTCCTTCAGTATCATTCTTCCTTCTTTTTTCTGCCGTTTCCTCCATTTTTTATATGACAATTGATTTTTTATCCACGTTTGACCATTGTTTTATTAAAAAATTATAACTATTAATTATTTTGTTATAATATAATTTATTATTATTGGAACTTCAAGTATAACTGATAATTTTACATATTTGGGTTCAAAAATTGAATAAGACGAACAACCAAATGTAGATTCAAAGATCAACGACGCCATATAAAAAATAATAGAAGAAGTATGTCTAATTCCTATTGAGTATCATTGATCTGTTAAAAATATAAAGTAACGTTTTTTTTAAAAAAAAAACGGAGATGTGGCAAGAGAGCGTGCGTTGTCCAGTCTAACAACATGTTAGGTTCTACGTGTTACGCGCGCCTTGCCCTACCACAAGCACCAGCGACACCAGCAAGAGTTCCCAGTCAGGTTACACGGCCTAATTTATGCATCAACAAAACAACATAGTATATTACACATCACCTGCTGGTATAGCTCACTAATGCAAATAATTCTGTTTTTACAGGCACTTTCACTAAAGGGCATGGAACCAGGACCCAAACCAATGTAGGGACGTCTGGTACAGGTATCGCTCCTACTAATCTGGTTACAGCAAATAGCACATACATCTTCAAACGCTTAGTTCTATGCCATCTGGCTATATGCCAAGCAAAGCACATCAGTGCCCACACTATTTGATTGGCTGTGTTTGGAAACACTGTTTCTTTGACAAATGAAATGAAATGTTACCTGAAAGCCCACAGCTCAGGAACGCACCCTTTAGAGAAGTTGTATCTATCCACCATGAATAAAACAGTATTAATGGTTACTCTTTCTGTCAATATTTCAGCACCGACTTCACCGAAGCCCATATTAAGCCACACTTGATGGGTAAGACAACAATCAGAGTTGACACACCTAGAAGCGAGCCCTCAACGATGACAATCAACATATTGACTAATGGGCACTTCAACATTACAACCAGATGGACCAAATTTGTCATAAAGAAAAAAAACAATATTAATACAGTATGTGCTTTCTACTCCAGCACCTAGAATGAGGATCCACATGCAACCATCCATATACTTTAAACGCATCTTACATAAAGAAATCAATCATTTTTTGCCTATGTATATGTAATTACCCCCGTAGACCATGAATGTGATGGATTATCTATGTGTAATTACCCCCGTAGATCATGAATGACCGGCTATTGTAAACCAACCCTATCCATATATGACTGCATAGTGCAGCCATCTGTTTGACATCCATTTAGTCCTGCTAAATATGCTCCTCTGTGATCTCACATCATTCCGCGCGCATGGCGCGCGCATAGTAAGATATTAAAGTCACACGCATGTCTTCATGAGGTGAGTTTTTTAATTTTATTAGAAACTATTCTTTATATGCTCTTGGCCCACAAAATGATTCTAATACTCCGGTTAAAAGTATTTGTCATTCAGAACAAAATTCGATCAAACTTTTAAGATCCCAATCGTCGATATTTTTAAATACTTAATCTAAATATAATACAAATTAGACAAATAGATTTTTCTTGAAAAATACTGTCATAATATCATAAACTTATTATATTTTATAAGTTTATTTCAATATAAAATTATTTATCAATATTTTAGAAGTTTGACCAAATCTTATTCAAAACAACAAATATTTTTCTTAAGGATGGAGTAGTTGATAATTGTACCTTCGGCCTTCGCTGTCATACGATCGTATGACACATAAATTAGCCTACATGGAATTTATCAGCGCTGAGTAAATTTATGTGATATACATGGAGCTTTCCCTATAGCAATTGATGTTATATGGTGATCTCTGTTACGCTCAATGAAGATCTCCAGTTTACTATTGCCATAATTTTTTTTCAACACAGCGTCTGCCACAGTGCAGGAGGGAAGAAATTCACCTGTTTCTCCAAGTGGAGCAAACCAAATCCAAATGAAATTCTCATACATATGAAGGCTGAAATTTGTCCCTGAGACCTTGATTTTTTTATGTGATCTTGACAAGAGGTACCCGTTGGAAGCTCCCTTTCAGATGTGAAATGTGTCACATTTGTCACAACGCAACGCAACGCAACATGAGGAACAGAAGTTATGCGATCAATTTCTTCTTCTTCTTCTCTTTTTCAAATAAAGGAAGTAGAGCTTTTGGCCTCTGTAATCAATACACGCTATCCAGCTCCAAAAAAAAAAAAAACGCTATCCACGCTCTGTTTTGTCCTTTCACTCGAGCTGCACGACAGAGTGATGCTCGCCATGGAAAATGGCAAGAAACATTTTTTTACTTTTCAACAAAGTCATCCACAAATTACTCCATCTTTATTTTAATATACAAAGCCATTGATTTTTTTAGCGCACGGTAGAACTTTGAACATTCGTCTTATTTAAAAAATTTATGTAATTATAATTTACTTTGTTGTGATTGGATTCATTGCTAAATGTATTTTAATTATAACTTAAATTTTTATAATTTACACAATTTTTTAAATAAAACTATGGTCAAACATATGACAAAAAGTCAACAACACTGTCTAATAAAATACGAAGAGAGTATTAAAAAGTCTGTTTGGTTGAGAGCTAACATTGTCGTGCATTCTTCTAACTTTAGTTTTGCTATACTTATGTGACAAAAAATGATAAACTAAGCTTAGTCAAAGTTAGAGAAGAAAACATAGTGAATAACATGTGAGCCAAATGACTAAGGGGTTGTTTGGTTGGTTACCATAACTTACCTAAGCTTGCCACACCTTAAGCCAAATTTGACCATGTTAGGTGTGTGTTTGGTTTGTGCCACACTTGTGACAAGATTCCCTTTTCAATATATAGGACCCACATGTCAATGACACAATAAAGTATGTCAAACTTGTCACATGTTAGTTAAAGTGTGGCTTTATTTTGTTAGCCAAAACTTAGCCAACTTAGCTAAAATATTGTGGCAACCTTAGACAAATTAAGTATGTCAACCAAACACCCCCTAAGAGTTAGCTAAGTTAGTGTTGGGATAGAAATCAAACACTACCCGTTGAAACTATAGTTTACCTAAGGTTAGATGTAGCAAAGTTAGTTGTCAACCAAACATGACATAATTTATCAACAACAATATATGGCATCAACGAGCTATTCACGGTGAAATTTGGTATTTACGACCGCTAAAGACATGCGTTAATGAACGAACTAGAGGTTGACCAAGTCAAAGACAATTGGAAAGAAAGAAGGAACCAAATAGCAAGAAGGGATAGCAGCCGATCGAATCCGATTCAGACATGATCTAGAAGATGGTACCTGTGTTGAAAAGAGAGTCCAAGGAGGAATCGACTACAGGAGTTCATATTATATAAGTTGATTTAAGTTAATAAGACATGTCGAGTCTTTATCTTTAAATGTAAATTGGAAACAGATCCTAGTACGAGTTCAATTGGGACGGTGCCAAACCAACGGTATAAATATGTACATACTCAGTTCCCGAAACTCAGATTTTAATCAATACAACTTCGTTACGTTGCCACTTTAACACTTTTGATAGAGTGAGCTATCGACGTAGGACTACATCAATTCAGTTTAGTTTCCTGTAACTTAAGTTAGCTTTGTCACCCTATTTGTTAGATCGACCAGGACCTTATCGGTTAGGTTTGACATTCTAGTTGATTGATCTGATGGGTTTATCCAGTATTTTGTCATTATCTAGATTGTTTTTCATGTTCAGATCAGTTTCATTTTACCAATCACAACTCATATATGCTATCGACTTGTTTCTAGTTCGCAACTACTTCAAGCTTAATTCTCCATCGATTTGGTCCAATCAATTATTTGTTGATTAATGTCAATCTAAATCAATCTGTATGCATACATGATCTGTCTTATAAGAGTTTAGGCAATAATTTATCTAAGTGATTTATTGGCTAGGTATTTAAGCTAATATAATTAGTGGTTTAAACTTTGTTTTGTTAATTTCAACCCTATACTATCTTGGTTTAATCTGATCTGTCAGAATTATTTTTTAACAATATTAATGTTTGCTAAGAATTATATGTAGTTTAAAGATTCGGGCCATTAAATCACCCTGTTTAGAGTTTATCCTCGCTAATTCAATTTTGTATTATATCGGTTTAGTCAGATCTTCGAAGATTGTAATTAGTGATCATCTACTTACTAGATATCATGTGTTGTTTATACTTCTAAATGATAGAATAGGCCTTTATGCCTTAATTGTCTATTAATATAATAATATGTCAAGTTTACTTTTGTTAACTACCATCTTGAAGTGTCTCGGTTAAGTTCAACCTTTTAAGATCGTTTTTAATGATATCATGTTTTACAGTGGATTATATTTTATTTTAACCGATGATAGTTTTATTTACATTATTATATTACACATAATTTCATGCATGGCCAATTTCTGCAATCGACTAGATTTTGAAGTATCCATCGGCTTGATAACCGGTCAACTGCTTTTTGTTTAACATTATTTCTTCTTTGTGTTATTAGTCGTAGGATCACGTCTAACTCCCATTGTTCCAAGACTTAGGACCTGTACTGAAGCTAAGAATATTTTCATGGCCTTCCCGTAAATTCATCGCATCAAATCAATAGATTTGATGTTAACACAAAGGTTCTTAATTAAGATGGAGCTCATTGGACTTAGCTAAACTTTGAGAAATCAATGCCACATATAGGTTGCCTTCCTTTGTTAGACGAAGATAAATGATGAAAAATTATCTGATTTTTATGATAGCTTTTCATGTATAAATGATAGAAATAAATACTACAAAGTTAAAATCTACTTTCAAAATATGAGATGATCAACATTTATACAAAAACCATTTGTAAAAAAACATCGGTTGACAGTTCAGGAAGCGTACATGCAAATTGTGATAGGACATAGTTCCTCTCCTGTAGTCCCTATGGGTCTTTTTTTAATAGTGTGAACTTTTAGTTCTATGTTTGATCATTTATCTTATTTAATTTTTCAATGCAAATATATAACATTAAGGGCTTATTCGGTTTGGAGGAATTTCAACCCGAAGGAAATGGAAAAGTGGAGAAATATGGATGTATGACAGTATCAATGTATCGGGGAATTTTTTCAAAAGGTTTGAGTAGATAAAAATTTTCCTATATTTTCTCTCTATGTCTTGTAGGAAGGGAAAATTTTCTTTGACTTTCCTATGGTTCATTCGTACAAACCGAATAATTTTTAAAGGAATTTAATCATTAGGAATTGGATCCTTTGGTTTTCCTTCGAAACGAATAGGCCTTAAAAGTCACACATGTTTAAACTATCTTCAAATGATAAACAAACAACAATAAAATAATTATTAATTATATAACTTTTAAATATAAGACAAACGATTGACAAAAATCGAGCGCGTGAAATAATAAAAAGGGAGTTACTAATGGTTGCTAAATACAACACACTGTAAATGCGTGGTTATGTTCTCCGTGAACACCCAACAATGTTCGCGTTTACATAGCCACATGTCACACCCAAATCACAAACGAAACATACATAAACGGGAGAGAAAGAACAGTCGAGAGAATTTCGCAACCTGCTGAAAAGTTTAAAGACGATAGGCTATTCGGCTGAATTATGGCCAAATTATTCGAAATATAGTTTGTTCTTTTTTTTTTTGAGTTTACATATCACTTTAATTTGCAGTGGCAGCTTCTACCCCGCAGAAGGCCTTGAGCGGGTCGCTGAACTTGCGCCCTTCCTCGGAGTAGCGGAACAGGCTGTAGTCCTCGCCCTTGCACGGCCTGTACGCCGCCGGGTGGTCGCCGTCGACGAGCTCCTCCATGGCGCTCAGCACCGTGCCGTCCCTGTACCGGCAGCCGAACAGCACCGAGTAGCGCTCGCGGCTGCTCGGCGTCCTCACGCGGTGGAGGCACGGCGGCACGCGCCCGTTCGTCACGACCTGCAGCGCGCGGGGTGGGGGGGGGGGGGGGGGGTCAAATCGATCTCTTGCGCGGGCCGATGGATTGGCTCGCCGGCGACGGCGAGGATGGGTTTGGGGGGCGTACCGTGAACAGCTCGCCGGCGACGAGCGCGATCGTGTCCGGCTCCGGGGGGATCGGGTGCCAGCTCCCGTCGCTGGCCTGCACCTCGAGGCCTTCCACCTCGTGCTGCACGATGATGGTGGTCATGCTGTCGTCGCGGTGCGCCTGCATGGACACGGCGGTGGACGCGTCCGGCGGCGGGCCGTAGCGGGACAGCCGGACGCCGTGGCTGAGCGCGTCCAGGTGCGAGGCGATGTGCTCGTCCCCGACGCCGAGGCCCTCCAGGGTCATCCTCACCACCGTCCCCTCCAGCTCCCTCATCTTCTTGGCAAACGATAGGATAGTGTCACTGCAATCCCCCGGACGAACACCCACCATGAGAAGACCCCCGAGCTCGATGCAAGAACAAGAGAGGAGCTCGGCCTTACCAGAATTCCGGGTTGCCCTCCGGCCACAACAGGTCGGCGAACTCGCGGACGCGGGCGGCGTCGGCGGCGTCGCCGACGCGGAGGCTCTCCCAGTCCATCCCGGGGATGTTGCTGATGTACCCCCTGAAGGGCCCCAGCGTGGAGACGTTCCGCTGCTTGGCCTCGACGGGGAGCGCGAACAGCTCCGGCACGGCGCGGCCGAACAGCGCCTCCCGGAGCTCCGGCCCGACGGCGCCGTGCGCGACCACGACGCAGCCGTGCGCCACCATGGACGCGGTCACCGCGGCCCGGGCCGCCTCCCACCCCGGGGTGCCCGGCTCGACCTCGCGCAGGTCCACCTTGGGGATCGCCGTCGCCATGGGCCCGCTCGGCGCCGCTGCTCGGCGCCGCCGGAGCTCAGCTGAGTGACAGCGCAGGTAGCAGAGAGAGAGAGTTGGTTAAAAAGTCAAACGATGGTGATCTGTAGCGCAGTTGTTCATGGCGTGGCGGCGAACGAATTTATAATTTTATTATGATACTTTTATATTTGAGGTTGGTAGAGTCACCGATGTTAGTGTACTACCTGTTAACCATAATTTATACACACAAGTTTTTACTGGACATACGGCACACATAAACTAAACAATGTTATGTTTTCAAGAAAAATATGCATATATTTTTAGTCTTATCTTTAAATTTGCTATATTTAGCTGTAACTAAAAAATACATTTTGTCTTTTTAATATTCTCTGTGTATAAGAAAATCAAAAATGAAAGTTTACATATAGGTGTAATACTATTAAATTATACTCACTCCTTCCCTAAATGTTTGACACCGTTAATCTTTTTATAAACGTTTGACCATTTGTCTTATTCAAAAAATTTGCATAATTATTAATTATTTTTATATCATTTAATTTATTGTTAAATATACTTTTATGTATATATATATATATAGTTTTACATATTTGACAAAAAAAATTTAATTAGTATGTGTGATTTTTATATCATTTTACATATTTTACATATATATAGTATGTGTGATTTTTCCAGAACTTTTGTGCATGACTCGGTCCCCAAATCCACATTGAGCACTCTAAACGTTGACTAAACCCACGCTTATATAACACTCCTACTATCATTCATACTTTGTTCGTATAAAAGGGTGAACTAGGAATGCTATTGGTTAGAGTGAAAAAGTTTATATAAGCTGTGAATTAATATCACCATGGAACACTAGTGTTTAATAGCATCTCCAGCAGATCAACTATCCATCCTACATAAAAGTAAAGAATGAAGATTAAAAGTTCAGCTCTAGCAGAGCATACATCATATCTTCTATTTTTGGATGTTATCTATATTAGAAAAGAAAAATCATATTTAGGTGTTCTCTCTATCGTCCAAATATATATGAAGAATGTCATATATGAATGACTGCTAGAGTATAAAGAGATATCAAGAAATAAAATTGTTTTAGATTATTATCTAAATTAAAATATGGATGACGAAATTTAGATGAGCTGCTAAAATACTCTCTAATGGGTCTAATCTAGAACTAGCAAAAAAAAAAGCACACACTTGAACTGGGCCATACTAGTATTATCTTTTTACTTATGCTCACGTTCACATGTCAAAATTTAAATTTTAAAACTTAAATTTTGAATTGATTTTAGTGTTTTTATCATAGTTTATTTTTCAGTCATTGCTTCTAGATCAGTAAGAACATTTATATAAAAGTTTAACTCACAAAATACTCATTATTCATTAATAAGTTGTTTCGTTTATGGTTAAAATAAGTGAACTGATGAGGCTGTAGGAGTCGACCGGGGTATTAGAGCATCTTCAACAGCTCTTTCATCCTACTCTTCAAGTAAAAATTTAGACATTTTGAGCAAAAATCATATTTCAACGGGCTCTCCATCCCACTCTCTAAGTTATTTGGATGGACAAATGCCTTCCCTCACTGGCCAAATTTGTCTAGTCTACTCCACTTGCCAAACGTGGGCCCCATACATCCCAATCCAGCCTCCTAGGCTGATCGAACAAGATGGCTGCAGGTCGTGGTGCCGAGCAGGTGGTCGCTGTTGAGCATCGTCGCCGACGTCGCCGAGGGGCCACCGTCGCCGAGCAGCAGCCGATGCCGCCGAGCAGCCATCGTCACAATCCGCGGAGGCCGCCGCCGCTGCGGCATCTGGGCGATCGTCGCCACCGCCGCCCCCTTCCCCGCGTCGGTGCCACGCCGCCTTCTGCCTCCCGCAGCCGGCAACGTCACCTCCTTCCACTACCCCGCGCTGCACCGCCAGATCTGTCGCCGTCACAGCCCGCGGAGGTTGCCGTCGCCGCGGCATCCGAGCGTTGCCTTCTGCCTCGCCGCGCCACGCCGCCTTCCGCCTGCCTGCGCCATCACCCGCCGGCGCCGCACCGCGCTGCCCCGGCGCCTCCCTGTGCCGCCGCCATCCTCACTAGTGAGAGCAAGAAAAGGAAAGAGAAAGAAAGTGAAAAAAAAGAGGGAGAGAGAAAGAGGAAGAGGGAGAGAAAGAAAAAGGGCTAACGGGTAGGGCCCCAACGTCATTCACTCAGAATAGAGGATGAAATGGAGACACTGTTGTAGTAAAGATGAATTTGAGTGGCCAAATGAGATAGAGATTGACTAAATGTGTATTTAGAGAGTCTAATTTAGGCTCTTTGTTAGAGATGCCGCGTATACGGTGCTTCGTGTGCACAGGATACATCATCCCCCGTACCTGAATTATACTCAGCATTACGTAGAGGACATTACGTTATAAGACTACTATGCATATAAAGCTCGTATGTTTATTTTATAATTTACATTTGTTGTGATGTACCACACTCCACACATGATGTATGCTGACTTTTTAAGATGTCCCCAAATTATTTTAAGCCATCCATTTTAGAGAATCCAATGGGTATATAGCTCTTACTATGTAGGAAGGTAATAAGACATTTATGGTCTCTCAAGGGTATTAAAGACTTTTGACAGGGTATATAGAAGGAAATATATAGATGCTAAATTAAGAGTCCACCAAATATTTAACTTTTTTGACAGTCCATTTCCAATTAATAATGTATACTTTGATTATTTAATAATATCCTCCAATGTAACATGCAAGCATCAAACGTTGACAAAAATAATGAAATATATCAAAATTTGAAAATGTAATATTGGTGTTCGGACATCCAAGCATTTTTTCTTAATATATTAAAAACAGAAAACCAGTAAACATATGTGAAAGCCAGGGAATAAATTTTTGGTAAATTCAATCTTGATTTTCCAACATTCGTGTTTAAATTTAAAATCATTACCAATATAACTCATGTCCTAGGACAGCCAGGTTCAATATCTGAAAAAGAAACATTTACAATTTGTATTTTCTTTTGTCACGTCAATGTATATGTATTTTGAACTCCAACTTCATAATTGGATACTAATAAACCTAAGGGGTGATTGTTTGGTTGTTTTGTGAAAAAAGTCAAACAACATATTTATAAACAAAAAATAATTTGTGAATACACGTATACCTAGCAATTTAAAAGCCAATGTTGAAAAATAAACTTCGATAAAAATCCAAAATTAACTCTAAATTAAGGTTAAAAATTCAAATTTTAACTTATAAATATAAGCGAAAAGATGGAGACGTGAATGTTCTTCGTTTAGTGGTATGCTTGCCGTCGATCTATATAAAGAAATAGACTCATTCACTGAGTTGCCCTTTTTAAGCTCTCATAGCCACAGCCACTATTGAGCACATTTTGTTTCCCAATCTGCCCCTGTGCAATCCAAGGCTAGGATTGACCCAAATTATAACTTGGGAGGTAATTTGCGGTAATTTTATTTATTTGTTGCACCCCTTTAATATTTAAATTTAAAACAAATGCAAAAACTTATTTTCAAATATGTACCATTTAACCCGCCATCTTGTTTGCATGACAAAGATAATACTATTACACCATAATTCATTAATCTAGGAGTGTGATACGACAACACCCTTATCATGGGCATGTGGTGTAACAACAATTTTTTTTTTCCACACCAGCTAGATTGTGGTGGCAACCCACTGGCTACTGCCTGGGTGGCAATGTTTTTGTGCCATACCAGTTCCGCCGGGATGGATAAATTGTGTATTTTTGAAAATAAGTTTTAGCTAGATTGTTTTCAAAAATAAATACTTAAAAATATATTAGAAACAAAAAAAAACCGAAGGAGCGTCTTAGAATAATCGGTGGTGAACCACTGCTGCCATCTTCAGTTTCAACGAAATACATAAATCCCTACGTGATAATGCTTGTGCAGGAGCAACTGCTAACATAGTGATGAGACGATCAATTCACTACTTAATTTTTGGATAAGTTTTATGGTACTTAGGAAAATTAAAGTGTCTCTAGGTACCGAGTATTTAGAGGGTATTTTTATAATAGAAAATACTATCTCCATTCGTAAATATAACTGGATGAATTAATTTGGACAAGTCCCTAAAATCCTTACATTACATGACAGGGGGAATATAATATCTTCAAGTAACTTGTTAAGGATAGTAAAAAAGCCCTATTACATGCCTCTTATACTTTTACACCAGAGAATATATATTTTCAGGTTCTTTATTAAGAACGGTAAAAAGACTCCTCTAGATACCTAAGCATCTGAAAGTTTTCTTAGCTAGAAGATATAATATCTTCAAAAAAAAACTATTATTCTACACATGCTGTCTGCCATTTGGTCTAAGGAATGGACGTGTTTTCTGCATCGACCATTCTTTTTTCTTTTTACTTATGCTTACAAGTCAAATTTTAAATTTTAAATCCTAAATTTGGAGTTGATTTTAGGGGTTTTTTCACTGAAGTTTATTTGTCAGCCTTATTTTTTATGTCATAAAAATACTTATATAAAAATTTTATTCATAAATTATTTTTTTTCTAAATATGCTCACCCCCTATTCGGGCATGAAAATCAACAAATCCAAAGGCCATTTATTTTTCATCTCCATGGAACCTTTCCAGTCTACCTATTCGGTTGCCGGCCACATGATGTATGCATATACTACTTACATTATTAACAACATGGTCAAGCATCCTGTACATCCCTGTACTGCGTCGAATCTTCTAATAATAGTTTGGAGTGGTCCTATTGTAGTGACTCTCGTAGGAATCACGTCGATCATCATGTGACTTTCAGAGTATTTGTAACTCGGAATCGTGCTACCTGATTAAAATTAGGTTGATGAAGTCAATGGTCTTACATTTTATTTTACTCCCTCCGTCTCTAAATATTTGACACTGTTGACTTTTTTATACAGATTTGACCATTCGTCTTTTTCAAAAATTTTTAATAAAATATGTGAAGCTATATATATGTATAAAAGTATACTTAACAATAAATGAAACGATACAAAAATAATTAATAATTATGTAAATTTTTTAAATAAGACGAATGATCAAGAGTATATTAGAAAAGTCAATAGCGTCAAACATTTAGGGATGGGGTAGCAGTAATTAGTAACTTTCTTAACGATCCCGTGTTGAGAATGCAGTAATTGTTTATAGAACTTATTACTCCTCCTTATTGACCGGCTATATATAAAGACATGTGAGTACATTGGACATGCCATCTTATTTGTATATCACTCCCTACGTCGTTGACTTTTGGATATACGTTTAACCGTTCGTTTTATACAAAAATTTTATTTAAATATACAAAACTATAAGCCATACTTAAAGTTCCTATAATAATAAATCAAATTATAAGTAATTATTAATAATATATTTTTAATAAAAAATAATCAAACATGAACATAAAATTCAACGACATCATATAAAAATCATAGATGGAGTATTACTTTTTGTGCGGTTGAATAGAAGGCATTACTCCATAAATTATGGTAGTTTTGTACTTATTATATTAAACAACACTAAAAAACGAAAATTGATAAACACTGCTAAGAGAAATAAAATACAGTCAATTTAATTACAATTTCAAACCGCTTTAAAGAAAACCCATGTTTATATTCTGACGAGCTTCCTCTGTCGGAAATGATTTCCTTGCATTTGTAAAGTTACTTGGGCCTTGAATTAGGATTCCAGGAGGAGGTTAAGTGATTGGGTCCATGCAAACTTATTGGGCTGGTTGTGAAAGCTGGGTCGAACAGGCCCAATTAAAGAGCCCAATTGGCCTCTCGCTTCGAGCTAGGCGCTGTTTGATGTTTCCCGTCGATTGAATGGGCAATTTGTTTGACGTAAGATCGCTGATCTCAAATTGCAGATTACATACGATGATCTTCAAGCTGCTCCGGTTTAGTTGTCCATGTAATTAACATTCCTCTAATATAATCCTAACAGCAAGTTGTAGGGTTAAGAGCAGAGTTAATTTGGTTCTAGCTGGGGCATATAGAATGTTGGCATCTTCAATTATGATTTTTATGGCAAAAAGAATGGCCAGATAATTGATTCGTTATCTCACCAGATGTCATTAAATCATCCGTAGTACAACTACAACCCCCTCCATCAAGAGAGGCTCTGTTTCTTTCCACTTGAGATGTACAGAGATGTCTGTTTTTTCAGTTCAAAATTGATATTTCCTCTAATGATTTAGCTTGATAAACTGCTAGGTCTCAGCATGATCCACACACCGAAATAGTTTGGTCATGTAAACTGACATGCATTTGTCTTGTTTCAGTTGCTGACTTGCTGCTATATATGCTGAAGAGATGGTGTAGCAGATGAGATGGTCAGTCTGTGAAAAACCTTGAAGTCTTTGATGGTAGTTAGTTGCTCGTCGACGTTTTTTTTTTCTCAGCACTTAAAGAAGTGACGATGAACACTGTGGCCTCAGATTATCCTGTTCAGCTCAAAGGAGATTTTGATGTTTTGTTGTCTGCCTTTTTTTTTTTTATGTCGGTACATGAGACTTCCAATTTGTAACTACTTCATGTTTTCGTGTGACCGTATGCATCTAAATATCTGACAGATTTGGCCTTGTTCTAAGCTGTTCGTGGATGATCAAATTATTCGTGAGATGGCGTCAATTTTGAGGTCGGTGCAAATGTGCAATTATTGAGTGAAGCTTCTGTGCACGTTTGATTTTCCAGGAGGGGTGTCATGATCAAGTTCTGTTGAAACGATTTACAGTATATATTCTTCTTCCATTAAATCCTGTGGAGTCATTACCAACATGTTTACATGTGATTAAATCCCTAGGAAATCTAGATGTTTTCGCACCCTTTCTTTTGGATATTAAATGGATTGGCTGCTTCATGTTGTGGATATACATGTTGTAGTTGTCCATGTTGGGACAAAAAAACAGGGGAACAAAATTTGGTGGATAAATAGAGTTTGAGAGTAAACTGCAAACAAAGGCATACACATGCAAAGGATAACTGTTCAAACTGCCTAAAATTTAAAATAGATCAAAATAACTGAGTTTTCGGAGGGGGCAAAAAATCGCCAAAAAACCATAAAATTTCACCAACTGTCGGATGAAAAGCATTCCTGGCTAGACGACGGCAGTGGGACAGTCTCTATAAAAAAAAATTGTATTTTCCTACATCAAACTATTTGTAATGTACAGTCTACTATTGAACATTTTGAACGAGATCCTCTAGTGTAAAATCAAAGGGACCCTCACATGTCGCTAACGACGTCCCTCCGACTTTATCTCATAGGATTTGCTTTCAATCATTTTGTAGGTTCACTTAACTCTCTAACAAAAACCATCTAGATTTTTTATCTGATATATGATATGAACTTATATATAGTCAATAGTTCGAAAAACATATGTGCAAAAGCTAAGAATAAGCTTTAAAAGGAACCCAATCTAAGTTAAGTAGTAATATAAAACCGTGAATAGTCTTACGGAGAAATGGTGATGGGCTGACGGCGGGCAATCGGCAAGGAGCCTTGACACAGCCTCGCCACACGACGGCACGAGCGAATGCATCTATAGGGTGTTAACTAAGATGATAAAAATAAATCAACAGGAGTGAGTCTAAAAAATGTTTAGTGGGTTTAATTGCACAATGAAAATAGTTTGAGGTAGAGTAGCAGGCATTTTTTTTCCAATTTTGGCCAACCCAGCAGTGCTGGTATATGATATCGATTCTGGTGTGCGCCTAGCAAAATTTCTGCTCCACCCAGTCGGGTCGGGTACGCTTTGCAACCCGCTTAATCACGACCTGATAATAATCACTAAGCACAGCCACCTCCTTAAACCTCCTACTAACTCCTCCTTCTGCAGGAAGCTTCTAGAGCCTAGGGTTTTGCGCTCCCTCCCATCCCATGGCGGACGTCGAGGCGGCGCTGCCTCTGCCGGGGGAAGGTGGTGTCCTCCGTGGGCGGGACCCTGCGCGGGCTCATGGCGCTGCTGGCCGCCGCCGCAGCGGTGTACGGCGTCGTCAGTTAATTCGCCGTGGGGTGGGGTGGCTGATGAGCGCCGCCAACGGCGCGCGCCATGATCGTCGCGCGCAGGGCCTTCGGTTAGGGCTCCCCCGGCCGCGGATCCCTCCTTGAACCTCTTCTGCGTCTCCGTCATGCATGGCCATGAGTCTGCTCATGTTGGTTGGTGGCCCGCCTAATATATGGCGCTCCGCCATGGAGGCGCTGCCCGTGAGGTGCGTCGACTTCTTCCTCCGCTCCTTTCCTTCACCCGCCATCTCCCCCAAAATTTCCTTCTCCCGGAACATCTCTAAGGTTTGGATCCTGCGGAATTGGTTTTCTCTTGGTGCCCGTAGGCCGTAGCAGAGTGGTGATGGAGGAGGCGCCGCCAAGCCGCATCGCCGTGACAGCGCCGCCGTCAGAAATGGATATTGCGTAATCCCCGCCATTCTCATCGCCATCCTCGTTGCGATATTTGTGGGTGTGATTCTGTCAAGAGAGGCTTGGTTCCACATCGTAGGCCCGGCTAACTCTGCATTACCACCCTTCAGTTGCCAGCAGGGAGAGGTCTAGTAGATATATGCTATCTGCAGACAAATTCTACTAGAAGTTAATAGGTTCAGTGAAGAATATAACATAAGAAACGCCTTGTATAGTTGCATTCAATTGATTTTTCTTTACTAGCTTATGTGTCCCATAGCCAATTGTCCATAATTCCTGATGAATATTAATTCTTGTGTGTGCAAGATGGAACAAATAATCAGTATATATGGCAGCACGCATACTTTAGTTAATTAGAGCTTGTGTACAGTGGCCCCAACGATGTGTACATCTAGAGATTAAAATTTATTCAATAATATGAAATTGTCTTCACCTATTTCATTGGTCCGTTTTATCAGTTCCTTTTTTGAGACAAGTCAATTTTATCAGTTGTGTTAATTAAATTACCACTGTAAAAACTTCTGCTGAATGCCTTCTTTATATGGGCCTCAATCCTGGGCTCCTGGGCCATCAAATGCATGGGTTGAGATTTTGAACTAAAAATCCTGGCCCATGCACATGGATAGGCTGGATTTGTTGCCCATGCCAACAAGGCCGAAAGGAGAAAAAACAATTACGGATTCTATAGTTTACCATGAGGTAGGCATCACCTATATATACATATATTTGGTGTAGCCTGTTTTTATATTAATTTAATCAATGTAATTCTCCAATGTAGTAACATTGATTGCACAGTTAATGTCGATATATCCTCTCACTCAAGCAATATGATATGGTTGGTGTAGCCTGTTTTAATATTGTTTTAATTAAGTTAATTCTTTCAGCTGTAAAATTGGTTGCTTAATGTTCATATCGACATATACTCACTAAGTGATATGAATGCAGCTTATCTAACAATTTGGCTAAGCGAAGGGGAAACTGCTACAAGCTATATGAGTAGAAGCTTCACATTTCTGATTTCTGAAGAGTATCAGCTTGTTTAACATACTTGCAGCTTCCTCAACACCTAATACATTTTTAATTCTCTATAGCTATGAGCTCTATTTTGCCATTGTCACCATGCCTTATCAGTCCATCACTAGTTGGTCTAGTGATTGTACTCACTACTCGCTATGCTAATTTATCTTTGTGATATTCTGCTAAGTGCTGTACATGTTCGTATCCTGGCAATGAGGCTACGAGCCATGACTGCATGACCATTTTGTCAATGTTGTTATCAACGTCGTGTTCTAAGACATTTATCTGTTGAAATGAAATGGATTTTGTATTATGAACATGTTTATGGTCAGTGAAACGGTGGTCTGATGATCTCAATGTTGATTTGTGCGCATTGATCATGCTGCTCTCTTTGGTTGTCCTGCTATTGAATGCTAGCTTGATCAGCATTGCTATTGGACTACTGAGCAACACTGAATTTGGCCTCCATTTAGAGCCAATTTCTTTGGACCGTTCATGGTTAACAGACAGGCCGGCCCAGTCAAGTTGATTTTGCCATCCATTATTCTAGGAGCATGGCTAGAGTACGGCGTCCCGTTGGACGGGATAATTAAAAAATGGATATACAGCAGTCCGGCGTCGGTGCACGAGACAAAGTCATTAGTAAAGTGATTTAACAATCTCGTCCGAACGGAATGCTGTTTTTTAGTCTTTCTGTTATTCTAGAAGGATAATCAAAGTACAATATAAAAGACATACATATCAGTCTCTTCTACCGTGCCCTAGAAA
This sequence comes from Oryza brachyantha, assembly GCF_000231095.2. Taxonomy (NCBI): domain Eukaryota; kingdom Viridiplantae; phylum Streptophyta; class Magnoliopsida; order Poales; family Poaceae; genus Oryza; species Oryza brachyantha. Next base: position 12,065,768 of record NC_023170.2, read on the forward strand.
GAATTAATTTTAAGCTTCTCCTGTATGTCACACGAAGACTTTGTTTTAAGCGATTATTATATCGGAGTTTGATAAAGTGGAAGACAATCATAAAAATGTGGGAAACAAATACATTGTGGTTTGAAAAGGTGAACAACATTTTAGTTTTTATAGTGGACTAAAAATAAAGTCTTTTTGTTGGCCGAGGGAGGAGTATCAACCATGAGGTATCCATGTCCAACCTAAACATCATCCGTCTAACCGTTAAACAACCGCATCCACTAACCCTATTCTATTGGCACAATCAAAGGAACATTACATCTACGCATTTCACACCAAACCATTGTTCAACATATAATAGTATGGTTTACATGATAACTTTTATAAATTTGTAACCTAGTCTGGAGATTCTAAACATTTGTGACCTTCTTTTCGTATTTGTTCTTAGAGCATTCCCAACAGCTCATCTATCCCATCCTCCATCCTAGAAATAGAAGATGAAAAGTAAAAGTTGAGCTCCAGCAGAACATTTATCTCATTATATATTTTTGGATGTCATCCATATTAGGAGGGAGAACCTCTATATTTAGATGTCATCTCTCCAATCCTCCAAATAGATATAGAGGATGTTATATATAGATGATCTGCTAGAGTACAAAGGGATATGAAGGATAAAAGTGTTTTAGATGATCATCCAAATAAAGATATGGATGACCAAATTTAGATAAGCTGTTGAGGATGCTCTTAGGGATCAAGTTGGATGTGCTTGAGGGTTTTAAGGCCCGCTCAACCACAACTTGTAGGTTTTTTTCATCCAATTATTTACCGGTGGTAGAATGCTACTCCTACCTTTTTTGAGCGAAACAGGAAGAAGAACTGCTGAGGAAGAAAGGTAACGGAGTTTGGTTTAGAGCAAGTTTAATAGTAAAGCCAACCTACTAGCTATAAGCTTATATTATAGTCAACACATATAATAGATTGGCTATAAGGTTGGCTATAATTTTTATCTCTTATCTCTTTCTCTTATCTTTGCATTTAATGTATTTTTTTAGAGCTGGTCTATAGCTGGCTCTTGCATGAGAGCCAATCCTACTCCTTTTTCATTATCTCTTTCTTCCATATCAGCTTATAGCCAACTTATAGTCTACTATTATACTTGCTGTTAGGGAGACGAGCTCCCCAAAACAACAACGAAAAACAACAGTGAATTACTCCCTAAATTCTAGCCTCCAATCCTGAGCTAATTATACTACCTTTTCCTGTCTCTAGGATAAGCATTCTAGTTGGAATTGAAAATCATATCATTTCACTCCAACCAGATGGATCACGCCATGCATACAAAAATCCCATAAAAAGAGCTTATGCTGGTAATTTACTATCCTTGATCAGTAGGATTTCCACCATTGTAGGTGTTCTCCCTGAAAGGTCGAGGCCAATGGCAAGTATACCCTAGGCGAGAGAAATCCGAGGCCTACACTTGTCTAGCAAATGCATAGTCCATGATTAGGTGACGTGCAGTTTCATTCTCTACGCAATATAGAGGGCAGACCATGCTGTTGGCCAATTTCTGAGCTAAATCTCGTCCGTCGTAAGGATTTTATTGTGCGTCATTAACCAGTTGAAGAATTTTCACTTTCCTTATGTCTTGGATTTCTAAATGTAGAGACACATGTTATCCGAAATCCCACCGATGAATTGCATTTGTAGGCGGAAGCGACAGAGTATGAACCGCTCGCCGACCAATTCCACAAGATTTTGTCCTTTCTAATGTGTTGGAGGTCAACCTACTGGAATTCAAATTGCATGTTTTGGTGTGCTTAGGGGCTATTTAGTTCCCAAAAATTTTCACCCAAAAACATCACATCGAATCTTTGGACACCTAAATAGAGTATTAAACATAGATAAAACAAAAAACTAATTACACAGTTATGTGAGAAATCGTGAGACGAATCATTTGAGCCTAGTTAGTACGTGATTAGCCAAAAATGCTACAGTAACCCACATGCGCTAATGACGGATTAATTAGGCTCAAAAGATTCGTCTTGTGGTTTACAAGCCAGCCGTGAAATTCGTTTTTTCATTCGTGTCCGAAAAACCCTTCCGATATTCGATCAAACGTCTGATGTGACATCCAAAAATTTTCATTTCACCGATTAAACACTCGACCGGATCCATCTGTTTTCATACAACTCCTGCTTGACCAACCTGTTCTACCTGGAAGCGAGCGTGAAGAGACATGATGCTAGCATCTACCTGGAAGCGAGCGTGAAGATGATCCATGTTGAATGGGATGATACTCATACCTGCTTGAGTCCCTGGTTTACTTTAGTTAAATAAACATCCTCCTTACATAAAGAAATAGTTAATCTTTTTCTAACTTAGCTATCATTCCTTATTCCTTTCAGCTTATTCAAGCATTACTAAAATGGATTGTTTGCTCCATGTTTTGAGAAATATGCTTTCTTAAAAAAAAACTTCTTTCTACCACACTACTTAAATCACTTGTTTCAAGTATTCATCAACTTTATTTATTGAAATATATCATTTATCTATGTAATCAAGTAGATAATCTATGGATTAGTTAATAATCCAATGAAAGACGATTACTTACTTGATTGTAGAAACAAATTAAATATTAATATATGTTTTAAAATGATCTAAGTAATGCAATAGTGGAAATAGTTTTGGTAATATTATTTTTAAAAGCATGGAGAAAATACTTCGGTGTTTTTCTTCAGTAAGCAAACTAAAATAACTAGACCTTAATAGTTAGTGCTAGTATAAGACAATATAGTCCTACTCCTTTAAAACGTAGTATTGAAAAAACATAACAAGGTTTTGATAGAAACAAATATGTAAAATAAAGGAGTAAAAAGGAGAAACATATAGGAATGTTTGTTTGAATATAGAAAAAACATAGAGTAGGAGTTAGAGAGGAGCGATACACTCGAACAAAAGTTTTCATGAGAATAGACTGTATGCTAACTTTATGTTAAAATCAGGGGCGGACCACGGTATAATGAGTGGGGTCTATGACCCCACTTAAATTTAATACTTAGTGTATTACTAACATGTAATTAAGTAAAAATATTTCAGCACACTAACAATCCTGATAAGATGCCTGGTCTCCACTTGATTTTTAGGCTAGGTCCGGCCCTAGTTAAAATCTCCTCTTTTTTTGAGCTATTAGGATGTCTTAGTATTTTTGAAAAAATTAAGGTAGAATAAAAGGTATATAATGTCCAGAGTAGAGAGTGCTTGAGAGTAAAATGTATATAAATTTAAATGAGAGGTAATCGATATAACAAGTACTAGTGTAGTATACCTCATATTTGAGGACAAAATTCAAATCTTAAAATCTCTTCTATGGGAGGTCGGAGGGGTATGAATTTCATAGGACTGTTAAAGGTAGCGGCATATTAAAAAATTATATATATATATATATATATATATATGTGTGTGTTTAGCGATATAAAAGCAAATGCTAAAAAATAAACTACGGTAAAAAAAACTCTAAAATCAACTTTAAATTCAAGATTAAAAACTTAAATTTTGGCTTATAAGCCTGAAAGGAACAAAAAGATGGACGCAAAAGTCTCAAAGAACATAATCGAAAATTTTTCTTTAGGATTTAAAACGTACAAACAATATTCTTAGGTTTGTCTGCAAATCAAACAAGCCTAGAGGAGAAAACAAGCAAGTACATTAGAGCAAGTTCAATAGTATAGGCAACTAGCTCCAATTTAGCTCCAATTTATCTATAGTCATACACACATTTTGTCTTGGAATCCGTGTGTAGCTGGCTACAAATTAATAGCCCATCTCTTTTCTCTCTTCCCTCTTATCTTTTTAAAATATGTTTATAACTAGCTTATAGCCTACTATTTGCTATTGTACCCGCTCTTAGAGCAAGATCAATAGAAGAGTTGCTGCTTACTCCAATATTTGTCCATGTCATTAAGAGTCAGCTAAGAGCTAACTCATACAATATATCAGCTGTAAGATGGCTACAAGCATCGGCATCTCTTTTTTCTCCGCCGGTGTGCCGTGTGTTCGCTCGTCGCGTGGATCAGATGGAAAGCAGGAGATCGCCTGGATAGCTATGGGACTCATAAAACCTGCTTTCTACCATATTTTCAGGCGCTACCATCCGACTGTAGATTAGACGTCCGTTCTCTTCTTTTCTCTCAATTCTCTCCGTTCTGTATATGTAATTTTCTGGAGCCTTGGAGCCTGCTACATACTACAGCGCCTAGTCGTCTGCATTGCATCGCGTGGTGAAAATTGTCAGATCGAGACCATGGCAGTGCTGCAGAATCGACGAGGCGGCAGCAGCAAAAACTGGACCTATCCTATCCATGGCGTTGGCTACGGTTTGAGCTGAGGAATGAGATCCTGACCGGATTCGTTCTTCCTAGGGCGCGGACACCAGCGAACGCCGAAAGTTGTCAGACCCAACGGAGCAAAAAAAAAAAAGGCAACGACTGGTTGCTGGTGGCCGGGATGGGGATCATTTCACCCGCCGATGGTCGTCGCCGCCGCTGCAAATTTTGGCGTCACACCTCACGAAATGCAACCAGGACTATGGGAAGACCTTTTCTCTTCAGAGATAGTAGTAACTCTGACAGGATATACTTCCCTTTTTTATATATTTTATGCTAATGCTACGGTTCAATTAAATAATGCAATTAAGATGTTATAAATTATTTTAAATTTATTCATACATAAAGCATACCATTAGAATTTGTTTGTCTATTAATCATTTATTAATCTGATTATTTAAACAAAATTCGATAAAATAGCAGCAAGCCACCGTTACTAGTGATAATTTTAATTAATTATAGGTTCGATCACACTGTAATAAATTACAAGCTTTCCAATTTAAACGGTAATTGCAGAACTTCCGAGACCAATTTCATATGCTAATTTCATAAACATTGCAACAACAAATTGTTACACTAATTTCATAATCACTACAATATCAAGTTCACACATTTCAAGGATAATTTTAATTAAATAATTTATTCACGTTATTTAATATTAACATAAAATTTAAACTCTATAAAACTAAATATAGTGAAAATCACTATATACAAACATGGGTTGCATCGCATACAACTTTCCGTCTTTTTATAATAAATGAATTTTTTTAACGTTTGTATATATAAAAATAACAAAAAAACTATGCAACTCTCAGATAATACGTAATTTAAAGTCTAAATTTATTATAAGTTTAAAAATATATTTCATCGTGTCTTCTTGTAATATATAAAACGATTCCACATATTAAGTGATCATATAGTACCTAGCAAATATTTATCACACAAGTTCTTCGTATTTTTTTACAAAATATATGGCAATTTTTAATAAAGTAAAATTACTAATGATATTTTTCATTAGTTCTACTTCAGGTTCATCATTACCAAGAGGTGCAAATATCTTTTGGTGATTTAAAAAATATTCCACATTCACGCATCATTTGACAGATCAAAAAATTTACATATTTCACGTAAAAATAGGGCGCTAACAAAAAAAATTAAAACACCAGATATCATTCCTATTTACAAGAAATTTATCTCTGTTATTTTTATTAGTGATTGGACTATTTGGGTGTCCAACAAAAGTGGTATAGAGCTTTAAACGATGTAATGTTTAGCACAATTGTCACAGTATTGATCACAAATTTCATTGTCTTGGTATTATTATCGATGCTCTAATGGTATGATTAAAAAAATTGTGATTAAACTTTGGCTCTACAAATATATATTGCATGTCTGTAGAAACTTTATTATAAAATATATATTTATCTTTATGTAGAATCTAATATATAGAAAGTGTTTTTAATTGGATATATATTTTCTAACATATGGAAACTCTATAATTGGTAAGATAATTTATAATTTAGAAAGTTTTCGATATATGAAAAGTCTACGAAAGGAGATGTGGAGTCCTCCTAGCCGTCTGATCTTACGAAGATGAATTTAGTCGTCGGATTTAAAGAATGGTGAATGAATGATGTAGAATGAGTAAAACACGTTTGTTCACTCTATGGGAGATGTTCAAGGTGCTTTAAATAATACCTCATATCATATTAAGTAATTATTATATAATTGTTTAACAATACAAATGAGATACACAAATAAAAATAGGAGGGGTGTATATATAGAGAGAGATATAGGGAGAGAATCTAGCTACGTGAGTCGCGACTCATGGGCTGCTCCGTGAGCCAGTGTCCAAAAATATATCAAATCATCTATAAATTTTTGATTTATGTGGCTCAATAGATTCTTCATATCAAAATTTTATAGCACACAAACATTTTTCATTTTTGGAGAATTTTAAGTATTTGGTTGAGATTTTTAAAAGTGGTTGTATAATATTAATAAAATAATTAATGTTTTATGATTTTAGGGATAATCCCTTGTATACCCTAAAATTTTAGCTAATGCCTTATGTGCCCCTTAATTTTGTTTGATTTCTTGTATATTCCCAAAATTTGATTTTGATCTCTTCCATGCTACTGCCGTCAGTTGACCGTTCTTCCATGCTCCTGCCGTCAGTTGACAGTTAGTTGACCGTATAATTTCTATAAAATTGACCATTTTACACTTTGAATGAGCATAGAAGTTTATTAATTAGATTATTTAAAATATAAAAATTTATCGCATGAGACTATTAGGGCATCACCAATGTTTATTACCTACCTTGTGAATAAGGGTGGGTCATGCGTCAGTAGGTATTAGTTGTTGTTGTAGCCACAATGGTGAAAGAACAAAAGTGGGGTAGTAAGCTAGACCCCACCATCACTAGCTTGAGAGAGAAAAAGGAAAGAAATCATTTGTTTATTCATTATGACTAGGTAGTAAGCATATTATCTGATATTAACTACTTACTACTCCCACAGTGTATATAACCTGGTAGTAGTACTATTTTATTCCTTACTACCTACCTTATATCCACATTGTGGATGCCCTTAATAGTTATGAGTTTGTTGTGTGATTCATTATTTATGACAAAACTTATTTTTAGATAATAAAATAAAAATATGTATTTATTTTATTTTATATAAGTCATAAAAATGATGTGTGTTCATACGAAGATAGGACTACCAATGCTCATGATATTTTTTTAAGAGTGCTCCAGGCTCTTGTATTTATACCAGCAAGTACCCTTCCCTAAATAGAACATAGTGAAGACTTGAGGCAATATGATTAGGTAGGTTAAATCCTACCTGGATTAGACAACTTATCATTCCTTGTCCGAGTACAATTTCCTTACTCTACCATATGTTTTCACAGTGTGAGGATACATATCCATAATCCATAACGATTCCTGAGTAAATGTTACCTTAGGTAAACGAGGTACCCTTGGAACCAAGAAGCATGGTGATGTTCCTCGTTGTATGAGTGTTCTCCATGCCTTTGTTTCCATAGGTGTAGGGTTTCGACATAAAAAAATATTTTGGCAACGAGTCACTCAACTTTGGAACCGGCATCATTGTTGTCTAGCTACATGTTCATTTTCTCAGTTAGGGGTTCTGATTGTAAAATAAGTTTTAGAAAGGACCAGGTTAAATATTTCAGCTGAGTGCGAAAAAATTCTGCATCGTCTAAAAAATATACTCAATCTACTTTATATGTAATAGTTTTTAGTATTGTCTAGATTTATATTGACGATACTAATAAATATATATCAAAGTTTTATAATATGAAGCAAATGGAGCATCTTGTTACGTGTATGTGCTCTTATGAAAACTTCATAAGATTTTCACCAATGATGAATTAATTGATCGGGGAACAAAATACTGGTGCAATAGATAAAGATAAGATCTGAACTAGCGCTTACGAAACTGTTATTGGAGTCGTTACCACCACCTGCTTGTGGCTAGCGCGGTAACCACAGGAACTACGACAAATTTGTCTTGAAATAATTTGAATTCAAACTCCACGGTGTGCGCAGTTTCACACCCAAACCGTGTTATTTACGGCTATTATCGCACAGTTTGGACACAAAACCTTGGCATGTTTGGTCCAATGGTAATATAAATGAAAAAAATATTAAAAGTTTAGAAATTAATAAAAACTAGGAAATAAAAAATATATTATATTTAAGTACATGTAGGGCATTTTAGTTGGTAAATAGACAATTTTGACATAACCTTTGCTAAAAAAATTTGATTTTTTTTCTAATTTTTGAATTTGGTCGAACTTTATTGGGATCAAGCCCAGCACTGGTGTTATGGAACACACGCCAGAGCACAACCGTTGAGACAAACACATACGGACACAGGAAATTAAGGAAGCATCAGTTTTATTCTGAACCAAAAGCAGGAAGCAGCAGAATGTTATGCACGGACGGCAAAACGAGAACGAACCGGAGGTGGACGAGGATGAGGATGCTGCTCCACATCCACAAATTCCACATGCACTGCAGCAGCAACATCGACGCATCTCTCTGCGTGCCCTACCTACGTGAAAAATTAACGAACCCGAGGTCGTTTCATTTTTTTTATAAAAAAAATCAAATGGTATTTTTATAAATCTTCTATACGCATGTTCGGAGTGGTTTTAAAGCAAAAGTTGAAAAATAAACTATGATAAAAAAATCTCTAAAATTAACTCCTAATTTAAGACTGGAATTTTAAATTTTAGTTTATAAATATAAACAAGCTTTCGATCACGAGTAGCAACATCAACGGCGCCGATCAAGCAGATTTCAACGGGGGACCACGGAGCATGCAACAGCGTACCGCAGCTTTACCCAAGTCCAAACTCCAAAGGGATGAAAACCATAGGAAATGACGTTAATCGTTTTCATGACCTTTCTTTTTATTCCTTAGAAACGGAATTAAATACTGTAAACCCAAAAATGAAAACAATATAGAAAATAACGAAAAATCGAAGCTGGTATTATATGATCAGAAACATTTAGCTAACTTAAGGGGATTATGTTATCTATATGGCCACGTAAATTAAGGGTTTGGTTGAGTAGTTGATAACAGGGTACCACTTGCTCTCGGAGCTACCGAAGCCGTGCAGGAGATTACTGTGCAGTTTTTTGAAAACCATGGTAAATTAAAATTTAAAAAAATTGAATTCACATATGACGTTACCTGCGGTTTGAATGAGAAAACCACATGGTTTTGGCAAAATCATGAGCAGTTCAGTCCGAGAATAAAAAATAAAAAAATTATAAATCAAAATAATAGTAGATAAATAATATAATATATTTGGAACAACTAGGTCATAGTATTTGTAAACAAAGAAATTTGGCATGACATCTATTAAAAAGGGGACATTCGAACCATTATATTGACAATTTATAATTAATATAGAACACAATTAGACATTATAATACATGCCTATATCATAATACACTAATAACTAGCATAAATATTATAGTTGTGCTAGCACAAATATTATAGTTGTGTCTTCATGGGTCATGAGGAAAATTCTATTATTCTTTTTTTTCATTTTTCCTACAATAACACTCTTTTGGACCTTAATCTCCATTAAAAATTCACATATTTCATAGATTTCCTTTACAAAATGGCTCTATAAATTGATCCCTATCACTGTTATTTTTCTTTACAAAAATTCTCAAATACTTTGAATTTGGATGAAATTTAGCAACTCAAACTGCGTCCTACCGTTATCGTGCCCCGGCGAAGCACGCGGTAACCGCAATTATCACGGCGATTACCGCGGTTTCACGAACTAAGCTTCTAAACTAACAGAGTTATGAGATACTAGTGGAATTATTTAGAAATATACTATCATCGTCATTAAATGTAAGGGATTAAGATGATTAATCTGAACAAAATCCCTTTAAGGATGGGGGTAGTTGTAATTACTGTGTTACCAAACCGGTAAGTTTCATGAAAATACTGGCCAATCGATATCACTCGCTAAGCGTGGGCAAGTGAGGTTAACGTTTTATATGAAGTGACGACGAAAGTGTAAGTGGGATGCTACGTGAACATGGATCCACTCACCATGTAGAATGGACTATGCGGATATGGGGCCTGGGTGTTACACCAACACCATGCTTATTTTGGCAAATGTAGTATTGAAGAAGGTGTGGTTTACTCATGTTGGTCATTAACAAAACCTAGATCCTTAATTTGGATCAAATGATTTTCAGAGAAATTACGAACGACTCAAATCCTATAGAAATTTTCCTACGTGGGTTGTTTAGAATAGAGAACTTGAGATAGTCACTTTTTTGGGGAATTACGCTCCTATGCCTCAATTCTATTAAAAAAAGCATATAAGCTCAAACATCATTTTATTTTCCTTCTCAAATGTCCGTTTCTCTCTTTATATCTTTTCTTTCTCTATAGAACCCTTTAGACTTTACTTATTATTTTTCTGCAAGCTATCTAAACACACGATCTTTTAAATTTCGTGCTTGTTTTGTTCTTGTGGAATTCATTTATGGGCCAATTCCCTACATGCCCCTGTAATTTCACCCAATCCCTTCTACATCCATGAAATTCTCTTGATCTCTTATATGCCCTTGAGTTTTAATTTAGATCCTTTACATACTCGTTCCGTTAGTTGATCATCAGTTTGACTGTTAGTTATTGTATAAATTACTTTATTGTCCTTGGTATATTGCTAAAAGCTAGAAATTTTTTATGTGTAAATTATTTGAGTTATCAAAACCAATAAGGAATAAATTACTAAATATTTGTTATGATTTTTTAAAAATAAAACATTATTATTAAAATTAAAAAGATTTATTGTAAAAAAAGTTATGCATCAAATTTAAAAATTACTTTTCAACAAATATGTAGTGAAAAAAGATTCATTGTGAAAAAACAAAGGGGATGTAATTAGTTTATCACAAATTAGAAAACATATTTAAAATTTTTAAATAAATTTTAGAATAAATTTGATGAATTTCGTATATCCTCCCAAAAATTTAAACCTAAATAACATTTAGTTTTAGTTCTTAATTTTCTGGTGAAACTAAGTTATGGATTTAATCATAATTTTTAAAAAATAAAAAGTTTTATTGTTAAGTTGAACAGTAAATGATTATATCGCTTGTATTTTAGTATAACATATTTTTCTGTCATATGAAAATTTATTGGGTAGGTAGCACATTTTAAAGTACTTAACGGTCAACTAATGGAGATGGGTATAGAGGAGATCAAAATGAAAACTCGGAGTTATATAAGGGATAAGGTAAAATTCAGGGGTATTGAAGGGATTGAGCAAATTTTCAGGGGTATGTAGGGAATTTTCTAAATATGTATTTATTCTGTCCCCCTACTTTTAAGTTGTGTGTTTCTATTAGGAAAATAGCTACCCTCTGATACCACTTGTTTAGAAAATAGACACATAATGGAGACACAAAATTTTTACGTGAAAACGCTTGCGCGATAAAACCATAGGTGCCAGCAAACAACAACTATTATCAGATGATTTTTTAGAGGCAATATGAGGAGATGATTACAACACAAGGAAATAACAATGGGTCGTCGCACCCATGTTGCTTACAAGACATATATAAAGGGGAAATCTAAAACTTATAGTAGAAAAAGACTACAAGTCTTATTAGGAAGCTCTAACAATCTTAATAAAAAATCTAAAGTTATATTAGGAAACTAATAATATAATCTAAATATATTGTATAATAAAATTCAAAACATATATCTAAAAGTCGACGAATTCCTCGTAGCATAAAATTCATAAGTCACAAAAGAAACCTCATATATATAAAATCACCATGAGTCATCTCTTGGACTATATTGAGCATGAACCAAACCTAAGAACAACGAGGATCTTGCTTGTTTTGAACATGAGCGGTAGTTCATACTTTAAACTCGCCACGAAAATCTGCTGGTATAAATTGTTGGAACCCAGGAGAGATACGAACCATGGTATACTTTTTTACACCGAAAAGAAGTATTTTGATCTCCTGATAAACCTCATGATAGATTGGTTTTGTGTTGCAATTAGGCTAGAATTGCATGAACGAAACAAGGGCAACGAACATACATCAAACTCGCAACGAGATTAAATTTTGATTCTGCAAGTACGAATTTGGTGAAACCTAGTAGAAACACCAAATGGTTTTGGTATAATCAAATATGATTTTCTGAATTTGGGTCTGAATGAACAGTGACATTCTAGGAACTTTTATTCATTTTTACGTTATTTAATCAATTTATCTTAAATTTTGATGGTAGAATTTTTTTTGCAAAGTTTCGTCACCAAACTAATCTGCAACTCCACGTGTATTACCATGTTTTTTTCCCACAAAATTTTCCAGTTTTTTTAGATTTGATTGAACTTTATTTGAATCTAACCGCCAGTAACCATGGCAATTACCGGTGGTTTTGCAAACCCTGGTTCAGCTAGGGTTAACTTTCAGAAAAAAAAAATTCAGACGAACACATTTATGTGAGTTCTACTCTGGTCCTTGTTTAGTTGCCAAATTTTTTTGATAAAATGGTCACGTCGAACGTTTGATCGGATGTTGAAAAAGGTTTTCGGACACGAATTAAAAAACGAATTTTAGATTCCACCTAAAAACCGCGAGTAGAATCTTTTGAGTCTAATTAATCCGTCATTAGCACATATTGGTTACTAGCACTTATGGCTAATCATGCACTAATTAGGCTCAAAAGATTTGTCTCATGATTTCTCTCGTAACTGTGTAATTAGTTTTAATGTTCATATATATTTAATACTCCATTTAAGTGTCCAAAAATTTGATGCAATGCTTTTGGGAAAAAAATTAGAAACTAAACATGGCCTAATAAAATAAAAGCTATCCAAATCACAAAATATAATAACAAGGGTTTTTTTACCATCCTTAAAAAGTACCTCAAGGTACCAAGAATTTTAGTATAAATTTTTATTATCTTAAGGTACAATATATTTTATCTTAATGTACTACACTTTTTACACTGAATAAGTGTACGTTAAGATATTTTTAAAGACGGTAAAAAAACTCAAATAACAAATGATATGCGGTGGCTGCAGCTGACGGCAAAAACACTCGTCCTGTCTTCTCAACTGTGCTCTGATTCCATTGATGGTGTGTGGGCGTGCTACTGTGCTTGCCCGCGATGACACAACCAAAGCAGCAGCCTTCTGCAGGAGAGATCCCGTGGAGCACTGCTAACGGTAATGGCTGCATTCATGTTTATGCTGTTTCCGTACGTCTCTGATCCTCTGCGCTTTCTTCGTCCCAAAATAAACTAATTTTCATCTTTTATCTATAATATTTAACTTTTATCTTATTTAAAAAATATTTATGAATAATATTTTTATTTTTATTAATGATAAATTACGAATATTTTTACTTGTGACTAATTCTTTTTAAAATTTCTTAAAAATTTTGCAAATAAGACAGATAGTTAAACTCTAGACACATAAACCTAAAACTTGTCCTCTAGAACGGAGAGAATATATACTAACTTCTAAAATATAATAATGTACTCGTATGCGTTCTCTTCTCAACCTATTATAGTATTATATTGGATTCCTTCGCATATTTTGTTCGATCAACTAAGGGGTGTTTAGTTGGTGAAATGAAAATTTTTATTTTTGATGTCACATCAGACGTTTGACTAGACGTCGGAAGGGGTTTTTTGACGAGAATGAAAAAATGAATTTCACGCCTGGCATGGAAACCGCAAGACGAATCTTTTTTAGCCTAATTAATCCGTCATTAGCGCATGTATGTTACTGTAGCACTTATAGCTAATCATGTACTAATTAGGCTCAAAATTTCATCTCACAATTTTTCACATAACTGTGCAATTAGTTTTTCGTTTTATCTACGTTTAATACTCTATTTAGATGTTCAAAGATTCGATGTGATGTTTTTGGGTGAAAATTTTTAGAACTAAACAGCCCCTAATCATAATATTAAACATCTAATTCCAACTGTTTTATGATATCTATATCCATAAATAAAACTTCTTATATTTTGGACGGCAGGAGTTTGTAAGGAATTTTTTTTACATCCTTTTATTTTTTAATTTTAAAATAAGTATCGTAAAACTTATTTTTATATATGGATCTTTGAGTCATGTTATAACATTATTTTTGTCACACCAACCAGAATTGTGTTGCAAAGCTATTTGGTCTGCTAGCAAGACTAACGTGATAGACGAATATTGTCATGCTAACTACTTATAACTGCAATGTTATTTGGTTATACTAGACCAAGTGACACGGTCAAAATATTCAAATATGGAAATACTAGAGTTTAATGTTATTTGGTTATACTAGACCAAGTGACTCGGTCAAAATATTCAAATATGGAAATACTAGAGTTTATGAATATTTAGTTTTAAAGTTAAAAACTAAAAAGTACAAAAATAATAAAAAAAATCCATGTTGGCCGACCGTACGCTTCAGTTTTATTCCTTGGTCTATGTTAAAGGCTTAAAGGCAAGATGCTTTCACCAAATCCTCTGACAAACTTGTCCTTGCAGATATAGTGTTACTCCAGTACAGCACTGGTATTTACTGTTACTCGTTGGAGCTTTACAATGTTTTAAGGGCTATTCACTGGGAGGAATTTCATAAGAATTTTAGAAATTGAGCTTTTTTATGAAAATCTAACTTTTGTGTTTCAAAGCTGGATACGACATATAACATACGTATGCATAAAATAAGTTCATATAACTCGGGATAGATTAGAATTAGAGTTTTGTCAATGTTTTATATATGAGATTCTCCACGTATATGGACAAATCTCGATGGAGCATTGCATTCAAATTTCTATTTATAAACAAACCCTATGGATACTGGCTATGGATAGAGCCTAGAAAAAATAATGAAGGTGTTCCCAATAAATGAAGAGACACAAACTCCTACTTAAACCTAACCAAAATAATTCGGATTGTATCTATACTTACATCATTAGTTCTACTTTAGAATCTAAAGAGAGCAACGAGGATATAAATATAGGACCCCTGGGGAGGGAGAGAGGAGGCCACAAGAGATTTGAACCTAAGATGAGCCAACACAATCTACATGCCCATTACATACATATGTGCTATATGAACAGTGCAATAAGGTCACATATAGCATAGACTCTCTTGATGATGGAGTTACCTTACCCTTAAGCCATGCTATTCCATGAAAAATGGCTACCTAACTACTTATTGACATCGTCTTAAAAGCTAAAGGCTTTTTCAATATAAAATGAGATCCTAGTCTTGGTGACACCTTTTTAGAGCCAACCCGAAGAAAGAGTAAAAGGGAGAGGCCACACCTGGCCTGAGGGGCATTAGCTCTAGATCCCGCCTACTTACATAAATGAATGAATGAGAAAACTTGGACTATATTTTTTGTTTGTTTGGAGGGATAAGATGGAATGGAGTGAACTTGTCACATGTTTGATTCGAGGGGTGGATGTGTGATGGTTGGATGTGATTATCTCTTCACAGTGATGATGTGATATCCAAAATAAAATATTGAATACTAGGATTATTAATATATGAATAACCTAGAGTAACTAGATGTATATTTATACTAGTAATATATTTTAAATAAATTTAATAAATAAAATGGAAAATCCCTCTGTACGTCATGATCATCCTATGATGGATCGATCTGGTTATTTTGGCAGGACGAGTTGGACCAGACCCGGATCTGAGAGGAATATTTTTCTCTAGGATCCAACCCATCCCACCCATCCCTAACCAAACATGGTCAAGAATAAATTGGCTATGTCTCAACCTATCCCAAGCCTGGAACCAGACACATCCTTAAAGAATCAGATTCAATCGGTTTTACCAGCCAGCTGTTTTCCTTAGGTTTTCCGGAGGAGACATGCTTTGAGTGAAGCGGACCGTTTTAAAGTATAAATCCTTATGCCTCTTAACTATTCAATTTATCTAAAGCATACGCACTTTAAAATCAAATATTTTAGATCGCTCATCTAGCTATTAAAACCATACAAATACTCATGTTTTCTCTTATGCTTATGTTTATATGCCAAATTTTGAATTTTAAAACTGAAATTTAGAGTTGATTTTAGGGTTTTTTCATCATAGTTTATTTTTCAGCATTTGTTTTAGATTATTAAGAATACACGTATAAAAGTTTTACCCACATTTATTTTTAAATCGTTAATAAGCTATTCCCTTTATGTTAATTTCATGTGTATCACATCTGGTTAATAAGAGATTATACATGTATAAAGGTAGTTCAATATTAAATTAAAAACATATATTTTGAATATGAAATAATATAAACCATAGTCAAAACCGGGTCGAATTGTTCTTAAAGGATAGTTCAGCCAGTTTGATGGTTGTCAGGTGTAAATTATCCGATCTTAGTTGAGGAGTGATATATTGATGAACCCTATAGTTCATGTTAATACGAATTTATCCCATATAAAATTTATAGTAATTGATACATAAAAATAATACCAGTAGATTTGTCATTAACAAAAATTTTCTACAGTTATACTTTCAATATTTTTATTAATATATAAGAAAAAGCTAGCTGTGAAAGAACATGTATGTCAACCAGGGAGTGATGCCATAGGGTATATAGGCTTCTCTTCAAAAATTGTAGACATATTATTGTAGTAGGATTACATGCTAAAGCCCAAGATTTGAGGCAAGATTACTTGGCTACTTGTGTTGTGTTGCTTGTGCTAAGTAAGATTCTGCATGTTTTCAACTGGTCAGTCCTCGCGGTCCTGGCTGTACTTCAACTGATATATTAATCCAGCAAGATTCTGCATGTTTTCTTCACAGTGGCAGTAGGGTCTACTCATCAGTGGGGCATTCTATCCTTGCATTCTATCCTGTCTAGAGAGAATATAAATTCCATGTTCCCAACCCCCTATTATATTAGAGAAAATATAAAAAATATTATTGACAAACGTCTAAGTTTATGAAATATTATTTATGAGAGAGAGTTCTACGAAATATTACTGTACAAACGACTTTATCTAAGAAATGTTATCGTGGTTGTTAGAGTTTCGTCTATTTCTGTTATTAAATACACCGTTCATTTTATATCACTTGATGAAGAAATGCTGATGAAACCTTAACGTTGATGTTATTTTTTAAATAAATTATTTTATACAATGACATTTTATAGAACTCGTCATTTGCTAGATTTTCTCATTATATTAAGGCTCGTTATATTCTGATTACGGCCGAATTATCTTGCACATAGTTTTCCAACTTTTAAAACAGTATGATTTCTTGTATAAAAGTATTAGTATTTCTTCAAAAATCTTTTTGAATAACCTACCAACTTTCTAATGTTTAGTCATTCATTTGTGTTCTCAAATAATTATCGTAAATTTAGTTTTCTCGAGCATCACTTTCAAATGGGTCCAAACATAGGATCTATTTAAAAATGATGTTGGATGAAACTAAATTTTATTATCAGGCTAACAAAATTTCCCAAAAAACTTAACTTCTATTTATTGCAACCAATAAATTAAGGCATGCACATTTAATTGAGTCTAGTAAATACACACCAAGAATATTAATAAGAGGCACCAGGTATTTCTTACAACTCCTAATTTGTCTAAACACGGCCATAAATGAAGTCGCTGTGAGGTTAATGGAATATTCATCTTATTGGGTTGCACACTCTTTTGCAAATTTATAAATAATTGATGTTATGACATATTATCAAAATATATTACATCATGAATGCACCCATGTAACTATCCTTGATTGCAATCTAATTATTTCCTTCCTCGGCCCTAAAATAATTTCATTTTTCGCGCATCTCATATGTACCAATGCGAAAGCAAAATATCAAATCTCAATTTAATTGTTCACGTATTTCTAGTTTCAATGCATTTATTCCCTACTTTTATAAACTTCAGTGCATTGATTGCTTAAAAGGTAAACTTGTTTTCAACAAATAAGGGAGTGAAGATAAAGTTACTAATGATCAACACCCTAATCTTTTTGCTTTTGCTTAAATTTGGAGTTGATTTTGAGGTTTTTTCATTGTAATTTATTTTTCAACTTTTATTTTTAAATTGCTAAAATTACATATATAAAAGTTTTTCATTAATTACTTTTTGTTCGTGAATATACCGTTTTAACTTTTGTTGTTAAAAATGACAAGCAATCACTCCCAAAGTTGGAACAACTATAAACAACCCAAACAAAAAGAAACAACACTTAGTTTAATTGTTGGCGACAAGGCGAAGACTATAGTAGTTTGACTTCATATAGTAGTTGTTTAAAGGAATCACTAATTTATTAAAAGTACGGTGACGAATAGTACTATGGCAGGAATGTTGTATTTTCCTCCAAACATGACCAGAACAGTTGAGACTATTGTGCGTGTGAATGTTTGTCTGCTCAGACATGGACTATTTGGAACATCTCTCAATGAAAGCACAAGAAAAAAATGGTACAAAATGTACACGGAGCAGTCCATTTTTACATCTATGAATTTTTGCAAGAGTCTAAGGCCTCAGTTAGTTTGCAAATTTTTTTTTTAAAAAAACATCACATCAAATTTTTAAACACACATTTGAAGTATTAAACGCAGTCTAATTAAAAAAATTTCAGATTCCGTCTGGAAATCGCGAGACGAATCTTTTGAGTCTAATTAATCCATCATTAGCACATGTTGGTTACTGTAGCACTTATAGATAATCACGTCCTAATTATGCTCAAAAGATTCGTCTCACGATTTTCTCCATAACTGTGTAATTAGTTTTAATGTTCATGTATATTTAATGCTTTATTTAGGTGTCGAAAGATTCAATTTGATGTTTTTGGAAAAGTTTTTGGGAACTAACCATAGCCTAAATTTCATCTATGATATTTAAACTGGAAACTATTCATTCATTAACTTTTCATCATTTGACAAATTCAAAACGGTTTTGGGTGCCATGTGCCCATATGCCCCTAACACGGCGCTATGGCAGCATGATATAATGCTGAATGTATCTATTTATTATAAAAACTACTCGTAAACGGCCAAGAAAAAAATTCTCACTGTCTTCCATGCTGCTTCGAAAACAACATGAAAAAACAAAACATTTCTCCACAAGCAACACGTAATATAATTTGAACAAAATTATATTTCAGGTGAAAATTAAAATTTATTCCACATTGGATCAGATCTCTATAGGTTCTAATATCTCTTGCAGGTTTTTTTAATTCAATCTCTAAATTTAAAAATTCAAATACATAATCTGTGGTTGAAAATGTCTGGATTTTTAAAATTTATAATTTAGTTCTAAAAATACAGAAATATCATCACCTGGCATTTTTGTATATTAAACTTAAATAAATTAGACCATTCAAAAACAACGGTTATCCAAAGCACAAAAAACAATTTTACATATTTTAGTTCGAGACCCAACATTACCCGGTGATGGGAGTGGAATTCATCGATTTAGAATTGGCCGTTAATTTTGGAGTTATGTTTTATTTGTTTAAGTAATGCAAGTACTACACTCAGTTTTAAGTAGTTTTTTAAGTCAAACTTATTAATTTGTAATTTGCAATCAATCTCTGTAATAACTGTAAACAACTTTTATAAAGAAAAAGCTGAAATGGATGAATTAGATTACCTAAAAACACACAAAGAAACAATTTTATATGCATCATGAAACTATTTTATTGCTGTGTGATTATTCTTTATATACTGACAAAAATAATTTAGGTTGTACATATTGTATGTAATAGATGATAAATTTTACACAATGTTTTCATTCATTCACATATTTTCAAAAGCTTAAAGATTTTTTATCGTCAAATCATAATGCCATCCATCAAAATTTTCTTTGATCTGGTCAAAGGATAAAAGGCTAACGATATGAAAAGTTGAGGGATGAATAGTGTCTTGTTTTCATGTTTAGAGAACAAATTTAGATTGTAATTGGAGTTTCAAGGATATAAAATAAACTTTTATCAGATAGGAACCCCCTCTTTCTAAAATATATATAAGCAATTAAAGGATTTAAATTTATATCATAACATAAACATTTATGCAACATTTCCTATGATTTCAAAGTCAATCAGGTGTTGAGAAAGAGTAGCTAAAAGTGAATATTTTGATATTATCCTATCCTTTGCTAAGCATTATAAAATGATTATATTTTGAAATGAAGGCATCACATAAACGCTAATAATACGGTTGTTTCGAATCTTTCAATAGCTTGTGGAGGAAAAACACTCATTGGTGTGAAATTTTCTCAAAATTTCTCTAATCCAAACTTGCATCTTAGAGCATCTTCAAGAGAATTACCAAATTTTGACTCTCCAAATCAAAATTTAGCCATTAATTTTAGTTTTGGCAACTCAAATTCTAATAGCATCTCTAAGAGACTATTCATCTCCACTCTCCAAATCTTGGCAAGGGGAGGATGACAAGAGGGTCCCACCTATGTAGGACCACGGATAGCAATTGTGTTAGTAGGGAAATGAGTTGCTAAATTTGGTGATTGATGACTTAAGTTTAGTCATTCAAATAGCATGACAAGTCAAATAGCCACTCTCTTGGAGAATATTTTTTATACAAAATTGCTAAATTTATATATAACAAGTGAGATATCGCTATGTTTTTTTTGCATGTACCCACGTAAAGAGCAAGTTCAAATCCTCTGCAATGCTGCTAATATATGGACCCTACGTGTCAGAGGTCCTATTTGGGGAAGAGCTGATGGTGGCAAAGGCAAACGCCAATGCGTGTACACGGTGCGTTTCGCCACGAGCAGAGGAGCAGCAGCACGTCGTCCATTTCTGCCAATGGATGTATGGAGGCGGAGGCATGCCATGCCATGGCTGGTCGCGTCGCGTCTCGTCGGTCACATGCGCTCGCAGCATTCAAGTCCACGCACCTCCCTCCCCTTCTTCCATTTTAGCGCAGCAAAAGCAGCAGCCAAAGCAGAAGGAAAAGCTTTTGCACCGCCGCAGTGGCAAAAAGTTCCCTGCTCTCTAGAGTCTAGAGCGAGAGAGTGAAATTTCTTCTTGGCGTTGCAATTTGCAAGCTGCAATCTTTTTTCTCTTTCTCTGCCATCTCCTTTCCGGTGGTGGGAAAAAAAGATTACTCCTTGGGAAGAGGAGCGGGGCGCGGGGTTCCGTAGAGGCGGTGGCGCAAAGGCGAACTCCGATCCCATGGCCAGAGAAAAGCAGCACCATTGCTGGTATGGTAGTAGCAGTAGCAGCTAGTGAGAGAAAAAAAAAAGCGAAGGGAAAAGGAGGCAAGAAAGCTCAAAGCAGCAGCAGCAGCGCCCTTCTCCTCTCTCAAGTCTCAACCGCTGTAGATTCCTTCGAGCTGCTTGCTGCTCCTTCACTCCCAGTGTGCACCGGGAGAGTGGTAGTGGTGTGGTGGTAGTGGTAGAAAGCAAGAAGCAGCAGTAGCTGCAGCTGTCTCCTTTTCTTTTGTTCTTGCTCCTCTTTGCACGCAAAGAATCGATAGCCAGCCTTTGTTTGCTGCTCTCTGAACTTGTGCTAGCTCTGCACTGCACTGTCTGGTTCTTGGGACTCGCTGTTCTTGGTTGCTGCATTTTTTTTCTTTTGCTTCCTTGTCCCATTTTGGATTTTTGGTGAGGTGAGGTGAAGAGATTGGGTTCTTGGGTGGAGGAGGATGGCCGGAGGAGGGGCGGCGCCGCCACCGAAGCAGGAGGAGCTGCAGCCGCACCAGGTGAAGGACCAGCTGCCCAGCGTGTCCTACTGCATCACCAGCCCACCGCCATGGCGTACGTCTCTCCCTCTCTCTCTCTCTCTCTCTCTCTCTCTCTCTCTCTCTCCAATACCATTTTTACCTTTTGATTTTGATGGTGGAGTTGTTAATCATTCACTGTACTTCGGCATTTATGTTATCTTGCCGTATGGTAGATTTGCAGCATTGATGCCGATGTCTCCTGTGTTCGTTCGTTGTAGTTCGTGGTCACTTTCACCTAAACTTATTCATGAATTTGGTGCAGCTGAGGCCGTCATACTTGGATTCCAGCACTACATTGTGATGCTGGGCACGTCAGTGATTATTCCTAGTGCTCTTGTTCCGCAAATGGGAGGAGGAAATGTGAGTATCCAATCACCTGAAAAATCAATGTCGCGTGCTCTGAAGAAAAAGTCTGAATCTTTTTCTTGCCTTCACCTGTCTGACATATGTGCATCTGAAGATGTTAGAGATAACTGATGACTGAATGAATGAACTGTACCTGCATTTCGTTGCTTTCCTGCTGTCAGGATGAGAAGGCTCGGGTGATTCAGACGCTGCTGTTCGTTGCCGGCATAAACACCCTCTGCCAGTCGTTCTTTGGGACTCGTCTTCCAGCTGTGATGGGTGGATCCTACACCGTTGTTGCGCCGACGATCTCCATCATACTGGCTGGCCGTTACAGCAATGAAGCAGACCCTCATGAGGTAGTTAGTCCCTGCTGGCTGTATCCACGCATTGCTGATGTCGCAGCCTGCCTCGAAGTGTGAATTTCCTTGTAAAGTTGATAAATTTTTGCTCCTGCTATGAAGAAATTCTTGCGGACAATGCGAGGAACGCAAGGCGCTCTCATCATCGCATCGACAATCCAGATCATACTTGGTTTCAGTGGTCTCTGGCGCAATGTAGTTAGGTAGGCATCCTTGTTAAACTTCTGAATGTGCATTGTAGAGTTGCATTGTTTCAGCTTGCAGGCTTGCCAACTGTAGTGTTTCAGTTATCAGGTTTGGCTAGGCCACTCTTTGCACATTGTATTGTTTTAGTTTGTGCCTTGACCATTGCTTACTGTTTGACAGATTTCTTAGTCCATTGTCTGCTGTTCCTTTGATCTCACTTGCTGGATTTGGCCTCTATGAGCTTGGTTTTCCAGGGGTAAGAGTTAGCTTAGAGATCCTTTTATGTGCCTACGATTCCTTATGTCTTTGCTGTTCCCTAGCTCATTGGAAGACTGATTGTAGTACCACTGTTTATCCAGGTTGCAAAATGTGTGGAAATCGGACTCCCAGAAATCATTCTACTGCTTGTGTTTTCTCAGGTGATTGCAGCAGTCATAATGCATTTTCACACAAGTATAGCTGCTGTTGCTGAAAGTTATGTACTAACTGCATGTGTCCCTTATGCAGTATTTACCTCATGTTATACATGTGGCAAAGCCTGTGTTCGACCGGTTTGCTGTCATTTTCACCATTGCTATTGTGTGGTTGTATGCATATATTCTCACTGCTAGTGGTGCATACAAGAATGCTCGACCGAAAACACAAGTGCACTGTCGTGTTGATCGGTCTGGAATTATCAGTGGAGCTCCATGGTAAGCAATTCATAAGTATTTCATCATTTCTCTACCTGGGGGCCCTTTGTTGTTAAAACTCATCATAGCAGCACTGAAAAAATCTTGTAGGATAAGAGTTCCTTTTCCTTTTCAATGGGGGGCTCCAACATTTGATGCTGGTGAATCTTTTGCCATGATGATGGCCTCATTTGTTGCTCTTGTGGAGGTGTGTCTGCGCAGCTTTACCTGACAGTTTAAAACAACTTTTAATTGTAACTCCTGGCTTATGCTACTGCTAGCAATCTAATACTCTGCTAACTTTCAGTCAACTGGGACTTTCATTGCTGTGTCAAGATATGCAAGCGCAACTATGATTCCTCCATCAGTTCTTGGTCGTGGAATTGGTTGGCAGGTAAATATGTAGACTATTTTTCCGGAGAAACTTCAGTTTTATCAATCGCTATGTTCTATTGAGCGCTACTGATTGCTGAGTATCATCTACAGGGTATTGGCACTTTGATAGGTGCATTTTTTGGGACAGCCAATGGAACTGCAGTTTCAGTGTAAGTGTAATGTTACCATCTAATGAGATTGGTTACTGTTTTTCTTCATTTTTGTCTCCTGAATATCTTATCATCCATATTGATCTTTGCAGTGAAAATGCCGGTTTGCTAGCTTTGACACACGTTGGCAGCCGTAGAGTAGTGCAAATATCTGCTGGCTTCATGATCTTCTTTTCTATCCTTGGTAATGCACAGTGGTTTTTCTGAACTTTAGCACACCATATCAATTTCCAGAAGAATCTATGTGCATGAACGAAACTTTAGTAGGCTGTGCAGTTTGTGACTATTATTGACCATGTGTTGTAGAATTGCATCTGCTATGGACTATAAGTTTATAGTTTCCTCGTTATCTCTTGTTGGTTTATTAGGCTGATAATGTTTATTATGCTAAACCAGGGAAATTTGGAGCAATTTTTGCATCAATTCCATTACCGATATTTGCTGCCCTGTACTGCATCTTCTTTGCATATATCGGTAGGTGGTGTAGATATCCAACACCCTTTACCATCGTTTGATTATTCCTGTGCTTTCATTTGCGCACGGCAGTTTCCAAAATCGTCGATGCTTCGATTTTTCAGGTGCCTGTGGTCTGAGCTTCCTTCAGTTCTGCAATCTCAATAGCTTCAGGACAAAGTTCATCGTGGGGTTCTCGTTCTTCATGGGCTTATCGGTTCCTCAGTACTTCAATGAGTATACATCCGTTGCAGGCTATGGCCCGGTGCACACAGGCGCTCGATGGGTATGTGAAAAAAATGAAAACGCCTCCAGTCTTCTTGTGCTACAACATGTCTTTCGGTTCAGGGTGGTGATTGCGAAACATCATATTTGCAAACGAAAAATAATCTGTGAATAAAACTTTTATATACGTATTCTTAGTAATATAAAAGCCAATGCTAGAAAATAAAATTCGGCAAGAAAAAACCTCAAAATCAACTTCAAAATTAAGGTTAAAGATTCAAACTTTATAAGTATAAGCAGAAGCGAAAAGATAGGGGTGTTCATTTTTCAGCTAAACCCTTTGCAGGTTACTGATGTTAATCATTTTGGCATTGCAGTTCAATGACATGATAAACGTACCCTTCTCGTCCAAGCCGTTCGTCGCAGGCCTGGTGGCATACTTCCTAGACAACACAATCCAGAGGCGCGACAACGGGGCGAGGAGAGACAGGGGCTACCACTGGTGGGACAAGTTCAGGAGTTTCAAGACGGACACCCGGAGCGAGGAGTTCTACTCTCTGCCATTCAACCTGAACAAGTTCTTCCCTTCCGTATGATCTGCATTTTCTCGGATTATGGCAGAGCTGCTGCTTGCATCTGGCATGTTTGTCTATGTCAATTGAATTCCATGGTTCTGTAAATCTTTGGATGGGTGAATTTTGGCTGGTTGGGGGTGTTCTAGTCTAGCTAGTTTGCCATGCCACATATTGTTTGCATTTTGATTCAGTACAGAGCTCAGTGAGGGACTGAAGTTTGGTTGATCTGTTTGTTCAGAGTTTCCTGCTAGGAGTTCCCCTTGTGTAAGGTAGATTCAGGCTTCTGTAGTTCTGTTTTGCCCAAGAAGAATCACAGTGCTTAGTTGCAACATGCCATCTTAATCTGTGCGTTTCATGGATATTAAACCCTTTAAACCCACCTTGATATGTATGCTTTCCAGAGATCACAAGCGATACATAAGGTTAAGTTAACAGCTTATGATTATCGCATGCATGAGATGTAAAAAACGCCTGTCAAGAATCAAGACTAGAACCAGCAACAGGTGCAAACGCAAATCTTGTCAAGTAGTGCTATGGGAAATACACAAGACTGTAAGGCCCAAAAAATCTAACCTAACCCCAACCCTGTTAGCTCTCTCCCACACGAGACCTCACGACAACGGGGGTGGACCGGCGTGGTGGCCGTGTTCGGGTCCAGGGACCAACCGGGATCGGGGAAGAAATTCTGACCCGCCCCGTTGCTGACCAGCAGGAGGATAGTTCACTTTATACACGCCAATGCTCTTCTAAAATAAGACAGAAAACTCGAGACCTCTGGCTCTAAGCCCATAGTAAGCTTTATTATACATCTAAAAGCCTAAGTTGATAGAAAAAGATGTGCAATTCACTTTATATAGCCACCGCCAGCGCGGGAGACGGCGATCAATGCGGGCATCACCGACGGCTCAATAATGTTTGCTGCTAATAAGTTTACTACTCCTAACTTTCCGTGTGAGTTTGGATATCTACCGAATTGAGTCTTACCGATCCTTTGCAAACTGGATACTGAGTTATCGATTATTTCCAATATAGGAGTACCAAATAGAAAAAAGAAGAAGAAGATTATTTGGTCTTATTTTGGTACGAGTGGAGATTGGCAGGGTTTTTATTTCTGTTTTTTTTTGGGATGTGAGATATTTTTTTTTTTGGTTTTTTGATAGGAGCATAGTACGCGCAAAGGGAAAGATGATAGATGCCTATGCTTTTTAAGCAGTAACTTTCTCCATCGCATAATATAAGACATAACTATCACTAATACAGAGACCGAGAGAGAATTATAACCACCTTCTCATTTAGATTATCTAGATACATGTATGTATGCATGTAACGTGGTTCAACATTTTGATAGTAAAAATGTGCTAGTTACATGCACGCCTTATATTATGGGACAAGAAAGAAATTAATTATGCATTATATTATGGGATGGAGGGAGTATAGATTTATGAATGTTTTGATTTTTAATTTTAAAACTAACAACACTAAAATTTATTTTCTGATCTCAACCTCTGACTATGCCAGTCTAAACAACTACGACACGCTAATTCCTCTTTAACGTGGCTAAACAGACATGTCGATGATGTTTGGTTGTGTCATTTGGTCGAGGAAGGCATGACCAAAAGATTGGCCATATATTCGCAATAAAACTTGATGAATTTTAATTCTAAAATTTAGAATAACAGAGTTCACAAAATGAAAAAAAAAAGTCCTCCGCGAGCACCACGGCCCATGGGCCACACAGCCTCTGGTTCGGGGGCCCACATTTCACCGCAGCTGCCGGAAATGTGGGCCTGCGAATGTGCATTTCAAAGTGGTTGACGCCTCTCTGTAGCGTCGTCCCAACAAGCCTACACGGCCCATCCAAATAGGCCCACAGTGTACGGATGAATTCACCGTGAATTCAAGGAAATGGGTAGATGACTGCAGAGGTGAACAGTCTAATGAATTTGGACTGGGTTTTTATTGCTGAATCAGAAACGGATGGACCAGATCTGAGCACTACAGCAATGTTATAGTATTACTGTGGAGCCAAAACTCTGCAGCTACAGTATTTACGGTGCTGTTCACAGAATTTTTTACGGTTGCACTTGCATGAACAGTGTTATCTGCTGTGATGCGGAGGATCCGGACCCGAATTCAAGTGACTAGCTCGTGTAAAAATGTTGTGTTTCGGTGCTCTGTACCCGCCGAATTACCATGCTTAAACTTAATGAAGGCTGTAGAGACGGTGGCGGATCAAGGAATTTTTTTAACCTGGATAAACTTAATAAAGACTATAAATTATACTTCCTCCATTCCTAAATATTTAACGCCGTTGACTTTTTAATGTACGTTTGATCATTCGTCTTGTTCAAAAAATTTACATAATTACTAATTATTTTTATATCATTTTATTTATTGTTAAATATACTTTTATGCATATATAACTTTACATATTTTATAAAAAATTAAATAAGACGAATGGTCAAACGTGTATAAAAATCAATGGCGTCAAATATTTAGGGATGAAGGTAGTACACTTTTATAGAAGGATATTTTTACCTGGCCTCTATATCCGGTTGGTTATATACAGTCATTTTCATTTTTTCAATTTTAGAACTTAGCCCCTCAAATAACCAACTTGAAGTTCATGTTCTTATAAAGATTTAAACCCGAAATCTTACGTGCTACTTAGATCATTTCAACCACTAGACTACATGCTATAATATAATATAGTACTAGATTTGTTATTCAAGGCTCGTAAGCCCTGGCAAAGGTCCATGATCGTCAGGCCTTGAATCCATCACTAACTCACTGGGTAGAGATTAACATAATGCGCGTGGCAGTGTGACTGTGAGCATGAAGTGTAATGGTACATTCATACCTTCCTCCCTCTACTCCATGCTACTATATCTCTTTTACGTATTATAGGAGATGGATTTCAATTACTCGAGAAGATATTTCCTCGCTCTTTTAAGTCGTCTAAATAGTTAAGAAAAAACTCAAAAAATTCACAAGATATATTAATACATGACATGTCACTTCATAGACATGCACGTCTAAATTTGAACTCTATAATTTATAATAAAAATAACAAATTAAATTATGATTAGTTTATGCACATTTATAATCATTTTTTTATCAAGTTGTAGAAGTTAAATGTGATATTGTCTGTTTATGTAGAGGTATGTCACACCTTAATCTATTTTATCAATTTTTTTCCATAATCATTTAGACAAGTAACTAAACATACCATCAAACTTTTTTTTTGCTCTGATCGAGTCTATAGACAAGTAACTAAATATACCATCAGAACGTATTTCATGGTGGATTTAATAAACTTATAATACTCACTCTGTTTCACGATGTAAGGCTTTCTAGCCCTGCCTAGATTCATATGAATGCTAATATATATATATATATATATATATATATATATATATATTCATCAATAGATGAATTTAGACAATGCTAGAAAGTCCCACAATATGAAATAGAGGTAGTATGAATCAGATTAGTATATTTGAAAGTAGAAAAATAGGGGAAGGGGGGCATGCGGTTGGTTAAAGGAGCCAGTCCCAATAACATAGATTTGACCAGTTATGATGTACAAATGATATGTGATCCTGGGGGAGCGTTTGTTTCTAGGGACTTATTTTTAGTCCCTAGTCATATCAGATGTTTGGACACTAATTTGAAATATTAAATATAGTCTACTAAAAAAACTAATTTCATAAATGAGAGCTAATCCACGAGACGAATTTTTTAAGCCTAATTAATCCATAATTAGCAAATGTTTACTATAGCATCACATAGGCTAACCATGGATTAAAGGCTCATTAGATTCGTCTCATGAATTAGTCCAAGATTATGGATTTAATAGTCTATGTTTAATACTTCAAATTAGTGTCCAAACATCCGATGTGACATGGAGCTAAAAAGTTTAGCCCCTTAGTACTGCTTTTATGGACTAAGAGCACGTACAACGCGTCGTCGACTGCCGTCGACATGCACGCCATTTTTGCAAAAACACCCCCTACGGTGTGAGTCAATGCCTAGCTGGCTTCTCGTTCGACTACGAGTCGAGCTCGTGCTCCCAGGCGTCTCGACGAGGAAGAAGGCTGTTGTACGGCTCGCTGCTGCGAGGAGACGACGGCGGCGCGGGATCTGCTGCGCACTGCGGGGGTTTTGTTTCGCGCCTTCCTCACCCGCGCAATCTCTCCCGCTCTTCACAAATACCTCCGCGTCGCCCATCCCGATTTCCACCATGTCGCGGCAGGCACGGAAGTAGGCGGCGGCGGCGACGCAAGATCTGCTGAAGATGGGTGCGGCTCGGAGGCGCAAGGCAGCTGCAGCAGCGGTGCCGATGCGGAAGGGTGCGGCGGCGCCGATGCGGAAGGCCCAGGATGGAGCTCGGGTGTCGATTGTGCTTGAGCAGAGCAGTTCAGGCCAGTTGGCAAGTCCACCACCAAGGGCCTTCACTGACGGCAACTGCTTCTTCAACGGGAACGGCGGCGGCTTCTTCAGCAACGTCGGACGATGGGATTCTCAATCTTCAGATCCTGCCACATGGTACGCACTCTCAATTTTGCTTGTGTGATGAAATTGCAAAAATTCGGAGATGCATCCATGATTAGCTATAGCAGATTATTTGGCTTTGTGTTGTACTGAAGAAACATACCAGATTAGTTGGCTTGGTGTTGTACTGAAGAAACTGAATTGCTTGTGTTCTGAAATTGCTTGTGTTCTCCGATTAACATGCTGGAGCCATAGCCTTTATGTATCAAATTTGGTAAAATTCCTGCAAAAATAGATGTATTTTACAGAACAAACAAACTGTGGTTCCTATGCCTATGTGCATAGGTTTATCAAATGGGATCATTAAGTTTCACAATAGCCTTTCTGCATCAACATTGGTAAAATTTCGGTGTATGCACTTGGTAAAATTCAGAGATGTGATGTAAGTTTGAGCACTTGGTAAAATTGCTTTCTTTGCTGATTAGACAATGATTAAATGTTATTTGCACATCCTGATTGCAGGGAAACAATGCAATACCTCCTGGAGGCTTCACAAATTATATCCAATCTAACTTCTCTGAACAATTTAATTTTGTTTGAGAACATTCTCAGCCAGAAGAATTCTCAACTCCTATTTCAGCTAGGGACAATACATATGTTTCAGTTGACAGTGGTGATGAGGCACCTAGGACTGAGAAGCGAATCTTTTGGACTCAAGAAGAAGGTGTCAGGATGGTGAGTACCATTGCAATGCCATGGTGTTTGAGGTTTTTTACTTACCATACTAGCCAGAACATAATATAAGCTTATTACATTTACAGATGAGTTCTTGGCTGCTCAATTCAACAGATTCAACTGTTGGTGCTGATAGGAAAAATGATCAGTATTGGACTGATGTTGAGGCTACTTACAATGAGACTACAGCAAGTCATAGGAGAAGAAATGCCAAGCAAATCAAGGACCGGTTTTATAAGGTAAATAAGTGGACTGACCTTTTGCATAGTGCTTTGTTGAAGGCTAGAATGATTTACACTAGTGGCTATAATGATCAAATGTGAATTGAGAAGGCCCATGGATTTGGTTAGAATTCCATTGGATTTGAATGAAAATCCAAGTGCACCCATTGTCCTACCACCGGAAGTGCAAACAAATGACAACCCTAATCCATGCTTTGTCGACGTGCTTAACCGAAACTTGGTTATTCGGGCTGGCTCTACACATCGACAACTCAAGAATGATTTAGTTGAGCACATATGGTAGCGTTATGGGCCAAGAGGAGGTTAGAGCCATGTGTCCAATGAAATGGTGACTTTATTATTATATCACATCATGTATTCCTAAGATCATTTCATATATATATATATATAATTATTATATATATGTTTATTTTACGAGTTATGTGGAATATTTGAATGTATGGTGCATTGTCTCATGTATGCAACAAAATGACTACAAAGATCAAGTATGCATTAGATCATCATGATTTGTGTGTTAAAGGATGAATTAAACACCGACAGCCAAACAGATAACCCATTGTATAAAGCTGTCTGTTTAGGTTGTCTGTTTGGCTAAAAAGACAGTAAGCTGTCTATATGGTTGTACTTGTCCTAAATAACATGTGAGGTCCGTAAGTTAGTGAACAGAAGATCTAGATCCTGCACGGATATGTTCTACCATGCAAACAACAATCTCCCTATATCCAATGTTTGAGCATCATTTACACCCCTGCTCATCAATCAACATTGGCAGCCTAGCAAAGAATCAGTACCTTTTACACGTGTTTTCCTTGTTTTTCACCGAGAGTTTCTTTACCCCTCATCACCACCATTACACAGGGAGCCATGGAAGCTACATTTATTTATTAGTTAGGGCACAATTCTCTTGTGCCCCCATCACATCATCATCGCACAAATCTCTCACATCGGCTGCATAATCAAATCCTCCACGAACCAAAAACCCCGGGGACCAGATTTGGTTGAAGCACATATCATACTATCTGTCGATCCCGGCTTGGACCTTCCCGGCAACTCTGAGACACGTGGAGACGCCGAGACAGGCCAGACAGCAGGTGAAAGTGCAGAGTAATTAACACTAATCCACTTCTTGACAGGAGTCCTCCCCAGTTTTTCTATTGCAAAGCAAAGTGATCGATTGATTCCTTTGAACCCATCATTCCTCTTCCAACACATGAATGGATAATTAGTAGTATAGGTAGACAGAGGGGAATGACTCACACTCGCAGATGCATCCTTGCAAGATGGAATAAGATTGGTAGCAGCAGCAGCAGCTAGGTAGGCAGGTAGGTAGATTAGATTAGATTGGCTTAGCCCTCCCCAGTAGTGTTTTATCTAGTCAGGGCTCAGGTGAAGATAAAGAAAAGAAATTCAGAACACCATGACACTTTGACACACACACACCAACACCTTCAGCCAAAAAAAACTTTTGTCAGAGAGAGACAAAATAAAATACATTGCAACAGATAAAAAAGGGGATGCTTGCAATTTGCAGCCAGGCTACACAACTTTCAGTCCCCCCAATAATTAGCATGTTGATTAATCAGCACAACACCAGTCAAATCCTTCTGCCATAACCCTTTTTTTCTTCTTCTTTCTTGAGGGAGGCTCAAAGAAAAACCCCAGTGTCATGCTGTGTCCCTAGCCTGCTCCCTGCAGCACCCCCCTGGGGAGGGCAGTCCATGAGGGAGATTTGCACTTGGGAAGGATCCATGTCCTCTAATGGAGACAAAGGCCAGCCAGCAGGAACACAAAAGAAGATTCCAGTGTCCATTTCTGCTTGTTGGGTTGCAAGCCATGCACAATTTGCAGGCCTAGTGTTATATATCACCAGCCAGGAACATACCCAACCAGTTCAGAAAAAAAAAATAATTATAAATTAGGAAAGAGACCTTTTTAGTTAATAGAGTATGGGTTTTGTAATTGGCTGCCTATGGTATTCTGTGAATGGCGGCCGGCTGTGCCATAACCGGCTAACACTTGGGATTAGTTTACTGGTTAATTGGGGATAAATGGGTTTGGGAGTCAATGTGAACCCTGCATGGCCTGCAATTCTCTTGTGCTGAAGATGAGACATGTGTGGTGTCAGTCAGTGTGAGACACTGGTTCAACTCTTACTCTAAGTGCTACCTCAAGCCAAATCAAGACTTCTTTGAAATGCAGTAATTTCTTTTGATTCATGTACAAAATAAACTATATCCTGATAAACACCTGCAGTCGAATGGAGCCATTTTTTCTGTCTCTATTTTTTCCATAGGCTGACTTCAGTGCATTTTAGAATTTAACGTTCATTTATTTTTATTGGATAACTATGGTTAAAATATACTACTAATAATATTATGTGTAGTGAAAATTTGAAGGGGGTAATATCATTATTTTTATTATGATCTTTATCGCCAAAAAACAAAATTATAAAATACTACTACTCAATTAATTAACAAAGTAAAAAATATCATTTTTAATCTATATGTGAGATTAGTTCATTTACTACTAGTAGTAAAATGCACAGAAGAATTGCCCTCTTTTCAAATTCTAACTGGTTTTAGTAAATGTCCCCCTTTGTTCTCTAGAGTTTGCCAAAATGGTGTTTAATTAGCAAGGTTCCAATGATTGTGTGGTTGTACTATGATTTTGGATTCCGTCACTTTCACGAAGTTGTGATAAATTGGTTGGCTCCTCCTACCATGTTAAGCTATAGGCCTTGGTTGTTCAGTGGGAATGTCACTCTTCTGGCTCCTTGTCCTGACCCAGAACACATTGCCATGTCTATCTATCTACCCAATAATTATCTGAAGAATCTTGCAAATTGGACCTGTCAACTACAAGGACCGTGTTTTTCTTTTCAGAGATTTTTGCATCCAGCAAGTACAGAGTCACGAGGAGACATTGATAGGTTTCAAGAATTTATGGCCAAAGACGCAGGATCCCTTATTCCGTTCTGTATCCCTTTCAAGCAAGAGGATTGGCACGAGCAAGTGAAAAACGAGAGAAGACATTAGAGGAGAATTAATGAGAGAGATTAAGGCAAGAAAATGTCTGAATGTGATGGCAGCAACAGCAGCCAACTTGTGGTTAATTAGCTGCTCTTAATTTGCTAAGTTGATCCGGCAGGCACCACACTAAGTACTAACTAACATGGTGCCTAGTGATTTAAGTACTCTCTAGGTATGGCAATGATCACAATAAAGTTGTGTAATGCAAAGGCAATTAGGCAAATGATAGGATTATTTAGGTTATTATTAAAAGGAATTAGGTGTGAGCATTTGCTAATGGCCCCTTTTAGGCATGTGGATTGGAGCCTCTTGGGCACTCTTGGATGGTCATGATTAGTTTGGGAGAGGTGGCTCCATCATGCCTGAACTCAAAAGTAAAATTTGATACCATATCTAATTTATTGCATTCATTAACCTGCAATCAACAAACAAATAAAACAGAGAAGGTGATAAAGGAAGAAAAAAAATCAGCCTATGCATTCAGAATGCACACAGCCAAATTCTTAATGTCCATGAGGCCATATCATTATAAACTTACAAGAATACGATTGATTTTAGAAATGTTATATCGTTTTTTTATTAGAGTGAGTTGTGTATTTGTCCCATCACTTTGTTTCTGTTTCTAATATAAGATTTATTGGATGTGTGCCTAACGGCAAAGGTTAGAGATGAAATGCATTTTTATTATATAAAAAACAAGAATACACGTAGTTAAATCAAACAGTTATCTGAAGAAGTTGGACAAGTCACTTTGTCGGTGCTGCAAATTAAGAGTGGTAAGTGTGCTCAAAACATATCATATTTGTGTTTAGGTGAAGAAGATAAATATGCAAAATTGTAGGTCATACTTAAAAGTTATTTTAGTAATAAATCAAATCATTAAAAAAATCAATAATTATATATTTTTTAAATAAAATAAATAATCAAATATATATCCAAAAGTTAAGGGTGTGTCAATTAAAAAAGATACCGGAGAGAGTATTAGAAATAATTATAATTTGGGAAGGGATCCGGACTAATTTGGGAAGGGATCTTCTGGGTTAAGGCAAGATCAGCAGCGGTCAGCGGAGCGCGTGCTGCCGTTGGCCAAAACGATCGGAAAACACAGGAGGGGAGAGCTGCACATGGCCTCGCGTGAAGGACGCCACTTGATCTCTTTTTCCTCGATTTGATTCCGTGCGTGGAAAACCATGCTGCTTTGCATGCAATTTGCTCGAGCTCCAGCATACTAATTTTTTGACCCTAATAGCTCATCCATCTCATCCTTCGTTCTAGAAATAGAGGATGAAGAGTAAAAATTAAGCTCCAACAAAACATCTATCTTATTATCTATTTTTGGATGTCATCCATATTAGGAGAGAAACTGTATATTTAGATGTTCTCTCTCCAATTCTTCAAATGTATATGGAGGATGTTATAAATAGATGGTCTGTTAGAGTATAAATGAATATAAAAGATGAAAATGTTTTAGATGATCATCCAAATAAAAATATAGATAACTAAATTTAGATAAACTGTTGGATGCTCTATACTCTCACGAGATTAATTACCTTCTCATCGATCCGATGAGAGCAAGAGATCAGGTCATAATTAACTACTAGTAACTTACGTACACGCCTGTCTCTCCGTACTATCCATTTTCAGGGCTTTGTTTATCACCGCACTTTTACAATGCGATTGATTAGAACAATATCTATAGAACTAAATGAAAGATAGCAAGTGAAAAAAAAACACATCATGCATTCATGTTCTCTACTGATATAGTAACAGAGTTATAGAATTAAATTTAAAATTAAATTTATAGTGTTTGTATTAAGAGTGCGGGTTGCATTATTTTAGGCTAGATTTTTCATTGGTTTTTATGTGTGTGCTTTCTGAACTGGTAAATAATATATTTTTAAATTGTTTCTGCATAGAAATTTATTACCTCATCTTTATAGGGTAAATTTATAATTTATAGTAGTTAACTTTTTTATACTGTTCAATAGCTATAAAAATCTGATAATATTTTATTTTTTATAAAAAAGAAAGAAATAACACAACCTTTTTTTTATGAGATTGAGGATACAGAAATCACCACTAGCATCTTATATCGTAAGTGCTCTTATAAATTTTATAGGATTTTTTGTGTGGATCAGTTCACTTCTTTTCTGAAGTCCTTTAAAAAATCCTCCATTCTGAATAGACCGTCAATACATATGTAGGAGATACACACAAGAAAACGCACCATCACACAATAGCACATACACCATATGCACATACTTAGGAGGACGGCTATGCTTAAGACACAATTAAAAGATACAAACTTTCTGGCATTACAATATTCTTATGAAAACACATCAATATAGACCTTACGATTTAAAACCTACTTTACTTGGTGATTCCTCTACCGCCATTGTTGCTGTATTATTTCTATATATATCTTGACAAGATCTTCCTTTAATGGCGTAATTGGTAAGGAGCACTCCTCTTTCGGAGTATATATATATTTTTTTGTTATCATCGCTGATTTTATTCTCTGGAAAAATTTCTTATGATGGAATCGAACTATGTTCCATATGCACTTCAAAAAGTATGCGTTGTTATCTAGATTTGTGTCATTGTCCCGCATGCTTCACAACGAGGATGGATGTTGCCTCGGAGGTTCATTCTAAAATGATTTAATCTGCAATTTGAACTTTGAAAACAGTATCAAGACAGACAAAGGTCGATCTTAAGCTAGCGATCTTTCTTCCAAAAAGATGAAAAATTAACACATCTTGCAGCTACGTCCACTCGTATGTATATGATGGATACATACGCCCAATAATAGATTCGTCCGGTGATTAAATGTTTAAAAATTTTAATTTCATCAATCAAATTCAGTCATTGCTATTGGATAATAATCTGAAGGTATTCACGCAAGTCAAAAAAAACTATACACACCCCAGCCCTCATGCATTGTGCGCGTGTTTGACAAAATAACAAAAATCAAACGTTTGATCAATAGCAAAAGTACACAATAATTGCATTGTGTCATGTGGCATATCTCCATTTTAAGCACACCATTTGTTTTCAAGCATATATGATTATCATGTAGTATATATGATACATACGCACAATAATTCCATTGTGTCATGTGGCATATCTCCATTTTAAGCACACCATTTAAGTAGTATTTCTTAAGCATGTATGGTATTTTTCTGAGCCCCTGGTCGAGCCAGCCCTGGGCTATTGGCTATAATGTTATCAGCTATTAGTATTTTTATTATTGGTATTATTATCGATATAGCATCACAATTATTAATTTAGAGTTATATTATTAATAAAAAATATTACCAACAATTGATGGGATAGCACAAATATATATCGTTAGACTATATTAGTTCTGCTAGTAAAGAACATATAAAACACCTATATGGCTCTATCAAAGCTATGCCAGCAGTCTATTGCAATGGGTTTCGGCTAAGCTTTACTACATTTTACTGGATCTGCCATTGAATAAAGTAATGCTTAACACAAATTATTGATTTGGTAGGCTAAGGTGGTATTTGGATGGGGCTAAATTTTTTTAAGGCCCTGTCACATCGGATCGGATGTTTAAACACTTATTATAAATATTAAATATAGACTATTGATAAAACTCATACATAATTTTAGACTAATTCGTGAGACGAATCTATTGAGTCTAATTAATCCATGATTAGCCTATGTGAAGTTATAGTAAACATGTGCTAATTATGGAGTAATTAGGCTTAAAAAATTTGTAACGCGAATTAGGTCTCATTTATGTAATTATTTTTATAAGTAGTCTACATTTAATATTTAGGAAAAAGTACGAATTACCCCCTAAACTATCGCGGTCGGCCGAATTACCCTCCTAAACCCAAAAACTAGACGTCTTTAACCCTGAACTTCCAATACTGGGCAAATTATACCCCTCGACCTAATCTAAAGCGGTTTTGTCCTATGTGGCGTACACGTGGCAGCTCAGTCAGCATTTTCTTTTTTTAATGGTAGGGTCCACATGTCATAACCCTCTCCCTCTCTTTCGGGCGAACAAGGCGTGGGCGGCACGCGCTCGGCACCGCACGGGGACGGCCGGATGGCGGGCGGGCGCTCGGCGCCATGGGGATGGCCGGACGACGTGCAGATGCCCGTGCCGTGTGGGGACGGCAGGACGACGGGCGAACGCCTGCGCTCGCGACGAGCGGCAGGATGGCGGCGGCGGCGAAGCTGGAAGGTGGTCACGACAGGCGGGGACGGCCGGACGGCGGACGGGCGCGAGCGTGTGGACGACGGGCGAAGGATGATGGCGGTGACGAAGCGGAGGACTCGCCGGCGGCGGCGGCGAAGCGGAGGACGGCAGCGGCGGGCGGCACTATCGATCTCGGCGTGCAGGGACGAGGGCGAGGGCGAGGACGGCGGACGGCGACGCACGGGAGAGAGGACGACGGACGGCGGCACCGCTGACACCGGAGCCGACCGAGCTCATCAACCCGACGCCCGTCCGCCTGCCGCTCGCCTACCTTCCCTCGCTTCGCCGCCGTCCTGCTGCTCCACCTCGTCGTTGTGGTGCTACCGTCCGCCCGCCCGCCGTCCGGCCGTCCCCGTGCAACGCCGAGCGCCCGCTGCCCTCGCCCTGCTCGCTTGAAAGAGAGGGTTATGACATGTGGGCCCCACCTTAAAAAAGAAAATGCTAACGGTGCTGCCATGTAGGACAAAACCGCTTTGGATTGGGTCGAGGGGTGTAATTTGCCCAATATTGAAAGTTCAGGATTAAGGATGTCTGGTTTTGGGTTTAGGGGGTAATTCGGCCGACCGTGATGGTTAACAGGAGTAATCCGTACTTTTTCCTAATATTTATAATAAGTGCTCAAACATCTAATGTGACGTGGACTAAAATGTTTTAGCCTCATGTAAACATCTCCTAAGTACATGGTGATAAATAAGCGCTTTTCATGGCTATGCATTGAGAACGCTGCAGATGGACGACCTAAACTACATTTTGTTGACCACCCAAACTTGGAATACTTAAACAAAAAAAACTTGTACAGTTGAATGCCTTTAGACCAAGGGATGATATGCTATTGTGCTAGCTTATAATAGTGGTCAAGCAAGATTAGCACTAGAAGTGGCATTAGTGCATCATTGTTTTTCTGGAAACTAGTAAATGATTGGTCATTATTTGCATATTAGCATCATTTAGTCAAACCAACATAATTATTTTTAGAAAAAACATCCCTGACATGATTATATTTGGGCCATTTTTATTCATAATTATATTTGGCCCTTTTTATTCATGGTACCATTGTTCCCCAGTCCCTACGCATGCGTGCAGCCGAGTGACATCATGGACATCCTTGATGGATTGGACGGCTCAGATCAATCTCTAGTCACATCCACTCATGCAGTGTTGACTTTTCCAACCGCGGCACGTTGATCGGATCCGTCCGATTCTGATCTGACGGCTGTAGTGCCTTCTGTACAGTAAGAAGCTTCTAGTAACAAGGATACCTTCCCCGATTATTCATCTAAACTGCGTATGCTCCGAGAAAAGTTTATAGAGAAGTTCATTATTTTAACATTATGGTATTTAAATTTTTTGTTTATATCTCGAAAAGTTTAGATAATGTTTCATTGTTAATCACTTAAACAAAGTATAAGTAAAGAATTGTTTTTACCACAGTACAAAATACAGAAAAGTAATACGAGTGCGTACGTCTACGAGGTTCCATCACTGACACGCTGATCTGCACAGTACAGCGTTGTGTCCTGGTACACTTTTTTTGCAAAGCTGCTAGTGCTAGCAGCATGGAAGCCGTACGTCCACGCCGTAGGTGTCGACACGTATGTGCGCACAGGCTACGTAAGCAGCCGAGCCCTTGCCTGCGGGGCCCACCGTTGCGTGAGCCTGCGCCACGTCAGCATGTCGCGCTCCTACTCCGTTGATCGGTTGGTGGCTATGGTTCTGTCCAATGTGGTCGTGACACGTGTACAGGATTGGAGGGGAGGATGCTATTTGGAATTAAGAGCATCCCAACAGCTTATCTATCTCATCCTCTATCCTGAAAATAAAGGATAAAAGCTACAAATTGAGCTCCAACAGATCAGCTATCCTATCATCTATTTTTAGATGTCATCCATATTAGGAGAGAACCTTCATATTTGGATGATTTCTCTCCATCCTTGAAAGAGATATAGAGAATGTTATATATAGATGACCTAGTGGAGTATAGAGATATAAATGATGAAACTAGTTTAGATGATCATCCAAATAAAGATATGGATGACCAAATTTAGATGAGCTGTTGGATTCTCTAAGGTCTGCCTTTTGGGTAAAAATATAGAGGATGGAATAATGAGGTTATGGATGTTGCACTTTAGATTGGAAGTTTAGGAGAACAATAGGCACAGGAATCCAGCTGAGGAAGGTACATGGAAATGTGATCTTAACATCCAAAACCCAATGCACAAAACGTGAATTGTTACTGTTACTACTATTGAGAATGCTTTAGGCCTCGAATAACCAAGGGTGATCGTTAAATGACATATTTATAAGTGAAAAATAATTAATTTTAAATTTATAACTTTTTCTAAAAATAAATTTTGATTTATAAGCAGAATCATAAATAAAGAGGATAGGAGGTTAAGATGAAATGGCTCTATGAAACAAAACAATGCTTTTCTATCTCAACTAATTAGAGTATATTTTAGGTCCCGTAGTTCTGAAGTCTGAACTACTAAAGAAATGAATAATAGTTGGATATTTAAATGACTTATTATAACTTTTGAGAGTATAAATGAATTAAGTAAATATTATAGTCAAATGATTTCTGATAATAATTGTTTAACGTACAAACCAGCCGTTAAATATCACAGCAAGGGAACTTTCTACTTACAAAATCAGGATTATCGTCAAATCACTTGTACCGTGAGAAAATCATAGACACTACACCAACAAACCATTTTCCCTTCGAACAATGACAATTATACCGGACTTTTAACTTTTTGCCACTATTTACATGCTCAGTTTAATCCTTCTTACAAGTCTTACGAGGGAAGAGTAGCAAATCTGTTGCCACGACTACTTAACAGAGGCAAAAAAAAAAAAACTAAATTTCCCCACTTATACGGATGTTGTTCCTTCGGATAATGAGAGTTTTACATGTATTTTTCTACCCTGGTTTGGAGACACACAAATGGCACGATCGAAACATGCCCTGATGCAGAGACAAAAACATTAATCCGGCCGGGCAGATAATTTTATTTATTTTCGTTATTCTTTCCCTGTTCATTCAGACGCCTGAACCTGTGCTCTAATTAACACGTTGACCCCTTCGTTTAATCACCTCGCTAACAGCCAGCCATTAGGATTAATAAGCCTGTTAATGATTTAATTAAGCTTAATTACTTCCCTAATCACTCTCGCGCTCTCTCTTGCTCCCCCACCTCTCGACCCGATATAAGCCACCACCCCCTCCCTCCCCGAGCGGCGCAACCACAAAGCTGAGCTGCAGCTCCGGCCACGACGCCGTCCTCTTCAGCTCCGTCGAAGCGAGCGAGCCGCGCGGGCCATCGGTGGCGCTGCCGAAGACGAGGTGCGTGCTGGCTGGGTGGTAGTAGAGGAGGGCGGCGATGGGGAACTGCCAGGCGGCGGAGGTGGCGGCGGTGGTGATCCAGCATCCGGGCGGCAAGGTGGAGCGGCTCTACTGGCCGGCCACCGCGGCGGACGTCATGCGCAGCAACCCCGGGCACTACGTCGCCCTCGTGTTGCTCCGCGTCTCGTCTTCCTCCTCCTCCTCCTCCTCCGGCGGCGGCGGCGGCAAGGTCGAACACTCCGCCGCCGCCGTCGTGGACGAATCCGGAGGGGCGGCCAAGATCACCAGGATCAAGCTGCTCAAGCCCAAGGAGACGCTGCTCCTCGGCCAGGTCTACCGACTCGTCACCTCCCAAGGTATCACGCGCATGGTTCTTGGATTGCTCCGTTTCTTGGTTCTTGCTCGGCTTCCTCCCGCTTCATATCCATGGCTAATCCATGGCTGCCTGCCCCTCCCCTTCTTGCGCGCAGAGGTGACCAAGGCGCTGCAGGCAAGGCGACAGGAGAAGATGCGCCGGTGCAAAGAGGTGACCGACCCCCACCCCCACCGGCAACCGCAGACCGGCGACTCTGCCACCGCCGCCGCCGCCGCCGCCAGCGAAGAACAGAGGAGACCCTCCGACCACGAGGTGAATTGCCCGCGCTCCATTTCTCGCGCCATCTCTTCTTACCCAGACGAATTTCGGTAGTTACCTGAACTCCTCTTCTTGGTAACGCAGGACCGAACGCCGGCGGAGAAAGACCGGCACCGGAGCAACGCCGCCGCCGCCGGCAGAGGGCGGAACTGGCGGCCGTCGCTGCAGAGCATCTCCGAGTCGGCGAGCTGACACGTGCAGGGCCGGATCATGACACACGGCTCGATCATACTGCAATTAGTACAGAGTGGGGTTTGGTTTAATTTGGTAGAAATGTACATTAGTTGGAGGAGAGTTTCTTCTTGGTAGGCCAGTGAAAGAACTCCCCAGCTTCAGAGTAGTTTGCTGCTACTGCTAGGATCGATCATCAAATCAGTTCATCAGCATGAGCTCTGCTTCCTGCTGATTCAGACATGAACTACAGAAAATTCCATGGCGTGATCTCTTTGTTGTTCGATCCGCTTGGTCTCTTGGAACAGAAAAAAGAAGAAAAAACAGGTCGATGTAATTGTATCTGCCTCACAGCTGAAATAGAATTTCAAGATGCTACAGGGCCATGCATCCCTTTAGCCATAGTTTTACGTTCGGCAATTGATTTATTAGTTAGCACGGAAAACGTAGCATTAAATTAGTACTCTTATATAATTAATAAATTGATTATGCCGTCGAGTTTTTTATTTTTTTATTTTTTTGGTTTGAACACATGAATTAAAACGCTTTCGGTTAATTCCTCGTGGGCAAAGAAATGCTGTAATATTTTCATTTCAATTGGTGAACATTGCCATTGCCATGCTAGATAGATCACCTCCTGCATATGCTCAACCAGCCGATGAAAGATGAGCTAAAATGGTGATGCATTCTCAGTACAGACAGCCACCCGCTAGTGAAAAGAAACGGGAGAGATCCGGATCAGCAGAGGTCACA
The DNA here is from genome assembly GCF_000231095.2 of Oryza brachyantha. NCBI lineage: Eukaryota > Viridiplantae > Streptophyta > Magnoliopsida > Poales > Poaceae > Oryza > Oryza brachyantha. Next base: position 12,108,391 of record NC_023170.2, read on the forward strand.
GCAGCAGGCGATTTTATCAGGCCATGCACAGTGCAGTGACATGGCATCTAGCTTCACACCTCCCCATCCAAGATTCCTCGCCAGCTCGACCGAATGCGTCCCCAACCAAGCTTCTCGCGCCTTCTGCGAGGCACGCGTTCCTCGTCAGCTTTTTGGAAAAGTTGTCAGAGAAGCCGTCCGTCCGCCTTGCCGTGAGCTCCTCCGAGATGGGCGTGACGAGGTGAGGGAGAGAGTCTAGCCACCGAGCTCGTCCGCCGTCGCCAGGACGTGCTCCTCCGCCGTCGACGGGACACAGCCGGCCTTCGACGCGCTGCCGCCGGAACGCGGCCACCACCGCCTGGACACGGGCACCGCTGCCGGGACGCGGCCGGAACACGACGCGCCGTTGCCGGGACGCGGGCGCCCTCCGACGCGCCGCCGGGACAACGGGAGAGGAGAACTCGCCGCCCGGAGTGGTTCTGCTCACTTATGCCACAGAGGTTGCCGGCTCGGACTAGATCCGGCTGGATCCGCTCGCCCGCGTCGCCGAGCTCGCCGGCCTGCCGCTGAGATCCGTGACCACCCCTAGTGTCGCCGAGCTCCGTCGCCGTCGACGCCATGCCCAGCTCCGCCGCTGTGGGCCGCCGCCGCCGGAGGAGGCTCAAATCCGTGAGAGGGAGAGAGAGGAGAGAGCTCGGAGATAGATGGGAGAGACGGTTGAGTGGCTGAAAAAGAAAAGGTGTTTTTTTCCTGTGGGACCCACCTGAGGCCACTGTGGAGGGTGGGGTCTCATCCTACGTGGTATCTTCTTTTTTTATGTTAGAACCACTCCACGGGGATCCTTGGACTGTGTATGCCCTCATGTAGTGTCTGTCAACTGTGACCTGCTCCTGCTGCTCTGCATGGGGCAGAGTAGCACACCTTAAACAATTCTGCACACCAATCGTTTTCTTTTTTTTTTTGGTCTTGTTTAGGCCCTGTTTAGATCCTTCAAAATAACAAATTTGCTATTTTAAAGCACTTTTTGGCAAAATGAATCTAAACACTAGGGTAAGAAAATAGCAACTTTGCATTTGACATTTGGTAGTCTGGAGTAGCAAATTTCGTTAAAAAGCGCATAGGAATGCGGACCATCTCTCACATTTACCAAAAAATGGCAACTTTTGCATGCCTCTAAACACCATGTTGCAAAAATGCAATGCCAAAATTTTTATCACCAAAACTTTTGTCATTTGCCATTTGGTATTTCAAATGGATCTAAACAGGCCCTTAGATCCTTCAAAATGACAAAAGTATTGTTATTTTGAAATACTTTTTGGCAAAATGGATCTAAACACTAGGGTAAAAAAATTGACAAGTTTACATTTGGCATTTGGTAGTCTAGAGTAGCAAATTTTATCAAAAAGTACATAGGGATGCGGACCACCTCTCACTTTTGCCAAAAAATGGTAACTTTTACATGCCTCTAAACACCAACTTACAAAAATACAATACCAAAACTTTTACCACCAAAACTTTTGCCATTTGCCATTTCAAATGCCTCTAAACAAGACCTTTTTTCTTCTGAACTTCTTCGGCGAGAGATTATTCTGCTCCAAATATAGCTACTACATGTAGATATTAGATTTGAGAAAATATATCAGAATGATTAAAGGAATGCTACGATTGTTTAAGAAGAAAATATAAATGAGAAAATTAAATAGCAAATAATTACGATTGATTGAAGTGATGAACTTGGTGAAGGAATAGTTTTATTTTAAGATAAAGCATGGACGGTAGAAATAGTTTTATTTTGAAAGGGAAGAAGTCGGAAGTATGCAGGCTGTAGCTAGTAATTACTGCTGATGCGCATGGCTTGGGCGTTTGATAGCTTTGGTTCTTCGGTTAATTGCCCATATATGCATGCTACGGCTACGCAATGATGGGGGTGGCAAAAGCCCAAAAGCACACTTTTATAGCTAGTGTTTTTTTTTTACATGAAAGAGAAGGCAGAGCTAGCAATGCATCATGGTTGAGGAAAGACTGAACTTTTCTGACCGATCATCGTAATGCAGGAATTAGGGAAAGGGGAAAAGACTGAACAAGTGAGCATAGTTCATCTCCACTTCCAGCTTTCTCTATGTTTATTTGGATAAGAAAGTACTCTCTCCATGGTAAAATATAAATTTTTTAGGTTATTTAGTATGGATTAATATTAAAAAGAAAAGACTATGATGTATATTAATAAATAAGAAATGAGGAATAGATGGGAGTGTAATGCCAAGTGGGGATAAAATAGGAATAATTTTGATTAGGAAGCAACTGATTTGACTAGTATTACTATTTTATGTTAGAGATACTTTATGAGATCAGATTCAAATCATTACATTTTTAGAACAGAGGAATACAATTTTTCACCTTTTTGGGAAATAGGCACCATATTTCACTATTGACAAACAGATGTTTGGAAACTAGGTTCCATTTTCACTCTTTAATTTTTTTCATGGAAAATAGGTTCAGTTTTTCACTGTTAACAAACAGGTGTTAAAAAGCCTTATTCATTGATGTGCAAGTGAAACCAGCATTTTTTTTTGTTTTCTTCTTCTTGCGGAATAATGGAACTGATTAAGGCTGGACTTTTCTGAACAGCAAAATCTATATATATTACAGGAATTAGGGAAGGGGAAATACTGAAGAAGTGAGCACAGTTCATCTTAATAAGTTCCAATTACATTCCTTTATTTTCTTTTTGGAAAATAGGTTTGCTTGTCACTCTTTTGCTGCAAACAAGATCCATTTTCACCATTGACAAACAGATGTTTGAATGCCCTATTCATTGATGCAGAAGTGAAGCCAACAAATTTTGTTTGCTTCTTCTTTTTTCCTTCTTGCGGAATAATGGATTTCATAGTACAAGTGACTGGTCGGTTGCCACATGCTGAATGTAGCGTGAAGCACCCAATCAATGTTCAAATGATGGGTGCAGCTCCCAACAGTACTTTGACTAGGCATACATGTATGTTTAAGCAATGACGGCACTTCAGAAAATTGTAACACACCCCTTATTACGACAGAATTATATAATTGATAATATACTGCACACACCTATATAGAAAAAAACATTTTTTATAAAAAAACCACTTGATTTTTTCTGGTTTTTTAAAGACAGAAAAGGATGGACGACTCCGCTTTTAAGTAGCAGATATGACGGCACTTTGAAAAATTATAATATAAAATAAGCCATGAAAAAATATAATTATAAAATGGCATCTTGCTATGATAATACATTGCATGTAGCATTACATGCTCCCAACAGCTCAAGACAACAATTGATTTGGCCGGCACGTTTCAAGATCATGATGAAAATGGGCAATATTTAAATACTTCACTTGGGCGGCAGATGACATACATGTATCCTGGTTATTATTTAATGCAATTGTCTGAAGACCATTTGGCCTCATTTTTTAACACTGCACTTATGTTTAAAAAAACCAAAAATATTGCAATTGTTCCCTTGAGAGGCAGAGAATAGAGGACCAAACTTAGGGGTCCACCATTGGAATGCAATCATTTTTTTCTGAAAAAACCATAAAAACATTTTTAATTCGCATAAAGGCCTCCTCAGTTTGGATTATTTCATAAGAAACACACTGATTAAATTATTTCATATGAAATATCTATAAAATTCGAGGGTTTCAAAGAGACCCGAAAAATTGCAGCAATATTTATCAATTCCCAGTGAAGCCTACTAAGCACCAAAATGGAGGTACACGCTTAATTTGTACTAGATTTTTGTGGATGGTAGTCATTTGAGTACAAATTATTCAAACAAAGGTATAAAAAACAGTAACTATCGTAACATGTACTAGTATATACATGAGAAAGGTGAGATGAATCGGATACCTATGTCTCTGAAAGTTCGATCATCACTGTCAGGTTGTAGTTAGGGACGTAGACTTGCAAAAAGTAAACCCTCACCTGCTTCCTCTTGGGTGTACAAAGTAAACAAAAAAATAATAATGATAACAGTGATAGTTCGCATAATTAAAATTTTTTTGATCACTTGGAGCTTCAAGAAGAACAGAAATTTTTAATAACTTGACAAATTGCAACATTGTGTGGTTGACTTGAACTCATGGGCAGGTAGGTATCTTGTGTGTCATGAGAGCTCTTGTTGTCATGCATTCTTACTCAATTACCTGCCATCCTTGAGGCTGACGATGATGGGATGAAATTGCCATCGAAAATAGATAACGGATTAATAACGATAATAGCTTAGCAAAGCAGAGTGAGAGTTTTCAGAAAAAAATGATATGTGTAAATGAAGCCATTAAATCAGCACTTTGTGGATCTATTTGTGCAGTTTTTCCTCTTCTTTTCAGTGTAAATTTTAACGTTTCAGCAGAAAAAATGCAGGCCTGACCGCCTGAATCTGGCCCAAAACGATAGCGGCACAAACTTGTCAGGACTATGCATTTTGGTCTGGGCTGGCCCATACCAACCCATACCTGTTGCAGGAATTTGTTTGGAATGGTGGATCATATATAGATAATTGTTTAAAGAAATAAATTAAATATTATATGGGGTGTTGCTTTTAGTCGCTTAAAATTACTTCGCAGGAGTAGTAGTAACTTTTAGATGATCTAGACCGAGGTGAAATTCATGCTGCAATGGTAACCAGACATTTGTAGGGGTGCCTGCAAACGGCATATTTACAAACGAAAAATAATTTACGAATAAAATTTTGATATGTTTGTTGTTAGAGATCTAAAAGTAAAGGCTGTAATTTCCCAAAATCAATTCCATATTTAAATTGAAAATTCAAACTTTAGCTTATAATCATAAGTTTAAGTCAAAAGATGGGCCGATGCTTAATACGGATTGAGCTACTGTCGCTGCTGTGCCAGAACTCACCGTAATAAAAAAAAAAGCCGAGTGTCAACCCGCTCTGGTTATCGATTAACTGGTTGAACATACGTTTTTTATTAGTATTATGTTTAATTTGTATTATTTTAAAACAGAACCATCACAATAGGTGAAAATATCCATGAATAAACAAGTATATCTGTTATTACATTGTGCTGACGTAAAATTCACACCAATGTGATGGGAAAATTGTGCATTGAGCACACACGAAGCTCTAGAATATCTGCTTAACTCCATTGCGGGTTCTAAAATCTCCTGTTCAATGCCTGCAAGTCAATTTAACCCTGGAATTGACAAGGAGTAAATGAAGAGTAAATGAAGTTAAGTTCAACCAACCAATCGGCTTTGTAGACCAATGGTTAATATGATGATCAGTTGATTTGATCTAGAAGCCTGGCTCGGCTACAGACAGCTGATCAGAATCCTATCAATAAAGAAAAGAAAACTGGCACTATTATGAAACTCAATCTGTATGTAATTTGAAAACCATCGATGTTCCCTGTAGTCCCCCTCCCATACATGAATCGACTTTTCAAATCCTTGCAAAACATGCTTGGAAACTCTCTATCTTGCAATAGAATCTTCATCGTAAACCCATCAACTTCCCTTTTTTTACCTATTTCTATAACTGTCGGAACACTAACGACTATTAAATTCTATCGTTAACACATTGCCACGATATTAAAAAAATAAATATAGTGTGTGGTAACATAATAAAGTCACAATATCATACTGCCATTGAACAAATTAAAAACGGTTTGATTTAAAAAAACTGACAGTGGCTCACCAGTTCACCAAATAAACTGCCTTGATCACGGTTTTTACCGGTTCGATGGTAAGAACGGCCTTTGAGTAGAACCAAGCTTCTAATGTCACCGGTTCTCTTTTTTCCGGTTCAACCGCTGGTCTAATCCGGTTTTTTTACTGTGGTGGTCACTGTCCTGCAACTCCATGGCTGTGGCAACGGTGTTGCCGCCTAATGGTACCCATTCATCAACTGCATCTCGAAGTCTGAACGAAGTCTGCGAAAGTTTGGATGCCAGTTCCTTCTCCTTTCTTCTTGCCATCCCTGATCTAGAAGTTGAAGGTGACTGAAATTCAAATGAAACCTAGCAATCTCCGTATTTCATATTTTAAAGCTACAGTAACATATATTAGCTCATAATATGCTGATATATAAGGTTTTCGGAGTAATCGTGTATTTGGAATTGCGGCATAAGTTTGCTTGCACACAAAACAAAATCTATACATAATCTGCACTATAATCTAAAAATAACGCAGCAAGCTGATTCAGACAAGCATGCAAGAATGGTGTAATTTCTCATGGATTCCCTGAATTTTTTTTTGAAGGGAACAGAAGCACAATACGCCTATCAATTAGCATAGCCTCTGAATGATATACAGATCCAGAAAAAATAGCAAGTGGCTCTTACTGCATGACAGCCAAACACTGCTGTTTCAGACAGAGGCGGAACTAGGCCAAAAATCAAGTGGGGACACCTTATTAAGATGATTAGTGATATATAAAAAAAATTTACTTAACTATACCTCAGTGATATATTAATTATTAATTTTGAGTGGGGTCCTATGGCCCTACTCAGCGCAACGTGCGTCCGCCCCTGGTTTCAGCTAATCAGGGCCAGAACTACTGCAATATCAGTACAGGAGAGGCCTTGATAACTAAATGATGCCATCCAAATTGGAATGTCTGCCCACTGCAATTTCCCATCAGAGATTCAGAGGCACATACAGACCCTACTGAAACTGAACATATGTCTCTGATTGGGATTCAGGCTGTAGCTGTCCGGCCATTTCACTGAGACATGTTGATCTTGCCGACAGCCGACCAAGGGACAGAGTACACCGGCCGGTGGAATCTCTTCTCATGGATCGGTAGACGAACCAAGACCGTAGATCACATCATGGTTTGCTCACTCATTCACTCTGAATATCTGGTTATTTCTGCAAAACATGTGTAGAGATAGTGCAAGTCCCAATCAACACCCTGCGTTTTCAGAGTAAGGCCTTGCTCTTTTTTCTTTTCAATTTTTCTTTGCCCCCACAAGGCCACAAAGCACCACAGCCATGGAGCATTGGAGGCTGGCTAGGTAGGTCTTTCCTGAAGAAATTTTTTTTAACTCTTCCATATAGAAAGCATGAACGAAAGAGATGTAATGTCCATGATTGTATCGAGCTTCATGGGCCGGTATATAACAATCCTATTCTAGAGATATAGATGGAAACTAATCCTGTGATCCAACTGAGCGACGCTAATAAACTCCAATGATGTAGCATTCCACTTTGCCCTCTCAAGAACCTTGCACCTTTGGAATCCTGAAAGAGCCGGCCAGAGGCCAAAGAGAAAATATATATATATATATATATATATATATAACCACAGTCAGAGGCATTGCGTTTCAGATTCAGACGTGCAAATTAAAGAAGAGATGTGGTCATCCATGCACAGCACAGCACAGCAGAGCAGCAAGAAGATCAAAGGCAGCTCAGCCCAGCCTCACCTTTTGCTTGGTCCTGAAAAACCATGATGCTTTGGAGCTTGAACAAGTTCAGGCTGTCATGGCGAGGTGGCAGCGTTGCCGGTGGTGGCCTCTCGATCGTCGCAGGGACCCCGGCCGGCGACGGGTCAAAAGCGGAGATGATGGAGGAGTATGTTTGGATCTGCGTTGTTCTCTCTCTTTTGCGCCCGTGGGGAGCGCCGGTGCCCCAGTGTGATCAGGAGCTAATTATGCAAATCAAAAGCCTGTAGCTCCAGTTTTGTATCGTGTAACTTTCAGTTATGTACGTGGTTATTTGCTTGGTACCGTGGAAAATACTGAATAGAGAGCAATAGTATAATCTACTTTATATCGCGCTGACTCTTTTACGAATGTATATATCGTAATCAAATATTCTATCATATCTTTCTAGAATTTTACCTTTATCTCTAAAGTTTCTATTGGACCATGTTATCTGTAATTGTATATATCTATATCATTAATAGGTACCACTTGGTACAATTTCAGAGAATGCGAAAAAATGTAACATTAAATTGGACAAAATGTGAAAGAATGCTGATGAATTTGTTTATAGGGATAAATTAAATCTTATATTATAATCCTAATAAACAATAAAACAAGTAGTCTACACAATTGGGATGTAATTTTTTTTGAAAATAAATCACACCTTTAGAAGTTTGGTATAAATAATTCGCAAATTTAATAACCCGTACCAATAATAATAAAAGATCAGGGCAGCAATTGATAAGTACTTCCTCGAAAAGATGATTGATGATGAAAATTTTAAATCATTAACATAGGCAAAAAAAAAGGTTAGGATTTAATATGTGCGGATAATATTTACTCCCTCCATGTTTCATAATGGAAGACCTATATTGTAAAACGGAGGAGGAAGTAGTAAACTTATTTTGAAATACTTTTATATAAATATATTTTGATATTGTATAAATATATTTATCTCTACCACTTAGAAAACACACGTCCCCTTTTCCCATGCTCCAAGTATATTACTAACGCTATCACACTTTGTTCCTAAATAAGTACATTCCTACTTACTACTCTTTCCTCCAATCACCTTTTATTTAAATTTCTCATCATCTTACCCTCAACCATGGTCCCACCTCTAACTATTACTCGATAGGGACATCTAAATCATTGTTAACCCATTCGATTTTATCCATTTGTTATTAGAACTGTACTTAATATACTTAATATGGAACATAAGTACCTTTACTACTTTAAAAGCACGATTTCCTCCGTCATCCGTCCGTTCACCCCTCCCCTCCCCACCCCACGTCGCACGTCACCCCTCCCCTTCGCATGTGCGATCTTTGCACTAGCGGATAATTAAATTAAAGTTCAACTATACAATCAATTAGCTTCGTCGCTCAGTGGTAAGGTCCTCTTCTCTTTAAAGGGGTTCTGGGATCAATTCTCCCATGAAGCATCATTAAAAATTTAACCTTTTTATTATTGTACAAAGTTGACAAGCAAAAAAATTTCTACATATAAATATTTTATTTATGTATACAGTTTATGGACGGAAATATTTTATGTGTTTAAACTTTGTGAATAGAAATATTTTATTTATATATAATGTTTATGAATAAAAACATTTCGTTTATTTATAGAGTTTACCAATGGAACCTATTTTTCCTATATATAATTTTAAGTAGAATATTGATCTCTTTTACAGACACGAGACAAAAAGATACTTCATGAATAGTATTCTCCACAGTTCCATGCATTTTTAATTTGTTGTCTAGAAAATATGATTGGGTTTGATCTTTTAACAAAATATGGATGAAACCTGCTGTTGTCACATTTCTCCATTACGTTCTCTAAAATTTTAATTTTGTCAAAAATTTTGACACTTGGTTTTTCACCCAGTCACAACCTCTCTCCTATTTTGACTATACATGCACAATTTAGGGACTTGTTGAGTGGCATACTTACACTCGATACTCAACTCAACATATCAAATTATTTGGTGTAATCGGTTCATAAGATTTTCAAAACTTAGGAATATGAAAAGTGTCGGTATATGATAGGAATGCATGTGCAAACCGTAAGATTGAAAAACATGAAAATTTTCATGGAGTTGCTATGCAAGCCAGACAAAGGATTGAAAAAATGTGGTGGGAGAGGATTCTTTTTTCCTGTGTCCTGCCCTCCAAAAAATGAAGAAATAGGAAATTTTACCGTAGTTTCCTTTGGAATGAACGGTGGTATAGTGTTCATTTCAAAAGATTTGCATGTTCCTAGACTTCTTTGAAAAAAAAATGAGGCCCCTAATCCCAGTGAACATCTTTTTTAAACAGATTAGTTGACAAGTAATATTCATATTGATGAAATTTATCAACTAATGATCATAAACTATGGCAATGCCTCCAAAGGCCCTGATGATCTCCTTGTTTGCACACAAAATACACAAGGATCCAGCAGGAGATGGACAAAAACTTCTGGTTGCATGTGCCTCTCCCAGTACTAGCATCATGCCCCCCTTTGGAGGTTGGACTCACTTGATAACACACAGCAGAGAAAAAAAATTCACACAGGTCACTCATCAGGAGTAGACAAACTTTCTTTGATGAACATGACCAGATCTTGGCAGGGAGTAGGCCAACAATTTATCTGACCAAGACTTGGCTTTATGCCTCAATCTCAGCTCACTCCAGTGTCCTTTCCAGAGTGCCTGATTTTTATTCAGACTTCCATGTAAATTCTGTGAATCAGAGCACTGCTCCACACATTGCTACAGCCTAGAAAGCCACAGGGACAAACACAACTCTCCCTCATTTGCTTCCTTCACAGACTGGCAGTGCAGAGTTTGCAGCGACTAGCATGGTGGCTCAACTGTACCACTAGTGTTATCTACAAGAAGTACCCTCAACTAGGGCGAGACGAAAAGCACATGACTTGTAACTCGTTAGCTCGCTCAGCTTGTGCTGGCTCAACTTGTTTTACTTTCTTAATGAGCCAACCCACTCTTTTGTTTGGGATAACGAGCCAATTACAAGCTGCATCAAAGGAATTTTCTAGATTGTTTAATACTTTTGGTACTTAGAATATATGCAATCTTGATCATGCAATTGAATTTAGATTGTGTTTTTATATTTTTGCAATCATGGTAGATTTGCAGTGAAGCATCCGTCTAAATATGGTTACTCGCGAGCCTAATAGGCTAGCTCGAGCTGGCTAACGAGCCGAGCCAAGCTAACTCGCTAACCTGATGAGTTATAACGAGCCAAGTTGGCTCAGCGTCTAGCCATAACTCCAACTCTCCACGGTGCAAAGGAGAAAAATGCTATTATGCCACCTCAAAAGTAGGCTTCGCTTAAATGCCTGTTTATGAAATGAGTTTCACTAAAATGTTATTCTTAAGCGGTGTACGAACACTAGAATAACATTCTGAATGAGGTTGCCCGTGGTTCCTCCTTCTCCAGCTTCTGTTGCCCCTCCCAGCCTAGTTGTCGCCACCAAAGCAAAAGCATCAGTTTGCCGTCATTCATGGAGGCCTTGACCACACGGTTCCCATGGCAATAAAGGATGTGCCAAGTGTCATCTTCGCATGCGTGTTCGGGAGTTGGAGGATGTCAACGATGCACTTTGGGGCTCGAGGAGGCCGGTCTCCATGGAATGAGGTTGGCTGCCACAACTGGGCTTGAGGAGGCCGACGCCATGGGAGGAGGCTGGTGCGTTGAGGCTAGAGGAGGCGTGTCGGTGCCACGGGAAGAGAGAGAAAAATAGAGATAGGGACAATTCCGTTTTTTAATATGTCATACGGTATTGTAGCGTTTACACGCCACTTGAGGATGCCAGTTTAGCGATGCTCATTTTAGAGCCAGTATTTGGTCGAAGCCAACTTCTGATAATAGCATAATAATAATTTTTCTCGCATAGAAGTTAAAAGGCAGTGTAAAAAAAGTTGAGAACATGTAGGAACAGAGACCATCATCACAAAAGCAAAACTCTGCTAATTGAACTAGGATCCCTGTGAACCTGAATAATCTGCAATGCCCACCGGAGAACTAACAGTGCTGCCTCAAATTCTGCCATGCGTGCCTGGTGACATCTTCCTCCTCTTTGATGGCGGAGAAGAGGAGGATGTGGAGGACACAGCCTCCCCTGAGCTCACAGCAGTCGCCGTCGCCGTCGCCGCCATTGTTGTCTCTGCAGATCCTCTCTGAACATTGTTACCGATCATCATCAATTGCTGCATTTGCTGATAACACCTGATGATGGCATCCTAGACGGACATGACAGGCAAAGGTTATGACAGCACTAACATTATTCCCCCTGCTAGTGATGACCACGCCAAAATCTCACTATGATTACCGAAAGAGATTTGCTCCAGTCGAACAAAAAGTATTTCGAAATGCCGGTACCTCACGGTACCAAATCGTTTTTATCGTGGAATCTAACAATACGTATTCTACTCAGCTATATCCAATGATAAAAAAACGATTCAGTATCATGAAATATCGGTTAATTTTTTTTGTTGGATCGAAGTAAATCTCTTTTTGAAACTCTAACGCCTCTCTGCAGGTAAGCAGGTACTGTACCTCATCAAGGCCAACAATTCGCCAGCTAACGACCGTTCCATGATCAATGGAGATAAGCTGCATGATCTCAGTGGAGGCGCACAGCACCGCTGCTGCTGCGATCGACGATGGGCAGTGATCCAAGAACTCAGTATCTGCAGGATTTTGCTTGGTTAGATATGAACTTATTTTGGGCCGGCGGGAGTCGAATTTGTATCGAGACAGTATTTTTAGCGCATGTTCGCAGCTCATTCTGAACCAGTCATGTAAAGTACTCCCTCCGCATTTAAATGTATAACACTGCTAACTTTACTCCGACAAATTTTTAAAACTTTGATCATTAATAATTCGCTAAACATTTATATTGAGAACATAAAATTCAGTAGATTTTTCTCTGTAAGCACTTTTCAATGTTATAATTTTGTAGATATTACCATGATATTCAAATAAACAAATATGGTCAGATCTGCACATCAAAGACACAATAAAGTCAACTGTGTCATATATTTAAATATATAAAGGTAATGGATAGTTTTTAAAAAGAAAATCACTGTTATAAATTAGCCTTTGTTTGGTATATAAAATTTGACGTGCAATACCATGCATTGCAGCTAATGTCACTTGAGTTGCTTGACGGACCAGTTCCCTGATGTGCTTGCCAGTGGAATCGACCTTGTAAGCAAACAAGTACATGAAAGTGAAGGGTGTTATTGATCTCAGCCTCCAATCTAGTGCATCCAGGACTAGAAGCTCCATCCGAAAAATTGTCCTCGGCTCAAATATGTATCTTGTACCCTGTATCTGTCAATTTACAACATTGTAAATAGAGTTTTTTTACCGTCATCAAGAAGGTATCCAGATACAGTAAAAACTTGGTACCGAAATTTTATACTATAAACTTGGTCCCTCTGGGTATTTTCTCAAACCATATAATTTCTCTTGTAAATAATTATTTTTGTAAAGAAAGTAGAGTACTGTGCACACCCTCGGATGGAGATCCAATATAAGTAGACCATAAATGGAAAATTTTTTTAATAAAAAGCACTTCATTGAAATTAAAACATCAGTGTGATTGAGCAATTAGTTTAATTGCCTGTAAACATAGGATGGATGGCACTAGTGTTTCCTCCATCTTGGCAGCCAGGGAGAGGCAGGTAACTGCAAGCAGCTGCATTGCCCATCCATTATTAACCTGCAGTTCACATGGTAAACACACAAAGTACTAACATTAAAGACTAGAGCAAGGATCCAGAAATCAAGGGAATGGTGTTTGTACTGTTCTCTTGCAGTCCTTGACAACACCCTGCTAGCTAGGGCTAGCCAGCCATCCATCTTCACTGACAAGAGGAGTCATGGTATATACTCTCCCCTATGTACTCCCTCTGTCCTAAAAAAACAATTCTTTGGTTTTCGTGCACAGCGTTTGATCATCCGTTTTATTTGAAATTTTTATTAAAAATTAAAAAAATTAGTCACGCATAAAGTACTATTCATATTTTATTATCTAATAAAAATAAAAATATTAATTGTAAAACTTTTTTAAATAAGACGAAGAGTCAAACATAGTATGAAAAACTGACAAATTGATTTATTTTGGGACGGAGAGATTACGTCACATAACATAACTGAACAAGATGCATGCATCAATTGCATCATTGCATGGTCCTTGTGGGCACCTTTAATCTTGAAATGAAGTATGTGCCATGATGACCACCTTGTACTAGTGTACCATGTAGATTTTAATTTCATGTTTATTGATTGCCACATGATCATCAGCATATAATTGCATGATTGCCTCCCAAGGCATTTTTTGTTTGGTTAATAGGTTTAATTTTGGGAGAGATGTGGCTTGAGAGGGTACTGTCCGAGGAAATTAAGAGGGGCGGCATAAATTTGTTGCAGATCAGTTAATATCATGGTTCTGTCCTACAACAGCAGTTAATATTAGGTTTCTGTAGTGTATAATTATACCGTCATTTATGATGATTAGAAAGAATGTAGCATCGCAATAGCATTTTACATACCACAGCTTGCAAAGTAATTTGATTGTTACCTTCGTCCTAAAAATTTTCTATAATAATATTTTGAGACGATATCCTCCTACTATTAGGTGTAAGGTGTAGTTATTCCCTTCCCTTCATGTCTAAGATGTAAAAAAATACCTTCATACGTGTTTTTCTTTCACCCAGCAATACATAGATTGTATCGTACATCTGAGATTTAATGGTGTAAATTCTTTCCGCTGTGTGAGTGTAAAAACATGTATGATAGGTGTTTTTGTACTTTAAACGTGAAGAGAGTCAATACAGCTGGTAGTAAGAATTATCATATATATATATATATATATATATATATTTGACATTGGTTAGTTTTATTATTACTACTCATGGTTCAATTGTAAAAAAAAATTCTACTCATGAAACTACATGTATTTTGGACATCAACACTGATAGTATATACTATATGAAGTGCAATATTTAAGCGACAATTGTATTAAAATATCATTTATGAAACCTCATAAATATAGTAAAATACAATACTATATATATATATATATATATATATATATATATATATATATATATATATATATATATATATATATTTGGCCAGACTTAGGGCACGTACAAAGGTGTCTGTTAGCTGACTCTCTCAATCGCCACGTAAGCAAATTTGGTGATGTGGAGGAAAGAGAGGGAAGGAGAGAGAAAAGCGGTTGCCATGCATGGCAACAGCTTAGAGTCGACTCTTAGCATTTATTAAAGGAAACTTTCTTGCATTAGAATGTATAAAAAGGAAACTAGCTTAATAAAAAATTATTTTATTGCATTAATGAAAAAACCACATTTGACTATACCTTTGTACGTATCATTATAAAATAAACTCTGCTTGATGAAGTAACTTAAGATAGAGTTCACAACGAGCTCTACTTTTAAACATGCCCTTATGGTTCTATATATGTTATATATGTTATATGTTAAAGATCGAAAGTACTTCCTTATTACGAACTGATTAGAAATTAGCAAGGATTCTTGATATGAAGATCGAATGGCTACTCTCGGTTCGAGATTAAGATTTAGCACGGATATGCTCCTTTTTTTAGTTTAAATATCAAGAAGTAGTATGAAAACGGTGGTCCAATTAATCGAATATGAGCTGTGTGGACGTGTGGTGCGCGTGTGGAGTGAGATGATAATATGCCCATATCAAATAATTGGAATGTTGCCCTCGTCAAGATCTAAGTCCTATTTTATGTTTTTTATTGAACGCCGTTGGGCTTTTGGTTTTTATTCAAAAGTTTTATATAATCATTAATTATTTTATTATGATTTGATTTATTACTAAAAACTTTAATTATGTCTTATATTTTTTATATTTACACCAAAATTCTAAAGATGATTATTTGGCTTTTCTTCTGCCACCACCGCCAACACCTTATTTTTTTATCTATACACTATTAATTTTTAAAAAATAATCATGGATTCTATATATTAACCGTTACCACTAACTCTACTTATTATGAGAGAAGAAAAAAACCACGAGATTAATAGACTCATATATCAATAACAAATAACAAATATATGTAACAATTCAAATATGACACATAAAAAAATAATGTTAATAATATGCTATGATATTTTTTAAAATTAAATCCCGTTGCAACGTATGGGCAATCTGCTAGTTCATGAAAAAAGTCAATCAACATATTTCCAAATGAAAAATAATTTATGTATAAAACGTTTATATGCTTGTTCTTAGTGATCTTGGCTAGCCAAAGGTGATAAATAAATATGATAAAAAACCAAAATGTACTCTAAAAGTTTAAAAATTACAATTTTGGTTTAATCAGAAGCAGAAGCAAAAAAAGTGGGTTATAATAAAATAAACGGTCATAAAAGCCAATGATCTTTATATATACACAATATGATAAACTCCGTCAGAGTATACATATCTGAGATTGACCACGAGGAACACGCAAGTATAGACACTAAAATATTAAAATATTAAGTATTAATTTTTATGTGAGTCGTCTCCAAAATCGGCCGAAAGTAAGCAATTTTTCCTTAGATTTAAGTAACTCCGTGAAAAAAAATATTGTTTTTATGAGTGAACCGTATAACCGACAGAAAATACACCCATCGTATAGGATAGCTCTAGTGTAAGTAGATATATATACTGTCTAACTGAACGTATGCATGCGTGTTGGGATGATTAACCTATACGTACAAATGTACGTATATACGTACGTACCGGGAGACGGTGGAGGGAGAGGAAGCGGTCCATGTAGCTGACGGCGAGGTACGCCGTCACCGGAAGCAAACCATACAACTCTCTCACCTGCAGAATTAACACCACGTGCATATATGCTAATTAGTTACATTGTTCTAATCGTATCCTTGTCCTAAAATAATGACTAAATTAATTGCCATTTTGTAGCCTAAGTTAATTTGGAGTTTAAATTGATCCAAATATTCTTTATTAAATAAGGGATGGTTGAGTGAGACAATAATGACCGAGTGTGAGGTACTAATTAGGTAGAAAGAAATTGGAACGAGATTATATTAATTTGAGAAATAGTACTCTATTGATTATTTATTTTTGGAACGAATTTTGTATCAAAGTGGTATGGTATTAATTTGGGGTAGTATGTTATTTTGGAATTGATAGAACAAGCACTTTTTTATCCATTAACTATATATTAAGGTTTAATTTGGGATTAGAGATTCTCTGTTTTATATTATAAGACCTTCTAGTTTTAACTATTTATATATCTAGATTCATTAACGTACATACGAATCTAAATCTAAGTGAGGTTGTAAAAAAAATGGAGGGAGTAATAATTAATTAGCAAAGTTTAATATTACATTAAGCCACCTTTAGTATCCAATCGACGGAGTCGGCGCGGGCGGCGAGGTCGACGGGCAGGCCGGACTTGAGGCTGCCGGGGTAGTCCTCCCGCTGCGAGTGCGAGTGCTCCGCCTCGCCGCCGATGAGCTCGGCCATGGACTCCTCCTCCTCTTCTCCAGCCACCCCGTAGGCGCCACCAGCACAGCTACCAGCAGCAGCCGGCGGCGCCGTCGACGACGACGACGTCGGCATCGTCGACGTCGCCACGGTCCCCTGCACCTGGAACTGGATCAACGGCCCGGAGGTGTCCTCGGTGCAGAGGAGGTACGCCGCGACGTCGTCGTCGTCGTCATCGATGGCCACTGGCACCCCCATGGCCGCCGGGCCGACCCACCACCGTCAGCTAGCTAGCTGGACGTGGCTAGCTAGCCGTCTAAGAGCCAGGGAGTGAGAGAAGCCATGGCGATGGTCAGTTTTCGTATGTCAGGTTAGGTACGGCGAAGAAGTGGAGAAGACGGCGGGGGTAGTGGTACGTAGTGGGCTTGTTTGGTGGTGCAGAGCAGCAGCAGTGGTAGCTAGCAATCTAGCACGAGTCCAGAAAGGGCTTAGTTATGTAGGAGTCCATCCGTTCCATCATCTGTACCATACTAAAAAGACGAGTGGTGGTGGCACTAGACTCAATGACGAGTGGACCCCGCGTGAACCCGAAAAAGCCTACAAAGAGAAGGGGGGTACCGACTGCCGCTGGAGAGGGAGGCTGCGAGGACACCAGCCGCCGCGTGGGTCGCCGCCGCCGTGAGGCCGCTCGATGGTGAGGTGCCGCAAGACAGTGCCACCGGCGAGCAGAGGAGGCGAGAGGAAGGAGGAAGGGAAGAGGGGCGCTGGCGTGGGCCAGTCAGAGTACATGCGCCGGCGAGAAGCCGAGCGCCGCCGCGACGGGCGAAGATAGCTGGAGGATAGGGAGATGGAAGCGCCAGAGGCTAGGGTTAAGGTTTCAGGCGACGGGCCGCTGGATCGTGAGGTTTGTTCCCCTGTCTCGCCGGCCGACCATCTGATCGCCCAACCCTAGATCGGACGGTCAGGAATAAATGGGCCAAATACGACCCATGTGGGCGCACGAGAGGAGGGGGATTTTGCGGCCCAGGCACAGGTTGCGTCCTGAGTACGAAAGGGTGGTCACGTGATGAGTAGAAGGCCGAACCGAAAGTTGAACTAGAAAAAATCTAAATTAGACCCCGACCAAAGGAAATATAAAATCTGTATTAATGATATTTTTAAAATATAAAATCCTGTTGCAACTTCCTCTTTTAATTGATGTGAATGGTATATACACTATAAAATTACCTCAACTGAAGAAAATATTAAAATCTATATTATGATATTTTTAAAATATAAAATCATGTTGCAACCTCCTATTTTAATTGATGTGAATGGTATATACACCAAAAACTTATGTGTATGTGAGATTAATATGCTTATATTGATAATAACATATTAACGATACTTTTAAAAATAAAATCCTGTTGCAACACATGGACAATTTGCTAGTATTAGTGACGTGTCGATGCATTGCAACTTGCAACGGAACTAAATTTACCAAGAAAATATTTATCCTAAAGAGCAAATTTTATTTCTAGTAAATATTTGTCTTAAAGAAAAAAAATGTTTCTAGTATAGTAAGGGTGTGTTTCGTTCTAGGGTTGGGTTGGGTTGGAGCCGATCTATTTCTAACCCTGTTTGGTTTGATGATAAGTGAAATGTGTTGGACCCAGAAGAAGAATATTCCTCCCAGATTGGAGTCCAATTCGTCCACCAAAATCGGCCAGACCGAATAAACCCATAAGGACGAAACCAGTGTCGTCAGTTCCTGTGTGACGCATGCCACTCCCCGCCGCCAATGCCTCCACTGCGCGGGCACCTGTCCCAAGCGCAAGCGTCTCCGCCACACCGGCTTCCCTCCTTCTCACTGCCGGCTCCTCTCCTACCGCCTCTAGTGCCGCCACCGTGCCGGCTTCCCTCTTCTCCGGAGCCGTCTCCTCTCCATCCTTCGGCGCGGCCGCAGCGGCTTCTCCACAGCGCAAGGCATCCACCACGCCGACTCCTCTCCTCCCCGGTGCCAGCGCCCCCGCCACGCCGGCTCCTCTCCTCCCCGGCACTAGCATCTTCGCCCACACTCACTCCTCCGCCATGCCCGGAGAGGAAGAGGACAACGACGGCGATGGTGAAGGGAGTTGTGCCCGCATCAGAGCTGTCACCCACCGAGATGGATGAACGGGGACCGGATAAACGTTTTTCATACCATCCCTCCAACAAAACAAAAAATAGAATCAAACTCATTCTCTTAACCAAATAGAAAAATAGAACCAACTCATCATGCAATCCAGGGAAATATCCAACTCATCCAACCTCTCGTCCACGAACCAAACACGTCCTAACCTAACCAACAAAACAAATAAGCTTCTGAAATAATACCATGAATTGGCCCACTGGAATCTAGTGGCATCCTCCTTTCAGTTTCTTTCTATCTTCTTGTTAATTTCTTTGTTTGCTACATAGCGCACCACCACTTGTTGCAGCGGCGGCATCTGCACCAGCAGGCGTCTGTGGCGTAGGAAGCAACGGCGGCGACGGGGATCGGGCTGCGTCGGCGCAGGAATTTGTTTTTAGCTCAAATTAACTTAAAAGTTTAGGAAGCACGTACGCTAAAATCGTTTTTGTCTCTTTTCCTCTTTTGGTTTTACAGGAACGAACTGAGCCTTAGATACCAAACACATAGCAACTATATATGCATAAAGTAAATGTAAAACATGTATAATAAAACATGCATAATACTAACTTAAGAAATAGGAGTACTAGATGTGGAACCAGCATGATAATAAATAAACAGTGAGACTGAAATTAAATAAAATAATAATCACATTGCAATGTTACCCAGCTGAAAGAAATATATAGATTTATTCCATCAGAGAGGAAAGAAGTCACCGAAGCGGCAAACTGGAAGAAATTCTTCACGGTTTCTCGAGTTCCAGGATTATTTACACTCGTAATCGAGGGACTCGATTTACACTGCTATTAGAAGTTGGGGCACGTTTCATAACCGGTTTTGCGTTTGAGGAACGTGAATGAAATTCGACCGACATCTGAGGGACCTAGTGTAGACTTTTCCCTATGGATTGATCAGAAAACGAGAAGCCCAGGCGGTCCCCGTTTCGATGGGCCGTAACACTCACGGCTCGATGGGCCGGGCCCAAATCGCGACCCGCACTTCCTCCTTCGCAGGAGACGCGACTCGCAACCCTAAACCTCCCCTACTCCACGCCGCCTCCGCCGCCGCCGCTCTCCTCTCTTCTCCCCGCGCCGCCTCGCCTCGCCGCTCCACTCCGATCGACAGGGCGTCCCCTCCCGCGGCGAGGTACCTCCCTCCCCCCCCCCCCTTCTCTCTCGACCCATCTCGCGGTGCAATCCACCTGTGTAAAATCCGGAGCCGGATCGGTAGTACGTAGCGATTTCCTCGCCTAGCGTCGTAGCGAGCGCGATTCCTCTGGTTGTTTGCTCTTTTCACTGATCCATATCCATGCAACGATTTGGTGGTGGTGGTGCTTTGCCCATTGTGCTTCCATAGGACACGCTTCATGTTTTAGGGAAATTTTGTTCCGTAGATTTTGTTTTATCGGTTTGGTTAGTGTTCATCCACCTTGTTTTTCATGTCAGGGTTAATTATAATATTGTGTCATTTTTCTTGATTATAATTCTTCACCAGAGCTTGAAGCCAGCAGAAGTAAAAGAAAACGAGCAGCAGCCATGGCATCCCGTTTCTGGGGACAGGTACTTACTTGCCTTTTGATACGCGCCAGCACTGAAGCTTCTTTGCATCAATATTGCAGTAATAGGTAGTACTATAGAACCAGTTTGCGATAATTTTATACCTCTTGTGTGGATCTATCCAACTGTAGGGAGACAGCGACTCCGAGGAGGAAGAGCAGGATATCGAATCAGAATCAGGAAGTGAAAGTGAAGATGAAGGCGGTGATGCCGGGGGGCGCTCCGGAAACCAGAACCGCTATTTGAGGTCTACTAACGCGAGCGACAGTGACGAGTCAGATTCTGGTCAGCGTGTCGTTCGCTCCTTGAAGGATAAGCGCAATGAAGAGTTGAAAATTACTGTTGATCAGATGCGTAATGCAATGAAGATCAATGACTGGGTGAACTTGCAAGAGAGTTTTGAGAAGCTCAACAAGCAGCTTGAGAAGGTGGTTCGTGTCAACGAATCCACCACAGTTCCAAATATGTATATCAAGGCTCTTGTGTTACTGGAGGACTTCCTAGCTGAGGCACTTGCAAATAAAGAGGCCAAGAAGAAGATGAGCAGCAGCAACGCAAAGGCACTCAACGCGATGAAACAAAAACTAAAGAAGAACAACAAGCAGTACGAGAACCTGGTCCATGAGTGCAGAGAGCATCCAGAGCGTTTTGAGGATGATGATTTGGAAGACAAGGATGTGGATGATGACACAGATGATTTGGATAGTGATGCAGACATCGAGGATCCTGAAAAGATTGCTATGTCTGAATCAGAGGAGGAAGGAGATGATGAGGAGGAGGGTGACCAGGATGGTGGAGCCTGGGAAAAGAAGCTGAGCAAGAAAGACAAGCTTATGGACAAGCAGTTTTTGAAAGACCCAAGTGAAATTACATGGGATATTGTTGATAAAAAACTCAAGGAGATTGTGGCATCAAGGGGTAAAAAAGGCACAGGGAGGGTTGAGCGTGTTGAGCAGCTGACTTTTTTGACCCGTGTGGCAAAAACACCTGCTCAGAAACTTGAAATTCTCTTTCATGTTATTTCTGCCCAATTTGATGTGAATCCTAGCTTACTAGGTCACATGCCAGTTAACATGTGGAAGAAATGTGTTAATAACATGCTTCTTGTGCTTGATATACTGCAACAATATCCTAATATTGTAGTAGACACTTCCGTGGAGCCTGACGAGAAGGAAACTCAGAAGGGTGCTGACTATGATGGAAAAATCCATGTGACGGGTGATCTGGTTGCATTCCTGGAGAGACTGGATTCTGAATTTTTTAAAAGCCTGCAGTGCACTGATCCATATACAAAAGACTATGTTCAAAGGCTCAGGGATGAACCTTTATTTTTGGTTGTTGCACAGAATGTCCAAGATTACCTCGAATGTGTCGGTAACTTTAAGGCTGAAGCTAAGGTTGCACTGCGTCGTGTTGAATTGGTTTATTACAAACCTCAAGGAGTATATGATGCAATGAGAAAGCTGGCAGAACAGGATGAAGAAAGTAGGGAGGATGAAGATGCAGAGGCTGACGAGGAGCATCAAGGAACTGATGACAATAGGGGGCCTCCACCATTTGTTGTGATCCCTGAGGTTGTGCCTAGGAAGCCTACTTTTCCAGAGAGTGGCAGAGCTCTGATGGATGCGTTGATGTCTGTGATTTACAAGTATGGAGATGAAAGGACCAAAGCCCGCGCAATGCTATGTGATATCTATCACCATGCTATCTCTGATGAATTTTATGTGGCTTCTGACTTGCTTTTAATGAGCCATTTGCAAGATGGAGTTCAACTCATGGACATATCGTCACAGATATTGTTCAACAGAGTCATGGCGCAGCTGGGGCTGTCTGCTTTTAGGGCTGGTTTGATAATCGAAGCTCATGGTTGCTTGTCTGAGCTATATTCAACTGGGAGAGTGAAGGAGTTGCTTGCACAAGGTGTGCAGCAAAGCCGATACCATGAAAAAACTCCTGAACAGGTTTTCTTCTGAACTTTCTGCAATATGTACTGCCTTTTTCTCATATTACCTGTACACATGGCACTTCACCTCACAAATCACAATACAGTTGTTTTGTCGGAAAGAGATCACCGTAAATAACATCCTGCACTGGAATTAGCTATCATTGTCGTATTTCTAACATGTATATTGTATATGTTCTTGCATTTCTCCACCATATGTTTATTATTATTTTTGACTTGTTGCTGTGAGAGTAGAGACACACCTAGCACTGTTTTAAGGTTTATCTCTTTTCTCTTTGAACTTGGACTGACATGAAGGTTATTGGGCTCTGTGGGATGGTCTGCTAGGCTAATTTTCTTTCTACCTGTCTAATCGCTGCTAATCATGTAGATTGTGGAATAGCCAGCGATAAGGCGAGGTTTGGTTGCCTAACGTGACCTTGCCGCCTTAACAACCATGGTCTACATGGAAATTTATTTGCCACTTTATTTTTGTTATCTTGACCTAGAAAATTTTGAGATATATGCTGGACGACTGTAGTAATCCCAGAGCTGACTTTATTCTAGTTAAATTATTTATTTATTCTTGAATGGTAGTTTAACGAGGTGCTATACATCTTTTGCCCTTTTGATCATAAGTGCTAATATCGTTATTGCTCTAACCTGCAGGAAAGGCTTGAAAGGAGAAGGCAGATGCCTTACCATATGCATATAAACCTTGAACTTTTGGAAGCTACACACTTGATTTGCGCCATGCTGATTGAAGTCCCCAATATGGCTGCCAGTACATATGATAAGAGGAGATTTATGAACAGAACATTCCGCAGGCTTCTTGAAATCAGTGAGAGGCAGACTTTTGTTGGGCCGCCAGAAAATGTAAGGGACCATGTAATGGCTGCAACGAGGGCCCTCAGCAAGGGTGACTACCAGAAGGCTTTTGATGTCATTAACTCGCTGGAGATCTGGAAGCTTTTGAGGAACAGGGAGCATGTTCTTGAGATTCTGAAACTTAAGATCAAAGAAGCAGCTCTTAGAACCTATCTCTTTTCATACTCTTCTTGCTACGAGTCCCTGAGCCTTGGCCAGCTCACTACAATGTTTGACCTTAGTGAGCAACAAGCTCACAGCACTGTTAGCAAGATGATGATGCACGAAGAGCTTCATGCCAGCTGGGATCAACCAACCAAGTGCATTATTTTCCACAATGTTGATCAAACTAGGCTTCAGGGACTACTCTTCCAGATGGCTGATAAGCTCTCTGTCCTTGTCGAGAGCAATGAGAGGGCATATGAGGCTAAAACTGGTGGTACCCTTGAGGGGGCACCGCCCAGGCGCAGGGGTGATGCTCAAGACTCATCCAACATGGGGAGGTGGCAGGAGAACTTCCTATCATCACAAGGGCGGCAAGGCGGCGGGAGGTCTGGCTATGCTGGCAGAGGTGGAGGCTCTGGAAGAGGTGGTGGGTACCAGAGGGACAGGGGTAGTCAGGGTTCCCGTGGAGGTTATGGTGGTGGTTCACGCTTCCAAGATGGAAGGTCTCGCATGCAGTCCGGTTCAATGGCAAGAGGAGGTGATGCTGGTGCCCGCATGGTGAGCCTGAACAGGTCTGGGAGAGGTTAGAGGACAAAGTTCTCCAGGACAGTTTTTAAGGCCAAAGTAGAAGTTTTGAAGCACTGACCAAGTTTCTTGCATTTTTGAAGTCTCATCTGTTCTGAACCCTTGTTTTCTTGATCTCGTTGCAACTTAAAAACTGGTCTTTAGTACCATGGGAGTGAGGACCATGTATTCACTCCTATATTTGATATCATGGTGCCACTATTTTCTACTGTTATATACTTCCAACCTCGCGTTATTTGTTTCTGGGATGTGTGATTGCGTTGTTGGATTTTGAGCTGGGGTAGTGTTGTACCTGAAGGTCCATGGCTGAACACATGAAGCGATATTGTGATTTCGTATTGCCAGCTACGCGGCTGCGCCTATTTGTGGATTATGGGATTTCGCATATGCCAGCCGTTTGCTTCGGACTTTGTTTGCATTTTTTTTATTTAAGCGTGTTTCCTGTTACTCCTTAAATAAGCGTATTTTATTTAAGATTATTTATTTTTTGAGAGGAAGCGTTTCCTCTGATGCTAGGCCTTGGTTGATGGCCAACAGATTACGAGCTTGCCACTTTACCTGTGGCTAAGATTTATACCTCCATCTTTCCACTTATACTTATAAGCTAAAATTTAAATTTTTTAACTTTAATATTAAAGTTAATTTTAAATTTTTTTCATCAAAATTTATTTTCTAGCTTTAGCTTTTAAATTGCTAAGAATACATATACAGAAATTTTATTCACAAATTGTTTTTCGTTTGAAAATATGTCGTTTGGCTTCTTACTCGAAAAACCGAAACAATCACCGAGCTAAAGAAAAGCATGAACGTAAGATCAATAGAACCCTATTCAACTTCATATCATGCCCAAACTTCATCTATATAGGATTGGTCGGTAAGCCCTCGAGGTTGTGATGATCACAAGAAAGTTTGTGAAATTCTTGGCTTCGCCTCCTCGAAGGAAGACACAAGATAATGAAGTGAGAAAACCGGTTGAAATTAGCCTGACTTCCTAGAGAATTCCCTTAACGGAAACGTATAATTCTTGGTGGAGAATCCTATAAACAAATTGTTTGTCTTCGTCTCTATTGTGCTTTTTCCATTATTGTATTTTATATTGCTCGGTCTACTTTGTGGTTAATTGATTTTGTTAGCGATGCATCTTCCATCACATCTTGGTTCAATCTAAATTATTCACCGGACATTCTAAGTCTAGACAAGAACTAAAGTCCTTTCAACATATTTTTATGTTTTCGAACTGAATATTTCAAAAATTATTTATGCAAAAGTTTAACCACAGCTCACCTTAAACAGCTTTGCTGTAGTTCTGTCGAAAGAAAATCGGTGGAGAAAACTTATGTATTCTAGATCGTCAGATGCATTGAGATTTCGTGCTACTATGTGTTCTTTATAAATTTCAGCATGTTCCTTATGAATGTCAAATACAAGTTACCTATAACTTACACTTTATTTACGGTGTAGTTGGATTTAAATTATTTTATTATTATGATAGTGACATTAGTCAGTGATACGTGGATACTATTTTTTATTATGACTTTACATGTTAGTGACTGTAATGATAATGACATAATAGTAAATAATATAAGTCCAACGCAGATACCCTATAATTATATCATATATCATAGTTACATTTGTACGTTTTTAACCCATAAAAACCGTGGAATCTTGGACAAACAATCCTTTACCAAATATTTATGCCTAGACTCTCCTATAACAAACTTGTGCTATTTTTGAAATTCAAAGTCGGCGTGGTTTCGTATCAATATAATCACAACGGAAAATCAGCATTCAGTCTTGCAGAAAAATCGGGATTATATAACTGCTTCAGGACGTGTGCACCGCAATCAGCGAGGAGTGGCTCCACTATAGAAGCCGTAGTGACTGGGTGAAAGATTTGCGGCGAGCCGGCGGCCGACGACTTCGCCAAGAACACGTTCGCCGGCCGTCGCTGTTGGTTGTCTCGTCGGCTCTTCTCTTCGCGCGATGGCCGCGACGACCGTCAAGCCGCTCAACGGCGCGGAGGGGTACCTCCGGTGGAAGGAGTCGATGCTCCTCCGCTTCCACACGGCCGGCGTCGCCCACGTCCTCTCCGCCGACCCGCCGCCGCCACCGGCGGCGGCGGGGGGAGCCGAGGAGGACGGCGAGACGGCGGCCGCGAGGCGGAAGTGGGCGCGCGACGACGCGGTGTGCCGCGGCCACATACTGGCGGCGCTCTCCGACCGCATCTTCCCGGACTACGTCCGCCACGGCACCGCCAGGGCGGCGTGGGAGGCCGTGGCGCGCACCTACGACGTGCCCGGCGCAACGGGCGGCGTCGCGCGCAGGATGTTCGACGACCTCGAGTTCCGCGAGGGCGCGCCGCTGCTGGAGCAGGTCGCGCACGCCGAGGCCCTCAACGCCGCCGCAAGGTTCCCGCTCGGCGACGAGGACCTGGCCTACACGCTGTGCGAGATGCTCCCGGAGAACGTGGGCGGGCCGGCCTCGGCGCGCTCCGGCGGCGCCGGCGGCGGCACGAGCATGCACGACATCTGGCACGTCGCCCGGTTCATGGAGGCGCGCCGCGTCTGCCGGGAGGACATGGAGCTCCATGACAGGTGCTGGAACTGCGGCCAGCCGGGACACCATTCCGGCAACTGCAAAGCTTGATCGTGGCCGGAACGACGGCCGCCGACGAGCGTCGTCATGGCTTTCCTGATTGCTTAGTTCCAAGCAGTTACTTTTACGCTATTTAGTGGTCGCAGACTTACAGTTGTTTACGTACTTGTTAACAATTTATGCTTAAAAGTTAAAATTTAAACTTTTAATTTTAAATTTAGAGTTGATTTAGAGTTTTTTTTTTAAGTTTATTTACCGACCTTGCCTTTTTATCACGAATAATACTTATATAAATGTTTTATTCATAAATTATTTTCGTTTGTAAATATGTATCAACCCACCGACATACACAAAGATGTTACCAATCTTTTACTGGATCGTGTTAGTATGGAATAATTGCATTTTAGCTTTGGTCTAAATGCAATTGTAAGGGCACATCCAAAGTTGATTATTAGCCTAGCTCTCTTCATAGTCACCCAAACAAATATAATGATACAAAGAAAATATAGGGGAGATAACAAGAGCTGTTGATATACATGCTAACACCTCATAGTCGACTCTTAGTAAATAAATTAATTTTTACTAAATTTATTATAAAATTCTGATATCTTAAGATACATGATATTATATAATATCTCGAGGTAGTGAGTACAGTGTGGGCAATGAAGACGACCAAGAAGGAGGCTACCCAGGTGACGACGATCACCGGAACCCGAAACGACAGAGGAACGCCAGGGAATGCATAGGATAGAGCCGGGTCTCCTCATCTTTTGCACTACTAGTAAACATGAAATCAAGTTATCAAGTTATGTTACCGGCAATTTTAAACTTGGATGCTAAAGTAAGTTAGGCTTAATTAGGTTTCTTAATTAGTTATAGGTTTCTCGTTGATGGCTTCTTTGAGACAAAGGGGAAGTAGCTCTGGATTAGCAAGGGTCATGGGAGCTATTCTCATTTCTTAACAAGCTTAATGCTTCTGGCAAAGACTAATGCATTTTGGTCAGAGTCTGGGAATATCAACTTTTTGCTCAATGATCTAATTCTTCAGTTTGCTATTGATACCATTTGGTCCTT
Source organism: Oryza brachyantha (assembly GCF_000231095.2). Taxonomy (NCBI): domain Eukaryota; kingdom Viridiplantae; phylum Streptophyta; class Magnoliopsida; order Poales; family Poaceae; genus Oryza; species Oryza brachyantha. Next base: position 12,136,233 of record NC_023170.2, read on the forward strand.
AATTTCCCATGGTGCATTCCAGATCAAAGTGTGAAGCAATGAAGTTAACATGTTGCATCCTACGGATGTTGCTGGCTGCATCAGTGCATCCTCATTCTTCACAGTGGTAATGTGTGCGGGTAAATACATGACTAATGACAATGTCTTTTAGATGTGATGCACAAGGATGCCTTGTGGATGTGTAGCACTAATGGAAGACTAATAGTGTTTGAACTCATCTAGATTGCTTGGATAATCCCCACTTTAAAAGTTGCATACTGATGTAAAATAGTGTTGTTACTAGCAACACGCGCAAACCACAAACAGAAATTTGAACTAATTTAGATGTTCTCCTACATATGATATATCCTTTTTTTTTTTGGCAGATTTGAGATAGCTGATGCTGTCCGTTTTCTGACCATTGTCTCCTGTACAGTTTTCACCTAGTTAAGAAGTGTAGCGCCCTTGTCTAGCAATCATGACTTCACATTTTTAGTCGTAGGACGCCACACTAACTGACTTTTGAGGGAAAGATACCCCGTAGACATAAAAAAATTAGCTCGTGGACATCTACTCTATTAGAATATTCATTTCTGGTTGAATATGATAGAGACCGTGTGAAAGTCCTGAATAACTCTAGGCACATATATTAGGTGCCTTTTTTAAAAGTCACTTATGTGATGTCCTAAAAAGCTAAAACCGCAAAGTCACAATGTCATAGCAAAAATTGCCTGATTGCAATAGTATCATGAATACAGCGTATATTGAACCACTGTAGCATACTTGTTCTCTGTAGGTTGAACAAATTTGAGTCAAATAGCATGCGTTATGCTCATAGATTGCAAAACGCACCCTACATTCTCGATGATAACACACTCAGCATTACATTGCTTATTACATGCTCGCAAAAGGCAAGCTCTCGGCGTATCTTGCTTACAAGAACATAAACAAAAGAGAAAAGGCAAAAGAGAGAAGGTACAACAATTCCTTCTGAGCATAAGCCATCCTGCCAAAGAAAACATCACACCAGGGGCTCCCAAAATCGCCAAGGCATCGTTTTAACACAAGGCTGCAGATTGTAGCAGACGAACCTTGCCGCCAAACTGTGGCCAGATCGTGACAGCCTGACCTTTTCAAATCCAATGACCACTTAGAAAGGCCTTCACCAGACTCAAATGCACCAAATGGATTTTGGCAGCTACGGAGGTTTTTGTTAGGGTCACACGAGTGGCAAGGCAATGAACTGTACTAGTATGGCCACCAATCGCTGACATTGTACAGTTATAGTCAAGTAACTCAAATCACCATTAGTCTTGTCCGGTGATATTCCCATTTCAATTCAGTAGACAGGATGGCGATCCCGTTTCCTGGTCAGCCCTCGACTCTTTGGCGATGGTGCTTTACCGAAGCTACTCAACCTCATCACTGTTGGAATTCAGAAACGAAATGAACACGATAAACATTTGTAAACCAGTAACAATTATTCATGTAAATATAGATTGTAGACAGTAAAGTGTTTGTCATTTACCCCTCCCGATCTCGAGTTCTTGGTCCAACTCTTCCTTCCACTTCTTCTGTCTTTCCGAAAAGCTGATGCTGCAAAAAATAATAGGTCAGCTATTAAAACCATGTATTGACTAAATCACAAGAGTGGAGCATATAACTGTAAAATGATTGCTGGGCAATCTACTCCAAACAAACCTGGGATGGTCTTGAATATCATGGACCTTGTCCTCAAACTTGTTAAGTTGAGGAGAAGCTATTTCTCTCAAAATTCGACCATTCTCCACACCACTTCTTGAGAAACGCCTAGTGCAACTCTTTGGACTAGCACTCTGCAGAATATCGCAGTTTGGTTCTACCGCTGCAATTCCCTCCATCTTAACTGGAGGTGATCTTCCTCGAGGGGGCAATTGGGAATTAGTTATGTTGTTTACTTGGCAGGTATCACTAACTCTTTGAGAAAGTCCAGCATTCACTGTGTTGTAGAACTCATACAAAGGTGTCTGCAGTTTCTTTAGATCTATGGCCTGTAAAATGCAAAAGAAAAAAAAAGTAGAGTAAGGACAAGTGGAAATGCAGTAAAAATGATTCCGTCAAACCATGAAAATACCTTTTCATCCAGAAATTCCTTTATTTTTGATTCTGTGACTTCATCATCCTCTTCACAGCCTCCCTCGCATGGGAAAGTAAAATCATTTTCAGACATGTTACTTTCAACATGTTTGGCTAATCCTCCAAATTCCCTTGGTTGACTAGATTTTTGTTCTGGGCTTTCCCAATCATCAAATGGTTCAGACATTGGGTTGAAGCTCTGGAAATGACATCATGTACTATAAGATACCATTTAGGGATAAATGTGCATTTTGTGTACGAACTAAAATTTAAGGCTAATGTAATCGGGAATAGGCACGGATACTTACTGATCCAACCATTACTACGTCATTGTCAGCAAACTGACACATGTCATCCTCGCTGTGCCCATCCCATATTGGTCTGGTGTCTGATGACTTATAGGAATTCAAGGTGCATAAGTTGCCAGAATGATTCAAGCCCCTACAAGTTGAAGAATTTGTTCAGTCAAACTGAAGATGAACGATCTGCCTGGCTCAGGATTACAAGGTACTTACAGGTCACCAGTTGGAACATCATACAAAGGAAGCTCAGAGGTTTCCTGTGAGTACAATATTTGCTTAGATTTACAGTTTGGGACAAACAGATGAGTAAAAAAAAAAGTTTATTGTAATCCAACCTTGTTCATTGCATGATTAACCTGATGAAGATCTTCCAATCCTCCTGTAACAAACGGGTGCTGGGAAAAAAAATGTGGCATTAGTCTTCAAGAAGTACAATAACATACCATTACAGCCAGAGAACATCCCCAACAGCTGAAATGCAAGAGAGAGAAACTTATCCCCAACAGCTAAAATGCAAAAAAAAAAAAAGAGAGAGAGAGAGATTACCATACCAGTAATAAGTCTGATGCAGTAGATCTCAATTCTGGTTCCCTGAAAAGAGAAGCAAATTGGTCAAGGCAATGGAATGGTACTTACTAATTATAGTTAGCAAATGCAGGAAATGTGACTTGTGCTGTTTGCCTAATTCCTATTTTGTTCATACTCCAGGATTTGTCTGCGTAGTTTTATGTATGCATTGTCCAATTAACAGCAGGTGTTCAATGGAATTTGTTGCATAATTACCATTTGTAAACTTTACCTAGAAATGACAAGAATTAAGCTCCAAGCAATTACCTAAGAGTAATGAATTACAATGGAAAACATAAGTTGTATATAACCTGGCTCACTAGGAATAGGTTATGACAAGAATATATAAAGCTATCACACCATTAGGGTGTAATGCAGTTCACTATCAGATGGATGTTACCTTCGATTTTCACAACTTCGAATACACAGAGCGTTTTATTTCTGCATATGCAATTCTAGGAATTCACAACCCATTGGAGTATTCATGTTTAACTACAGCTATAACAGATTACTAAGTTAGCATGACCAAATTATCTCAGCGCTTCTTACTAGATTGTCCATATCGATTTTTGTTCCTCTTTGTGGATGAACAGCCTTGAGAATAACATGTTCAAATTTTATAGTCCATTTTTTTTGGCAATAGTCATTTAAATTCGAAAGTGTGATTGTAGTCATACTTCTGTAAGCATTTTAACAGAAAATCCTTGGCTTCTGGGGAAAGATGCTCTGGTATTGGTGGGTGCGACTTTGTTGTCCCAACGTAATACAGAAGAGAAACCTGAAATAGCGATTGTCAGGACTAAGCAATGGTTATAAGTATTTTTGTAAATGCTGATGCCAAAATTTACCTCTTGAATTTCCTGATTCCACGGAGTTTTACCAGTTGCCATTTCAATTACAGTGCATCCGACACTCCATATATCAGCTGAACTGCAGATATAGATAACAAGGATTAATTCAAGAAACAAAACCATCATATAGTTTCTGGATATGGTATCAAACAGCAAACTTGATGAAACCTTTCCACTAATGAGTAATGAAATGGCAACTATAAATGGCCATTGGGGCTAGAAAAAGCAATCAGCTAATTGCAACATTCCATTTCTTGTAGCATGTATGTTACCTGCTTTAAGATTTTTTTTCACAAAACAAGTCATCTTCTATAGCCCCCAACATTAGTTTATGGTTATTCTTGTTCTTAAAGAAATAAGAAAGCGAGAGGATCACAAACATCACTAAGGATCTAGCAATGAAAATGCTAGTTAACTATAATAATGAGGGAGAGAGCTTTTCCACTTACAAGTCATGCCCACTCCCAACAATTACTTCTGGGGCCATCCAATATGGTGTTCCTTTCATTGTTTTCGCTGTGGTCGCCTGAAAAGTTAATAGTGTGCAAAGAAAAATATAAATACGTGAAACATAACAGTAAAGATGATCCCACATTCAAAGGACACAACAAGCAGCAGAACCCTGCCCTGTGAAGTGATGAAGTGTGTTCCAGTGTCCTACTGTTTTTCCTTTTAAGTGAATACTAGGATTCTATGGATAAAAAGGGAAATGTAAGGTAAACCTGGCATCTAAAAAGTTAACTTTAAAGCTAATAAATAGTTGAACAAATAAGCAAACTTGACTCTACCACACCAAACGAATTAAAAAATTAGTCCATCTACTCACCAACTTCTCCACTTGCTTAGATGCCCCAAAATCTGCAAGCTTAATGCATCCTTTATTGTCAACTAGTATATTAGCTCCCTGAAAATGAAAAAAAAATATAGTAATCCCACATTATCAGTTCATAGTCCATGCAACAAAAGCATTCAAGGCAACAAGATTCAAATACTCTTCATGCCTTTATATCCCTGTGTATGATTCCATTGCGATGTAAATACTCCAGACCATGCAAAATTTGTTTAGTGTATTTCCTGATGACCTGATAAGCAAATACATTCAATCAAAACCGCTCTGTAGTGGTTAAATTATCAAATATAGTAGATACATAACAATTAGTACTTACAGCCTCAGGGAATGATCCGAGCCTCCCAAGGAGTGACTGGATCGATCCTCCTGGCACAAACTCCAGCAGAATATTTAATGAGTTCTCCTCCCGCACCGTTCCAATATATCTCTGCTCAAACCATGCCAGATAGATCAAAATCAAACACCTTCACCGAAATGAAGAACACAAACAAATGTAGCTATGTAGCGCCTACTCACAACAATGTTGGGATGTGAGAGGTTCTTGAGTAGCTTCACTTCGTCCTCAAGCTCCCTTACGTGTCCCTAATAAAAGTTTTCCAATTATAAACACTTTAGAACATAGAGGAGGTCAAGGAAGAGTATCATAATTGCACAAATTGGTTAGAGAAATTAAAACAAGCAAGTAGTTGAGCAAAGGTACTCACTTGGGCCTTCTCCCTCGCCGCGTTGCTGCTTCCGATCAAAACCTGCAAGCAAAAAAAGGCACGATACCGATCAGATCAGAACAAATCGCCTTCGATCGAAACATCAGCAACTTTTGCAGAATCGTCCTGACCTGCTTGACGGCGAGGAGCTCGCCGGAATCGAGGTCCATGCCGAGGAAGACCGACCCGAACGCGCCGCTCCCGAGGAGATCACCCTTGCGAAACCGGATCGGCGGGTTCTCCTCCTCTCCTCCTACTCCGCTGCCACCGTCTCTCCCCTCGGACACCCGAGCCGCGGGCTGTGGCGACAGCGACTGTGACGGCGGGGGCGGGGGCAGGAGGCGGCGCGGGGGCGAGGGGCTCTTGGAGATGGATGCCATCCCGAGCAGCCCCATCCCCCTCGACTTGCGGAGGCACGTGCTGATCCGCCCCCTGAACCCCAAACCGGAAGCACCACCACCAGCACCAGCACCAGCACCAGAAGCACCGGACGCGGAGGCGGAGGCGGGCTCGTCGAGCGCGGCGGCGCTGCTCCCGGGGCGGAAGGAGATGGAGCGGCGGACGGAGTCGAAGAGCTCCTGGAACCCGCCTCCGCCGCCGCCGCCAGTGGCGTCGTCCCGCCGCATCGCCGTGGTAGTGGATCCCGCGCGGATCGTCGGCGACGGCGAGGGTTTGGGGGCGGATCGGATTGGGGGAATTGGGGGGGATTCGGTGGGAGGAGCGAGTGGGGAATTTTTTGAAAATGGTCGGGGGACGCGGTGGAGTGGGACGGAATTGCCCCTCTCGACCGTTGCAATTTGGGAGGGGAAAGTGTCGTCTGCTCACTGCTTTCTTTCCCACTTGCCACCCACTGTGCTCCGTTATAAAATTATAAGAGTGAAGTGTACCAGTGATCTCTAAATTTATATGCATGCGTCATCTAGGTCTCTAAATTCTTAAAATGCATTTTTGGATCCCCGAACTTGTCCGAAGGTGTCATATAGGTCCAAACGGGCTTCGATCCACTCCATCCGCTGACGTGGCATGCCACGGTAGCGCCTACGAGAAGAGATAGAAGAATAAGGAGGAGAGAGAAACCTATATGTGGGACCCACATGACACCACCAACATATAGGCGTCACCGTGGCATACCACGTGATGGAGCGGGTCGAAACCCGTTTGGACCTATATGACACCCCCGGACAAGTTCGGGGACCAAAAATACATTTTGAGAGTTCAGAGACCTAGATGACACATACATATAAGTTTAGGGACCGCTGGTGCACTTTTCCTTTGATGCTTCTTGTAATCGGAAATGTTACCGAACGGGCTCCCGCTTCCCGTTACAGGATCCTCTGATGCTTATTTTCCTTCTCATTTGCACGAGCTCTGCCGCCAACGACGACGATGCTGCTACTTCTCTTCCTTCTCATTTGCACTAGCCGATCTGTTCGTTCTCATGCATGCAGTAGAGGCGTTGAGGTTGCAGTACTTGATGTCGTTCAGCAGCGGCTGCGGCGACGACGACAGCGGCTGCTGTAGTGACGACGACGACGACGAGGGCGGTGACTGTGGCAACGACGATTGCGCCAACAGTGGCGACGGTGACGACTATCCCGACGGCGATGACTACGCCAACAGTGGTGACGGTGACGACTACCGCGACGGTGACGACTGCGGCAACAGTGGCGACGGTGATGGCCGGGAGCAACTAGCGACGGTCGACGGCACCTACAGCGTCGGCAGCGACGACCGTGACGACGGTAGTGACGACGATGAGGATTCGTACCAGATATGATATTGTTCGAGTATCATACATGATATATGTGAGATACTATGTTACTTAGTAAGGTACCATGTTACTTGAGTATACTATCTTAAAGTATCATATACGATACATATGAGATAGCATGTTACCTGATATGGTAACATGTCTAATACATTTGAGGTAACATGTTACCTAGAAAGTACCATGTTACTTACACAATATAACATGACTAGAGCTTATCCCGTTGCTTAACAGTATACTATGCCGTAGCAGCCCCCATTTGTAATAAGGAAAATAATACACGTCATTAGGGCATAAAGAAAGTTGTTTATTACATGACTCTTTTCTTAATCGTCACGTAAAATAAATTTGATGACATGAAGGGAGCAGAGAGAAGGAGAGAGAAAAGTCGATGTTATGTATGATAATGGTTAGGGTCGACTCTTGGTATTTATTTAAGATAACTTTATTGTACAATGGTAGATAAATAGGAAAGTATTATAATAAACAATATGTTATTATATTAATAAAGCAATCATACCTAAATATACATTTGTAGTACTATTATAAAATATGTTTTTGTTGTTTGATGTAGATCAGCCAAGAATCTATAATATGTTCTACCTTTGAACCTGTCCTTACCTTTGAACCTGTCCTTAGATTCTTACATACTGTTTGAAAACCTGACGTGGCAAATCATGAATGTATCTTGATTTTTATACCCACGGTTGAATAAATTAAATGGCTGGATCTTTTCTTTAAATAGTTTAGTAACAAATTTTTAAGTACATAAAGCATTACTCATCTAATAAAATCTTTTAGCTCCTCGAGAGAGTTTCCGACTATTTCAGGTTTTGCTCAACTCTTTAGTTCAGTTCATTTTTTACATATTCTACGAATAGATATATAATACACAAAATGAGCTAAAAATCAGACGTTGGAATATCAGTTTTTCTCATATTTTCATCATTAACTTCTAAAATATATGCCTCTCGTAATCTCAAGCTCCCTGAACATGGGATTTGGATTAGGGAGTTTGAGATTCTCGAGTGGGTGAGTAGCTAATTAGGGAGAACCTGAAAAGGCAAGGTTTCTCAACTTGGTAGATTTAGTTTATTAGATCTAGTTTAGTTTTTCGGTTCTGTGACTGCGTATTCTTACCATCCAAACACGAATAGAGACGAGTTTATGATTCTAGAATAAGTTCGTAGTGGCTAGAAACTCCTCTGATATATGGGACCAATGCCCCGTTGACAAGGCAGATAAGATATCTCGTTTTCCACACACACGTTTTATGAACTGCTAAATGGTCTATTTTTTAAAAAATATATATATAGAAAAGTTGCTTTAAAAAATCATATTTACTTATTTTATATTTTTAATAATTAATTAATTATGCAATAATATATTATTACGTTTTCCGCACCGAATAACTTAACCTCTCCCTTCCACCAGCCGAACGTGCCCCAAGTCCACAACCATCGATGCATCTATATAGTATCGTAGAGGATCCGTGTCTATTTTTGAAGATTGCACGTATCCATTTTCTAGAGGAGAAAAGGAAAACCTGACCATACGCCCATCACAGTTTATAAATTTATAGTAGTGCACATGCTTTTTTTAAAGAATTTTATTTGATAGTAGTATGTCAGTTTGAAACCTCCTTTGGAATTGGGGATTCTTGGAGTTGAATATGAAAATATACTATTTTTACGTGATTTTGCATGAATACACCAATTTCAAAAAAAATTGGAAAAAATATGCTGGATTCGCTGTCAATTCATCGGGCGACACCATGCGGTGCTCCGTCCACATGAACATGCCGCATTGTCGCCAAGTCATCAAGCAACACGCACGGTGTCGACAATTCAACCAGCGAATTAAGTATATTTTCACAAATAGTTTGAAGTCAGTATATGTGTCCAAAACCACTCAAAAATGATATATTTCCAAATTTAGTCCGGGATTCTTGTTCACGACAAGGCATACATAGGGTCTGCATAATGATCAAATGTTTGAAAATTTTAATTTTATCAATCAAATCCAGTTATTATTATTGAATGATAATCTGAAAACATGCACACAAGTCAAAAAGCCTATACACATCCTCCCCCATGCACTACGCACGTGTTTGAAAAAAAATAATCAATAGTAAAAGTGGCGTACATATTCCAAAATTTTAATAAGATGATCCGGCCCAGCTAGTATCTGTGTTGACTTGGCTCATGACAGGATTAGAGCTCCGTTGGCCTGCCAAGGGTTAGCTAGGATTAGAGTGTCCTATTTCGTCTTTTTGAAGGAAACATGTTAAAAAGATTTTATTGTAGTTAATTTTTAAATTTTGAATTGATTATATTCCTTTTTCAAGCATTTGTTTGGTCCGTAAAATTATTAAAATGATTGAAATAATGAGGGTCATTCTACAAATGCTTTAAGCATTATGCTTACATTACGATACAAAATTTGAATCATAAAAATGTTTATATTTTGGAACTGATGATAAAAACGTTTATATTTTGGAACTGATGGAATATTCAATCCTATTTTCACTAGTTATAACTCGACTTAGTACATGCACGACACAATTATATGACGGGGCAAGTACATCAATCAAAATATTCATTATGGTTTTACGAAGGACGGGACGAGTAACAAGTTAAACAAAGCGTGTTTATTTTTTATTTTCCCAAAACACAATAATAAAACTATTGGTTGTAGCATTGGTTTTACGAAGTATTGATTGTAGTAGTTTCTTTTGAAGTAAAGGCCATGTTTTTTCTGTTATTAAAAAAAGAGAAATTGTACCTCATGTTGTTCAAAGCTTTGAAAGTTTGCATTAACAAAGTTAAAGCATAATTGTCAATGGGATTTCAGTAAGATTAGAGATTTGTTGTTCTTGGTTTCTCTTTCTTTGAGCATGTGTTAGAAAGCGCATCTATGAGTGCTTATACAGTTATAGTATGGTTTGCATGTTTAGCGGTGTGTGTTCGTGTCTTCTGTGTAATTGAATAAAAAAAAAGTATATCTGCCCAAGAACTCCAGGCGGTAGAGAAATCCGTTTGATGCCCACTTTGCAGGAAGCTTCCCATATACACATTGTTTAGAACTTTGGTACACACAAAAACAACTGACTCAACTTTGAAAGCTTGAATAGAAAATACATAAATAAAAATCTTGAACGAATATTGTTTTGATAAAACAAAAAAACAGCCATGGCTGGCCAAACGTGTTCCAGGCAGCCCCATCCTCCTTTACAGCTCGCACGGGCATTTCCAGTTGATCCAAATGATATAGAGTATCAATTAATCAGTAAGCACTTTTACATCCACTGGACAGCTCCATTATAATAGGACACTTTCTTCTTATCGATCAATACTTAACATAATACTTGCACTTGCAGACATCAGTTTATCTTTTGTGCCGTCTTCACTACTCAGGACCATGTGTTATAAAATAATAAAAGAGGTTTTGAGTCATTGTACTCTCAGTGTCACTGGAAGTAAGCCAGTCAAGAAGAACACCCATATCTTGCATCCAAAACAAAGCAATGCATGACACATTGGGTCCAACCACCTTACTGCCTCCTCTCAATAAGCAAAGCTATGTTTATGGTTGGGAGTCTGCTCAGCAGACAACCAATCTAGACAAAGCTCTTCTTTTATCAGATGATCCAGTATTCAACTGTCAACTCACACCAACCTAGAAATAATCCTCTTTGGTATTCTATTAGTAGGAGGGTTTTAGCCTTAAATTATGCTTATGCTTTGCCATTACTACAGTACATAGAAGAAATCAAGAGTGCAATTATACAGAGAATGGCATGCACAAACTTGCAAGCAACAACCAACACTGAAACAGACATGGACACCTATGTACAAATTGTCAGACACACAATGGAACAAATTATCAGTACAGAGTGCAGACACACACATATATGCATCATATTCCAACAACTCACAATCTGTCTCTAGTAAGTTTAACCAGCCATCCAAAGTGACAAATCACCAAGCAATTATGCAAAAAATGACTCGAGAACACAGCATGATTGAACACTCTGATGAGCAGATAACCAAAAAAGAGTTTTTTTTTTTAGCTCCAGAACATAGCTTCAATCGATGCATACTGATCGCCAGTGATGATCACGAGCATCACTCGGTGGGGACGGGGCAGGAGGAGCAGCAGCCCAGCTCGCGGCGCGCCGGCGGTGGACCGGCGCCGATGACGCGGCGATGCCGGCGGCGGCATTGCCCTCGCTGTTCATGCAGCCCGGCAGGTCGCCGTCGTTGTAGTCACCTAGGCCCAGCACTACGCGCAGTGCCTTCCGTGCCATCTCCTTGTGCTCGCCGGCGGGGGCTCGCTCGGCGATGAGGGTGAGGGGTCGGTCCGCGCCGGCCGCTCTGGCGAGCCCCCGGAACCGCGGGTTCCCCCTGCTCATGCCGTACAACGCCGCGACGCACAGCTCCTCCAGCTCGGAGCGGTGGGTGTCGTCGGAGAGGACGGCGGACACCGTCGCCACCGCGCCCGTGTCCATCAGCGCGGCCCGGCCCTCCGCGCACTTGGCCATGTTGCAGGTCACCATGAGCGCCAGCCGGCGGATGTGCATGGGCTCGGCGGTGGAGTCGGACGCGATGGAGAGCAGGTTCTTGGCCGCTCCGGGGGCCCGCGCGAGCTTGGACTGGTTGACGGGGGCGAGGGAGAGGTGGTACAGCGCCATGCCGGCGTCGAGGCGCGCGCGCGGGGCGTGCTCTCGGGTCGTGAGGAGGTCGAGCAGCGGGGGAACGGCGCGGAGCACGCCGATGGCGGCGCGGTTGCCCTCGTGCAGCGCGAGGCCGAAGAGCGCGCCGGCCGCGTGCTCGCACGCCTCTGGTGATGCGGCGGTGCCCGAGGAGAGCACCTCGACGAGCGCCGGAACGGCGCCCGCGCGGACGATGGGGACCCTGTTCTCCGGCTCGATGGTGAGGTTGGCCAACGCTGCGGCGGCGTCAGCGTGCGCCTTGGCCGTGTGGCGCTTGGAGAAGAGCACGCGGCGGAGCGCGGCGAGCAGCCGCGGCACGCAGATCGCTCGCCTCCTCTCTGCGCTCTCCCGCGTCTCCCGCCGCAGCACCGCCATAGCCGTCTCCACCTGGTCCTCGTCCCCTGCCTCCACCACCTTCACCACCACAGCAACTACCTCCACCTCCTCCGCCGCCTCAGCGACCCGCGACACCGGCACCTCCTTCTCACCCGCCACGTCCTTCACGCGCGCCACCTCCACAACCTCCACCGTAGCCATCTCCGACGACGACCCGGACGAGGACGTCGACGCGGCGGACGCGCGGGAGGAGCACGACAGGTTCGACGACGACCTCGCGGGCACCATCGTCGGCACAGCCGGCGCCGCCATCGTCCGCACCGCAGCCGCAGGAACCGCGCGGAGCACCGCCTCCCGTGCCTCCGCGGCGGAAGGCGCCGCAGGCGCCGCTCGCCCCGACCGCTCGTGCAACGTCCCTATGGCCGCCTTGAGCGCGTTGTTTGGTATGGCCGCGGCGGCGGCGGCGGCGCCAGCCACCGAGGCCCCGGGAGGGCAGAGCTGGAGCTCCGCGCATGCCTCGACGCATGCGCGCTCGTACGTCCTCCCCGGCGGCAGGATGACCGGGTCAGCCATCGGCTTCCCGGAGATCGGGCACAGGAACTCCTCCGGCACCACCACCACCACCACCTCCTCCTCCTCCTCCTTCCGCGGGGACGGGACCGCAGCCAGTGGTGGCGGCGGCGGCGGCAGCGACGGAGGTGCCGGCTTGCGCTTGGCCCTGGGGAAGGGCGGAAGCGGCAGCTTCCAGCGCCGCGCGCGTGGAGCACCCATGCTACGGCGGGCGGCGGCGGCGTGTGTTCTTTTTCTCCAGTGAGGCTTTGGCCTTTGGGCGTTAAGTAGTTCTACTGCATAGTAGTGTGTTGGGAACTGACAGGTGGGGCCGGGAGGTGACTTAGCATGGAAGGGACGGAGGAGAGGAAGAAGAAGGCTGCGCCTGCGTTGCGGGTCCAAAGATGGCGATAAAGGTCCGATGTATATTTATGGGTTTTTCGGTTCCAGGATTTTTAAGAAAATTAGGAAAGTTGAACTGTTTTTTTTAAGTTCTATAAAATTTATGTGTTTCAAAATAGCCTTACTCTATTAAATAGATAAATAGATTGATTTTTATATCACGGGTATGCTAACGAGAAATATTTGTACTCAATAGGTTAGTGGGTCTAAGATATATAACCATAGCCTAATTGATAGCCATTAAATTAAATAAATATAAATTCTAAGCTTAACTCATCTAAAACTAGGTCCAACCAACTAAAATGATCAGCTCAAACAATACCATATAAATAAGAAAAATCATAACTCTTCTCGACAATCTTCATTCACTCCACCCCTCCTAAATCATCACTTATCGCCACACAGCACCACATCCGTACTTCATCTCCCTCTCGGCTATCGCCATTGTCCTAGATTCCACCACTGTTGTCTCCGCGTTGCTCCACCGGTCACCAACCGCTGTCATCTGGTTCAACTCCACCTTAGTTGACCAATCCACCGTCGATGTCTCTCTGACTCATCAATTGTGGATGATAATCAGGTATGGGTTACATGTCACGTTATATTTAACCTAAGTAGGTATAAGTAAAAAAATATATACCTACTAATCCCTAGGGATGGATATGTCAGTGAGTGTGTTTCGATTTTGTAGAGGCATCATATTCAGTGGATATAAACTCATCGTCATTTTTAGGCTTGTCAGGTCGTGGAATGTTGCGGTTTGGACGCGCGCGTGCGTGGGTCGGGGCCGCGCGGCAAAAGGTGAAAGAAAGAAAAGGGTGCGTGTGGCCTGGTGGGGTTTGCGTTGCGGTGCGCCCGTGCAGGTGCAGTGCAGGGAGGTGGGGGGAGTCGTTTTCGGGAGGAAATCGTAGCGGCTCCGCGCAGGAAAACCCGAGCTCGCCTCCCTCGCCTGACCACAGCGGGCGTGCTACAGTGCGTGCGTCCAAAGACTAGCCAACGATCCAAGCACCAAACCAAAAGTAGGCCGGGTTAGGTCCGTCTCTCCGATCCTCCTACTGATTTTCTCTAGGTAAACTGTTTCTTCGAGGCTAATATATGTGTTCTGTTCCAAGGCATGTTGGTGGATCGATGGACCCGTCGGGTCTTTAAAATCATCCGGTTCAAAAAATACTATGTTTGGTAGTCCACGTCGTGTTTGTTGTCTGCTTATCTATAAGTTATTCGTCTAATTGTGCCCATACACTTCTCAAACCGTTAAAGCAGGTAAACGGTGTGTTTTCTAAGATGTATACAAAAACTTTCGTTTATATATTAAATAGTTATAAAAGATTATATAATCTGATCGTTCCAGCCTCGTATTGGAACTAGGTTTGAATTGAGACATACACTAGATGTCTATATTTATTTCCAAATAACCACGACGAGCTATGTTGATAGTAGAGAGCACGAGGAGGAGACAACAAACGGTGGCACACGGGTGTTGAAGCAATTTTGACAAACGAGCCAGTAGACATGCGCTATCATTCCATCCAGATTACAACATCAAAACCTCGGATTCTAATTAACCAGGGTCTAAAGAAGGATAGCACCTGCAAGAAGACTAGAGAAGAGCCCATGGCACATTGGCACTGCCTGCCGTCACATCCATCCACAAAAGCCAGATCAGCCAACACCCTTCGCTAGTTAAGTGAGTACTCCCTCCATCTAAAAAAAATCAACTTTTCGGTTCCTGTGTCGAGCATCTGACTATCCGTTTTATTTAAAAAAATTTTAAGAAATTTTTTTAAAAATAGTCACACATAAAGTACTATTCATGTTATATCATCTAATAAAAATAAAATTATTAAGCGTAAATTTTTTAAATAAGATAAAGAGTTAAACATTGTATCTAAAAACTGAAAAGTTGATTTGTTTTGGGACAAAGGGAGTACTAGTTAGTTGTTGGCGAAAAACATCTCCAGGTGCATCATACTCATTCAGTTTGGCAGCTACTCCATCTAGGACCCATGGATACCGAAGAACCTCGTCTTTTTTACTTTTGCTTATATTTATATTTTAAATTTTTAACATTTAATAAAGATTTGATTTAAATTTTTTGTTATAGTTGATTTTTTAGCTTAGCTGCTTTTAAGTTAGTAAGAATATTTGTTTTTTGGTTCGTAATATGCCGATGAGACTGCGAGAGGGCAAAAGCATGCACGCATGGTGAGCGGTGATGAGCTGATCGTCCAAATTCCATGGATCTGGCAGTATGTTCCAGCGTTGTTGGTAGGCGCCACCACCACTCCACGTACGGCTCACCGTTCTGCTAAAAGCGCTCTACTACGTACCTAACCCTGCTGCATGCATGCCTCTGCTGGCAGATCTGTCCCCATGCGTCGCACACACGTACAGCCCGGGTCAGTCACTCATTGGGCATTGGTATGCCAGACTCGCGCCCATCAATAAAATTTTATACCATCAAAATACGCATACTCGTTATGAGTAGAAAATTTTTCCTAGACCTATACCTGTTTGGGTAAACCTTACCTATCGGGTCACCCATATACCAGCAACCGTTTAAAACAATCTAAATTGCATAGTTTCCATATAGTATATTACAATAGACACTAGATACTTAAGACATCACACATTCATACAGTATGGTAAAAAAATGTATGGATGGTTTAAATACCTAGGGTTTTGTTTAATTGGGCTAGGCTAATTTGATACTAGGCCATGACGTGCATTTAAACTTACGGGTATCTATTACCCATGGGTAAACGGGTATGGGGATCGTAAGAACATTTCCATACCGGCGTACCCATCGGGTGAAAGTATTTGCATGATTACTTACCCACAGGTGATATATTTAGTTCATACTCGTACCTTAATAGAGTAAATACCCATTGGGTCTCGGGTGGCATGTCCCCGTTGCCATCTCTAGTCACTCAGGTAATTACTCCTACATGTACAGCTTGTTTAATGTAAGCAAGCTCTAGAACATGTGTACCGGTCTCTATCAGGCCTTCACCGTGTAAATAAGTGATTTCACGTGTCACGTAGCCTCTAATCACCCATCTTCTTTTTTTTCTTTTATAGTGCAAGTGTTTTTAGGTGGTTTTTTAATTTTTCTTTATGTCAGCCCCTGCTATTAATTTATAGTTTGGTTCATTATTTTTATATAATTATGTGGGTGTCTAATATTTTATTTTTCCTTGGCACCGCATTTTTCCTCTATCGGTGACTTCTCTCACATCTCTACCTCTAGTGCCACTCCTCCCATACTCCTTCCCTCTAGAGATGCAGATGGAGCTTGGTGTGGAGGATTGAGCTTGGGTGACAGGCTACAAGATGTTAGATGGAGTATCCCATAGAGGCAAGCTTGGTTGAGGTTTTTATCGTTGGTAGGCCTCCCTCTCCTCCCCAAACGCCTTCTTGCCATCGTCTCCGCCGCCGTCGGCCGCTTGAAGCTCTGTCAAAGGTTGGTTGGGTTGGAGTGGGGACCATGTGCAGGGCTGCGAGGCTAGGGTGTGACTTTCCCAACACAGTTGTGCGAACGGTTCCCTTTGAGGTTCTTGACGTCAATACTAGCTATTCATTATTTGCGCTTCTCTACGGATAAAAATAAACCATGCGATGCTAGCATTGTTTGGAATAAATTAATTGTGAGATTTTTTAAACAATCTCATCTCTACAGATGACTTTCCATGATACAGTTGTATTCTGGAGATTAAATAATATATTAATAGTACGTGGAATGAAAATTTTATAACATTAAAGAACATGGTAAAAAAATTAGCATAGGAGATGAGATGGCAGATTCACCATCACCATTGCCTACTTTAAAGGAGCGTAGATATGCACATATTAGGCCCTCTTTGTTTGCTCTTGCATGATTATAAGCTAAAGAGCTTAAGTCTAAATAAATAGACAATATTTGCATTGACAATTTTAAAAGCAATAATCTATTCTTACAATGTTATGTTAATTATTAAAGTTAGGTTCTACTAGGCATTTTTTTTCCTTATATAAAGTTGATATATGAGTCCACCATCAAACTTGAGGCTTAAAATATAAACCATAAGAACTAAAATCAGATCAGCCTAAGAGTCTAAGTTAAAACAAAGGAGCTAGGTACTAATATTGCGCACATGCTTTAATTTGTATCATGTTCAAGTCTTGTACAGGTTGATTGGAACATGTTTTGCCCGAGCAAAAAGCCTGACAGTTGTTGGTACCTCACTGTCCCTCCGCCCACATCAGACAACCACATGTCGACATGGTCACTCCGATCTGAGCTGAACGTTCTGCACGCAGATCAGCAGCATCCGTGCCTTTGCCAGTAGCCCCAGCTCGCTCTCCTCTCTAGGACCTCCTATGCAGCCAAGGAGGTTAGAGGAGCTCTTTAGCCCTCTGTCCTGATTATATAGCGTGTGTTTTGTAAAAAAATTACATAGAAAAATTGATTTTAAAAATCGTATCGATCCACCTTTTAAATATTTTATCGCTAGTAACTTATTAATTATATATTTATTTGTTCCTACGTTTTTCGCTCAGTTAAGTAACTAACCAAAAGACATGGCCTTCATTTGAAATTTTATTTACAGGATGAAGTTCTCACTCAGATAAGAAACAATCATGTCATGGTAAAATCCTTACCGTGACATTAACGTGGAAAGTACGGTAACGCCACGGTTTATGGTGCAACCGTGTTATTTTTAAAGTTTTAAAAATAAAAAGAATCACAGAACGCACGGATTTTATAGAAGCTTTGGACGAATCATTTTAATCTTTTAGGTCTCGAAGAAATCGGCGTGTTTGCAAAGTGGTCTGGAAGCTTCTAGTTGATCTCTCACTGCTGCGTGTCCATGAACGGTTAATTCGGTATATAGTACTCGAAACACTATTCTGGCGTGACGAAAATGTTTATTTATAGAATTTTTTTAGCGGTTTGGTTTTAAAATTTTATGCTTAAAATTTTTATTTAATAAAAAAATTTGCACTATACGGTTCTCCCACTTGGTTAAAACGAAGAATCAATTCATGCATGTGTCTTCCTTTCCGGTCTTTTCTTAAAGGAAAAAGGAAACCGTACTCGGAATATTTTGTTAGATCCAGAGAATAAATAAAGTGAAGATTAAGGTCGTGTGCATTAGAGTAACCGAATGTGATCACTGATCTAATTGGCCGCTAGCCCAAGTGGTTACTGGGATACTGTAAATTTTTAAACTTTGCGTTCAGTGCCAGAAAGGCAGCAAGTGCAAGTACTGTACAAATAACTTCACGTTTCAGAGTTTTTTTAGCGATTCATGGCCTCAGATTTAACAGCACTGGCTGCCATCATTACACCCATCTTTTCGTTTATACTTATAACTCAAACTTAAATTTTTAACTTTAAATTTAAAGTTGATTTTATTATTTTTCACCGAAGTTTATTTTTAAGCCTTAACTTTTAAATCACTAAGAATACATATATAAAAATTTATTTATAAATTATTTTTTTTGTTAATACATCGTTTGATTTTTTTTCCATAAAAAGACCAAACAATTACCTGCGGGACTGCAGCATCAGCATGTAAGATCAAGACACCCGGATGCATGATTACTGACATACAGATAATCACATAAAGCGACCATTCCAAGGATGGGATCCCAGATGCACACACAAAGGGTGAAAAGCAAACGAAAGCGAACAAAAGCATTCAACTTTAAATTTAAAAGGCAGTCTAGCTAGATGCATGCTGCACAATGTGCTTGCAAAATATTGGTCGTTCACAATACACGGATTCTTTTTCTCTGTCTCCCAACTGTTATCTGCTGTAACTGTGACTATAAAACAGTAATAATCAGAATCTAGATATTGTTATATATCTCTAACATATGTCTATGTTGTGCATGCACGACCAATTAATACCACCGAATGGGCCAGA
This sequence comes from Oryza brachyantha, assembly GCF_000231095.2. NCBI lineage: Eukaryota > Viridiplantae > Streptophyta > Magnoliopsida > Poales > Poaceae > Oryza > Oryza brachyantha. The sequence continues at coordinate 12,155,282 of NC_023170.2, forward strand.
ATCCATTCTCTTCTTTTGGAAAGAGAGATTCCAACAGGGACATTTTCAAACCTTGTTGAATTTGAAATCCCTCTAATCTCCCACTAGTTTTGTTTTGTTTGTTTTGTATATCATCATGCTTTTTTGAAGTTAATATGTTTTTTTTTCTTACAAGATGACTGGTAGACTGGCCCCGCAGATCCCAAATAAACTTTTCATCTAAAAATGTTTACAACTTTTCCTATGGGGACACTTTCCCCGTTCAGTGATATTCTATCTACATCTTCCATATTTTCACTTGTAATTGTAGATCCTGTATCAATGGTGGGGAAAGTGTGTATGTACTCTGAAATGCATAAAGCATTAAAGTTGTAACAATAACACACTTTATACTCCCTATTCTTTAACATAATGTAAGGTGTTTAAGTTTTATCATAAATCAAAGTTCAAAGTTTATAGAAAAAAATAGTTAAGACATAAATACCAAATAATTTGTCATTGTTGTCTCAATTTTTCTATTTCTACTATCTCTGTTCTACTTAAACTCGTTTCCATACTGTTGACACAAATTTTGGCTCGTGTTTTAATAGTCTATAAATTAATATGTAATCCTAGATACACTGTGAAATTAATAATGAACAGTAATCAAGACTAAATAATAGAAACAATTGAAAGGACAAATAAAATAACATCCAAAAAATGTGGTCATGAAATAGATTAAAATAGCATCCAAAAATGTGGTCATGAATAGCTAGACTTTCTAAGCGCAAACGTGGAGCAAGGAAGACTATTCCAAGGGATCATGGAGAAGGTCATCGACATCTGGTGGTTGATTACTTTGCAGAACAACCACTCTACACTGAGAGAATGTTTCACACAAGATTTCATATGTGAAAACATCTCTTTTTTACGTATTGTAGAAGCCCTAGGTCGGTGGTCACCATACTTTACTCAAAAGAGAATATTGTTCTAGCCGTACAGGCCTTTCTCCACTTCAAAAGTGTACAACAGCGATCCGTATGTTAGCATATGGAACACTTGCTGATTCTTTAGATAAATATTTATTAGTCGGCAAGAGCACTTCATTAGAGTGCTTGGACACTTTTGCAAAAAGGGTGATTAATGTATTTGGTAGGCAGTACTTGCGACACCCCATGAGTGAGGATTTAGATCATTTAATACATGTTAATGAGTTTCGTGGTTTTTCGAGTATGCTAGGGAGTGTTGATTGCATGCACTCGAGGTGGGGAAGTTGTTTGACAGCCTAGAGGGGCCAGTTCGCCAGTGATGACTATAAAGTGCTAACAATATTCTTGAAGTAGCTGCTTCTCATGATCTATGGATTTGGTATGCTTTCTTTGGTGTTGCAGGTTCTAACAATGACATCAATGTGCTGAACCAGTCCCCTCTATTCTTTGAAGCAGTGAGAGGGGAGGCTTCTCGTGTTCAGTTTTTTTTTGTCAATGGGAATGAGTACAACAATGAATACTACCTTGCCGATGGTATATATCTGGAGTGGATTGTCTTCATGAAGACTATATCAGCTCCACAAATAGAGAAGCATAAGTTGTATGTTGAACATCAAGAAGGGGCACAAAAAGATGTGGAACGAGCTTTTGGAGTATTGCAGGCATGTTTTAACATTGTGCGTCGTCCAGCAAGGAAGTGGAAAAAGAATAGTGTTGGCCAAATCATGCTCTGTTGTGTAATTCTCCACAACATGATCATTGAAGATGGGAGAGAGGATGCGATATGTGACTTTGACCCCAATAGAATTCCTAAGACATCAATAATTCTTCCTCCTGAAGTAACTAGTGGTGGTAACCCATGTTTTGCTGATGTGCTAAGTAGGAAATCTGCTATCCATGCTCGTTCAGTGCATACACAACTCAAAAATGATTTAATTGAGCACATTTGGAATCGTTTTGGAAATAGACACCATACATACTTAGGGTAGGTTAATAAGCTTATGGTTTTTCTAATTTGTGTCATATATAGACCATTTTAATTAATCATTGTATATGTTTTGTTTTAGGAACACATTTGCTCTGTTGTCCACTGAATTTTAATTTTATAAGTTGTTCATTGAGTTAAATTCTTAGGAGTTCATGATTTTTCCATCAATTTCTATAGTACTATTGGATTATCACATATGTCATTGTTGTTGGAACTTATCAATAGATTTCAAATGGTATTATGATGTGATACATTAAAAGTTGCAAAGTCAGCCCTAACTGTGATTGTCATATATATCACTCTTAGAAGCAAAAAAATTATTCCTATGGGATACATTATATTTTTTAATTTTACAAATAAATTATTGGAGTTAGCAGAACAATAGTTCATGCATCAAAAGAAATTGACCAAGATGTTAGCTTCCTAGAATTAGAAGTACACATGTATCAACTAGTTTTCTTTTATCTTCACTTGATTAATGCTACATTTTGCTCTAGTTCTTATAAGAGAGCAATGGCAACATAACAAGATGGCAGCTGGACAATGGAGATCAAGAACTTCTTTCTTGTTTTAGTTACCTTTTGATATCAGTATTCGTAAAAAATTGCCTAATGTGGCTTACTGGTGTTTAATTCGATCAAGAATATCTAAGCGTAAACTTATTTTCAGTATTCCTTTTGTTAAATGTCATGACTTTTGAATCATTGCTAACATTTAGGTTATCATTTGAAAGCATGCTCCATTATTTAGTCATCTGAGTAGGAATCATGTTGTGTATTTGTGGAGCACCAAAATGTCCACATAGATATATGCCCAACACTGATCACAACAATGGATATGCTAGTGTAGGTATTAATCGTTTCGATGCTTGGACCAAGGACAATTTGTAGTCTGCTTGTAGCCAGCATGTTGTATGAGCTGGCTCTAATTTTACTATTGCTAATATGGAGAAGTTTTGGAGCTAGTAGTTAGCTTCCTACTGTTGGATCCAACAGCCGCAAGATCATGCTGTTCAAAAGGAAGGAGGACTTAAGGAGAGGATGCATATCTGGATGCTTGAGGAACATCGTTCTCGCCGGTTGCCGCCATCATGGTCTTCCTCCTCTCTTTGCCGTCCAACGTCCTTGTCGCCCTCCCTTCTCTTTTCCAGCCATCAGATCTGGCAAGATGAGTGGAGGGGAGCATCGACGGGGAGGGTGTATAGCCGGTGAACCGGTGCTGCGGGGTATGGGCGGACCATCGGTGCAGTGGAGGATGGGATTGGCAACAATGGCGCAAGTAACAAGTTTCTTGACCACGACAACAAAGCTAACACTTATTTGACTATTCATCTCCCTTTCTTTTTTTTTATCGATTCGTGATGCTTACTCCGCTAAAAAAAATGTAAGGATGTAATTTATGGCCTTCTAGGCCATATCGATAACGGATGTAGCCATATATATTTTTTGCACTGGTCAATTGTTGATTGAAAAAAAATTGATGTGATGAATTTAGATGAATTTCACTGTGAAAATATTGATATAGAATAAAACTCAACTTACTTAAATGGTAGAAAATTTCATCCATGAGTTCTAGGTGGTAATCTCACCCTCAAAAGAAAAAAAAATACCCATATAATTTAGGATCGAGATGCCGATTAGGACAGTGTGAATAGACGATATTAAAAAACATAATTAAAACTAACCTAATTTACTAGGATTGGTGAAGGATAACTAAGCAGCTAGGTTATGTTTTGCAATCTAGCGTCATAAGGCCTCAAATATGTCTCTATAAATATAAATTGCACAAAAGTAAATGCAATAAGTAAATGAGACAAGAGATAAGAAATTTTTTTACCTGAGGTTCGAAAACTCGCTAGTTTCCTAATCCCTGTTGAGGTGAGCCCAACTTCACCGCTTAAACCACAAAGCCACTGTAAGCAAGGTAGGAGCCGGTCTCAAAGTGCACTAACCAAGTCTCGATCACTAGGGTAGTTCTTCCTTTGCTCCGAAGGTGGTGAACTCCAAACCATTCACAAACAACATGGGGCCTCCTCCATAAACTTCTCGGAGAGATCACCGGCAACTCTCCCAAGCCGACTAGAAGACAAAAACCTCCAATACTAATAAGTAACAACCCATCTCGGAGATAATCAAGTACCACACTAGCTCTAATCAACGAGAAGATACACTTTTCTTAGCTTAATCAATCCTCCAACACAACAAATGCATGAACACAAGCTCAAGAGGTGTGAGAATGGATACAAGGGGTGCATGCAAATGAACCAAGTGCCAAGAGAGACCCCTTGCTATTGGCAAGCGAGTATTTAATAACCCCACCTACAAAAACTAGCCATTGGGATCGAATTCCCCAACCTCAGTTGCCTGTCGATTAGACCGCCATGAAGAGATCGGTCAGATCGCCCACAAGTGTAACAACTAGAAAACTAGCCATTAATATGCATATAATGTGCTGGCAACTCCCTACCGGTCAGACCAGTGATGGTCGGTCGGTCAGTCAGACCGACAACAACTCTAGATCGCTAAGCCGTGGCCATTCAATTTGCTCACTAGGTGCTCGGTTAGAGCAAGCCATGCCCGATTAAACCATCGAAGATATGCCGGTCAATCTGGCATGAGGCCATCCGTCTGATCGACCTCAAACAAAAAGTTATGTATGAAATGTAATCAAACCATGCGACAATGCAAATTACATAATGTGGCATTTTGATCAACTCTTTGCTTAGTTCATTACCCCTCTTGATAGTACGACAAAGCTAGAAATAAACCTATAAAAATTGGATCGCCCAACGCCTCAATCAATTAAAATAAACACTATATTTACCACCTTGGTTGCATTTCTTTGCGCTATCAATTTCAATACTCAATGATCATCCATAACATAATCGTATGGCCCTAACTTGAAAAAATATATAACTCAAGTAGAATAGTTACTACATAATTAATGGTGGTTAGTAATTACCAAAATTAACAACGATGCCTAGATGCTTGCTACATATAGTCTATACAACTAACCAAACATAATATCTTTCAAACTATATCTCTCGTATAATCAACCAAACTAAATCTCATATGAGCTAGACTAAACTAATACAAACAACCAAACAGTTGTATATGCACCTCCTTACCAAGCCAAACTTAACCATGATGAGAAAGATGAACCATGCTAGGAAGATGTGAGCAACCAAACATGCTCTAAGTGAAAGTGCATCTAGCACCTAATCGGGTTTTGGATGATTAATAACAATGCTATTGAAGCCCTTGTGAGTTAATGAAATTGTGATGTAGAGAAAACGCTCAAGAATTGAAATTGTTTGCAAGTTCAAAGTGGTTGAGCACATCGAAGACTCAATTGATGAAGATTGAAGCATTTTATTTTTCTTTTGAGTCTTAGGTGTACTGTACTATCAAGAGGGATTGCAAACATCTTCTATGCATCTGTTTATGAACTCAAAATAAAAGAAGAGGGGTGGTAGTTTAGGTTTCCAGATAGCCTGGATCGGATACTCTGGTCAGGAACGGAATGTTTGTTTGCCCACCTTGGGCATAACCCAAGTGTCAGTTAGACGGTCCATCTGAGCTGGCTAGACAGTGCGGCCCAACCACTTTCCTAATGGAAACATAACATATGATAGCTTTTATGTAAACCCTCTACCCCTCGTCGTTATCTGGCCACTCACTTCGAACCAGAGGTCACCTAAGGTTGTTCTAGGACCTATTTGCTCTCCCTAACTAGTTCCATAATCATCTAGAGTGATTTTGGTGAGAATCTAGTGTTCTAGGGTAGGCTTCTTGATTAGAGTGTCCTAGAGTGATATTGAGGGAGTTCATAGATGCATATCACTGGTAGTGGGAGCTTATTTCTCTTAGAGGTTCATTTTCTAGACGGTTAGACGTTGCTCGGTAACATCTAAGGATAGCACTAGGCATAAAACCCGAAACCCGAAGACCGAACCCGAAAGAATCGACCCCAAACCTGAAAGAACCGAAACCTAATGCTCGAACTATATTTTCAGGTTCTAAGTTTGAAAACCCGAATGTTTTCGGGTAAATCGGGTTTGTGTCTCCGGTACCCGAAATACCCGATTACCCGAAATAAGAGAAACAATTTCTTGCTTTCTTTAGTTTATGCCTAGCCCATAAGGTGGAACCACCGACCCATGCACGCAGATGCAGCCCACCACGAAGGTGATAAGTCACGTTCAGACTAAATAAAATAACTAGTCATCGCCCGTCGTTGGTACCATATGCCCTCCTTCTAATCTATAGTCTTACACGCACCTCGCCATCTCGCCACCGCTTGCACTCGTTGGTGGCTCGTCGGCGGCAGCGCTGCAGTGCAGCACACAAGCCCCCACACCGAAACACTACTACTTTTTTTGTGCAAAAAGTCCTAAATATTTTTTTAAAAGTGTGTTGAACATTGTTCGGGTTATAACGGTGTTGACGCTGAAAATAATAATCAATGGTCACAGACGTAGACCTGAGAATCAATCTTAGACTATTTCAGTGCAGGACCTAATTCTTAGAAAAACTAGGCGTGTCAGTCAGTTTGATCCTGTAACTGAGAAGATATAACATGGAAAAATAGTTAACCCTGAAATCGCTATCGGCCAGATAGCCGATATTGTCCCAGGACCCTAGCTGATAGACTAGACGATCAGCTTTACAGGAATTTTTATTATAACAGTTATAAATATGCCCAATCAGCTGAGTTAGAAGCAGGATAAACACTAAATAGGCCAACCAACCAACTAATCTTAAAAAATCAAACCTAACCGAGACAGTCTTGAGATTAATCAGCCGATCAGACCGCTTCAGTACTTATCGCACGTAAAATAATTAGCCGATACGAGACTAAACATGAAATTGAGTATAAACCGGGATGCTATACTGATTATTGACATAAAACAATAACAACTAACCACATGCATACTCATACCAGATCTAGAAGATCGAATCTAATCGAGACAGTACAGATCTAGGCATAATCATACATGATATCAGCTAATCATTGTAATACATAAATAACAAGATGGCAAACCAGCGTAATCCACGAATCGATTCATTAAACTCGGCCGATCGGACAAGCTTCTATGAACAGATCGTATCAAAACACGCACAGATCGGAACTAACCGAGATAGTATGCAGTCTAGCACAATATAACCATAGAAACATGAAGATCAACAAAATTTACTAAACCAACCAACGGATTACTTAAGATAATGCTGGTTAGAACTCTAGCGATAAGCCCCCATGAGCCCTCGATCCAATCCGACAACGCAGATCTGGCAAACCAGATTGATCGGACCAAACCGAGACAGAACCAGGTCAACCAAAACAACGTTAACAAATTGAAAAGAAGAATTCATCGAGACTTGGACGAACACTGATACTACTTCAAGCTAAAACAAGCCAAAGTAGTAATAGAGCTCAGCCCGGCGATCAACCAAACAGAAGATCGGATTTACCCGAGACAATCCTGTCTTAGTCGATCGACGGGTTTTGATAAACTAGAACTTACATTGCGAAGCTGACAAACCCCGCACCGAAAGCTCAAGCAAGTCAAAGATTTGAGGCGATTGATCTGGAGATCATTTACAAGGACCCCGGGTACACATATTTATAACCCTAGGTGATAACTAATCTATCCGGACAATAATCCGTTACTAACTAACTTACGGAGTTTGGACTCTAATTAAATAACAGAATCCCAACCGAAATCTAAGATAAAACCTAATTAACCTACACGGACTCACAGCTAACATCAAATCTATCTCTATACTCTGGGCCCAATCGGACTCCACTTCTTGTCCGATTCGGGCTCCATCAGCTGTAGCCATACCACATCCAATTTTCTACCCCTAGCCGATTCGCCTTCTCTTAGCCGATTCATTTTTTTTATCTGTGTTTCAATTCGTAATGACGATTTGCTAAAATCTGGCGTTAACAAATGGGTAACCCAAAACCCAAACCCGATTTTACGGGTACCTAGAATTTCGGGTCTTAGAATTTTTTCACTAAGTTCGGGTATTGATTTTGAAAACCCAACACGAAATTTTCGTGTAACCCAAACGCCTAGTGCTATCTAAGGATATGTTTGGTTCTAGGGATGAGATGAGTTGAGATAGATCTAACCAATCCCTAATCCTGTTTGGTTGGTGAATGGGTGGGATGTGTTGAACCCAAGAGAGAAATACTACTCTTAGATTCGGGTCTAACCAATCCCTAATCTCAAGACGGTTCGGTGGCGCAAAGGGAGGGGTGATGGTATCGGTGACACACAGAGGGAGGTGAGGGGAGAGGTCGGTGGCAATGCTCTCTAATTTTTTTTGACATTTAGTTACTTTAGGTTATTCATATATTAATTTTAGTATTCAATATTTTATTATGAATATGAGAAGTAACCTTACCAACTTGTTGCGGAGAGGCAATCATATTCAGCCATCTCACATGATAGGCTAGCTTCATCCATCTCATTCTTAAAAAAAAAACATGTTCAGCTTATTCTCTAACCAAACAGAAAAATAAAACCAACGTATCATACCAACTATACCAACTATGATGGATGTTCAAAGAGAAACGGAACACATCCTGAGTTGGCGTGGATTGACCTGGAAAATTCGTGAAGGCTTCACCGTATCTCCGGACGTGAAAACTGCCCCGCTGATTCGACCGTAATGTGAACCGCTGATGGCTGGATCAACGGCTGGGGATGGAGATACTGACGAGGCGACCGGCTCCCCATTCCCAGGACCGATGTGTTGACCTGCACTGCAGCTGCGCAGGTGCAGATTTCCCCTCCCTCCCTCCGGCCGGATCGGAGAGCGCTCCGCCCGTCGCCTAGGGTTTCTCCCAAAAACCTCGGCCGCGGCCATGGCCAAGACCAAGCAGGGCAAGCGGGACGTCGATTCCTACACCATCTCCGGCACCAACAAGGTCGTCCGAGGTACGTGCCCCCCTGATCCCCTCCTGCTCACGGCCGCCCCCGTCCCCGTCCCGCGGCGGCGAGAAATCTGACGCAATGTGCTGGTGGGATGGGCAGTGGGGGACTGCGTGCTGATGCGGCCGGTCGACTCGGACAACCAGCCGTACGTGGCGCGGGTGGAGAAGATGGAGCTGGATGGGCGGGGCAGCGTCCGGGTGCGGGTGCGGTGGTACTACCGCCCCGAGGAGTCCAAGGGCGGGAGGAGGCAATTCCACGGCGCCAAGGAGCTCTTCCTCTCCGACCACTTCGACATGCAGAGCGCCAACACCATCGAGGGCAAGTGCGTCGTCCACTCCTTCAAGAACTACACCAAGCTCGACAACGTCGGCCCCGAGGACTTCTTCTGCCGCTTCGAGTACAAGGCCGCCACGGGGGCATTCACCCCTGACCGCGTCGCCGTGTATGGAGCCTTCTTGATCTTTTGCCCGTTGAATGTTGATTGTTCATTTTTCCATGGAATGTTGATTGTTGATTGTCTCTTATGTGTTTCTTGTTTTTTCTCAAGGTATTGCAAGTGTGAGATGCCGTACAACCCGGACGATCTCATGGTGCAGTGCGATGACTGCAAGGATTGGTAAATCTCTTAATAATTCCGCCATTTTATTATGATGCATTTCAGTATAAATATAGTGAGTTGTGCTGGAAATCATGGTGATGATAATTAAATTGGCACCCATTCCAGTGCATCTGAATAGCTCCAATAGTGATTACCCCTTGTTAGTTGTTACAGGGTCTACTACTTCTCTCCCCTTTTTTCCTTTTTGTGTGTGACATGTTAACTGTTACTATAGAGGGTACTCAGGTACTGAATGATATGTAGGAAAGGTTTATTATCCATGGATCTGCAACAATGTTTTCAAGTCGTCCGATTAGTCGCGATTAATCATGATTAGTCGTCCTTATCGGTGATCTGACCTCGACCAGGGACTCCGGCTCGATTAGCTTGACTAGAATCCTGGTCGTCCGACTAGTCGTCGACTAATCGCGATTAGTTGTCCGACTAGGGGGTGGACGACCAGGTCTGGGTTGCTTCCTGGACAGGCCTACTTTTGGCCATAGCCCATTAGGGTTAGCAATATATTGCCCATTGCCCAGGACTTAGCCCATCACATGCCTGTCACCTGTTCTGTTCTTATTTTCTCATGGCAGCTGCACTTGATCATGATATAGTGTGTATATATATAACTATAGGTCATGATAGTGTGTATATATATAACTACATATAGGAATATATATTATATATTATGTATATGTCCTGAAATATACTGGAAAACTATATGGACAACCAGGATCGACCAGACTCGACTAGTCGATCTGGTCGACGACTAGTCGTGACTAATCGCCTGGTCGGTTCCATGGAGACTAGAGTCGACTAGACGACTTGAAAACATTGATCTGCAAGAAATGCATATTAAGGCCACTTTGTGTTTCCAGTTAGCAAGGGTGTTATTATGTAAATTATCTTATAAGAGTTGTTGAGGTATGTCAAAGGGTTCAGACTAGTTTATATATTTGTATCTCATTAGAGAAGAAAGTTTGAAACTGGAGGTCTATATAAACCTATGGGTCTGTCCTTATGCTAACAGAAACCAAGCAAGAAAAATAAATCTAATCCAAATTAAGATATACCGTAGAAGGTACTGTGACTCAGAGCCTACATTATTCCTGTTCACTGAAATTTCGCATATGACAAGGATTCAACCATCTAAAGTATTCTAGAAGGTTGCAAAACAGCATCAAGCTCTTGTACTCTGATCAGATTATACCTATAAATTTGAGGCTCACTTCACCAATCCATTCTTTGTTTTCGACAGCTGATGTGGTTGGTTTTGGTTCTCTAGAATTCGAATTTTATTTAAGGCTGTAAAAGAGGATGAAAAATGTATAGAAATGCATCATTTTTATATTAAACATCAACAAACTGGTGCTACACAGTTCACGGTGGCATGTTATTGCTGGAAACCTGGAATTAGTTATATTAGTAAGTATTCTCTCCATTTCACATTATAAGACTTTTTGACCTTGTCACACATATCCGAAAGTATATACATTGATATGTGGACGAATCTAGGCAAACCCAAAAAGTCTTATAACATGGAACAGAGGGAATAACTGTTTAGTCACGAACTAAGATTTTTTTATCAAGCTTCATAAACTAAGAAAAATGTCTTGATAGATCTATTTGAGCTCTTGTGGAATCATGGTTTCTATGTCCTTAGTAGTGCAAAATATACATGCACACTTCTGAGGCATTACACACTTGTCATGTCACTTGGAACTTCTCAAAATAAAAATTAAATTGGCACTCATTCCAGTGCATCTGAATAGTTCAAATATTGATTATCCCTTGTTTGTTACAGGGTCTACTACTTCTCTCCCCCCTTTGTTTTCCTTTTTGTGTGACATATTAAATGTTACGATAGAGGCTACTCAGTTACTGAATGATTTACCCTAAAAAAAAAGTTACTGAATGGTCTGAAGGAAATGCATATTGTCCGTGGATCTATATTCTGTAAGAGATGCATATTAAGGCCACTTTGTGTTTCCAGTTAGCAAGGTTGTTATTATTTATCTTATAAGTGTTGTTGAGGTGTGCTAAAGAGTTCAGACTAGTTTATATATTTGTATCACATTAGAGAAGAAAATCTGAAACTGGAAGTCTATATAAACCTATGGGCTCTTTCCTTAGCTAACAAAAACCAAGCATGAAAAGAAATCTAATCCAAATCAAGATATACTGTAGTCTGCAGAAGGTCCTGTCACTAAATTTTTGCATATGACAAGGATTCACGATCTAAAGGATTCTAGAAGGTTGTAAAACAGCATCAAGCTCTTGTACTTTGTTCAGATTATGCCTATAAAATTTTTTGATGACACCAAACCTTTGTTCATTTCTGACAGTTGCTGTGGCTGTTTTTGGTTCTCTTGAATTCGAATTTCTGTTAAGGATGTAATAGAGAATGAAAAATATAAGAAAAATGCATCATTTTTATATTTAACATCTAAAAACTGGTTCTGCACAGTTCATGGTGGCATGTTATTTCTGGAAACCTGGAAATAGTTATAGTAGTAACTGTTATAATCGCTAGCTAAGTTCTTTTCATCAAGCTTCATAAACTAAGCAAACCATCATGATAAATCTATTTGAGCTCTTGTAGAGTCGTTGGTCATCTACTCCTATGTGTACTTAAGAATGCAAAATATACACGCACACTTCTGAGGCATCAGGCACTTGCTTGTCATGCCACTTGGAACTTATCAAAATGTGATTTGTAACATATTTAACTTTCTTCCACTTAGTGTTTTTGGTACCAGGACTTAAGGAGTCAGATTGTTTTACATGTATAGAATTAAAGAAATAAATCATAAATGTCCTTTGCATTTTAAATTTGTATTTGTATACTGCGAGTGTTACTTTGGATCCTGCCTTATTTAGATCTAACTGTATGCAGGTTTCACCCTTCATGCATGAGCATGACGATTGAGCAGGCCAAAAAACTAGATCACTTTGTCTGCTCAGACTGTGTCAAGGAAAATGGTACAAAGAGACCTTCTCATGCATATGCAGGTTCTGCAAAGTATGAACCCAAGGTGAGCTAATTTTCTTTTCTAACGGTTGAGAGGGGATAATTATTTATATTTTTCAGCAGAATGATAAATAGGTTTTTCGTAATTAATATTATTTTGTTGAAGTTGTTTTCAGTTCTTAGAATTGGTTGCTAATTGTGTGATGCTCATTTATAGGAATGTCCGAGAAAATGATAACAATTTCTGTTTCTTCTTTTCTCTACAAATTACTGTTAAGTTTGTAGTGGATTCAAGGTTTTATCTTGTCAAGTGCTATCTTAAACCTATTAGTATTTCTTTTTTGAAACCATGATTTTTCTTTCTGGTTCTGTATCAGATATAAGTGTTACTATATTCTGCTCATGTTAAAGCTTTGATAGTAAATTTTGTACATTCAAGCATCTTATTTCATTGATGAGAGGTTTATGCACTTGCCAAATTTTCCAAATGATGTTTGGGATGGAATTGTGCCTGTTCCTAACAAATATGGATTTTGTTGACATTTTATTTAACTTATATGGATACTATCTTCCTTCATTGCTTATAACTTTTTTTTTTTTTGCATATTTTGAAATAGATATGGTTGTTTTTACTCGCAGAAGTATTATTTGAACTTCACATATCGGTTGATGGCTCTGTTTAAATGCACTTTCATATGTTAAACTGGTGTAAGATTTTTATGTAAAGAAGGCAGTGAATGCGTTCCCCACAATATCATGTGCTGTTGAGCTAACACCTAGATCCCACATTTCGAAACAATTTAACTACCTTAGCACAAACACTTATTATCTGTTGTCTAATGTGCATCTGTTCTTTTTTTTTTTGGCCTGTCAATGGCAGGCTGAGTCAAAAAGGCAGAGGAGGTGAAAACTCATGACTGGGTAACATATGCTGCTGAGGAGGATACCTTCTGCTTCCGTGACAAACCATCCCTTCCTTTCCATGGCGAAGGTTGTGGTGTACAGTTTGCAAGAGAACCCAAGGCGTTTGCAGAACTTGGCCTTCGCCGCCTCTTAGCCTATCAAAAACATTATGTTGTGCCTGTTAGGGAAAACGGTTTCAGCGCAGCCTTGTCGTCTCTTCGGGCAGCTCTGCTGAACTGGTCGTTTGGTTAGGGGGAGAGAAAGAACACCAACGCCTTTGGTGGTGATTGACTTGTAGCCTTAGCTCGCTCCTTGTGCCCGTGTGTGCGTGTTAATTCCTGTCAGCAACATTTCCCCAGTGAGATGTGTGAGCCCTTGTGAGGCTGTGACTGATGATTGATAATTTCCCATGTAGCTCTCTGGCTTCCTGATAGTCTTTACTGCAGCGCCATACATGCCGCTGCTGATGGCTGGGATTGTTGCGCTCCTTTTCTTTATGGTTTCTGCTGGGGAGTCACTAGTTTTTAGTTGCCTGGAGATGTGGGAAATTCGTGTCGATTTTGCACAGCTAGGATGACTTAAGATTTGTGCTGCCACATTACCGGCTGGCTTATCTCAGTTCCTCCCTCTACGCGTCGGCTGCACGCTAGATTGAGCTCAAGTACGTGTTAGTGTAATAGTATTGCCACCTCGCCACTGGCTCAGTGTACCGCGGTGACGCCTCCCCCTCGCAATTCCATCCTTAGATCGCCGGGACGAGTTGCCCCTGCACCGCTCGATCCACTGCCTTCTAACCCTGGTTTCCATCGGGTCTCTGTCTCTGTGGCTTCGATGGCGCCCTCACCAGCTCGCACCTAGGTTTTCACAACCCAACGCCGGTCTGATCGCTACCCACGGTAGAGAAAATCTGTTTGCTGGCGCCGGGAAGGGCCACGTGGGTGAGCTCCATCCCCAGCCACGCGCCCACGCGGGGGAGCCGCCAAGCCAAGCCAAACCGGAGTGAGGCGGCGCGACACGCGAGAGCGAGAAGCCTCCTCCTCCTCCTCCTCGGCTCACCCGCGTTCGCACGAGCACCTCGCCGGCGGGGGTGAAGCGAGCCGTTTTCCCGAAACGCTCATACATGCCGCCCCCAGTCGTCCTTCTTCCGTTTGCTCCGGCCGCGGCGCCGCGGCCACACGCTCTCCGAGGCCGGTGCGTAAAGGCGCGGGGTGATGCCCGGGGACGCGGACGCGGGCGCGGGCGCGGCCTAGCGATGCGCGCCAGGGCGCTGGGGGAGGCCGGGCCGGCGCCATCCAGGACCCAGGTGAGCCAGCACGAGCACGGGTGGGACGACGATATGCTAGATGATGAGGAGAGGAAGAGGATGATCCCTCTCTTACCCGTCTTTCCTGGGTCAGTGCCATATGAAAGCATTTCAAGGATGCATTTCCTAATGTCTCGGATGATTCCTGATTATTCAGTCTAATACAGCAACACCCTCTGTTTTCTCACCTACAAGGCATTTTTAAAGTAACCACCATCTTCAAATGCTGCATGCCTGCGTCTGCAAAGGGATAACCTTGGGTCGATCCACGGGTATTTTAGAATTGACCCTAGTTTAACTAAATAAATAAAATTTTATTTTATGGTAAAACTTAGTTTATTTTGTTGAACTCGAGCGGATCCTAAATTACCTGGGGTCGACCCATGCCCACCCTCACGTTCTACTTTTAAAGTTTTTGTTTCCGAGAGGGGGATTTTTGAGTTATGTTTACCCCCCTAATGTTCTATAATTGTTTGTTTAGATGATAATGGATAAGATTTCTACGGTGAAGAGGTTGGCTGCGCTGGGGGTGCTTACTCATACAGCGCCTTGAAAAGATTGGATCAAATATGGTCTAGTATATGTGAAGCTCAAGCAGGTATGGTTCGTCATTCAAAAGAACGTGATAATCTAATAGCATGTGAAAAGTGAGTAGTTCGGGGCAAATTTGGTATTGTTTGGTTGTATACTTGGTTTGGTAGTTTTCTAAAGTTGACTTTCAGTAGCTGATTCCGTGTTTGAAACAAGAACATGTCTTTGGAAGAAGAAAACACCGCAAATGAGTACCCCACAATAATTTAGTTAAGGTGTGGGGAGTATCCCTCGCTCTATCAATTTTTTCTAACAGAAACAATGGACAGTACTTCACTTTTAGCTGCCCTGTGGTAAGCTTTCTCAGAGCATTGCTGCATTAAGCACACTATTGCAGGCTTTGCTGAACATACCTCTAGTACGGCAAGATAAAAATCTATTTTCTATGCAAGCCAGATATCTAAATGTGCTTTGTTTGTTGCGCTACTATATTTAACATAGTTTTTAACAATGCTGGCCTTCAATGATTTGCTTTCGATGGTACACCTTTCTGGTTTAATAAAAACTTACCTACCGTGTTTGGTGGATGAATTGAACAATAGCAATCTGGTTACTTGAGGACTGTGGACTTATTGTTTTTATTCCATTCTCCAAGTATTATAGCATTGTGATGGAAATGTGTGCATGCAGACTCCAAAGTCCCTGAAGTTGTTACTCGAGTCCAAGGGCCCTTGGTTGATTATGATTTTGGTGATGGCTCAGAGATCTTTGATGTATTAGTGTGTGGTGGCACATTAGGTATATTTGTAGCTACTGCCCTGAGTTATAAAGGCCTTCGGGTTGGAATTATTGAAAGAAACATAATCAAAGGGGTAATTCAGCCTTATATTGCTATTTCTGACTTTTCCCAATAACACCGCTGAATAATATGAAATGTGTATATATATCTGCTAAACAGAGAGAACAAGAGTGGAACATCTCAAGAGAAGAGCTTATGGGAATTGTAGAAGTTGGCATCCTTTCAGAAGAGGAGATTGAACAGATAATTTCAAGTGAATTCAATCCTGTAAGGCCTTTCAGCTAAGATTTCTCTACTGTTGTTTTAAAAATATGTCTTGCCAGCTAAGTAATTGCACATTTTTTTTCTTACTCTGCAGAATAGATGCGGATTTGAGAGTAAAGGTGAAATTTGGCTGGAGAACATTCTTAATCTTGGAATTTCGTAAGTTGTCACTTGATACCACTAGCAGAGCAGCTTTGGCTGCAAAATTTGAAAGCATACATTATGCATGATAACCAAATTAAATCATGTGCACGATAACAAGGCATTATATGATGAAAATCTACATTATTTTGTTGTTGTTGTGTCCACTCTTTAATCCTCATCTTTCCATAAAACCTATCAAACGTTCGAGATGTGAAGAGCATCATTTCTATAACTGTTTGTGATTCTATTCTTCTGTGTGATTATGTTATAAATTTGGACCTGTGTAGGCCTGCTAAAGTTGTTGAGATCATGAAAGAGCGCTTCGTTTCTTCAGGAGGAGCAATATTTGAGGGGAAAAGTTTGTCTAGCATCTATGTTCATGATGACCTTGCTGTATGTAAATTATTCTGTCTCCTGGCTACACTAAAATTGTTTAGAAGTACATTGCTAATCTTTTTAGTATACAAAAGAAACGTTCTATTCCACCCACATGAAGTTGCCTATGATCGTCTAGACTGCATTATCTACGTCTGCTTTTGAAACTATGATTTCTTTGTTTGACCAATAAAATAAGAACTGTTCTGTCAAAAAAAAAGACTCATCAAGGTTATTAATCAAGTTCCTTTAGTTTGTACTGTTACAAGTAATAATGTGCCAATTGTTACTTCCTAGTGAACTTTGCGAAGCAAATATGTATTAATTGTCACTTGTGTTCCCCAGGTACTAAACTTGAGTGATGGGGGTTCTTTGCCTTGTCGACTTGTTATTGATGCTATGGGTAATTTTTCCCCAATTGTGCAACAGGTACTCCTGATTTTTAATTAAAATGACTGCATCAAGATGAAATTCCTAAACTCTGCTTTTTCTTTGGGGACAATGGAAGTATTAATTTCTGGCTTATGCATCCAACTAATAATGTCGACGGCCTCATTTGTGGACAAGATTTGAATTTTGGTAGCTAGAGTTATACACCCACGACTCTACTGTTAAGTGTAGATGTATTCCTATTCGTACTCGTAGTCCTATTCCTACTCGTATTCCTATTCCTACTCTTATTCCTATTTCTATAGTTTCCTTGTGTACTCATCTTGTACCTCTATATATTCGGGCCTAGTGCCCTCGTATGAATACAAGTGTGCTATTCATAACATGGTATTAGAACCAACCTGAAAATTTGCGTGTTGCACTTGCACGCTACGCCATGCCGCCGCCATCGCCGGAGCTCTGCCGTCTTCTTCGCGTGGCCGTCTCCTTTGCGTGGTCGTAGTCGCCATCGGAGCTGAGCGCCGCCGTTTCTTTTGCGTGTCTATCGCCGTCGGCTCTGCCTTTGCCTGGACACCATCGACGTCGCCGCCGCTTCTGCATGCAAGCTGCCGCGCCGCCGTGAGGGCTGTTGTGCCGCCGCCGAGCGCCAGCTCGCCGGAGCACCGAGGGCCGCCGCCACTGCCGACGAGCGCCAGAGCTGCCGCCGGTCGCCCGCCGTCCACCTCTCTGGACGCCTGCCCAGATCTGGATCTGGGTCGCCCGCTGCCCACCTCTCTGGACACCCGCCCAGATCTGGATCTAGATCTGGTTGGTTAGCGCTTTTAAAACCGGTTTGTTTTCAAAAAAAAAAAATCTACGCTCTCGTCAGCGCCATGGCTCCTCCTTCGCAAGCTTATAGTGGCGTTGCTCTTCTTCATTGTCCAGTGCTTTTCAATGGCACCAACTTTCGCGATTGGGTTCCTCGTGTTCGGATTCATATGCGTGGTCTGCGTATTTGGGAGTTTTGGACTGGTGATCTTCCTTGTCCATCTCATCCTACTGCTCCTTCGCAGCCTTTGCTTCCACAGGAGCCTGTTCTTCCGGCGAATGCTGCTGATGGCTAGAAGACAGAGTTTACCCGTTTGCTCAAGGAATATGATGAGCGTGTTGAGCGTTTACATGCTGAATATGATGATCGCTTGGCCACTTATGACTCGGCCTATGCGACCTATAGGACATGGATTGATGAGGATGCTCATGCTGCTACCATTCTTGTTGCTAGTATGGAGGATTGGATTTCTGCTGATATTGTTGAGCTCGAGTGTACACATCAAATGTGGACTTTTCTTCGTGGACGTTATGAGCCCTCTGGACAGTCCACTTATCTTACTGCTATTCGTCAGGAGCAGTTGGTTTGTCAAGGAGATAGTACAGTGGATGATTTCTATGCTTAGATTTCTGCTATTTGGCGTCAACTTGACACTCTTGGTCCCCAGTTATCGCCTGCTACTTGTGAGTCCTGTCAGAGCCAAAAGGACGCTCTTGAGCTACGTCGTACCTACGACTTCTTGACTCGTCTTCGTGCCGAGTTTGAGCCTCTTCGTGCTCAGTTACTCGCTCGTCACCCGTGTGTCTCTTTGTTGGATGCACTTGCCGAGGTTCGTAATGAGGAGACTCATCTTTGTGATGCGGGTCTCTTACAACACTCTTCTGTGTTGGCTACTCGTTCTTCGTCTTCTCGTTCTACTCTACTAGTGGTCCCTACATCTGGGAAACCTTCCTCTGACACTGGAGAGGGAAGTGGTCTTCATTGCACTTATTGCGACAAAGCCGACCATGTGGAATCCTATTGTTTTAAAAAGAGGAAGGACCAGGAAAATTGTGGTCACCGTTCTTCCCAGGCTTCTGGTGGTTCTAGTACTAAATATTCTTAGAGGAGTTCTATTGGATCTGATGCACAGGAGATTCTCAGGCTGCTCGGTCGCCTCATCACCTCTTCTTCACCAGGAGTTGTTGGTTCGGTGACTCAACCTTCTGCACTACCAGGTTCTGCTGCTGCTTCCCAGTCTTCTATTGCGGGTTCCTCTCCTGAACCAGGTAGTTGTCCTTGGATTCTTGATTCTGGTGCTTCTTTCCATATGACTCCCCATCATGCCTGTCTCTCTTCCTTGGTTCCCCCATCTCGATCTTCTTTTGTTCATACAGCTGATGGGTCTCCTCTTCCCGTTATCGGGCATGGTGTTCTTTCATCTGCCTCTTTTTGTTCCCGATGTTTCTTGTGTTCTTGATCTAACCATGCAACTTATGTATGCTGGTCAACTCACTGATCATGACTGTTGTGTGATTCTTGATCCTGACTTTTGTTTTGTTTAGGATCGTCGCACAGGTCAAGTGGTTGGCTCTGGCCCGCGGCGCCATGATTCTCAGCGTCTCTAGGAGCTTCTTCCTTCCGCTGTGTCCACCAGTCGTGATGGCTCCGTTTTTGTTGCCTCGTCGACCTCGATTTTTGCTTAGTGGCATCATCGCTTGGGTCATATTTGTGGCTCTCGCTTATCCACTATGATTCATCGTGGTCTTTTAGGGTCTGTTTCTGGTCATAAGTCTTTAGATCGGTGTCATGGGTGTTGGCTAGGCAAGCGGACATAGCTACCTTATCATTCTAGTGAGTCTGTGTCTCAACAACCTTTTGATCTTGTCCATTCAAATGCATGGGGTCCTGCTCCCTTTGTTTCTACAGGGGGGCATCGATACTATATCATTTTTATTGATGACTTCTCTCATCATACCTGGATCTACTTTATGAAACATCGTAGTGAGGCTCTCTCCATCTATAAAACTTTCGCTGCTATGGTCCGCACTCATTTTAACACATCCATTCGTGTATTTTGTGCTGACTCTGCTGGCGAGTTTCTTTCTGGAGCTCTTCATCAAGTTCTTTCTGAGCATGGCACTCTTGCTCAATTTTCCTGTCCTGGTGCTCATGCTCAGAATGGTGTTGCTGAGTGCAAGCAACATCTTCTTGAGACTGCTCGTGCTCTTATGCTCGCTTCTGTTCCCACTCATTTTTGGGCCGAGGCTGTTTCTACTGCCAACTATTTGGTTAATCTTTAGCCTTCATTAGCCCTTCATGGTGGGATTCCTCATGAGCGTCTTTACAACATGCTGCCTGATTTCTCTCATGTTTGCCTTTTTGGCTGTGTGTGCTGTGTGCTTCTTGCACCACGGCGCACAAAATTGACTGCTCAATCTATTGAGTGTGTCTTTCTTGGGTACAGTGCTGAACATAAAGGATATCGTTGTTGGGATCCAGTTGGTCGTCGGATGTGGGTTTCTTGGGATGTTTTCGATGAATCCCGTCCTTACTACCCTCGTCCTTCTTTGAATACCAATCCTGCATCTTTGGTTGACCCACTTTCCTTTCTGACTCTACTTGACGCCTCTCTTGTTAGTACCCATCTGGTTCCTCCTTCGGCATCTTCTTCACCTAGAGAGTCTTCTTTGGTTCCTTCTTCTATAACGCCTGACTATTCTATGAAGCCACCAGTGATGCAAGTCTATACTCGACGTGGTGTGCCTTCCTGCCCTGATGTGTCATCCTCTGACAATGATTCATCTCCTATTGCGTCATCTTATCCGCTTGATGTATCTTCCTCTGAGGATTCTTTGCCTGAACAACTTGTCTGATGTGGTGGTCGTATTCGTCGGCCTCCTAATTTTTATTCTCCTCCAGCCTATTCTACTATGGTTCTTTCTGAACCTACCTCATATCGTGATGCCATGCTTCATCAAGAATGGCAACATGCTATGGCTGAGGAGATTGCTGCTCTCGAGCGTACTGGCACATGGGAACTTGTTCCTCTTCCCTCATGTGTTCGTCCTATTACCTGCAAGTGGGTTTATAAGGTTAAGACCCGCTCTGATGGTTCTCTTGAGCGATATAAGGCTCGTCTTGTGGCTCGCGGTTCTCAGCAAGAGTATGGCCGCGACTATGATGAAACATTTGCACCTGTTGCCCATATGACCACTGTTCGCACTCTTCTTGTTGTTGCCTCTGTTCGTGAGTGCTCTATCTCTCAGCTGGATGTCAAGAATGCCTTTCTTAATGGTGAGTTGCGTGAGGTGTACATGCATCCGCCACCAGGGTATTCTATTCCTGAGGGTATGGTTTGTCGTCTTCGTCGCTCACTTTATGGTCTTAAGCAAGCTCCTCGTGCTTGGTTTCAACGCTTTGCCTCTGTGGCACCGCTGCTGGTTTTTCTGCCAGTAATCATGATCCAACACTTTTTGTTCATACTTCTCCTTGTGGTCGGACTCTTCTTCTTTTGTATGTTGATGATATGATCATTATGGGAGCTGATTCTGAGTATATCGCCTTTGTGAAGGCGCGTCTTAGTGAGCAGTTTCTGATGACTGATCTTGGTCCTCTTTGTTACTTTCTTGGGATTGGAATTTCCTCTACAGCCGAAGGGTTCTATCTCTCTCAAGAGAGATACATTCGAGCCCTTCTTGATCGTGCATCTCTTACTGATCTTCGTCATGTTGACACTCCTATGGAATTCAATGTTCATCTTCGCCTCACTAATGGTGCTCCTCTTTATGATCCTACCCGCTATTGTCATATTGTGGGTAGTCTTGTTTATCTTGGTGTCACTCGTCCTGATATCTCGCACGCCGTACATATCTTGAGTCAATTTGTTTTTGCTCCTACACAGCTACACTATACTCATCTGCTTTGCGTCTGCGCTATCTTAGTGGAACTATATCTCGTCGTTTGTTCTTTCCACGATCTAGCTCTTTATAGCTCCAGGCCTATTGTGATGCTACCTGGGCTAGTGATTCCTTTGATCGTCAATCTCTTTCTGCTTTTCGTGTGTTTCTTGGTGGTTCTCTCATTTCTTGGAAAACTAAGAAGCAGACAGCAGTTTCTCGTTCGAGTGCAGAGGCTGAGTTACGTGCTATGGCTCTTGTGACGACAGAGGTTACTTGGTTATGGTGGTTGCTTGAGGATTTTGGTGTCTCTATTTCTACACCAACTCCTTTTTTTGTCTGATAGTACAAGTGCTGTCAGCATGGCACTTGATCCGGTGAAGCATGAGCTCAGTAAGCATGTTGGTTCGCTAGACATAGATTCTATCTCTCCAAACTCAGTGTTCTTGAGTCACCCTATATTTGTACTTGTGGTCCTATTCCTACTCTTATTCCTATTTCTATAGTTTCCTTATGTACTCATCTTGTACCTCTATATATTCAGGCCTAGTGCCCTCATATGAATACAAGTGTGCTATTCATAACATCTACCACCATACCATTAGTGCTGCTAAACTCTGTCTGTGTGTCCATCTATGATCTAGCCAAGATTTATATTCATTTCCATCTGTCGTCCTAATGTGTGTTTAATTCTAATCTGTAAGAGCATGTGTGTAATTGTAAACAGTAACAGCTTTATGTGTGAACTACTTGTATGAACTGAAAACATCCAACTTATTTTGAACAGTTAGCTTGGCCAAACTGCTTCATGCTTTAAGGGTAATGTGATACTGAATTGTGGCTTCAATATTATAATACATTACATATTACTTATTATATTGTTGAACACAATGCTTATCTTTCACTTCCACCCTACATGCACATAGTCATCTTACTGTTGCTGTCACTTCCATATTCTACACTTTAAATGACAACTCTTCTGTCCTTGTCTAAGATCCGGTCAGGTAGAAAACCAGATGGAGTCTGCCTTCTTGTTGGGGCTTGTGCTCGTGGATTTGATAGAAATACAACAGGCGATATTATTTTCAGTAGCTCATCCATAAAGAAATCTGGAAAGTCAGGAGTACAACTCTTTTGGGAGGTAATTGCTTTTTTCCCATCATTTTGACACAAAGCTGATGCTTGGGGAGGAACTGAAATATCTAAAAATACTTCCAAAACAGCCAACCTCTTTTTAAAAATCTCTCAATTGCCATCCTCATTTGCAAAAATCAACTTTCCATCCATTGCATGGAACTGCAATAATAAATTTAAATAGTATACAATGTCATTTTTGTGTTCTTATTTATTTGATAGTCCATTTTCACTAATTATATTAGGCCTTTCCTGCTGGTTCTGGTCCAACTGATCGCACTACATACATGTTCACTGTTGTTGATCCACAATTTGGGGGCCCAAAGCTTGAAGAACTTTTGGAGACTTTCTGGAATCTGATGCCTGTTTACCAGGTAAACAATGCGACCCTGTGTGACAAACGTAAAGAATGCAGTACATTGGGTTCTTGTGCATATTTACACCATCATCTATTAAGAGCAAGAAAAATAGATATTGGCTTGTTCTGAACTTTTTATGTATGGAGATACTTACACAATTACGCTTTATTTTTAATTTACTCTTGTTCTTGTTGTGCTCATTGTAGGATGTTGTTCTTGAAAACTTGGATATAAGGAGAGTCATATTTGGAATTTTCCCAACTTATCGGGATAGGTAACAGAAATTAATATAGCCTACCCCCTCTGTCTCAAAATAAGTTCTTCTAGAAAGATGAACTTATTTTGAGACGGAGGAAGAATATCCTTCCCCTCATGTTAATTAGATGATAATAAAATACAAATGTATCCAATTATAGATGAACAATCTGCTGCAACTACCATGTGGTGGCATATTGTTGCCACAGAATGTGTTCGTGTTCCTTAACTATTTGTTACAAGAGTTATTTATATGCTGAAAATAATGACCCTTCGTGCCATATCTTAGTCATGCAAACTGAATACTGTAGATGCTCTTTTCAAATGCCCATTTGAGACTTAATAGCAAGTTTATTTTGAGTCTTATTTTCACATATAAACCCTCATATTTAGTGATGTTGCCTGAATTGTATGTATGTAGTGCTTGTGAGCTGTAATGCACACTTATGTATTCATTTCTTGGTTATATTCTCTTAGCAGTTTTTTGGTTGTCTGCATGCTAACTCTGGCACAATTAATCCATTTTTCAGCCCCTTGCCAGCTGCATTTGACCGTGTCTTGCAGGCATGCCATTTCACTGCTTTGAATTCCTATTGGCCATATGAATTTTTTCCTTAATTTCCAACGTCCTTCGCTTCTTTACGCTTCAGGTTGGTGACGCTAGTGGAATCCACTCACCTGTTTCTTTTGGGGGTTTTGGAAGCCTGACAAGGCATCTTGGTCGTTTGTCAACTGGTATGGTCAGTAATTTTTACTTAACGGCAAGATGCTCCATGATCATAAAATGGTAACATGCATGCTCAGATATGAACAAAACTGAATCCAGATTCTCGGAGCAATAACTAATTGCCATATGTGCATGGATATAAATTTGTAAATAAAATGATTCTCAGTTAATCCTTCTTTTTTGTTGTTTAATATGACAACATGACGAAAAACTCAGACAATACCAGCCATAAAATACTCAGAATATAACTCCTATAATTGACATTAGCTTCAGACAGAGTTGTTCCACCCTAATTCTCGAAGTTCAAAAACAATGTCAAGGTAACGGGTCACCGGGGCTGGCACAAGAGGTAACTCTATAGCCATGCTTTAGCACATGTGGTCTATAGTTTCAAACTTATTGGGCCCTCTTGGTTTGAAGTGCATATTTGTACTGTACTTACAAAGGAAAAAAATGGTTCAATATCGATGTAAGCTTAGCTTATCAGTGATGAGATTTCTGCACATTACAACTTTTCGTTTCCTTTGAGATACTTATTTTCTTTTTCTGTATGCTTTTGGAGCTTAAGGTATATATGAAGCAGTTTCAGGAGATTTCTTGGATGCACGTAGTTTGCAGCTATTGAACCCTTATATGGTTAGTGTACTTGTAGTTTATAGCCCTTCGTGTGTAATTTGAAGTAGAATCTTATTTCATTTTCATTTTGCAGCCAAATTTAAGTGCATCATGGTTGTTCCACAGAGCAATGTCAGCAAGGCCACAGATCAATGTTGCACCAACTTTTATTAACGACCTTCTCTTTGCTAATTTTCAGTCGATGGAGGTAACCTCAGTTACTTTTGAGATATACGGTCATTTCAGTTCTTTTTTATGATGAGTTGTTTCGCACATTGACCAGAAACTTGGGGATTCAGTACTTAGGCCATTTCTCCAGGTTGGTACTTGAATATTGTTCCAAACAAACACTGATTCTCAGCGAAGGGAAAATGTCAGCTTTCACATATTAATTTACTTGAGCTGTGCATCTGTAGGATGTAATACAGTTTGGTCCTCTGGTCAAAACTCTAGGTCTAGTAATGATCACTCGACCGCAAATTTTGCCGTCCATTTTTAATCAGGTAAACTCTTTAAAACATCCGGTTTATTTCTTTAAGCTTAATTTTCAGTGAAGACTTCAGATAAGCTGTGCTGTCCATTGGAGCTTATCTCTCTTCTTTGCTTTAGGCTGGACTTGGGGTCATCCTTGACTGGTCAGGCCATTTTGTGATGCTTGGTTACTATACATTCCTTTCTACCTTTATAGATCCAGTCCTCAGGTACAGTTGTTGTCATCCATCTCTAACATCAGTATCATATACTCAACCTATCCATTTGTTGATATTTTTACTGTTTACATAACTTCTGAAGGTCTTGGGTTGAATCATTGCCACTGAAGAACAAATATCAATGGAAACGATATCTCGAAGCATGGAAATATGGAGCTGGCCTAGATTATCGCCAAGAAGAATAAACAGCTTCTTCTGGAATAAATTTGTATTTGTTTTGAAAAAAGAATTTGCCTATATATAAAGGATTAAAGGAACATACATAGCTTTCCTTTCTGTTAGGTCAAGAATAACTGTATACTGTAGATAGAATGGATTTTTCTTTCTTTTTTTCGGACCAAGACAGGTGTTTTACTTCCAAGTACAAAAACTGAAGTAAACATCTTCTATCTACATTTCGAACAGTTCAAAACTGAGCATTATGGAATTCCTGGTGCTGAGTGAGAAAACAAATGTCTCATAGTGACTCAAGTACTATCAACGCTCCCACAAGAACCAAGAACACTGCATTGACATACCCAGACAACACCTCGAACCTGCCCCTTCCGTAGTTGTACAATCCATTTGCAGGCAACCTTGCAATGTAGGATGCATAGAGTCCAATTGCCAATGCTGCACAATCAAACAACATATGGCAACACGACATGCCAACTTGGATGGTAAGGCGAAATGTCCCTTTTTGCCCTCTATATATACGTTCCTAGTAACAACTCTTTAATCCATGAATCACTAATTTTCCTAGTTTAAAAGTTGTTCATACAAGAATATATGCATAATAACTAGGTCTCTAACCCATATATAGAAATGCTTCATTACAGCATATAATTAATCATCAAAAGATCATCATGCTATACAACAGAGTATTCCTATAAAGGTGACCAAGACATACCTATTAGGCCATATTTTACGGGCAAAAGTTCATAGCTTCTACCTAGATCACATGTAGTACTGGCTAGCAAGTTCATAAGCCTTCCCAGAGTTTGCCAGAGGGAGCGGAAGCTAGCGGAGTAGCATGGCTAGGATTGGATTGGATTTGGTTCTACAACCCCTACCGTCCAAGCTGACATATTCTGTTGAGGTGTCATATCTGCGAATTGGTAAAATATTAGCAAACCCTCTTAGCTAAAAAAAAAAGATGCAGTGCATCTCAAGGGTGGCTATTTTTAACGGTGACAAATAGGGACAAAAGTGGTACGGATAGTTTCCGAGTTCCGTGTCTGTTTTCGAATTCGAATAGCTTCGGTTTGGAATTTTTTTGGATTTAAATTCAAATTCGAATATTTTTTATCGGATATGGATTCGGACACAGTAACGTTGTTATCCGGAGGATAGGGGGAAACGGTCGGAAACTATCCTAAACTTTTTACCGGAAATCCGCACCCACGAAACCAAAATTCGTTAAAGCCCACAGCCCATAACCAGTTAACCCTAGAAGCTGTGTTGTGCTCTACGTGCGTGCGGAGAGAACGAGAGACCGTTTGAATTATACTGCTATTATTTTAGATAAATAATGAGCTATATTTCTTCGCTCAATTTGAGGGGATTTTTTTATACTTTGGTAATTATTCGTTACCATATTCGTTCCGTTTCGTATTCGCTCCATATCTATATTCAACTATTCGATTCCGTTTTCGTATCTGGAGTTTTCGATTTCAATTTTGATTCCGGAAAAAAATATAAAAACGAATATGATAGAGCTACTTTCCGTTCGTATCGGATCCGTTTTCATCCCAATGACAAACGGTTAAATTTGCCGTTTTTTTTTTGTTTGAAGAGATAATCTGTTTGCTGGCTCCGGGAAGGGCCACGTGGGCGAGCTCCATCCCCAGCCACGCGCCCACGCGGGGGAGCCGCCAAGCCAAGCCAAACCGGAGTGAGGCGCGCGACACGCGAGAGCGAGAAGCCTCCTCCTCTCCTCGGCTCACCCGCATTCGCACGAGCACCTCGCCCGCGTTCGCGCCGCGCCGGCGAGAGCGAGAAGCCTCCTCCTCTCCTCGGCTCATACATGCCGCGCCCGGTCCTTCTTCCGTTTGCTCCGGCCGCGGCGGCCCCGGCGCCGCGGCCACGCGCTCTCCGACGCCGGTGCGTCGAGGCGCGGGGTGATGCCCGGGGACGCGGTCGCGGGCGCGGGCTCGGGCGCGGCCTAGCGATGCGCGCCAGCGCGGCGGGGGAGGCCGGGCCGGCGCCATCCAGGACCCAGGTGAACTAGCACGAGCACGGGTGGGAAGATATGCTAGATGATGAGGAGAGGGAGAGGATGATCCCTCT
This sequence comes from Oryza brachyantha, assembly GCF_000231095.2. NCBI lineage: Eukaryota > Viridiplantae > Streptophyta > Magnoliopsida > Poales > Poaceae > Oryza > Oryza brachyantha. The sequence goes on from NC_023170.2 coordinate 12,183,195, forward strand.
CTTACCCGTCTTTCCTGGTTCAATGCCATATGCAAGCATTTCAAGATGCATTCCTAATGTCTCGGATGATTCCTGATTATTCTGTCTAATACAGCAACACCCTCTGTTTTCTCACCTACGAGGCATTTTTAAAGTAATCACCATCTTCAAATGCTGCATGCCTGCATCTGCACAGGGATAACCTTAGGTCGACCCACACGGGTATTTTAGGATTGACCCTAGTTTAATTAAATAAATAAAATCTTATTTTATGGTAAAATTTAGTTTATTTTGTTGAATTCGAGCGGATCCTAAATTACTTGTGGTCGACCCATGCCCACCCTCTGCATGTTCTACTTTTAAAGTTTTTGTTTCAGAGAGGGGGATTTTTGAGTTATGTTTACCCCCCTAATGTTGCTATAATTGTTTGTTTAGATGATAATGGATAAGATTTCTAGCGGTGAAGAGGTTGGTGGCGCTGGGGGTGCTCACTCATACAGCGCCTTGAAAAGATTGGATCAAATATGGTCTAGTATATGTGAAGCTCAAGCAGGTATGGTTCGTCATTCAAAAGAATGTGATAATCTAATAGCATGTGAAAAGTTAGTAGTTCATGGCAAATTTGGTATTGTTTGGTTGGATACTTGGTTTGGTAGTTTTCTAAAGTTGACTTTCAGTAGCTGATTCCTTATTTGAAACAAGAACATGTCTTTGGAAGAAGAAAACACCGCAAATAAGTACCCCACAATAATTTAGTTAAGACTAGTAATGTGCCCGTGCTAACGCTACGGTGTTAGAATATGTTTCATAATACTATATTATAAAATAACAATATTCAAAGTATCATTTTTAAATATGAAGTGTTCAATCACAAAATGTAATTTGGCATGAGTAATTATAGAGTAATACATGATCGATTAGCAAGAGTAACACAAAGAGCGATCTAGACATGATAATAAAAAAGCATGAGACCTATTGTCTTTTTGCAATAAAACAATATATGTCAAGAGATGCCACAAGTAATTCCCTTGCGACATATTCGATATATCAACGATCATCACATAGTACCCACCATCGGCTCAGACTTGTTTAAAAAAACAAATGATAGCGGTTAGTTCCAAATTGATAAACATTTTTTTTGCATTTATAAATTTAAAAATGTTGGCTTGAATGGCTTCCAAATTGACTCTAGTTAGCGTGCACGTGGAATCCACGTAGGTAAATAAGATGAAAGTAAAGATACTATACCATCAATGTAGTATTTATTTTAGTTAAAATTTGGTATACAAGACATAATAGTATATCAAGGAATAAACAAAAATTGCAAATACATCTAAGAGATTACATGAGCAAAATAATTTCTCAAAATGCTATATTACTATACAGTAGAAGAATAGCATAGCTCTTCAATTGAATGTCATATCCTTCAGCATTATCTTATTTAATTATTTCATACCATCGACATAACATGAGAAAACAATTATGTTTGCCCGAGTCCATTCTTCTAGATCACTTTTCTCTTGAATCACCTCTAGGGACCTTAATTCCTTTTGGGATCATTCTAGCAGTTGGTTCTGAACAATGCATATGAAGGTTAAGAATGTAGAGCAATTAATGGAACATTATGAATTCTTTAGGTGAAAACAAAGTTTCATGCACCATGCTAAGATGACAAGTTGTATACTCTGAAACTCATCTATATACTACTCCTACAATAAAGAAACTCCTTTGTGGTGAACCATTACTTCCTGAATAACAAAAAAAAGCCAAGCACATTTTATTTATTGCCCTGTTTTCTCTAAGTAAACAATGAACAAACATTATTTTTCCTATTTTACATAATACGGTGAAATTCTTCAAGGGACCCAATTTCAGTTAATTGTTGCTACTACTAAAACCATTATATCTGATATATGCACATCACATCGAAAATAAGGACCTGTTCGATGACCTTGATTTTCCATATGCTTCAGTAACTATTATACTTCTTTAATTTCCAAAACAATGTTACTATTCATGATCAAAGTGGATGGAAAGAATCAGATAGAATCTGTCATGCATGTTTCTTGCTCTCAGTTTGTCAAGCTATAGAGTATTAAACTAAGGATTCTCTGAACCAATTAGGAGAACAGTGGATATGCATCAAAATATTTGTTCAAGAAAAAGAATTTGCATCTGAACTTATGCAAATGGAAAGTGTTACAAACCACTGTGAAGTTTCCCTTGCAGGTAACAACGAGAATTAATATACCCTTGCTGCAATAAGTAATATTTTCAATAAATACTTTTGATTGTCCACAACTGTCTCATCAACAACCAAAAGATTGAATTCCACACTCCATTTCACTTGAACATTGCCATTGCTGTCCTTTAACTTCATGATCAGACTTTTTAGCAGCCAATCTATTTTGTCGGACCATGTAAAAGCATGTGGTCCTAGATAGCATGAGAAAGAACACCTGTAACAATACTTATCTAGCAACAAAAGGCAGATTACATTACTAAAACGAAAGATGAGTACATGGCTGCAACAGCAACCAGAACTACTGAATAAGTGGATACATATAGAAAACAAAATACTTGTAATAGCCAAGAGGTTATGCTTACCTATAAAATTTTTGGTGGCTAGAAAATTTCAGTATTATTTTTTTTACCATACAACAAGCTTCCAATTTCTAATGAAACAGCAAGGCAATCAAGCAAATATGTAGTAATGTAGTATATAAGAAACACATATGCACTATTGTAATGCATCAGAACACCTTCTAAATTCCATACCTTCTACACTACTTGTACCGTAAAGTTTAGTCGTGGCCTGTTGCTGCTTCCATCTTTTACCTATATAATTTTTTGTCGCTAAAAACACACTATCCAGTTTTTTACTATACAACAAGCTGCCAGTTTCTACTGAAACAACAAGGCAATCAAGCAAACATGATATAGTAGAATTAAGAAACACATGCACCATTCTAGTGAATTAGCATAGCTTTTAACTTCCATACCTTATCTACCTTCTCTCCTGTAAAGTTTAGCCACGATCTGTACGCGCTGCTTCCATCTTCTTGCATTAGTTGGCACAACAGTACAACATTAGTTTGCAGGAATTAAAATGTTAGTTTTAGAAGCCAACAATTTGCCCAATATATGTACATGATATCATGTTGTTCCTTGAGGACAACTCTAAGCTCCCGTTGAATGCTCAGTACCACAGTTGAGCTCCCATCAGCACTGCTGCTTGGGCTTTAAAAAAAACACTGATGCTTGAGCTTGCAAACACAAAAAAAAAACAATATTTGTGTTCTAAAAAGAAGAAATCTGTGTATCAACATGTATCTCTTGATGAAGATCTATCTCTGGCTCACAGTCTTCTTGTACGACAGCTCATTCGCCTGTGCCAGCAACCTGTGAGCATAGCTGTTGATCATTCACTCTTTTCACTGCTCCTCTACTGCAAATTCCAAAAGAAAATATCAATCAATCCATATCACCCAACAATGATTACTAACGATGAACCTCGTCCCTGCACTCCTACAATAGGCCTAGATCTAGATGACAGCGAAGACTGACAACGTCACAGAGAAGGTTGATTAGTACATTGATTGGCGATCGAGACCAAACACACTCCGCATGCTCCTCCATGGTTCTCCCAAGCCGTGAGTTGCCATTACCGATGGAAGAGAGAATGACGACGGTGGAGGGTGTGGCCGTGTGGGCAAACGACGCAGCATAGTGATCCCCTCCGTTCCATGTTTAGATTGAGCAGAGAAGGCGAGGGGGAGACTGAAAATGGTGACGCATGGCGAGGTGATGGCGGCGGGGACGGCGAGGGGACGACGGCGGTGGGGATGGCGTGGCTGGCGACGGCGAGGGTGATGGCGAGGCGACGGCGCCAGGGACGTCAAGGCAACGGCGGCGGCGGGATTGATGGCGAGGTGACGGCGGGGCGAGGTGACAGCGGTGGGGGTGATGGCACGGCGCCAGGGATGGCTGAGGCGCCGGCGGCGGCGATGGCGAGGCGACGGCCGTGGCGTGGTGTTTCGTGTGTGCGTCAATCGCGTGACTGAGTACGATTACGATAGATGTGTGATTTAGGCTGAGGGGTAAAAAAAAAAGGAAAGAGACCCGATGAAACGTGGACCGTCCGATCTGATGCAAATGATTTCAGCCGTTGGATTTGTCCAATGAGTAATGAGTAAATCCTGTTGGTGCCCTATAGGGTAGATGTGGGGAGTATCCCTCGCTCTATCTATTTTTTCTAACAGAAACAATGTACAGTACTTCACTTTTAGCTCCCATGTGGTAAGCTTTCTCAGAGCATGAAAGTACTTTGCTGCATTAAGCACACTATTGCAGGCTTTGCTGAACATACCTCTAGTATGCCAAGATAAAAATCTATTTTCTATGCAAGCTAGAGATCTAAATGTGCTTTGTTTGCTGAGCTACTATATTTAACAGAGTAATTAAAAATGCTGGCCTTCAACGATTTGCTTTCAATGGTACACCTTTCTGGTTTAATAAAATATTACCAACTGTGTTTGTTGGATGAATTGAACAATTGCAATCTGCCTACTTGAGGACTGTGGGCTTATTATTTTTTTATTCCATTCTCCAAGTATTATAGCATTGTGATGGAAATGTGTGCATGCAGATTCCAAAGTCCCTGAAGTCGTTACTCGAGTCCAAGGTCCCTTGGTTGATTATGATTTTGGTGATGGCTCAGAGATCTTTGATGTATTAGTGTGTGGTGGCACATTAGGTATATTTGTAGCTACTGCCCTCAGTTATAAAGGCCTTCGGGTTGGAATTATTGAAAGAAACATAATCAAAGGGGTAATTCAGCCTTATATGGCTATTTCTGAGTTATCCCAATAACACCGCTGAATAATATGAAATGTGTATATATATCTGCTAAACAGAGAGAACAAGAGTGGAACATCTCAAGAAAAGAGCTTATGGAAATTGTAGAAGTTGGCATCCTTTCAGAAGAGGAGATTGAACAGATAATTTTAAGTGAATTCAATCCTGTAAGGCCTTTCAGCTAAAATTTCTCTACTGTTGTTTTAAAAATAGGTCTTGCCAGCTAAGTAATTGCACATTTTTTTCTTACTCTGCAGAATAGATGCGGATTTGAGAGTAAAGGTGAAATTTGGCTGGAGAACATTCTTAATCTTGGAATTTCGTAAGTTGTCACTTGATACCACTAGCAGAGCAGCTTTGGCTGCAAAATTTGAAAGCATACATTATGCATGATAACCAAATTAAATCATGTGCACGATAACAAGGCATTATATGATGAAAATCTACATTATTTTGTTGTTGTAGTGTCCACTCCTTAATCCTCATCTTTCCATAAAACCTATCAAACGTACGAGATGTGAAGAGCATCATTTTTATAACTGTTTGTGATTCTATTCTTCTGTGTGATTCTGTTATAAATTTGGACCTGTCTAGGCCTGCTAAAGTTGTTGAGATCATGAAAGATCGCTTCGTTTCTTCAGGAGGAGCAATATTTGAGGGGAAAAGTTTGTCTAGCATCTATGTTCATGATGACCTTGCTGTATGTAAATTATTCTGTCTCCTGGCTACACTAAAATTGCTTAGAAGTACATTGCTAACTTTTGAGTACACAAAAGAAGCTATAATGTTTGTTCTATTCCATCCACATGAAGTTGCCTATGATCGATTGGACTGCATTATCTACGTCTGCTTTTGAAAGTATTATTTCTTTGTTTGACCAATAAAATAAGAACTGTTCTGTCAAATAAAAAGACTCATCAAGGTTTATTAATCAAGTTCCTTTAGTTTGTACTGTTAGAAGTAATAATGTGCCAATTTGTTACTTCCTAGTGAACTTTGCGAAGCAAATATGTATTAATTTCCACTTGTGTTCCCCAGGTACTAAACTTGAGTGATGGGGGTTGTTTGCCTTGTCGACTTGTCATTGATGCTATGGGTAATTTTTCCCCAATTGTGCGACAGGTACTCCTGATTTTTAATTAAAATGACTGCATCAAGATGAAATTCCTAAACTCTGTCTGTGTGTCCATCTATGATCTAGCCAAGATTTATACCACAAAGCTTCATTTCCATCTGCTGTCCTAATGTGTGTTTAATTCTAATCTGCAAGAGCATGTGTGTAATTGTAAACAGTAACAGCTTTATGTGTGAACAACTTGTATGAACTGAAAACATCCAACTTATTTTGTACAGTCAGCTTGCCCAAACTTTCATGCTTTAAGGGTAATGGGATACTGAATTGTGGCTTCATATTATAACTATTACTTACTAAATTGTTGAACACCATGCTTATCTTTCACTTCCACCCTACATGCACACCGTCATCTTACTGTTGCTGTCACTTCCATATTCCACACTTTAAATGACAACTCTTCTGTCCTTGTCTAAGATCCGGTCAGGTAGAAAACCAGATGGAGTCTGCCTTGTTGTTGGGGCTTGTGCTCGTGGATTTGACAGAAATACAACAGGCGATATTATTTTCAGTAGCTCATCCATAAAGAAATCTGGAAAGTCAGGAGTACAACTCTTTTGGGAGGTAATTGCTTTTATCCCATCATTTTGACACAAAGCTGATGCTTGGGGAGGAACTGAAATATCTAAAAATACTTCCAAAACAGCCAACCTCTTTTTAAAAATCTCTCTCATTTGCCATCTTCATTTGCAAAAATCAACTTTCCATCCATTGCATGAACTGCAATAATAAATTTAAATAGTATATAATGTCATTTTCATGTTCTTATTTCTTTAATAGTCTATTTTCACTAATTATATTAGGCCTTTCCTGCCGGTTCTGGTCCAACTGATCGCACTACATACATGTTCACTTATGTTGATCCACAATTTGGGGGCCCAAAGCTAGAAGAACTTTTGGAGACTTTCTGGAATCTGATGCCTGTTTACCAGGTAAACAATGCGACCCTGTGTGACAAACGTAAAGAATGCAGTACATTGGGTTCTTGTGCATATTTACACCATGATCTATTACTTTGTATGCACTAGAACTTGATCCATGTGTTCGTGGAATTTCATTTGTTTCAAGTATTGGTCAACTACTTGTGCTGAAAAAAAGCTGTAAAAATAACATTGGGTAAGCTACGCTGATACACCATGGAATTAAGAGCAAGAAAATAGATATTGGCTTGTTCTGAACTTCTTATGTATGGAGATACTTACACAATTACGCTTTATTTTTAATTTACTCTTGTTCTTGTTGTGCTCATTGTAGGATGTTGTTCTTGAAAACTTGGATATAAGGAGAGTCATATTTGGAATTTTCCCAACTTATCGGGATAGGTAACAGAAATTAATATAGCCTACTCCCTCTTGTCTCAAAATAAGTTCTTCTAGAAAGATAACTTATTTTGAGACGGAGGAAGAATATCCTTCCCCTCATGTTTATTAGATGATAATAAAATACAAACGTATACAATTATAGATGAACAATCTGCTGCAACTACCATGTGGTGGCATATTGTTGCCACAGAATGTTTTTGTGTTCCTTAACTATTTGTTACAAGAGTTATTTATATGCTGAAAATAATGACCTTTCATGCCATATCTTAGTCATGCAAACTGAATACTGTAGATGCTCTTTTCAAATGCCCATTTGAGACTTAAGAGCAAGTTTATTTTGAGTCTAATTTTCACATATGAACATAAGAAAAGCTGCTAAACCCTCATATTTAGTGATGTTGCCTGAATTGTATGTATGTAGTGCTTGTGAGTTGTAATGCACACTTATGTACTCATTTCGTGGTTATATTCTCTTAGCAGTTTTTTGGTTGTCTTCATGCTAACTCTCGCACAATTGATCCATTTCAGCCCCTTGCCAGCTGCATTTGATCGTGTCTTGCAGGCATGCCATTTCACTGCTTTAAATTCCTATTGGCCATACCAATTTTTTTACTTAATTACTGTCCTTCGCTTCTTTACGCGTCAGGTTGGTGACGCTAGTGGAATCCAGTCACCTGTTTCTTTTGGGGGTTTTGGAAGCCTGACAAGGCATCTTGGTCGTTTGTCAACTGGTATGGTCAATAATTTTTACTTAACGGCAAGATGCTGCATGATCATAAAATGTTAACTCAAATATGAACAAAACTGAATTCAGATTGACATAGAAGTTGGAGCAATAACTAATTGTCATGTACAGAGCATGGATATAAATTTGTAAATAAAATGATTCTCAGTTAATCCTTCTTTTTTGTTGTACAACATAAAATTAGTAAGACAATATCAGCCATAAAATACTCAGAATATAACTCCTATAGTTGACATTAGCTTCAGACAGAGTTTTTCCTCCCTAATTCTCAAAACTCAAAAACATATCAAGGTAACGGGTCACAGGTGCTGGCACCAGAGGTAACTTTATAGCCATTCTGTAGCGCACGTGATTTATAGTTTTGAACTTGTTGGGTCCTCTTGGTTTGAAGTCCATATTTGTACAGTACTTACAATGGAAAAAATGGTTCAATGTCGATGTAAGCTTATCAGTGATGAGATTTCTGCACATTACATCTTTTCATTTCCTTTGAGATACTTATTTTCTTTTTCTGTATGCTTTTGGAGCTTAAGGTATATATGAAGCAGTTTCAGGAGATCTCCTGGATGCACGTAGTTTGCAGCAGTTGAACCCTTATATGGTTGGTGTACTTGTAGATTATAGCACTTCATGCGTAATTTGATGTAGAAGCTTATTTCGTTTTCATTTTGCAGCCAAATTTAAGTGCATCATGGTTGTTCCAAAGAGCAATGTCAGCAAGGCCACAGATCAATGTTGCACCAACTTTTATTAACGATCTTCTCTTTGCTAATTTTCAGTCGATGCAGGTAACCTCAGTTATTTTTGAGATATACCGTCATTTCAGTTCTTTTTTATGATGAGTTGTTTCGCACATTGACCAGAAACTTGGGGATTCAGTACTTAGGCCATTTCTCCAGGTTGGTACTTGAACATTGTCCAAACAAACACTGATTCTCAGCGAAGGGAAAATCTCAGCTTTTCCATATTAATTTACTTGAGCTGTGCATCTGTAGGATGTAATACAGTTTGATCCTCTGGTCAAAACTCTAGGTCTAGTAATGATCACTCGACCGCAAATTTTGCCTTCCATTTTTAATCAGGTATACTCTTTAAAACATCCGGTTTATTTCTCTAAGCTTAATTTTCAGTTAAGACTTCAGATAAGCTGTGCTGTCCATTGGAGCTTATCTCTCTTCTTTGCTTTAGGCTGGACTTGGGGCCATCCTTGACTGGTCAGGCCATTTTTTGATGCTTGGTTACTATACATTCCTTTCTACCTTTATAGATCCAGTCCTCAGGTACAGTTGTTGTCATCCATCTCTAACATCAGTATCATATACTCAACCTATCCATTTGTTGATATTTTTACTGTTTACATAACTTCTGAAGGCCTTGGGTTGAATCATTGCCACTGAAGAACAAATATCAATGGAAACGATATCTCGAAGCATGGAAATATGGAGCTGGCCTAGATTATCGCCAAGAAGAATAAACAGCTTCTTCTGGAATAATTTTGGATTTGTTTTGAAAAAGAATTGCATACATATAAAGGATTAAAGGAACATACATAGCTTTCTGTTATGTCAAGAATAACTGTATAGTGTAGATAAAAAAAAAATTTCTTTCTTTTTTCAGACCAAGACAGGCGTTTCACTTCCAAGCACAAAAACTGAAGTGAACATGTACTGTCTACATTTTCAACAGTTCAAAAGTGAGCATTATTAGGGATGGCAATTTGGGTACGTGTACTTGGTACCTGTCGGGTACCTGACCCGATGGGGACGGGTGCAGGTACGATTTTTTGCCCCTGGGTAGTACCCGTACCTGAGCCGGGTATGGGTATGGGTATTTTCCCCACCCACGGGTAAACCGTCGGGTATCCGAACATAGCCTACATATTGAATTTTTATCTAAAAACATATTATATTATTCATGTACATATTTGTAATGTATCCCTTTTTAGCTAAAATCTTTGATAAGGCTTATGTGTTGAACTTTTAAGATGTGATACAACATTGAATGGTTGAATCAGAACATCAGATAATGTGTTGTGTGCTATTATTATTGCTATGATTAGTTTATTGTATTTGTTGGAATATTTTATTATGAGCAATATGTTGTATTTGTTGAACTTTTCATATGTGATGCAATATTGTATTATAACCCGGATATTTAGTTTGTTGTATATGTTGAAATGGTTATTTTGATGTGCTTTTGACATATGAGATGGTAGACCCGACGGGTACCCGATATCCGTCCAGTACCTGACGGGTAAGGGTATCAGATTTTACCTAGGGGCACGGGTATGGGAAGGGAATTCTACCCGTAGCCTTCAAGTTGGTGGGGCGGGTAATTGCTCTATCTGCATCCAACCCGACCTGTTGCCATCCCTAAGCATTACGAGCATTATGGAATTCGTGGTGCTGAGTGAGAGAACAAATGCCTTCTCGCTGTATGGTTGCAAGAAAAAAGACCCTCTCATTCTCAAAGCAATTACACATGCCAATACAAGATGCTGGTTCATCATCAGATGACACACCCTCATAAATAGCAGAAAACATGCAGCTCCAAGAGTTCTGAAATTCCGCTTGCCTAACAAAGTCAAGGAGCAAGATCAATAGTTGCAACAAGGGTTAGGGCATTTATAATACAATGACGAAATGATATTCATAAAATTAAACGAGTTTCATCTAGAATAAAAGATGATGTGCAAAGTAATTAAATGAAGAAAGAGAAAAAAAAAACCATGTCTTGCATGAGACATAGTTTTCTCGAGGGTTGAAGAGAAATCCAATGGCCAAAGAGCAACTATTTATCACTATTAGGTTTGACAACCATTGAAATGTTCCTCTTAGAATTTTATTTATAAAATTACCAATTGGATAACAATAATTTCTTAGCTATTTGTCATTTTTATCTAGGTGGAATATCGTCTCTGTCTAGCTGTGAGCCACGTGGCTCGCTAACATGGAAAACAACGTGGGCCCTAAGAGTCATACCCTTCTTCCCATCCACTTTTCTCCACTTGTGTCAGGATTGCGGCAAGCATGTTAGACCACGGTCAGCCGGGGTCAGCCGGGGAGGCGTGGGAGTGGCGGATCTTGGACCAGAGGTACTCAACGGTGAAGGCATGTTCGAGCAACTCGACATCGAGGAAGGGTCCCACCAAGCGGAGCGCCTCATGTGGAGGTTCTAGCCGTCGGTTGCGCCGAATTCAGCGCTTACGCCAACACGACGCCTTTTCCGTGCACAGGAGATCAAGACATCAATGCTCATGTCCACAAGCGTGTAAACGAGCATCGATCTTCTAGAGGAGGAAGGCAAAATGGGTAGCCAAAAGAAAATCAGTGGATTCGAGGAAACAACTTCCTTGATATCTCGACGGGTTATTGGGGCAATGTTTGCAATTCCGGAACGAAATTCCTGAAATTTTAGGATTTTTTGGTTATGCCGGTGAGTTCAAATAATAGTTTAATCAAAGATTATTCTATTAATATATTATCTACATGACACAAAAAGTACAATAACTATAGAAAAGTACTTACGATTTTACGAATATGAATATAACAATATTAGTTTGGTATCACACAATCTATATTCTATAAATGTTTGCTCAAACTCTCAATGTAATAAAAAAAATACATCGTATCTCTACTGCTCAAAAACCGAGCTGTCAATCCTCTTCCTCACCCACACCCCATGTTATGGAAAACTATGAGTTCCAAAAAACGAGAAACAAAATTAAATGGTGTGTATATTTTTTCTTTAGGAAGACGTGCAGTCTTTAGGATACGTGCACATATTCATTACTATTATTTTAAAATATTTAGAGAATTTCAGTCACGCGAGATCTAGCAAATCAAGTTTCTGCAGTACTAGGTTTTGGGGGAAATTTAACTATTTGCCACCCGTTTGAAACAACAACTCTTGAGATGCCACTATCGGATTGCATTCTAATTTTTTTGCCATATGTTAGAGAAACTTTGCTAATATTTTGTCAATTGTGCAATGTCCCTTTTTGCCCCCTACCTATGTCTTGTGTTTCATAAGACACAAAACTAATTGTTTATGTATTTTTACATCAATATATAGCTGGAAGAATGAACGTATATATACGTGCATAGTAACAACTCTTTAATCCATAAATAAATTACGATAACTAATTTTCCTAGTTTAGTTGTCCATACATGTATATATGCATAATAACTATATCTCCAACCCATATATAAATAATAGCCACCAGTTGAAATGCTTCGTTACAGCATATAATTCATCATCAAAAGATCATCATGCTATACAAGAGGGCATTCCTAAAAGGACCATATTTTGCGAGTAAAAGTTCATAACTTCTACCTACATCGTATGCAGTACTGGCTAGCAAGTTTATAAGCCTCCCCGGAGCTTGCCGGTGGGAGCGGAAGCTAGCGGCGTGAGCACGGCTGGGATTGAATTGGATTTGGTTCTACACTTAGGCCTCCCTTGGATTTAAAGAAAATTCAGAGGAATTTTAGAGGATTTTATTCCTATAAAAGTTTTTCCAATAAAACCCTTTGTATCAAAGGAATAAATCCTATGAAATTTCTATGGAATGACTTTTTTCCCATACAAATTTTGGAAGAAAGTTAACAAGAGATATAACCTCATTAAAAAATCCTATGAGTCTTTATCTCTCCTCAAATTCCTGTGTTTTTCCTGTGGTCCAATCAAACGGTTATTCCTATGTTTTTATTGTGTTCTGCAATTCTCTGTTTTACACATATATTCCTGTCAGAATCCTATATTTTTTTCTATTTCTTCATTTTTTTCATTTCTATGATTCAAATGAACCTTAGGTTTTTTCCAGGCTGGACAAAAAAGACATTTCACCCCTACTATCAAAGCTAGCATATTCTGTTGGGGTGTCACACTCGTGTAATTGGTAAAATATTAGCAAACCCTCTCTTACTAGTGGCACAAAAAAAATATAAGATGCAGTGGCATCTCAAGGGTGGCTGTTTTTAACTGTGACAAAACAGTTAAATTTCCCGGGTTTCATTCTGAGGTCCCGTTTAGATTCCAAAATTTTTTGGAGAATAGTCACATCGACGCGTACGGTCATATATTTAAAGTACTAAATATAGTCTAATTATAAAATAAATTTCAGATTCCGGCTAGAAATCACGAGACGAATTTTTGAGTCAAATTAATCCGTCATTAGCACATGTTAGTTACTGTAGCACTTATAGTTAATCATATCCTAATTAGGCTCAAAAGATCCGTCTCACAATTTTCTAACTGTGTAATTAGTTTTGATATTCATCTATATTTAATACTCTATTTATATGTTCAAAGATTCGATGTGATGTTTTTGAAAAAAAAATTATTAGTAACTAAACAGGGCCTAAAGTGATAATCTGATTGCTGGCGCCGGGAAGGGCCACGTGGGCGAGCTCCATCGACAGCCACGCACGCCACGCCGAGGAGACGAGCCGAGCCAAGCCAAACCGGAGCGAGGCGGCGCGACACGCGAGAGAAGCCTCCTCTTCCTCGGCTCACCCGCGTTCGCACGAGCACCGCGCCGGCGGGGGTGAACCAGTGAAGCGAGCTCATACATGCCGCCCCCGGTCGTCCTTCTTCCGTTTGCTCCGGCCGCGGCGCCGCGGCCACGCGCTCTCCGACGCCGGTGCGTCGAGGCGCGGGGTGATGCCCGGGGACGGGGTCGCGGGCGCGGCCTAGCGATGCGCGCCAGGGCGGCGGGGGAGGCCGGGCCGGCGCCATCCAGGACCCAGGTGAGCCAGCACGAGCACGGGTGGGGCGATATGCTAGATGATGAGGAGAGGATGATCCCTCTCTTACCCGTCTTTCCTGGGTCAATGCCATATGCAAGCATTTCAAGGATGCATTTCCTAATGTCTCGGATGATTCCTGATTATTCAGCCTGATACAGCAGCACCCTCTGTTTTCTCATCTACAAGGCACTTTTGACTGGGTACTCTAGGGTCGACTAGTTTAACTAAATAAACTAAATTTTATTTTATAGGGAAACTTAATTTATTTTAGAGTGAACTGTAACAGCGGTCTCTAAACTTGTGTGTATGTGTTATCTAGGTCCATGAACTCTCAAAATGCATTTTTAGGTCCCCGAACTTATCCGGGAGTGTCATATAGGTCCAAACGGGCTCCGACCCACTCCATCCGCTGACATGGCATGTCACGGTGGCGCCTACGTGTTGTGGTGCCATGTGGGTCCCACATGTCAGTATCTGTCTCCTTATTCTTTTCTCTCCCTTCTCGTAGGTGCCACCGTGGCATGCCACGTCAGCGGATGGAGTGGGTCGGAGCTCGCTTGGACCTATATGACATCCCCGGACAAGTTCGGGGACTCAAAAATGCATTTTAAGAGTTCAGTGACCTAGATGACACATGCATACAAGTTTAGTGACCGCTGGTGCACTTCACTCTTTATTTTATTGAACTAAAGCGGATCTTAAATTATCCACCGGTCGACTCATACCCATGCACATCCTACTTTTAAAGTTTTTGTTTCCGAGAGGGGGATTTTTGAGTTATGTTTACCCCCCTAATGTTGTTATAATTGTTTGTTTAGATGATAATGGATAAGATTTCCAGCGGTGAAGAGGTTGGCGGCGCTGGGGGTGCTTACTCATACAGCGCCTTGAAAAGATTGGATCAAATATGGTCTAATATATGTGAAGCTCAAGCAGGTACGGTTCGTCATTCAAAAAGAACATGATAATCTAATAGCATGTCAAAAGTGAGTAGTTCGGGCCAAATTTGGTATTGTTTGGTTGGATACTTGGTTTGGTAGTTTTTTAAAGTTGACTTTCAGTAGCCGATTCCTTATTTGAAACAAGAACATGTCTTTTGAAAGAAGAACACACTGCAAATGAGTACCCCACAATAATTTAGTTAAGATGTGGGGAGTATCCCTCGTTCTATCAATTTTTTCTAACAGAAACAATGGACAATACTTCACTTTTAGCTCCCATGTGGTAAGCTTTCTCAGAGCATGGAAGTACTTTGCTGCATTAAGCACACTATTGCAGGCTTTGCTGAACATACCTCTAGTATGCCAAGATAAAAATCTATTTTCTATGCAAGCCAGATCTAAAAGTGCTTTGTTATTTGCGCTACTATATTTAACATAGTTTTTAACAACGATGGCCTTCAACGATTTGCTTTCGATGGTACACCTTTCTGGTTTAATAAAAACTTACCAACTTTGTTTGTTGGATGAATTGAACAATAGCAATCTGCCTACTTGAGGACTGTGGACTTACTGTTTTTATTCCATTCTCCAAGTATTATAGCATTGTGATGGAAATGTGTGCATGCAGATTCCAAAGTCCCTGAAGTCGTTACTCGAGTCCAAGGTCCCTTGGTTGATTATGATTTTGGTGATGGCTCAGACATCTTTGATGTATTAGTGTGTGGTGGCACATTAGGTATATTTGTAGCTACTGCCCTCAGTTATAAAGGCCTTCGGGTTGGAATTATTGAAAGAAACATAATCAAAGGGGTAATTCAGCCTGGCTATTTCTGACTTATCCTAATAACACCACTGAATAATATGAAATGTGTATATATATCTGCTAAACAGAGAGAACAAGAGTGGAACATCTCAAGAAAAGAGCTTATGGAAATTGCAGAAGTTGGCATCCTTTCGGAAGAGGAGATTGAACAGATAATTTCAAGTGAATTCAATCCTGTAAGGCCTACTGTCATTTTAGAAATAGGTCTTGCCGGCTAAGTAATTGCACATTTTTTCTTACTCTGCAGAAAAGATGTGGATTTGAGAGTAAAGGTGAAATTTGGCTGGAGAACGTTCTTAATCTTGGAATTTCGTAAGTTGTCACTTGATACCACTATCAGAGCAGCTTTGGCTGCAAAATTTGAAAGCATACATCATGCATGATAACCAAATTACATCATGTGCATGATAACAAGGCATTATATGATGAAAATCTACATTATTCTGTTGTTGTAGTGTCCACTCCTTAGTCCTCATCTTTCCATAAAACCTATCAAACGTATGAGATGTGAAGATCATCATTTCTATAACTGTTTGTGATTCTATTCTTTTGTGTGATTCTGTTATAAATTTGGACCTTTCTAGGCCTGCTAAAGTTGTTGAGATCATGAAAGAGCGCTTCGTTTCTTCAGGAGGAGCAGTATTTGAGGGGAAAAGTTTGTCTAGCATCTATGTTCATGATGACCTTGCTGTATGTAAATTATTCTGTCTCCTGGCTACACTAAAATTGTTTAGAAGTACATTGCTAACGTTTTAGTACACAAAAGAAGCTACAATGTTTGTTCTATTCCACATGAAGTTGCCTATGTAATAATGTGCCAATTTGTTACTTCCTAGTGAACTTTGCGAAGCAAATATGTATTTAATTGTCACTTGTGTTCCCCAGGTACTAAACTTGAGTGATGGGGGTTCTTTGCCTTGTCGACTTGTTATTGATGCTATGGGTAATTTTTCCCCAATTGTGCGACAGGTACTCCTGATTTTAATTAAAATGACTGCATCAAGATGAAATTCCTAAACTCTGTTTTTTTCTTTTGGGACAATGGAAGTATTAATTTCTGGCTTATGCATCAACTTATAATGCCGATGGCCTCATTTGTGGACACCAAGATTTGAATTTTGGTAGCTGGAGTTTTACACGCACGACTCTACCACCATACCATTAGTGCTTCTAAACTCTGTCTGTGTGTCCATCTATGATCTAGCCAAGATTTATACCACAAAGCTTCATTTCCTTGTGCCGTCCTAATGTGTGTTTAAATCTAATCTGTAAGAGCATGTGTGTAATTGTAAACAGTAACAGCTTTATGTGTGAACTACTTGTATGAACTGAAAACATCCAACTTATTTTGAACAGTCAGCTTGGCCAAACTGTTTCATGCTTTAAGGGTAATGTGATACTGAATTGTGGCTTCAATATTATAATACATTACATATTACTTATTATATTGTTGAACACAATGCTTATCTTTCACTTCCACCCTACGTGCACATAGTCATCTTACTGTTGCTGTCACTTCCATATTCCACACTTTAAATGACAACTCATCTGTCCTTGTCTAAGATCCGGTCAGGTAGAAAACCAGATGGAGTCTGCCTTGTTGTTGGGGCTTGTGCTCGTGGATTTGACAGAAATACAACAGGCGATATTATTTTCAGTAGCTCATCCATAAAGAAAGTTGGAAAGTCAGGAGTACAACTCTTTTGGGAGGTAATTGCTTTTTTCCCATCATTTTGACACAAAACTAATGCTTGGGGAGGAACTGAAATATCTAAAAATACTTCCAAAACGGCCAACCTCTTCTTAAAATTCTCTCTCAATTTCCTTCCTCATTTGCAAAATGAACTTTCCATCCATTGCATGAACTGCAATAATAAATTTAAATAGTATATAACGTTATTTTCATGTTCTATTTCTTTAATAGTCTATTTTCACTAATTATATTAGGCCTTTCCTGCCGGTTCTGGTCCAACTGATCGCACTACATACATGTTCACCTATGTTGATCCACGATTTGGGGGCCCAAAGCTAGAAGAACTTTTGGAGACTTACTGGAATCTGATGCCTGTTTACCAGGTAAACAATCCAACCCTGTGTGACAAATGTAAAGAATGAAGTACATTGTGTTCTTGTGCATATTTATACCACGATCTATTAATTGTGTATACACTAGAACTTGATCCATGTGTTTGTGGAATTTCATTTGTTTCAAGTTTTGGTCAACTACTTGTGTGCTGAGAAAAGCTGTAAAAATAATATTGGTAAACTACCTGATACACCATGGAATTAAGAGCAAGAAAAATATATATTGGCTTGTTCTGAACTTTTTATGTATGAGATACTTACACAATTACGCTTTATTCTTAATTTACTATTGTTCTTGTTGTGCTCATTGTAGGATGTTGTTCTTGAAAACTTGGATATAAGAAGAGTCATATTTGGAATTTTCACAGCTTATCGGGATAGGTAACTGAAATTAATATAGCCTACTCCCTCTGTCTCAAAGATGAACTTATTTTGAGACGGAGAAAGAATATCCTTCCCCTCATGTTAATTAGATGATAATAAAATACAAACGAATCCAATTATAGATGAACAATCTGCTGCAACTACCACGTGGTGGCATATTGTTGCCACAGAATATGTTCGTGTTCCTTAACTATTTGTTACAAGAGTTATTTTTATGCTGAAAATAATGACCCTTTGTGCCATATCTTAGTCATGCAAACTGAATACTGCAGATGGCAGATGCTCTTTTCAAATGCCCATTTGAGACTTAAGAGCATGTTTATTTTGAGTATAATTTTCACATATGAGCATAAGAAAAGGTGCTAAGCCCTCATATTTAGTGGTGTTGCCTGAATCGTATGTATGTAGTGCTTGTGATTTGTATTTCTTGGTTATATTCTCTTAGCAGTTTTTTGGTTGTCTGCATGCTAACTCTGGCACAATTGATCCATTTTTCAGCCCCTTGCCAGCTGCATTTGACCGTGTCTTGCAGGCATGCCATTTCACTGCTTTGAATTCCTATTGGCCATATGAATTTTTTCCTTAATTACCAACGTCCTTCGCTTCTTTACACTTCAGGTTGGTGACGCTAGTGGAATCCACTCACCTGTTTCTTTTGGTGGTTTCGGAAGCCTGACAAGGCATCTTGGTCGTGTGTCAACTGGTATGGTCAATATTTTTTACTTAACGGCAAGATGCTGCATGATCATAAAATGGTAACATGCATGCTCAAATATGAACAAAACTGAATCCAGATCACGGAGCAATAACTAATTGCCATATACAGGGCATGGATATAAATTTGTAAATAAAATGATTCTCAGTTAATCCTTTTTTGTTGTTTAATATATTTTATACAACATGACGAAAAACTCAGACAATACCAGCCATAAAATACTCAGAATATAACTCCTATAGTTGACGTTAGCTTCAGACAGAGTTGTTCCACCCTAATTCTCGAAGTTCAAAAACAATGTCAAGGTAACGGGTCACTGGGGCTGGCACAAGAGGTAACTCTATAGCCATGCTTTAGAGCATGTGGTCTATAGTTTCAAACTTAT
Organism: Oryza brachyantha; assembly: GCF_000231095.2. Lineage (NCBI taxonomy): Eukaryota > Viridiplantae > Streptophyta > Magnoliopsida > Poales > Poaceae > Oryza > Oryza brachyantha. The sequence continues at coordinate 12,202,313 of NC_023170.2, forward strand.
TGGGCCCTCTTGGTTTGAAGTGCATATTTGTACTGTACTTACAAAGGAAAAAAATGGTTCAATATCGATGTAAGCTTAGCTTATCAGTGATGAGATTTCTGCACATTACAACTTTTCGTTTCCTTTGAGATACTTATTTCCTTTTTCTGTATGCTTTTGGAGCTTAAGGTATATATGAAGCAGTTTCAGGAGATTTCTTGGATGCACGTAGTTTGCAGCTATTGAACCCTTATATGGTTAGTGTACTTGTAGTTTATAGCCCTTCGTGTGTAATTTGAAGTAGAATCTTATTTCATTTTCATTTTGCAGCCAAATTTAAGTGCATCATGGTTGTTCCACAGAGCAATGTCAGCAAGGCCACAGATCAATGTTGCACCAACTTTTATTAACGACCTTCTCTTTGCTAATTTTCAGTCGATGCAGGTAACCTCAGTTACTTTTGAGATATATGGTCATTTCAGTTCTTTTTTATGATGAGTTGTTTCGCACATTGACCAGAAACTCGGGGATTCAGTACTTAGGCCATTTCTCCAGGTTGGTACTTGAATATTGTTCCAAACAAACACTGATTCTCAGCGAAGGGAAAATATCAGCTTTCACATATTAATTTACTTGAGCTGTGCATCTGTAGGATGTAATACAGTTTGGTCCTCTGGTCAAAACTCTAGGTCTAGTAATTATCACTCGACCGCAAATTTTGCCTTCCATTTTTAATCAGGTAGACTCTTTAAAACATCCGGTTTATTTCTTTAAGCTTAATTTTCAGTTAAGACTTCAGATAAGCTGTGCTGTCCATTGGAGCTTATCTCTCTTCTTTGCTTCAGGCTGGACTTGGGGCCATCCTTGACTGGTCAGGCCATTTTGTGATGCTTGGTTACTATACATTCCTTTCTACCTTTATAGATCCAGTCCTCAGGTACAGTTGTTGTCATCCATCTCTAACATCAGTATCATATACTCAACCTATCCATTTGTTGATATTTTTACTGTTTACATAACTTCTAAAGGCCTTGGGTTGAATCATTGCCACTGAAGAACAAATATCAATGGAAACGATATCTCGAAGCATGGAAATATGGAGCTGGCCTAGATTATCGCCAAGAAGAATAAACAGCTTCTTCTGGAATAATTTTGTATTTGTTTTGAAAAAGAATTGCATATATACGAAGGATTAATGGAACATACATAGCTTTCCTTTCTGCTAGGTCAAGAATAACTGTATAGTGTAGATAAAAAGGATTTTTCTTTCTTTTTTCAGACCAAGACAGACGTTTCACTTCCAAGTACAAAAACTGAAGTGAACATGTACTATCCACATATCGAACAGTTCAAAACTGAGCATTATGGAAGTCCTGGTGCTGAGTGAGAAAACAAATGTCTTCTCGCTATATGGTTGCAAGAAGAAAAAAAAAACCTCTCATTCTCAAAGCAATTACACATGCCAATACAAGATGTTTGTTCATCATCCGATGACACACCCCCATAAATAGCAGAAAACATGCAGCTCCAGGAGTTCTGAAATTCCGCTTGACTAACAAAGTCAAGGAGCAATATCAATAGTTGCGACAAGGGTTAGGACCTTTATAATCCAATGACCAAGACACCTATAAAATTAAACAAGTCATCGTCTAGGATAAAAATGATGTAGAAAGTAATTAAAATGAAGAAAGAGAAATAAACCATGTCTTGCATGAGACATGAGTAACATTAAATTTATATATGAATTAGTAATGTTTGTACTATGAGAGTAATATTAGTACTAGTAACTATGATATGGAGGCTATAGAAAAGAAATCATGGACAGTGTATCGTATTAGGATTACTCTTATCCTCAGTTTCTAATAGATTTAGGATTTACCAATGCAGTTCAATGCAAATGGCATTATCCGGATTGAGATTTTGTCCATGCACCGAAACTTACATTTGATTTAACGGTAAGTATGCAGCACAGAATATGTAACTCCATAATGAATACCAACAGATTATTGTTTCAACTTTGATCTCCTTTTCGTGATACATTAAAAAATGGCTCCTACATTAAGAACAGGAGCCATAAATATGTTCTCTATGCCAAACTCTAGAGTCATAAACACGCTATCTATGCCAAATCCTGTCACTCTTATCCACAAGCAATGCTATCTCTTGACACATTCAATCTGGATAGTAAGATCTTGAATCCCAGCTTCGCGAAATATATGCGAAGCTCTTTCTCTTATAAAAGATTTCTCAGCTTCCGCCGTGATATGAAGGTGAAAACTGCCTACAATATCTGTATTTGTTAAGTTCCAGACATGGAAATTGTGGACTCCAATAACACCTTTAATCTTCATAACATCATCCAAAGCTTCCTTTATGTCCTTCTCGTGACTCCTCGGAACTCTTTGCAACAAAATTTCAGCAGAATTCCTCAACAGAGGAAGGACAGAAGAAACTATCATTATTGAAATAAATACTGAGCATATGGGATCTGCTATCAGCCATCCCTTGTACTTGATTAGTAAGGTTGATATCACAACACCAACGCTTCCCATTGTGTCAGCTAGAACATGTAAGAAGATGCCTTCCATGTTATGGTCAATGTGATGTCTGTTTCTCGACTTATTATGGTTTTCTGATGACTGTAATCCTCCATTGCAAGAGTGAGATTCCGAGCAATGAGAATGTATACTGTTCAGGGGAATCTCAAGGATTGCTGGATCACTGTTAATATTGCTACAATCTTGATGAGCATGAACTCCACTTTGCTCGTGATGTTCTGAATGGTCATGATGATGATGCTCATGGCCATGGCAATGACTATGCTTCTCATTGCAGGAGTTCTCCTTTAGGCTGCTGTGATGGCTCTCCTCATTGTTACCATCATGGTTGTGGTCATGGTGATGGCTCTTATTTGCATCTCCATGATGCTCACAACATGCCCCATTGTGGTTAACACCCTGATGGACATGATCCTGATTGTGATGATCCTCATGCCCATGAAGATGTGCCTGGGTGTGCGAGTGGGAATGTGAATGTGAATGAGAGTGAGAGTGGGAATGGGAGTGAGAACAGCTACCACCGTGTGCATGATGGTGCTCCTCATGAAAGAAAATCAGCCCAATGACATTAACAATAAGTCCCCCTATTGAAACTGCTAATAGACTACTGGTTGATATCTCTCGGGGCTCAAGAATCCTCTCAAATGACTCCAGCACAATCAACGCTCCCACAAGAACCAAGAACACTGCATTGACATACCCAGACAGCACCTCGAACCTGCCCCTTCCGTAGTTGTACAATCCATTTGCAGGCAACCTTGCAATGTAGGATGCATAGAGTCCAATTGCCAGTGCTGCACAATCAAACAACATATGGCAAGCGTCCGAGATCAGCCCAAGACTGTCGCTCATGAACCCACTGGTGAACTCCACAAACATGTAAGCTGTGTTAATCAGCAGAAAAGCAGCAATCTTCCTCGACTTGCGTTCACTCAGGATATGCCGGATCGGCCCCATGACCGCGTCATACACAGATTCGGACAAATCTGCGCTCCCCAGCTCCACATATCCTGCAGTGGCCAGCTCCCGACTGGCGATCCACAGCAGCAATCCACAGATCAAGAAGCCTGGTAAGGACAGCTTCGGGTAGAACACCAGCTCTAGCACAAGAGTGCACAAGAAAGTCATTGCGAAATCCATGCTTGGCCTGCTGCTACTGCCGTCGTAATCCGGCCGCCGTCCCAAGACCATGCCGAAGACGGCGGCATTGAGGAGTAGCCACAAGAGCTGGCTGGTTGGCACAGCTCCATCCGCGACGGCGGCGTCGCTGTCGCCGACGAAGAAGAGGCACACAAGCGCAGGCACCGAGAGGAAGGAGGCGGCGAGGGCAAAGGCCGCCGCGCGGGCATGGCGGCTCCGGGTGACATGCCGCACGGAGGCTGTTTGGTCGGCGGACGAGACAAGGCCAGAGGCGAAGGGGAGAGCGAGGAGCACGGAGGGGGAAGGGGAGGCGAAGAAGAGCGCCAAGGAGGCGACGGCGACGGAGAGGACGCGGCGGCGGGAGGGGCGGCGGAGGGCGCGGGCGAGCAGGGCGCCGGCTGATTCCGCGAGGACGAGGACGCCGGGGGAGGCGAGGAGGCGGAGGGAGGCGAAGCGGAGGAGGAGGGAGAGCGCGAGGAGGGCGGCGGGGCGGAGGAGGAGGGCGACGGCGGGGAAGGGGTGGGGCTGGCTCTTGGAGGAGGAGGATGACGAGGAGGAGAAGGCGGCGGCGGGGAGGAGGAGCGCGACGGCGGCGGAGAGGAGGGCGAGGAGCGGGGGCAGCGCGAGGAGGGCGGGCAGGGACGGGAGCGCGCGGGCGGCGGGGGCGAGGAGGAAGAGGGAGTGGAGCGCGAGGAGGCGGAGCAGCGCGGCGGCGTAGGGGGACGGCGGCGGGGAGGAAGAGGCGTGGAGCCGGGTCTTGGACGGCGTGGGGAGCGGCGTGGAGGGGAAGCGGAAGGAAGGGTGCGCGGAGAGCCGCGGCGGCACGGCCAGGCGGAGGTGCGGCGCGTGGCGGCCGGCCATCGGCGACGGCGGGCGGGGCGGATCCGAGGAGGCGTCGTGGGGGGAGGGAGGGAGGGAGGGAGAAGGCGTGCGTGGACTGGTCAGTATCAATCAAATCAGTCCGACCCCGCCCTGCGTCAGCCGCCGCCGCGGTTTGGGTCGCACCCTCTCACGCTTGAGTGTACTACTGTTACCTCTATCTCTCTTTATTTCTACCTCCGTCCCATAATAACTTTATTTTTTACATCATTTATCTTATTTAAAAAATTTATATAAAATCTTAAAAAGTTACTCACGCATAAAGTACTATTCATGTTTTATTATCTAGTAACAATAAAAATATTAACCGCAAAAAGAAATTCAAATAAGACAAAGAGTTAAAACATTACATCTAAAAATTGAAAAATGACATTATTTCAGGACGTAGGTAGTATTTTTATATTTATTTATTATTATTATTTTTATATTTATTATATAAAAGCTATTAAATTTATATATCTATACTGCTAAGAGCAGGTACAATAGCAATTTACAAGCCAGCTATAATGCATATTTTAAAGAGATAAGAGTGGAGAGAAAAGGGAGCTGATCTATAGTCATCTGCACACGGACTTCAAGATAAAATATGTGTATGACATGTGAGACCATGTATTGATGTTTTATAGATAACTATTGTATAAATTGACTATTAGATTGACTATAGATAAATGAGAGCTGGTAGTTGGAACTTGCTCTAAAAAGAACATAGTGGTGACGATGAAGCGCTAGCAAATACGTGAAATCCTAACTGTATTGTCGCATAGCCGCCACCTCTTTCCCACCCTAACCAACCACTCACCGCTAATTTACCATAGGCGCCCTCACCGAATGCCACTGCTTGCCGCCCTCTTCTCGCCCTATCATCTCTGACCATAATCTTTCTATTACTTGTCCTAACACTCATTTGTCACAGCTGTTGTGAGCGTTGAGCGCTCTCAACCCCTTACCAAACGTCATATCCCTTCCCACTCCTCACCTCTATCTATGACCTTTCTAATATTTGTTTTGACATTTCTGATCTATATGGATCACGGTGTAATGACATATTTTCCTTTCTGATATTTGTCTTGCAGATTGGTAGTCGATTCATCTCCTGCTCCAGGCTCCGGCCATTTCCAGCCATGTCCACAGCAGTGTGACTGCCATTAGTTAACGGTTAAAACTCTACCATTTACTAATTGTCAACATTTATGGGCTGTAAATTCAAGTTAATTTGAGTTTCATAAACTATTTTTTTATCAGGCAACAGTTGAAGAAGCCACTAATCTGGATGCAAATACAAGTCCCAGTGCCACTCTGCCATCTGTACGCAAATACAAGTTTTCCCATTGTTGCTTCTTGTGATTTTGCTTCTGTTGTTTATGCTCCCAACAGCATTTGATGTTTTAGAATTTTTTTATATCAAGATAAGGTATCCAAATAGAGACACAATAATGCTCTTAGGTGCAGAAAACTGAAGTATCTATTTTTTTCCCTTTCCAAATTGCATTGCCTTAATTTCCAATTTACATCCACCAATAACAAATGGGATCTGTTCTTCAATTGATGGCATATCTTTTAATAAAATCAAGATATTGCGAGATTGTAGGATTTGCTATTCTAGTGAATGCTCACTTAATTTATGAGCTAGGGTGTTAATTCTATTTTTCTTTCGAGTTTAAGATTTACAAACAGAGTTGTTAAGATTCAGTTGGCTACAGGTTTTGACGAGAAATGGTATACGATCATTCTTCCTCCATTCTTCTACAACCCCCACACACATACATCCCTGGCTGCTGACCTGCCCTCTCTTTTGGTCAACATCTATTAGGATACCAAGTCTCTTTCGAAAAATTTAACTATTTGGTACGGTTAGGTTTATATACTCTCTAAATATCATTTTTGTGTTTGCTCTTATAAATATACTACCGCAGAGAAGTTAAATTCCTAAATTTTTTGCCACTTTTTTTTTGCTGAGTTGGCATACCACGTCACCGCGCCAGCGTGGAGAGGACGCATAAAATGACAAGAGTACCGCGTTAAAAGAAAATGAAAAAGTGGCAACGGGAGCTGCGGCGTGCCGTGGGCGCCTTGCGGCGGCGCGAGGACAGTACGGGAGGCACCGGTGAGCGGGTTACCGACGACGAGCTCGGCTGTGGCCGGCGCGCGGTAGAGGACGAGTCCACCCGACGAAGCCACTGGCACGCGCGGCGGGCACCTGTGCTTCCTTCCGCTGCTCGCCGTCGCCGCCGTCATGGACGCCTCCGCGCTGAGCTCCATTCAGGCCGCTGCATCCAGAAATCAAACAGTACAGATCAATCACTAATCAAGAAGCAGTGGGAAACGCCAAGAATATAGAGGACAAGAGCAAGAATTGGGCAGCAACCAGCCATACCTCGGTAGCTCGTCGGGCTCTTGCTCTTGTTGCGTGGATTGAAGAATTGAAATGAAGCTCTTTTTTTGCCGGCGTGCGTTGACACGGGAGGAGGAAGAGGTGTGAAGCGAAAGGGCGACGACGACCACGATCCCGGGCGTACGAGTAGTATAAAGATGCATGTCTACCCAGCACTCCTCTCTGCCGACGGGATGGGTGGTAGACGGCACGGTGCGGCTTCGGCGGCAGACGGCGACGCGTCGTCGCCGCCGCTCTCCTCTCATGCTGGCAGCGGGTCTAGTCCCATGCACGGCCGGACGGGCGGAAGCCGGCCTGGCGCGGCATCGGCAGCGAGCACCTGAAGCTCATGGGCGGAAGGCCGGTAGGCGTCAACGCGCCGTCGTCGCCGCTCTCCTCTCATGCTAGCGACGGGTCCGGTTCCTGTGCGCAGCCGGACAGGCGGCAGCCGGCACGGCGCGGCTTTTTTGGCATCGACGGCGAGCACCTGGCGCTCATGGGCGGCCAGACGGCTACCGGCCATCGCCGTCGCCTCTTCTCTCGCGTGGCCGGACAACGGCCGGACTGAGAGATGCGATCTTCTTTTCCCTTCCACGCTGGCGTTGACGTGGCATGCCAACTCAGCAAAAGTGGCAAAAAATTAGAAGCTAACCTCTCTTCAGTGGCATATTTGTAACAGCAAACATAAAAATAGTATTTGGAGAGTATGCAAACCTAATAGTGGCAAATAATTAAATTCCCCGTCTCTTTCAGATATGAAATAACTTGCATTACGAAGGAATTGAAACAAACTTTTTAAAACAAATGTACAACGATGAATACTTAACATCCGGTATAATTTGAAATTAATTTATACTTTTTTCTCCCACAGCAACACATGACACAAAATATATATAACACATATATATTAATCAAAGAGAGCAGTAAGAAAAGAACTTCAAAGTATTTTCAGATACATTAAATATAAATCATATGAAAGCTATTTGGCACTCCCTTGAAACGTGATTTTTTTCATTTCTAGCACTGTTTTAATATTTAGTTTTAAAAACAAAGCATCTTAAAATTTATTTTTTAAAAAATGACTAAACCAGTGGAACCAACGTGTAAGGACAACATTGTTACACCAGGGATGGATAGCATATTAGTCAGACTGACATCGTGGCATTGCTTTACCACAGGAATGGGGTTAGAGTGGCAAGTGTTTTCCTGCTGTCTAGCCACCAGGGGCAAAAACACTATCACACTAACATAATACGCCATGAAAGCACTATCTTGCCACGCCAGACATAACGACATAGCGTGTGGGTAAGTTTTAGGGTGGTTTATTTACAAAAATAAACATTAAATAGGTGCAAGGGATAAAAAAATTCTTGAAACATACGATCGGAAAAATATAGCAATAAGAAAACATAGAATTTTAACAGGAATATACTTATAAAATAGAGAATGAAAAACAACAAAAAAATATAGCAGGTGAAAGGACCTGAGTGTTGCAAAGGAGAGGTGAATGTGTGTATGTAAAAGCTTCAGTGGTGGAATTTAGTTCCTACCAAAATATCAAATGCCAAGTACTGGAGACTCCACTCAAGATTCTTTATCTAGACTGAAAAACTCGACCAAGCACTCTGGCCGATGGCATCAGATAGTCCGTTCCCCTAGTAAGACTTCCAATAGGATGTGTACCAGGTACAACCTAGCCTAGGAGGGGGTTAATAGGGATGATGAATAAATCCTAAACTGAAGGTAAAGTACATAAGATTTTTCATTGAAATTCAAATCAAATGATCCTACTCTACATTGATGGGCTCTAAAGAGTTGCATACCACTCGATCCCTTGCCCCACCAAGCTATCAACCAGAAGAGACTAACCACCGAAATTACAACCCGAACAATGTGCTCCCACCTTTGATGTGACTTGATCTACCAAGCAATATCATAAAAGAGAGCTCATTATCCACTATGCTACATCTTTCCTCACGAAGATGAGGATGACCTTCACAAACTTCCCGGGAAAATCACAAGGTTAAAACCTCATGGATGACACCTAACCATCTAGGAAGAAATCCCAAGAATAAAAAGCACGACCGAAGGCCAATCGTCAATCCCAAGTGCTCCAAGCAAAACATCCCTAACTCTCTCCTCACAAGATCCAAAAACCACACTCACATGAAGATTTTGGCTCAATAATTAAGAAGTGAGTGAATAGAAACCCTAAGAGAGCTAGAGGAATATGGGAGAAAGGTGTGACAACCAATCCCCATATTTTGTTGAAAATGTTTGAAGGAACCACACGTTTATGTAAAATATTTATTTCCATTATGATATCTGATATTGTTAATATATATTCACATATAAGTAGGACCAAAATGCACATCCTTCCCACCTAATTTGTTTTCTTCCTTAGTCTCACAATGCATTGCAAAAAATCTATGACAATCCTCACTACTAATACTATTGATATATTAACCGATTATATATAAAAAAATTATACCTTGATAACTAAGACATGTTAAAAATGTAGCTAATGTGCATATATACTTAGAAATATCACATACTATTTTTTAAAAACTATTATGCATAAATATATTAGCTAAATAGATAATATAAGCTTAAATATGGGATTCCTTGAAACATCTAGTCTCAAAACAGGGGTTTCTTTTAAAAAAATACTATACGTGGACTTTTATATTACACATGCCTCTAAATCTAGGTTTCATGAAATTTACTCTAGCTATTATCGTACAACTTTCCCGTAGCATGCACATGGTTTCTCTAGTTTTTTTTCTAAAAGCGGTTGAACCTCAACATAAAATTCCTCTAAAAGCCCTATGTTTTCAGCCAATCCAAAGGAATTTCATTGGATCTTTGAATGGCTATTCATTTTATCCAAACAATCACATAGGAAAATTTTTCCATATGATTAAATGCATGCAACAACTCTTTTTTTCCCCAAAGGAGTCTGGACTCTTTTGAAATACTCCATAATAGATTGGAGCTTCCAAATCCTATAGAATTATTTAAGAATGGCTCAATGCATGTAAATTTTAGAAAAAAGTTATTGTGAACTTCAATCTCTTAGAAATTTTCCTTCGAGTCGTATCTCTCTCATTCAATTTTTTGCAATTTTCCACATGGTTTATCCAATCATTCATTCATTTTTATGTTTTTTAATTCTCCATTTTACATATGAATTCCTATTAAAATTATATGTTTTACTACTACTACATTATTTCAAAGGTGGCCGAAAGCTATATCTTACGAACAGGAATAAATACGAACGTATGTACGAAGCATGAATGCATGATGTCTGTCTTCGTGTCTGAAGATGCATGATCCACACGACCGATTTTTCTACAAATTAAACAAGATGCTGGGGAGTACTAATTAAGTACGTACGGTACACCCATTTGGCTAAAGTACTATCATACGTGGAATTACCTAGCTCACTTCCATATAATGCATCCTCATCAACGGGGAAATGCAATTGTCAACAAAAATTTAATGTATGTACAGGCTTTTAGGGGCGCTCGATTGACACCATTAGAACATGTTCGAATTTTGAGCCTACTAGGGACTCTTATCTGATTCGCACGTAAGCAACAAGAACATATTTTATAAGCGTTTGTATAAACATAAATTTGGATATGATTTCTTCATTAATACAACAAAATACCTTTTATTACTCTTCTTTTCTTTTAATATATCTCATACAACATTTTTTTTAAATAAATGCTAAGAGTCGACTCTAAGCCGTTGTCATGCATAACATCCACTTTTCTTTCTCCTTCTCTCTTTCCTCCACGTCACCAAATTTGCTTACGTGACGATTAATAGAGTCTGCTAATAAACACTTTTGTACGTGCCCTTAGTTTCTATGGTACCTTAAGTGGTGGCATGAGGTACCTTGTCTGTCTTTTTCTGTTTTTAGAAAAAACTATATACGTTATCGATAAATCATAAACGTCTTTTTTCTGAAAAATAATAAAAGATATGTATCCTAAATAGGAATGGGTAAGACAGTTAAAAAAATATTTGCAATTTAGAGGGATTCAACGACACATACACAGTCAAATGTTATAGGACACATAGCTACATATTTATATTGAGTAAAATGCATAGTCGGTTTCTAAATGGTCTCAAATTACAACTATCTTTTAGTTCCCTTTTTATCCTCTTACATTTCTTTTTATACTCTATGTGGCTGCCACACGGGTGGTGATGTGGCTGCCACCTCAATTTCCCCCTTTTATGCTCTTACATTTCTTTTTCCCCCTTTTATTTCCCGCCCTCTACACATGTGGGAGAGCTCGGTGGTGGCAACTGCAAAGGGAAGGCAACTGCAAAATATAGTGAATACTACCTTTGATATAGAAATTATCGTTCTTGGTTTATAACGTGAGCCGATCAACTAGTGTACGCACCGCTTCCGCCCAAAAAAAAAAATTGGGTCTAGACTACTTTATCACTATCAACACTAAAATAAATACTTTCTAAGGGAAAATTATATTAATTTACCATCACACAAAGAGGATGCTTTCTAAGGGAAAATTAATGAATAGATGACTTGCTATCGGTCTATCCATAAATATTTGACCACGGCCGATGCTTATTAAATAGTACAACTTAAGATTGCAAAATTAAGTTATATTGTCGCGATTTTAGTAGAAGTAGAACATCCTATTTTCTATAGATTAACCAATATCAGGGCTTCAACTCAAAAAGGCTAAATAACTCTATCACCAAACAGAATATATACTAAGAATGTTTGCTGATGGGAGAATAGCAAACTAGCCACTGAACCAGAATAATCATGACTTCCACTTGAGAAGACTAAACTAAGTTACATAGTAATAACTCCCCATGATAAAGGTGATACATTGTATTCTAGGCTTCCTAGCTAGAACTATCATGAATATCGATGACTCTCATGTGTAGGTTTTTATTGAGTAATGATAAAATGGTTAAGGGACTAGTGATGTGTATGATATAAGTAAAAACATTGGTCCCAAATGTATAAACATGATGAATTGTGACCCTAAGGATAAATTGGAGAAAGATCACGAAAGGACCAAATATTGTTTTCAAATTTTGAAAACATAAATAAAATATTTTGATACATATCTACATATGGTCTTTGCACCTTACCTACCTAATAAGTGCCTCTAAGGATAAATTGGAGAAAGATCATGAAATGACGAAATATTGTTTTTAAATTTCGAAAACACAAATAAAATATTTTCGATGACATATCTACATATGGTCTTTGCACCTTACCGGCCTAATAAGGGGGTGTTTAGATGGCAAAAATTTTTGGCAGGTATGTCACATCGGACGTTTGACCGGATGTCGGAAGGGGTTTTTGGATACGAATGAAAAACGAATTTCACAGCTCGCCTGAAAACCGCGAGACGAATCTTTTGAGCATAATTATGTCGTCATTAGCACATATTGGTTACTGTAGCACTTATGGCTAATCATGGACTAATTAGTCTCAAAAAATTCGTCACATGATTTCTCACATAACGGTGCAATTAGTTTTTTGGTTCATCTATGTTTAATTCTTCATTTAGATGTCCAAAAGATTTGACGTGGTGTTTTTAGAAAAAAATTTTGAAAACTAAACAAGGCCTAAGTATCGAATAAATTTGGTCAAAGCACGGAGAAAAAAAGAGACAATTACATCACATATTGAAAGTACGAGCAGCGGAAATAGACACATCATACATATATAGCATTTTGCATGCATTATGCTATTCAAATGTGATTGAACGATACATATATATGCTTCTCTCTGTGAAGCCATATATATATATATAAACATGGGCTTTTTTATTATTCTTAAAAAGTACCTCAAGGTTGGTATACTAATACCTTGAGGTAATTTTTCAACTATGATAAAAAAACTCATATGATACAGTTACACAAACGAGAAACATAGTATTCTAGTACAGTATACATAATTAAGCTAGCTATAGGTTGCAGCTTCAACTTAATTTATTAATTCTACATATATATATATCTGCAGCCGACTCTCCATGTGTATTTTGCTGTTCAAGTGTTGATTAGAGGCAGAGGAACGAACAGATCAATCTCCCTATTGTTCACGTCCTGAAGAGGCCTCGCGTTGTTCTCGTAACCCTGCAGCATACGTGCGTAATGCATATCAGAGAATAATTAAGAGCAAACGAAATATATATAACTAACAAAAACTCTTAATTATAATAATTTATCAAAAGGTTAAACATTTGAACTTACGGCGAGCACAGGTTCCTTGAGAAGTGCGAGTTGGGACAGTGACACGGTGTGCACCTGAAAAAACAGAGATGGAGAGCATATATATGAACATAATTCAATGAACCTCCTTAACCATCCGAAACTAAACATGATTTGAGTTTATCTTTGTGTATATAGTATTTATACGACATTTAATACTATTCACAAATATTAAAAAAATATACATATAGTCTGAATTAACTGCTTGCTAATATATATTTTATATGCATACCTTCCTGACAACGGTCCAGATGGCACCCTCAGTGCAAGGTGGTGTGGTGAATGAGCCCATGTAGCGGTAGTACACTGTATCCCGCCCCTTGGCTACGTTTGGATCCACCCCACCGGTGACCACCTCCTCCTTGCCTTCCTGGTTTGTTACTCTAATAATGTATTGTCGCAACTGCAATGATAATATTTATAGCTAGGTTAATTCATATCGTGATGAATTTACTTTAATTAACTCTTGTAATTTGTTGGTCTGGCTATCTCTCTAGATCAGGAATAGAATATGAGATCATATGAGTAAAGGTCGAGAAACCTAGTCACACTACCATGTAGGCACATAGAGAAATGATTTCACGTATGTCAATAACCACATCAAAATCTTTAAAGTTACGTGAGATGGTCCTCATTCTTATGTTGGGAAAAGCTCTATTAAATTGTTGTTGTAGTTATAGTGTGTATATCTATCATAGTTATAGTTATAATTTTTTAAATAAGACAAACAATCAACATATAATAAAAAAATCAATAGTATTCTCCATTAAAATATATATAGAGTAATACTCCATCCGTCCCTAAATATTTGACGTCATGGACTTTTTATATATGTTTGACTATTCATCTTATTAAAAAACATAATTAATAATTATTTTTATATTTTTATTTATTGTTAAATATACATTTATGCATATATATTACTTTACATATTTTATAAAAGAATTTGAATAAAACGAACGATCTAACATGTATCAAAAAGTCAACAGCTTCAAACGTTTAGGAACGGTCAAACGTCGCCGACGCGGCCACCGTCACCGCAGCGGCAGGGATGCCACCGTCGACGTCGCGGCCACCACGGCCGCTACAACCGACGTCACCCTGGTGGAAGGGATGCCACCAACTACAGGCAAGGGCGCCGCAAGGATGGTCGACCACAAGGAACACTCGTCATTCTCGTCATCGTTGTCGATCCCACAGCAGCGCCCCAGCCTAGACTCATCAATCCAAGAAGCCATCATGGAGGCAGGGCCAACGTTGTCTAGTGCTGCCTCGACATGTATTTTCTCGCATGATTTTGGCCATATGGTTACTATGCAAGCGGTGGTGCCATCCACCCTGACAGAGTCAACATCCACGTTGGACATAGCTACTAATCAACCCAAAGGCACAAAATATTCATATTGTGGATTCATGGTTACATGTATTTGATTATCATCATCCTATTGTGCAGCAAGTGGATAATAATGTTGGAAAAACGTTAATTATTCCTAAAGTAGGATCATCTTTCGAATCAGAGGATAAAGCTTACGAGATGTACGACACCTACGCTGGTAAGGTTGGATTTAGCATTAGAAAGAGCAAGATAAAACGCCGAGCAGATGGTACTATGTATCAGAAACATATAGTCTGTAGTAACGAAGGACATCGAGAAACTAAGTCATCACAGGACACTACAAGGACAGAGTGCAATGCTCGTGTTCAATTTAGTGTCAGCAGAGAAGGGATTTGGACAGTGCAAAAGATTGTACTTGATTACAATCATTATCTGGCTAGTCCAAATAAGTTGCACAAGCTACGGTCCCAGCGTCGTGTTATAGAAACAGATAGGCAGCTAATTGGGCAGATAAGGGAGGTCGGGATGAAGCTAGCATAGGTGTATGAGTTTATGAAGGAGTTTTATGGAGGAGCTGAAAAAATGCCATTCTCACATATGGATTGCAACAATGAGATTGGTCGTGAGCGTAAAAAGTACCTAAAAATCCAATGATGTACAAACACTTTTGGAATATTTGAAGAATAAGCAGTTAGAGGATCCAACCTTTTATTATGCCATGCAAATAGATAAGGAAGATGGATGG
Source organism: Oryza brachyantha (assembly GCF_000231095.2). Lineage (NCBI taxonomy): Eukaryota > Viridiplantae > Streptophyta > Magnoliopsida > Poales > Poaceae > Oryza > Oryza brachyantha. The sequence goes on from NC_023170.2 coordinate 12,217,594, forward strand.
ATAGCTAATTTCTTTTGGGCTGATAGTCAGTCAATAATGGATTATGCTTGCTTTGGTGATGCATTGTCGTTTGACACGACATTTCAGACTAACAAGTTTGAAATGCCTTTTGCTCCGCTCCTTGGAACCAATCATCACAAGCAAACAATAATTTTTGGGGCTGCACTGTTGTTTAATGAGACTATTGAGTCATTTGTTTGGCTCTTTGAAACCTTTTTGAAAGCAATGTCAGGCAGGCATCCCAGCACAATTTTCATTGATCAAGATGCAGCCATGGCAGGAGCAATTGCTTATGTATTTCCAAACACAAGTCATCGTCTTTGTTTGTGGCACATTTATCTAAATGTTGCTAAACATCTGTGTCATGTGATTCATAAGCATCCCGAGAAGTTTCTTCCTGATTTTAAAAGATGTGTCTATGAAGACAGATCAGAGTTTTACTTCAATAAAAAGTGGGATGAATTGTTGCATGAGTATGGCCTTGAGGACAATGAATGGATGTTAAACCTATATGGTTTGAGGGCAAAGTGGGCTGCTGTGTACCGTGACTCATTTACGGCAAATATGAACTCCGCTCAAAGAAGTGAAGGTATGAATAACGTATTCAAGAAAAAGATTTCGTAGAAGATTGTGTTTTTTGGAACTCCTTGTAGAATGTGAAAAGGTTTCCGGTAGTCTTCGAAGAAATGAGTTGGATGAAGATTTCCAATCACGTCGGAAAAGCCCAGTTACTTACATCCCTAATCTTCCTATATTGAAGACCACATCTGAGTCATATACAGGGAGGATGTACAAAGAGTTTGAGGAAGAATTTAAAGAACAATTTTCATTCTCTTGTGAATTGTTACAAAGCGATGGATCCATTTTGTCATATATGGTTACACATATGTACTCTGATTATGGAGCAAAGGTCATATTCAACAAACTAGATATCACTATTACATGTGCTTGCAGAAAATTTGAATCTATAGGTATATTGTGCAAGCATGCCCTCAAAGTCTTCAATGCGAATAATGTTTTTAGTTTGCCACCGCAATATATATTGCATAGGTGGACAAAATATGCAAAGAGAGGGTTTTATATTGACAAACAAGGAACTAAGAAGGAGAGTTTGAAAACGTGTGATGATTTGAAGAAAGCCATAGATAAGTTGGATTTGGAAGTAGATAATACTCTAAGAAGGATGCAGGAACAATCTAATGAGGTTCCTCTAGTTTCGATTGATTGGGCTACAGACACGTTAAAAGGTACAATATCGTTTAGAATTCCTCAGGTCGTAAAAGGCGCAAAGAATAAACGAAGTACCATCTCCCTCAAAAAGAAGAACGGGAAGAAAAAGCAAAACTGTAAAAAGAAAGTAGGATCCTAGCAATTCTAGCATGGTTTTTCTATTTCTGTCTTCCATAGATAATTTTATATGTTTCACTATAGGAGGAGATTCGAAGAATGCAACAGAAAACAGCTATGAAGATGTTGCTCCTGAGCAATTTGACGTAAGACATGACTTAAACTATATTCACTTATCTGATTTTTATTTAGGTATAATGCAGTTGGAATAATTTCATATATATGTCACATGATCTGACCATGGGTGCTAGTGCCATAATGTCACACCCGGAGTTTTATCCTAAGTCTAAAATCGTAAAAAAAGAAATTCGTAAATAATAATTGGCTTAATTAACTCAGGAAAAATCCCTCTAAAGAAATTAATTTAATTAAATCAGGGTTCGCAAATCAATTAACAGGATTTAAACTCAAATTGCAGAAGTATAAAATTTGGCCAAACAAATTAATTTAAAATTCGGCAAAAGTGAGGTTTTTCTTTTTTCCTCCTTTTTCCTTTTTTTCCTACCTTCCCAAATTGAGCCGAAGTCCAATTTGCCTCCCCTTCCTTTTCTTTTTCCTTTTTCTTTTCCCTCTCCACCTTCCCGGGCCGGCCTAGCCGAGCTGGCCCATCTCCCCCTCCAGGCCCGCCCAGCCGAGCCGGCCTCTTTGCGCCGCCCGGCCCGCTTCCTCCTCCCCTCTCCCGCGCGCCTTTCCCCTCCGCCTGGGCCGCCAGCTGCCGGCCCAGCTCGCTCGTCCGCGCCCGCAAAGTCTGCCGCCACCTCCCTCCTCCCTCGCGCCACTGACAGGCGGGGCCCGCCTGTCAGCGACCGGTCCGGCCGCCAGCCGAGTCCGCCTCCGCCCCGACTTCGCTGCGCCGCCGCAACGGCCGCCGCCGAGTCCTCGCCGCGCCCGACTCGGTCTCCACCTGTCGCCCCGCCCTACCCGGCCTCCCCGCGCTATAAAACCCTCTCGCTCTCGCGCCGCGGCCGCCTTTCCTCCGCTCGACCGAACCACCGCCGCGCTGTCCTCCTCCGCCGCCGCGGTCGATCTCGCCGCTTGCGCCTCGCCACCCTCGCCGCCGGCTGTCACCCCGTGTCCCGCCGTCTCGCCGACCCGCCGCCGTCGTTCCCATCGCCGGTGAGCCTCTCCGCTCCCCTCTTCCTCTCTTTTCCTCTCCGCGGGATGCCGCCGAGGCCACCGCCGCCGGCGTGTGTGTGCGCGCCTTGGACATTGCCATCGCCACTCCGCTTGCCGTCGCCCCCGCCTCGCCGTCGCCGACGCAAGCCTGTCATCGCCAGAGCGCCGCCACCCTCCTGTCGCACTGTCGACGTGGTCCTCCCCGAGCCGCCGCTTTCCTCCCTCTTCAACGTCGCGCTCCTAGCTTCGGCGCCGACCCCCGCGTCGCCGCCCATCGGGTCGTCGCCGTTCGCCGCCGCCCGCCGGTTCGCGCCACTCGTCGCCGGACGCCGCCCTCCGCCGGTCGCCGTCCGTCGCGCCCGAGCGCTACCGCCCCTCTCTCTCTCTCCCGGCCGAACTCCCTCCCCGCTCCTCTGTGCTAGGCCGCTGACGAGCGGGCCCCACTCGTCAGCCGACCACCCCTCCCTCTCTCCTCTCTCTCCCTCTCGGGCCCACCCGTCAGCCCCTCCTCATCTCTCTCCCTCACCGACAGGTGGTCCCCTCCCATCAGCGCCTCCTCTCTCCTCACTGACGTCAGCAGCCCAATTAATTGCGCAATAATTGATTTAGGACTTTTCTGTTTAGTTTAAAAATCCAGAAAACTTCTAAAACTCATAGGTGATTCTTCTAGTCTCCGTTTAGGTCCATTCAAATTTCATTAAATTCATAAAATTGTCAAGAATCTATTAAAAATACTTTCTTTTACTATTTCAGTAGAGTTTGTGCCTGTTTTATTTATTTTTATGCTTTGTCGCTTTGATTCGGACCCCACCGAAGAGCCGGTTTACTTCGAGATTGTCGCCGAAGTACCCCAGGGGCCAGAGCAAGGCAAGTGGCACTCATCTTTGATCATATTGAACCTATCATTGCAAATTCCCCGCTTTATTTATTCAAATATGCATTGTTTTAATTAAAGTATTTACTGTATTTATTTTTCGGGTCAACCTTATTATTATGCCGTTGATTATCCAACTTTATTCTTGCTAGACCAAGGGTAACTTGATTAGAGTGAGGCCTAGGTTAAAGCTTAGCCGTGCTTAGAACAAGTAGCTCGTGGGATCACATTTAATCTTGATTAGCTCTGAATAGCTGTAATAATGATTCATCACCCGGTTCGGGTTATTGTCCACTAAAATATGATAATGGTGGGCTGTGGGTGCATGGTTTTGAGAGTCGCAGCCATGGCAATTAAGGACCAGTTCACGGGAAACCCTGGAAGTAATTAAGTGCTAACCACATGCCGAAATGGGTAAGGTGGGATTTGAAGCATGGCTTCGAACTATTTGACGTACCCACGGCAAGGGTAGGCGTGATGGAGTATGGACGGGCAATCGTGGTGTAACGAAAGCGTCTGCTGCTTCCGGATCTACCAAGGCACAAGAGGGGACTGCCCGACTTGGTGTAAAGGAGGGGGTGAAACCTGAAGTGCGGCGCGATTAAATAGGGAGGGTTATGTGACGGGTCCTATCACGGTCTCATTTCCGGTATGCCATGGTGGTATGTCGGCGCACGTTCAAGTGTAGTGGAGTCATGTCTTGTGGGTACAGTAGTACACCTCTGATTAGAGTAAAACTATTCGAATAGTCGTGCCCACGGTTAAGGGTGAACTCCCAGCTTCACTGTGATTAGTGAACCTTTAATAACTTGGGTAAACTGGTTTTCACTTGGGACTACTGCAACGTGGTGTAACGTTGAGTAGTGGTCGGGCCTGTTGCAACGTGGTGTAACGTTGGACACAGATCGCCCGTCTGCAGGATGAGATCGACCGTTTGAAGAAGGAGAACGCCAGACTTAAAGGACTCCCAGAGCCCGGTGGTGCAAGGCTTCGCACCACGGCAAGGAAGCGAACCCATGGGCCACCAAGAGTTCAGTCTCACCCCGGTGCCCCCGGATGAACCAAGACCACTGATCCAGATGATACCAACCTCCCCAACCCCTGTGCCCGAGGAAGGTGTCTCCCCTTTCAACGTTGCAAGGAACCGCAATGGCACCGTCTCAGTCTTTAGCAGCAGTGAGTCCGCCTCTGGTGAAGATGAAGACGGTCTCCCCAACAACTCTAGGAGCCGATCCGAAGACGAGTAAGAAGATCCGTCCCCTGTCGTTGATCGTCGCTCTCCTTCCGTGCCCTAGACGTCACCTTTAGCTTCGTTCTTAGTCGTTGTGTGCTAGTTTTGGTGCGTTAGGTTTGCTTCGCTTGGGGCTAGTGGTGAACCATAGCAGTAGTGGGGTTATGGTTGTACCGCCAGGAGTTGTGTGGTTTTTAAGTGTGTTTCTTAAGCAAGACAATTACTGTTCATTAATTAAATAAAGCCCACGTTTGCTTAGCCGCTTCTTTTTCTTCTTTCTCTTTCTGTTCCCTCCCACCCCTGCAGATGGTGAACACTAGCAACGACAACTGCGACACCGACCAGTCCAGCACCGGAGGACCTCCCCCACCTCCTCCACCAGAGAACCCTTCACTCGCTCAGATCCTCGCTAGCCAGACACAGATGCTCACCCTCATGATGCAGCAGATGCAACAACAGCAGCAGCAACATCAGCAAGTGCTACAACAGCTCTTAAACCAGAACCAGAACAACCAACAGCATGGACCACCCCCAGTGCAGTCCAAGTTGCCAGAGTTTCTCCGTGTCCGTCCTTCGACCTTCTCAAGCACTACCAACCCTATGGAGGCAAATGATTGGCTCCATGCTATTGAAAAGAAGCTCAACCTACTGCAGTGCACTGACCAGGAGAAAGTCTCCTTCGCCGCACATCAACTGATGGGTCCCGCCTCTGCTTGGTGGGATAATTTCCTGGTTACCCGCACTGCTACCACGGAAATAACTTGGGCGGAGTTCTGTCTTAACTTCCGCAAAGCTCATATCCCTGATGGGGTAGTCACACAGAAGAAGTGTGAGTTCCGCGCTTTGCAGCAAGGTACCAAGACGGTGACAGAGTACCTTCATAAGTTCAATCGCCTAGCGCGATATGCCCCCGAGGACGTCCGCACTGATGCCGAAAGACAAGAAAAATTCCTCAGAGGTTTGGATGATGAGTTGAAGAAGCAGTTGCTTTCGGGCGACTATGCTGATTTTGAGAGGTTGGTCGACAAGGCCATCCGTCAAGAGGACCAGCACCTCCAGATGGACAAGAAGAGGAAGGCCTCACAGTTCAGGTCTAACCAGCCGCCTCCTCAGAAGCCCCAGTTTCATACCGGCCTGCACCCATAGAGTCAGCAGCACGGGCAATCCACCTTCATTGTCCGCCAGCACCGTCGCTTCAACCCCAATAATTTCAACAACAGTGGTTCGTCCCAACGTGCTCCACCACAACGTGCGCTCTCTGCACCAGCTCCCCGACAACATAACGCTCCTCCACCAACAGATCAACCTCCTCCAACCAGGAAGGATGCAGGTGCAAAGCCTGGAGTATGTTACAACTGTGGCGACCCAGGTCACTTCGCCGACAAGTGCCCGAAGCCGAAGCGTAGCAGACAGAGGTTTGTGCAAGCTCGTGTTAACCACGTCACTGCAGAAGAAGTACAAACCGCACAAGAAGTAATACTAGGTACGTTCTCTGTCAACTCCGTACCTGCTACAGTACTTTTTGATTCTGGTGCTACGCATTCTCTTATTTCAAGCAAGTTTGTGAGAATGCTTGGGTTAAGAAGGGAAAAGTTAAGAAACCCGATGCGGGTTAGTACTCTAGGGCATAGCATGTTTTCGGACCTTTATAGCCCTAATGTGCCCATAGAAATCCAAGGGACACCGTTTCTAGCCAATCTCATCCTTCTCGAATCTAAAGACCTAGATGTCATTTTGGGAATGGACTGGCTTACCAAGCATCAAGGAGTGATTGATTGTGCCAAGCGTACAGTCACCTTGACTAGTGAAGGTGGTGAAGTGGTGTCTTATCAGTCGCTGGAGACAGTAATAATCGAGACCAGTCTGAATTAGATGGAAGCAGAAGAGCAACCCGTAGAAGCAGTTAAAGACTCAAAGAAGTTGGAAGACATACCAGTGGTTTGTGAGTATCCGGAGGTGTTTCCAGATGATCTCACAACGATGCTGCCAAAAAGAGAGATCGAGTTCCGTATCGACTTGGTACCAGGAACTGCACCGATCTATAAGAGACCCTATAGGATGGCAGCTAATGAGATGGCAGAAGTGAAGAAGCAAGTGGATGAACAGCTTCAGAAAGGTTACATCCGACCGAGTACCTCGCCTTGGGGTGCCCCGGTTATCTTTGTTGAGAAGAAGGACAAAACTAAGAGAATGTGTGTGGACTATCATGCTTTGAACGATGTGACCATCAAGAATAAGTATCCTCTGCCAAGGATTGATGATCTGTTTGATCAGTTGAAGGGAGCCAAAGTTTTCTCCAAGATCGATTTGAGATCAGGGTATCACCAGTTGAGAATTTGGGAAGAAGATATTCCCAAGACAGCATTCACTACTCGCTACGGCTTGTATGAATGTACGGTAATGTTGTTTGGGCTTACTAATGCCCCGGCATTCTTCATGAATCTCATGAATAAGGTGTTCATGGAATACCTGGATAAGTTTGTGGTTGTCTTCATTGATGACATTCTTATCTACTCCAAGTCAGAAGAACAGCACGAGCAACATTTGCGGATCGTGCTAGAGAAGCTAAGAGAACACCAGTTGTATGCCAAGTTCAGCAAGTGTGATTTCTGGCTGCGTGAAGTGAAGTTCCTTGGTCACGTAATCAATGCGCAAGGTGTAGCAGTGGACCCCAGTAATGTGGAGTCAGTGACCAAGTGGACCCCACCTAAGACGGTTTCCTAGATCAGGAGTTTCTTAGGACTTCCTAGATATTACCGCCGGTTCATTGAGAATTTCTCGAAGATAGCCAAGCCAATGACACAGCTGTTGAAAAAGGAAGAAAAGTTCAGATGGTCTATCGAGTGCGAGAAGAGTTTTGAAGAGCTTAAGCAAAGATTGGTGTCAACACCCGTATTGATTTTGCCAGATCAGACGAAAGACTTCCAGGTTTACTGTGATGCATCCAGATCAGGGCTTGGATGTGTGCTAATGCAAGAAGGAAAGGTGGTTGCTTATGCCTCTCGTCAGTTGAGACCACATGAGGGTAACTACCCGACTCATGATTTGGAACTAGCAGCTGTAGTGCATGCCCTAAAAATCTGGCGACACTACTTAATTGGTAACAAGTGTGAAGTGTATACGGACTATAAGAGTTTAAAGTATATCTTTACACAGCCGGATTTGAACCTCTGCCAGCGAAGATGGTTAGAGTTGATCGAGGATTATGATCTAAGCATCCATTATCACCCAGGTAAAGCAAATGTAGTTGCAGATGCTTTGAGCCGAAAGAATTACTGCCATGCCGTTGTATCAACGGAAGTTTGTGAGCAGATACAGCAAGAGTTTGAATGACTAAATTTGGGTTTAGTCGAAGAAGGTTTTGTGGCAGCCCTAAAAGCGCAGCCCACATTGGTGGATCAAGTTCGCCAATCCCAAGCAAATGATCCGAAGATAGCCGAGCTAAAGAAAAATATGCAAGTTGGTAAAGCTCGAGATTTTTCAAAACATGAACATGGAACAATCTGGATGGGAAACAGATTGTGCGTACCAGATAACAAGGAGTTAAAGGAGTTGATCCTTCAAGAAGCTCATCAAACCCAGTACTCTATTCACCCCGGGAGTACCAAGATGTATCAAGACCTCAAAGAAAAGTTTTGGTGGGTCAGCATGAAGAGAGAAATTGCAGAATATGTTGCCTTGTGTGATGTTTGTCAACGAGTCAAAGCAGAACACCAAAGGCCAGCAGGACTGTTACAACCTCTCCAGATTCCAGAATGGAAATGGGAAGAAATCGGGATGGATTTCATCACTGGTTTACCAAGGACCGCTGCTGGTCATGACTCGATTTGGGTAATCGTTGATCGATTGACGAAGGTCACCCATTTCATACCAGTTAACACTACCTACTTAGGGAAAAGGCTAGCTGAGATTTACTTGGCTAGGATCATGTGTCTACATGGAGTACCTAAAAAGATCGTTTCTGATCAAGGAAGTCAGTTTACTTCAAAGTTCTGGCAGAAGCTACAGGAAGAATTGGGGACCCGACTGAATTTCAGTACAGCTTATCATCCGCAAATAGATGGTCAGACGAAAAGGATAAACCAGATTCTTGAAGACTTGCTCCTAGCTTGTGCTCTTGACTTTGGCGGAGCATGGGATAAGAATTTACCGTATGCGGAATTCTCCTATAACAACAGTTACCAAGCCAGTTTGCAGATGGTACCGTTCGAAGCTTTATGTGGGCGGAAGTGTCATACACCCCTTTTCTGGGATCAAACCGGAGAACGTCAAGTTTTTGGGACTGAAGTTTTAAGTCAGGCGGAAGAAAAAGTCAGAATAATCCGTGAAAGGTTGAAGACAGCTCAAATCAGACAGAAGAGTTATGCGGATAATCGTCGAAGGGACCTAGCATTCGAAACAGGAGACTATGTGTACCTCCGCGTCACCCCTTTGCGAGGAGTACACTGGTTTCAGACCAAAGAAAAGTTGGCACTACGGTTCGTGGGACCATACCGAATAGTGGAACGTAGGGGAGAAGTTGCATATCAGTTAGAACTCCCTACTAACATGGCCGGAATCCATGACGTGTTCCATGTGTCACAGCTCAAGAAATGTCTACGTGTGCCTGAAGAACAAACCAACTCCGAGCACATCGACCTACAAGAGGATTTGGCCTACGTGGAGAAACCAGCACGGATTCCGGAAACTAGTGAAAGGAAAACTCGGAACCGTGTGATCAGATTCTGCAGAGTTCAGTCGAGTCACCACTCAGAAGAAGAAGCGACATGGGAAAGAGAAGATGAGCTCAAGGCCGCCCATCCACACCTCTTCGCTAGCACCTCCGAATCTCGGGGTCGAGATTCCGTTTAAGGGGAATAGGTTTGTCACACCCGGAGTTTTATCCTAAGCCTAAAATCGTAAAAAAGGAAATTCGTAAATAATAATTGGCTTAATTAACTCAGGAAAAATCCCTCTAAAGATATTAATTTAATTAAATCGGGGTTCGCAAATCAATTAACAGGATTTAAACTCAAATTGCAAAAGTATAAAATTTGGCCAAACAAATTAATTTAAAATTCGGCAAAACTGGGGCTTTACTTTTTCCCTCCTTTTTCCTTTTTTTTCCTTCCTTCCCAAATTGGGCCAAAGTCCAATTTGCCTCCCCTTCCTTTTCTTTTTCCTTTTTCTTTTTCCTCTCCTCCTTCCCGGGCCAGCCCAGCCGAGCCGGCCTCTTCCCGCTACCCGGCCCGCTTCCTCCTCCCCTCTCCCGCGCACCTTCCCTCTCCGCCTGGGCCGCCAGCTGCTGGCCCAGCTAGCTCGCCCGCGCCCGCGAAGTCTGCCGCCACCTCCCTCCTCCCTCGCGCCACAAACAGGCGGGGCCCGCCTGTCAGCGACCTGTCCGGCCGCCGGCCGAGTCCGCCTTCGCCCCAACTTGGCCGCACCGCCGCAATAGCCGCCGCTGATCCTCGCCGCGCCCGACTCGGTCTCCACCTGTCGCCCCGCCCTACCCGGCCTCCCCGCGCTATAAAACCCTCTCGCTCTCGCGCCGCGGCCGCCTTTCCTCCGCTCGACCGAACCACCACCGCGCTGTCCTCCTCCGTCGCCGCGGTCGATCTCGCCGCTTGCGCCTCGCCACCCTCGCCGCCGGCTGTCACCCCGTGTCCCGCCGTCTCGCCGACCCGCCACCGTCGTTCCCATCGCCGGTGAGCCTCTCCGCTCCCCTCTTCCCCTCTTTTCCTCTCCGCGGGATGCCGCCGAGGGCGCCGCCGCCGCCGTGTGCGTGCGCGCCTTGGACATTGCCATCGCCCCTCCGCTTGCCGTCGCCCCCGCCTCGCCGTCGCCGACGCACTCCGTCGTCGCCGGAGCGCCACCACCCTCCTATCACGCCGTCGACGTCGTCCTCCCCGAGCCGCCGCTTTCCTCCCTCTTCAACGTCGCGCTCCTAGAGTCCCCGCCGACCCCCGCGTCGCCGCCTGTCGGGTCGTCGCCGTTCGCCGCCGCCCGCCGGTTTGCGCCGCTCGTCGCCGGACGCCGCCCTCCGCCGGTCACCGTCCATCGCGCCCGAGCGCTGCCGCCCCTCTCTCTCTCTCCCGGCCAAACTCCCTCCCTGCTCCTCTGTGCTAGGCCGCTGACGAGCGGGCCCCACTCGTCAGCCGACCGCCCCTCCCTCTCTCCTCTCTTGTCACGCCCAGAAATTCCATACACGAATTTCTAAACTTAATTATGTATTAAATCCCTGTCCAGGACCAGCCAGGGTACACAAAAAGACAATGTTGATTACATAACCATCGTTCTTAGAAACAACTGAAAATAACACTTATTCTAGCGGAAATGCAGCGGAAAGAAAGGTAGACTAGCTCCAGCGGGTACGGCTCTGGTCCATAGGCAAAGCTTCGATGGCAGACCAGCTCACTCCTGAGAGTCACCTCCAACGGACTCAACTTCTAGCTCTAGAGAGGGAAGAAGTTGGGCAAGGCTGAGTACAGACCACCGTACTCAACAAGTAACACGGAAAAGGTGCAATAAATGATGCATAGGGAATAACAAGGGCAGGCTAGGGTTAGTTGCAATAAGGCAGCAGTTAAACAAATAACAGAGATTAAAATGAATAAAGTTAATTGAATACAGTAAAGGATAAGTATATAACAGTTGTAAAATACCACAACACTGTCCAACGTTACACCACGTTGCAACAGGCCCAACCACCACTCAACGTTACACCACGTTGCAGTAGTCCCGAGGGAAAACCAATTTACTCAAGTTATTAAAGGTTCACTAATCACAGTGAAGCTGGGAGTTCACCCGTGACCGTGGGCATGGCTATTCGAATAGATTATACTCTGATCATGGTGTACTACTGTACCCACAAGACACGACTCCACTACACTTGAACGTGCGCCGACATACCACCATGGCATACCGGAAAGGAGACCGTGATAGGACCCGAAACATAACCCTCCCTATTTAATCACACTGCACTTCAGGTTTCACCCCCTCCTTTACACCAAGTCGGGCAGTCCCCTCTTGTGCCTTGGTAGATCCGGAAGTAGCAGAGGCTTTCGTTACACCACGATTGCCCGTCCATACTCCATCACGCCTACCCTTCCCTCGATACGTCAAATAGTTCGAAGCCATGCTTCAAATCCCACCTTACCCATTTCGGCATGTGGTTAGCACTTAATTACTTCCAGGGTTTCCCGTGAACCGGTCCTTAATTGCCATGGGTGCGACTCTCAAAACCATGCACCCACAGCCCACCATTATCAATATTTTAGTTGACGTTAACCCGAACCAGGTGATGAATCAATATTACAGCTATTCAGAACTAAGCATGATTAAATGTGATCCCATGAGCTATTTGTTCTAAGCACGGCTAAGCATTAACCTAAACCTAACTCTAACCAAGTTACCCTTGGTCTAGCAATGAATAAAGTTGGATAATCAACGGCATAATAATAAGGTTTACCCGAAGAAAATAAATACAGTAAATACTTTAATTAAAACAATGCATATTTGAATAAAGAAAGCGGGGAATTTGCAATAATGGGTTCAATATGATCAAAGATAAGTGCCACTTGCCTTGCTCTGGCCCCTGGGGAACTTCGGCGACGATCTCGAAGTAAACCGGCTCTTCGGCGGGGTCCGAATCTAAGCGACAAAGCACAAAAATAAATAAAACAGGCACAAACTCTACTGAAACAGCAAAAGAAAGTATTTTTAATAGATTATTGACAATTTTATGAATTTAATGAAATTTGAATGGACCTAAACGGAGACTAGATGAATTACTTATGAATTTTAGAAGTTTTCTGAGTTTTTTAACTAAACAGAAAAGTCCTAAATCAATTATTGCGCAATTAATGGGGCTGCTGATGTCAGTGAGGAGAGAGGAGGCGCTGACGGGTGGGGGCCACCTGTCGGTGGGAGAGAGGGGAGAGGAGAGGCTGACAACTAGGCCCGGGAGGAGAGAGGGAGGAGATGTCTGGCGGGTGGGAACCGCCGGCCGCGCGAGAGGGAAACGGAGAGGGGGAGGAGAGCGTGGCCGGCGGCAGATGCGTCACACCGCGGCGGCACGACGGGGACGCCGGGCGGCTCGGGGAGGCAACGACGGCGCGAGGAGCGCGGCGGTGCGGCGAACGGCGGGAACGAGCGGCGCCGGCGGAGGGCGGCGACAGCGAGGCGGGGGCGACGGCAAGCGGATGGGCGACGGCAACGTCCAAGGCGTGCACGCGCACGGCGGCGGCGGCGGCGTCGGCGGCATCCCGCGGAGAGGAAAAGAGGGGAGGAGGGGAGCGGAGAGGCTCACCGGCGATGGGAACGACGGCGACGGGTTGGCGAGGAGGCAGGACAGGTGGCGACGTCCGACGGCGCGACGGCGACGACCGGGCGATGGGATCGGGGTGGCGGTGGTGAGGTCGGGCGCGGCGGTGCGGCGAACGGCGAGAGGATGCACGGGCGCTGGAGATGCCCGCCGTTAACGACGAAGGCGGCAGCAAGTCGGCAACGGTGAGGCGGAGGTGGTGACGCGGCTGGACGGCGACGAAGGGCGTCCGGTAGCGAGATCGAGTGGCGGCGACGACGGGGCAGCGCGGCGGCAACTCGGGCGGGTGGAGGAAAAGGGTGAGCGGCGGCGCGAGGCGACGGGGATTTATAGTGCGGGTAGGCCCACTAGGGCGGGCGGTGGTTGGAGACCGAGTCGGGCACGGCGAGGACTCGGTGGCGGCCGTTGCGGCAGCGGCGGTTGCGGCGCGGCGGTGCGGCAGCGAGGCGGACTCAGACTCGGCCGGCGCGGCGCAGGCGCGGTCGCTGACAGGTGGGCCCCGCCTGTCAGCGGCGCAAAGGCGGAGGGAGGCGGCGACGGACTTTGCGGGCGCGGCGCGGGCGAGCTGGGCCGAGCGGCGGCCTAGGGGGAAGGAGGCACGCGCGCGTGGGAGAGGAGGCTGGTCGACTGGGCTGGCCGAGCGAGGAGATGGGCCGGCTCGGCTGGGCCGGCTCGGGAAGGAGGAGAGGAAAAAGAAAAAGGAAAAAGAAAAGGAAGGGGAGGAAAATTGGACTTCGGCCCAATTTGAGAAGGAAGGGAAAAAGAAAGGAAAAGGGAGGGAAAAAGGAAAGCTCCACTTTTGCCGAGTTTTAAATTAATTTGTTTGGCCAACTTTTATACTTCTGCAATTTGAGTTTAAATCTAGTTAGTCGATTTGCGAGCCTCGATTTAATTAAATTAAGTTCTTTTAGAGAGATTTTTCCTGAGTTAATTAAGCCAATTGTTATTTACGGATTTCTTTTTACGATTTTAGGCTTAGGACAAAACTCCGGGTGTGACATCTCTCTCCCTCTCGGGCCCACCCGTCAACCCCTCCTCATCTCTCTCCCTCACCGACAGGTGGTCCCCACCCGTCAGCGCCTCCTCTCTCCCGCTGACGTTAGCAGCCCCATTAATTACGCAATAATTGATTTAGGACTTTTCTGTTTAGTTTAAAAACCCAGAAAACTTCTAAAATTCATAGGTAATTCATCTAGTCTCCGTTTACGTCCATTCAAATTTCATTAAATTCATAAAATTGTCAAGAATCCGTTAAAAATACTTTCTTTTGCTGTTTCGGTAGAGTTTGTGCCTGTTTTATTTATTTTTGTGCTTTGTCGCTTAGATTCGGACCCCGCCGAAGAGCCGGTTTACTTCGAGATCGTCGCCGAAGTTCCCCAGGGGCCAGAGCAAGGCAAGTGGCACTTATCTTTGATCATATTGAACCCATTATTGCAAATTCCCCGCTTTCTTTATTCAAATATGCATTGTTTTAATTAAAGTATTTACTGTATTTATTTTCTTCGGGTAAACCTTATTATTATGCCGTTGATTATCCAACTTTATTCATTGCTAGACCAAGGGTAACTTGGTTAGAGTTAGGTTTAGGTTAATGCTTAGCCGTGCTTAGAACAAGTAGCTCATGGGATCACATTTAATCATGCTTAGTTCTGAATAGCTGTAATATTGATTCATCACCTGGTTCGGGTTAACGTCAACTAAAATATTGATAATGGTGGGCTGTGGGTGCATGGTTTTGAGAGTCGCACCCATGGCAATTAAGGACCGGTTCACGGGAAACCCTGGAAGTAATTAAGTGCTAACCACATGCCGAAATGGGTAAGGTGGGATTTGAAGCATGGCTTCGAACTATTTGACGTACCCAGGGCAAGGGTAGGCGTGATGGAGTATGGACGGGCAATCGTGGTGTAACGAAAGCCTCTGCTGCTTCCGGATCTACCAAGGCACAAGAGGGGACTACCCGACTTGGTGTAAAGGAGGGGGTGAAACCTGAAGTGCGGTACGATTAAATAGGGAGGGTTATGTGACGGGTCCTATCACGGTCTCCTTCCGGTATGCCATGGTGGTATGTCGGCGCACGTTCAAGTGTAGTGGAGTCGTGTCTTGTGGGTACAGTAGTACACCTCTGATTAGAGTAAAACTATTCGAATAGCCATGCCCACGGTTAAGGGCGAACTCCCAGCTTCACTGTGATTAGTGAACCTTTAATAACTTGGGTAAACTGGTTTTCACTTGGGACTACTGCAACGTGGTGTAACGTTGAGTAGTGGTCGGGCCTGTTGCAACGTGGTGTAACGTTGGACAGTGTTGTGGTATTTTACAACTGTTATTTACTCATCCTTTAATTGATTCAATTACCTTTATTCACTTTAATCTCTGTTATTTGTTTAACTGCTGCTTTATTGCAATTAACCCTAGCATGTCCTTGATGATCCCTATGCATCATTTCTTCCCCTCTTTTCTGTGTTATTTGTTGAGTACGGTGGTTTGTACTCAGCCTTGCCGCTTTTCCCCCTCCAGAACTAGAAGTTGAGTCCGTTGGAGGTTACCCTCAGGAGTGAGCTGGTCTGCTGTCAAAGCTTTGCCTGTGGACTGGAGTCGTACTCGTTGGAGCTAGTTTACCTTTCTTTTCGCTGCATTTTCGTTAGAATAAGTGTTATTTTCAGTTGTTTCTAAGAACAATGGTTATGTAATCAACATTGTCTTTTTTGTACTCTGGCTGGTCCTGGACAGGGATTTTAATACACAATTAAGTTTAAAAATTCGTGTGAGGAATTTCTGGGCGTGACACATAACGCCACATTTCAGTATAGACAGGAATTCTTATGCCATGGGTGCTCCATATATCCAAGGAGGATATACAAGTCTGTTAATTGGAGTTGATCAAGGGAGCGCCAACTGTTAGGAAATTAAATTTTCAGGGAGCGCCAAATCATGAAAATATGTAACCTTAAGTTGCTTTGTAATGTCTCCATGAATTATACTACATATTTGTATCAGTTGGAGTAAAGTTTGAATCTGTTGGAAAAAACTGCACTCTGTTGGAATCTGTCATTTTTTCTTCATGTGAACTTGTCATTCATTTGAGTGAACCATATTATTTATATGGCTTGCACTGCTCTTTTATCATAAATGAATGATGCATTTTTAAACCAAATCAGAAAACAGGATTGCATACTTGAAACAAAAATATGTATATTTCAGATAAAAAGATGCACTTGTACATTGATCCCATGAAATCTTGGTACATGGACACTCTGTCATTACAAGATATCAAGCTCACAGCCACCATCTAGCATTAGCTAACTTGATCTTCACACAATATCAGGCTCACAGCCACCCTCAAGCATCAATTCACATGTGACAGCATGGTTCTGAACATCTACATTGTTAAAACATTACAATTCAGATTGACACACACTCTGTATCCTGGTGGTGGCTCTCGGCCCTTGCGCCCAATACTTGACACATTGCTCCGCTGAGACAGATCAATGTGCCCAACATCTTTGCTCTGGTGTACTTGCACTTCTAATTAAACTTCTCAAACCTGTAGAGATCAACAATCAGCACCGTACATATATATAAAATTTTCAACAGATTTTGATTCTTGTGTTCCAGTAAAATTGTGTCTCCGCTATATCAAACTTATTTGGCCCTTCACAATTAGACAGATCAATGTGCCCAATTGTTCCCTCTCTGCTATACTGTGCTGCTATTTGTGGCCTGCAAGGTTGCAATTCAGAAATTTTAGTTACATTCTAGTGTTGTACAATAAATAAATATATAGATAAAATTAACTTTTTGCTTGTCCCGGCAGTAGCAGCGGCTACTTGTCCCAGTGGCAACCTTGCTCGCTGCTCGGCAACTCGGTGCCTCAGAGGTTCGCTAGAAAAAATGGTGTCGGCACCGTCCAATTGCTCTCACGCACACGCAGCGGCGCTTGGTAGTCGGGTAGGCTCGGAGCGGCGAGGGGCCCTGTAGGGAGGTGCGGAGGGACATTGCCGCATGCGCGCTGGAGCTTCGGGCGGCGAGGGGCTCTGGACGGAGGTGCGGAGGGACATCAGGAGCAGTGGACCAGCGGCAGGGAGAGACGTGACTACGGCGACCGCGATGAGGGAGTAGATCTGGAGCTGAGCCGACGCAGCGCCGTCTGGAGCCGAGCTGAAGTCGAGCTAGCAGCAATTAGCTGCAATTTAATCAGATCGTAGGGGGCAGACACGTGGCATCCATTTGGATGGGGGTGCAGAGGGGCTGGCCTGTACCCGGGCTCCACCAAATTTTTTCCGTCTTTGATCGATGTGTGTGCATGGTTTTGGAAACAACTTGATTTAATTGGTTCCTTCAATTCGTCTATGTTGAGAGAGATATGTGCACAGTGATCACATATGATATGATATACTCCAAATTTATAGAGAGAAATTAATCTGGATACAACGTTTGTTCAGATTCATTTCTATAAGTTGGTTTTTTCAGTGGAGATATCTGTTGTTCAGAAAAATTATATGGATTAATCCGTATATATCGTGTTTGTCTATATATATATATATATATATATATATATATATATATATATATATTCATCGCTATAAATTGTTTTTTAATTAATGGTTGGCGTATTGACAGAGCTATATATACGTACGTACGTACACAGAAGTAGTGCATGCAGGGTACGGTACAACTAGAATTGTCCAGTTTTGTGTGCGCGCATATATAGATGCACAGATACGTTCCGGCCGACCCAAAAGGCCGCAACTGTTGATCTCGCTTTGAAGCCATGTTGGCTGGCAATGGCATGCAAATGCATTTAATTATTTCTCCCGTAGTAGCTTAATTAGTGGCGCATCAACGAATTTAAATTTATATACTGGTACGTATCTTAACATTACGATCCTATCACCGTGATTTAATTAAACTGCTGGTTAACATCAATAAAATTAAAATCTTTTGTTATCTTAAAAAATTTTTTTGCGTATAGCCAAAGACTATGCATGTCTTTTGGTTGATGAAACATAAAAGATTATATAACTTTTTATAGTCATTTAACAGTATAAACGATGAAATTAACTGCTATAAAAGTAAAAATATACTCCACAATAAACTTCAATATTGATAAACTTCAGAAAGTATGCATGTAAAAACAGAGCAATAATATGTAAAAAAAAAACACAGCCTACAATATTCATGACCCCTGCCATCATAGTCGTTTTGACTGTGTGCTTTGGGTAGACCATGCATTCAGCTAAATCATAAATAATTTGGCTGGTATGCCTGTTTAATAATTACTTGTATTAAGTTCCAAGTCTACGATTATGTATCGTCTTATATTTCAGATGTTACTGCTTGGATGAAAGTGCAAGGCTAGTTATTTTTCGTGGGGCGGACTAGCTAAGCATGATTATGGGCTTGCGAACACTTGTGGGATAGAGCTTTGGTTCGAGTCTCGTGTAGTATGTATTTTGTTTGATTATCACCATCATCGAGTGGTTAGTTTGAGTGACACATCTTGTAGTCGACAGGCAAGCTATCCTATTGGGTATTTCTATTATTCCCTACTTGGTATGCTGATTATTAAGTTGGAAGATGTCAACCGTGTTAGACACATTGAGAATTGAATGGCTATTTATGTGTGTATTGATCCCACTCATCCAATAGCTTGTGATAATCGCATTGAACATCATGTATATATCCCAAGTTCTTTCTAGTTGCATCGTCACAACTACCCTCTATAGCATATCTCCTGGATATGGATACAGTACATATTCGGGGTCTCAATAGTTGGCAATATTCCTCTCCATGGCGTAGAATTTTTTTTAACGAGAGGACTCTATCCACCAAGTAGGCCAACTCAAATACAAATTTTAAAACCAAAATATAAAATTTGAAATGAATTTTAGTTAAATTTGATGGAACTTAAAAGGGTTCTTTATCTCTACAGGGAAACCTCCTCAAATTTGGTTGGAGTTAATTAAAAACATTGAAAATTTGCTTTACATGAAAAGAACAAAATGGTGATGTGTGTCATTCCCTTGCCATGTCATTGAGGGCTCATTCAGATTACAGGGTTTTTGAAGGAGTACTGTTCATGGTTTTTTTCTACTGTTCGTATTGCAAAAACCAATCACAGGAAAATTTCCTATGTTGTGAGTTCTATGGGAAAATCACAGGAAAGAATCCATCGACTCCAAGATCATGTTTCATTTCTTTTGCCCTTTCCTATGTCTTTTCTATGTACACACAAAAGACATATCTTCTATATTTCTATGTTTAATTTTCTAATCCTTTGTATTTCATCTAAATTTCTTTCCAATTCCTACAAATTTCCTATTCTACATTTTCCTATCCTGCATTCTGAATAGGCCCTAAATTTGATTCCAATTCATTTAAAACTTTAAAACTTTGTTTCGTTCAATTTCCCCCTTCATATATTAAGTAATCGAGAGCTTTCATTTTCATAACTATGTTTTTTATGAAGATAACAATTATGTAGGAGCAAAGGACAATATAATCATTTTGAGAAAATCAACGGTTACCTCAAGGTCAACTAAAGAAATTTATATAGAAGAGATCAAAATAAAATGTCAATGACATGTTGTAATACTCTAGCCCACTCATGGGTGGAACTGTCCATTGGGCAGCATGGGGTGACCGCCCCAGCTACGGCCCGCGTCGCCCCAAGCCCCTACATGCTGCGACGATGCAAGTCTGCAACCCAATTAAGGAAGGCAAGCAGAAAGCAAGTAGCCCACCGGGGAACAAGCAGATGGTAAAATTATTAGGTAGGCTATAGGAGGGCGGCACTACGGAAGGATGCAACAATTAACGAGCAGCACAAATTAATCAGCAATAAGAGCCTTCTCGGCTATGAATATAATCAAGACTACTTTGCGTAATAGGATGCCGATGAATGGTTCAATGACTTGATATTATGATATATTGAGAAGGATATTTTTAGATGACTTGATTTTGAAAAGGTAAAAAAAAATGGTTCAAGCCACAGGTGATCGTTGTAGAATAGATTTGTAGAAGCCTTCTAGAGACCGTAAAAATGTAAAGTGATTTATTTGTAGTATGTCTTCTTATATATTAACCAATTTTTAAAGATATTTGACTAGTTAGCTATCAAATTAATTTTCTTTTTGTAAATTGATAGGTCTTCTGCTATTTTTTAGCACACAGTGAAATATATATAAATATATATTAGTATACGGTGAACTATATATTATTGTAGTATTATGGTATCGATTATGTTTATTTGTTCTTATCAAATCCGCCTCATCTATTTTTTGTTCCTGGTTTCGCCATTGAGCCCATTCATAGTGTTTCAGCTTGTGTGTGTTCTTGTTCCAGTTTGGTCTATTAAGCCAGTGTTTAGTTGGTGGGATTAGTTCCATATGGAAAGTTAAGATAGGTTTGGGCCGGCTTATGTACCCAATTCATCTTAAGTATAGTACCTTCAAGTTAACCCTTTTATATGAAATGAGAAAGATAGTGTAAGTGAGATGATATACGAATATATGGGCCCACTCACCATATAGAGTGGACTATGTGGATTTGAGGGTTGGGGTGTTACAAGTAGCCGATGCAGCCCTACTTGCAGTGCATGCATAGCCATGTTCCCACTTGCACAATTTGTAACATGTATGAAAACAAGCCACCCTATCCATAACTCATCTGTACAATCGTATGATCTTTCGCACATCTAAGCCTATCTTGCGTCACAGATCTTTCTAACATTTGCATTGCCAATAATCTTTCTAATGATTGACCATTAATATTTTTAGACATTTAGATTTATTTTAGAAAAAAACTCATGTTTATCACTAATTAAAATACGGTTATATTGTATTACAAGCTTGTTATTTATATGTTAGTATGAAGATACATGAAAAGTTATAGTCAAATTGACACCTCAAATCCTCCATGAAAAGTCAAAACATCAAAATTTTTTCATTGAGTATCATGATAAAATACCCTAATGTACCTATGGAGTGAGTAATAGTTAGTTGCCTTGGTTGTTATCTTATCTCTATAATCAAATGGTTTGTATACTTTTATGGTTGTCCTTATGACAACTATTACTTTCACTTAATACTAGGGTATATCAAAATAGAGAAGACACTTTATTTTCCCATTAAAGTTGACTATATCCCTTATTTACCCTCATGAAACTATCTCTCCTTTATTGTCCTCCTTTTTTCAACTTTTCTTCCTTACCAATGATACATTATAAGACCATTTTGCCCTTTGTGAAAAGATTATGTGTCACACCAAAAGGAATTCCTACCTGCGTTACGAAAACTAAAAATGGTGTTTTATGGACAAATGATGATGGATTCCACTATGGTGCAATGGCATTATTTATTCATGGAGCTATTTCAAACACATAGTTTTACATTATTAAAAAATTATGATAATTAGTTTCTATTGGTACTATGTATATATGAGAATATATATTATTATGGAAAGAGAACGATTTGAATTACACCCCTATTGAGTGAGTACGAATTACTCCCCTAACCCGAAAACCAGATATTTTTCTCCCTCAACTAACAATATCATACGAAGAACCCCTCAAGCAGCTTTGAGGCTGATTTTAGCTTCGACTTACACATGGCCGTACCTGTAGCTATCCGAATGCTTTATCTATTTACGAACGGGAATAATACGAGCATGTGTACCAGGCATGGATGCATGGTGTCTCTCTTCCTGTCTAAAGATGCATGATCCGCACGACCATTTTTTTCTACAAACAAGATGCTGGGGGTAATAATTAAGTACGTACGGTACACCCACTTGGCTAAAGTTCTATCATACGTGGAATCACCGTTAGCTCACTTCCATATAATGCATCCTCATCAACAGGAAATGCAATGGTCAACAAAATATTAATGTATGTACAGGCTTACTCCTAAATAGGTATGCTCTCATATTGCCATTAGTTTCTATAGTACCAGAAATGGTGGCATGAGGTACTTTGTCTGTCTTTTTTCTTTTTTTTTCTTTGTCTCTACCAGTACTAAAATAAATATTGTATCCGTTTTATATCGTTAGACGTTTTGATTTTTTAGTGTCAAATTTCTCCAAATTTGATTAAATTTGTAGAAAAATGTAACAACATACATATATACCACACAAAATTAGCTTCATTAAATCTAATACTGATTGTATTTCTTCAATATAATATTTTGTTTGCGTTGAAAATGTTACGTTTTTCTATAAATATAGTCAAACATAAATAAGGTTGACTTTGAAAATAAAAATAAAAATATCTTATAATATGAAACGGATGGAGTATCACGTAAGATGTAGCACCCTTTAAATTCTTATTGATCGTTTCAAAAGTACTAGACATATATACTTGGACAAAGAAATTATTCCTATGTTTTTGCTTATGCTTATGCTTATAAGCCAAAATTTAAATTTTCAACCTTAAATTTAAAGTTGATTTTAGAATTTTTCGCCAAAGTTTATTTCCCAGCATTGGCTTTTAGATCACCCTAAGACTTCAACGTTTAGTTTGTACTATTAATGTAGATAGAATTGTACCACCACACTTTCTAAGGGAAAATTAATGAATAGATGACTTGCCACTGTGGATTTGGACGCTAAATTAAGTTATATTTTCGTGTTTTTAGTAGAAGTAGAACACCCTATTTTCCAAAGATAAATCAACACTCATTCATGGCTTCAACTCAAAAATGCTAAATTACGTTACGTAGCAACAACTCGACTGCCAAACACTAGATAGTAAGCATGTTTCTCGATGGGAGATCGAATAGCAAACTAGCCATTGATCCATCAATAATCATGAGTTCATGACTTCAACTCAAGAAGACTAAACTAAGTTATACAGTGATAACTCCCCATGGTAAAGAGGATACATCGTATTCTAGGCTTCCTAGTTAGCTAGGATGGTCGGGGGTCATGACTAATTGTATGGGTTATACATAAAAGAATATATTGTTTGAGATATTATTGATCTTAACCATTTAATTAAGTGAAATCAAGGTGATACGAATAAGCTACTATAGGAGAAATGAACATTTGCATGCATTGCCAGCCAACTTGCCATGAATAATCAATCGAGATCAACAGTTGCGGCCGGAAGCCCTGGAACACACAACTGGAGAATGCTAGTTGTACCGTACCATGCACTGCTGCTGTGTACGTACGTACAGTTCTATCTATACGTACTCTCTCTGTTCAAAATAGAGAAACAACTTACCAGGACAAATCTGGACAAACGTTGTATTCAGATTCATCCCTGTACTTTTTTTTTTCTACAATGGATCGAGAGCCTGTTTAAAAAATCTAATTTATATGGATATGAATTTGGACAAATTAACACTGTACTGTCCATATTGAACCTTACATATCGATCAGGTGGCACCTAGAGATTAGTCAAAGACGCAACCAATGCTAGCCGTGTACGTGCAGCAGCTTGTGCTCCCTGGTGTACGTACGTT
Source organism: Oryza brachyantha (assembly GCF_000231095.2). Lineage (NCBI taxonomy): Eukaryota > Viridiplantae > Streptophyta > Magnoliopsida > Poales > Poaceae > Oryza > Oryza brachyantha. Next base: position 12,240,930 of record NC_023170.2, read on the forward strand.
GCTCCCAACTTGACATGCATGCATCCCTCCACGTAGCTACCATGCTCGTCCGTCTATAAATATCGATAGCTGCCACGGCCAACCTCATCAGCTAGCTCCATCGATCTCCCATCTCCACATAGCACACACAACTCGATCGTCAGAAAAAATGAGCCTCTCCCGCCTTCTCCTCCTCCTCGCCGCCGCCGCCGTGGCGCTGCTACAGTACCCGGCGGCCGGAGCCGGGGAAGACGAGTACGGCTACGTCCCCGGCACGCCGACGGGCCCGGAGAACTGGGGCAGGCTGAAGCCGGAGTGGGCCACCTGCAGCACCGGCAGGATGCAGTCGCCGATCAACCTCGGCCTCCTCGACCTCGTCACGCTGGCGCCGCGCCTCGGCTACCTCAACTACACCTACCAGAACGCCAACGCCTCCGTCGTCAACCGCGGCCACGATATCATGGTCAGGTTCGACGGCGACGCCGGCAGCCTGCTCATCAACGGCTCGACGTACCATCTCAGGCAGCTGCACTGGCACACGCCGTCGGAGCACACCATCGACGGCCGGAGGTACGACATGGAGCTTCACATGGTGCACCTCAACGCCCAGAACCAGGCGGCCGTCATCGGCATCCTCTACGTCCTCGGCAACCCGGACTCCTTGCTGGAAGAGGTTTCTATTTGATTCACCGTTTTTTTATACTAACTCCGTCCCTAAACGTTTGACGCCATTAACTTTTTATATATGTTTGACCATTTGTTTTATTTAAATTCTTTTGTAAAATGTGTAAATTAAGTTCTATATATGCATAAAAGTATATTTAACAATAGATAAAAGATATAAAATAATTAATAATTATATTTTTTTTAATAAGATGAATAGTCAAACATTTAGGGATAGAGGGAGTATTACTCTATCTATATTTTAATGAAGAAAACTATTGACTTTTTTATATGTTTGACCGTTTGTCATATTCAAAAAATTATAACTATAACTACGATAGATATACACACTATAACTACGACAACAATTTAATAGAGCATTTTCCAACGTAAGAATGAGGACCATCTCACATAACTAAAGATTTTGACGTGGTTATTAACATACGTGAAATCATTTCTCTATGTGCCTACATGTTAGTGACTAGATTTCTCAGCCTTTACTCATATGATCTCATATTCTATCCCTGATCTAGAGAGATATAGCCAGACCAAAAAATTACTCTAGTTAATTAAAGTGAATTCATCACGACATAAATTAACCTAGCTATAAATATTGTCATTGCAGTTGCGACAATACATTATTAGAGTAACAAACCAGAAAGACAAAGAGGTGGTGGTCACCGGTGGGGTGGATCCAAACGTAGCCAAGGGGCAGGATACAGTGTACTACCGCTACATGGGCTCATTCACCACACCACCTTGCACTGAGGGTGTCATTTGGACCATTGTCAGGAAGGTATGCATGTAAAGTATATATTAGCAAGCAGTTAATTCAGACTATACGTATATTTTTAATATTGATTTATGAATAGTGTTAAATGTCATATAAATACTATATACATAAATATAAACTCAAATCATGTTTAGTTTCGGATGGTAAAGGAGGTCCATTGAATTATATATGTTCATATATATGCTCTTCATCTCTGTTTTTTTTTTCAGGTGCACACCGTGTCACTGTCCCAACTCGCACTTCTCAAGGCAGCTGTGCTCGCCGTAAGTTCGAATGTTTAATCCTTTGATAAATTATTATAATTAAGAGTTTTTCTTAGTTATATATATTTCGTTTGCTCTTAATTCTCTCTGATATGCATTACGTACGTATGCTGCAGGGTTACGAGAACAACGCGAGGCCTCTTCAGGACGTGAACAATAGGGAGATCGACCTGTTCGTTCCTCTCCCTCTAATCAACACTTGAACAGCAACATACACATGGAGAGTCGGCTGCAGATATATAAATATGTAGAATTAATAAATTAAGTTGAAGCTACAGCCTACAGCTAGCTTAATTATGTATACTGTACTGAAGAATACTATATTTCTTGTTTGTGTAACTGTGTCCTATGTCCTCATGGTCGTCGTCATCTTACTATACACAAGTCCACTGTCAGTCTCCAGCTAGCAGATGGCTTCACAAATAGAAGCATATGTATGTATCGTTCAATCACATTTGCATAGCATAACGCGTGCAAAATGCTATATATGTATCTCTTTCCGTTGCTTGTACTACCTCCGCTTTTTAATATATAATGTAATTGTCTTTTTCTCTCCTCCTTTGACCAATTGGTAAAGTGCGAAGGTATATCATATATCATAGAAGGTACTCCCTTCATGTTTTTTTTATTTGACGCGCACCCTTAATTTTTATATCTACGGCTAATTGTTTGTCTTATTAAAATTTTTGTGCAGAATGCAAAATTAATTATATGTTATTCCCAAAGTTTCTTTAATAATAAATTAAATCATAACATAATAATTAATAATGATATATTTTTTAAATGAGACGAATGGTCAAATATAGACTCAAACATCAAAGGTAAAAAAGAGAATATTTTAGTTATGTATAGCAGGTTTGGTATTGCTAATATATTATGTTACTTAATGTACTTACTTGTGGACTAGTGCTCGTTGTGCTCATGGATATTGTTGCTTTTAGATGTTTATGTCGTGGTCCTTGAAAGATCGATGGAGTAGCCTAGGGGAAATATTTTAGTTATGTTGTTGCTAGTACATTATGTTTTCAAAGATTAGTTCTTCCCTCTTCCTTTGATCCCCTCCTTTTAGTGATTCTTCTGATTGAAGAATTTGCGATGCATCGGCTCAACTTGATTCAAGGCTTGACTTGAATAGAGTTCAGACACATCCGTTAGTGACAGCTGAGGGGTTTATCAATATAGATGACCAGATGGGTCGCCTAGCCTAACACGGCCTAGGCATGACCGGGCCCATCCTTAAAACTGTCGGGCTGACACAACCCAATCTGCGCGTTGGGACTAGGCGGGCCTGCCCATGGGCCGCACCAATGGCCTAGGCACGGTCCAACAAGATTTAGGTAGTGTCGGGCTGGCCCGAAAGCATGACATCCTATCGTACTTTTGTACTAAATAAGTCTGTTCTTTGGGTCATGTCTTATATGCATGGCTAGTAAAAAAAAATTTTCTCCCTCTTTCTTCAGGCTATGTCTTATATGACTAGAATAAATCTATTTTATGTATCTCTTCTCTTTAAGTTAAGCCTTATGTGACTGAATTAAGTCTATTTTAGATGTTTTAACAATTTTGCTTTCCTACTCATTGGACCGGGCTAAGCTTTAGCCCGGCCCATCGTGCCAAGGGTGCCAAGGGAACCACCCAATTGTCGAGCCAGGCTGGCACAAGCTTGACACCAGTCGTGTCGTGTCGTGTCGTGTTTGGGCCAGGCCCATACCGTTGGTAGGGCCGTCGGGCCTTAGGCCATCTAGCCATCTATATTCATCAGTGTCGGAATTACACTGCGCTATTGGATAACCAACACTGATGTGCCTTGCCAAACCGGCACAAAAGACCTTCCACGTGGTAGTGAACGCAACCAAAGTTGTACATGCGACTGCTTGTGCATGCTTCCAACTTGACATGCATGCACCCACCCTCCACGTAGCTACGTACGTACCTTGATCGCCCGGCCCTGTATAAATACCCCTACAAACCTAGCTGCCATGGCCACCCCCAATCAGCTAACGACTAATTAGCACACACCGGCAACTGGCCGGCCGCTATATACATGAGTCCCTCTCGCCTTCTCTTCCTCCTCGCCGCCGCCAACGCCGTGGCGCTCGTGCTGCTTCCGGCGGCCGGAGCCGAGGAAGACGAGTTCGGCTACATCCCCGGCACGCCGAGGGGCCCGGAGAACTGGGGCAGCCTGAAGCCGGAGTGGGCCACCTGCGGCGGCGGCAGGATGCAGTCGCCGATCAACCTCCGCCTCCCCGACCTCACGCTGGCGCCGCGCCTCGGCTACCTCAACTACACCTACCACCAGAACTCCAACGCCTCCGTCGTCAACCGCGGCCACGACATCCAGGTCAGGTTCGACGGCGACGCCGGCGGCCTGGTGATCAACGGCACGGCGTACCGGCTGCGGCAGCTGCACTGGCACACGCCGTCGGAGCACGCCGTCGACGGCCGGAGGTACGACATGGAGCTGCACATGGTGCACGTCGACGCGCGGAGCCAGGCCGCCGTCGTCGGCGTCCTCTACACCGTCGGCAGCCGGGACGAATTCCTGCACAAGGTGTCCATGGTTTAATTAACAGAAATCGGTTTGATTAATTTCGTTGCTTAGTTGCATTCATGGCCAAGCTTTTCATCGTGTTAACTATAATATCATTGACGTTTCATACTTTCATGACGCCCATGTTAGTTGTGAGACACATGCATGCAGTGCAATTAGAGCAAATGAACACTGACACAAATGTTATATATATTAGTGGTGGCTTTCATTAAACCGTCACAGATAGATTTCCACATATGTATATTTTTATGTGTAAAGTAGACTGGTAGTGACCAAAGTCATCAGGCTATATATGAAACAATGTTGCATATGCTTATGCAGTTGGAGCCATATATTATTGAGATTGCAAACCAGAAAGGCAAGGAAAAGATGGTGAATGGTGGTGTGGATCCAAATGTGGCCAAGGGGCAGGATACTGTGTACTATCGCTACATGGGCTCCTTGACCACACCACCTTGCACTGAGGGGGTCATCTGGACCGTTGTTAGCAAGGTATGCATATATGTTATTGCAATCGACTTCGTAAAACTTAAAATGTTACTTCTTCGTTCAAAAGTATTTGATGTATAATATAAGTTTTGTTTGACCTTCTAAAAACATAAACTATCAATAGTTTTCTTCTAAATAGTTAGTTTGAAAACAAAAGGCTAAGATAGCATATAGATAGACTTTTCATACCATCATATATATATATATATATATATATATATATATATATGAAAATTAGATCTTACTACCAGGTGTAGCTACTCCCTGCACGTTCACGATGAAAAACATTTTCATAACTATTTCTGCCCCCACCCAACAGAAAGTATGGACACTATTAAATCTCATGCGAATGATATAAAAGTTTGTACTTTCTGTTGGAAGAGAGAAGAAATATGTACAGAGGTGTTTCTACACCTTAGACGTGAAGGGAATAGATACACCTGGTAGCAGGATAGATGCTTCCTCTATATATATATATATATATATATAGACCTACCAATTGTAGAAGTAGGATTTTTGGCAAGCAATAAGCACTTAAATAATACAATTTGAGTGTACCAGATTCTTTATCATTTTGAGGAAAAGGTTTGGGAGTAAAGGGAAACAACAGAGGGATTCGAATCGAACCTAAATGGGAATGACATGAAAAATCTTTTTTAAAACCTATCATTATGGGCGTGACGACGATATACGAGAGGAATAAAAAAAACTCGTGATTGGTGTGGGGGGGAAGATCTGGTTATGAAATTGTTTAAGAAAGAGTCGTCTCATTTCCTTACTTCTTTGTTCTTTCGAATTCATTCACTTCGACGGCTGGCGCTATGCTAGCTTTGCATGATTAGCTCCGGCAGAACAGGTACTGCATTTCCTTAGTTGGAAGGAAAATTAGATCCTACTACCAGGTGTAGCTACTCCCTACACGTTCATGATGAAAAATATTTTCATAATTGTTTCTGCTCCCACCCAACAGAAAGTATGGATACTATTAAATCTCATGTGAATGATATAACTACATGTATAGAGTTTGTACTTTCTGTTGGAAGAGAAAAGAAATATGTATAGAGGTGTTTCTGCACCTTAGACGTAAAGGGAGTAGCTACATCTGATAGTAGGACAGAGGCTTCCTATATATATATATATATATATATATATATATAATAACACCTGGTTTTTTACTGTGGGCTGCTATTTGTTGCGGCTATTATTTGTTATCTGTGACAGATGATCCTCTATCTATCACGGACCAAATGGTATGGGCATATCATAACGGGCGTTTACACGAGCGCATTACCCTATTACGGATCTCTCGTGCCCGATGGGATGTTTTATAGTAGTGGGATATGTATATCATGTTGTGTTAGTTTTGATAGGTGAGCAAGTGAACAAGTGTTCTCTGAAATATATGTTCCTTTTCTCTATCTTTTTTTTTTTTAGGTGCATACCGTATCGCTATCTCAGCTTGCACTTCTGAAGGAAGCTGTGGTTGATGTAAGTTGACCAAAACTGCTCAATTCTCCACGCACATTTCCTCGCTATCTCAGCTCTCGTATATTTGACTGAAAAATTGTCAAAAATAAAAAACAAAAACAATATAAATGTCAATTAATAATACAACCTCTGGAGGTGGGGGTTTTCCCCCTAGAAGGATGTTCCTAAAAAGTCATGATTAATTAATCAATTAAGTAGCTCTTAATATGAATATGGGATAATATATATATTTCATGATTAACTCTTAATTAATCACTCGATGTGCAGGGTAATGAGAACAACACGAGGCCCCTCCAGGAGGTGAACAGAAGGAGCATCGCCCTGTTCCTTCCTCTCACTCTCCTCAACACATAACTAAACACGCCATGACGTCATACATACTACTAATGTCATATATCCTTTTTCGTATTAGCATGTTTTGTCATCGTCGTCATCATCATCTTATACTATCTATTTATACAATACATATGATATATAGTCCACTGTCAGTGTCAGTTTGATCACATTAATTTGCATATATGGCAATTGGCATAATTAATTCATGATTATGCTCAATCAATCATACAAATATATATGTATGTATCTCTTTCGGATGCTTGGCTACGTGTGTATGTTAGTACTCGGACTAAATAAAATACTACTATTATTGATTACGTATGTCTCTCCATGTTGATGTTTTTTTCATGAGATCAAGGATGTCACGTACGTCTAGCAAAAGAAATCAAACTCAAATAGGACCCTGCAGCTGGAATTAATTATTGTAATGATTCTAGATAAACCCATGTACCTGATGATGTACGTACGTTGACCAAAAATCAACTTAATTGCCATATATAAGGTCTCATTTGAAACAATGAATGTGTGCGGAAGATTTATAGGATTTTAACTAAACTATGGAATTAACAAAGGATTGGAGGTTCTAAAATCATTTTAGGTTTCTTAGGAATGGCTCAGTGTAGGTTTTAGAGAAAAGTTAGTAAGATTGCTTCGAAAAAAAATCTATTTTGTGTATGCATTCATACGATAATCTTGTTTTCTATTCCCATGGTTTACAACTTTTACGTTCGCAACATCAAAATGCAACATTTGGTTTTTTTTTTTAGGTGTAATTTCAAAATCAATTAAGTGCTTTAAAAAAATCTTAGTCAAACTTCAAAAGTGTGATAAAAGGAAAAAAATATATAATAGGTGAAAAACATGGATCACAACACTAAGATATATACACTCTCATCTTTTCTCTTATGTTTATGCTTATAAATTAAAATTAAATTTTCAATCTTAAATTGTAGTTGGCTTTTGAGTTTTTTCTATTATAGTTTATTTTTAGCTTTTATGTTTAAACCATTAAGAACATGTGTATTAAATTGTTATTTATAAATTATTTCCCGTTTGTAAATATGCCGTTTGGCATATTGCTTTAATAAACCAAAAAAAATGGGCACCATAACGCAAAATGTAAAATAGGACGTTTTCTACAAAGGACCATGGCTAAAGCCAGCTAGCAAGCCAATGAAGCATGCATATCAACTCCTAACATATGATCAAAAAGATGGGCAAACACTAGCGACAAAAGCACAGCTGTATATGGGTATTATTTATAGTCACCAAAATTGAAATTATGGCGAATAAAATCATGTGCTCACTACTCCTACAATATACTACCGGTATTGGAAAGGTTTAGAAAATAAATTTCTCCACAAGAAATCACACCCATTTTGTTAGTACTACAGTTTTCTTAAGAAAAAAATGCACATTGACGGATTGTGGAATACTGGCAGGGTATGAAATTTTTTATCAATTTATTTTATCTTTAAGAAAAAAAACTCTTGATAAACACTTTATGCACCATTAGAACACACAGATCATCACTTGCTTTTTCAAATAAAAAGCGAAACAATATATTTATAAACTGAAAATAATTTATAAATAAAACTTTTATATATGTATTTTTAACGATCTAAAAAGTAAGACTGGAAAATAAATTACGATAAAAAAATTTCAAAATGAACTCTAAATTTAAGGATAAAAACCTAAATTCTGGCTTATAATCATATACGGATGAAAAAAGATGAGGCCATCCTATTTCAATGGGCTAAAATTTTGGTAAACAGGAGAAAGTTAAAGAGACATCAGGCCGCAACTCTAGTTGCAAAATAAGCAATGGAAAGCCATTTTATTTCAATGCGCATGAACGCAGAATTTACTATACAGTATACAGGGATTTGTACAGTTATAATACACGATTCACATTCGAAATACTCCATATTTTGTATCTTCTGGAACTGGCTTAGCTGCAGCAGATAAGCAGAGGCTTAAAACCCGTCTGGTATCTGCAGGGTCGATGATCCCGTCGTCCCAAAGTCTAGCGGTAGAGTAGTATGGGCTTCCTTCTTTGTCATAAGCCTCCACAACTTTAGCTTTGAAGGCTTCTTCCTCATCTTTGGTCCACTGCATACGAGCAAAAGTGACCGTTTTGCTGAGAATCTAACTTTCGAGTTACATTTGCCGTATATTCTAAAACAAAGAGAATGCAGCATAGTTTATCTAAGAAAAAACAAAGAACGAATGCGCTATACCTCCACTCCTTGTCTTTTTTTGTTGTTCTTCTCTATTTGAGCAAGGACACCGGCTGCCTGAAAAGTTTAAAAGAGCAAACAATGAGAATTCCAAGAACTGAATCCCAATAGCTTAGAACATTTGAAGACGATGTTATGATGTAGGATAGGATATATATTGAAGCAGTGAAGCTCCAGGACAAAATCCATAGCTTTCATCTTTCAATGCACAAGCAGGGGAAAGGACTAAAATATTATACTTTCTGTGATTCAACAAAATAATGGAAAGAAGTGCACTACCAATATTGTACTTTTCTTTATTATACCTTTGCACTTGTTTCTCCTGATTTTGTGTGTTTTAGTTGAATACAGTGCATAGTCTAGTTTCTAAAACAGAAGTTTACTGAATTATTAGTTATCTAATTTGGACTATGTCTTCATCCAAATATTCCCCGAAAAATATGGGATAATTACCACAATTGGCAAGTAAGATCACCATACCTCAATTTATTTTCAGAATTATTTACAGAATGTATATATTTTTGAATGTTTTATCTAATGTATACCTCACACCTGCACTAATTGAATAATAGGGAAGGCTGATGTGGTGTCAATAGAAGAAAGTTTTAGTGTCCTATCATTTGTGCTCTGGTTTTGCAAACTATACCTCAAGAAAAGTTCACTGAATTATGATGTCTAACATTTGTGCAGAAAGTGTTATTTGACAACATATTAACATTTTTTATCACCAATTAGCAACGTCAAGATGTTTTCACATCTCAAAGAACAAGCACAAATGCACGATGCTGCTAGACAGTAGTACAGCATCCTTAAGGTGTAAAAATATTAGCAATTAATGAGTGCCAAGAATTACAATCATGAACTCTTGAGTAGGGAATTATAAAAGTAAAACTGTCTGACAAGTTGGGCCAATTAAAGACGAGTTTTTACCTGGAGACCACCCATGACAGATATTCTAGCAGTTGGCCACATAAACAAAAAGTTTGGGCTGTATGCACGTCCACACATTCCATAGTTTCCAGCACCAAAACTTCCACCAACGATAATGGTAATTTTAGGTACCTGTGTGTAGAGATACAAAATATGTATTACTGCTAAGATCCATTGGTGCAAGTTCTGGTTAACTTTTAAATCCCAAAACAATAAAGCAGGACATTTGTGCTAGTAAGGTCATAATTTTTTTTTTGTTAAGGAAACGATAACCACTGGTTTGGTAGTAACCACTTATTTTTAACTTCCCATTATTAAAAAATCTTCATCAAAGAAACAAGGACCAAAGTATTGCTCTTCTTTATTGTTCTTAAGGAAAGATGAATGCTCGTAATGCAACAGGATAATATAACAATACACAGGCAACTTGGTCCCATGGTAGTAAAAACATGTCTCTAGCACATCAGAGTGTATCATTGTTTTAAATATGTTTTTGGAGGAAGGAATAGTTTTTATAGATAATAGAGAACTAATGAAATTATATTGGAAACTTGTTTTTTACTGAATATCACATTTAGCATAAATAGAAGGATTATGTGTATATATTGCACTTCCAACACAATTTATGTAGAAGACAACACAATTGATAGATGGGAGAAATAGCTCAAATGTAATGGAAGCAAGGAACTGAAACTCTGGAAATACTAAAATTTGAATTTTAAAGTGAATCCTTTTCTCTATTAAATATATATCTATGATGATATGTACAAGAGGTTGCCTGATGCTGGATAGTGTGTCACTACACTAAAATGAGAGCGACAAAGGAAAAGGGAATAGGTGGCTTTGACCTTGGAACAGGAAACTGCCATAACCATTTTTGCTCCAGCTTTTGCTATTCCACTTGCTTCAGATTTTGATCCAACCTAAGAAGATGGACAATCAAATAACAATCCAAATTATCATCCAAAATGGCTAAAAAAATTATTACAAAATCAAATCAATTAACATTAAGTTTTAGAGCCCCAACAACACTGTCAAAATCATGCAGGCTACCACAAGTCATTCTTGTACAGTTCACATACTAACTTAAAGGTGAATATTGCTCAGAACCATGAAAAAGATTGCTGAGCTGGGAAACATTATCCAATTTGTATGGCATATGGGTATGCAGTGACAATAATGAGTTGATCTGGTATGTATGAAATGGGTATTGAAAGGAAGGAAGGATTTCAAAAGTAAATAAGATAACATACCATGAATCCAGTAATATTTTGAAGGAATATGAGAGGTATATTGCGCTGGGCACACAACTCTATGAAGTGGGAACCCTTTAGGGCTGACTCTGTAAATAAAATACCATTGTTGCCAATAATTCCAATAGGCTGTCCACAAATCCTTGCAAAACCAGTCACCAGTGTCTGCATAAATATAAATTGAGCAAAAACAACTTACACAATGCATGAGATACAGAATACAAAGCTTGTCCAAGAATAAGAAAATCCTTACTGTTCCATACAATTTTTTGAATTCATCGAATTCACTTCCATCAACTATACGAGCTATTACTGAGCGAATGTCAAAAGACTGCTTCATATCAGCTGGGGCAATCGAGCGAAGTTCCTGTGCATCATACAATGGCTCTTGGTAATCACAAGAAGAATTCTGTACATTTGGTACTTTAGCCGCCAAGTGAAGGTTCTTCACAATGTTTCTCCCCAGTGTTAGCCCATGAAGCTCATCTACATCAATTTACAGTGCAGAATTTGTCTAAAACATTTAGTAATATTCAGCTTACATGTACAAAAAAAAAAGATATAAAGAGGACATATGGCTTAAAATAGTGAGATCCAAAATGCCAGTGATGATACACGACAGAAAAGAAGTAAGATTTAACGATATGTATAGGAAGTAATCAAGTCACATTATGCTATTAAATGACGTAACAATTTACCTTGTGCAAAGTGATCTGAGACTCCTGATATCTTGCAATGCACTGATGCTCCACCAAGGTCCTCAGCAGATATCTCTTCTCCTGTAGCAGCCTACAAAATTGGCCCTTTAGACTTCAATAACCATATTCAGATATTTGCACACAACATAAACATAAAACGAATAATTGAAATGGTAAGCAGATAACACTCACCTTTACAAGTGGTGGACCAGCCAGAAAAATTGTTCCATTTCCCTTTACTATTACACTCTCATCAGCCATTGCAGGAATGTAAGCTCCACCAGCAGTACAAGAGCCTAAAACTAATGCAATCTGCGGAATGCCATCTGATGACATCTTAGCTTGATTGTAGAATATTCGACCAAAATTATCACGGTCAGGGAAAACTTCAGCCTGCCTGGGAAGATTAGCACCTCCACTGTCAACAAGATATATGCAAGGCAGTTTACATTCAGAAGCTATTTCCTGCGCCCGCAGATGCTTTTTGACAGTGATAGGATAGTATGTTCCCCCTTTTGTAGTTGGATCATTGGCTACAAACATACATAATCGTCCATGGACAGGTCCTATTCCAGTTATTATACCCCCTGATGGTAATGGTTCCTCATAAACTCCAGATCCTGCAAGCTTTATTGAAAAAAGTACCATCAACAGCTGATACTCTAGATTAAAAAAAAAGACGGCTGATTTCTATCATGGATTCATATTCGGGACATCCCTGATATTGAAACAAGTCAACAACTGAATGCTTGGAAAAATTGGCAGGGATTTTAGAGCCCATAAAGGATCTGATTTTAGACTACCCACTACTCCATTATTACGGTTTCTTAAGGACTCGTAGATATATTAGTTTCCAGGAAAGCATAGAAGCGGTGCTTGTCAAGAGTAGCATGTGCATTCCAGCCTCAATTGTTTCCCATTTCATTAGCTACTGAACACTTGAGAACTCATCACATGCTTCTTGATGTATGAAATAGTTAAGAGTATTCAAATGAGCATACTTTGGGTACTCTTTTCACTGAATTGACACATGGACAGAGTATGCAGTGCAGATGGCAATTGTATCAGAGTGCATGGAAATCTATTCCAATAGTAGTGGTGCATTTTTGTAGTTAATGGTCATAAGGTCGTTAGTTCATCAATGGAGCGTGACACCACTAACTAAACGAAGCATGCAGTATACAGTTCAGTTCAGACAGCTGATGAGATTACACGGCGAGGGAGAGCACCGACAACGAGACCGACCTGGGAGAGCTCGAGGAAGGAGGCGCCGGGGTCGAGCAGGCGATCGATGCGCTCCCGCGGCAGCAGCTTCCCCCGCGACCTGTTCCGCCTCACCGCCTCCGCGCCTCCCCCGGCCAGCACCTACACGAAGGGGCCTCCAACGTCACGGCCACGGGGTCACCTCAATTCAGGAGAGGAGGGACGAGAGGGGGGGAGGGCAGAGGAGAGGACGGGGCCCGCCCCCCGCGCACCTGGGAGACGCGGTCGCGCAGGTCGGAGAGGAGGCCCCCGACGGCGGCGGCGTTGCGGGCGTACGCTTCGGAGCCCCGGTCGAGGCCGTCGGGGAGCACGGAGGCGCCGCCTCCTCCTCCGTGGGCGTAGGCCGTCGCAGCGGCCGACGAGTGGTACCCTCCGGCGGCCGGCCGTAGACGCCGCGCGGCGAGACGGCGGAGCATCTCGCCTGCTCCTACGGCAGTGTCGTGCGTGCGCTTGTCAGAGTAGTACGGGTGGGGGTTGTGACTCACTCTGTTTATTTATATGATTTATTTTTTATTTTATTTTTTCCTGTGGGTCCCACTGTCAGAGAGAGGGGAGGGGGTTGGGAGATTGGAGGTGTTCACTTGTAGACAATCCTGAAAATTATCTTTTTTTTAGAATTCTAATAGTATTAATGATAAAATTAGCTACTATTCTAATTTTTTTATCCAACTTTTTAAATCTATTTAATAAGCACAAATGATAAAATTAACTACTATAAAATTAAAAATCTATTTAAAAATAAGATAATTAACTTTTTTATATATTTTTTCCTAAAAGTATATTGCTTACTAGTCTAAAAATAAGGATAATCTGGATTAAAAGAACATATCCCAGCTGCTCTGCTCGTTCACGGAAGTTTGGAAAGAGCGGAGGGTGATCCGGTCGAAGAGGATGGTGCGCTGGGTTCGACGTGGACGTACGTGGTGGATAAGACGGGCCCGATCGGAGGAGGAACAGCTTTGGCACGGCACAGTCGTGAGAGACTGACGGCGAACTCACCCCCATATTTAAGCAAGAAAATATATTTTTAACAGGTTTTTAAAAATATTTTTAATATTTACACATGCCTAAAATTAACTCACTTGTGTCCTAAATTTGCCTAGTTAAGAATACTTGTTCCTAATTTAAATTATTTATTTTTAGATTTAATATTTTTTTAATGAACCCAATACAAACTTTTAGATGCTCAGTTACTACTTGAACAAAAACCACGAAATCAATTAACGGGCTTGATTGCATGCTTGTTTAACTTGTTGTCCAATCCGATCTTAACCAAAACTTTAGTTGGCACATTTTGGTATTTATTGAATTTTCTCCTGTCTGAAATATTTTGTCAAATTTTGGTGGAGTTTTAAGGGTGGAAGCTTCTGGTTTTGGTACGAGAGCGATGGTTGAAATATATTTGATTTGTCCAATAACATGGACGGTTATTTGTACTATTGTAAAAGTTAAATTGTGTGAGGCCACATCATCAAGTAATATGGATCAAGTACCACATATCTCTTTTCCTCCCCACCTTGCTTCTCATCCTAGCCCATCTAATAGATTCTAAATCCGTTACAAATCCATCTAATCCAGAAAGACTAGCATGCCCACATCCCATTAATCAATCAAACATGTGCACTAATGCCAATTAACCGAAACCATAAGCATACATGGTGCACAGGGAAATCCTTGAGCGAACAAACAATATCGAGCGAGGTAAAGCCAACTCGGCTAATTGGCTCATCCAGGGTTCGCAAAACCACGTTTACCGCCAGTAACCGCGGTTTTCGCAAGGTCCGCGGGGAGACGGGATCGGTAAGCTGCGGTAACCAAGTTTAAATTTGAAGAGAATTTAAAAAATTTGAGAAAATTTAATAAAAAATATATGTTGTATATGTTGATATATAATGTAGTTTTGTCAAAGAAATTCATGGAAAAAAAGTATTTCTGGCGTAATTAAAAATCATAAACGAGAATTTCGAGAAACAAAATTAAAAAATAGTCTATTGCAAATAATATTTCATAGGAAGATTCTTAAGAATATTTTGTTATTAAATCATTATTAATTTACACTAGACACTAGGGTACGTAATGTTAAAAGACAAATATACAACGATGGATATATGGAAAATATGTATGGGAAAAATTATACGTGCACTTTAGTAATAATTGGTAGTAGGTATAGTTGTGATGTATCAATCAAAATGAAGTTGTTACTTGTTATTGGTGTGAGTTATTTGGTGAAGGACGATATGAGTCATACGACGGTGTATGTTTGTACGTTGCAATATAAAGAATTTAGAAAAGGTCATATAAAATTTTCTTATTTTCCCTAAAATATGTTCTATTTTCCAATTTTTTCTGTCACAACTCACAAATATAGTCACAAAACATTTTCCTATTTTTCATTTATTTTTTAATATTTTTTAATATTTTTTCGTATTTGACATCAACACCCGCGGTAACCGCGGTTTACTCGCGGTAACCGCGATTTCGGCTAAAAAACCGCGCGAGAAATCACAGTTTCCGTCGTTCTCATACGCTGTTTCAGCACGTACTCACCGCGGTTACCACGCGAAACCGCACGGTAACCGTGCAAAACCGTGCGGTAACCGCATTTACCGCGCGGTTTTGAATTCAAATTTTTTGTTTTCAAATTCGTTGCGGTTTTTACGGTTTTTGCGGTTACCTTGCGGGATCCGCGGGAGCGCGGTACCGCGGTTTTTGTGATAAAAACGGTAAGGGGAACCCTGGGCTCATCACGGCATGTTTGGCTCACAAATCACTACTACTTTTGCCCATGGGAAGGGGAGCTGCAAGCCTGTAGCATGCTCGTAGATAGGGGTGGACTGTAGCATGCTCGTAGATAGGGTGGACAGAAAGCTCGTGACTCGTTAGCTCACTCGACTCGTGACAAACTCGGCTTGGCTCATTTTATTTTTGTAACGAGCCGAGCTAGTATTTTAGCTCGTTAGAGATAACGAGCCAGCTCGAGCTGGCTCGTGAGCTGCTCGCAAGCCTAACGAGCTAGACCAAAGACACAAGATTCACCGGTGTTCATTGATTTCACCCTGGAATGCATGTGTTTAGTACTTCATAGGTTCACCGTGTGATTTGTTGGTTCAAACTTTAATATTTAAATACAATTTCATATGATTTGCATGTTTGAAATAAAAATTTGCTTATATAACCTATTGAAAAATTATTTAGGTTAACTTTTTATGCATGGCTCACGAGTCTAACGAGCCAGCTTAAGCTTTATTAACGAGCTGAGCCGGGCTGGGTTTTTAGCTCGCTACGATAACGAGCCGAGCCGAGCCAGCTCGTTATCTTAACGAGCTTGACCGAGCCGAGCCGAGCTGGCTCGTTGTCCAGCCCTACTCGTAGATGGAGGGCAATGGTCGGTGAAACTCGAGGGTGGAGGCTAGCCATTGGTGATACTTGAGGGAGGAGGATGACAACTTGCCTGTAGCCAGAGGACAGAACAGTGACTCAAGAGCATATTGGTGGGTAGAATACCGCAAGCGGCGTTGCTTGAGAGTAGGGGAGACCGAAACGCCCCAGCCATCAAATCCATATAGCCTATTTTACTTGGTGGGTGGGTCCATGTTTATATAGCACCCTACTTACATGTTTGTCATCGTTGCGTGTAAAATGGTTAACTCAGAGGCACTATGCTTTAGGGTGAAGTGGGAATATAAGTCAGCTCAAACCTATCTAAACTTTCGATGTAGGATTAATCCTACCAACTAGACACTTAGGCCTATATTATTATAAAAAAAACAGTGGCTCATAGGTATTATTAATCATATCTATGGGACAGAATAGTGACTACGCTATTATAAAAAGGAATAATGATTTTGTCTATTTTTCATCATTTGTTTTGGGTATGCGGCCTCGAGTCGTTGCTATCTAGCCGGGCGGTCGGTCTCGGCTCTCCACTGCTCAACCGACCGGTCGATCAGGATGATCTAGCTAGCCCGAATATTCGGTTCGGAGCTATTTGAATCTGACCGGTCCTGGTTACATTTTTAAGCCTACACGGCTACACCCACACACGGAGAATAATTAATCAGTTTTTATAAGAAAAATGGCCTAAAGTTTGCCCAGGGTTCCGTCGTCAAAAAACGAAAATCCTTATTTTCTGCTACCTCTTTGCTCTAAATGTTTGACGTCGTTAATTTTTTTATACATGTTTGACCATTTCTCTTATTTAAAAAATTTACATAATTATTAATTATTTTTATATCATTTCATTTATTGTTAAGTATACTTTTATGCATATGTGTAGCTTTACATATTTAAAAAAAAATAAAACGAATGATCAAACGTGTATAAAAAATCAATGACGTTAAATATCTAGGGACGAAGGTAGCATGTGTTTCTACCATTTGTTATTGTGGTGCCTCAGTGCCTCACCATTCGTCACGGTACGATTTCCCTTACGGGAGCACACATCTAAAGGTATCATATGAAGGAGAGAGAGAGGGCTCATTCGCAGCTGAAGGTGTCGGCCCGTCTAATCAGCACATATGATTAATTGAGTATTATCTTTTACCAACTTAAAATAGATTAATCTAATTTTTAAACAACTTTCATATATTATTTTTTAGAAAAAGTATATCATTTTATAGTTTCAAAACATGTGTACAGAAAAAGAGAGACAAATTTCCCTTACGCGTCACTTGCGAACGCGCCAGAGTGTGTTTTTATGTGTTGCTTTGTCGGTAGATAAGACGGTGACATGGTTGCATGTAGCACTGGGTGTTCAGATTACCCGAAAATTTCGGGTTGAGTTTTTTGGTTTTTTAAATTTTGGGTTTTCAAAATTAATACCCGAAATTAGTGAAAAAATTTTAAGACCCAATATTTTAGGTACCCGCAAAATCGGGTTTGGGTTTCGAGTTACCTGTTATAACCCAAATAGTGCTCAACATACTGAAAACAAATATTTTGTAGGTCTTTTTGCACAAAAAATAGTAGTAATTCATGGTCATTTTCCTACCAAAAAAATTCCAATATTGTTTCAGCAACCTTTTAGTTGTAAAGCCACACATATTATCTCAAGTCATACATTAAACCATTAAATTAAAGTTCATAGCTATGATACATATTTTATCTTAATTCTCAAATCAGAACATAAAACCGCCACAAAAAACATATTTAATCTCAAGTCACCAGCTCATACGTTGCCACATGGGTAGGAGAGTGGAACTTGCTCCCTGTTTGCGTCATATGTGTCTTTGATGTGGAGGTTGAAGTACCGAGCAAGGAATTGTTGCTCTTATCTCGCGTATTCGAGTATTTCGGGTACCGGAGACATAAACCCGATTTATCGAAATAAATTTGGGTTTTCAAACTTAGAATACGCAGATATAGTTCGGGCATTGGGTTTCGGTTGTTTCAGGTTCGAGGTTGGTCGTTCTTCGGACTTCGAGTTTTGTGCCCACGGCTAGTAGCATGGAGTCATCGTGACTTGCGACATACATTAGCAAGATTTTTCATTATAGGTCACGAAATTCGTAAGCACTTTAAAAATTACAGCCCAATTCGCATGACTTTTAGAGCGTTTCAACTGGATGTAAATTTTCTTCCTTTTGTGTAATTAGCAGAATATGGTGGTGGCTATCAACGGACGACGCGGTCGAATGGATATAGCGGCATAGAACGAACATAATCGATATCCTGGTGGCACATTTTGAAAGTCGCGTGAACTAGACATTAATTTCTAAAGTGCTTGTGAATTTACTAACATGTAATGAAAAATCTCTGTGTTCTCGGGTGGATCACGCCTATCTTTTCGTATCTACTTATGATTATTTTTAAGATTAAATTTAAAGTTAATTTTAGGGTTTTTAACCAAATTTTATTTTACAGTCTTGGTTTATACAACACCTAGAACATGTATATAAATTTTTATTTATAAATTATTTTTTTATAAATATACCCTTATCCCGTGGTTTCTTCCTCTCCTCCATGATCGATGCCGGCTCGCCGGCGAAGCCGCTCTCCATGGTTGTGGCCACATGCTCTATGACATGCCGGGGATGACGAGATCAGGGGGTGGACCACTGTCATAATAAAAGATTTAACAGGGTCAGGAGAATATATGGTGTGCGTACGGTAGCATAATCCTTACTTTCTATATAGTTGACGTGATTTTCTCTACTCTTCTAAAGGCATATCACCTCAGTTTTTAGTCTAAAATGATACACAAGGGTGTAAATTAAGCCACATCATCTCAATTGTTTTTAGCTTTAATTAGGATGATACATCAATGGTGTAAATTAAACCACATTATCTTAATTGTTTTTAGCTTTAGAATGATATATCAAGCGTGTAAGTTACATCTCTTCACATTATCTCAATTGTTTTTAGTCTCTGGATGATTCATTAAGAGTGTAGATTGTATCTCTTTTCAAAAGGTACATCATACAACCCAATTATTTATAACACATGGATAATTGGTAAAGTCACAAAAATTTATAAGCACATGAAAAAAATCGTATAGTAGGTAAGAATTTTTTTTAGAATTTATATCTGTTATATTCTCATATAGTTCTCCCGCAGCAACGCATGAGGTATCCATCTAGTACTATTACTACCTCTGTTTCATAATGTAAGATGTTTGACTTTTTAATTACAGCATTTGACCATTCATCTTATTCAAAAATTTAGTACAAATATAAAAATAACAAGTCATGTTTAAACTTGATAATAAAGTAAGTCACAAGCAAAATAAATAATATTTCTATAATTTTTTAAATAAGATAAATAATCAAATATTACATGAAAAAAATGAAACATCTTACGTTATAAAATGGAGGGAAGAAAGCAATAAACAAGTACGTCATGCACAACACGGGGATATTCTTTTTTTTTTTTCTCTTCTTTTGGCTGGAAGCAAACTCATCTCACCAACCATGTGCAACCTTGAGGACTTTATCGATTTCCTCCTCTCTCTCTCTCTCTCTATATATCTTTCTTTTTATTTGTCCTTATGATCGGACACGTGGTGCCTTCGCTTTCTGGTGGCGAGCACCGTATCGTCGCGACTTCCGAGTGCCTGCGGAACAGTCAGCATTGTCGAGAGAGATGTATGGATCCGAAAATAGCTAGCCACGTGCAGGAAAGCTAAGCTCGTATGATTGGTACATACATGCTGGTGAGTGCGTTGCGTCCGTCGTTCGGCTTGATTTTCCCCGATAATTTCTACACTTTCCATTTCCCAAAGTATTCCTTTTCTCTAATATTTAAATCTTGTTTCGTAATATATATGTTTTTAAATAGTATTGTAGGCATATTCCATCAATTATTCTTATTCAATTTTTCATCTTACTCTTCTCTGCCTTCGCATATCTGTTTGTTTTATATTTACTAATGGACACTAAAGTCTTTTGTTCTAATTTTAATCTTTATTAAACGATTTAGAATATTTTAAAATAAATGGGAACTCGAATACCCAAAGAATCATGGATGCATGCATCTATATACCATGGTTGACAAAATCTCTGGGAATTATAAGTTCATGTGTTGTCAGATTAAGTCAAATCCTATAATCAAAAAATGTGATAAGTGTCCATTTTAGATTAAAACACAAACAAACCAACTCAACATTTTCTTTGCAAAAATACACTACAAACATGCATATTTAAGGATTTGCCACTCGTATAAGTGACGTTTAAATTATGTATATATGATAGATGGGTGTAAGACCGTATGTTATAGTCGTAGAGGGTGGCAAATCCTTAAATATGATATTATAGCAGATGGCAAATAATTAAATGCCCTTGCTAGTTCACATGTGTGTGTGCGCCCTAGGCACGCGGACGCATGGATCGTCCATTTTTCTAGCTTCATGCTCAATGCATTTTACTTTATATTTTTAGAGTAAACGAGTCAGATTCGTTAGTTTTAGTGATTTCGCTTTCTCTGCATTAAGAAAGGGGAGAGGGGATGGAAGGATCAAGGACCACTGACTTTGCTAATGGTGGAACAGTGTGAGGCTATGTGAGAAGAGAAAGGACCGATGTAACCAAACAATCTAGTACTGGTGGTGGAGCAGATAATAAGTACATAAGGTGTTCCCTAGTTTCATACATGTGTGAGCATTTGCGAAAGAGTTGTATGAACAATCTCTACGAAAACTTCCAAAGAGAAAAATAAGAAATAGTAGTACTAGTAGACTAGGAGAAAATAAATAAAATATATCGCTATTCAATATTGGATAACGAGTTATGTAATATTCGATAATAAATTAAAGCTAATCTACAGTTCATATTAACATTTACTCCCTTTATTTTATATTAGAGATCATTTTTAGTTTTTTGAAGTCAAATATTTATAGGTTTGATCAAGTTTATCTAAAATGCATTAACATCTATAACATTAAATTAGTTGAATTTAAACTTAATCCACTCAATATATATATTTTAGTATATTTATTTCATGTTAAAAGTGATGCTATATTTTTCTATAAACTTGATTAGACCTGAAGATATTTAACTTGCAAGAAACATAAATTGAATTGTAATATTAAACATAGAAAGTAATTCATAAGTAAATCCTCATCATTTGACTTGTACTCATATTGCAATTTTTTTTGGATATGCATACGTTCCACCGCTGATTAATATATTGTTTATACATATGTATATGTCTATATTCATTAGCATCTATATAAATCTATACAATACTAGAAAGTCTATGCACTTATAACTTATTATAACTGATCGAAACAATTTATTAGCAATTAAAAAAATACTCGTAGGTAAAATTTTTATAGACATTCCATTAGCGATTTAAAAATAAATACTTCAAAATAAACTTTTAAATGCTATCAAGGAAGAGGTTGTGGGTCCGATCCCGTTTTCCGCATTGCTAGCCATCCTATTCTCTTCCTCCACTGTTGTCAGTAACAAAAGTAACACAATCTAACTTTATTTTAAAATTCTATTTCAACAATATAAATTAGTTGAACTTAATCCACTCAATATATATTTTTTAGTATATTTATTTTATGTTAAATGTGATGCTATATTTTTCTATAAACTTGATTGGACGTGAAGATATTTAACTTAAAACAAACATAAGTTGAATTATAAATTAAGCATAAAGAGTAATTCATAAGTAAACCCTCGTCATTTGACTTATACTCATATTGCAAAACTTTTTGTCTATCTATACATTCAACTACCGATTAATATATATATATATATATATATATATATATATGAAGTCTCTATCCTACTATCAGGTGTAGCTATTCCCTTCACGTCTAAGGTGCATAAACACTTTCATTCAAATTTCTTCTCTTTTTTTAAACAGAAAATACAAACTTTATACATATAGTTGTATCATTCAAATGAGATTTAACAGTGTCTATACTTTCTATTGGGTATAAGCAGAAACAGTTATAAAAGTGTTTATGCTTCTTAATTAGACATAAATGGAGTAGCTATACCTGATAGTAGGATCTAATTTTCCTATATATATATATATATATATATGTATATGCAATGCTAGAAAGTTTCAGTGCTTATTATAATTAACCGAAATGACTTATTAGCAATTAAAATAAATTATTTATAGGTAATTTTTTATATGTTAGCGATTTAAAAGAAATACTTTGAAATCAAAACAATAGAAGAACGCAGAAATGAACTTCAAACCTTCTGCTTATAAGTTATAACTACCCCAAGTGCGCGTCCCGCTGCAACTGCAACGTGCTCCGTGAGGAAGAGGAAGATCGCTATCTCGCTTTCCACCTCACTCCCACGCCGCGGCCGCAAAGAGGCGCTCCATCGATCTCGGTGTCGCTCGCTCCCACCAACCTCCCCAGCATGGCGACGATCCCGCAGCGGCAGCTCTTCATCGGCGGCGAGTGGCGCGCCCCGGCGCTCGGCCGCCGCCTCCCCGTCCTCAACCCCGCCACCGAGGCCCCCATCGGTGCCGCCTCTCTCCTTGTTTCCCCCTTTTTTTTTATTTTGGTTTGGTTTGGTTTTGTGTGGGTGATGCTTATTACGAGCTTGGTCGCGCGCGCGCGGAACCGCAGGCGAGATCCCGGCGGGCACGGCGGAGGACGTGGACGCCGCGGTGGCGGCGGCGCGGGCGGCGCTGAGGAGGAACCGAGGCCGCGACTGGGCCCGCGCGCCGGGCGCCGTCAGGGCCAAGTACCTCCGCGCAATCGCCGCCAAGGTACGTGGCGCGGCTCGCCCTCGACCAGCTAGCTAGCAACCCGCGTGCTCCTTGTGGCTCCATAGTTGATTTTGGACACCCAAATCGGTCGACACGCTGTACTAGCATCATCCGCGGCGATACACCCATGGCTGCTTAAGTTCCTGAGGGTTTTGGTTTTGTTTGGGACGAAATCCTGATTCTAGCTTCAGTAAGCCTCATACTGTGCGCGTCGGCATCGCGATGTGCTTATCTTTTGTTCTGGATTGGACTAGAAATTGGCCGCGGGTTGGTCGAGTGGTCTGTTTCTGCTTCGAGGCATGGCTACCTGCATATCTCAATGCTGTTCATTTTTGTGCTGATTTGTGGGAAGCCCGAGTTAATTCATGCATTGAAGTGGAGAGGTTGCGCTACAACAAGTGAATATGGCTCATGGCCATGGGTTTGCAAATTTTGTTTCTCCTTGTTTAGTTGAAAATCCTAGTCACTGATTGATTGGTGGTAGCCTTTTCAACACCCTTGTGGTACCCCATTGTTATGGGCCTGTTGATGGATCGCCATGAACTTCTCACTGCCAAGTGCATGCTAGATTTGTCGCCGGTCCTTCTCTTCAGATAATCTTTGTTGTATTTTCTTCTTCTAAACAATCATTTTTCATGTATTTTTGGCAGCATAGATAAATATTTTTGTTAGCACTCTCCAGGACTAGATTCCCCATATTATGGACTACCAATGTACACTATTCTGGATGAAAGTTGAAAGGAGAACAGTAGCCAATGTATTTCACTTGAACTGTCAGACCTTTTATTTTCTTGTAAAAGGGCATGCTAGCCATCTAGTCTAAATGAAAGTAAATTAATCTACTTTTGGCCCTAGGTTTGAAAACGTGCTAATTTGTATCATAAAAAAAGTTCATGGGATATACCTTTTTATGACCATTTTCCCTCTTTTTCTTCAGATAATCGAGAGGAAATCTGAGCTCGCTAGACTAGAGACACTTGATTGTGGGAAGCCTCTTGATGAATCAGCATGGGACATGGTATGTGGGCAATTATCCACTGTATAAATATGAAGTTGACTATGTAGCCGTCTTTTCTGGTCATGACATCCTGATGTATGATGTTCCATTTATCAGGATGATGTTGCTGGATGCTTTGAATACTTTGCGGATCTTGCAGAGTCCTTGGACAAAAGGCAAAATGCACCTGTTTCACTTCCAATGGAAACATTTAAATGTTATCTTCGGAAAGAGCCTATTGGTGTAGTTGGGTTGATCACACCTTGGTATTTCTCATTTTTCTATCTTCCTGTTCTTATCTCTATTCATGAGCCAAGCATGTTACTAAATACTTATATAGTAATATACTAATATGTATATACTGATGACTTTTTAAACTATAAAATTTGAAGACATTTGGGATTTTATTCGTCTTTTCTTGTGCAGACGTATTATTGTCACACAGATTGTACCTAGCCACTAGTTTAGAATTCACTGCTGAGACAGCCATGTTTTGTGTGTGTATATTATGATTTTGGCTAACATTAGTAAACCTTGTTGTGTTTATCAATGCAACTCTTTTGTTCTGTTCCAGTTCAAATGTCCATTTTTCTCAATAACCCCAGTAATCTGTTGTCAGCATAATTCACTTAAATTTATAATATAGAAGATGCCATTTTTTATGTCTGGAATCTTATGTTGAAGAGAAAACGGGTGATAATGGATTTGTTTGCTTTCTAATTTGTTGTTTCTTTGTTAAGTTCTTATCGACAATTGCAAATTTGATTCTGAAGAGTAATGTTCAGGGTTTGAATTTCTACTGCAGGAATTATCCTCTCCTGATGGCGACATGGAAGGTAGCTCCTGCCCTGGCTGCTGGCTGTACAGCTGTACTAAAACCATCTGAATTGGCTTCCGTGTAAGTTTAACATGTTACATTGTTAACATTATACCCATACTAGTTGCAATGACATTTGATTTTAATATGTTGTGGCTTGTGATGTCCATGCTGCAATATAATTTGAAATTTCTCTCTGTCATTAATTACCAGGACTTGTTTGGAGCTTGCTGATGTGTGTAAAGAGGTCGGTCTTCCTTCAGGTGTCCTGAACGTAGTGACTGGATTAGGTCCTGAAGCCGGTGCTCCTTTGTCATCACATCCTGGTGTAGACAAGGTATAGCTCTCATGTAAACATGTATACCCCATCAATGGAAATGACATTTCTCTGAATATATGGTTATTTATTCTGTTAGGTTGCATTTACTGGGAGTTACGAAACTGGTAAAAAGATTATGGCTGCAGCTGCTCCTACGGTTAAGGTTTGTTTCCAAATTTCTGTGCATGTTTATTCTCTTTCTAGTAGCTCTATTATGAATTATCTATGTTGTGTTTTTTTTCCGCCTGAACATTCTAGAATTGCTATCGACACTTTGAGCATTATTCTAATAGCCACTTCTATCCCATTTCTTTCCTTTTATGGTTCATCTTTTTTTGACAGCCTGTTTCACTGGAACTTGGTGGGAAAAGTCCTATTGTGGTGTTTGATGATGTCGACATTGAAAAAGGTGGAACTTTGTAAAGCACTTAACTTAGTTGGATGCTAGACTCCCACAAGCCCATTTTGGTGTCTTGGGCTTGTTGCAGAAATAACCAGATGAACAGGATGCAAAAAGATTAACTACTTTTGGCATTGAATAGTGTTTCTTAGAAGTTAGACCTCAAGGATTGGTAAATACTTTATTAACCTGTGGAATTGATTAAAAGGATGTTTGCTTTGAGCAGATCTGCTGGTTGATCATAATGGCATGGCAACTAAGAAAGAGTTGGAAGATATGTTATGCAATTATGCAACATGTACATATTATGTGATTGTCTGAGATCAGCAAAGCTTCCTTTATTTAAAGAAAATATATTATGTGATTCCATTTATCTTTATCTTATGGCAAGAAAGGCAGTTAGGAAGAACTGATGTGAAAACCCCAAGTACCATTCATTTTGGAAGAGCATGTTCTTTATTTTCCTGACTGTATACTTTGATTAGTTGGCAACTTGGTATTGACAATTCTAGCTGATTATGGATTCTGTTATTTCCCAAATCTTTAATTATATGTCACTGTTGATGTTTACATTTTGTCTGATTACAGACTCTTGTATTTCACTCTATGGATCTTCCATTAGATTTCATTGTTGATCCTTTTATTGTGCAGCTGTTGAATGGACTCTGTTTGGTTGCTTTTGGACCAATGGCCAGATTTGCAGTGCAACATCCCGTCTTATTCTCCATGTAAGCATTGAATATATCCAGTAATGCTACTGAATAATCTATATTGTGGTACTTGATGTTTTTTTCTGATCAACTCCTGAGTTCAGATTATTATATGATGCCATTACTATTGCATAGAGCAATTACAAATTTATTTATGCACAGCAATCTTTTGAGTAATATATGTATTGCCTATTATTTTACGTATATATTGTAGTAGTTCTTTCTGAGTCCAGATCTTGATGTGTATTACTTTTTGTCTGGCTTGAATTGACTTTGAACATATATGATTTAAATTAGTTGGCTTATTGGTATTAATCATATGACTTTCAGCTTCTTGCTCCTGACAATGAAAGTTTTGCAGAAAAAAATTGCTAAAGAATTTCAAGAGAGGATGGTTGCATGGGCCAAAAATATTAAGGTGTCAGATCCGCTTGAAGAGGGTTGCAGGCTTGGGCCAGTTGTTAGTGAAGGACAGGTATTACATGTTAACGTTTTCTAAATTTAAAGAATATGTGAATAAATCAATAGTTAGTCCTTCCAAGGTTCATTGCTGGATTGTCTCACTGTTTTGTCAAAAAAAAATTGCAATATAGTTCTGAATGAATTAGTTTTGTATGATGTTGCTAGTTATGTGGTACTACTTCCTACTTTGTAAGAATCTGTGTTAAAATGCGTTGATTAAAATGCCACCTTTCTGTAGGTTTACTTTGTCATAATTTTCAACCCAAGAAATTTATGTATTTTTTATTATGACCCATGACACTCTACCAGGTGAAATGAACACAGAAATCACTTAGCTGTTTGGTATTGTATATATTTGCAAAGCACCAAAATGTTTACATGGCTTCTGACTTTAGGAATCTAATGCATCCTATTGCCTTGTGTCAGTATGAGAAGATTAAGAAGTTTGTATCTACCGCTAAAAGTCAAGGTGCTGCCATTCTGACTGGGGGTGTTAGACCCAAGGTAACAGCCTACTACACAGTTTGATATACGTATCTAGATATCATTGTGAACTAAAAATAATCTTGTGTGTTTTATCAGCATCTGGAGAAAGGTTTCTATATTGAGCCCACAATCATTACTGATGTTGATACATCAATGCAAATTTGGAGGGAGGAAGTCTTTGGTCCAGTGCTTTGTGTGAAAGAATTTAGCACCGAAGATGAAGCCATTGAATTGGCCAATGATACTCGGTGAGTTTTTTTTTTTTAAAATAAAGAAATACAGTACATTTTCCTGTTCAGTTCTTAGGCATGAGGTATGTACTCTGTGGCTTGTGAACTCATTCTGCTACTGCTACTTCTGATAGTTATGGTCTGGCTGGTGCTGTGCTTTCCGGTGACCGCGAGCGGTGCCAGAGATTAACTGAGGTATATCCAAGTGAAGGGTTTGGCATTATTTGGTTTGCGTGATATGATGGTTGCATCAAACTGATGCTCCGGGTTCTCATTTATTACTTATATTCTATTCATCTCTTCTGGACAGTGTAATATAGTCTTTACTTGCACACAATATAATCCATGCAGTGTGCTCTTTGAAATGTTTTGACCAGTTTCTGCAAAAGAAAGGGGAATGCATAACGAAATTTCCTATTGCAGGAGATCGATGCGGGAATTATTTGGGTGAACTGCTCGCAGCCTTGCTTCTGCCAAGCTCCTTGGGGTGGGAACAAGCGCAGTGGTTTTGGGCGTGAGCTCGGAGAAGGGTGAGTAAAACACAACGATCGCACGATACCACACAGTTCATCTGATGATCTCGAATTGATGCCATGCTATGTGGGTTTTTCGCTTTTCAGGGGAATTGACAACTACCTGACCGTCAAGCAAGTCACGGAGTACGCCTCTGATGAGCCGTGGGGATGGTACACATCCCCCTCCAAGCTGTAACTAACCTGGCACATGCATGACCATCTGCTTCTGTTTATTTAGAATAAGTGAACGAGAGATCATATAGTACGGAACGGACTTTTGCTGTTGTGCATACCGCTATTGAAGGTGAGAGTTGAAATAAAAGGGCTAAAGCTGAAACCTGTGAGAGTTGTACGCTTGTACTGGACATGCTGGGTCTCTGCTTTTATTGGGTTTTGCGTGTTGGCGTGTGGTGTTCAAGCTTCAGATTTCAGGCTCAGAGAAGTAGAGCTTGGGGGTGTTGTCAACACAGGTTGCAGGTTCACCTGTTCTGCAGCGAAGTTATTTTGCTGCGCAGAAGTTGGCTGAGTGAGATGACCCCAGCGGCCCGGCCGGGTTACTCGGGAGTACCAAATTGCATTCTTAGGGCTTTCGAAATTGAGGATTGAGAAAACGAAGGAACAGGAAAAAAACAAGAAAATACAAAAATACAGGAATAGTACGAATGAATAGACTTTTATAGTGCACCAACTATCTTTATTCATGGGACAAATCCGATAACCATATCTGCCCATATCTGCCCTGCCCTATAGTGCAATAGTTTTTTTTACTCATTAGACAAGGCTGGCGATCCATATGAGCTGCCGAACATCAGGGCTTAGATCAAATAGATGATGACAACAAAAGCAAACAAAGGAAAGAAATAAATTGATCAATTTGCCATAAAAACATTGTTTCCTATAAAGCATGTAATTAGTGTAACTCAAATTTGAATAACTGTACACAAGTATTTGCAGGTAATTTTTCAAATTTAAATTAATATTCGGAATAGCATTTTTAAAGTATGTAGCATTATGTATGTATGTATAGCCCAAACGGGGTTTTAAAGGTGTATGCTTTGAAAACAGAAGGTTTTAGATGAAATGGATAATCCCTGCTTGAAAGAATCAAATGACACGAACATTTTCTTGGCCTTTAGTTTGGAGTGAGACTAGGAATAAAGGTCAATTTTTCTACTGAACCCTGTGGCGTAAAGATTTTTTTGCTGATTCTACATCACCACATTAGAATAAAACATAATTTGACTTGGAAGAGTTTTTTCCTCTACTTGTCGTACGCTCTGTAGACCCGTTGTGATTTGTGAATAGGTTCACCGTTGATAGAATCCAGTAAGTTTACGTCGATTCATGGACCACTTTTTTTTTATGTGCACTTGTGATTTGTCTAGGTCAGATTTTTCAGTTTGAATGAGCAATGTTCAAACATTTAATTGTACCTGTTGCCCCGTGCCTCATCCTAGCTAGAATGCTTCAGTGATCATAAAAGAAACACAAATGAGAGCTATCGAATTGGTTAAATGGCTGATATAAATCAAGTTACCAACTTCGTGTGAGAAATAACTTGTTAAACAAAAATTATAGCATCATAGCGTTCGCACAGGTATATAACTAATTGTATAACATATGATGCACATTCCTATGAACATAGTAAAAACACATCGTAAAAGATTATACAAATTTACAAAACAATCACATTTGCATGGAGATATTATACAACCAACATACAAAATTTCAAGATCAAACAATTTCCTTGGTGAGAGATAAAAATTGACAAGCAAAGACGAAAGAACCTTTGCGTCATGGTATTTTTGCCCTTTCCTTTGCAACTTATCAGTTTTATCTCATAGACGAAATTGAATCCACGCTTCATATTTTACATAATTGCATGATAGCACCTTCCCTACGTATTACAATTTTTTTTTTTGAGAATTTGTGGGGACTTCCACGGAGTGGTTTCCATCGTCTTCTCTTCCAACATCTCGACACTTTGAGATACTGGGGCCTTTCCCAGCAAGAATCAGCCTGCATTCCCAGGCGCTCCCAGCCAGCCATAGTGGGCGAAATGGAAGCTGGTGATGTAGTGGTAGCAAGATTCTCACCAAGGAGCCGTGAAACCTTGATGCTGTGGTGATCCTAGTAACTTGGATGGTTTGGAAGGAGATTCCTGATAATTCCAAGTCCAACAGAGGTCAGAACCTGTGCTTGGCTATATCAGCAACCATGGTTGTTGGAAAATTTTGTACACTTCAATAATTTGGCCGGCGTTCCAAAGAGGCCGGCGAAAAAAAAAATTATAACAGCGACAAGGGTAGCAAGAGACCATGTATAGCAATTGAGACAACCGTTGAGATCAACAAATTCTAATTTCTAAAGAAAAGACAGGTTACCAGACAGGCGGCGATATCACAGTTGATATTCCATTAATCTGGCGCAAGTAGCTTTGCTTGCATCAGCGATAGTGACTTGATGGCAGCGTCTGCACTGAATGCCGGTAATCAGACAGTAAACGAACTTGTATTAGGCATGAGACATAAGGAATATGTATTACAAGAAAGAGACCACGGAAGTTACCTCGTTGGTTCGTCTGATGGAGACCCACTGACCCAGTGGTTAATCTATTGATGGATCATTAGTATCTTGTAGCTAGGAAAGGCTAATATACCAGACATCCACAGCAATACTACTACTAAATGCCTGCCTCTGTCAATGAATGAATTGAGCACTAGTCATGGGCCTTGATGAGGTATTTAATTTAATTACCAGTTCTTAATTGGTTGGAGAATTCAACCGTTGATCATAGGACCAAATTTGGTGAGCTGTGCTCAGCAAGAAAATCTGGAGAATACATCTATCTTTGAGGCCTTTCAGCATTGGCATGAATCAAGAAGATTCTAAGGCAGCTTACCTACTGTAGTTGTCATGGAATATAGGGAATCTGGCAACAAGTTAGAACATTCAGCTTCAGGCTGAAAGTGGTGGGCGCTCTTTTTTCTTTTTCCTTTTTGGATGCAGTTTTTAAAGAACTCTTAGTACTAAACAGGAAAATAGCAACTGCACATAGTTTTAGCAAATAGCAAATGCTAACTAGTTGTCGGAGGAACAAAATATGTATCATGCAATAAAAAGAAAAAAGTAAAATAACCATTACACAATAAAAATAAGTGTCGGCAAAGAAAATAAAATATTATTATTTGGAGTAGTTGAGCTGCTTACTTATTGAATATACAGCAGCCCTTTTCTTCTTACAAATGGGGGAAAAAACAACAGGAAGATCCAGCCATATGCAATACAATATTGTTCTGTTATTTTTTCAATATGAAATCATCTTTAAAGTATCAGCAGTATTGGAGTAGGCAAGTAGCATACATGGTATCGTCACGCAACTTGTGATGTAGAAAAGGATGTTAAGTAAAACAAATTGAGTTTTTTTTCTCTCGTTACCTTGATATAACATGCTTAGACTGCAGCTGCTGGTAAATGGGCAGGACTAGCGACAGCGTACATGGTTCTAGAACATGTATAAGTCAATATTTCTATATTCTAGTGCAATACGAACTAGCGTTACAGTGCTTATATACTTATTAACACAAGATTACCATTCAATGGAGTAGGCTATGTCAAAGGTTATGATGTCTAGGAAACAGAAAATAAAATCTAAGAAATATGAATGCATGCCTTTCTTGAAATGTTCTTGTTCCTGGCTTTGTGACCACTGATTTACCTGCTGCGTGCCCACATGTGTACCCGATCTACTGGTGTCACTTGAAATAATCATGTATGACACAATGACTTGATGTAATCCATACAGAACTCCCAAATGGCAACTACCTACCACCATGCTTTGTGCTGATAAATCTGTTTAGCATGTAAATGAAGTTTCAGAAAATAAAACAATTAACCCCAGTAGAAATTATTGGAAAGAGTAACAGCAGAAACAAATAAACATTCTTATTATATGAAAATTATTTGGAATGGAGAACCTAAACTTGAATACTGCATTTTATGAAAATCTGCAACGTATAAGCCTTAATGGAAGCAGGAGCATACCTATGCATTTTTCTATGTGTTGCCAAAAGTCAACTAAGCATTTCACATATCAGGTAAGCAATAATGCATTCACAAAAACAGTTAATTGACTATTTCATCAAAAACACACCAGCTTTCCTGTTAAATGCTTCAATTGATCTTACAAGTAATGTTTCACTATCAGCTAGCTGCCAAGACCATAGCTCCCAACATTTTACTCCAAGCTAACAGCTGGCTTCTTCCTCTCTTCCTTGCACACCAGGTCCCCTAGCATCGCTGATGTTGGTAATGACCTTGGCTTGCACCCTTTGATTCTCACTTCAAAGCATACTAAGCGTATGAACTACCACCTCCAACTTCTTAGAGAACTCCTTACACACCAAATCACTGAAGGTAGCAAGAGCAATTTCTGAGAGTTCTTCCCAATTCCTTGTCTTGAGAAAAAGAACTAGAGTAGTGCAGAGACATGGCTGCCCCTGCTGCTCCCTCACCTCAGAAGAAGATCATAGAAGTGCTCCAGAAGGAGCAGGACATCCTCTGGAGGATCCTGTGGGAGAACATCGATAAGGTGAAAGAGCTTACTGATTCCACCAGCGCTGACCTGCGAGGCCCTGAGATTGAGAGCATGCCAAAGACAGCCAAGATATGGTTGCAGCAGGCAAGGCAGATCAACCACGACATTGAAGACATCCTTGAGAAGTCCCCCTCGAAGACCTGCAACTCGAAAGGATCCAACATCCTATCATGCATCGCTCAGCCAATCAACTTTGTTGCCCGGCAGAGAATCTACAAGCAAGTCCAATCTCTCAGTGCTCGCATAGACACCATCAAGTTGAGGTTGTCACTGCTGACAAATTTTGATGACAAGGAGGCACCAGCGAATCCAACACGGTACCAGTTGGATGACCGGCAGCTTGACATGCTCTCTCTAGATGAGGCTAAGGTGATAGGCATTGATTTTCCAAAGGCAAAGGTAACTCAGCTGTTGCTGGACGAAGAAAAGCAGCTGAGGGTGATCTCCATAATTGGAGGTGCTGGTGTTGGCAAGACAACTCTTGCAAGGAGTGTTTACAACGACAAAAAAGTGCAAGGGAGATTCCGATGCCATGCATGGGTCACAATTGGTGCCCCAATCTCGATGGTGGATCTACTGAAGAGTATCATGGTGCAAATATTTGTTGAGAAGTTGGAGGAAATACCAACAAGCCTTGACTTCATGGATGAGATTCAGATTGCTGAGGTTATTGGACGGTATCTTGCTGACAAAAAATTTTTGGTTGTCCTAGATGACATATGGAATTCTGACATGTGGGACTACCTGAAACTTGCTCTACCCAACAATGGCCAAGGGAGCCGCATCATAGTGTCCACACGAGCCCAAGAGATTGGGAGAGACTGTCGCTTAGCTTCTGATATTCAGATCTTTGAGCAGAAACCACTCAATGAAGATGATGCCTGGTTGCTTTTCTGCAACAAGGCTTTCCCAGCAATTCAGGCAAGGTGTCCAACTGAACTGAAGGATACAGGAAGGAAGATTGTCAGGGAGTGCCATGGTGTTCCACTGCTTGTTGTCACCATTGGTGGACTAATGTCAATGAAGGAACGAACAGTCCAGGTATGGAAGAATGTTCTTGACAACCTGCACAAGAAATACCTCCCTGAGTTCACTCTCCCTAGTATCCTGTGGTTTGCTTACAGTGACTTACCACATCACCTCAAATGTTGCTTTTTGTACTTCATCATGATCCCAAGGAAATACTCGATAAAACGCATGACGCTCATCCGGCTATGGATGGCTGAAGGGTTCATCAAGAATGATCAGGAAGGAACACTTGAGGACACTGCGGGCCGTTACCTGACAGAGCTCATAGACAGGAGCATGGTTCAAGTGACGGATTTTTATGATTATGGGAGGGTGAAGAGCTGCAGTGTCCATGACATGCTGCGAGAGATCATCATCTTAAAGTCTTCCGAGGACAATTTTGGCATTCCTGTGACCCGGGGTGTTAATAAGGTCAGAGGAAATGTGCGACGTCTGTCCATCATCAATACGAATGATGATTTCCTAGAAGATAACAGCTGCACCAACCTCCGCACTTTGTTTGTCTTCGGTGCTAGCTCAATAAGCACCAGATCACTGCATGCTTTTCTAGTTGGATTTCGGTTGTTGAGGATCCTGGATTTGGAGGGTGCACCAGTCGAGAGCTTACCAGATGAACTGCCTGATCTTTTCTACCTACGGTATATGAGTCTGAGGAATACAAGGATTGACAAGCTTCCAAAGTCCTTGAAGAAGATGATGAACCTACAGACATTGGACCTGAAAGGTACATATGTCTCTCAGCTACCTTCAGGAATCACCAAGCTTGAAAGCCTTCGGCACCTACTTGCTTACCGCTATTACTCTGGCCGGCATCCACCATATTACTATACTCTTGGAGTCATACTTCCCCAGGGAATAGGGAATTTAAAAGAGCTGCAAAAACTGACTTATGTTGAAGCCAACCAAGGAAATGGAACCATTAAGGAGCTAGGTAGCTTGACACAGCTGAGAAGGTTGGGTATTGTCAAGCTGCGAGAAAATGATTGCATGCATCTCTGCTCATCAGTTGCCAAGATGACAGAACTTCTTTCCCTTTCAGCATCATCGCTTGATGATGAAATTCTTGATCTTCGATCCCTGAATCCTGCTCCTCGGTGTCTCAAGCGCCTCTATTTGAGGGGGCCTTTGCCAGGAATACCTTCTTGGCTACACTCCCTGAAGAATCTTGTAAGGATACGGCTTAGGTGGTCGCGTCTGAATGAGGAGTCACTTAAAGAGCTCCAAGGTCTCCCTCTTGTTGAACTTGCACTCATTCAAGCTTATGATGGGGCAAAGCTAGAATTCACCCAAGGATTTGCCAAGCTTGAGATACTAGAGTTGGACCATTTGACTAACCTTGAGCATATCAACATTGAGAAATCAATGCCTGGCCTTCAGAAGATATCCATCAGGTCATGCGACAAATTGCTTACCATACCTGATGGTATAGAAGGGTTAGAGAATCTGAAAGAGCTTTACTTATTTGCCATGCCCAGGACCTTTGTGGACAGCTTGATGAAGGGAGGTGTTAATCATTGGAGAGTTGAACACATTCCAGTTATTCGCCACTTTAATGAACATCGCGACATTTCTTTGACAAATCTTTGAAGGTTGAAGTTACAATATTATGGCTTGGTGCATACTTTTGATCCACACACATATTTTGTCATGTCTAATCTGTGTACATGCATCTCAGAGATGTGTGGATATTTTAAGAAGAACAGAGCCATCATCTTCCAGAGGGACAGAAAAGCTTTACGGTGATTGTTTTTTGGAAGAAATATGCAGAGATACTGTTGCTCATCTAGCATGTGGCTTGCTATAGAACATGCTGGTTTTTGTATTGATTGGGAAGATTATTCCAAAATTGCCAAGATAAAACATTCTTCTCAATTAAGTACAGCACACCCAAATTAAAAAGGCTGTGGTAACATGCCAAAAAAAAGTGGCAGCTAATTATCAGCAAAGTAGCCAAGCGCTTGTTCTATTTTGCATACTGTCTGAAGTTAGAAGTTAGTGCACTGTCTGACAAATGTGAGTCAGTCAATTGACTCAATTCATAACTAGCTACTCCATCCATTTTGTATTGTAAGACTTTTTAGCTATGATTATATTAATCAATTGATCAATGTATATTATTTGTATATATGTCTAGACTCATCAGTATCCATATAAATCTAAGTAATGCTAGAAAGTCTTACATTGTGAAACGAAGGTAGTATAAAATTACGTATGCATTAGTAAATATATATAGTAGTCATGAATCTGTAGTTCTGTACCATGTGAAAATTAGTCAGAGTATGTTCCTATAACATGACTGATACACAAAGACAAGGCTGTTGAACACTTCTACTGAAATAAAGCAAAGTTATGAAATTACAGCTGTGCTGTGAGTGCTTACTTCAATTGCTCCGTGGAAACATCATTGATGAAAGATAAACTTATGTCTGGCAGACTGTACCTCTTTGTAGAGATCACAATGGAACCTGATTAAATAATAGTGTATCTGCATAAGATAGTAATTAGCACAATAAGATTTTAAATTCAGCAGCAATTTAATAGATTGGACTACTTTTTTACTCATCTCCCTAATTGAGTTCTAAAAACTTATTCCTGCAAGATATAGTTGACACTATCAGTGCCTACAAATTTACCATAAATCTGCTTCCATGAATATGAACGGTCAAAATAAAACAACTATGTAACTGCTGATCAATTTATCAATACAGAAAACAATGATGACCAGTTTAAATATCTGTGTCCAAAGAATATTTGAGTATCGTTGCAGGTAGAACTAACAACCAATATGGGGAATAAAATAAAAGATGAGAGCTCGAGGGGGTGGGGGACAGAAGATGGGAAATTCAAACAAGTCTGAAACAGGAAGTTTAGCTATTAGACATTACCAAGAATCATCAACATGACATTTAAAATTGTGCTAGAAACTTTCACCAGATAGTGATAATTTATGGCATGATGATGCTTCTCACTTGTACCTTCATGAATATGTTAATGATTGCTTCCAATATATAGACCATAATGCAATATTCCCTCCATTCTTTCTTATTTGGTGTTCCAGAATACATGGCATCCTAAATAGAGTGTGACCATCAATGGTTTTTAAAAACCGACTGGATAAGAAAACTGTTCTAAATAGAGTAGATTTGTCACTGGAAATATTTTCACATTATTTTCATTTTACTAGAATAATAAAGTAAATTATAAAAGAAATGTTCAAGGTTACATCTCAAAGGCTTCAAAAAAGTTAATAATATCAAATAAAAATGAACAGAGTGGCCAGTTAGTTTTGTTAAAACTAAGGGAGCAGCTGTATCTGCTTGAACTAGCCATCAAATGTTGACTACCTCCTTTGTTCTTCATATCAGCAACAGCTGCTCTTTTTTGTCAGGACTATAACGTTTTTCTCATAGAAATCATATTTATTGAGTAAACATGGGAAACTTGAAATTCATGATACAATCTGAAGTTCACTGCTGTTTGTGGGAAAACATCTTGCTTTCTAGCATAATCATTTACTATGCAAAAGAAGTTGCTCGGGTTGAGCTCCATTTCATACTGGATATTATGCTTCTTCAGAGTATTTCTTAAGTCAACAACCTTTGTGTATACCTAACCTGAAAAGAAATCACTTATTATGTTGCTGTCATTATTATGGATATAACAAAAACACAGATTAGCAGTCCAAACAAGTTAAGCAGTAGTTTTGATTCTTTGGGAAGACTCTAGATTGGAGCCACCAATACTCATTGACAAGCCATAGTTTAAAGTTGGTAGTTCCAGACTTGGAAGGGGATATAGGGCCTGCTTGGGGGAGCTTTAGATTCTGAAAAGCAGCTGCTTGGTAGCCAGCTTCTGAGAATCTGAAAAAACTCATAAATCCAGCTTCTCCAGCTTCTGGATTCTTAGTTATTTTCCAGAATCTGTAATTACAGATTCTCAGAAGCTGTGGACCGTTTGGGACAGCTTCTGGCAGAGCATCAAGCAAGGTTGCACTCAAATATCAAAACAAGTTTCATATTGTTTCAACTTTCAAGCAAGTTTCAACATAGTCTTCTCTGAGTTTCAACCAAGTTTTAAGTATAAAACCTGCTTTTAAGTTTTAATTACGGCAATCCTGTCAGATCGATGATAATCCTCTTTAGTATTGACACTGTTATGTTAAATCCTGAAAAGTTCTATACAAGTCTTTTCTGCTTAAATGATCATTTCTTTATGTAACCTATGGCATCAAATTTAAAGAAAGTTGCTCATAGAAGCGGACTATTGTGTCAAACTGTCAAATACCACCATACAAAACTTTTGTTCTGGAAGATAACAAAACCAATTACTACCTTCAATTTTGAGGCTGCTAAATCCTGTTAATTTGCACAGAAAAGATATTAAAAAGCTCAAATACAACAAGGTATATATCTAGGAGGTCGTCCACAAATGCCTATCACTAAAGCAATTCCGCATGCTATTTGAAGCAAGAAATAAAGAGCTTTGTAGTTTGTATTCATACAAAACATCTTTTTTCTTTGGCAAGTATATGGAAATGGTGAGTTAGGTGAAGAAATTAGATATGTGAGTAGATGCCAATCATGTAAAATATAATTCTTACAACATAATTGTCTAAATAGTTGAAAATGAAGTGAACAAAAACTGATGGCACATAAGAGACGAAAGTAAAAAAAGGCTTTGTTAACAGAGACAGCTAGAATAATTGTCAGCTGACATGTACTCATCAAAGAATAATCATGGCCAACTTGGTGAATGTAACAGTTTTTTAAATAGCATTCTGACAGATGACAACAGGAGTTGTAACTAAAGAAAACTCAGCAGCTAGGAGGCCAACTATTTCGTGAATATAAAAGGATGGTCCAATTATGTAAGTTTGCTTGGGAGTTTTTATCACATATTTATTAGATGATAAAAAAGAACGGAAAAGAGAAACTAGCTACCACTGATCACCTCACCCTTTAATTGAAGCACCAAACCACTCATCACTCAGTCAACTTTAATTAAGCATCCATTTCTTTTGGGCGTACTGATCACATACAGAAGATATAGATTGTTCTGCTAAATGCAATAGCATACTTGAGAGCTGCAATTTCCTCATAAGTGCAGACTTGCGAGAATTTATTCAGCATGGAGATAGGCCTTACACTGGGAAGAGGTGCAGCAGCAACTGTTGTGAAGCCTGCATTTGACAAAGTGCAGTACTGGGTTGAGCTGCTGCAAGGAAAACATACCAGTACTGAAGAAATGGCGAACGAATTGGATATCTTGGAAGGCCTGATTGAAGACACAGATAGCAGCAGCGCTATCCACACACTAAAGGCAGCCAGAGGCCAAGCAGAAGACTTATGTGCAAGTATTAGAGATGTTATTGATGATGCCAAGAGATTTGCAAGGTATAATCACCAACATGTTCCACTCAGATGCATCCGGAAATATACCCATAACATAGTGGGTAAGCCTTCTATTTGTGAGACTGCTGAGAGGATAGTGAAGCTCCGTAGCCAAGTAAGGCGGCTCCAAGAGATACTAACACCATTTGTAGGCCAAGGTATGGTACCTTCTAGTGCACAAGCAGGAAGGCTGCAACATCGCCATGTTGCACATGCCGAGGGTCATTGGGAGGGCATGGAAGAGCCAAAAACATCTTTGTTCCAGTATGTGTTGGGTGGGGAGAGTCATAGACAAGTGGTTGCACTGGTAGGGATGCCAGGCGTAGGAAAGACTTCACTTGCTCGATATGTTTATGAGGACAACAAAGTAAAGGGGCATTTTAGCTGCCATGCTTGGATGACAGTGGAAGAGTCTTGTGCACCAAAACAACTTTTGCTGGGAATAATTAGCAGACTGTATGAAGAGGCGAATGTCAGGCTTCCCGATGCAATCAATATAATGGATGAAGATGAACTCAGTGGTATGGTACAGCGGTTCCTGAAGCAGGAAGAAAGAAGGTATGTTATTGTTTTTGATGATATATCGAGAAGAGGGCAGCTCAAATTACTTTTAGATCTTGCCCTCCCTGACAAGAATCATCCAAACTATGGAAGAGTCATAGTCACATCGAGAAACAAGGATGTAATTGAAGCCTGTGATCATACCATTACGGTAACACAGTTGACTTCCCCAGATGATTGGAATCTCTTTTGCTACAAAGCTTTTGGATCTTCAAGATTTTCCCCTAGAGAGGAGATTTGCCAACACCGTGAACGAATCTCCAAGCTCTGTGCTGGCTTACCTCTTGCAATCGATGTCCTTAGTGCACTACTGGCAAAAAAAGACCATAGTCAGTGGAGCGGCATCATTTCCGAATTAGAAAGCCATGGTGACCTTGGAGCAGCCACCGAAATATTAGAAACAAGCATAAATGAGCTGCCAAATAACATGGGCCACAAAAATTGTTTGTTGTATTTTAGCATGTTTCCAAAGAGCTCAACAGTTAGTCACAATACATTGGTCAGGTTATGGATTGCTGAAGGATTCATAAAACGTCAGCCAAGACAGACACGGCAAGCAGTAGCTGAGAAATATCTCAGTGATCTTGTTGATCTTCATATTCTAATGGTGGAAGACAGTTATAAGTATGGGAGACCCAAAAATTATAAGGTTCATGATTTGATGCATCAAGTGATACAGAAGAAGGCAGAGAATGAGGACTTCTGTACAAGTTCTTCTGGTGGCAACCAACAAGCTCCAGAAAGGGTTCGGCGCATGTCAATTCAGATCGAGGATGATGATTTCAGACAAAATGTAAGTATATCCAAGCTACAGACCCTGTTTATTTCTAACAAGATACCACATGCTCCAAAGCTCTTATCTAGCACTACAGCACTGAAAGTCCTGAGCATGGAAGGGTCACTAATAGAAGAGTTTCCAAAAGAAATTGGCAACCTAACTCATCTAAGGTACCTTAATTTACGCAACACCAAAATATATTACCTGCCAATGTCCTTGGGCAATCTAACTAACCTAGAGACCTTAAATCTCAAAGGCACTTTAGTATCAGAACTACCTAAAACAATCCTGAAGATCCTAAGTCTCCACCACCTTTTGGCATACCGATATGATGCACCAAAAAAACCTGAACGACAACCAGAGGCTATATTTGGAGTCAGAGTGCCAAAAGGGATTGGTCAATTGAAAGAGTTGAGGACTTTCTCGGTTGTAATGGCAGATCAAGAAAGCAAGATAGTTAAGGAGCTTATCAATCTTAAGAAGTTGAGGAGATTGGGAATTCTGAACCTCAGAAGAGAAGAAGGCTCTGATCTATGTGAGGCCATTGCAAGAATGGACCAACTTTCCTCCATTTCAATAACTGCAATGGATGATGAATACCTTGATATACACAATCTGCCAGTTGTGCCACCTCAGCTTCAGCGTTTATATTTGCGAGGGCAGTTGCAGGTGGTACCACAATGGTTTACATCTCTTCACTGCCTTGTGAGACTACTGTTAAGTGGATCAAGTTTGAATGAAGATTCAATAAATATACTTCAAAGCCTGCCACAGCTTGCTGAGCTTTCATTGATCAATGCACTTAATGTGGACCGGATAGAGTGCCAGACTGATGGGTTTAGAAATCTAAAGATATTGGACCTGGATCATCTTAACGGCTTAGTCAATGTAACACTACATGGATCAATGGTAAACTTACGTAAAATGATCATAAGGAATTGTAGGAGCCTTCAAATGGTGCCATTGGGCACTGAACAGTTGATCCGGCTCGAAGAGCTCCACTTTTTTGACATGCCAAAAAAATTTCTTGAGAGATTGAGAAATGGAAACGAAGATCATGCAAGGGTGCAGAAGATTAGAAACATATTATACTACAGTAAAGGGTTTCCGCACAGATCAATAGAAGCAGCGATGAGGTAATACTGAAACACAATCTAGCTTTCAGTGCTCCCATATTGATTACAAACATGGTGATTTCCACAAAACAAATCTTTATTGTGAGATGAAATTGAACTAAAGCATTCGATGAAGTATGGCACAATTTTGACTTGTAACTTTTTGTGTTTCTCTTTTCTGTTTTTGGTTCACAGAGGTGGGGCCTGAGACCATCACAGAAATGTCCAACGTGATTGTTTCTGAAGTACTACACTGCAATTAAAAATCCAGCTCAAAACCATACCATGGAAATTGCATAGTGTGACATGTGTGCGGAGGGAAAGGCAAAACATATTTCTTCAACTTCTACCGGCTACCACATCATGGTGATTGGCATGATATTTAGTGGTATAGGACCATGTTTTCCATGTTATATTTTTTTGTGCGGTAAGTTGTTAAAAACTTTGGTACAGCCTAGTCAAAATTTCAATCTATGAACCTGATGTCATTTGTGGTCACCGAACGCACATTCTTCGGAACTAAAAGAAAAAATATGTTATACTGTCGGTATCGAGTCCACCAAGTTTTGGTGTTTCGGTAGTCTTTTATCATTATCTACCTGTGTGTGCGTTTGTTAGTTTATCTGCATTAGGAACATCTGCAAGATAGGCCGTGCACTCGTGCAACCTAGTTTTACTTGGTTCAAGCTGGGTATGACCCCAAAACAACTTACGGTAACTCATCAGCGCCCCGAATCTCTCTGTGAGCTGACTGGTTAAAACAACACAACGATACAGGAGATTTAATCAAGAGTACTACACAACCCTATATTGAATCCACAGTCCTCAGTGATGCTCCATGCTGGGTTAATTACTGAACAATCAAAGCCCTAAAAGCTAATCTACCAGATAACTACCACGATCCTACTACAAAAATCGCCCCCAGACCTTACCATCATGGCTAAACAGGTGCTCCACAAATGCGGGGGCCTGGAAGCGCCGCCATTTCGAGCGCGGGGAAAAAGAACTGCGTTGCAGGAGAAGCCGGAGAAGAAGAACTTACCGCGTCCGCTTTCCGGCGCCGAAGCTTCGCGGCGGCGACCTCTGCGCGTGAGAGGGGTTTCTTTGATCGGGGGAGGATACAGGGAGAGGCCGGATGAGGCGGCCGAGAGAGGAGAGCCGGAATGGTGGCAGCCACCGCCGGCGGCGGCGGGCGGAGGGAGCTCTGGAAGTTTTCCGGCTCTTGTTTGTTGGGCCTCATCAAGCCCATTTTGTTTTGTTACCTCGTCGTCTCCTTCCAATCGAAGGCCTTTTTGGTCGGTGTTGGTAAATGGGCCTCAAAATGGGCTCGATCCGGAAAGGTACAACTCGGGAGAATATGGCCGTGCTGAAGGCCCAGATCGCTCACGCGCACGGGGCCCGCCAGTTTTCTGCTGACTCGGGTAAGAATTTAGAGCGTAACAAAATGGATGGTTTTAATATGAAGCAGTTTTGTGATGGGTTCTCTTCGTCCTATATTATAAGACGTTTTATATATGTGCTAATTAATCTAGACACATATACATTGATACATGAATAAGCCTAATCTCTTTAGGCTGAGGACACGTTTTCGATAATGCATAGGATTGTGTTGGACCTGTGGGTCTCGTACACGATAGGCATAAGCATGGATAAGAAATCTCGTCCAAGGGTACATGTGGGTCGGGTACCCACAAATATGTTGGTCGGGTGTGGTACATGTCTTTGTCCACAGGTACCCACAGTCCTATAGAAATATAAATATTTTACTTTCATGAAACATGTAAAGTAGTCTGTCACATAGAAAATCTTAAAGCATATGTTGAGTCTGCATGTGTTGTTCAGCTTTAGTATGAACTATGAATAATAATAATATTATTGTGGCTTCTGAATTCTAGACTTCTGCGAAAGGGCATGTAGCTTAGTGGTTACAAGGGTTTTAGTAGCACCATATTACAGGATTTTCTAACGGCTTTGTACTTTCAAGGGTAGACGTCGTCTCCAC
Organism: Oryza brachyantha; assembly: GCF_000231095.2. Classification (NCBI taxonomy): domain Eukaryota; kingdom Viridiplantae; phylum Streptophyta; class Magnoliopsida; order Poales; family Poaceae; genus Oryza; species Oryza brachyantha. Next base: position 12,284,466 of record NC_023170.2, read on the forward strand.
TGATCAGGCTTCGGAGACGCTCATAGGGGTAGGGTTTGTGTGCGTACGTTGTGAGCGTCTGCGTTGTACTGTGTTCTCTCTCAAAAATTCTAGACTTCCAATAATATGTATGTGCATGGTGAAAAAACATGGTGAACAATAATATGCATGTGAGATGTGACACCGTTATTTGATTTAATTAGTTGATTATATATATATATATATATGTATATATATCATTCCTGGTTGGTATAGATGGTAGAAATATGTGCTAGATTTGAATTATTCTTGCTGTTGTGATCACTATGATTTGATATTTATCGAGACTCGGTGGGTACCCGAGACCCGATGGATACCTGGTGGACGCGGGCGTGGGTACAAAAATATACCTGCGGGTATAATCGCGAGCGGGTAAAAGTCAGGATCGTCGGTATGCACGTGGACAGGTAAACCCTTTACCAGCACCTTACCTGACCCGCTGCATCTCTAATAATGCATAACAGTTTTAAGATTAAAAAAAACTAGAGGGTATGATGACCCATATATGGTGACTATGTGTGGCTTTTGCATCAACGACACCTCCAAGCTCTTCATCTCTATAAACAAATTTGAGCAAAGGTTTCTGATAAAGTAGTGTGAGTACACCCGCTAGATCCATAGGGATAGCAGACAAACAAGATTGACATACTTGTATACACACACTTAAAATATGTACCTTAATACTTCATTGACATATGTCTTGTCCATATATCTGTCTCTTGATTGCTTGCATTTGCCAAGAGGACTTTTATATTATCAAATTAGATATGTACATTGTTTGTTTGGATACCGGTGTTTATAGTTGGAACGAGACGTACAAGGGAGACACCATAAAGTTGGTCAAAACTAGAGAAAGCAAAAGTTTATAGTCATGCATATCTATCACATGTAAATGATTGTTTCGCATAAATACCATCGTTTAGATAGACTACTTTAAAATGCCATAGTGATGGTAACATGCTAGAATGCTAATTTAATCTATTATAAAATCTTAGAATTCTTTTTTTATTTATCAGGTTTTTGGGACAAATTTTCTCCTGACATATGCAAGAGAGAAAAAAGAGAAAGAACAGAGAGACACGAAAGTGGCTGGCTCGGTTTGGACGAAAAAAGCTAGGTTTTGAAGGAGAGCAGATGCCGACAGCCCCCACCCTGCGCCCTCCCCGCTGGCGGCCACCACGCCCATCGTCGCCGGCGGTCGCTCTCCCTCTCCGCGCCTCCCCCGCCCGTCGCTGCCTCGTGCGCCCCTCCCCATGCACCAAATGCTAAAAAAGTCAGGTATGCTTCTGTCCGGATTTCATCCATAACATGGCAGCAGCTGCCTACAACATCAACAAAATTCCAAGAGCCTGAATCAGCTAAAAAATGGTCGGCTGCATCATCCAAGAAATGGCAGCCGAAGCCTGCATTATCTACAAATTTCAGCATCAGGCTAAATCAGCTAAAAAATAGCAGCCTGCATCATAAAAAATTGGCAGCAGCAGTGCGCATCATCCAAAAAAAATGGCAGCAGCACCCCGCATCATTCAAAAAACGCCAGCTTCAGCATGCATATCTAACAAATTCCAACAGCATACTGCATCAGCTAAGGGTGTATTTGGTTGCTTGAACCATTTAGTCTGGCCCATCTCTGTAATCCAGACTGAGTTTGGCCTGTTTCTGAACATATAGATGCACTTGTTTGGTTGTCTGTATTGAATTAGCTCGGATATGGTTAGATGGTGTTTGGTTGCCTGCAGTAAAAGGTTGCATGGAGGAGATGCTATTTAGTTGGATTAGACATGTTTCTGAGTATAAATATCTTTTCTTACATATTGAGATTTATCCTATGCAGTACAATAAAAATCATGTGTACATATCTAAATTGAAATTGTTTTTTTTATGAACGTTCATCAGCAACGTGAGAACGTGCATGAATTAAATTTGATTCTGGCTTGACACAGCCTGACACAGATTTTGGCTTGAATTAAATCTGATTGTGACTTGTGTGACATCTGGATGAACTAATTACGTGTTGTTTCACAACAAGCAGCACTAATTTATTAATCAAAGATGAACCACTATTTTTGCACGTTGAAGGATGAGTGCAAAATCATATAACGGAAATAAATACAAGTGATATCATTAACCACCAGTAAAACAACAGTAGTAAATGCAAGCAACGTCATTAACCACCATTGGTTCAAATACGCATAGTCCAAAAAGTATGGCATCCATTACCATCTTAGCCAGCGTGTGGCCATGTTTCTTAAAAAAAAAAATTCCTGGTGTCCACTGCTACCCATGAAGTTTAGACATGTATTCCTAAAAAAACAATTTGGTGTCACTACCACCTTAACCAATAACCAGTAGTGCTATAAGACTATCTAATATTGTGTCCCGCACTCCCACTACCACCTCTCCATGATAGTTAGATCATATCAGGGGTGTTGCTCCAGGAACTTCCTGTACGTCTTTTATTCTTCACAACACCAACTGGGAGCTCAAGAAACCAAGGAACATCAAGAAAACAGCAGTTTCTTTGAGACTTTCAAATAGCAGAAACCATGTCAGATTGCGCAACAAAGCATAGATGAGGGGTCAAAATGAAGCATCATCATCAGTTCATCTGATCATACTGGGAGCTGCCATAAGGAGGGCAGTAAATGGTTAGAAGAATAAAACAAGGCTGGGATCATATCTCAAATAATAAAACAAGGCTGAAATCAAATAAGCATAATCTGAATAGTATGGCATCCATTTTCACCTTAGCCAACATATGACCATGTTCACTACAATATGGTGTTTGCACTCTTCAGAATCTTCAGCAAATCGACGTTGCTCTCCTCCACTATCTGTAAAAGTTACTCCAAGCTATAAATCAAACACCATCGAACTGTCGAAGTGAATACAAGTAGTTAACAACTACAAAGCTCACTTAATAGAGCCTAAAAAACAACATCAGAATGGCACATGCGGCAAAGCTAACACATTGTCATCTCCACCAGTGCGATCTATCTCAAATGAACCACTCACACTCGCCTAAACTCGTCCCCTCGCAGCCACTCCAGATCCCTGCTCTGTTCGTTTGAATAAATTAATCATGAGAACCACTGAGATTGTGCTATCTTTTGAGCCTCAAAACTCAAATCTTTTAACCAAAGCAGTAAGCATTTTTATGCAAAGACAGGGCACTGAATTTACAAAAGAACAAAAATAATCCAAACTTTTAGTTCCACCGTCAAATTGAATCAGATGAGCAAGTTTTACTTAAGGCTAAACACCCCCTGACCTCCACGCTCGCTATGAGAGACAGAGGCCGCCCGACAGCTGACGACCCCGGTGAAGGAGGCGACCATGGAGGAGGAGCTTGGCGGAGGAGGATTTGGGCGGAGGACGAGGACGGCGACCACGAGCTCGGCTGAGGACGATAGGGGCGAAGGACGGCGGAGGAGGAGGATGGCGACCACCGGACTGGCGACCAAAAGTGGGTGGAGAACGAGCGCAGGGGAGGACGTTGACCGGCGCGGGCACTGGCGGCGGAATGGCGTCGGACCGGCGGTGAATGGGCTCCCCAAACCCTAGTTTTTGGCTGTGGGGAGGAAAATGAGAAGGTGGAGGAGGCGTCACCGAGTCCTGCACGCATGGGTATGCGCCTGCACAGGCGGGTGCAGCCCGCATGCATTCCTTCGGCTAGGCCAAGCAGATATTCCACCGTTTCTGGAGAGCCTGGCCACAGAACCTGCTTTGCATCTGTTGGGCCTAGCTCTCGTTCTCATCTGGTCTACCAAACATGCGTCTCCCTACATGACAGATGCGAGCCAAACCTAATACAGGCAACCAAACAGCCCCTAAAAAATTCCAGCAGAAGACTGCATCATCTAAAAAATTTCAGTAGCAGAGGGGCACACGAGGCAGCGGCGGACGGGCGGGGGAGGCGTGGAGAGGGAGAGCGACTGCCGGCGGCGATGGGCGTGGCAGCCGCCGACGGGGAAGGCGTGGGGTGGGGGCTGCCGGCATCTGTTCTCCTTCAAAACCTAGCTACCGTCGAGTCTCTCTGTTCGTTCTCTTGTTTCTTTTCTGCAATTGATGTCATGGAGAAATTTGTCCCAAAAAAACCTAACAAGTAAAAAAAGAATTCTTAGATTTCATAATACGCTAAATTGGCATTCCAACGTATTGTCATCGCTTAGCTATGGCATCTTAAAGTACGATAATATTTTTGTGAAACTATCTGTTATGAAATTTTCTCCTCGATCCCACGGCGGGACCGCTGCACCTCGCCTGCCCTGCCGCACAAGCAAGCGCTCGCTCGCGGGTGGCGCTGCCCGCGCGGGGTTCGTCTCGACGCGACGCGGCCCCCGCGGCCTCCCGAGCCACCCAGCCCCGCCCTTCTTCCACCACCCACCGCCCCACCACCCCATGCAACCAGACAAAAACCCCGCTGCAAAGCCAAACACCGCAGGTCGCAGCCAGCCAGAGGAGCCACCACCCTCTTCGACTCACGGGCGGGCGCGAGCGCGGGGGCGGGCGCCGACAGCAACGACCACGCAGGCAGCACCCTCGCCTCGCCCAATGCCGCCGCCTGCGCCGCCGCGGTTCTTGCCTGTCGCTCTCCTTCTCCTCGTGGTGGTGGTGCCCGTCGCGCTGCCGGCGAGGGCGGCTGGGCAGGGGCTCCGGGCGAGGGACCTGCTGCCGCGCGGGCTCGCGTCGTGGCCGGCGGCCGTGATGAGCGGCGGCGGCAGCAGCGCCGTCCACAGCGCCCTCGACCTCCTCCCGCGGTTCGTCGCCCACGTCGCGCCGGAGGGGTCCGCGGTCGCCTGGCGCGGCACGTGCTTTGCGGAGAACGAGGCCGTCCTCAGCCTCACCCCTACCTCCACTACCGCAGGCGGCCGCAACGGCACCTCCACTGGCCTCGGCGGCGCCGTCCTCCGCCTCAAGGTGCGCCCCCGCATGAACCCCCGCGAAAATCGCAAGCTTATCGCACTCACTGCTGTTCACCTTGTAGAGTAGTTGATCTTTTTTTCTTCTCTGAGATAATACCTATTTTTACCTAAATTCACAGTATTATGGTCTCTGGATTAACCTGTATTTACAGCTCCTAATTTTGACTGGATTATTTTTCACTCGTTATCAAGCACATTAGTTACATTTTTGGCTCCGTGTAATCCAAATGGCATGTGACCGGGACTAGAGCAAAAATTACTGGAAAACTAGCTTATTATATGGGGACAGAAGAACATATTTTTCTGAATGCAAAATAGAATACTCACCTCACCTCATCATTCATTCCAAGCAACCAATAAAAACTATTCTCCTACCTAGTGGCAAGCGACAACAATGCCAAATTGCCGGTGGGTATATTATTACTCATATGACTAGTAAATCTGTCCTGTAGTGGGCATGATCCCTAGGTTTGTTCTCATTTGTGTTGGGCTTGGCCAGAAATTTCTGCAATTTGTTTAAAAGCCATGCGTTAATAACGCTACTAGTATGAAAAATGCATTCTTTGTGATGAATCATAGTCCTTGATAACTAGTTTCATCTTAGCAGCAAATGTTTCTTGTGGGGTTATGTAGACTGCTTCAGCTCAGAGCTGGACATGCATGGACCTGTATGTGTTTGCGACGCCATACAGGATAGGATGGGATTACTATCTTACAGCACAGGAGCACGCCTTTGAGATCAAGGCATGGGAGGAAGAAGGAGAAATGGAATATGTACGTCCCTTCTGAAGGTTATTTTCTTGTTTGTTTTTTATTTTGCAATTGGCTCTTGGTTTTGTTCTCACAATGATATTAATACTCCATATATGTGGTCAGGTAAAGCAGCATGGCATTGCCATATTTCTCATGCCATCTGGAATGCTGGGGACATTGTTGTCTCTGATTGATGTCATACCTCTGTTCTCAAACACTAAATGGGGGCAGGATGCCAACTTGGCCTTTCTTCAAAAGCACATGGGAGCTTCGTTTGAGAAACGTACCCAGCCTTGGTCTTCTAACATTAGAAAAGAGGACGTACACTCTGGTGACTTTCTTGCTCTTTCAAAGATCCGAGGACGATGGGGTGGATTTCAGACATTAGAGAAATGGGTGACTGGTGCATTTGCTGGCCACACTGCTGTTTGTTTGAAAGATGAGAATGGCACTCTCTGGGTTGCAGAGTCAGGCTATGAAAATAAAAAGGTAGATTTGTGTTTCTTATTTCAGTGGATAACATAATTCCTAACCTACATGGGTAGCAAACAAAATTTATAAGTTCTTTTCTATCCCAATAACTGTTGCATCTTGGGGTTAATATCTGCTGATGATGATAGGGTGAAGAGGTCATTGCTATAGTTCCATGGGATGAATGGTGGGGAATGGCACTTAAAGATGACTCAAATCCTCAGGTAGCATTTCTGCCATTGCACCCTGATGTGCGGGCTAGGTTTAATGAAAGTGCTGCATGGGAATTTGCCCGAAGCATGTATGGCAAACCCTATGGATATCATAATATGATATTTAGTTGGATTGATACGATGTCAGACAATTTTCCACCACCACTGGATGCTAACCTGGTATTACTCCATTGTCTTTTGCACTTTGGTTGATATGTCAGACTTTAAGTCTCTTTGTTCAGTCCAAATTATTCTGTTTCCAGGTAATGGCAGTTATGTCAATGTGGACCAGATTACAACCACTTTATGCCTCTAACATGTGGAATGAAGCCCTTAATAAACGACTTGGGACCGAGGTATGTATATATTCTTGTACTGTACTAGTCTGTTACACTTGTTATTGATCCAAGTTTATGCAGAGCTAATAAAAAACTACAGTTTGTTTCAATTCATATTTTCATACTGGAAGTTGGTAGTTCAGTTAATTTTTCTTCCATTCTCTACCTGTTACTAATTTGCAGTTATTCAAGTATTCAATTGTCAGAACGTCTGCTTACATTAAAAAATAACAGTTACTGTTTCCATGCAGAAATTGGACCTTCATGGGATCATCACTGAGACAGGAAAACGGGGCATGTCTTTCAATCAGTTGCTCACCATACCCGAGCAGGATGACTGGGAATACAGCGACGGCAAATCAACCACCTGCGTCGCCTTCATTCTCTCAATGTACAAGAAGGCCGGGGTCTTTGCTCCTTTCACAGAATCAATCCAGGTCACGGAATTCACTGTAAGTTCTTTTCCACCTCATTCCATGCTCTTCCTCCGATGCATAACCTGAAAACTTTAGTCTTTCTTAATGAGATGGTGTCTGCAATTTTCTGAAGAAAAGAATTGAAAAGGTTGTCTGACTCATGAGTTACCTGTTCTGCCATTTGTTGTGGCATTAGATTCGAGACGCGTACATGCTCAAGATCTTCGAGGACAACCATACGAGGCTGCCAAGCTGGTGCAACCACGAGGCAGACAGGCTGCCCTTCTGCCAGATCCTCGGTGAATACAAGATGGATCTGCCGGAGTACAACACGATCGAGCCCTACGCCAACATGAACGAGAACTGCCCCTCCTCGCCGCCCACCTACACGAGGCCGCTGGGATGCTGACCGCAAATATCAGTTCAGACCTTTTAGGAAATATTTTCAGATGGAGCTGTGCTGTGCTAGCTGATGAACAATATCTAGGCCAGAGTGTCAGTGTAAATAAACTGATCTGTCGTGCTCAGAGATGCTACTGCTGAAGTGCTGATGTGAATGCTGATTTTCCTGTGGTAAACTACAGGTATGTGCTATGGACTTCGATGAAATATGAACAGGATGTCGGTTAATTGTCACCTAAGCTATAACCTTGACATCTGAGTAAGCAAAGTATTTACCACTAATATGTCAAGCCACGAGTCTTGAACACTCAGGTGAATGTGGTGTGTGTTTTGGGGTAGGGAACTAGGGATGAAAATGACATGAATAGTTTCCGTCCACTTCAAATAAAAAAACAATTTGGAGTGTATAATCTTCAGTATACTCTGTCGACAAATATGAATATGGATTATAATAATTTTTTCATCAAAATGACCATATTACCCCTCTTCAATACTTGTTTTCTAGCTTACTAAGGAAAACATAATTCTAAATATGAATAATAATTTCACTGATAAAGCATAAAGTGGATAAAATTATTTGACTAGAAATTTGAGAACTTAAATTTTAAAATTTTAAATAAATTTCAAACCAAATTTGATGAATGTCGGACAATATATTCACCACGATTTAAAACCAAATAAAAGATAATTTTGGAATTCAATTTCTCAGTGAAAATCTTGTTTGGATTTAATTATTTTTAAAATTGCTTCACAATTTAAACTTTGTTTTCAAATTTTGCATCAAACAATTTTGTGAGTTCAATTTTATTATATTGTAAAACATTTTTCACATTGGTATTCATATTTTTGAAGTAGGTTGCACGTACTTGTAAGAGGGGCAATATAGTTATTTTAGAAAAAAAACACGGTCAACTAATGGAATCAGATACATAGTACCAAACAGAAACTCAAGAATGTGAAGGGATGAGATAAAATTTAAGGGCACGAAGGATTGAGAAAAACCCATGGACACATAAGGAATTTTCTCTGTACATATCAAACCAGAAGTTCACTCATGATAATTTAGGAGTAGAATCAAAAACCAAAAACTTGATTAAACTAAATGGATAAGATCATACAGGTTTAATTTTCAAAGCTGAAAATACAGTTGCTCAAAGTTTAATGTAAAACAACAATAGGATATAAAGGATTGTTTGTGCATTTCTTTATTCTGTTTTTGGATTTTAAATTTTTACATCATTTACCACCAATCTAATATCTTATCATATAATAGTTAGGCATGAATACATTTAAAACATTAATATCTTGGTCCACCTCATTCTTTCACAAAGCTCCTAGTAGTTAGGCCGCGTTCGGCTAGAGAGCTGATAAGTTAACTTATCCGGTGCGGAAAACATAGTAATAGATTAGTACATGATTAATTAATTATTAATTATTAAAAAATATAAAATAGATTAATATGATTTTCTAAAATAATTTTCCTATAGTAAATTTTTACAAAAAATACACCGTCTAGCAGTTTGGAAAGCGTGCATGCGAAAAACGAGGGAGGTTAGTTAACTTGTGCCCACCCACGAACGCGGCCTTAGTGTTATAGTTAGTTGCAAATATGCAACCCACACAGTCCTCTTCTCCCTTTTCTTCAATCTCTCTCCTCCAAGTCACCATAAATCTGTGGTGGCAACTCATGTAACATTCTTATAGTTTTTACGTGCTCTTAGGTAGGGGCGGAGCTAGAAAATCAGTTCGTCGGAGTCACCGGGGTCAGAACACACTAATGTTACTTAATTTTTAGTATCATCTTAGCTGCCTAAACAATATAATAATGAATTTTGTCAGAGGTCATCAAGGTCGGCTGACCCCAACGAATATACTGTAGCTCCGCACCTGCTCTTAGGCCTTAAGAGCAAAGTTGATTCTTCTTTTTTACCTTGTTGTTACAATAAAATTTTAATAATACAATACAATACAATAAAGTTATTTACAAATTACATTCGCCATACACAAGATATTAACAAGCTACATGCATGCTTGTATATACATGAGCAGACAACGCAACCATTTACAAAAAAAAAAAAGCAAAAGGATGATATCTAAATCCTATAGGTTGATTATTATGTTCATTAAAAGATGAAGTAATAATAAGGTTGTGCGTAGGCGGAGGTTGACGAGGTGGAGGAGCTAGAGCTCAAGAGGGACGTGATTTTTACTGGGAAATGTCCCGATGCTGATTGTAGACCCGAATGACCGGTACGTGGCTGGCCATGCCTCCCTCCTTCAAGCTGGCCACCATGGCGTCGGGCATGGCGAACAAGTGGATCTCCTTGAGATGCTTGAGCCGTTGGATGCCTTCTGGAACGGTGGTGAGGCTCCGGCAGGACCTGAGGGACATCTTGTGGATCATGGGCATGGCCGATCCCTCCACGCGGATGAGCTCGAGGTTGGTGAGGTGGTCGATCTCTAGTATCTGAAGGTTCGAGAATCCCTCGGTGAAGTGGAGCGTGACGCCGTCGTAGGCCTGGATAAGGGCGAGCTCGATCACGGGGAGGCACTGGAGGTGGACGATGGCGTCGCCTTTGAGGCTCGACCACCTGAGGCGTATGCGTTGGAGGTTGCGGAGGGAGAGCACCCAGCGTGGCAGCTCCGGCAGCGGGCCTCGGAGGTAGAGGCGCTCCAGCTTGCGGGGCGCCGGGTCCAGCGAGGCGAGGTTGAGGGGCTCGGTGATGTCGGAGGACGAGGCCGAGAGGGAGAGGAGCTCCGTCATCTTGGCGACGGAGGCGCAGAGGGTCCCGCCGTCGCCGGACCTCAGCTTGACGATGCCCAGCCGCTTGAGCTGCGTCAGCCGGGCGAGCTCGACCAGCGTGCCCTTGTCTCGTGTGGCCTCGACGTAGGTCAGCTTCTGGAGATCCCTCAGCTGGCCGATCCCCCGCGGCAGCGTGACGCCGAGCGCGTAGTAGTAGGGCGGGTGCTGGCCGGAGTAGTAGCGGTAGGCGAGGAGGTGGCGGATGCTGTCCATCCTGGTGATCCCGGCGGGGAGGTGCGAGACGTAGGTGCCCTTGAGGTCGAGGGTTTGCAGGTGGGTGAGCTTCCTGAGCGACTTGGGCAGCTTGCTGATCCTGGTGTTCCTCAGGCTGAGGTACCGGAGGCAGGAGCCGTCGGGGAGCTCCTCCGGCAGCCGGTCGACCGGCGCGCCCTCGAGGTCGAGCACCCTCAGCAGCTTGTACTCGGGGATGATGGCGAGCAGGGACGACGTGCTGGCGGCGCTCGCGCCCAGCATGAAGAGCGTACGGACGTGGCCGGCGCTGACGTCGCGGAGGAAGTCGTCTCTCTTGGTGTCGACGGTGGAGAGGCGGCGGACGTCGGCGCGCACCTTGCCGGCGTCCCTGGTGACGGAGGCGCCGAAGTTGTCCTCCTCGCACTTGTGGATGATGATCTCGCGGAGCATGTCGTGGACGCCACAGCTCCGCACCTTGCCGTAGTCGTAGTAGTCCGTCACCTGGACCAGGTTCCGGCGGATCAGCTCGTGGAGGTACGCCTCCGCGGTGTCCTCCAGCGTCCGGCCGTACTCCTTCTGGACGAAGCCCTCCGCCACCCACAGCCGGACCAGCGCCGTGCGCTTGGCGCAGTACGTCCTCGGGAAGAGGATAAAGTAGAGGAAGCACGCCTTGAGGCGGCTCGGCAAGTCGTTGTAGGCCAACCACAGGACGGCGGGGAGCGCCAGCTCGAGGTCCCTTGTCCGCCGGAGCTTGTCGAGCACGTCCTGCCAGGCCTCCGCGGTCTGCGGCCTGGTTGACATGAGCCCACCCATGGCGACGAGCAGGAGGGGCAGGCCGCGGCACTCCCGGACGATCTCTGCGGCGATCTCCTTCAGCTCTGGGTCCGGGGTGCACCCGACCCACCGGGACGCCTTGCGGAGGAAGAGCTGCAGCGAGCTGCCCTTGTCGAGCGGGGTGTGGACGAGCGTCTCCACTCTTGACGCCCACCGGCACTGCCGGCCTATGTCGATGACCCTTGTGGACACGATGATCCGGCTGCCCATGCCGCTGTCCGGCAACGCGACGCCCAGGTAGTCCCACACCTCGGAGCTCCACACGTCGTCGAGGACGACGAGGTACGCCTTGTCGCCGAGGTAGCGCCCCACCGTGTCGGCCAGCTGCATCTCGTCCATGGAGTCCACGTTGGCCGGCATCGCCTCCGGGCTCTCCAGGAAGACCTGCAGCATGATCCTGCGGAGGAGGTCGGCCGCCGTGGCGGTCGCGCCGACGGTCACCCAGGCGTGGCAGCGGAACCGGCCTCTCACCTGGGGCTCGTTGTACACGCTCCGCACGAGGGTGGTCTTTCCGACGCCGGCCTCGCCGACGACGGACATGACCTTGAGCTTCCCCTCGCCAGGGGCTCCGCCCACGCCCAGCAGCCACTTGGAAATCTCCGCCCGTCGCCGTTCGATGCCCAGCGCCTCCACCTCCTCGACGGAGAGAGGATCCAGCTGCCGGTCGTCCATCCTGTACCTCGTCGCGTTCGCCGGCGACTCCCTGTCGTCCAGGTTGGCAAGCAGCGATAGCCGCAGCTTGATGGCGTCGATGCGCGAGTTGAGGCGCTTGACCATCCGGCGGCGATCCAAGAAGAGCCTTATCGGCGAGCCGCCGCCGGAACTGGACCTGTCAAACATGTCCTCCACGTCGTGCCTGATCTCTGCCACCTGCTGCGCCCACGTCTTGGCGTTCGCCATGTCCGGGTCGTCGCTCAGCACCGTGCTCATCGACTTGAGCGGCTCCAAGGCACTGTCCATGCTCTTCCATGACATGCGGCGGAGGATGTCCTGCTCGTTGGCGAGCAAGGCGATCAGCCTCTTCTTCTTGTGGGGCTGCTGCACGGCCAGCTCCGCCATGCTTCCTCCTCCTCCTTTCCCCCCACCTGCACAGCACGCCGGTAACGCCGGTTGAACAAGCTTCCATAGGATTACGTGCCATAAATCGACAATTAAGAAAGGAGGAAGCTTTAATTTGTACCACTGGGTCTGGATGATTGGTCGCTGTCAATTGGAGAAATTACATCGCGGCGACGACGAAGGCGCTAAGGTGGGACGCGACGTGCAAGCAAGCTGCAGTTCGATCAGCAATGTACGTAAGAGAATTCATTATACTATTTACTCCTAATAGTTGTTTTTTCTTACAGTTTCAAAAAATTTTAAAAAAACTTGGCATTTTTCTGTTTCTTTATATACGAATTTTTCTGTCGTTTAAAGTGCCTTTGTCTACTGAAAATAACCTTTAAAATTTTACCAAAAATTTGTATTAAAACTTTTTTTTACTCTGAGATACTTTTTAAGTATGGTAAAAAGAACCCAAAATTGATACTTTGGGGTAGGTAGTATGTAAAATTACTTCAACAAAACGGTACTTATGAAGTAAAATTATCCTTGCATGTGCATCGAGTAAGGCAAGTAGATGCTTTATTTCTATTACTCACTAATTACTGATAGGTAGAATTATTGTACTATCTCAACAACAAGACAGACTCACGAAATGTGGCGGTATCGTCACCTCTCCTCATTAAAGACGTTTACATTTACACCCAACCTTTTTAAACCATATATAAAAATAAATTACACTTTTGACCCACATTTTATTACCTAAGTTCTAGTTCATACCATACTTAAACTTATATTTTTCATTTTATATCAGGTAAATTTATTATTGTTATCGCCATCGAACGATTTTTCTAATACACTTCAATGACTTCAAATGCATTAGCTTCGGTGCACCGGCAAACTATTAACTACGTGTAGTCCATATATTTGTCAAAAGGGATATTAAGTGTGGTCCAAACCATAATAAGTCCAAAGTGGAGAAATATGTTTAAGAGTGAAACTTAGTTAACAAAAGGTGGTCCAAAGTACAATTTACTCTCAATTATATAAGATGTCCTTTCAACAAACTCAAAATTTAAACTTTTCACTATCAATTAAACAAAAATACGTGTTTAGTGCTGTGTGCAACATCATTAGATTCATTTATAAAAATATATTTATATGAAGTTAATTTCGTAGTTGTTAATACTATATCATAAAAGAAATCAATAATCATGCTACAATGTTAGTCTAGACCATGTAAAGTTTATACGGTCGCGTTCGGCTCCTAGGATAACTTATCTAATCCTTTTTATTTTCCACGCGCATGCTTCCTAAACTGCTAAATGGTTTATTTTTTACAAAAATTTTTTGAAGAAAAGTTGTTTTAAAAAATCATATTAATATATTTTATATTTTTTTAAATAATTAATTAATCATATACTAATCTAATACTACGTTTTCCGCGTCGGATATCTAACCCTCCCACACTCACTCCTATATTGCATAATGGACAGAATACTTTTCACTATACAAAACACAGACTTGCACCCACATTATTTATGTTTTTTTATGGCTTATTAACTACAAAAAATATATAAAATCAACTTAAAAATTAAGTTTTAGCTTATAAGAAGAAGCGTAAGCATAAGAAAGAAAATGGTTTGCTTGTTTCATCTAATTAAAGCATTTTGTTGTATCTCTCATCATTATTTTGGTGGGGGTGTTTGAGAGCCGCCCAATGATACGAAAGGGATCCAAAAATTAACGACGCGTGGGAAAAAAATTGTCAATAAATGTAGAAGTCGGGTTTGCCATTATACAGTAATACTACTATATATATAATAGCTTAACATCCGTGCTTTGCTACGGATAAAACAAAATATATTATAATATTATCTGAAATAAATAAAAATGTAATTTCCATAAAATGTGTTAACTATATTTTTTTTCTTTAGAGAATATTCAACTTAACATGATTTTATATGCAGCTATTCTTTTGGATTTAATTATTTCTTAAGAGCATTTTTTCCATTCTTAAGGAGGTATCATGGGGTACATGTAAAATTTAGTACCTTCTATTTTACATAGAAAATAGTGATACCTTTGTATCTCTAGGATGATAAAATTGTTCGTTTCTTAGTATTAAGATTTTTAACGAGTAAATTCACAGTGAGAGAAGGCGGAGATGACAGATTTGCTGCGACAACCGCCGCCATCCTTTTAAAGAGTAGTACCTGATGCAGGTGATACCGTGCTCCCTATCCTCTTCCTTGATGACGAGATACAGAAACGAGGAGAATCTAGCAGCAGTGGACACCACCAAGTTCAAAGCCGCGAAGAGAAGTAGCTAGGCTACCTCCAGCTGGGCACCTTGAGATGAGGGAGTGAACCGGCTAGCCGGGTGGCCCGGGTGCTAATAAATATATATAGCAGAAGTGTCCTTGCTGCATGCGTCACTCTGGCCAACCGAAAGCTTCCACCGGTGGCCAATGCTGACACGAATAATTTCGTAATCCAAGTGCTAATGTAAACTGTACAGTACATGGTTCAGCTGAAAAAATATCACAGAAGATATCATCAGCTACGAATGCCGATATCACAAAAAATATATATTGTCCTCCCAAGTCAGGACTTCCATAGTTAACTTTAAAAATGGAGAAGTCAGAGGTTTGCGATAACGATGTGGGAGCAGGCATGTAAATTGCAAAGCGATGGGTGCATTAACGTGGGAAAGGATCCTGAACCTTAGGGGATATTCACTCGTCTCTGGCTTGCTATCCAAATCATCAAAAAATTTAAAAAAAATTATAAAGATAAATTAATATAAGATATATCACTACACAAA
Source organism: Oryza brachyantha (assembly GCF_000231095.2). Taxonomy (NCBI): domain Eukaryota; kingdom Viridiplantae; phylum Streptophyta; class Magnoliopsida; order Poales; family Poaceae; genus Oryza; species Oryza brachyantha. Next base: position 12,299,698 of record NC_023170.2, read on the forward strand.
CATGCAAGTTCATATATAACTTCTACAATCCATACCAAAAATAACAAATTAAACTTCTGAATAGTATACGTATAATCACAGTCATATTTGTTATTTTTGCTATGGATCATGGATTATAGAAGTCATATTTGAAGTTGCATGTTTATGTGTGTAGTGATATATTTTATATTAATCTATCTTCACAGTTTTTTTCAAATTTTTTGATAACTATTTGGATAGCATGCAATAAACGAGGAGATATTCCCTCGAGGGTTTAAAATTCACTCCCCATTAATGTAAGGGTTTCTTTGGTTCGGAGGAATTCTAGAGGAATTTGGGAGGAATTGAACTGTTTCCTCTTAAATTTCTGTGATTCGAAGAAGCCATAAGTGAAACACTGTTTTCGGAGAGTGCCTCCTCTCCGAAGAGAGTACTAAATATAGATAAAAGAAATTAATTACATAGTTAAAGGAGAAATCGTAAGACGAATTTTTAAGCCTAATTAGTTAATGATTAGCCGTAAGTGCTACGGTAACCTATATGTGCTAATGATAGATTAATTAGACTTAAAAGATTTGTTTTGTGGTTTCTATACGAGCTGTGAAATTTGTTTTTTCATTCGTATCCAAAAACTTTTTCTAACATTCATCAAACGTCCAATTTGATACTTACAAATTTTCTTTTATGAACTAAAACTGAAAGCAGACTTCAGAAACACACTCTCGCACTGAATTGTTGACAGCAATAATATAAAGAAGCAACAGTGCATATATCATGCAATCCAAGTCATGATCGACACAACCATCTCTGAGTTTCGTAATCATACAGGTCCGGTATGGTAAAAAGAGCCAGAAAAATAATGAAGTGATGCTATGAACCAACGACAGATCGTGCGAACCACGCCGCCGTTGCCTTCGAAGCACCGCCATCTCCCCGGCACTGAGCAGAGAATAGGAGGGAGCAGAGAGGAACCGCACGCCGCCGCCGCCTCCAGCCATCGTACGGCGAGCAGCCTCCGAAGCTTGGCGCTGCAGCTGCTGAAGCACGGCGGCGCCGCTGCCTCCGAAGCCGTGGTTTGCCGCAGTCGCCAGGGCAGCAAAAAAAGAGAGAAGGACGGAGCAGAGGGGAACCTGATGCGACCGCCGCCAAGCCGTGGATGGTGTGCCCACCGTCGTCGCCGTCGCCTGGAGCCCTCCATTGATCTCGATCCGTTTTTGGTAGTAAAAAATGAGAAAGGGTGTCCAGCTGGGCTGGAATTTTGACATTTTGGTTTTTTTTAAGAAACTTATTTTATAAATAGACATTAAAAAATGGATCTTTTTGACCGCGCTAACGTTATTGCGCCGTCGTCGTATATCCTGAAAGTCTGAAAGTCATCATGCCATAGTTACGTGGCCGGAGGACGGCGCTAATGATATTGGTGCCGTCCTATACAACGACGGCGTCAATGACATTGGCGTGATCAAAAAGATCATTTGTATAATAAATTTTTATAGGGGTATATTTATAAAATAAGTTAAAAAAAAGACTAAAATGCCAAAATTGCAGTCCAGCTGGGAGAGAGAAATTTGTTATTTTGCATTTTGCCATTGTCAAGGATGGGCATGTATTTCTCTAAAATGCTATTATCAAACTTTTTTTTTCTATTTTCTTCTTTTGCTACAAATTTAAAATTCTTTTCTCCTTTTTAATTTGATTCATGACCGTTTTGCCACTTGGCTAGTTGTATAGGTTGACTCGGGCTTTTTCCTCAGCATGGGCACTGGCTCGACCTCACGGTTTGGTGTGTTCAAATCATACCGTTGCAAAAGCTAATTAGTAATGCGGAAAACACTAAATATAATTAGTATATAATTAATTAAGTATTACTTATTAAAATTTGAAAAATAGATTTATTTGATGTTCTAAAATAGTTCCTATATAAAAAATTTTCACATGAAATATAGCTTAAAAAGTGTGCTAACAGAAACCCGAGAAAAAAATTAGGTGGCTGGGCTGAAACGAACGCAGCCACCGTATCTGCACCTCGCACCACATCGCTGGCCGCTCGTCGTAGTTGGCGTTCGCGCAGCTCAACCCAATGAGCAGCAAACGAAGCATCTCATCACGGTCAAACCCGCCAGATAGGCGCGAGCCGACGGGTCTTGTACACCGTCGCGAATGCGTCTTTGCCGATCACCCCGCTCGCATGAAATCCCCTGGTCACGGCGCATCCAGGCTCGAGTCAACCTATACTATACAGCCAGCCATAGGGGCAAAACCGTCACAAATAAAATAAAAAAAAAGAGAAAACCATTTTAAAGTTGGAGCATATGGAGGAAATGGAAAAAAAAAGAGCATGTCGTTTGATAATAACATTTTAGAGAAATCCAAATCTAAAATAACATAAGAGACAAAACTCATAGTTAATAATGACAAAATAATAAATTTCTCGCTATGCGATACCCTCACCTGCTCATGTGTGTCACATGTGAGTTGCAGCCGAGTTGGCACGGAGCCCATCAATCTTGGTGGATCAACTTAATCTAGTGTGAATAAAATATTCTCTACTAGTCCATCTAATCTCATCTAATCGACAAACCATACATCCATAAAAATTAGATGACTTTAACTTAATCCAGTAAATCCTTGCAACCAAATACATCTTTAATTAATCGGCTGGAACATTTGAAAAAAACGCAGCAGCCAAATATATCCTTAATTAATTGGCTGGAACATTTCGAAAGAACGCAGTAGGAAAAACGAGGAACCCCAAACAATTGATCAATAAAATTTTATATGCCTACTTTGAAATAGAGGATTTCTACGGGAATCAAACTAATTCCTTTTAAAATCATGCAAATTTTCTTGCATTCCAAACGAGACTGAGGATATGAGAAGCTGGAGCATGGGAGGCGGACAAAGGAACCATTCCCTCTGTTCAGAAGGCATATTAGCTTTTGGTATTGGATCTCCAATATTGAACTTCAGTTATGAATCTATTCCATGCTATATCATCAACAATTATGAATTTAGCATTATATCATAATACTTTCAAATATGACACCAACAGTACTACCTAGGCTATATTTGAATTCACTTAGAATTAGAATTATTGTAATATGGATTATTAGGTGAAACAAACAAATAGATTTTTCTGACAACTTATTATACTTAGAGCCCATATTACTATAATATGATAATATGATAAGCTCCTCGGTGAGTGTTTTTATTTAGATTATTATATGGCCAAATATCCATTATTATTGGGTACTTCATATTAATTACCCTCCTTGCCATCTATTACTTAAAAAAGTTAAGGCCATTTTATACTTTAGCCTTCTAAACTTCTAAACCTAGTAGTCACCTAGTAGTCTAGGTCGAATAATGCAAAGAATCAAACGACTCAGAAATTATTTGTTCTAGTCTATAATAATTAAGCTTAATAATTCAGATTACAATAATATTAGGTGGAAACAAACGTAACCTACTTGACACTGACCAAGTTCAGTTTAGGAACTAGCGCACCAAGGCTTGTGCTCGAAACATTCCAGATAGGGCTATAAACACTAATTGATTTGCCATACATTTACCATTTGCAACCTGATAACAACTGCATTTCCAAAATAATATCATTTTTGTCACATCTTATTTCCTCCAAAATAACTTTATTTTTAAGTGATATTACATTGGAGTGTATGAGAGTAGCGAACATATGCTTTGCAAATAGCTAAGGAGGTATTTGTTTTCAGGGGCTAAACTTTAACCCCTAGTCACATCGGATGTTTGAGCACTTATTATAAATGGTAAATATACACTTTTAATAAGACCCATCCATAATCTTGGATTAATTCACGAGACAAATCTAATGAGTCTAATTAATCCATGATTAGCCTATGTGATGCTACAGTAAACTTTTGTTAATTATGGATTAATTAGGCTTAAAAATTCGTCTCGTCGATTAGCTCTCATTTATGAAATTAGTTTTTTTATTAGTCTATATTTAATACTTCAAATTAGTGTCTAAACATTTGATGTGAAGCTAAACTTTTTAGCCCCATCTAAACAACCCATAAAGCGTGCGTCTCTGTGTGGTGGTGTCCTACTATTTTCTGCTTTTGTATTGGTACCCGTGAGATGAGGGGAAAATTGAGTTATTTTAGGTTTTAGGACAGAGAGAGTAAATATTAGGCAAAATTTGGTACAGGTCATCAAAAAACATGTAATTAGCCGGTGGGCATCTTAAGATCACGAACTTGTTGCAAGGCACCATAAAAAATGGTAATTAGCTGATAGACACTCTGACCATATTTTATTACTTTAGGAGTAAAACACGTGAGAAAACTATCAAAATACCTGACCATATTTTATTACTTTAGGAGTAAAACACGTGAGAAAACTATCAAAATACCAAGAATGTGCTCGATGGCCATCATGTTATCCCGAGAATTCTTAACAGTTTCAAAGCTAAAACTAATGAGCCTTTTTTGACTTATTAAGAGATAAATAAAATGACATATTTACAAATAAAAAATAATTTATGAAGAAAAAATGACGACCACCGAGGGCATTCTCGGCATTTTGATAATTTTCTCACGTGTTTTACTTTGAAAATAATAAAATAATGATCGGAGTGTCTACTAGCTAATTACCACTTTTTTGCGGTGCCCTGCAACAAATTCGCGATCTTACGGTGCCCACCAGCTAATTACGTGTTTTTTGGATGCCCTGTAGCAAATTTTGCCTAAATATTATGTTAACAAATTCAGTTGAACATGTACCTCATGTTGCTTCACATACAAGAGTAAAACAACTCATCTTTTCTTTTCTGCTTATATATGCTTATAAGCCAAAAATTTAAATTTTTAATCTTAAATTTAGAGTTGATTTTGACGATTTTTCACCAAAGTCTATAATTTATCATTGCCTTTTGCTTAACTTCCACAAGATATCATCATTGTCCGATTAGTCTCCACTACACTATACAATTATGTCATGATGAGCAAATTACCTCTAGGAAAAAACATCCAAAATTTGGACAAAAAATCCAAAACATCAAATTCTAATATAAGATTGTAAATATCCAAAATTTGGCTAAAAATTCAAAGCGAAAATTTGACTCTCCAAATCTAATTCTGCATCCCTATCTTTTCGCTTATGTATATAAGCCAAAACTTGAATTTTCAAACTTCAATTTAGAGTTGATTATGAGGTTTTTCACCAAAGTTTATTTTCCAGTTTTGTCTTTTAAATCACTAAATTATTTTTCATTTGCAAAAAGGGCATTTGACTTTTTTTTCATCAAACACCCAAACAATCACTTCCTGAATTATCAATGTTCCCATCAGATTTTGTTTTGTGGCGTTTACCAATTGAAGGAAAAAGAAGGCTATTTCTTCTCATACTGCTATAACATGTCACTGCAACGTTGAATTTACTTGAAGTGCGTTTGGATAGTGGGATTTGGATACGATTTCTTACATTTCACTGCAAGTTTGAACTACACATAAAAAAATTCACTTGGGGATATATCCCCATGGGGTCATCTTTTTGCTTGTTGAAGGAAAAGGCCAAACAAAATATTTGCAAACATAAAATAATTTCTGAATAAAACTTTTATATGTGTGTTCTTAGCGATCTAAAGGCCAAGACTGAAAAATAACTGTGATGAAAAACTCTCAAAATCAACTCCAAATTTAAGGTTAAAAATTTAAATTTTTTGGCTTATAATCATAAGCAAAAGCGAAAAAATGAGGTGCTAAACAACCATTTCTTGATTGTTAAAACCATTCATACATTGCATAAAAAAAATATAACATGGTACATATTGAAATGGAACGCTTTACATATACGCTATACAAATTGTCTACTTAAATGCATGTACCTTTTTAAATATCTCCTTGGCATCCTGGCATCATCATTTCCTTGCTGACCTGATAATGGTTTCAGTACTCCACTGTGCCATCCCTCCCTCTCTAATCCTAGTTAATATACTCATTCTAAATATTTTCTTGGTGGTAGACCACTGCTATATATGTTTAAGGAAAAGAAGGGATGGTTTTCACTTTTCAGGCTAGGGGGTATTCTAGACAGTGTTGTGGTTCGGAATGTGTTAATGCCATAATTTGGATAATTATCGTTGGAGATTAAACTGTGATTAAAGATCGAATCGAACAGAAAATAGAGCAATCGGATAGAAGACCAGGCAGAATACGAGTCGGATTCAGCCGATGAAGTATGGATTGGATAAAAAATAGAGTCCGATTGGGTCTAGAATGTTATAGATAGATTCGGGAATAATCAGAGTCCGTGTAATTTAATTTTATCTATTAGTTAGAGTTAGTTTAGATTTTTCCTTTATCTCTAAGAGAGTTAGAGTCTAATCGGGACTTGTGTGTTAGAGATAGAATCTAAATAGGAGTTTGTTATTTTTTTTATCTATTAGGAGTTGTATGTCGTGTCGAACACGGCCTAGCCTCCACCCGAGGGTATAAATATGTATTCCCGGGGTCATTGTAAAAGATCTACTTCTCAATCAATAGATCAGTTACTCTCGGCGCATCACCACCCTCCTAACCGAGGTTTCAACTCCGGCGGATTTTGGCACCTGACGCAGGGCTGCATCGTCTCGATTTCCGGCGGAGGGGTATGCCCTACGTTTCGCCGGCCAAGGTAATCGTATTGGCTTGATTAGAACTGTCTTGGTTCGGTTCGATCTTCTAATCTGGTTGTGCGATTGCTAGTTATCGTATCAATTTTGGCTTGAGTTACTTCGGTACCTTGAGTTGATCTGGTCGACCACTTTGGGTGATCTACGTTGGTTTGATATTTTCTATTTGACATATTCAATCTAATATTGTCTCGGTTCAGTCCGATCTAGTAGATTACATTTGTCAGATAGTTTGTATCAGATTGATGTATTTTGCTCATCGTTTTATCGGAGTACTAGCTGGTAAGTTATCAGTCATCGGCTCGTTGGCTTGATAGCGATCTAGATCTGTTTAGTATCTAGCTTGACATTGCTAGGCGTAATCTTAAACTGTCTTGGTTGGGTCCGATCTTCTATGATTATTCCCAGTAAGCTAAGTTATATATTTTATAGATCTCGATTGATTGTCCGCCGTTTATAGCCGATGATCTTTACCGATCTACATGTTTATCATATTTACATTAATAAAGTAGCCGATTGACTTAGCGCATTACTTTTATACCAATCGGCTTGATTTAGTTAGATCGGTAGTTATTTATGTTGCATCGGCTTATGAGAATTACATTCAAGTTGGGTTTAGCCGAACGTAACACATGATTTATTATTTATTCCAAATAATTTGTCGGCTTATTTATTAGCCTTATCGATCTTCATGTTTGCTATAATTATATCATGCTCGACTACAAATTGTCTGGGTTAAGTCCGATCTATGTATGTTTGGTTTGATCTGGTTATAGAGGCTTGTCCGACTGACAAAGATTAATACGTAACTTGGCGGATTATGTTGGTCTAATATTTAGTACAAGTCTATTTCTATCAAGTTTCTAGCCGACCCAAGCTTTTTATAGCCGATCGTTTATCCTATCGGCTAACCGTTGCAACATCAACAACATCTGATCGGTTGAATTATTAGTTACCTATCGGCTCGATAGCCGATTGGATTGTTTTATTCTTCATCTTGTTAGTTGCAGGATCAAATTGACTGGCACGCCCGCACATTCTAAGAAGTTAAGTCCTGCACTGGAGCATTCTAAGAAACAACTCTCAGGCCTTCGTATGTGACACGTTATCACGATCACAGTTTGACGTCAACAGAATGTGAATTAAATAGTTGTGAAAATTCAGGGATGTAATCTGGATTTCCCTCCTAAGGCATTTTCGGTTAGTTGTGATTTAATTCCTAAGAGGAATCTATCCCGAGAGGGATTAGGTGAAGCCCTCCCATGACAACTAATCCCTGTGGGGTTTGAATCTCTAACTTTTCCATAATCCCTTTCATAAAAATATCCGTTCGTTTTGACAGGGATTTACAAAAAGTAGCAGGTTGGGGTTTTACACATTATCACACAAGATGACGAAATTTTTTCCACACCACCAATGGAGAGGATTAATTCCTCGGTCAAGATAATAGAAAAATCTCATGATGGCTTGGGCTAGAACCCCAACTGAGCTTAACCAAACAACAATTTTTCTGTGAGCTAAGATTTATTCCGCAGAGGAGAAATCCACGGGGTTTGTGGCTCAATCCCCCTCCAACCGAACAAGGCCTAAAGAATATCATTTCAAATTCATTCTTTAACCGGTAAGCAACGCACAAAAGCGACTAAAGTCACATGGAAAAAAGGTTTTCTTTTTACGCAGAGAGTAGTGGTATGCTTACTAAAGAGAGTCGAAAAATCACCATGATTCAACATAAAACATTGCCTCAGGCATTTTAATTTGGACTCCATAGGCAACGTTTGGATGCACTACAAGCTATTCTTGATTTCTGGCAACTTTCAATTTAGACAGATAAGAAATCCACCAATAAGGCAATGGCAGCTCACAGCTTTACATGACTGACTTGGAAAATGAGTTCCCAAGAACACATGACTCCACACCCACATCTGCACAAGAGTATAATTACATGCAGGTTAAGCAAGACGAAACAATGGTCACTTGAGTTGACTAAGTAAAACAATATTGTTCAGTTTAAAATTTAGACCGAAGAAAAGATCATGGTCTTCCTTTAATTATTTCCTCTTAAACAGCTGCCATAGAAATTGTGCTGTGATGTCCTATAAGATCTTTGAAGTTTCTTTCAGGTACAGAATGGAGCATGAATACTGGTTATACATCAAAGGTTGTGTTGTTTTATAGATGAAGGACCAAAGATGAAAGATTATCTGATTTTTATGATAGTTATTTAATGGTGTGAATGATGAACTTAACTATTATAAAGTTGAAAATATATCTTAGAAATGTGAGACGATGACTTCTATATAAAAACTTTTTATAAAAATATATGGTTTAGTAGTTAGGAAAATATTCACACAAAAATCGAGAAAAATGCCAAAGAAAACCTACGTAGAAGAACACAACCAAAGTACTAGTATCATAGATGTGACAAGAATACCGACATTTTGTTCTCTCTTAAATACTTCATATGATTGTCATGAGCTGCATCATCATCATTCGTTATAATACTGCATCTATTCACCTCCGTGGAAATAATGGTGATAAAAGGCTTACAAAATTTAGTTAACCAAACAAACTAACATTCTCTAGAATCTCTACTAAAACCGTCAGCCCTAAATTAATTGCAGATATAGTAATTTCACAATCATGTGATAGCTGGTCAACTTTGTGAGGGTAAATGAACGACATTAATATTTGTTGGGAAGGATAGAAAAGCAAGTAACCTCGTTGACATCCTGTAAACAACTAAACAAGACATGCACATTGAGGAGCTTGAAAAGGCAAGAAACTTTCATGGAGTTGCCTCAATTGATTATTTTTTCTCTGACGCGCAAAAGGTTTGCACGTCAATATATTAGGTTGCGTCAATTGATCATGTTTGAAGCATTCAATTACGTAATTTATTGCCTTGAAAACGAAATTACTTCTGAAACGTTGACAGTAACCTGCATTTTGTTGTTTTCATTGTAGCTGTTTGGCTGAAGATTAAAATAAATCAACCAACAATTTGCTCATACTGATAAAGAAATTAACCAATGGTTTGCTGATACTTTGTTCTAAACCTCAGAAACAAGGAGGGGATGTTATTCTCGTTCAAATCATTGTTTACAGAGGGAAGAACCGAAGAAGGTAGCAGTGTTGCACCTGTTCTTTACTTGAGCAACAAATTCTGATACCATGAATTGATCAACCAGCCAATCTGTCACAAAGACAAGAATTGTACTTTGTTTGATACTTATCACAATCAAAAGACATCTGAAGTAGAGTGCTCTGCAACAGATTCTTTCACTAGCTACACCATTTCAGTAGTTTGGAAGACAGCAACATGGAAGATGCAGTCGCGAGAGGAGCGGTGTCAGGATTAATAAAGCCCGTGCTCAACACATTTCTGTATTGGATTCAACTGGTGAGAGGCAAGCATACAACTACCGAAGACATAAAAAAAGAGGCAGCCATCCTGGAAGGAGCAATTTGGGATACATACAACTGGAATGGCATTCGCTTGCGCAGGGTCAGGGAGGCAAAAGGTCAGGCAGAAGACTTGCATGACAGAATCAGTGCAATTCTCGATGATGCACAGAGGCTTTCAAGGTATGATCATTCAAGTAACCCACTCAGATTTATCCTTAGGTATGGCCACAACATATGGCACACTCGTTCTCTATGGAAAACAGCTAACAAGATTGTCAAGCTCCGTGGACAGATTACTCCGTTACTGAATGAACTCAGGATTGCAATGACTATTGATGGAGGCCCTGCAGCGAGGGATGGTATATTAGGCAACAATGTTGCATCTGTCCACCATAAAGCTGATTTTGTTGGCATGGCGAGGCCGTTAAAGTATCTATTCAAATATTTGATGAACGGAGTGAATAGGAGAGAAGTAGTCATTGTGGTTGGGGAGAATGGAGCAGGAAAAAGTACACTCGTTCGTCATGTCTATGAAGACATCAGGGTGAAGGAACATTTCAACTGCCATGCATGGGTTCCCATAGATGCTTCATTCAACGCAAAGGACATATTGCGATGCATCATCAGAAGATTGTACGAAGAGGCTAACAAAAGTACAACAGCACTCGACGAATTGGATGTTGATATGCTTGGATCTCGTATAAGGCGATTTCTGGAGAAGGCACACCAGAGGTATGTTATTGTTTTGGATGACATATCCACGAGACCGCAACTCCAAACCATTTTAGACCTTGCGATCCCAGATGAAAACTGCAACAACTTTGGAAGAATCATAGTCACATCAAGAAATGTAGATGTTGCTGAAGCCTGTACCCATGCACACAAGATTGATGTTGAACAACTCTCTGAAACGGAAGTTTGGGAGCTCTTCTGCAAGAAGGCATCTCCATCAATGGATATCCCTCTTGTAACTCGCAGAAGAATCATCACCCTATGTGCTGGCTTACCTTTGGCAACAGTTTTACTTGGAGGCCTACTATCCAAAATTGCGTGTAACCAATGGAACCTTGTTATTAGTGAGTTGCAACAACATGGCTACCAAATAATGTTAGGGGAGAGCATCAATGACGTGTCTGCTATGCCTCAGATAGATATTAATGTGGAGAGGTGCTTAATGTACTTTAGCATCTTCCCAAAAGGTTCTGAAATTACGCACAATACATTGGTCCGACTTTGGATAGCTGAAGGTTTCATACATGTTCGGGGAGGAATGACACAAGAGGCTACTGCAACAAGTTACCTCAGTGCTCTGATTGAACGCAACATCGTTCAAGTTGCAGAGCATTATCACAATGGCATGCCAAAGAGTTACAACCTTAATGGGCCCATACATGACGAGATAAAGAGGATGGCAGAGGAAGTAAACTTCTGTGCAACATTGCAAACCCTGAGCAACTCACCAGACAAGATTAGAGGTCTGTCAGGTCAGGTCACGGTAAGAGAACTTCCAGAGAATGTGCGTTTACCCAACCTTCTATCCCTGTTCATCTCAGACAGAACATCTCATGTATGCAAGCTCTTGCACAACGCTAAATCACTGAAAGTACTGAGTCTGACAGAAGAATCGGTTCAAGCATTCCCAAAAGAAATCAGCAAGCTGACTCATTTGAGGTACCTCAACTTGGGCAACAATACCAGGATAAGCAAGCTCCCAAAATCTATCGGGGTTCTGATAAACCTACAAAGCCTGATCCTGAAAGGCACCCTAGTGTCACGATTGCCGAAAGCAATATCAAAATTAAGACAACTTCAGCATCTTGTAGCATACCGATATGATGTAGAGAAAAGACCTGATCGGAAGCCGTATATTATCCATGGTGTGGAAGTGCAAAACGGAATTGGAAAACTGAAAGAGCTGAAAACTCTCTCAGTCATTAATGTGGATAAAGACAGAAGCACAATAAAGGAACTCCAAAAATTAACGAATTTGAAACGATTGGGGATTGTCAATCTCAAAGGAAATGATGGACCAGATTTATGCACAGCAGTTGCAGGGATGAATCAGCTTTCCTCCATTTCATTGGGATCATCAGATAATGAGCCTATTAACCTTCAGAACTTGACCTTGCCGAATCTTGAGAGATTGTACTTGAGGGGAAGGCTAAATGTGAGTCAGAATTTCTTCCCATCTCTTGAGTCCCTTGTAAGATTACGCTTAATAGGGTCAGGCTTGGAGAGCAATTCATTCCATCAGCTCCAACAGCTGCCAAATCTCGCTGAACTTGCCTTGATCCAAGCACTTGAGACAGAAGAGATAAACCTCCTACAGGATGGGTTTCCCAATCTGAAGATCTTAGATCTGGATCAACTAAATAACTTGGTTAATATGACGGTACATGGATCTCTGAAAAATCTATGCAAACTGATTATAAGGAACTGCAATAGACTTGAATCGGTCCCTCTGGGAATTGAGTGTCTAAAAAAACTCAAAGAGCTCCATCTATTTGATATGCCAGAATGTTTTCTTCAGAAGCTAGAAAAAGGGAATGAGCACTACAAAAGTATACAGCACATTGGGGTCATACGCTATTACAGAGAAGGATGCCCACAAGTGCGCACAAATAGTAATACAGATTCAACAAGGTAATTTTATTATTCCATCGATTAGAAATAGTAATACAAATCGTTTCGGACATCGATGTGACCTTCTATATGCAACTTTAACAACTAACTTTATTGTAATATATTAAGATTATAATGATGTCTGTGAGATTACATCCCAGAAATCTACAAATCTGATTTTTCATGTGTTCATTTTTTTAACAATTGGTATTATGTTTAAAAGTTTGAATGCATATGCCCAAAATGGCATGTATTTGTGACCAGAGGCAATATACTTTTAGGATAAGTTTTGTTCATGTACGAGATGGGCTAGATTGTAGGATGGGTTAGTTCTATTTTTCTGTTTGGTTGGATGAATGGATTGGACCCTGTTTTTTGTTTGAGATTTTTTACTATCGTTAAAAAAATACCTCAACGTAACACCTTTTTTTGTGTAAAAAGTGTGGTACCTTAAGTCTTAAGGTACACTTTACCTTGAGGTACCAAAAAATTATGCTAAGAGTTTTTTTATCATCCTTGAGAAAGTATCTCAAGGTACCATATTTTTTATTATTTAGTGTAAAATATGTGGTACCTTGAGGTATCAAAAATTTGTACTAAAATTCTTGGTACCTTGAGGTACTTTTCAAGGATGATAAAAAAACTCTTATACTAAAATTCTTGGTACCTTGAGGTACTTTTCAAAGATGGTAAAAAATCTCTTTTTGTTTGGTGGGAGAGATGAGATGGGATAAAGATTACCCTCTCATATCCAAAATAAAATATTAAATACTAGAATTAATATATGTATAACCTAAAGTAATTGGATGTATATTTATACAAGTAATATATTTTAAATAAATTTAATAATGGACACCCCCTCTGTGCGTCGTGGTCGTCATAGGACGGATCCGTCCCACCGTTTTAGTAGGATGGGTTGGACCTGGATCTGAGAGGAATATTTCTCTTCTGGGTCCAACCCATCCCACCCATTCACCAACCAAATAGGATCAGAGCCTATCCCTGAACCAAACACATCCTTATAAATTGCATGCAGTTAGTAAAATTGGGGGATTTATACATACTAGCTAAATGCACATGCTTTTGTATTGATACATGATATTTTTATAATATTTCCTATTATATATATATATTCCATGAAATATATTATCCATTTTCCCTATAGGAAATATTCAACTTAATTTGATTTAGATGTGGGTATCCATTTAGATTTGATTTGATTGTGTCTTAGTACTAAGAGTTCAAGAAGCAATTTGTAAAGTTTACCACGGGAGTAGCTGGGCTAGCTGATTAATTGCTACAACAGGTATCTTCTTTTAAATAAGTATATATGAGTTCACATTTAATTATCTAGTTACTTAACTGCCGAAAAACATGATAATGAAGTATCAGAACCTAGCAAATTCTTCACGACATGAATTAAGCATTGTATATTTCTTCTATGCTTTTTCCCATGAAAGCTAAAACAACGGCAGACCCCAACGTAAAACGTGGACACCAGAATGCCATAAAAGCATACAATTATGCCCTAGGTCTTCAATCGATCTTTATTCACAAAGAAAAAAAAATCCATTATTGGGGGTAAACGGATCAATTCGCGGTGAAATAGCGAATTATAAAGAATGCAGCGAGAAGAGTGTTCAATGGACAATTACATATTGAGTGAAAAATAGTAAAGTGCCACTTTTAGCAATGGCAAATGATATATTTTTCCTTCTCTATATAAATTGGTTACTGATATAGTATTTCCTACTTTACTGTTTCAAAACAAATCAGGTCTCGGTTTTAGTCTAATTTATTTTTCTGGTTTCTAATGCCAGATTTACCGCAAGATGGAGGCGAAGAGTTCACACATGGAGAAGATGGCTAAACTTTGTTGGTGGCTATCATATCTGATAAGATCCAAACATACTTAATTATGTGAGATTTTCGGTGACAACATGCAGCCATCAGCCTTGTATGGTGAAATCAAACAAGCCATATAGTAGAAGGACCAATCTAGTTGCATTCCTGCAAGCCTTCTTTTGTGGTTCCCCCATTCGCTTTAATTTTCCACAACTTCAGCGCAGAAGTCAAACTTTTATAGAACATCAACATGTGATTGCATCCAAACTGCTAAGCTCCAAATTAAAGTATATCTAGTACAAACACCTCCTAGTATCACCATACTTTTAAGCAAAAGAACTAGTAATTCGGTGATTGCAGGAATTGTTGAAAACATGCCTTCTGCATGCTTTTCAGAAAAGCCAATCAAACTTACAGAAGATGTCTTGAATATAGACATGAGGTTGGATCTCATGCTTGCCTTCCTTCAAATAAGTTTTTGGAATTCATTTATAGAGAGTCCCTTCAAAACTCTTCGAATTCATTTATAGAGAGTCCCTACAAAACTCAACAAAAAAGGTGGGAGCTGCTGTACTAGTGTACTGTACTATGGTGACTACGTGGGAAAAAGAAGTAAATTTTACTCCCTTTAGGCGTAGAAAAGTAAAACCCAACAAATCTAAAAGAAAAGTTTTTCTTTGCAAAGGTGAGGTGTTTGTATCTCACTTTTATTCTCGATAACAAATAGGCAATGATGTGCCATAGGGTGTTCGATCTTTTGATGAGATGATAAGTCGATTGAATGGAGCGATATTCGTGATCCGACTACAACTGTCCAAGAATGTTCTGTCTTAACAATAGTTGCACCAACTCCAGAGACAATTGTGAATTCGATGGATGCACGATTATCCCAACCACGAGGGTATTTATTTCTGCAAGCAATCGAGAACTAGAAAGAATAAGATGAACAAGCAACTAAAATTGTGAAATAAAGATGTAGGATTAAATCGGCAAAAGTATCAAAAGGAGGGGTTCTGAAATGAGCAAACCAGCAAGGCAACAATCTAACCGATCATAGGATTACACGACAAACTAGCAAAGCTAAACTTTGATCTAAACAAAACCCAAGTCGTTCTATGACGGCTAAGGGAAATATATAGGTGGAAGGACAATCTAGGGTCGTCCTCAAACCCTAGGACACTTCCCTAACGGATTCAACTTGATACATGGGCCTACAGCCCAAAACTAGTAGCATAACATCGGTAGGTTATGATGTTCCGGTATTGTTTTGGAATTTGCAGCCATTTGGAGATAAGGTCGTATCCGTTATGTGAGATACCCGAATATGGGGTATACCTTGTATTGTACCTATCTGTATAGGAAAGAGGGTCCCGAGTTGGGAATAAAGATGCAAAGATAGAATATCAGGTCGGATCGGTTAGCATATGGTAAGGTCCAGATTACCGTATCTGATCGTATCGGGATCAGATAAGCTTAGTCTTGTTAGATTATGTCTCTATCTCTAGGATCCTGCCCCTGGTATATAAGGGGGACAGAGGGTCCCTAAGGGGTCACGACTTGTTAGATTGTCAAACTAATTGTTGCGATCTACTCTACACAAAAAAAAACAATCTTAGCATGAATATGTTATTATGTCATCTTGAGAACCCGAACCTAGGTAATCCCCCGTCTACTACATAATCATTGATTATTTCCTTATCCCTTTCCACCCCGTAGTATTACCGTCGATCTCAATCATCGACACGTTCAAAAGTAGACTTTGAGACCTTTCCATCCGGTACTTATAGACCCAAATAGACATCTGGATCAATAGCTATGCTCGTTTGAATCTGACACCGTGCAGGAGGTCAAGGCAAAGATGATCTTTGTTCATCTTGTCATTTGTTCCTAAGCACAATAACATCATCACAAGCACTTAGTAGTAACCCAATCAATAAATCATGTTTATGCAATCCCAAGAATGCATTCATTTGATAATTAAGTTGGTGACCACGAGCACGTGTGATTGGTCCTTGTAACATTGGATTAGTTCACAGAGTTGGAGTAGTTATATCATCGGTGGAGATGTCCTCATCAGGCAGGCTCCTGCCATCCATTTAGGAAATGTTTGTTATTAGAAAATAGAGATGTTTTTATCCATATGTCATAACATATGATTAGTGATGCCCCATATCATAGAAAGGATTAGGGGGAACTAGGGTAGAAGAAACCAATGGACAAACTGCCATGGTTATCGCGATTATCACAGTGAGAAACTGCAATAATCGCGCTTCGTCGGGTGGCGGTTTTGGATTGCAGAGTGGTAATGTAAACCATGGGGGAACACCTTACACCTGATGAGGTGGTTGACCACATATTATATAGGTAAGTGTACATATACAAGATCCTCAATTAGAGGATTATAAAAGGAAATACAAGATGTGACCTTCCTATATTCTTAATACCGCTCATAGTCGCAGTGGATGGATCATGAACTCAAAGATTAGACTGAAAGTCTGTGAACAGTACACGGGCAAGCCTTTAGTCATGATATCCGTGAACTGGTAAGATGATGGGACATGAAGGATCCAAACCAATTCCAACGCCACCTTCTCATGGACAAAGTGGATGTCGATCTCGATATGCTTCACATGACAATGATGCAACAGATTAGCCTTTATATAGACATCACTAACACTGTCACAGTACATAGCCATCATGAAAGAAATATGGACATGAAGCTCCTGAAGAAGTTGGTGAAGCCAACTGCACATGCAATGACATGGATTACGACATGGTACTCCACCTCAACACTAGAGTGGGAGACCGTATCCTGGCTCTTGGAAGATCAATAGAACAAGTTATCGTCAAGGAAGACATAGTAGCTAGAGGTAGAACACTAGGAGTCAACACAACCAGCCTAGTGTGTGTTGGAGTATGCAGTCAAGGACTGAATAGGATTGATGCTAATGTGAGGTCCCGCGGAGAGGGAGCCTTTGATATAGTGCGGTATATGCTTGATCAAGGTGAGGTGGGGTTCGTAAGGATCATGCATGAAGAGACACACATGTTGAACAACATAAGAAAGCTCAAGACACATGGGGGTGAGATACTAAAGAGCACCCACGAGGCTCCTATACTTAGTGTGGTCAACCATCGGAGCACTAGCAGAAGTGGATAGGTTGTCACGAGCGTTGACGACGGTGATCATGGGATGACACTCGGACATGCTGGCCCATTGAAGAAACTTGCATCTGTATTGTCGATAGACCAGAAAGAGTCCATCAAGGTAGTGACTAATGGAGATGCTGAGGAAGAAGCGCAGATCGCCAAGATCCGTCATGGCGAACTCCGAATGTAGTCGATCCGTGATGTACCAAGAAGATCCGGTGTACAAGCAGTGAGGATGATGTTGTCACCATAGAGAAGTAGGTAGGTGATATGATCTCCATCCATCTACATGAACAGGTGCCGGAGGTAGATGGGAGGAAGCCCAATGGCAAAGGTACGAGGCAAAGCGTTGGTACCAAGCATGAGGCACTTGCTTCAATCTGTAGAGAAAGTGTTCTAGCAGGCAAACAATGTCTAGAGCCAAACAAGCCATATGGTTGTTGATAGTAGATCGCCTTGTCTAGAGTGTTATGAACTAAGTCGTTCTTGATGTCTAGTTGAAGAATTAGCCAGGAACGACATACATCAATCCCGAGGACGTCCCGGATGGTGGAAGTCTTGACGACAATATTAAATGTCTCATCATAATCATTGCTATGTTGTTAGGAGTAGCCATGAATGATCGAACAAGCCTTATGATGAACGAGGAAGCTGTCTTAGTGGAACTTATGCTTAAAGATCTACTTGCCTGTGACAACATTGGCATAGGAGGGCAAGGCACCAACTGCCATGTATGGTTGTCGATGAGAGCCTTATATTCCTCCACCATTGCAACATGCCAATTGGGATCAACTAGAGCGCTATGGTAATTCATCGAGACCGAGGAGAAGGTGGAGGTGGAGAAGTTGAGGTGCCAGTGAAGAAGTGTCTTCTCTAGTCGTATGATTTTCTTGTATTGCAACTAAACTCTTATTATTATACTATATCCGGTCAAAAATATTAATTGTTTACGATAAGATTTGGTCAAACTTCTAAAATTCTGACTAGTAAGTTTGTGTAAATAAATTTATAAAACCTATTAAGTTTATGATATTGTGATAGTATTATTCGAGGAGAATATATGTATATCATTTGTCTTGTATTTAAACTAAGATTCAAGAAATTAAGGATCGTTAGAAATTTAGAAGTTTGACCAAGTTTGATCCTAAACAATAAGTTTTTTTTTGACAGGAGGGAGTAACAAAAACTCTATAGAACAGCCTCTCTTAAATCTTTTAAGAATTGCTAGAGAATTTTTTTTTATTTAGAAACGGTTATGAAATGAACAATCCCACAAAAGATTTTAGAGAAAAACAATTCATATTTTTAATTATTTGTCTTCTCTAGCATATGTTTTTCTTGTGTTGCAATCAAATGCTTATTATTATACTATCTTCGGTCAAAAATATTTATCATTTACGACAAGATTTGATCAAAATTCTAAAATTTTGGCTAGCAATTTTGTGTTAAAATAAATTTATAAAACCTATTAAGTTTATGATATTAATTATGATAGTACATTTCAAGGAGAATCTATGTATATTATTTGTCTTGTATTTAAACTAAGATTTAAGAAATTATGGATCGTCGGAAATTTAGAAGTTTGACCAAGTTTAATCCTAAACAATAAATACTTTTGACCAGAGGGAGTAACAAAAACTCCATAGAACAACGTCTCGTCTCGGATGGGATCGGTTAATCAACTGAATCCCACCATGCTACTTTGCTCTCCACCGCCTGACTTAGCCCTCTACCTTCCTGCCCTTTGTTTTCTTTACCTCGTAAGCTCCACTTAGCCCATTTCACTTGCTTCGTCACCGGTGCTCACTTTCAGTGTCAATGATACCAGTTGTTATTACAAGGTAGCAGATAATACTCCACTCACATGTCGATCACAACTACATCAGCGAGGTTGAGTGCATGGGGTGGTGCATGAAATGAAGTCGAATTCCCCTGGCATGCGATTTCGATGATAGCTGTGGTGGCAAGGTATCGCATGAGGAGGCATGCGAAACTGAGTCGTGTCCTCCTGGCATGCAGCGTCGACGACAGCTGCACCAGCGAGATATCTTTTGATGGCGGAGGGGAGAGCTTGTCGGGAAGGTTGAATGCACAGAGATAGGTGAAAATGAGGCGGATCCTCCCAATGAGCGCTGGTAGGACCATGGTAGCAAGAGCGCAACGACCAAGACATCTCTGTCTAATATGTCCAAAAGTTTCATTAGGGCATGTACAACAATGAGACAATGGCCGTCTATATGCATCTACGTCAGATTAATCATTCTACGTGGCATCATTTGAAAGAGTATATCAAGGCCTAGAGGGGGGTGAATAGACAATTAAAAAATTAAACCTAAAAAGCGGAAGCTGAAACTTTCGAAACTTTCGATTAGTCCTTCAAAACTTCCGGCCTTCGGAAGTTCCGTTGATCTTCGGAACTTCCGACAGCACCAGATCTAGAACGAGAAAAGAGTAGATCTAGCCAACCAAAACTTAAATAAGCAAACCACCTCCAAGTTTGCACAATTAGCAACTAGAGTATGCGCGGCAACCAAAAGCAAAGCTCAAATCACAAGTTAGAGACGGAGATTTTTTTACCGAAGTTCCAATCCTTGAGGGGATTGTACTCTCCGTTGAGGAACTCGAACTTGAGCCGGGTTCTACAACCCTTTCCTCGGGGTTACACTCGTGCACTCCCCCTCACTGAGGTGTCTCTTCCCTTTCGGAGGTGAGACCCAACCTTCACAAACCTTTCCCGGCGCACCACAAGAACTTTGGCGGCTCTAGGAACGATGCCTAGCCGTCTAGGTGTCCTCAAACGCCAAGAGTAACAAGCTAGCACAGAGATCTTGGGGATGAATCTAGTGCTCAAGAAATTTCTCATGAAGTCAACACCAAGCACTCAAACCAACGCAAAATAACCAACTCTCTCACACACAAAATCCAAATTACTTAGATCCATGGAGAGGAGGAAATGAGAAAGCAAGACTCAAAGTGAATCTCAAGAAATGCAAGCCTAAGGCAAATGGATGAACAATGGGAGCAGCAACCCTAGCTTGGTGGTGGGAGGGGGTATTTATACCCCCCTCTCATTTTCTGTCCGTTGGGGGCAAAAGGTGCTCTCTTGGAACTTCCGAAGATCCCCATCGGAACTTCCGGTCAGTTCAAAATAGCAGCCCCCAACACTTAGAAAATTCAAAGTCAAATGTGAAAAGTCAAGTCTTTGGAAGTTCCGGTCAAATCCTTCGGAACTTCTGTGAATCTTACAGTACCGAAATCAATTTCTTCGGAACTTCCGAAGCTCTTCTTCGGAATTTCCGTGGTTCTTACAGAACCGAATTTGACCTCTTCGGAAGTTCCGTGGGTACCTTTGGAACTTCCGTAAATTCCAGCACAATTTCAAAAAGATAGCAAAAGATGCACTTCAAAAATATTTCCGAGCATCGGATTCATTCATAGATTTCATTTGCGCACCCCTCTTTATAGTACGACATTCCTACTTGACTCAAATTCAAAAAATAAACACACACGCCAACACGAATATACCGATCTTTCTTCTCTTTCCACGTGGGCGGCAAAACAACTTTTTCATGAGGACTATCTATACCTTCACATTCTCACACATATCATTAGTCCTCATCATTTGATTGTCATTAATCACTAAAACAAATTCGGGGCCTAGATGCACTTTCATCATTAACTTAAGAAAAAACTTAGATGTTGTCTCTTCGTTCGTTTATTGCTTGGGCACATGCTTCCAAGCTGCATGCAATCCCTTTTAGAGAAAAACTTTATGCATTGGTTGCATGCAATAAATACAAAACATAAAAGATGATGTATTAAATATTGTAGAGATAACTATGTAGACAAACTATTTTATGACTTGTCTATTTAGTTGTCTGTATATATCAATAGACAACAACTTTCTACACTGTTGTACATGCCCTTAACTTATCTCGTATGAAGGATACTAGGGTTTCCTTTACCGTGCAAGTCGTCCGTGCCGCGGGATGGCCGATGCGCGGTTTTCATGCGGTTACCACGGACACCACCAAAACCGCGATAAATTTGAATCCAAAAAAATTGAATTCAAATCCGTGCGGTAACCATGGTAATTGCGCGGTTTCTCGCGGTAACCACGGCTTGTACAATCCGAGACATAAAATGCAAAATAATTTGGACAGTAAAAACTGTGCGGTAAGCGGTCAAAACTGCATGGTTTCGAGCAAAAACCGTGGACAATATAAACCAAGGTAAAAATTATAAAGAAATCTAAAAACTATAAAATTATAAGAAAAATAGAAAATTAGTAGTTAACTATAATTTTGATGAGCGTTTTTCCTATCCTTGAGGAGGTACCATGAGGTACCACTGTTTTCTATGTGAAATTCTCACATAGAAAACAGTGGTACCTCATGGTACCTCCTCAAGGATAGGAAAATTGCGCAATTTTGATAGTTAGGACATGTTTTTGGAAAAACATGATCAGAGGTTCTCCACGTTCCCACACAAAATCAGAGATTCTATCTACCATAACACACCGACATTCATTTAACTAACAAATAAATGATGTATTTTGTACAAGAATCATGTGTATTTATCCTGCATACATATCCATAAAAGCTACAAATGTTACTGTTAACGCCAAATTTAGTAAAATTCCTTAGTGGATTCGGATAAGGAAAGACACAATCACCAATGGAAATTTTATCTGGAAGAGTTCGAATACAACAGGGAATCATGAAGACCAAGGCATGGCGGCGTAATTTTATCTATTAGTTAGAGTTAGTTTAGGATTTTTTTCCTTTATCTCAAAGAGAGACAGAGTTTGATTGAGACTTGTTATTTCTTTTTATCTATTAGGAAACAGTGTCGTATTGAATAGAAATTAGAGATAGAGTCCAAATAGGACTTGTGTTATTTTCTTTCATCTATTAGAAAATGTGTGTTGTGTTCGACATGGACTCATATTTACCTATGGGTATAAATATGTACACCTGGGGTCATTGTAAATCATCTACATCTCAATGCACATCTCAATACATAGATCAATTACTCTCGACGCATCGCCACCCTCTTCACTGAGGTTTATCACCGGCGGAACTTGACACCTGACGTGGGGCTACATCGGCTAGATTCTTGGTTACCCATCGGCTCGATAGCTAATCGACTTGTTTCACTGTTTATCTTGTCAGTTGCAGGATCAAACTAACTGGCACACCCGTGCATTATAAGAATTTAGGTCCTGCACTGGAGCGTTATAAGAAGTGACTCCCAGGCCTTCGTGTGTGATACGTCATCGGGTCCACTTTTAACGTTAACAGTTACATAAATTAATTGATATCGGAAGCTATCTAGTATGAATTAACGAGTGATAGCTACAATTTTAATTTTTCAAAATAACCTAACCAGACAACGTACAAACAAATCCATACCGTCCTCATATCCAGTTTTTAATAAACTATTATAAATTTACTTTTTCCCTCTTTTTTCACTAATAAATTTTTAATCATTCATAAATTTATTCTTTTCATCTATTTCTTGCACCAAACTTCACTACAAATTAATCTCTAACACATATATTTTTTCTACCAAATTTTCTCAAATTTTTTAAATTCTCTTTAAATTTCAGTGGCCCTAACACGATATACCGAAGCCGTTCCTCGGCATAGACGTGAACCCTGAATGGTACATATAAACACATTTTTATTTACAGAAAGTCTAGCTAACGGACTCTGGTAAGAACGGGAGTCACTTAATGGCGCATCCGTCTTCTGGCTCACCCGTCATTGTCTTCTCCGCGTGTGCGCACCAACACCGCTTCTCAGCACCGCTCTGGCACTGCTCCTCAATGATGGTCTGTCTTCTCCGTGCTCATGTGCTGGCGCCGCTTCTCCGTACTCACACGCCACTTCTCCATGACGCCCCGCTTGCCGACATCGTCTCCTCTGCACTTCTCGCTGGTGTCGTCTCCTGCACGCTCCGGCACCACTCATCCATGCTACCCACACGCGTGACGCCGCTCCTCCATGCTACCCCACATGTTTGGATGCCAAACTCCGTGCTACCCTCGTGCGTGTGGCGCATATAACACCAGTCGATATCTTCTGGTACCAGATGATAGCAATTGATATTCGTCGGTTTCATCAATTGGTATCATCTGATACTAGATTATATCAATTGGTATCATACCAGCTTCGCGAGGTGAGGTATTGGTGCACGGCGGCGCAAGGCGGGATGGGGCGGCGCGAGGCGTAGTGGAGTGAGGAGGCTCCGTGCTACCCTCGTGCGTGTGGTGTCTATGATACCAGACAATACCAGTCGGTATCGTCTGGTACCAGATGATACCAATTGGTATTCATCGTTATAATCTAGTATACCAGATTATACCAACTGGTATCATACCAGCTTCGCGCGGTGAGGTATTGGTGCACGGCGGCGCAAGACGGGGTAGGGCGGCGCGAGGTAGAGCAGAGTGAGGAAGCGTGGCAGCGAGCGGCATGCGGAGATGCTGCATTGAGAGGCGTGCCGAGGGGGTTGGATGTAGGTGGACATGCGGAAGCGGGCAAACGTGCGCGGACACGCGGAAGTGTGTGGACACGGTCGATTTTCCCATTATGTTTTACTTATCCCGTCGGACAGTATACCATACGGCAGTTGTTCTCTTTTATTTGTTACCACACATGTTGTTATCGTCAAATTTTGGCAAGTCATCGTTATGGATTGAAACACAGCTATTGACCGAATCGAACAAGAAAGGGCGAATCGACTGGGGACAGAAAACTGGATGCGATGTGGCTGTAGCCGATAAAGTCCGAATCGGACAGGAATTGGAGTCGGATTAGGCCTAAAGCTTAGAGATAGATCGGTGTTAGTTGTGAGTACGTGTAGATTAATTAGGCTTTATCTTAGAGTTTGGTTAAGATTTTTATATTTAATTAGAGTTCGAACCCTACAAGTTAGTTAGTAACGTATTATTATCCGGTTAGGTTAGTTAATACTCAGGGCTATAAATATAAGTGCCCGGGGTCTTAGTAAATTATCTTCAGATCAATCCAACTTGGCGCATCGCCTCAAATCTTCGACTTGTTTGAGCTTTCGGTGCGGGGTTTGTCAGCTTCACAATATAAGTTCCTGCTCGTCAAAACCCATCGATCAACTAGAGAAAGACTGTCTCGGTTAAGTCCGATCTCTTGCATAGTTGATCGGTGGGCTGAGTTCTATTATTACTTTGATCCATTCTAGTTTAAAGTAGTGATAATTCTCGATCAAGTCCTCGCGAGTTCTTCTGTTTGGTCTGATAGCATGGTTTCGATCAACTTGGTTCTGTCTCGGTTTGGTCCGATCAATCTAGTTGATTGGATTTGTGTTGTCAGATTAGGTCAGGGGCTCGTGGGGGTTTATAGCTGGAGTTCTAGCCAGCATTACCTTGTGTAATCTGTTGGTTTATTTATTAAGTTCGTCGATCTTCATATTTTTACGCGTATGTCGCGCTAGATTGCATACTGTCTCGGTTAGGTCTGATCTATGTATGTCTGGTACAGTCTGCTCATAGAAGTCTGTCTGATCGGCTGGGCTTAATAGATAAGTTGGTAGATTACGCTGGTTTGCTGTCATATTATTCGCATGTTATAATGATTGATTGATCTCATGTGTGGTTATGCCTAGATCTGTACTGTCTCGATTAGGTTCGATCTTCTAGATCTGGTATGAGAATGCATGCTATTGGTTGTTATTGTTTTATGTTAGTAATTAGTGTGGCATCCCGGTTTACGTGTGATAAGTTCTAAAGTGGTCTGATCGGTTGATTAATCTTAAAACTGTCTCGGTTAGGTCCGATCTTTTAAGATTAACTAGCTGGTTGGTTTGTTTAATATTTATCCTGCTTCTTACTTAGCCGATTGGACATATTTACATTTGCTATCACAAAATTCCTGTAAGCCGATCGTCTAGTTCATCGGCTAGGATCCTGGGACAGTATCGGCTATCCGACCGATAGCGGTTTTGGGGTTAACTGTTGTCCATGCTATATCTTGTGAGTTACAGGATCAGCACGCCCAGCATTTCTAAGAATTAGGTCCTGCACTGGAATGATCTAAGATTGATTCCCAGACCTACGTGTGTGACTGTTGATTGTCATTTTCAGCGTCAACACGTGTTCTTCGCTCTGCCTGCCCATGTCGCCCACTCTTCCGACTCCCCCGGGTATAGATGGCCATATGGCCCGGCCCATAGCATGGTCATTTGGCCCGACTCGAGCACGGCTTGGCACGACGGGGATCGGGCCCGTGCCAGCCTGGCCCGGTGGATTGAAAAGAAAATAAATGACCTAAAATAGACTTAATTTAGTTATATAAAGCTTAGCCCAAAATAAGAAGTATGTAAAATAGACTTATTTTAATCATAAAAGTCACAGCCCAAAGCAAATGGACAAAAAATAAACTTGTTCAGACAGCCCAAAGAGGTAAGGGACACAATATAAACTTATTTATACTTCGGTCCGTCTTGTTTTCGGGCCGGCCTGACACGACCAGAGGCTTATTGGGCCGTGCTTGGGCAGTGAATGTAGCACGTGGGCTAACACGGCACAGCCCGGTGTGACTATTGGGCCGTGGCGGCCTGACTTGAGTAGGCACGAGCCTGCCGGGCCGGGCGGGCCTGATGACCATCTAGGGCGGTCGTGCATGTAAAAACGCGAAGCCACCGCGCGCGCGCACTCACACAAAAGCTCCCTCGGCTCCCGCTCTCCCCACTCGCATCCAACCATTCCTTCCCCACTTCGAACGGCCTCGCTCGACACACAACCGCTTCGCCCGCCGCCGCCATCGATCGGGGGCCGTTCCGTGTCGATCGCGGCCGGCGCGATCCCATGATGGAGGCGATCGAGGAGCTCTCGGAGCTCGCCAACGCCACGCGGCAGGCCACCGCGGTGCTCGCCGACGACGACCCGTCCGACCCAAGCGCGCAGCGGCGCGGGGGGTCCTCGTTCCTCACCGTCGTCGCGCTCGGCAACACCGTACGTGTTGTATAACCCCTCCTCGATCGGCCCCGAGACCCTCGATTGTGCTGGTTTTTTTCTTTTTTGATCTGACGGGGATTGCGATCCCTGTTTGTGCAGGGGGCGGGGAAATCGGCGGTGCTCAATGGCTTGATCGGCCATCCCGTTCTCGTCAGTGCATTTTCCTTTTCATTTTTCTTTCCTTCGTTTGATACCCAGATTAGGTGTCCTCAAACCTTATAAATCGCAACTTATCTCTCCTGCTAGTTCCTCCCTCTTCGTTTGAGGTTTTCTTAGGCAATATCGTCGATGCAAGGCTTGGTGATTGATGCAAATGCTGTCTGTATTTATATACGAATGTAGCCTACTGGGGAGAATGGCGCGACGAGGGCCCCAATATGCGTAGATCTTCAGCGGGACGCATCGCTCAGCACCAAATCCATCATGCTGCAAATTGACAGCAAGTCGCAGCAGGTTTCTGCGAGTGAGTTCTCTTCCACCTATTGCTTTTTTTTTTATAAAACAAATAGTACATTAATTCTGAGATTCTGAGAGAATTTGGGATGGATGTCGACCTCTGCATGTGCATGTGACTCTTACTTCGTTAACTGTTACAATGCAGGTTCCCTCAGACACTCGTTGCAGGACCGGTTGAGCAAGGCTGGTAGTTCTGGGAAGGGGCGATCAGATGAGATAAATATGAAATTATGCACGAGCAATGGTTGGTTTGGCCCCCCCTCCTGGTTCTTCCGGAGTGGTGTCGATAATCTTTCGTTCAGAATAGCCTTTATTTTCTTAGAGATGCAAGTAGAATTACATGTACGTACCGTGTGTCCTGAATAGGCTGATCGAACTACAACTTCTCAATTTGCTTTGATTTTTCCAGGTAGTTTATTTTCATTGTAAAAGTTCTCTCCAACTGTTTAAAAGTAAAAGGATAATCACATTCAACCTTTCATGCATTTTGGATATCTTGTTACTGCTAAGCAGAACCACAATATCACATATAGACTCAATAGAGTATTGCTAGACTACACTTTGAATGCAGTTGATTTATAAGCTTCTTTGCATCCTGCACCACAACATTTTGTGTTGCCTCATTATCGATTATTCCCATCCGCACTAAATGAGTGAGTTGTTGTTGATCAAATGGTAGATGTTTTCTACATTAAATGATGAAATATATACCTAGGTGCAGTGCATGTTTTGGCAAATCAAAAAAATAATTCCTTACATGATTATATGATACTGGATATATGTGTAATTACGAACTTGTTATTGCACCGACAATGTCTGCCTAGACCCACATGTATATGAGGATGAGGCCAACATAAAGTAGCTTATAATAAATCTATACCATACTAAAAAGACTCTAGTGGTGGAATCTGTCACCACCACTAGAGTCAATCACGTGTGGGCCCTAAAAAAGGTTGCAAAGGGAGGAGGGATTACTGAGCCGTTGGAGAGGGGGGCGGCGAGGACGCTGGCCAACGCGATGCCGGCTCGCTGAGCTGCCGCGCGGGCCGCCGTCGCTGTGCCGCCGCGAGGCCGCTCGAGACGGCGCGCTCACTTGCGGGCGAGTGCGCGTGACGGCGAGGGGCCGCATGACGGCGCTGCTGGAAGCCGAGGAGGCGAGAGGGAGGAAGGGAAGGGGGCGCAGGCGAGGCCGCCCGGAGTACGTGCGCCGGCGAGCCAAGCCGCGACGGTCGAAGATCGCCGGAGGAGAGGGAGATGGATGGTGCCGGCTAGGGTTAGGGTTTGAGGCGGCGGCTGGGTCGGGGGGTTTTGTCCCCCTGTCTCGCTGGCCAGCCATCCAATCGCTCGACCCTAGATCGGACGGTCGGGATTAATTGGGCCAAATATGGTCCAAGTGGGTGTCCAGCGGTAGAGGATTTTGTGGCTCGAGCCCAAGTTGTGGCCTGGGTGCGTGAGGATGTTCGTGCTCGCGGGAAAAAGGCCGAATGGGCTGAAAGTTGGACCAGAAAAAGTCTAAATTAGACCCCCCTGCTGAAGAAAATTAAAAATCCTGAAAGTGGGCCTCCTCTTTTAATTGATGTGCATGGTGTATACACCAAAAGCTTGAAATTAATATGCTTATATTGGTAATAATATACTAATGATATATTTAAAATATAAAAAATCCTGTTGCAACACACACGGACAATTTACTAGTACCCACAAAACAAAGTAATCTCATGGTTCAAGAACAACCATCCTGTGTGCATCCAATTGTGTATCCACTTAGTCTAATACTTTAATTTTGTTTCAGCTCCTCAATTAAAACTAATCGATTTACCGGGGATTGATCATCGGAGCATGGATGAGTCAACGGTCAGTATTACTCAAGTCCCTTTTCTGATTGATCTATCAGTTACCCACATTCATGTTGCAGTCATATTAAAATCCTTTTGTCTGCTAATTACATAAACATGATTAAAAGTTTAGTACCTTGTGTGATAAAATTTTGAGTGCAAATTTTAGTATTTGGAGGTATTTTCTCAAGAATGATAAAATTTTATGTTCAACAAATATTGTGTGATTCTCTATGTATGTGGTCTGCCTTCAACAATCCATCACATCTCCAGGTTGGGAATTATGCACGCAATGATGCGATTTTGCTAGTTATTGTTCCAGCTCTACAAGCACCTGATGTAGCATCTTCTCGAGCTCTAAGGATTGCCAGAGAATTAGATTCAGAAGGTATGAT
Organism: Oryza brachyantha; assembly: GCF_000231095.2. NCBI lineage: Eukaryota > Viridiplantae > Streptophyta > Magnoliopsida > Poales > Poaceae > Oryza > Oryza brachyantha. The sequence goes on from NC_023170.2 coordinate 12,329,035, forward strand.
TGATAGGGTGAAGTTTCAATCTCTAACAAATTTTCAGATTCAATTTAATGTGATCTTTTATAGATAATCGCCCTGAATCTTTAATAGAGAAGTAGCATTGGTTACAGTCCATGTCCCTCAGTCCAGAAACTAAATTCCAATTATTTACTGAATGTTGGATGGTGATTTTCTTTAAAAAATTGTTGGATGAAGGTATTTACTGATCTATTTGATGGTTTATAGGTAGTAGAACTATTGGTGTCTTAAGCAAAGTTGATCAAGTAGCTGGAGACCAGAAAGCTCTTGGTGCTGTTCAGGCCCTACTTGTAAACCAAGGCCCAAGAACTGCAGCTGACATCCAGTGGATAGCTACGATAGGGAATTCTGTTCCTGTTGCCTCTGTTCAACCTGGAGTAGGTTCTGAAACTTCACCAGAAACTTCTTGGCAAGCTGAAGTTGAAAGCCTTATATCTATACTTGTTGGATCTCCGCAAAGTAAACTTGGTAGGGAGGCTTTAGTTGATTCACTTGCTAAGCAGATAAGAGAACGGATAAAAGTTAGACTCCCAAATATCCTGAATGGGTATGCATTCCTCCTACCTCATGCCATTGACTTCGGTAATTGTGTGCCAGAATCTACAGCGACGCGCTATTGTATTTTCATAAAATTGCAGTCTTCAAGGCAAGTCCCAAATAATCCAGGAGGAATTAGCAAAGCTTGGAGAACAGATGGTCCAAAGTTCAGAAGGAACTCGGGTCATTGCTTTAGGACTTTGCCGGGAGTTTGAGGACAAATTTCTTCAACATATTACTGGTGTTGAGGTCAGTAATTGTACTGCACAACCTTTTTGTCTTTCTGCCCTCTGATTAATTCATGATCTCATATACCTTGAATTATTGTGCTTCTCATCATCGAGGAACTTTGAAACCTTTGATTATCTAGTCTTCAAAAAAGAACAAAATACTTTGAACATCAGTATATCTGTCATCATAGAATTTGACTGCTAGTTCTGATTATTGTTATCTTGGTTTCTCCACTTGTCAATACAGGACCAAATGTTTGGCATTCCATCAATTCTTTTTCATATATCAGGGTATAAACTCCATTGTTCCTTTCACTAAGCGTGTTTGTATGAAATTGAGTCCATCTAGAAACTAGAAACCCGTAGTTGCAATATTAAGTTAATAACACACCTTGAAAGTCTTTTTTTTGTCACCTTCTGACCTCTCAAAGCTATCAATTTTTTAAGACATTGTGTAAGTTAGATCATATATGATATTCTTTTCTATCATCAATATACAGGGTGCAGGTTGGAAAGTTGTCGCAAGCTTTGAGGGAAAGTTCCCAACCAGGATCAGACAACTCCCTCTGGACAAGCATTTTGATATGAAAAATGTGAAAAGGGTAATTTGGTAACTTTGGTTATTCATGAATCTTTTGAAGCATATTTTACTTGAACTCATCCATTGCATGGTTATAATTAATAGGTATTCCTTTTTGCCTTTTTCTTTGTGCTAGATTGTTCTTGAGGCTGATGGTTACCAACCATACCTGATATCGCCTGAAAAAGGCTTAAGATATCTTATAAGAGGACTTCTAGAATTAGCCAAGGAGCCATCAATTCTCCTTGTGGATGAGGTAGTAGAGTTGAGGACCTGTTTCCTTAGTCTGATCTAGATAGATTTCAGATGAAATATATTGTAGTATTTTCTTATTACTCTCCAAACTCTCTTCTACACGAAGCATTTCAAAAGACCCTTGACTTACAATCCAATTACTTATGTTAATACTCTTATCTGGCACTATGATCCTAAAAACGTTGAGCTGCATGCTTTATATCCTTATGTTCTGTTGATATCCATGTAACGTCCATAATGCATACTTAATTCACGCCATTACATCAACCTGCAACTAGAATTCGTATCCTGCTCAAGTCATTTATGTTTTGTGCCTTCTTGTACAGGCATGTTTGCAACTTTAATCATACTATTGCTGAAATAACTAATGATAGATATGCCAATTCAAATGCAGTAATAGCCAACTTTATCTCAATACTGTACTCTCACAACATTCTCCCCAAGACCCCAACTCTCAACTTTAAACTATCATCACTGCTCATGTACTTTCTGTTTGCTTTATTATTGCCAGGTTCACCGTGTATTGCTAGATATAGTATCAGCCACGGCAAATGCCACCCCGGGACTTGGCAGATACCCTCCATTCAAGCGTGAGGTATACTTCTTAGGAATCATGAAGAGGGAAGCATTTATGGTTCACCATTAGTAACACTTTTGTATCCATTTCTGCAAGGTAATTGCAATTGCATCTACTGCTTTAGACAGTTTTAAAGATGAGGCTAAAAAGATGGTAATTGCACTAGTGGACATGGAACGAGCATTTGTGCCTCCCCAGCATTTTATCCGCTTATTACAAAGAAGGTTCGTCCTATTGCAACCTAATAAACTTGGCCAAATTTCAATGTGACTTCACGAAACACTGGTGTTACTTGACAAAACATTTACGAACTCTTTTAAACCCTTGAGGGGATATCCCCTTTTTCTTGCATATCTAAATGGTTATGAAAAAAATAAGAAAATTTTACAAGATAAATTAATGTGTGAAATATCACTAAAAAAACATGCAAGATCAAATTTGACTGCTACAATTTTGAGAAAAGAACATGCATGTAGTAATCAGAGTTTAATTTGTTTTTTTGTTACAACTTGTAGAGATCATATTTGGATATGCATGTTTATGAAGTTATTTATCACATATAAATCTATCTTGTACAAATTTTTTATAACTATTTAGATGACATCCAAAATAAGGGGACATCCTCTCGAGGGATTAGAATCCTTCTCCCATTTGCCGAGCACTGATGGAACTAGCATCAAGCATTTATGGTATAGCATGCCTCTCACCATATCTCTTTTTTCACCAGCTATAGATTCAGTGCCGGCATTATCTTTCTCTCTTAAGTTTGCTGCATCTCTATTTTATTTGTTCTGTTTTTCAATCTTTACGTGTTCACAGAATTAGTACTCCAAACTTGGTCTTATATTGCAATAAATTGCATGGCCTGTATAATTTGAATTTCTTAAATTACGCTTCTTTAACAAACAATGAGAATGGCCAACAATGGCAAATAGTCAGATGATCAACATATAGGAGACAGTACCTTAATTAGACTTGTAAACAAATAGCTGGTCATGTCAACAGCTTGGTCTATTGAAAAATGAGAATGGCAAGAAGAGAATGCAGATCTCTGTTTTTATGAAGAATGAGGTTTCAAACACAACCACAAACATGTTCTGTACTATTAGGCTTAGTTAGCACAAACATTAAGAGAAGGCTGTCGACATGTTCGACGGTTTCTCTTTTTTCGTCTCTTAGCATTTTCCCCCTAACCACCATAAGCCAAATATCTTTAATCAGTACTCGTGGACAGTCTAATAATGCAGCATTGCCATGTCTGAGTATATGTATGTGTTAGGGAAATTGGCTAGATAACCGAGAAAGCAGATTTAACGTGGAAACCTTGTGGGAAAAAACCACAGGTGCCAATCGGCAATAACCATTATGAGGTGATGATTACAATAGCAGCGGAATACACTGGGCCGTCGCACCCTTCCCGTGCAGCTTACAAGAGATATATATAAGGGGAAATCAAGGAGTCCTAATAGGAAAAGACTGACAAAATTATATTAGGAAACTAATCCTACTCCTACTCCAAGTAGGAAACGGTTAGGAGAAACCTAGTAGAAAACTAGTAATATAATCCAAATATATTACAGATAATAATTCGGATCATATCTCTAACAATCTCCACCTTGAGACGAATTCCCTTGTAGCATAGAAATTGTAAATCACCAGAAACCTCATGTAGATAAAATCACTTTGCGGTAAATAGTCTTTTGGACTATAGCAAGCACGAACCAAACTTGAGGACAACGAGGATCTTGCTTGTTTTGAACAGGAGCAGTGATCCATACTTCAAACTCACAATGGGAATAAAACCCTAAACCTGTTGGTATAAATTGGTGGAACCCAACAGAGATGCGAACCAAAACGAAGTACTTGAATCTCCTAATAAACCTCATGAAAAATTGGTCATGTGCTCATATCAGTTCCTTTGAAATCACGCGATCAAAACAAGAGCATTGAGTAATACTTCAAAACTCGCCGTAGGATCAAATCCTAAAATTGTTGGTATAAATTGGGGGAACCCAACAGAACAACGAAACGAAGTATTGAAATCTTCCGGGAAATTTGATCAAAGTGATAAACAGGAACCAAAATCTTCTCGGTGAATTGTTTTTTCCCCTCCAAACACCAGCTTGTAGAAGAAAATTCTCATCAGAACCTGCCATATGCTGAAACTGATCTTGCCGTCAAACTTCTCAATGTCTATTTTTGATAGACACGTTCGAAAAAAATTGCAAATCAAAATATGATAGGTTCCATGGAGAAAAAAATCTTCGTGGTGTAGCCGTCGTGTGCACGTAGAAAAATCAATGGAATATTGATCATCACCACCTTGGGAAACATGCGTGAGTTGGAGAGGAAGACTTCAGCACTGTTGCTATGACGTGCAGAGGACGGGCTGCTGCTCATGTGCGGCCAATGCAGGATGAGAGGCATGTAGTTGTTGCTGCGCTATGCGTGAGGAGAAGCGACGATCGCTGCTGCTGTGCCGCAGCAGGAAACGCATGACGACGACGCGGCCGGACGAAACGACAGATATACCGCTGGCGAAAGACGCGACGATGAAAGCCACAACCGGGGTAGATTGGATCACACCCCCGCCGGGTAGATCAGATCTTCCAACCGATAGCTCTGATACCACTTGTTAGGGAAATTGGCCAGATAACCGAGAAAGCAGATTTAACGTGGAAACCCTTGCGGGAAAAAACCACGGGCGCCAAACCGGCAATAACCACTATGAAGTGATGATTACAATAGCAGGGGAATACACCGGGCCGTCACACCCTTCCCATGCAGCTTACAAGAGATATATATAAGGGGAAATCAAGGAGTCCTCATAGGAAAAGACTGACAAAATCCTATTAGGAAACTAATCCTACTCCTACTCCAAGTAGGAAACGGTTAGGAGAAACCTAGTAGGAGAAACCTAGTAGGAAACTAGTAATATAATCCAAATACATTACAGATAATAATTCGAATCATATCTAATAGTATGACATGGAAGTTCCTTACATATGTGCATGCGAAGTGCCTGTTGTTTACATAGTAGAATAAGGATGCGACTAGTTTTGTTTAAACTACCCACCTTACTTTCTAAAAACCCTTCTAAAAAAGGCTGTATGACACCTTCTCACATGTGGATCTCTATAAAACAGTACCGTATGAGCAAATTTTTACATACCCACATTATTCCAACATTATGCCCTCATGTTTTCTGTTGCAAATTATCCTCCACATCATGAAAAAGACACCAACAACAAAATAAAACAAACTCACAATATAATTATCACATCTACATTGAGGGCCCCATCGGTTGGGCAAATGCGAAAAACGCACCAAACAACGTATTAGCAGGGAAAAAATGTTGTTCAAACTTCTATACTTGTATTTTAAGTGACTAAAACGCCAATTCTGAAAAAAAATGTGATGAAAAAACCTAAAAATATTTTCAAAAATTAAGTTTTAAAATCTTGGCAGGTCAACTGATGAGTCCCTTATCCTTTACTTCCAATTTTTTTTATCACCTTTAAATTTACTATATCTATTTATTTAAACTTCATTCTTGTTACTAGCGAAGTTACATCTCTCTAGCGATATAGTTACTTCTAATATCATAAAGAGTTACTTTTATCTTCTTTTGTGGGATATTTAACTATTTGCCACTCTTAAATTTGACATTTAATCGATGTGTCTATGACATATGAGTCTTGGATCTACATGTCATAGACACATGAAGTCGTAAATATGTAAACGTGATAATGTAGCAGTGGAAAAAAAAAGAATGCCCCTTTTTCATGGTTACTTTCGCTAGCATCTAGCAGTACTTTAGTTATATCTAACATCATGAAGAGTTACTTCTAACTTTTTGAGTTATTTTTTCTAGCAGTATATTAGCTTCTCATATCATGACGAGTTAATTATACTCCCTCCGTCCTTAAATATTTGATACTGTTGACTTTTTGACACATGCTTAAACGTTCGTTTTATTTATTTTTCTTGTAAAATATGTAAAGCTATATATATGTATAAAAGTATATTTAACAATAAATGAAATGATATAAAAATAATTAATAAATATGTAAAATTTTTGAATAAGATAAATAGTCAAATGTGTATAAAAGAGCCAACGGCGTCAAATATTTATAGACAGAGGGAATATCTTATTCAAAGTTACATCCCTCTAGCAGTTTTTACTTCTAATGCCATAAAAAAAACTTCCCCTGGTTAAAAAATATTTGATTTTTAATAAGATTTGGTCAAACTTATAAAATTCTGATAAAACAATTTTGTGTTAAAATATATTTATAAAACCTAAACTTATAAATATGGTTATGATATTATGATAGTACTTTTCAATGAGAATTTGTGTATATCATTTGTCTTGTATTTAAACTAAACATTTAAGAAATAATTGTTTGTCGGAATTTTAGAAGTTTAACCAAATTCTGTTCCAAATGACAAATATTTTTGATCGAAAAGAGTACTTCCTATATGACCAAAATTACTTTTTTTTTGGAAAAAGATAATATGGCGATTACTTCACATAATGAAAATATATGATTAGTTGAAATTCTTCTCTATTTTACTTGTAAATTTAGTTCACATAGTTTCCTCTTTCAACCCATCGACAATGTAATTATTTCTAATGCCATGGAGAGTTGCTTCTATTGCAGAGCTAAGTTACGTCCATAATTAAGTAAATTACTTTTAAATTTACTAAATTTATTTTAAACATTTGAATATATTCAATATTGTGCTCGTTTTGTCATATACTTTGATTATAGCATGATGGTTCAAAATGGATCTTAAAAACAGTGGGAGGTTTAAAAGGTACAATCCATCGTAAATAAAAAAAGATAGACTAGTACATAATCTTTAGTCTCTCGGATAGCACCACATCCTGTGCTGTCGAATATCAGGCGTCGTCAGTCGACCAGATAGCTTACAGAAGAGTCGCTTGATAAGACAATAACACGTGCACATTGTATAGATTGTACAATAGATATATAATAGTATATGATGCACTCCGTTCCGAGTTTATCATTTATCCATGTATCAATGTATATGTTTTGCATATGTGTTTAGATTTATTAGCACACATATGAATTTAGTTAAGACTATAATGTCTTATAACATGGAACGGAGAGAATAGTTGTACATGGGCTGCATGGAACTTCATATCTATCCTGTCCTGCATCGTCTAGTTTTGCTTCCTATTTTTTCTGAGAAAACTTTGTTTCTATATTGATATATACGTGTGAGTTACATGCAGAATGGAAAGGCAACGTCAAGAAGATGAGCTGAAAAATCGCTCCACAAAGAAGTCTTCAGATGCAGACCCTAGCAAAGTATGCTTCTATGCGCTCTATATTGTGCCTACCATTATATTATGGGCAATTACAAATTTGTCATTGATTTTAAATTGTATTGTAAAACTGCCATTAGAAAATTATAAAATTATCACTAGAACAATCATTCGAGTGGTGTCCTTGCAATAAAACAAATATCAGTGGTAAATTTGTAGAAGCCAGGGTTTTTTACTATTCATGAGAAGTAACTTGAGATGCTAAATATTTTAGTGCAAAATTCTAGTATCTTAAGATACATTATAACTCAAGGTACTAAATTTTTACATTAAAAAATTGTGGTTTTTCGAGGTGCTTTTTAAACGACGGTAAAAAAATGCTCTTATATTAAACTTTTTTGGCACATTTTTTCCTTGACTATGTTTCTTGACTCCTTATTTTTGTTTGTGTAATACTACCTCCGTTTTTTATAACGTAAGATGTTTGATTTTTTGGTTGTAACGTTTGACCATTCGTCTTATTTAAAAATTTGGTACAAATATAAAAAATGACAAGTCGTGTTTAAAATTCTTTTGATAATAAGGTAAGTCACAAGCAAAATAAATGATATTTCTATAATTTTTTGAATAAGACAAATGATCAAACATCTTATATTACAAAACGGAGGGAGGAGCGAACTACGTCATGCTATTTCGTCGGTTATCATGTGGCGTACGTTCTATGTTTTCAGGCCACAAGTCCGCAAGCCCAAACAAAAGAAGGATCAAATTTACAAGTCGTAGGACCTGCAGGAGAAATTACTGCTGGTATAGTCTTAGGACCTGCAGCAGTATGTTCAAAGCTTATTTATTGGACATATAAGTAGATGAAATTGTCTGCCTATAAGCATGACTTACTCTAGTTTATCTTTATGTTCTTTAAAGTTCCCAGCAAGCTTATTTTCTTATTTAATGATTTTTTTCCTATCTCAAAGGTTTCCTTTTAAAAAAACGTGCAAAAGCAAATGATTGGAGTAAGCGCTGGTTTGTTCTAAATGAGAAAAGTGGAAAGGTTGGTTCTAGAGTATCTTTTTATTTAAGCATCTTAGACTCTGTAACGTCATTTCAAATCTTCATTGGGTTTTTAGTACTTTGATCATGGCACTAAAAATAGTTTTATCCAGCTTGGATACACCAAGAAACAAGAGGAGAGGCATTTTCGCGGCGTCATCAATTTGGAGGTAGCACACATCTTCAGTGCTCTTTGCTTGTGATTCTTCACCTGAGTAGCTAGGTTTTTATTTTAAGCTCCTCTGTAAACGCTGCGTTGGAGATGACCTAACGGAAAAGAGCAATTTTACAGTTCTAATTCTTGAGTAAGTATCGAGAGGTACCAAAAATTTTAATATAAATTTGTTACCTCCTGGTAGATACCAAATTTTACATAAAAAAAGTGATGTGTCCTGATATCTTCTTAAGAACTGTAAAATTGCTCAACGGAAAAATAATTAGTATTAACTGAACTCCATGGCACAAAAACAGCAAACTGATCGTTAATAGATTAATTTTCCTTTGGCGTGAATCCACGATAAGTTATTGATACATTAGGTTTGCATTTGCCTTTTCTTGTTAAATTTTTTACTATTTTTAAACTACAGGAGTGTAATCTCGAGGAAATTTTAGATGAGGAAGATTCTCTGCGAAGCTCTAAAGATTCTAAAAGGGCAAATGTGCCAGATTTTGGAACCCCGGGTCTCGTTTTCAAGATTACTCACAAGGTTGCTTATAAAAATGTTTTAAAAGGTACATTTACATCGGCTCTCTAATTGATAAATATTTCTTGATTGCTTAGTCTTCACTTGTTCATTAATTACCGTGGCAGCTCACAAGGCTATTATACTGAAGGCTGAAAGTATGACTGACAAAACTGAATGGGTCACTAAGATTAAGAGCATTACTGAGCAAAAAGGAACTTCTGCAAAGAGTGGTTTACCAATGAGGCAAAGCCATTCAGATGGTTCTCTATTGTCCACTTCTAAAAAGGATGGTTCTCTAGTAAGTTGGAATCTCTTTCTTTTTATTCTTCAAAAGTTTCATGATGCCATGATTTTGAAAATCATCTTCTAGAACAGAATGGATTAATTAGTACATGGTTTTTGTAATCATTTTCCTACTTACACAGGACACGATGCTCAGGAAACCAGTGGATCCTGAGGAAGAGCTTAAATGGATATCCCAAGAAGTCCGTGGATATGTGGAAGCTGTTCTCAGTAGTCTTGCGGCAAATGTCCCCAAGTTAAGCATATCTTGAGTGTCGCTGAAGCTTTTCTGTTCTCTTTCGCTTCTTCCGTTGTCTCATTGATCGTTTTGAGCAGGCTGTGGTTCTTTGCCAAGTTGAGAAGGCAAAGGAAGACATGCTCAATCAGCTATATACTTCGATAAGGTTGGTGCTAATTGATAAACATATTAAACTCGATACATCTATGTACTTGAGCTCTCGACAGCAGTCTGTTTTTTTAGTGGCACAGTGCATATCTCTTGCTATTAATCTTGTAATCATTACGTGGCATTTATGCATCTGATAGCTAAATGCACCTATCTTATTCTGTTTCAAAACATGTTAACTAATGTCTAATTTGTGGTTAGCATGAGGAGCATAGATAGGATTGAAGAGCTAATCCAGGAGGACCATAATGTGAAGAACAGGCGTGAAAAGTTCAAAATGCAATCATCAATTCTTTCCAAGGTTACTCGTCTGCTCCGTATCCATGATAATCGCTCAGCCACCGCTACTTGGTCGAATGATTCTTCTGGATCAGGTAATTCTTATTTTTATATTGATTGATGTACACTACGGAACCATCCCTTACAAGATGCATGGAAACTGCTCCAAGGAATAACCTTGATCATCTCTTCATAAAAAATCAATAAAATTCTTAGAGTTAGTATATACCACAGTAATGATATGTGATTATTGCCTCAGAAAATACTATCATCTTCCATCTTTATTTCTTCCCCACGTATAAAATCAGAACTACATGATTGGCTTTCTTACCACTTCCACGGTCATCTTTTCATTTATGCTTGTGCTTATATGCCACAATTTAAATTTCTAGCTTTAAATTTGAGTTGATTTTGGGTCCTTTCATCGTAGTTTATTTTTTTCTTGGTTTTAGATCGCGAAGAACATATATATATATATATATATATATATATATATATATATAAACGTTTTATTCAAAAAATATTTTTCGTTTGCACAATGTTGTTTGTTTTTCCCCCTTCATTGCTAGAAAACTTATTCTGTGCACAAGAAGATACTGAATTCCCAACTTACATTCTTTCAGATAGTAGCCCTAGCCCTAGGAGCAGTGGCCAGTCTGGAGACGAATGGAGATCTGCATTTGAGCCAGCACAAGATTCTGATTCTTCTCCTGGATCAACCTCAGGTGGCCGCCGCGTTCCAAGCCGAATGCCGCCGCCGCCGCCACAGGGTGGTTGATCAATCTGTAGTCACTCTGGTCCTGGGGCTTCTGTTTTATCATCTGCAGGGAGTACATTCCATTCCATTGCTCCAGATGCTCGTGACCAATGGCTGATTTGGATTTCAAGGACTAGAAAACAGTGAAACGGAGTCAACTGGTGAAGCGTCCATAGGGCTGTGAATAACAGATTGTTGAAGATAGAATGTCCGTAGGGATTTCTCTTGCTGTTCTGCTTGGAATATAGCGGGGTTAGGCACGCTATCACAGTACGATTTTATCCCTTTTCATATGGAACTCCTGTAAAATGTTGTCTTTTCCTGATTACTCTGTTGCTTTTCACTTACTCCATTGATTTCTATCTGCCGAGAAAAATAAAAGATAAGTCAAAACTAAAGAACTCGAATATTAATCATTGCCATTTCGTCTCGAGAACCTAAATTTCTTTACTGATTTACTGAAAACTTGGATAACAATTAGTAATATGAAATGTAAGTTCTGTATAAACTCAAGTAGATATTCTCTTCCTTTCTTTTTTACAGCTCTCTTCTTCTCACCCCTAATATCTAAAAAATATAACACTATCCCATTTTATCAATGAAATACTACCTTACTATTAAAAAAAGATATTATTTCTGTGTCATATTATAAGACTTTACGATCTAGATTGATTTTTGTGTTAATGAATCTAGATAATTATATAAAATATATACATTGATACATGGATAAATATAGATAAACTCATAAAACCTTGTAATATAAACAGAGAGTACTATTTTTTTTTAGAAAATGAAAATCGACTGGAAAAGAACAAAAATGAAATATCTATCGTCTAAAGTGCCGAGTGTGCCCCACTGCTGGATTGGTCGTAAAAATATCCTCCGACGGCCGCAACTTATGGCTCAGGTTTTGCCGCGGTCGAAATATCAACCAGTATCGCCTCCACCTCCGCCTGCGCCGGAGCTTCGTTCCCCGACTGCCATGGCGTCTCCTCGCTGCGCCGCCCTCCTCCACCCCGCCGGAGCTCGCCGGGGTCTCCTCCTCGACCACGAGCAGCCGCTGTGGGGGACGGAGACGCGCCGGCACCGGCACCAGCGCCGCCGGCGTCTCATGAGCGGCCTCGAGACCGCCGCGCCGCCCCGGTGCCACAAGATGTATGTACCCGGTAATTACTTGACTGCCTCGTTACTCTAAATTATCCCGTAATTAACCTGGTAAATCCAGCCGCAGTGCATAAACCAGCGTAGAATTTACTGCTTCGCGTTGATTGTGTAAAAAATTATATATTTTGTTTTCGCTGAAACTTTTCAGTAAAAGATGCATTATTGTTCATCTAGTTTTTTTTTTTTTACCTTTCTTCCGTATGATTTGTGAAACGAGAAAGCAAGGACGGAAACTGGGCGAGCGTTTGACATGCTGGGCCTCTTTGGATCAAAGATTTACTCTGATCCAACAAAAAAAATCTCGAAATACTGATACCTTAAGATACCAAATCGTTTTCTACTAGGATGTACACTACTGTTAGATTCAACGATTAGAAATAATTTAGTACCACAAGATATTTTTTTGTTGGACCGAAACAAATCTCCTTGGGTGGAAGTTTTCAAAAAAAAAAAAAATCTCCTTGGGTTAATTTGGGTTTTTGGCTGTCCAGGCTTCGGAGAGGGCTCGCCGGAGAAGAAGGCGGCAATGAACCTGCAGCACTTCTTCAACTACATTGCTGTCAGGGTTGTGCTCACACAGCTTGAGGTATCTTCAGTTCTGTTCTTGTGCCATCAATTTCATCTTCTTGTTGGTGATCTGATAGCTCATTGTTTGTCTTGTCCTTCTATATAAAAAAAAATCATAACAGAGTTACAACCGGGAAGCATATGGTGAGCTGATGGAGTTTGTGAACCGCAACTCCCTCAACGATGCTGATACTTTCTGCAAAAAGTTGATTCGCGAGTCTCCAAGGCACAAGCAGTTAGGTAATGATGATTTTACAAACTTTTGTTCTTACAACTTTTTTATTATCATTCAAAAATAAGTTTTACTCTCATTCTTCCTTTTTTTTTCCTCGAGGTACCGGTATCTCGAGGTATCAAATTGTTTCTCACCATTGAATCTAGCTAAGTAAGACGTGCACTGTTGGATCCAACGATCACAAACGATTTCATACCGCGAGGTACCGGTACCTCGAGATACAAAAGGGATACAAAAGAAAGGTGAGAGTAAAACTCTTGAAAAAAGTACCTTCAAATAACATATTTTCAGTGTAAAAATATAGTATACCTTAAGGTACCAGAATTTTGCACTAGAATTTTTGGTATCTAAAGTTATTTTTCAAGAATGATAAAAAAAAGCCTAGTTTTTATGATGAAATCCTAGTACAGGGCAATTGCTTGTTCAAAGAAAAAACTACACGGCAATTGTCTGAACTTCTGAAGTAGTTCTGAACTTTGTGTTCTGTCTTGTTTCTTCCATTTTATTTGTATGAGTTTTGGAATCTTATCACTTGTTATAAAAAATAATCAACTCTGTCATACAAATTACTAACATCTAATATCTTGTTACTTTTGCCTTGGGAACAGCAATGAGGATTTTAGAGGTAAGCACCGACCATAATTACCAATGTCAATTTCTGACTTTTACCCTCTCTCTCACTGGGTTAACTCATGCAATTGAAGGTCCGTTCTGCTTATGTCAAGAATGATTTCGAGTGGGACAATCTGAAAAGGTTATCTTTCAAGGTCGGAATAATCTTCTCTCCCAGCTAATTTGCGTTTTGGACACAGTGCAAATACCATATATCTGCTTCCCTTTCTGTTCAACTTAACTGATAGGTTCTAAGTTCAATTTAGTTTCATCAAGTCCGAACCAGGAAATTGAGAAGAATTCTGCTTAATTCACCTACCTTCTGTTCTTTTGTCAATTTTCTTTCTTCCATTGTATGCAGATGGTTGATGAGGCCAACACAAGGCTCATGAGGGATTATGTCTTGGAGACCAGCCACATCGAAGACGAAAATTGATGAATTTTAGAGTCTCACCATTGCATCTCCTATCCATGCATGATACCAAATTCCCCTCCACCAGTACAGAGCTAAACACGCGCATAGTCCGACAATATTTCTGCCTTGATGACCAGTCTTACAGAGTTTGCATACAAGCTAGGTGTATAAATAACACAAGTCTGAAGAAGCTCACGCATCTACAAAAGCTCTGTACCGAACAAAATGATCCCTTAGGGGGAGCGTGGATTCTAAGCTCTTGATGGGACATCCACTCGTCAGCTTCTCGTCTATTATATATTATCCAAATAGTTATCAAAAAATATGAAAAAAATATAAAGATAGATTAATATGTAATAAGTAACTACACAAGCATGCAAGTTAAAATATAACCTCTACAAATCATAACAAAAATAACAAATTAAGCTGTGAATAGTATACATATACTCACAATCATATTTTGTTATTTTTGCTATGGATTGTAGAAGTCATATTTTAACTTGCATGTTTGTGTAGTGATATATCACATATTAATTTATCTTCATGAACTTTTTTACTTTTTAACTATTTAACAATAGATGAGGGGACGTCCTTCGAGAGCTTAAAAAAGTTTCCCCCCTTAGGGGCACTAGAAAGTGCACACTACTGTTACAGATCTGACTAGAGTGGTATGTACATGGAACATGACATGTAGTATATGTATACAGTCAAACATTAGTTCAATAAAAACCCTGCCGGTAATGCTGCATGCATGTGCAGATTGGTTGAGAACTTTGAACAGTCGATAATGCTGATGATCATTAGCCTTCAGTAATAATCTGCACCATGTTATTCTCTCAATCATTCGTACCATACCACACGTGGGCAACTACTGCACCACTGGGAAACTGAAGATTTGCTGCAACTCCAACAGCATTTCGCAGTAGGAGTAGCATCTTTCAGTTTGGGAAAGATTGTGGCTTGGCCTTCGATTTAGCAGCCAGGACTTCCTATGATCTGTCGCGTCTTACTTTGACCTTAGAATTAGAGGTTTACAACTAGTGCTAGCTACATTTCATACCTGACAATTGTGCCCTTGGAAATGCACAGTAGAATACCTGTTGAGATTAAATCCTTCAAAATGCTAAGTAATTCAGAATCTAAAGAAAACTGTTAGAGTGCTCAGTTTCAGAAAAGAAAATGCGCCAATGGCACCCCATTCACATAAGGAGGTTGGTTGTGTGTATTCTAGTTATACATGGTAAGATCTTTTTTACCGCTCTTTGTGATATCTCAAGTTACTTTCTTAGAGATGGTAAAAAGCTCTAGATCGTAACTATTCTCATGATAATTATACCACCTATATAATAATTATAATCACTAGGTTCAATAAAACTTCTATTATCTAAAAAATCATTTAAGGAGGTGGATACGCAGCACGCTAAGAATTAGGACACGAGGATATGGCAAAGTTTTGTGTGGTCTAGGCAGAACCTGGGAATTTTGTGAGAAACTATCTGCTTTCAGGATCCATATACCATGGATAATTCTGGCCAGCAATATGAATATTCTAATATTTTCTCCTCCATTACAAAATTGCAAAAGTCGATTACTCAGCGTACTACATGTTTTAAGTTTGAGCAATTTTACTGTCCTTGAGAATGTACCAAGAGGTACCAAAATTTTAGTGTAAAATTTGATACCTTAAAGATTGTAAAATTGTTCTTTAAGTTTATATGCAAATTATTGTTCTTTAAGTTTATATGCAAATTAACAAATCTTCCCAAACAAGACATATTTAAACAAGGTAAATACATCATCTATTTCAGCATACATCTACAGGAAGACACACTATGACACTAGAGTGTAAAAATGACCCACTTTTGCTATTGATCAAGGGTTTTTTTTACCATCCTTAAAAAGTACTTCAAAATACCAAGAATTTTGGTATAAATTTTTGGTACCTTAAGATACAATATACCTTAAGGTATCACACTTTTTACACTAAAAAGTATGGTACCTTTAGGCACTCTTTCAAGGATGATAAAAAAGTCATTGATTAAACATTTGATTTTTTGTTCCTTTGTCAAACACACACAATGCACGGGGGCTGAGAGAGGGTATGTATGGGCTTTTTAACTTGCGTGTACACCTTTCGTCCAATGACAGTAACCAAATTTGATGGATTAAATTAAAATTTTTAAACATCGACCCAAAATGACCCTATTACAATGCCGGCCTATTCAGCCATGCAACCTACATTACATATATTAATCTGATTTCCTACTACAAATCAAAGCCACATCTCTCCTAATACCTAAATTAAAGTAAAATTAAATTTGCCTAACACTCCAAAAAGTTCAAACAAAAATCAACCGAAATCAAAATCCATTCTACTTTCGGCAGTGGCGGTCGTCGCTCTCGCTGTGCAGATGCGCGAAGACGCCGACCATGGGCGCGGTGTTGTAGGTGCACGCCTCCGTCTGCATGTAGTTGTCGCGGCGGTCCACGAACCTGTCGCGGTGGTCCGGCCCGCCGACGATGGCGCCCACAACGACGTTGGGGTTGGCGCCGCCGCGGCGGAACCAGTCGTCGTACCCCTGCACGCACCCGATGAACCGCCCGTCGGCGCGGTGCGACACGATGGACGCGCCGCGGTGGTGCACCCGCCGCGGGAACCGCCGCCCGTACCCGACCATGTAGCTCACCCCGGCCGGGTTGGCGCCCAGCACGTACTCCGCCTGCGCCCGCGCCTGCGCCGCCAGCTCGCCGGCGCTCGCCGTCGTCCCGCCGGAGCACCGGACTACCAGCTCGCCGGAGTCAGAGTGCTGATCCCGCAGGTAGCGGGAGTAGACGGTGAGGAGGAAGGCGGCGTTGGTGACGTACTGCATGTTGTTCCACTGCCGGACGAACAGCAGCCCACCGGCCGTGCGGTTCACGTTGTCGCCGGCGGCGGCGTTCTTGCCGAGGCAGGCGCAGAGGTAGTGCTCCGCCTTGGACCTGTACTGCTCCAGCGTCGCGCGGTGCTGCTCGGGGTACTTCCCGTCCATGAGCACCTTGGCGGCGAGGATCTGGAGGCCGGCGTACTTGACGTCCCAGCTGAACTCCGTGATGGCCCAGCCGGTGCCGCCGAACTCGTCGGCCATGGCGACAGCGTAGTCGAGGTAGCCGCGGCGGCCGGTCGCGCGGTGCAGCCACAGAGCCGCCCACAGCATCTCGTCGCCGTAGCCGCTCGCCGACGCGTAGTAGCTCCACACCTCGCCGATGCTGCTGTCGTACTTGCCCCTGTACTTGTCACCAAAGTCGAACAGCTGCATGCACCACCATGCACGACGTAAGATCAATGTCCATTTCGTTCGTGATCCACCATAGCGATGGATCGAGGATGCATGTTCGATCGTGTCGGTGTACCTGCTCGGCGTGGTGGAGGAGGAGGTGGGAGTAGTGGGGGTTGGAGCGGCGGAAGACGATGGAGGCGGCGGCGAGGGCGGCGGCGGTCTCGCCGGCGACGTCGGAGCCAGGGTTGTGGCGGTCGACCTTGTAGGCCTGGCGCGAGGTGGTCATGTCCTCGGGGCGCTGCCAGCAGTAGTGGTCGGTGTCGCCGTCGCCGACCTCGGCCCACAGCTCGTCGGCCGCCGTGTGCGCCTTCACCAGGTAGTCGATGCCCCACTTGATGGCCTCCAGCACGTGCCGCCGCTCGCCGGCGGCCGCGATCTCCGCCGCGAACTCGATGGCGCTCCACGACAGCATCGTCACCGTGAACGCCATCGGCAGGCCGAACTTCACGTTGTCGCCGGCGTCGTAGTAGCCGCCGACGAGGTCCACCCCTTGCTGCAGCCCGTCGGCGAGCCCCGAGTGGCCGCGCCACCGCACCCGCTGGTTGTACGGCAGGTGCCCCGACCGCTGCGCCTCGAAGTAGAGCAACCCACTCTGCAGCGCCTTCCTGTAGTCGAACCCCTTGCCGCCGCCGACGCCGCCGCCGGCCGCCATCGTCGGCGGCAGCAGCAGCAGCAGCAGCAGCACGACCACCACCGCAGCACAGACAAGCATTGCCGTCGTGATGCCTCTCGCCATGGCTGGCTAGCTACCTCCTTCGGCTTTGCTTGGTTGATCTCTGCTCGCTCCTCACCATCAGCTCGTCTCCGGTCTCCCTAGCTTTTATGGTGTGCAAGCTGCAAACACCACCATGGTTGATCATGGCTGACCTCTCGTCGTTGACCAAACCCTAATCTGGTCGGACTACATCTTAATTTGGTGATTAATTTTGGCTGCCCTAATTAATGACAGGAGCTAATCATTGATCATAGGGTGTGTCCAACAGAATGGATTTAACGCAAAGCATGCGGTGGTGGGGCCAGGTTGTCAGTGGGTCATGAGGCTGTCTCAGCTGATGAACAGTTGCTGTCGGTAGTGAGCTAGCTGGATTATATATAGTTTGAATAGCTTAATTAATTAAATTAATTAATTTTATCAGAGTAGAGGAAGCACACTATATGAAATTAGCTAGCTTGCAATGGGAAGGAAAAGCTATGCTGAGGGTTGGCTTGAATCACCAACCATGTGGGTGCATTGCACATTCTTTAGGCTTTAGAATATATGTTGTAGTCAGACCTTCCTCTATATATATATCCATTGATCAACACGTTGCTACGTGGAACGTTACTTTCCACGTCAGCCCGTTCCTCGTCTGTCTCCTCACCTCTCCCTTTCACATCAGTATTTAGCCAGCTTACAGCTTGCTATTATACTTGCTCTTAAGTCTCTTATTTTGCTTTTACCAAATTCAATTTTATTTTGCATATTAAATATGTGTTCGAAATGTATTAACAGGAACTCAGGAAGTATAGGTACATATAAACACAATTAGTTTGGTATATAATAACTATTAAACACTACACATGTGAAATTTATTGTCAAAAACTAAAACTATATAATTTTAATATATAGAAATGTGTCATCACACCAAATTTCCTTTGGGCTTTTGTAAATTTACTACTGTTTTTTTCTAAATTACAAGGATACTACTCGAATAACAGTTGTAGTGTCATCTTTGTAATTTTCTAGTGACAATTTTGCAATAACGTTTCAAACCAATAATAAATTTGCAAATTGTCCCAATTTCCTATATTACGCTTATGTATGTATGTCAACCTACCAAATCTCCTATATTACGTACATGTTACATCTATTCATTTTATATTTATTAAGAGGCACTAAAATTATCTTTTTCTCAACCCTTAATCTATGGTAACGAGTATAGAAATCTTTATATTTTTAATTTGAGGGAAAATTATTTTTTTCATGTTTTTGTTGTACTTTTGGTGAACATTAAAAATTATGTGCTCACTTGGAGAGCATGCCATCCTATTCGTTCAGAGTGGAATATGCATGTAGTTTTGGATACTTAATTAGCTGTCATTAATTATCAGATTTATCATTTTCATTTGTCGGCGAGAGAAGTCAAACTCGAGAGTTGAGTTTCTTCTCCATGATCTGGACATGCTTATGTGTAGTTCATGTATGTCAACTTATTTGTACTGACTTTGAAATAACAAATTCTGACAGTATGTTGATCGATCGTCTTCTGAACACTGAGCAGCTAATGCTAATTACACAAATGTATATTTGACATGTATAAAAAAAACATAAGACTATAAGTTTTATATATCGGATCACAGATTAATTAGATTATTTAGATCAGGAGTGTTGGACACGTAAGGTATCTGGTATCCAGGATATAAGAAGAATATCTATATAATAGTCAGCTAGGAAAAGTAAAGAAAGAAAGACATGTCGTTTAAGGAATTCATCCACTTAATAATTATTTTCTTAAAGCAATAGAAAAAAAGTCACCACAATTTTGAAAGGCTACAAATTAATTAACTTTTGTGGATAAAACAACTGTGGGAGAGCTGATTGTAACGATGTCGGTTGAACAAAAGCATATTAGAGTCGTTGCAAATTTTATAGCAATACAATTGTATTTTCCTTAAAAACAATCAAACGATCGAGTTGTATTCCAAGTTTGTCAAATGAAAACGTGTATTAAGAATGAGAAAATTCAAAACAATGCAATGTGCATTGTTTTTCCATTGTCTTCCACTTACCTTTTTGATATTGAAGTCTAGCTAGCTTTCTTAGTTGACTGTAATAATATTTATTTCGACTGCTCATTGGTGTTTCAAATTAAGCACCTTGCATTTGTACTACATAAGCTTTGGTTAATTGCCACATATCCATGCCATGGTTTATAGCCAATATAGCTGCACGTGTGGCCAACACTTTGTGTACTGTGCCACACTTATAACAAGTTAAGTTGTGGCAATATTAGGAAGCAACCAAATAGGCCCAATTAAGTTCCGCAATGGGCCATGACAATGTATTTCCTGTGTTTCAGGAAATAATTATTAATTAAAAAGATTTTACAAGTTCATGGATACAAAGTAGAGGTATTCATCCTTCACACTAAATAATATTATCTCATCAGATTCTAGCTAAACTTGCAAGTTCATGAGCAATAGCATTACAGCCTCGGATGACCACTCATAAACATTTAATAAATTCATAAGAGCTTTTTTATTATTCTTAAAAAAGTAACTTAAGGTACCACATTTTTTAATATAAAAAATGTGGTACTTGAAGTACATTGTATCTTGAGATACTAAAAATTGACTTTTTTATCATCCTTGAAAAAGTACCTCAAGGTACCACATATTTCAGTGTAAAAAGGGTGGTACCTTGAGGTACTTTGTACCTAAGGTATCAAAAATTCGTACTAAAATTCTTGGTACCTTGAGGTACTTTTCAAGGATGATAAAAAAACCCTAAAAATTTGTACTAAAATTATTGATACCTTGAGGTATTTTTCAAGGATAACAAACAAGCCCAATTCATAAAGCCTCTGGCCTCAAGCAAGGGTGTGGCGCACCACCAGAAACAATCAAGTTCCCACATATGCATACTAGTGGGGTGGGTTTTAATTAGGATTTGAAAAAAAATAGCTTGTGGCTCACTCGCTCGACTCGTAATGAACTCAGCTCGACTTGGCTCGACTAGTTAGGAATTACTAACGATCTACACCAAGGTTTTAACTTGGTATACTCATAACGAGCCAACTCAAGCTAGCTCACGAGCTAAATGAGCTAAAGCCAACAAGCAGGTAAATAGCTCAAAACAATGTTTGGTGGCCCAAGCCCAACAAGGCAATAAGGTATATATATGCATAACCCTATAATCTCATCCCCATTTAGCCGATATCCCCACCCCAAATCTCCAAACATTTGATGGCATTTACTTATAATGTTCTTGCAATTTTGCCCGTTGATCGCTGATGCTCACAATCTTGCAACTTTATTTTAAATGCCATGTCGTTCAACCCATGACTAGCACAACAAAGTCAACATAGATGCTAAGAAATGACAAAAAAATGATATTACAAGATCAAACTGTGATATAGACTAAATAATGTTATGAAACTAAACTATAGTTTAAAGTATATGTGACTAGATGTGTGTAAACAATGGTGCTAATTCCTGCCCATGCATGTTGGTATCATTTTGTACCTAAAAACCAAATAAACACAAGATTGAGTAAAGAATACTCACCAAGTACAAATAGAACTAGGAAAAACACATGCAGAACTTTTAGCAAATAAAGAATTAATACGAACATATATTTATTTTCTTTAAACAAACAAATGAACTCAACAACAATATATAGTTTCTACCTCGGAAGTTTGTGAATTAAAATAGTAGTTACCATTCTGGACAATCATGAAGACATTATTAGTATTTACCAATAAAACCGAGTAAGCAGGGGCAGTGCTTACCCACAGAAATATGAATAAAGAACTAGATTACACATATATGACTAGCATGGAACATGAATGATTTAAAAAGAACAAAACATCTCTAACTAGTATGAAACATGAATTGTTTAACGATAATAATCGAGAATATTAAAATAGGAATACCATACAAGAGCAAATAAATTATAAACAAGGTAGCATAATTTCATCAAAGATGAAGATTTTAATGGGTCAATAAAAATAAGTATGAGAGATAGACCAAAATCACTATTTACATGAATTTCGGGTTGGGCATGGATTATCTACAGATAAAATATAACACCTGGCTAGTACCCACTGGATTTTTTAGGTTTTGGATGAGTGTATTCACGGGCAAAATGAACCCATGCTCATACCCATCGGGTCGGGTACCCACTGATATCTGAACCACTGAGTAAAATTGTCATCCTACATCTATTCAATGCTAACACCGCCTATGCGCAGCACGATTGCAAAAAGGAAACATATTTAAGACGGGACTGATAAACTAGGTAGTCTTTTGGTTTTTTAAGAGAAAAAAAATAAAAGACCTATTTACAAAAGAAAATAATTTATGAATAAAAAAATTGTATACATGTTATTTTGTGTTTTATAAGCCAACGCTTAAAAATAAACTTCGATTATTAAACACGAGCAGAAGCGAGAGGACGAGACTTCCCCCATTCTGAGTCATAATTAAGGACCGTGCAAACCATTTTTGATGGTGTAACCTGTTGCAACATACGAGAATGTTGCTCGTGAATAATAAAAAAAGGATGATTTCATTCTGTTTTACGCTCTCTTGAAGTTGCATGACGAATAACTGAGCACATTCTCGATAGATATATGATGCCATGATGGCCTGATGGATGAATGCTAGCACTAGCGGCTATATAGATACTCTCTGTTTCGTAATAGTCTCTCCTGTACTTATTTAATGCAGTTGACTTTTTATACAAGTTTAACTATTTGTCTTATTCAAAAAATTTACATAATTATTAATTTTTTATGTCATGTTATCTATTGTTCAATATACTTTTATGCAGATATATAACTTTATATAAAAAATAAATAAGACGAATGGTCAAACATGTATAAAAAAATAATGGCAACGAGTATGAGTAATACAATAACTTTGGAACCGATAGATAGAGTAGCTAGCTGCTACGTACGTGCAGTGAAATTAAGACGAATGTTGCGTTGGCTCTAATTGCGTCTACGTCGAGTGAAAAAGATGTGTCATGTATATATTCCCCGCGGAAGAAAAAGACGTACGTGTACATACGGAGTAGCAACAAGCATATACTCCTAGGCAAAGGCAAGCTTTTGGCGAAGCACTCCTTTTCTAAATTAATACTTATCATTAAGCACGGTTCATATTAAACTCTGACCGTTTGGCTTTTTTCAAAAAAAGAAAAAATAAATAGATGCCATGGTATCCAAGTATATATATTGTATACTAAATATAAATATTAGACTTTTCTTTATCATAATCTAATCATTTTTCATGTCATTACTGGCCAAAGTTATAACCGTATTGGTTAGATGTGATAAATATTTAGAAACAGAATGGGGACTATCTATACTTTAAAATATAAATATTTTTAGATTATTTAACATGAATTAATATTGAGAAAAAAAGACTATCATGTCACGTACGTACTAAATAAGAAATAGATGATGTGCGAGGGTGGATGTATATGAAATAAAAAAAGGTTTTAAATAAGAAATCGGAATGGTACAAAAATGATTGAATTGTAAATTAATATTTAAATGCTAGCTAAAAATACTTTTATTTTGAAATACAATTTAATAAATGCTTAAAAAAATACCAAAAAGGAGGCAAAGATATCGCATCTGGACGGTGAGGCGACGGGTCACCGCGCGCGTGTGTGGTCACGTCATGTCAAAATCCATGCGTGTCGGCTGGCGTACGTGCGCGCGCACCGTATCGTCGTCGGTGTCTGCCGTTTGTACCATCGTTGTTGCCGCGATCGATCGGTGCCACGGCGCCACCGAATTAACGGCTTTCTCAATGTTGCAAACCCCAGGCCGGCCCGGCGTTAGGGTTTATTTTACCGCGGAAAACTCGAGCCGTTGTCGACAGAGCATGATTATCACTTTAATGTTAATGGTTTATTTATATATCTGAACAATTTCTTATCACGACAATCATAGCAACCGTGACGGATGGGCGGAAGAAACCACCGGTTTCGCTTACCCGAGCGGCGCCTTGTCGATCTCAACCAGGAGTAGTGAACCAATACATGCAAATGCAGGTAGCAGGGCCCGTCCAACATACAAAGGCCCTGTGTAGTTCCTAAAAACTTTTTCCAAAAATATTATATTGAATCTTTAGACATTTAAATAGATCATTAAATACACATGAACATTAAAACTAATTACATATTTATGGAAGAAATCGTGAGATGAGTCTTTTGAGCATATTTAGTACATGATTAGCCATAAGTGCTACAATAACCAATATATGCTAATGACGGATTAATTAGACTCAATAGATTCGTTTCGCAGTTTCCAGGCAAAATTTAAATTTTGTTTTGTAATTAGACTATGTCTAATACTTTAAATATGTGACCGTACATGTCGATGTGACCTCTCTCCCGTAAATTTTTGGAACTGAACACAGCCAAAATGTTGACATAGTATAATAACTAACATCAGCTGGCCATATTTATCGGTTGTCATTTAAATTCTTAAGAAATATTATCTCATTCCCAAAATAAATTCAATTTTATATACTATCACTTATCCATGGCTCATTGTTTTGTTGTTTATAAGGAGCGAAACTATTTATTAATGATTAAAATAATCTATGAGTAAAACTTTTATATAGATGCTTTTAGTGATCTAACCGTGCTGAAAAATAAAATAAATAAAAAACCCTTAAAATCACCTCCAAACTTAAGCTTTTCATTAAATTTTTGGCTAATATGCATGAAACTAAGCAAAAAGATAAGCGTGTTAGATTAATATATAAAAGTAGAAGTACAATTAACATGCGTGTACAAAGCTAAAGTAGTGGGCCAAAACAACTAAGGGTATGTACTATGCATACCTCCGCTCTTCCTACCTAAGCTAAACCAACGATATTTTTTTATAAGATAATTGATCCATATTTTCACTTTTGTTTATGCTTATAAGTTAAAATTTAATTTTCTATCTTAAATTTAGAGTTGATTGAGATTTTTTTCACCAAATTTTATTTTCTAGTGTTGATTTTTAAATTGCTAACGACATATATATAAAAATTTTATTCACAAATTATTTTATTCAAATATATCATTTAATTTTTTTAAAAAAAAAACTCAAACAATCGCCCTCAACATTTCAAGAGAGAGAGTAGGGCAGGGCCACGGACCTTCTGGAGCACCACCAGTCCAGCACATGCCTGCCTGCTACTGTACTACAACATCTCAACTACATTTGATTCCTGCACTGCACTGCACTCTTGCTCCCACTTACTTGGAGTACCTCGATTATATATGGCTTCAATTAATCGATGCTTTTAAAAATATATTTACATTATTTAAACCTTATATCATAATATAAGTATTTTTCGCACTCTTTTATGGCCATTTTTTATCTTTTCAACCACTTTCAATCTTCTTTTTTCAATTTTCTCTCTACCTGCCTACTATCTTATTCTCATCGATTAATTACTCGTTTATATTAAGAGACGTTATAGTATTTTTTTCTTCAACTTTAATCCCTCCTAAACAACATAAAAATCAAATCTAGCTGGGTCCATCAGCGAAATGGAAGGATCTGAAAGCTGCGACAGAGAAGGTGGCAAGATCAATGAGATGGTGCCGGTCAGTCCGGTCCCCCAAGCTTTTTCATGAAACGTCCTCCCCCATGTCGCACCTTGCTAGCTACTACTATTACTACCACCTGCACGTCTGTCGTCTGTATCTGAATGTATCGATTATATATGGCTCCAATTAATCGTTTCGCCTTTTAAAGAAAAAATGAACTGGTTTATGTACTAATAAAAATTTTTATTATTCTAAGTAAAGCACTAGGGTTTCTATATACATGTTTATAAAATTAACTCCAAGAATTAAATTTAAAATTTACATTTTAGTTTATAAATGGTTGCTAAAGCGAAACAATGAAAACCGTATTGGTTTGGACCCAACCTACGTTTGGACCGATTGGTCACAATGCACATTTGTTTGCCATCTTTTCACAATTACAATTGTTTATAAATTAAAATTTAAATTCTAAAACTTAATTTTTTTTATAGTTTATTTTATATTTTTTTTATTTTGACCCAAGTTTTACCAGTAAATTACTTTTCTTCCGCAAAACGCGGTTTGTTTTTTTTCTTTTTCTTTTGCAAAAGGCAAAAAGATGGGAGCCGCACAAGTGTCACCCTGCAGCTGGCTGGCTGGGCTCTGCCCCGTACAACCTGGGCTCCACGTCACACTCATCATGCGCCCCAATGCCACGTCGGCATCCACTTCGTCGTCGTCTCTAATTCGTGTTGTACACAACTTGTACTGAGAATCGATCGATCGAGATTGCTCAGCGGAGAATCACACGTACGTACGTGTCCTTCTCCCTTAGTCGCCACCACTGCATGCATATACACACAGGAGATATATACTAGTCGAATCTGGATTCATTGACATTGTTTCGTAACATTCTCGATGATATTCTGTCACTGATATGTGGGTCTCGCATGTGTCTGGATCCACATGGACTCGCATGTCTGTGACAAAATATCACCAAAAATATCACGGTACAGTATGACTGAATCCGCGTCTATATTCTTCTTCCTGGCCATATATGAATTTTGCTTGTTGGATCGATCCAACTGCAAGCAAAAGTACCATCCATGGACCAACGACGTACCATGAATATATTCATGATGCAACACCAATATTGATCGATGCGATGTATATGATGCAAAGAGCAGCTGCTGTACTGTACTCTACTGTAGTTAGTGGCGCCACTTTGGTGCTGTCATGGAGGCAGCGCTGACACGTGGCTAACAATCATGCGCATATCCTAGGTTTTACGCACCGGAGTAGGTCGCCACCATCTTGGGTTTGGTTTAACGCGTCCTTTGATTTTTTTTTATAATGGAATAACATTCTGGTCTTTGCTTAATAAGCTACGGCTAATTATTACAAAATTCGTGTATGAATAAGTTTCACACACACTGACATAATATAGAGAAACTCTATACTAAAAGACACCAACCCAAGATAAAAGAACCCTTAATTACTTAATTCTATTCGAGAATCTTCATCCGAAGTTGACAAAAATGTGCATAATCGTCGACTCTAGTTTTATGACATGCATCATTTATTAGCTTGATATCATCATCATGCCTTTGCAGTTGGGCCCAACCCCAAAGCCAATATGTTATGCTGAAAAGTACCTGCAAATAAGATTTTGGTAGTTTGATGCCTTCAATATTACGTAACTAAAATTTTTTTTGTCGTATCTCTTTTAGCAAACTTTAATCATAAATAGACTCTTAAAAAGCTTTGATAAAAAATAAATATTTTTGTTTGGTGTCATGATCATTGGCGCCGAGGTCAAATATCTCGATGCTAAATACATGACATCAGCAACCTCGACCTCCCGAGATAGTTAATTCGTTCATATGAAGAAGGTTTGCGACCTATTTGCAAAAAGTTCTGAAAAAGGACTTATACATAAGAAAAAAATATTTTAATAGGTCTTTGGCACCAATATGACTAGAGCCGAGGACATAATTATAAATAATTTTTCTTACATATAAATGCTTTTTTGAGAGTAATAGACCGTTTGCACTAAAGGCATTGTCGGCATCCTTACAAAATAAATTTTCTAGAAAGTCTAAAATGTAAAATAATGCTGTCAATGATACACCGTATATGAGGTTTGCATTTATTTCTGGCTAGCTTTGTCCAAGTTTTCGAGAGATATTAAGCCTTAAATTTTATCCAACATGAATTTGGCACGTAACCAGCTAGAAAAATGTATTCAGTATGCATGCGCACAAACTTCCCATATGCGTACACTACCGATAAATACCACCGGAAGTTTTAGAAGAACTTATATATCTATTTCCAATGATATTACACAAATATACAAAGTA
The DNA here is from genome assembly GCF_000231095.2 of Oryza brachyantha. Taxonomy (NCBI): domain Eukaryota; kingdom Viridiplantae; phylum Streptophyta; class Magnoliopsida; order Poales; family Poaceae; genus Oryza; species Oryza brachyantha. The sequence goes on from NC_023170.2 coordinate 12,356,897, forward strand.
TAATCTCTAATTTTATTATTAGGGATGTAAGTTTTAATTTGCCATAGGTTCTGGTATCCGTGAGTACTTGACCTGGTCGGTGTGGCCGTGTGGGTATGGGTATTAGCATATGCTTAATTATTTGCTAGTGGCGCTCCCGGCTGTGATCCAAAAATCTAGTGGGTGGAAGCTGATTTTATATTTTCTCTGTAGATAACCCAAGTCTAACCCGGTATTTATATAGAGGTTTAATTGTGGCTTATCTTTCATACCTACTTTCCATTGACTCATTAAAATCTTAAACTTTGATAAAATTATGCTAGCTCAAGGTGATAATTTGTGTTTATCTTTTAAATCATTGGTGATAATTTTATAATTTATTGATTTTGTTGCTCTTTGTTTAACTATCTATCAATTGAGATGTTAGCCATGTGAAATCCACTCACTGCCCACTAGGTATACCCTATCGGGCATGATTTGGACGGAATAAGACAGGTATCAGGTCAGGCATAGATTTTCTCTACTCGTGCCTGACCTGATATCAGGTCGTCATCCCTATTCTTTACACACATAGAAAAGACAAAAATTCAACAGATTTGTACTTTTAAAACTAGTAGATTTTTTAATTTTTTGTTACAGCTATAGTATAATAAATTTGAAGATAAACTTTGTACCTAGATGTAACTAATGACACCTTTGGAGAGGGATTACTTGAGATGTGTCCACCTTAAACTCTACTCTTTCAGCTCGGCCTTTTTGGAACACATCACTGTGAAAACAACGAAATTGCAATAACATAGAGATAGAATATTATGCTCATTGTATTTCGACGAGACGAAAAACTTAGAGAAGCATCGAACTATTATTTGAATGATACACAAGAAAAAAATAGGAACTGAGTTATAGAAAGGAAAATAAAATACATGAGTCAGTACCTCATGTTTATTTTCCTCAACAATTTCTCTAGAATTGTCCATTTCATAGCAATTTCAAGGGCTTCTTTCCAATGGAGGACTGCAGAAACACTAATTGACACAGGGAAAATAATAGGAATAAAATGTCGTGACCATTAGATTCATAGAAACTAAAATAATTGGACATTTCTACTATCGTTTAGATGACACAGGAAAACAGAGGAATGTTGAGGCATAGACAGAAGAAAACATATATAAAATAGAACCTCATGTTTATTCTCTTCTAAAATTCCTACGGATTGGTCCATTCTGTAGGAATTTCAAATAAAATTATAGAATCTTTGTTTAAAACTGTTCTATCGAAAGTTTTCTCATAGGATATCGTTCCTTTGTTCCAAAGGAGGCAAGGAGCCATGAAGTTTGTAAGAATTGATCCTTTGTTTCAAAGTTCTGTCTAGGATTCAAATCCCCTATGAAGTTACTATGTTTTTCCGTTGTCTTGAAGGGGCCTTAATTATATTATTATTGACCAAACAATTGTACGTTTGTCTAAGAAAAAATATTGAATTTTCAGAAATGATTAAAAACTAGTCAAGTCATATATTTTCTCCAGTTTCATAATTCCTGTCATTTTGGACAAATATGTGTTTAAATTTTTAAAACTTAGACTATCAATAACTTTTAAAATATTTAGTATGAAGATACTAAGCCTTTAAAAAATAGTTCAATAAAGGTAAACATGTATTTCACTTTTACATATTTTAATAGAAATCATAGTCAAAGATAGATTTTGAAAATTGGGTCATTGTCTAAATTATCAAACTAGATGGAGTATACACTACCAAATAAATGGCCGTTTCCATATGTTAGTGTTTACCTTGTGGCCATACCTTAACTATAGTGGGGATATGTTTTTTCTTTCTTCTTTCACATATATATTCAGGACGACAGTTTGTCGATAAGTCGTGAGGGCTTAGGCTCAATTCCAACCCTAAAAAAAATAATCCAATTTTCCACGTGAATGGAGTGTTGCTGAGCTAGTAGGATTTCTGGTGGTGGAACTTGGCCATCCGACTTTTGAATGTTAGACTTGACATGTGTGCTCGTATTTACAATTAATTACTCATTTAATAATAAACAATACACCTAGTGATGGTAAAGTGTTTGTGTTAATTATTTTGTTAATCTCAAGATTATATGCCGACCCAATCTCTCGAAGGTGTTCATAACCCTAGGGTGAAAGCATGTATGTGAGCCTTCAGCCTTGAACTGTGTTTAAAATATGAGTATTTTTCTCATCCAGGAGGTACCACCATTTTATATATAAAATTTGGTACTTCCGATATTTAAGATATCATAAGATACTAAATTTTATATAGAAAACAGTAATACCTCCTGGTACCTTCTTAAGGATGGTAAAAATTACTCTTAAAATATACTTTTCAATGTTGTTCAGGAATCCTTATACATTTCAAATATATTACTTTATTCGTCCCAGAAAAACTTCATTGATAAACGGTAACTATCGCATACGTACACATATAAAACTATAAATACTAAATGTTCTTCACTTTTTCAAACTCCAATACATTTTTTTTTTCAAATTTCAATCCATTGGGTACTGTTTATTTATGATTTACCCTTTTTAAAATCTTGACTGGATTTTTTCGTACGGTAAATTGTTATAATCGACGTGGTAGCTAGTTTTACACATGTATAAACAATATGAATTATTGAAAGCTTATTTTCAACCAGTATGGGTCAATGGCCGTACGTATTCCACTTGCACATAGTTGCATTTCCACTTGCACATAGTTGCATTTCTACTTGCCATAGTTCTGTTCCACACGGTGCTTAACTGCTAATAATTGATACAGTACACATATTAGCACCGGATGGTTGTGTCATAACCCAAATATGCTGATTTAATTTGTGTGCCCTACTGGGACGAGAGGATGTGAATAGCTAGCAGGAGCGCTCAAAATATCTTTAGTTGGCACATTGCTAGCCACTGTATATCAAATAATATATATTGTAATCAGGTTAATTTGGTGATGTTCATTTACAGCCCCACAGATAGTGATGTGTCATTGGGCAGTGAATAACACTGAAGCTGTGTTGTCGCCAGATATACTAGTAACTTTCATACCCTGGTCTTGCTAAACTTTTTTTTATCAACTTTTACACCCTTTTGTTTGGCTTTTTTTTAAAAATCAAACAAAACATATACATAAACAAAAAATAATTTATAAATAAAAACATTTACAGTGATCTAAAAATAAAGGCTGAATAATATAAGATACCATATTTTCTAATCTAGAACTTGTTATATTTCTTATATTTCCGTGGTAAATTGTTATATTAAAAATTTAATACTAGTACTTTCTCCATCAAAGACAGTATTTTTTTTCCTATCTAGCTACATTACCGTAGACATCGACCAAATATCAACAGTAAGGATTAGTTACGCGTTTTGTATGCACATTTTTCTATCTAGTTCTGCACCACAAATTAATTTGCACGATAAGATTCTTTTTCCATCATAAGACGGCCATGTACACAATCCACGGTCGAATGGTCCTCTCTAGCTACCACACACTTAGAAGAGACGGATGTCAGCTCGCTAATTAATTTGGTAATTAAGTTTTTTTTTAAAAAAAAAGAGAGATTGACATGTCCAAAACTAGCTACGCTAACGCCGGAGTGGAGCGCTGGACGTCTCCGCCGGCGACCTCGCAGACGGCGTGGAACACCGCCCTCACCGGCCGGTGGTCGGAGATCCGGTAGCCGCCGCACCGGTCGTACCTCACCTGCCTCAGCCCCTTCCCGCGCCACAGTATCCTGTCGCACCTGCAACGTACCATCGTCGCGGGTCGCTGGAGCGTGAGCTTTCAATTCATGGATGGGGATGAGAGAGCGGTGAGGTGTACGGGGCGGACTGACCATGCCGGCGCGCGCCGCGGCTGCTGCTTGTCGCCGCCGTCGACGCGCCAGCAGAACGCGTCGGAGTTGAGGTGGTACTTGTAGGTCGGGGAGAAGGTGACGAGGCCCTCGCGCCAGCCGTCGAAGCAGCCGCCGTCGGAGAGCTCGGGGAGCAGCTCGTCGTTCTCCAGCAGCATGCTCCACTTCTTCGCCTGCACCAGCAGCCGCGCCTCGCCGTCGTCCATGGCGATCCGGTAGTTCAGGTCGCCCAGCAACACCACGCGGCTGCGCCATGCGGATCAATGGAGCGTGGTGAGCTATATACGGCGGCGCGGGTAGCGTCGGGGGAAGGATATATAGTGGCAGTAGTGGCATGGCACCTACTCGTGGTCGAGGATCTTCCGCGGCAGCTCCTCGGCCGGTGGCGCCGTGGCGGGGCGGCGGAAGGTGGTTCTGGCGAGGATGTCCGCCGCGTCGGCGTTGCGGAGCTGCGCGTCGCCGTCCTTGCCGCCGGAGGCGAGGTGGCAGCAGACGAAGCAGAAGCTGGTGCCGTGCAGCAAGAACCGGACGGTCACCGCGCCCTGCACGCACAACACCGCACGAGCACATGTCCGGCACCGGCGCGCGGCCGTTCCACGGTCACCCGCGTGAGTCTAGCTGCTTGTTGCCCTCGCCTGAGGCCGCGCCATTGCTGGCTCGAGCTGACTAGCTAGCTGTTACTAGGTACGCACCTTGTTGCCCAGCCGGCCGAGGACGCCGGCGCCGACGCAGGAGGCGGCGGCGTGGCGGACGTGCCGGCGGAGGCCGCTCCTCGCCCACACGGACACGAAGATGCCCACCATCTGCTCGCTCACCACGAACCTGAACCGCTGCTGCCCATGGAGCCGCTGCGCCTGCGCCTCCTCCTCCCCGTCTCGTCTTCTTCCCGTGGACATGTTCAGAGCGTCGCCGATGAGCGAGTTCCATTTCATGGCCGCCGAGCTCTTCGTCGGACCGAGCACGTTCCTCGCGTTCAGCGGCACGATCTCCTGCAACCTGAACCACCCCAAATCTCACGACAAGAACTCGACGTCGCCATTGCCGCGCTGATGCTGATCTGATCAAGAAACCATCAGGTTCACGTACGTACGTACCCAACAACGTAGATGTCGTAGGAGTTGGCCTTGGCGTCCAGCCAATCCTCCAGGTCCAGATCGTCCGGCGGCGCCACGCCGGCGACGTTCCACGTGCCGGCGAACATCCTGCGTCACACAACCTTCGTGTCAATCTGCCATTTTTCTTTTCTCTCAAGCTCAGCTCCACGCAGATTCTGCAAGAACTACCTGTAGTTGACGGTATCGCTCTGATAGCTCTCGTGCAACGCATCCTCCCCGACGCCGGCGAACTCGGAGACGAGCCGGCGTCGCAGCAGCTTGCCTGCCACCCGTCCTGGCCGGAGAATCTGAACAAACAAAGCAGAAGCTAATAATGTTACTGATGAACAGCTGAAACAGATCGGTGAAACGCAGCGCTGCAACTGCAAGCAACGACGGTGGCTGTGCTGACTTCTGAAAGCTTGGAGCTTTGCTTCTCCTCCCCCATAATGCAGCACTTCCAAGATACTTCTCCTTCTCACTGAAGTTTTCAGCTCTGAATTTTTCTTTTCTAACACCCTGAAAACCCTCTGAATTCAGTGAGCAGGTAAGTATCAAATATGAACAGATCCTGAGAGATATATAGCGAAGGAGGAGGCAGGTCGAAGAGACAGAGAGAAAGCTATATATCGACCTAGCTACTGGCAGCGATGTTGACAAGAACAGGAGATACTACATGTCAAGCATCCGACCACACATTCGGTGAGGGAGTTGTCAAGTCCTCTACACCTGCAGGCTCCAACTGTATAATCTTAGACCTCACAAAAACCAGCACCTTCTCTTTCATCAAACCAGCTTACAGTTTACTCTCCCTGTCACTTTCTCACTTCATTACAGATGAACAGTGTAAGCTGAAAAGACTTCAAGGTTCAGATTTCAGAGTTGGAGCAGAAAAAAATCGTTGGCCATTGGTGTAATTTTCAGCATTAGATTGGGTTCTGAGCTACAGCAGGTAAACGAGTATAGAAGTGGGGGCCAGGAACAATGCATTCTAGAAAGTTCTGATGGGAATGTCAATACTGCCATGTGTGCAACATGTTTCAAGGTTTGGCTGGGGAAGCAACATAGGGAACTTCTTTAAAGATCTTTCTTTTTTTTTTTTTTGAGTGATGGATGGATGAATGGCTAAGGATGGGCAAAAGATTGTCAGTTTCTGCAACTTGGCTGCATAATATGCATAGTTTTTGTTATCTGTTTTGTGTGCCGCCTCTGGTTGTGGCAATGTCTGCCAACAAAAACCACTGCAACTTGCGCCTGAATTTTTTTGCCTGAAATTGGTTGACTCTTGTGATTGTTTTCATATGTTCCTACGAGATATCTGAAGAAATTAGCAGATTCTTTTTTCTGGAGATGACTGTTCTTTAGACCTGTAGATACATAGATACTCACATGCAGAAATAAAATTCTTCTCAACCCAATCTTTCGCACTGCCATGTTTTATTTTGTTTCTATTATTTCTTTTGAGAATGCGCGAAATCTTTGCGCACAATCTCATCAAAAGAGATACATGATGGATATTGCTGTACTTGAAGGGAATATGCAGTCAAATTGGTAATTGGTCACATATCGCTTCATTTGAGAAGCGCACGAGGAAAATAATTATGCTTCGGCATTGGAAGTGACTTTTGCATCGGTTCGTCTGAACCACAGGTTGGGCATAATGTTTGGCAAGTTTTCTCTGAATGATTCAGCTGTACGTCAGTCGCAAAATTTGACTGCTTTACTTCTGTGATCGAACTCCCTATGATTGAAATGAATCCATCCCCCCAATTCATTTTGACTTTGACATTTTCTGTACCACGTAAGTTACTCCATTCTCTTCATTCTACTTATCGTTTGGGACATAGAGATATCTTCCAAAATTAACTTCGAAAATTATGTATCTCCCGGTAATTTTTTTAAGGATGGTACAATAGCGCATAAAACTTAAAATTAAAACGGTAAAAAACATTTAACAAGAAAATGACATGAAAAAAGACAGCGTACCAAATAAAACCACCTTGTACCACCATTATAAGGACTTAGGAGAATCGACTCGAATACTATACTTGTTATTTTTATCTACAGAAACCGTTAAAAACAATTAAACAAGATCATTTTCTTACAATTGTACTTATGTTATTTTGTATTCTTAGCTGAATGGAAATATTATGTAATAATTGTGTTCGTTTCCATCTCAATACGCAGAGGCCTGGAGTTTGTAAAGCATGTCTCCATCTTGACGTTAGTGAACTCCAAATAAGTTATAAAAATATGAACAGACGTTCACGTTCATATCACTTATACAAATATCTTGTATATTTTATACTTTTCTCAAAACTGCTTTATAATGTCCAGTACAGCACCACAAACCATGAATTTAGAGTCTTTTCCAAAAGTTGATGTATCAGCATTGTTTAAAAATCCTCTCAAGAAAGGAGAAAGAAAATAAAATCCCCCAAAAGGAAAATCCCACTTGAGTCTGCAAAAGGAAGCACAAATCTCCAACTGTTGTGGGAAACAGGGACAAATCTTCACATCAAATTATTGAATCATTTTTATGATTAAAAAGCTGTGAATGGAGAGATAAGATTGGATTTTCTATCATTTCCTCCACTAACAGCACACCAGCAATAAAACAAGAGCTTTTAACTGCAATTAGGCAGAGCATGCTAACTGTGACAGCAACAACAGTGGCAGGTTAATTAACTTACCCAAAACCAGTAAGAGACAAGCACAGGGCAGCAACTTGTTTTGGGCAAGACAAGAAGAGCAGATGGCCAATAGTATGATGAAACCAGCCAATCAGCCTTGGATTCAGAATTAATAGCTTATCACTTTGTTAATGCCCTTATCTATTCTACATTATCTTTTTGCCTCAGGAATGGCCATGTTGTTGATTTAAAACTAGACACTGGGCAGCATCAGCCGCCATAGATCGAGTTGATGTTTTCCTGCTTCCTTGTCTTTAATCTCCAAGTGTGAAATGCAGAAAGAATGCATTAAGAAGAAACTGAGGCAAGCCATTAGTACCTAGCTAGAGACAGAAAGATAATACTGAATTCAGCAGAGAGAAGCACACAATATTGGATTTGGAGAACATATGTAAACATTGTAGCATGCACTAACTGGTGGCTATTGATCGATCGAGCAACGCCGTTGCTAATTGGGAGATAGCTCATCAAAAAGGAGTCCAACATTAACCACATGTATATGTCTAGCATTAGAGGCAAAGTTATATGCCCATGTAGAATCTCCAGTGGCCATCATGAGACGTTATGCCGGTATGGTGAGGGAGATTGGTGAGTTTAATTTAGCCCATATCTGTTGGAAAAAGCTTAAGTTGGGGCTCCGATTGGACGGGCTTAGAGTGAACTTCGATTGAGGGGAGATTATTGGCCTGCATAACCATGGTGCACCCTCTAGGTTTAAAAGAGTACCTTCGCTTGTAGAGTCTGACAAGAATTCTACTACTCTACTCTAATCTAACCATAATTAATTTTAAATAAATAGGACTCATACATATGACTCCTGCTCTAACAATATTCTTAACTGTTAATTAGGAGAATATTATGACCATGGATTTGTGTGGCTAGGTGATGTTGGAAGGGGTGTCCTGATTTTTTTATTACAGGAATGGTCAACCCAACAACAAGGGTGTTTGTTCTTGCAAGTAATTGAGAATTAGCAAGAACTAAGATGAACAATAACTCAAATTATGGAATAAATATGTAGGATTAAATTAATAAGAGTGTCAAAAGCAAGGTTTAATCTAACCTATCATGGATTACACGACAAATTAGCGAAACTAAACTTTGATGTAAACAAAACCCAAATTGATCTATGCGGCTAAAGTATAGTCAACCCAACCACGAAGGGGATTGCTCTTGTAAGAAATTGGGAATTAGCAAGAACAAGATGAACAAGTAACTCAAATTGTGAATATAGATGTAGGATTAAATTAACAAGAGTATCAAAGGTAAGGTTCTAAAATGAGTAAACCGGCAATCTAACCTATCACAAGATTACACAACAAATTAGTGAAACTAAACTTGATGTAGACAAAACCCAAGTTAATCTATGGCGCCTAAAGTAAATATATAGGTGAGGGTATGAGATAGTCCTCTAACCCTAATATGTAAATATATAGGTGAGAGTATGAGATAGTCCTCTAACCCTAATATGCATCCCTAACGAATTATACTTGATAGTTGATACATGGATCTATGGCCAAAAACTAGTGGAGCAGCACTGACTTGGTCATAACATCCTGATATTATTTTGGAATTATAGACGATTTGAGTGGAATCTACAGATAATGCCACATGCATTTAAAAGTAGACTTCGAGACCTTTCCATCATATACTTATATGTCCCAAACAGACTTCTGGGTCAATACGTTGCACATGAGGCCAAGATAGAAACCATCTTCCTTCATCCTGTGACACATGCTCACCTCTTCTCCCATTCATGAGCACAATAACATCATCACAAGCATTTATTAGTATCTCAGGCAATAGATTATGCTTATGCAATACCAATAAAGCATTCACCTGATAATTAAGTTGACGGTTACAAACACATACATGTGATTGGTCCTTGTATCACTAGTTTAGTTCGTGGACTTGGCGCGATTATATCCTTGGTGGAGAACTGGAGATGTCCTATATGAAGTACAAAAGAAAATGGCAACTGCTGACTTAGTATTGGCATAAAAAAACATTCACGATTTTATGCAAACAGATGTGTGCAGTCCATACTTGTATAATTAATGTGTGTTTCTCCAGAAAATGTATGACAAGTATAAAGTATTATTTGCGTGGTGGAACATGCACATACCTAATCGATCTTTTTAGAATGCTTCAAAAACCACAATTTTTTAGAGGTCAACATTTATTATATTGATTCATACACTTCTAAAGGTGAACAAAAATATTGATATATTCCCCATAGTAAAAATCACTGTATTTATAATAACTTTTAATATTATAACTTTTCATAGCTGTGTGGTCCTAAAATTTTGTAGTCGAAGCAGCATGTTGTTGATGCCGCTGGATACTAACATAAATATTTAAAATTATTTATAGCAGATATGTCGATAATAAAATAAACACGCTGTTTTGGGTGTTTTCCAAATGAAATTATAGTCTCTCATGGTCTGTTTGCAGTCTGTAGCTTACCGATTGACCCTAACCAAAATTTAATTTTTAGATCTAATTTTAGAGTTGATATGGTTTATTTACGTAATCTATACTTTTCAATAATATCTTCCAAACTGCTAATAACGCACGTATTAAAGTTTAATCCATAAACTTTTTTATTGCTTTGTTTAGCCCTTTTCATGGCTTATCAGCCATAGATAAGCCATAGCTCAAACAATTACAACAATAGTTTGTACCCAAACGTTAGGGTAACTAACGTACTACCTCCGTCCCATAATCACTTTATTTTTCGATATCTATATCCCACATTTTACCATTCATCTTATTTGAAAAATTTTATAAAAAAAATTAAAAAAAATTAGTCACGTATAAAATACTATCTATATTTTATCATCTAGTAGCAACAAAATATTAATAAAAAATTAAATAAGGCGAAGAGTCAAAATATTGTATCTAACAACTGAAAAATAAACTTATTTTAGAACGGAGGTATTATCAATTTCATCTGAAAATTAACTTTTTATTGTGCATATCCCCTTGGGGCGCCACATGTTGGCCGGAATGTGCCTTGCCATTTTACCAACCGGGGAGGCTGGCAAGGCGAGCGTTCTAGTTGCAGACCTGCAATCATGATAAATATATTTTTAATTGAGGAAAACACTAAACACCTATGATCAAAGTCAGTTTAAATATTTGCATATTGTGGCTGTAGGAGGTACGGATTGGTTATAGTAATATGTTTATGTATCCCAACGATGCCTTTTGCTATGGATTTAAAAATGCGAAACATAAGGAATATAGCTAAATTCTCGATGATTGCAGAAACCGCAGACTATGTTGAACACAAGAAAAGTATGGAATCCAAACCTAACTCAGGACATATATATGATTCTAGGTTCACATGAATAAATAAAGTACTTCGAAGTTTCAAATATGCTCCATATCGAGAAACCTAATGGCGATCGATTACGACGTGCTGATCAATTTTACACAAATCACTGCCAATGAAAGCTGCGTAGAAAAAGAAATCATTACTTCATTCAAAAAAAGTGCGAGTTTTGCAAACCGAGCCAAGTTCACCTCCTCGTGGTGGAACCTATCCAACCGGGTTAAAATACTAAACTTGATATTAGCGCACATATTTACGACTAGTTGTTGTTTTCATGGTCAGTGATGTACCTCTGGCGGTGACTTTATCACTCTCAAGATATATCATCGATCACTAGAGGTATAAGTAGGCCAAACCCATGAATCCACTTATAGGCTAATTAAGTGGGTAACCTGTTCTTTCAAAATATTCATAATAAACTCATGATCATTTCGTCAATCTCACTATCAATACGGTGTCTCAGTATTTGAAGATGTTTGTAGAAATAAAATGTGCTTGTAATATTCATAATAGGATGTATGAATGTATATCTTTAGGAGCGAGTATACGCGTTGGTCTGTACCGTGTTTCGACAAATAAGAACGATTTGCTTGTGAAGAGTAAACACAAGCACCGATCTAACTGTTGGCCCGACGGAACGGGATCATTTGACTTAGAGTCAAGGGGACCCCTCTCACTAACATGTGGGCCCATATACGGTGAGTCCACACGTTAGCCTCGATGTTCCTTTAGTTTTAACTCAGAGACAGCACACAGGCTTTCTCTTGTACGAAATGACGGCCCATCGAAGCCGGGACAGGAACAGGGCTACGAATAGCGTGGCGGCCCATTACAGTTGGACCAGAAGGTGGGGCTTTCGTCGGACGCGCGGCCCATCTTCGGTACCGCGCCGGGCGGATCGAATCTCTGGGCCAAGATGGGCCGCAATGGCTCGGTCTGGCCCGCCGAGCGCCGCGCGCCAACGTCACCGTGGTGTGTGCACCGGCGACCGGCGGCGACGGCCGGAGACGTCATCGCATCGCAGCCGCAGCCGCGGGCGCAGTGCACTAGCGAATCAGCCGAAAGGCAGCATGGCGCCCCACGCGATAAGGACGAATCGATTCGCGCGCCAAACACCATCATATATATATATACAAGAAGCATATACAAGAAGAGAAGATCTCGTCGACCCCGACAGGAGAGAGAGAGAGGGCGGGAGCTCCCTTTCTGTCGATGGCGAGCCTGAGCGTGCCGCCGGTGCCGACGGACCCGCGGCGCGACGCCGTCGACCTGCACAGGGCGTTCAAGGGGCTCGGCTGCGACAGCACCACGGTGATCGCCATCCTCGCCCACCGCGACGCCTCCCAGCGCGCGCTCATCCAGCACCATTACATGGCCATCTACCACCAGGACCTCCTCCACCGCCTCGCCTCCGAGCTCTCCGGCAACCACAAGGTATAGACCCAAGTTACCCACCCACAACACACGGTCGCCGGCGCGGTCGAGTCGAGCTGCTCACCGCCGGTCTCACGACGTCGTCTCTCATGGTCGCGTGCAGAAGGCGGTGCTGCTGTGGGTCCTGGACCCGGCGACGCGCGACGCGGCGATCCTGCACCAGGCGCTCAACGGCGACGTCACCGACATGAGGGCCGCCACGGAGGTGGTGTGCTCCAGGACGCCGTCGCAGATGCGCGTGGTGAGGCAGGCCTACCTGTCCCGGTTCGGCGGCCACCTCGAGCAGCACGTCGCCGCCCGCGCCTCCGGCGACCACCAGAGGCTCCTGCTGGCGTACCTGCGCTGCCCGCGCTACGAGGGGCCCGAGGCCGACCCGGCGGCGGGGGCGCGCGACGCCAGGGAGCTGTACAGGGCCGGAGAGCGGCGGCTCGGCACCGACGAGAGGACCTTCATCCGCATCTTCAGCGAGCGCAGCGCCGCGCACATGGCGTCCGTCGCCGCCGCCTACCACCACATGTACGACCGCTCCCTAGAGCAGGTGATCGGCCACGCAGATAGATGCTTCTTCTTCTCTTCTCCTCACTGCTTAGCTTTGCCGTTCTGTCTTTCCTTCGATATTTTTTCTTCATTTTATTATATAATTTCTATTTCTTTTTCATCATATCATAGAAGACATACAAGCGAGCACACCATTGTGTAAGGGCTCACGCACAACAAACGTAATACATAGGGTTTAGATAACTAAGATGAAATAATTGAACAATTATCTGAATTTTGATAGCTATTTGCAGATATAAACAACCTGAATTCATTACTATAAAATGCATAATATTGTTTTAAGAAGATCAGATCAGGAACTTTTGCATAAAATGAATAATATTCGCTGACAAAACATATCGTTTAGTTAAGAGCTTGAGAAACGTGCATACAAAAACCCAAAATCCATAATTGAACTGGAACACAGACTAGCATACACCCACGAGCATGTCCCTTTACCACACTAACATTAGTAAAGTCCTTGCATGTTTTATAACATTAGACCAAGAATGGACCTTCTTGTTAATTATAACAGCTTATGATTTGTTTTCATTTTCTTTTTAAAATTAAAAATATTTGTGCACATTTAACTGTGTCAGGCTGTGAAGAGTGAAACATCTGGCAACTTTGGGTTTGGCCTGCTCACAATCATCAGGTGTGCCGAGAGCCCGGCCAAGTACTTCGCCAAGGTATACAAACCAATACAAGAAACCCGTTTTCTGAATTCCCTTTAAACTCACGAACGCACCTTTTGTAAATACAAAAAAGAGAGCCCAAAATGCGAATGAAATTCATGTGAAAAATGAGAGTTCCAAATCGCCTCTGGATTCAGGTGCTGCACAAGGCGATGAAGGGGCTGGGCACGAACGACACGGCGCTGATGAGGGTGGTGACGACGAGGGCGGAGGTGGACATGCAGTACATCAAGGCGGAGTACCACCGGAGCTACAAGCGGTCGCTCGCCGACGCCGTCCACGCCGAGACCTCCGGCAACTATCGGACCTTCCTCCTCTCCCTCGTCGGCCGCGACCGCTGATCCTTCAGTTCAGCTTCAGCTGCCACCATATCTCATCCACTTTATTTACTCCCACTCTGATCAAGGCGAAAAGAAAAAAAAAATTTCCCCAGATGTAGCGGCCACTCTCTGGATATATACAGCTGTTTATGTAGAATTTGGGCGCTATAACTTGTTTGTTATTCCCTGTTTCTGATGCTGCTGCTGCTGTTCTTGCACTGCACAAATTGTTGCATGTAAGGTATGTATGTATTCTGGATGGCCAGTTTATATATTTGTGTGAAATTGATTTGTAATTGGCATCGTGCGTGTGATGCGATTGCCAACCATGCCACGTCATTGATATGTTGGTGTTGCTTTATTTTATGGTTTGTTCTTGTGTATTCAGTCCATTTTTGCACTCTTTCAGAAGACGGTCAAGGAAAACAAGTGCATTGCAGCACGGCTTATTTCATACCAACTATAGTACCAAATCATACAAACTAGAGGTTTCAGAGACGGCACCTCACACTAAAAGGGAGCAATATACATAGAGATCAGCCATGGATGTACTGTGCTACAAGCATATGTTCTATACACTCTTGAAAAGTAGGCAAACCGTAATTCATATAGAGGCATAGACCGAGGAGCTGCAGCTCACCCGGAACTGAATCACAGCTCGCCTCAGTCAACAGGCTTCTGCTTCGCATGGCGAGAAGCAGAGTATGACTGGGTGGCGGAATTTGTCACACCGATCGAGTGCTTTGTAAGGTCCATGCTCTTCCTTGCTGCAAACCAAATCATCCAAAAGAATCCAAGCCAACCTGCAGTAGTCAGGACTCAGGACATTAGTACGGGTCATGTAGACAGCTTGTTAGGAGGTAAAAATCTGTTGTCGTGGCCTGGCAAAGAATAGACCCATAAAGAGTAGCCTCATGCAGAGAAGCTGCTTTGTCAAAAATATTAGCCTCTTTTTTAGGAGAAGAATCAATATGTGTTCACATTTCTAGATCTGCAGCATCACAATCTTCATAAGTTTCGAAACCATTCAATCATTCACCATCAACATAGCTATTTCTGTTAAAGTAGTACCTACTTGTCATGCCACTTTATTCCCCCTTATCGCAATCCACCCGTGTTCATGTCTATGCTTTTCTTTTATTCTCCAAAAAAAGTGCAAGATAGTGCCGTGGTGATTGATGACTACCATTCCAAAAGTTAAGAAGAAATTGGCAGCATATTCTACTGTACCAGTCAACAACACACTGCTCTGGTAAAGCTGTATGGGAGATGATTCTCAAGACCAAAACTTGTAATCACCAGTAGTGGATATAATTTGATCTCTTCATGCTACATATTTTCATTTTACTGCATAAGATTCAACTTTCATTGTTGTGTTCATAACTTTCTTGTACTTAACTTCTGTAAATGCCCCTGACATTAAGCAGAAATGATTCCCTTATGCCCCTTAATTAGTAGTAAACAGCCTTTTCACCCATGGAATTCACTCGCTCTACATATGAAGCATGAATAGTAATTAAGGTGCCTCCAGATTACCTGATGGCACTGCTAGTTAATTACAGAACATAATGCCAAAGAGAACACTATAAATTGCATTAACAATTAACCAAAATTGTGTAGCATATTGTAGAAAATTTACATATTGGCTTCCAGTAATATAAGATAACATTAAAAATACTTCCAAGTTGAAAAAATTGCTCCACAATTATAAATAGGTCTAACAAATTAAGACAACCACTGGGTAAATAACACCCGGTGCCTTTTAATCTTTAACTAATTTACGCAAAATTGCATTGGGTGCCAAGGGAAGCTCATAGCCATAAGTATACTTTCATGTTAACA
Source organism: Oryza brachyantha (assembly GCF_000231095.2). Taxonomy (NCBI): domain Eukaryota; kingdom Viridiplantae; phylum Streptophyta; class Magnoliopsida; order Poales; family Poaceae; genus Oryza; species Oryza brachyantha. The sequence continues at coordinate 12,372,703 of NC_023170.2, forward strand.
ATGTGTTATGTACAGAAGATTGTGTCCAGTCAGCCTTGTCATCCTAGCAACAGTTCCATTATTTCAACAAGAAATGTCATTATGGTCAGTGGCGGACCCAGAACAAAAATTATCGGGGGTCAGTGGCAAACTTATTCTTGTGTTCTAATCTTATCTCTCCTCTTAAGAAGCAATCACTGGTTAGTTGTTCTCTTGGTGGAACTTATCCCATAATGTCCTACTATTTCCATTCCATATTGTAAGACTTTCTAATCCTGCTTAGATTCATTTATTGATCAATGTATGTGTCAAGATTCATTAGTATTCATATGAATATGGACAACACTAGAAAGTCTTCCATTGTCGAATTGAGGGAGTAGTACATTAAAAAGTGAATAAATGGACTGAAGACGCATAACATTTTCAATACTTATCACTGGATTTATCATGACAGGATAATTAAGAGTGACATTTATATGTATAGCATTATTAAATATGACTAATCAAATATGTTAAACTGGTATGGGAAAAAAGTTCATTGTGCTAATATTGATAAGCATGGTATTATGATTACAGATTAACTAATGCTCCTAAAACTAGTTTATAAGTACGGATACCGCAAGGGATTTTATAGTTTTCATGAGAGAGGAAGAGAGTGTATACCAGTAGCAACCATGACACCGACAATTGCTGAGATAACTGTGGCTGAAATGACAAAAACAGCAACTGATACCACTCCGATATACACTGCAACCAAGCAAGCAAAGAACATAGCCAGGAATCCTCCAGCAGCTGCCAGCGACATCAGGACAGAAACAATGATGGCATTGGTTGTTGCAACAAGCAGGAAGAACATGAAAACTAGAAGGCCAGTCAATGCTATAAGTGTGATCGTTCCAACCTGCCAAACCAGGGACAGATGAAATTAGAGTATTTACTGTTTAATTCAAAATACAATATCATGTATTCCCAAACTGTATGGCAAAAGAAACAATACCTGCCAATTATATAACGAAATGTTATACCCAAAAAATGAGTTCATGCCCACATCCCACAGTGCACTGCACCCCCACCGCTACCCCCAAGGTACAAAACAAAGGCATCATCTTCAACTTATCACTGATGTGTTACACATCTCAAGAGTACAGCCATTTGAAACTAGGTTGCTTATCCATCCAAAAGAAACCCAGATTCTTTATGCTGAAGCATGCTAGTCATGTAATTGAGCAAATTTAGTGGTAAATAGAGATAGCACATCCTCTATAGAGTGAAAGTACGGGCCGTAACTGCTAACCAACGCAAAGGTGGTAATTTATCATCCTTTTTACATTTTCACAAAGATCACAGAATTTTGTAAACATTGAACATCAAAGCCTAAAACAAGAATTGTGGTCATTACAGCCTGATAATCAAATTTACACATGCCAACCAACAAGTCAAGCCCCTAATGCCAGCATGTCTCAGTTAAATAGTATTCGTTTCATATTACAAGCACTTTGGATTTATCCCAAGTCAAATCTCTTGATGTTTCACCAAGTTTATAGAAAAGTATAACAACATTTTCCATACAGAATAAATACACTACAAATATACATCCAGTGGTGGATTCAATGAGGTTAACTTGGTGTTGTGAATGTTAGTACATTTTTCTATAAATTTGGTCAAGCAAGAGACTTGAGTTACTTATAATATGAGAGGGAGGGAGTATTTACTCAAGGAAAGGAGATTAACCACAAATTAAGGATATGGAAATCACAACGCGAGCATCTCTATTGGGGATAGATAGTCAAGAGAAATGCAAAGGTGACGCATGGATCCCATTTATAAGCGTGTAATGGGGAAACGAAGATCACTACTCGAACATCGAGAAACCGTCCAGGTAGAGAGGGGAACATTAGGGGAAGGCGGGCACGCGCGGCCGGCGACGGTGGGTGGGGGTGGAGGGCTTACCGAGATGACGAGGATGGCGCGGAGGCCGCTGCCCCGCCTGGTCCACTCGACCAGGTCCCGCGCCGAGTTCCTGGACGCCTCCCGCAGCCGCGGGGCGGCCTCGCAGGACGCCGCCCTGATCCGCCGCAGCAGCGGCTCCCCTCCGCCGCCGCAGACGCCCTCGACGAAGCTGCGGAGCACCCCGGGGAGAGTGTCCTCCTCCCTGGAGGACACCTCCACCGACCGGCCGCCGGGCGCCTCCTCCCCGTTGGCAATCTTGCCTGCCGCCGCGTCGGACTCTTCCATACCCTGGGCGGGGCGGGCGCGGTGGTCGTGGTCGGGGGCTCGTCGGCGGCGAGAGGAACGGATGGGGATAGGGGAGCGATGAGTTGTTGCTGCCGACTGCTACTACTAGATTTAAGAGGGGGTTACGTGACACGTGTCCCTTTTGACCGGGACGAAACTGCCACGTGGGCTACAGGTGAGTCGTGTGGACCCACCCGTCAGTGGCCATGGGAGGATTGAGGTGTGCTGGATGGATTGCGAGTCTTGCGACCCCAATTTACAATTGTGTATTCTATAATTTTTTTTAACACAGTACGACGCTTATAACACACGTACACGCACACTTTTTTTTTCTAATAACACACGTCTATCTAACCACTAGGCCCATTCATGTATTCTATATTTATTTTGATTGAAAACACAAATTATCCATGAATTGGTATGTCCCCGTGCCCATAACGTGTTTCAATAACAACGTGCAAAGTGCTGCTCGATTGTACCAGCGACTTAGCCACGTTAAAATAGTTGTGACCATCCATTGATCGGTTAGTTCGGTTTGGCTTTTCATGAATTTCGGCTATCTAAACTTTAAGACCGAATTACACGTCAAAAAACTTAAAAGATCCATCGATGTTTGGTTTCAATTAGTTTCGTTTGGTCTTCTGACGTGACCTCTTTTAGGATCTACTCCATAATTAATTAATAGCACATAATAATTAAAAACAATATATTATGCAATAAGTTACGTACCAAGATAACAACAATTATTATGGATTTTACTTCCAACTTGTGCTCTTAATTACCAAGATTACGATAACTATTTGTATTTTTTATTTTCAAATTTAAGTTATTTGGGTCATTTTGATTACTCACAGATGATACGGAATTAACCAGATTAGTTTCAGCTAATTTGGTTCAGCTTGTACGACGTTGACATGCTCGGAGACTGCACCGTGCACAGGTCGAAACGACTAAACGCGCGCTGCAGAGAGAAGTACACCTCTCCAAGGCGCGCGGCGGCGGCGCGCATGTCGTCGCCTCGCCTCACCTGCGCCTCCGTTGCTGCTAGCTGTACGTTGTACTACCACGGCGCGGCGCGTGCACCAGCGCCACAGACGAACACCGTCTTCCCGGCGAGCGAGGTCGATCGCCCTCTCCCCGCCGGGACTAGCTGCGCGTCGTCGTCGACGGTGGGTGTTAGGATCACGTACATCTATATTCTGACTGACCTACATCAATAATAAATAATGCCTTCGACCCATTCCAAATGAGTCACCAATTTGCTATGGGCTTAATTCTCTGAGCTGACAGCTAGTAGCTCGTAAACAGGTAGTCTAGTGGTTACAAGAGCAACCTAAGGTTCTAGGTTCGATTTCTGGTTGAAGCGAATTTTTCAGGATTTTCTAACGGCTTTGTGTTTTCAGGGAGATGCTCTAGGGGTAGGGTTTGCATGCGTGCGTTCTTAGGGGAGAGAGTACGTGTATATATGGAACAGAGATTAGTAATTGGCTAGTGTAGGTAAACTATAGTGCAAAATTGATTTGATTATATTTTCTGGAAAATATGGTGTCATAAATATAGTTACCACTTTTCTTTGTAGTGATGTAATCCATTGAAATTTTTTATGTACGTTAGACTGTTTATTTTATATAAATTTCCTTTTACAAATTATATGTAAGATTATAAAGTGTAGTTAAAAATAGTTTTTATAATAAATCAAATTAAAAGAAAATAATTAATAATTATATTTTATTTTAATACGACAAATGATCGTCCACCGCCAATAGCGTTAAATAAAAAGTTATTTAGGCAGTATGTATGTACGTGGTCCGTCAAGCAGGAGGTTATTACGGAGTCGTGTCCGTGAGTGGGTGAGTCCCTAAGCAAACGGGTCTGTACAGTGGCAAAGCTTCCTAAATAATCCTACCCGTTTAGTGAGCTAACCACCCAGCATTAGTTACCACCACCAAAGCATCGCAAAAAGCAAGCCAAACACAACACAAACCCACCGCAAAAAGCAAAAACCCTAAGGAAGAGCAAGACGATCGAGCTCGCCGCCGCAGCTGCTCCTCGCCTCCTCCTCGGCGGAACCAGCGACCGGCCGGCCGTCCGTCGTCCGTCCGCCTCTCAAGGTAACGTACGCCAACCTAGCTTTCCGCCCTCTACTACACGTACCCTGTAGCTCTAGCTCTCGTGATATATGGCGGCCGGTGAGTCGATCATGGGGTGATCCGGCCGGCCGCCACCCTCGGCGACGGCGGGCGGAGGAGGATCCCGCTGCCGGCCCCGTTTCGTCGATCCTAGCCGCTATTTCTTTGTATTGTGCTTTTCCGGCTCGGCAAAGTTGAGTACGTTCTAGGCGGGCGGCGCTCCGGCCGTCCGGTACAGAACACTGCAGATGCAGGCAACGAACTAGGAGGCCCGGCCAGATCTCGGTAGATGGATAGATTTTGGGTCCTCGATACTCGCCGAATCTGGCCTTCGATCGGGATCTGGCTGGTGCGCGCGGAACCAATATATTCATCACAGTTTTTGTTTTGAAATGTAGTTCACTGTTTTGGCTGGCTTAACCTTCATTCGATCGTATATACTGTACTGCTTTGGATGGCTTTGGATATATGTAGTAGTGCGTGACAAATTAATTGAAGGCCATTTTCATGGTGGATAGGTGTGCCCTCCCAACGATCGATCGATCGATCGAGCGAGCGACCGGCGTTGTAGTGTTAAGTTTGATGTGGGCTGTGAATTAGGGGGGTGGATTTTAAACCCTCGAGGGGATATCTCCTCGTTTATTGCATGCTATCCAAATAGTCATTAATAAAATTAAAAAAAATTATGAAGACAGATTAATATAAGATACATCACTATACAAACATGCAAGTTCAAATATGACTTCTACAATCCATAGAAAAAATAACAAATATGACTGTGAGTATACGTATACTATTCAGAGTTTAATTTGTATTTTTGTTGTGGATCGTAGAATTCATATTTAAATTTGTATGTTTGTATAGTGATATATCTTATATTAATCTATCTTTATAATTTTTTTTCAAATTTTTTGATGACTATTTGGATACCATGCAATAAACGAGAGATATCCCCTCAAGGGATTAGAATACTTTCCCATGAATTAGATGCAGCAGTGGCTTGTATGGGTTCGATCAGAGCCTTTTCCATGTGTTTCTCAGATCGTGCCATCCATATGATTAGGTCACGTACTGGGTTTTCGCTGGCCTCCTTCTGATATCCTTGTTCTGGATCGATCTCTGGGTAAAACATTGCCGGCCCTGCTTGGAGCAAGGTGCAGCATCAGTGCAGGCATGGTGAGGCCGTCGTGCATGGTTGAGAGTTTGAGCCTCATCTTTTGGTTTTTTCTAATAAAAAGTCAATAATATCTGTACCGGATTGGTTAGGAGTTTGATAATATCCGGATTGCATGATAGGAAAATTTAATCGGACATATCCGTAGAATAGATTTTAGTCTTATGAAATTAGAAATCTATCATATTTATAAGTCCTACCCCACACTATATAAGAGGTTATGTGGCACACATCAGGGGACACAGAATTATACATCATCAAATACAATCTCAGTAGGACTAGCGTATTATCTCACCACCCGAGAGCCTGAACCTGAGTAAACCTTCATCTTCATCCTAACCATCGACTTCCACGTCTTTTAGCCAACCTATAATATTATTGCTGATCTAGATCATCGATAGTTGACGCGCCAGGTAGGAGGTGCGGTATTTTTTTCAAGGCTTTTTCGACGAGAATGGATCCCCACTCAAACATTATGAAGAAGAAGTTCACCTCAGGACAAACCTTCAAGTTTGGCGGGATTAGGCTTCAAGCTGATCAGTTCGCACGCTCTCCTGGACGGATTCAGATTCATCCGACTCTGAAGATGAAGTATTCCACTTCGAGCCCGACAAGACGGTACCAACACAAACTGAGATCTAATATGGGTGTCACGACACAGAGATGTCATCTCCCGAGTCGGCACCCTTGCCGATAGAAGCGGAAGACAACGCTGTGCCAATGGAGGTCGAGATCAACCACAGGGCAGTGCTGATTGCTCAAGTCGGCACATCAAAGACCCACAACAGCACGGGAAGCTTCGTGCCGCCGAGGAAGATCTTCGCCACCATCCACCAAACAACAAGCGACGTCGAGAGACATCTACAAGAGGAGCATGTGGCCAAACTAGCTGAAGAGCGACGACTCGAAGACAAACACTGATAACGAGAAGAAGAAGCCAAACACCAGCGCGCGGATCAATCTCACGAGGAGCGGAGGAGCAAATTGCACAGAATGTAGCGCGTTCTGCTCTGAACACAAGTTGAGGGGCATGACGTCTTCAAGACCCCTCAACAAAATGTTCGAGTGGCGGCCGATCTACTCGGCGACGTCCTTTAGCAACTCCCAGATCCGGACCTGCCGGTCATTGAAATAATCCACATAATCAAGGAGATGGTCACTACGGCAGCCATCCGGTAATCGCTGCAGCCCAACTCGGGAGCACCCCCACCACGGTCAGAGGCCCAATCTTCTAGATCACCTTGATCTAGGCCACCTTCTAGGCGTCCTTCAAATTCGAGATAGCCTTCCACCAACAGGTGGGGTCGGGCATCTCCTATCTCGGAGCATAGGTGTTAACACCGGATTTTGGCAAATCATCGTTATGGACTAATGCACAATTAAAGACTGAATCGGACAGGAAAAGACGAATCGGCTAGAAACAGAAGATATAAGATGACACGGATGCAGCCGATAGAGTTGAATCGGACAAGGGTTAGAGTCCGATTGGGCCTAGAAATTAGAGATAGATTCAGTATTAATAGAGTCCGTGTAAATTAGTTAGTTTTTATCTTAGAATTTGTTTTGGATTTTATATTTAATTAGAGTCCGGATGTAATAGGTTAGTTATTAATACGAATCCTTATCCGGTTAAGTTAGTTAAACCCGAGGGTATAAATATATATGCCCGGGGTCATTGTAAATCATCAATCAGATCATCTATTAAACTTCGCCGCATCGCCAATTGTCTCAACTTGCTTGAGCTCTCAACGTGAAGTTTGTCAGTTTTGCAATGTAAGTTTTAAGTTCGTTAAACCCGTCGGTCGGCTAGAACAGGACTGTCTCGATTAAGTTCGATCTCCTACCTAGCTGATCGATGGTTTGAGTTCTATTATTACTTTGATCTACTTGTAGTTTGGAGTAGTAGTAGTAGTTCTCGATCAAGTCCTTGCGAGTTCCTTTGTTCGATTTACTAATATGAATCTGTTCGCCTGGATTCTGTCTTGGTTTGGTCCGATCAATCTAGTCGGCTAGATTCGTATGGTCAGATTGAATCGAGTGCTCGTGAAGGCATATCGCTGGAGTTCTAGCCAGCATTATCCCACGTAATTTACTGGTTTACTCGTTAAATTTACCGATCTTCATGTCCCTATAATTATATCGTACTTGATCGTATACTATCTTGGTTAGGTCCGATCTATGCATGTTTGGTATGATCTACTTATAAGAATCCGTCCGATTGATTGATATTAGCGAGCAAATTGATAGGTTACGCTGGTTTGATATCCTGTTACTCGTATGCTGCAATATTATACTGATTTCATGCATGATTGCAGATCTGTACTGTCTTGGTTGAGTCCAATCTTCTAGGTTTAGCGCGAGTATGTATGCGATTGATTATTATTGTTTTATATTAGTAATTGGTATAGCAATCCAGCTTATTTCAAATTCAATGTTCAGTCTCCTATCGGCTTCTGACATGTGCAATAAGTGCCAGATCGGTCCGATCGGCTGATTAATCTTAAAACTGTCTTGGTTAATTCCGATCTTTTAATTTTAATTGGTCGATTAGTCTGTTTGTTGGTTATCCTACTTCTAATTTAGCCAATTGCGCATATTTACATCTACCATCATGAAATTCCTATAAAGTCGATCGTCTAGTTCGTCGGCTAGGGTCCTAAAACGGTATTAGCTATCCGGCCGATAGCGATTTTAGGTTTAACTCTTTTTCCATGACATATCTTGTCAGTTACAGGATCAAACTGACTAGCACACCCAACATTCTAAGAATTAGGTCCTGCACTGGAGTGGTCTTAGAGTAACTCCCAGGTCTACGTGTGTGACACGTTGTTGTTATTTTCAATGTCAACAGTAGGAAGGAGATATCCAATAAGGAGCATCGCCTCAACGACGAGCAACACCGACTGGAGGAACAATGCCAAGAGCTTGAGGCTGAGAAAAAGCGGCTTGGTTGGAACAACAGTTTTGAGCTTCGCAAAAAGCTTGACCGCCTGCGCAAGGCTCAGGAGGAGGTCCGCCGTCAAGATAGAAGTCAAGACCGCCTGAGTCATAGTCGGGAGTCTATGCATCGGTCATCTGAGAGCTTTGACACCGATGTGAACGATGGCGTCCCAGCATTCACCAGAAGCCTGAGCCAAGTCACATGGCCGACTAGGTTCAAACCGACTGGAATCACGAAGTACGACGACACCTTCGATCCCAAGTCCTGGCTAACAGTCTACACTCTCGCCATCCGAGCGGTCGGCGGGGATTCCAAGGCATTGGACAATTACCTACCAGTCGTCCTCGATGAGTCGACAAGACACTGGTTGATGGGACTGCCCAAACGATCTACCGATTCCTGGAGTGAGCTCCGCGACCGGTTCATTGCCAATTTTCAGGGCACCTACGAGAGGCCACGGACTAAGTACGACTTGTACCACGTCCAACAACGAAAAAACGAATCTATGTGGGCCTACATCAAAAGGTTCTCCGAGGTTCACAACTCCATCCTAGACATCAAGGATGACGTGGTCATCGCCGCCTTTCACAAAGGCGTAAAAGATGAGCAATTCATCGCGAATTTCACAAGGAAGGAGCCGACAGCCATGAAGAATCTCTTCAACCTGGCAAACTCGTATGTGGCGGTAGCAGACGCTGTCTTAGCAATACGAGGCAATAAAAATGAGGACAAATCTCAGCCCTCGAACAAGGACAACAAGAAGGAAAAAGAACCGCAAAGACTCGAACAAGAGAAAGCAAAAGCCAGAGGAGCTGGTTGCAGCGATCGATCGACAATTGATCTAGCAACTGAAGCTCAATGACTACGACGAGGCCATGAACAATCGGTGCCCCTATCATCCAAAGTCCTCTCACCTCACAAAGATTGTTTCGTCATGTGCAAGTATGTGGAACAAGTCGGCAAGAATCTATCGGGAACAACAGGGTCCAGTAAGGAAAAGCATGCCGACAAGAACGACGATGACTTCAAGGACCCGCAAGCTGAGCTCAACCACATCTATGGTAGGCCACTCACCTACAAGTGAAAGAGGAAGCAGAAGCTAACTTTGAGGGAGATCGACAAAACAATGGTGAACGTCCCTTAGTACATACGATGGTTGGAGGCCCCAATCACATTCGACCGCTCGGATCATCCTAACTGAGTGGCTCACCCGGCCGGTACTCACTGGTATTAGCCCTAGTCATCAAGAACATCAAGCTGAAGCGGGTGCTCATCGATGGGGTAGCACCCTCAACATCCTCTTCGCTAAGACCCTCAACGACATGAAAATTCCTAGGTTTGAGCTACGCCCGAGCAATGCACCATTTCACGGAGTCATCCATGGGCTATCTGCAATGCCACTCGGACATACTCTTTTGGTAACCTTCAGATCGAAGGACAATTAGTGGACAGAGAGCATTTGCTTCGAGGTCACTAACTTCAATACGGTTTACCACGCCATCATCGGAAGACCTACCCTGGTGAAGTTCATGGGGTCCCGCACTACACCTATCTCATGGTAAAGATGCTGAGCCCTCACGGCGTCATCACCCTACACAGTGACGTCAAACAAGCCTTCACCTACAAAGCCGAGAACTGCGAGATCGCGTAGAGTGCTGAAGAGAAGATCGGTCAGGAGCAAATACGCTAGGAGTCAGCATGTTAACCGGAGAAAGATGAAGTACTGTCCAAAACGACGGCCAAGATTTCCACCAATGACAAGAAGCAAATCTCCCTCGACCCGGCCGATCCCTCCAAGTTTACATTCATAGGGACACAGCTAGATCCAAAATAGGAACTCACGCTTGTCACTTTCCTACAAGAAAATAAATATATGATATGCCAGGGGTTCCTGGGGAAGTGATCGATCACTCTTTAAATGTTAGACGTGACACAAAACCGTTCAAGGAACGACTGTGATGCTTTGCACAAGATAGAAAAGATGCGATCAAGGAAGAGCTGACCAAGTTACTCGCGACAAGCTTCATAAAGAAAGTTAAATATCCCGACTGATTGGCCAATGTAGTCTTAGTCAGAAAAAAGAACAAGTGACAGATTTGTGTCTTAGTCAGAAAAAAGAACAAGTGACAGATTTGTGTGGATTATACGGATCTAAACATGGCATGCCCAAAGGATCTGTTTGGTCTTCCGCGCATCGACCAAGTGGTGGATTTGTCAGTCGGTTGTGAGCTACTTAGTTTCCTAGATTTCTACTCGAGCTATCATCAAATTAGTTTGAGGGTTGGAGATCAAATGAAGACTACCTTCATCACACCATTCTGAACAACTACAACATTACCATGCCATTTGATCTGAAAAATGCTGAGCAATCTATCAACGAACGATCCAGGGTTGCCTCCATGATAAAATCAGACGTACCGTGGAGGCCTAATCGACGACATGGTGATCACGATGAAAAAAATGGAAGATCTCATAGATGATCTGCAAGAAATGTTCAACAACCTTTGACGCTATCGGATGAAGCTCAACCCTAAGAAGTGTGTATTTGGCGTCGCTTCCGGGATGCTACTCGGTTTCATCGTGTCCCACAAGGGCATCGAGGCCAACCTAGAGAAGATCCATGCCAGAATCAACATGAAGCCGCCAAGTGAACTTAGACACGTCCAGAAGCTGGCCGGTTGCATGGCCGTGCTCAGCCGATTCGTTTCTCGACTCGGCATGCGTGGTATGCCCTTCTTCAAGCTACTAAAAAGAGCGATCACTTCACATGGACTCCTGAAGTGCAAGAGGCCTTCAACGACTTCAAGAAGTATCTGACTTCGCCTCTAGTGCTAGCCTCACCAAACTCAAACGAGCCACTCCTATACGTCTCGGACACCGAACAAGTCGTCAGCACCGTCCTAGTGGTCGAGCGCGAAGAAGGACATGCTCAAGCGGTACATTGGCCTATTTACTTTCTCAGTGAGGTGCTCAGCGTATCGAAGCTAAAGTACCCCCCAAGTTCAGAAGCTGCTATATGGCGTGCTCACCATAGTCCTAGTCCATTACTTCTAAGCCCATCCCGTCTCAGTCATCACATCATACCCACTCGACGATATTATACATAACAAGAAAGTCCAAGGCTAGATTACAAAATGGGTCCTACAGATGATGCCTTATGACATCGCCTTCAAACCTCACACTACAATCAAATCGTAAGCATTGGTCGTCTTTCTAGCCGAGTGGACCGACATCCAATTAGAGACTTCACCGAAGAAATTGCCCCATTGGACAATGTACTTCGATGGATCTCTACGGATGTCGGGGGCTGGGGCTAGGGTGGTAATCATCTCTCCGAAGGGCGAAAAGTTCAAATACATCCTTCAAATTCATTTCTCGGCATCACACAATGTCGCCGAGTACGAAGCATTGCTCCATGGGCTACGGTTGGCTGTGTCCCTTAGGATCAGGTTGCTATTGGTTCATGGAGACTCCCATCTTGTGGTCAATCAAGTCATGAACGAGTAGACTTGCATCGATGACAACATGGAGGCATACTGACAAGAAGTACACAAAGAATAAATTCGATGGACTCGAGCTGGTTCACGTCCTGCGACACAACAACGAAGCCGTTGATGAACTAGCAAACCTCAGGTCAAAGCATCTACAAGTACTGACTGACATCTTCGCGGAGCACCTCCTGGAGCTGATAGTCAAGAAAAAGGCTGAGACAGAAAAGGCGCCAAATGGAAAAACGAAGGAAGCCTTGTAGACAACAGAAGCGAGCAGTCAACCGAGGAGCACAACACTGATGACCGCACGGTAGCTATCATCACGGAAGACCAGAGGATCCCCTTCATCAAATTCCTGACAGAGGAGGAACTTCCGACCGAGAAAGCAGAAGCCAAACAAATCATGCACCGAAGCTACTGTTACCTTGTCTCAGATGGAGAACTCTTGCGGTGAAGTGCAACCGGCATCCTCATGTGTTGCGTACTATCCGACGAAGGCAAGAAGATTCTGTAGCCATGCCTCTGAGAAGACACTAGTCAAGAAAGTATACATGCAGGGCTTTTTCTGCCCGACCGTTGTCTCAAATGCCCACGAGTTGGTCAAAAAATGCGAGGGATGTCAATTCTTTGCAAGGCAGACCCATGTGCCAGCCCAGGAGCGCCAGACAATCCCATTCTCTTTGTTGTTCGCTATCTAGGGACTCGACATTGTCGGCCCTTCAAGCGGGCTCCAGCGAGGACATAGCATTAAGATCTGCTACGCTTCTGTAGCACACTTGAAGAGCAACGGGCAAGTCGAGAGGGCCGACGGTATTATCCTCCAGGGGATCAAGACCAGAGTCCTCGACAGACTAAAGTCTTATGCCGGACGATGGGTGCAAGAATTCCCTCTAGTTCTCTAGGCTCTTCGCACATCTGTCAATCGGACAACAGGTTAGTCTCCCTTCTTCTTGGTCTATGGAGCTGAAGTAGTCTTACCTATGGAGATTGAGCATCAATCCTTTCGCATACACAACTACAACGAGTGTACAGTTGACAAATCAAGGGAAGATGACATCAACAGACTAAGGGAAGCTAGGGACATCGCCACGATCCAGTCAGCACGATATATGTAGGCTCTGCACCGATACCACAACCAAAACGTTTATGGTCAGACATTCCTGGTCGACGATCTAGTTCTACACAAAGTTTAGAATACAAAAGACCGACATAAGCCCTCCCCCATCTAGGAGGGACCATACTCCATAGCTGAGGTCACTCGGCCCAGCTCATACCGACTTAAGATGGAAGACGAAGGACTTAGGGAGAACTGATGGAACATCGAGCAGCTACGTCCCTTTCACATTTAGTCACAATTTTTGTATATTTTTTATTTTTGAACCTTTGTCTGCCACCGCCGAGCGGTTACACCCTCGACAGGCCAGTCAAGGGCTACACTGTACATTGCCCTTGGGCTTATAATGAAATCTATTGCTTAATCTCTTCATTTGTCTCTGAGAGCAATATCTGAATGTGGTTATACGACCTCGTGGCTACACCGTACTTACCATACCGAACAAAGTAAATGATGCTATGCTGCGCGCTGCTAAGTCCACTCGGGGGTTCTCGGGATGGGTACACTCCATGAAGTTAAACAACACACCTCACGATTGCGAGATCTAAAATAGTAAAAGGCTTACGATAACAGATTAAATGAAAAATGTTCTTCACCACAACATTGTATTCACAGTCATTACATATTGGCCAAAACTTTGAAGTACTACAAAGACACTAATCTACTCTTTACATGCCTCATGTCATGATTATAGAGTCCGCTGCATCCTAGGCCTCGTCCATTAGTGCCAAGGCCTTCTTCGAGTCGTAATCGGCAGCGAACCCTTCGATCATCGCAGAGACATCCACTCGAGGGTACATGGACTTCACGACGACAAAAGCTTGGCATGCAACAACTTTTGCCAAGTCCCTCGTCTCCTCGAGCACTCGAGCTGGGGCCTCCTACAACCTCCGCAGTAGCTCTCGGTCGGGGCAGACCTTGGTCCGACCCTCATGCTCTCAAGGACCCTGAACACTGCTTGGGCTGCGGAGACGAACCGTACCTGCATGGCTCCAGCTTCCTTTAACCGAGCTTCAAGATCGACCACCGCAACTTGGGTGCTTTGGCACATCTCTGCTAAGCGACAAGGGAAAACATGATCAGTACGGGAAAATCAAAGACTGAAGCTCTCAATAAACGGTTACCAACCTGACAGCTCAACGATGACAACCTCTTTGCCCTTGATGAGCCGCTAACGCTCAACCTCAAGGTCAACGTTATGCTTCCGTAGCTGTTCTAGCTCAGCGGCTTGGGCTAAAGACAAGCAACCAAACAACGTTAGACTATGGAAAATGTAATGACCAATGAATACTAGAGAAATACAAACCTTGCAAGGCGTCCCACTGGCTATCTCGGCTAGTCGCAGTGCCTGGATCTCGGTGGCCTGCTTCTCCTCGACCGCCTTGGCCCGAGCCAAGATCTCCGCTCAATCCGTCTCCATCTCCTCCAGATTGGCAATCCGAGGGCTCAAGAGACAAAGGGTCATGACTTAGTATCCGATCGGGCTTGGATTCGCTGTAGACACAGAAATAGTCAAAGATGGCGATGGAACTTGGGAGAGACAGAAAAAGCAAAGTTGATACATGAACTTACTCCAAGAAGAGACACCGACTTGTTGATGTACTTCTCCATCATCACCAACTCGTCGCTTTCGCCGAAGGATCAATGGCCAGATCCTCCCGATGCCCCACAACAACGTCTCATGAAAGCCTGAAAGGCTGTGGGACCCCGTCACCCGAGCCCTCTAGCCGGGGAGCTGCTTGAGGAATCTCCTCCAACATAGCCTCCTCGGGGCTTGGCAGAGGAGATTGAGTCCGTGTGGGGACCGGGGTCGCTCCCTCGACTGCTTGTCTCATTCTCGCAGTTAGCGTTGGAGTCGGTGGTGTTATGGCTGGTAGAGTCAGGGGTGGTGTGGAGCCTAGCTGCACAGGAGTAGGTGTAATTCGAGACGACGGTGGGGTAACCGCAGCATCAGCCAAAGCCTAGGTGATGCCAGAATTACTCGGAGGCTCGGTTGTGTCGCCTCCGGCAGTAGCAGATGACTCAGTGGGGTCAATGTCGCTAGAGACCCTAGAAACAAAAGACAAAGCTTACCAACGAGCCACAGCATCACAATTAGAGTTGATTTGAGCAAATTAAGCGGAACTTACCGTGAACCCTGCCTGAAGTGAAAATATTTTCTCACTCGACCAAGGGGAGAAGGCGGCGAGGTGCTCATAGGGCTCGAGATGCCGACATCTTCCAGAGCTTCGGCCACCTCTAGCTCAGCATCCAGGTCAACAGCCAGCCTCTTGGCAGCTGACTCATCATCAGATGGTTCTCTGACACGTTTCCGCTCAGGCAGGACATGAATTGGTGGTGGTCCTATAGACATCCAACGTCACCAAGGTTATGTGCAATATTGAGAAACAAGTTAATCAGAAGAAGATTTCAAGACGATTCTCCTTACCGCAGGCGACTGTTAATACCAAAATTTGGTAAATTTCCTTATTGGATTCAAATAAGGAGAGGTGCAATTGCCGATAGAGATTTTATCCGGAAGAGTTCGAATTCAACAGGGAATCGTGAAGACCAAGGCTTAGCAGCGTAAATTTATCTATTAGTTAGAGTTAGTTAGAATTTATCTCTAAGGGAGTTAGAGTCCGAACGAGACTTGTTTGTTTTTTTTATCTATTAGAAACATTGTGTCATGTTAGAGATAGAGTTTGTTATTTCTTTTTATCTATTAGGAGTCGTGTTCGATATAGACTAGCATCCACCGGAGGGTATAAATATGTATGCTCGGGGTCATTATAAACTATCTACAATCAGATCAATCAAATTTCGGTGCATCGCCACCCTCTTGTCCAAGGTTTTCAACTCCGGCGGAACTTGGCACTTAACGCGGGGCTGCATCGCTTCGATCTCCAGCGGAGGGGTAAGTCCTACGTTCCGCCGGGCCATGGTAAGCGCATCGGCTAGAGTAGGACTGTCTCGGTTGGGTCCGATCTTCTAATCTGGTTGTGCGATTACTAGTTTTCGCATTAGTTTCAGCTTGAGTTACTTCCGTATCTGGAGTTGATCTGGTCGACCACTTTGGGCGATCTATGTTGGTTTGATATTTGCTATTTGATATATTCAATCTAGTACTTTCTCGGTTCGGTCCGATCTAGTAGATTACGTTTATCAGATGGTTTATATAAGATTTCATCATTTTATCAGAGTACCAGCCGATAAGTTATCAGTCATCGGCTCATTGGCTTGATAGCAATCTAGATCGGTTTAGTATATAGCTTGACATTGCTAGGCGTAATTTTGAACTGTCTCGGTTGGGTCGATCTTCTATGTTTATTCTCAGCAATCTGGGCTAGATATTTTATAGATTTTGGTTGTTTGTCCGTCGTCTATAGCCGATGATTCTTGCCGATCTACATGCTTATCATATTCACATCAATAGAGTAGCCGATCATTTTACTGTGTTATTTTTACACCAATCGGCTTGATTTATTTAGATCAGCAGTTATTTATGTTGCATCGGCTTATGAGAATTACATGCAAGTTGAGTTTAGCCGATGATTTTTGCCGATCTACATGTTCATTATATTTACATCAATAGAGTGGCCGATTGCTCTACTACATTATTTTTATACCAATCGGCTTAATTTATTTAGATTGATAGTTATTTATATTGCATTGGCTTATGAGGATTACATGCAAATTGGTTTTAGCCGATCATAACACATGATTCATTGTTTATTCTAAGTAATTCATAGGTTTATTTATTAACCTTATCGATCTTCATGTTTCCTATAATTATATCGTGCTCGACTACATAATGTCTTGGTTAAGTTCATCTATGTATGTTTGATTCGATCTGGTTATAGAAGCTTGTCCGATCGACTAAGATTAATAAGTAACTTGGCGGATTACGCTGGTCTAATTTTTATTTCAAGTCTACTTCTATCAAGTTTCTAGCCGATCTAAGCTTTTTATGACCAATCGTTTGTCCTATTGGCTAAGTACTACTACACCAATATCCGAACGGCTGGATCTTCAGTTACCTATCGGCTCGATAGCCGATTAGCTTGTTTTACCGTTCATCTTGTCAGTTGCACGATCAAACTGACTAGCACGTCCGCGCATTCTAAGATTTAGGTTCTACACTGGAGCTGTCTAAGATTGACTCCCAGGCCTTCGTGTGTGACACGTCAACGTTCACATTTTGACGTCAACAACGACTGGAAGCTAGCATTGAAGGGCCTTGGGAAATCCTCACCCCGAGTAGGCATGTCGGTCCCGGACGCGCAGAGCCGCTTTATTCGGGAAGCGATCACCCTTGTCTTCATCGGCTCAGGCGATTCCTGGGTCGGATCAGCTTAGCCCATGTAGTCAAAGGAGAGATGTACCCGGTCTTTCAAGGACTGGATCTGACGATGGATGAAGTGGATTGCCAAGAAAAGTCTCTTAAATATAAAGAAAAACAGAGATCTAGAGGATAGAATTGGGGTTTGGATGGTGGAGCTCAAGTTTGTAGAAATCAAGCAGACCACGGAAGGAGGACACATGAAAGCTGGATCCTCGCTCAAAGAAGGAGAAGGCAATGATCTCATCGGAGTAGGGGTGGGGAATGGCTCACCTACGGCCGGATGCCACCCCACTACGGCATGCACTGGGATCAGTCGGGCCAATGTCAACAACGCTACATCTCGATTCCCGGCAGTCAACTTCTGCCCCTTGCCGCAAGTGGCAGCTCTTGACCAACGTCTTGCGGAGAAGCCATTGATGAATCAAATCCCAATCTATTCGCGAGGACCGGTGGTGGAGTTTGGTGGCGGGGATGTTGCTGGAGGCAGAAGCGAGGTCGTTGGGAGTGCAGTGGCCTTGGTCTAAAGGGAAGAAATGGTGGCGGGGTTGGAGAGAGAGAGAATCAGTGGGGTCAACGAGCAAGGAGAACGGAAAGACGAAGGGTTTAAGGTGAAGATAAATAGGTTGTGCCCCTTCGGCTTCATTGGCCCAATGGTCAGAAATGATTTGTGGCCCAATAGCTAACAACAGTTCACCAAGAGTAACGACTAAGTGTTACGGTGTCCCTCAATGGGTCTAACAAGCCGGAGATTAATCGACAAGACCAGTGCTGACATAGTCTATACCATGCTATATTTGGAACGTTACGGATTTATGGTTAACTTAACGGTAACATAAATTTCGTAACTTCCTATAAAATTGGGAATCAACAGTGCGCCTGTATAATGCTCGTGACCGTTTTACAGAGGGACTGCTTGATAATGCCCAAGGCACTTAAATGTGCTACACAACCTGTGCCTAAATATTGAGTAAACATGAATCAGTATTAACTACTCGGCTGTAATGGTTAAGCTATTCAGTGTAACCTACCCCACAAGCAAGACATAATTCTAATTATATGTTTGGGGATACACGTCAAATAGTCATCTCCAAATTACTCGGGTTCAAATCGCTCAAAGAGAGCAACCAGAGCTAGGTACCACTCGGGTCTAGAAGCACTCGGAACAGTGTTGCGCGAGTCAGGAATCTCAAAAATTTGAGGACGCCTTTGGTAACAGTTCATAGAAGACTTTATGTTTAATTATTACGCATTTAAGCATAGATTCAGGACTACAACTAAATTTTTAGACAGTCTTGAATAGACTCTATGGTTAATTGTTACGCATTTAAGCATAGAGTTGGGGGCTACATATAATAGTCGCCTCTCCAATCATCACGGAGCACTCGGGATCACTCGAGAAGCACTCGGACTATGTCGAGTATACTGCGTGAAAATATGCTTGATGATCTACAATCTACACGAACGATTTACGTGGCTTTGTACGACTCCGGAGGCTGCTGTGGGATACCTATATTAGGGGTATGGTCATAGGGGTATCGAATAGGAAACAATAATACATGAATTGGATCGGTTAGGAGTTTGGTAATTATCGGATCGCATACCGCATGTACCGGACCTGACCGTATCCATAGGATAGATCTTAGTCTTATCATATTAGGAATCTACCATATCTGTAAGCCCTACCTACCACTATATAAGTTGGTACGGGGCACCCCTTAGGGGACAAGCAATCGTACATCATTAGATATAATTTCAGCAAGACTAGTGTATTATCTCGCCAGTTGAAAGACTGAACCTAGATAAACCTTTGCCTTCATCCTAACCATTGACTTCACCGCCTTTTAGCCACACTATAGTATGTTTGCCGACCTAGATCGTCGGCAATGATCTTTTATTTAATTGCATTATGTTAATTCCTATTCGTTAGATTTTATCATATAGCTTGTTTTCTTCCACCTAGAATAGAAATATACATGTTGTTGCATAATAATTTCTCATTTCACTTCATGTTCTCTATTCTTATGTTAAAATTGTGTCTAAATTTGAAGTGCATAGAAGTTTAAAAATATGATCTTTATCATGTATCTTGTTTTCCTTTTTTACTTTATTGTACATTGTGAATGAATGGCATGTGCTTATTAATATCTTTATATATATGGTTTGAATCACTCATCTATGAATCTGTATTTTTTTAATGAGTTCGTAGTATCAATTTTGTTTTACTTTCTCCTTGGCCTAATATGTGCATTTATTATTTTGAGCTTTTTTATAATTCATAGGAGTAACTAGATGTATTTTCTAATGTAAAAATATGTAACTTTAGGTTCTTTCTTAAGAACTATAAAAATTCTACTACTATGTGGTTTTAGTGCTTGCAACCTTCATTAATAAAGTTCATCTTTTCTATTTTATATAGATGGTTCGCCACGACGTCATTACATATTGGTATGAAGTAAAATCAGTTGAGACCGTCAATCCTTTCGGGGATAAAGAGGAAAGTTTCTTCAGAAGATACTGCATTGCGCGTGCCCATCGCCCAGATGTAACTCTTCCGTGCCATATCTGTCTGAAGAAGAAACCAGATGAATCACTGGTGTTTATCAAGAGCAGCAAGGTAAATTACATTATTAGAAAGTATTCTGTTATGTTAAACAGGTGAATTAATAATAGATTAGTGGCCATATTTTTTAACCTTATAAAATATGCAATCTAGTATATAACAATTAATTAATTATTTTTAACCTTGAAATAATGATGACAAATCATTAGTCTATTCATCTGTTCAACACTGGAGAACAAATGACTTAGAAATGCTAAAATATGTCTCTTATGAGCTAGTCTTAGAATGTTTGGAATGCCACATCTGGGCAAATTTTATAGAAATTTAAAACATATTGTGCTTGGATGGTTCATAGAAATATAATTATAGGAATTTGATGGAATTAAAAGAGATGAGAGATTAAGAGAGAACATGCACTGTACTTCTCAAAGGAAAAATGAAATGAGGCTTGAGCTTGGTAATATTTTGAAAATAAAATGGTGTGTAGGATAGTAATCCGTGGAAATTTGATATGCTAAAACTGTTTGTTCTAAACAATACATTTAGCAAAAAAAAAATTCTATGGTTTGGAATAGTTTAAAATTTCATCAATCCAAAGAAGCCTAAAGCGTGTTGTTTTGTAGATATAATATCACTCATTTTCATTCTTACAAATTGTGTAGCTCAAGCACCACTGTCGCCGACGTCATCCTCGTTTTGAATTTAAGTGTGAGTATACCAATTGTGACGTATACTTTGAGAATGCCGCTGACAAGGGACGGCACACGCACTATGTCCATCAGAAGTCACACGGTAAGTCATGATTATAATTGCAGTATTCTGCTTATGTTTGGTGGACTTATAATTGCACACTCATTTGTTTTATCTCTTTGCAGCTTGGTGGTGGAGCTTTTGAGGGTGCTTTTACATAAAGCGATATAAGTAATTCTAGATGTAGATACTCTTCTTGTCTAGCAAACTAAGCATGAACCAGGTACGGTGCAGAACTTCAAAATGACATGCCACTGTTGGCCTATTGCGATCAGCCATGGTGCCAAAATCCCTGCCTGCACCTTTGGCTATATTCCGCTTTCTAGTTTTTCATGGGATTGGGAATTGGTTACTAGTGAAGTAGAGCTGACCCCAGCGTCAGGAGGTAAATGACCTGTTGATTTGGCCAATGAACTGTCAACACCAAACAAAGCAGTGTGTGACGACACATTCTTCAGTTGTTCTGATACTACAAAAAAAAAAAAGTAGTATATTCCTATACTTAGTTCTGGGATGTCTTTCCAGTGCTTACATATGCTCAATCATCGCTTATGCAAAACCATGACGAAAACATAGTGTCGAGCATGCATGCTCAAGCCCATCCGCACAAAGTATGCATGTCCAAACCCATCTGCACATTTAATTTCCGTAAGTAAACTTAAGATTTCACCAGTGAAATGCTAACGGTCTAGTGCTATGCAAACAAAAACATAGCGCACCATTACAAGGAAAATCTTAGACATTGGTCAATAGAGAACTGTACCATTCAAAGTACAACATGTAATGTTTCAAAAATATATAGTCATCTGTTTCCAAGATTTAAGCACATCAAATCATATATTTAAGCACATCAACGGTTCTGATTTCTAACATGGAAAAGGAAAGAGGGCAAGAAATTCCACTTAAAATCAGTCCTGCAACAGCATAATCAGAAGCAATTTTGTGAGGTCATCTCCATTGCGTCCTCTAAGAACTTTCAGGCATCCATATATGCACAGAAGAAAATTCACCAATTGCAGTTTTAGATGCAAGCATATGTAATCACTCTGTTTTCTACGGCCCATGTAGATCCAATTACGATCCTCTGCCATCCTGCCAGTTAAATAAAACCATTAAACATTAGAAAGTCCAGCATAAAAAAATTTAGGAGCTGTTGGTTTTCCCTATTCATACACGAACGAATTTTCTATTAGGATGACATTCTAGGTGCCGACGTGTACAACTGTAAACACTTTCAGGTGATCAGACATAATTGATAGGAAAATCAGTAAAAACCAACAATTTTTATGTCCATAAAAGCAGAAAAGAAAATTCAAAAACTCGGTTCATTTAATGATGGAGGACACCCACCGTTCAACAGGGAATTCAACAGAGATCTTCTCATATTTATAACCTGGCAAGAATAGAAGATAAATGTTAGATGTGAAAATGAATCTTGGTAGAATGAATAACAAAATTAAGTGCTAGTTATTGCAAACTTGATAAAGACTATTGCAAATTTGAAAAAAATACAATTGGTATGTTTTATAAACAAACTTTTACATACGAGTTTTTCATATTGTGTAGCTCTCGGTCCTACCGCATACGCATCCCGCAACAATCGCCTCTCCCCACGTGCTCGCTAACCACCGCCATGCAACCGCGGGCCACAATCCCTGTATTGCCGCCGCCAACCACCTCCCCACCCTTCGTGCGCCACAGCCATGCCCGCCTCCCTATAAATACCCTCCCCCGGTCGCCGTTAGCTTCCCCTTCATCCGCTCACGCCGCCGCTCCCGTGCTACCGCTTCGCCGTCGCTCGGATGTCGCGGAGCCGCCTCGCGCCGCCACCGAGCGATTCTTCGCCACCTCCTTGTCGTCACCGGGACGCCGCCGTCTTCCTTCCTTGCTTCCCCTCTCTCCTCTCTTCCTCCCAGCCCGCGCCCATACGTCGACACCGTCGCTGCGCCGCCGTCGGTCTTCGTCGCCGCCGCCGTTGGGCCAACCCAAGGTCACCGCCTCTGTCTCCTGCTCTTCCCCCTTTCTCCTCCCTCCGCCTCCGCTTCCCTAGCCTTCCTCTCCTTGCCGCCGTCCCACTCAGCAGCTGTCACGCCCCAAGTTTCTATCCCAAGCCAAAATTCAATAAAGAAATTGTTAATTAATAACTGGTCTAATAAAGCTTAGGAGAAATACCCCTTTAAAGAGCTATTTTAATTTAAACAAATCGAAGCCCGCTAAATCATTCACTGGAGTTAAAGTTGAAATTCAAATTATAAAATTTGCCCCAAAAATTTAATTTAAAATTTTGGCTAGTTGAGGCTCCCTTTTTCCTTTTCTCTTTTTCCTCTTTTTTTTTCTCATTCTTTCTTCTTCCCTTTCCTTCTTTTCTTCCCCGGGCCGGCCCAGCTGCTCGCCCGCGCCGCGCCTCCCTCCGCTCCCACGCCACTGCCAGGTGGGCCCCACCTGTCAGGCCGCCCTTCCTCGAGTCCGGCTCGGCGCCGCCGCCGCTGATGCCGCCACCAGCCGCGATTTGTACCACCGCTTTCCAAACACGCGCCACCTTCTATCCCGGCGACACCTTCCAAGCTCTAGTCTCCATTTTAGTCCATTCAAATTTCATTAAATCTAGAAAAATGCCAAGAATCCATTAAAAATAGTTTCTTTTACTGTTTTAGTATAGTTTATGCCTGTTTATTTTTGTACTTTGTCGTATAGATTCGAACCCCGCCGAAGCTCCTGTTTACTTCAAGATCGTCACGGAAATCCCTCCAGAAGCTGAGCAAGGCAAGTGGCTCTCCTTTTGACCATATTGATCCTAGTTATTGTCAAATTCTCGCTTATTCAATTAAAACATGCATTATCTATTTACGGTATTTTCTGTACTTTACTTTATGTTATTTTCTAGGTTCAACCTATTGTTTTATGTCATTGTTTATCCACACTTTAATCCTGTTGTACCAAGGGTAACTGAAGTAGTGTTAGGTCTAGGCCATGCTTAGACTTGCTTAGAACAAGTAGCACATGGGAATCTGAAATCACCTTTAGACTGATTTTAGCTAATAATCATCCATTACATGTTAGGGTTAATATCAACTAAAATACTATTATTGGTGGGTCGTGAGTGCATGGTTTTGAGAGTTGCACCCATGACAATTAAGGACCGGTTCACGGGAAACCCTGGAAGTAATCTAGTGCTAACCACATGCCGAAATGGGTAAGGTGGGATTTGAAGCATGGCTTCGAGCTATTTAACGTACCCAGACAAGGGTGGGCATGGTGGAGTATGGATGGGAGTCGTGGTGTAACGATGGCATATGTTGCTTTCGGATTCACCAAGGCACAAGAGGGGACTGCCCGACTTGGTTTAAAGTAGGGGGTGAAACCTGAATTGCGGTGCGATTAAATAGGGAGAGTTATGTGACGGGTCCTATCATGGTCTCCTATCCGGGTATGTCATGGTGACATGTCGGCGCACGTTCAAGTGTAGTGGAGTCGTGTCTTGTGGGTAAAGTTGTACACATCTGCAGAGTATAATCTATTCGAATAGCCGTGCCCACGGTCGTGGGCAGACTCCTAGATTCACTATGATTAGTTGAACCATTAATATCCTGGGTAAACTGGCTTTCGCTTGGGCCTACTGCAACGTGGTGTAATATTGAGTAGGGGTTGGGCCTGTTGCAACGTGGTGTAACGTTGAACAACATGTTGATGCTTTATTTAATTACTTTATTTAACTGTTTCATTTATCTAAATTCTATATTACTTAAATCTCTATTTTACCTAAATTGCTGCTTTGGTGCAACTAACCCTAGCATATCCTTGTGTTTACCTGCATACATTTATTACTCCCTTTCCGTGCTACTTGTTGAGTACGTGGATGTACTCAGCCATGCGTTTTCCCCTTAAGAAGTTGAGTACCGTTCATATGGAGGCGATTCTGAGGTTTAAGGCATGTCTGCCGTAGAGGTGTTGCCTATTCAGATGTTGGTGTAGTAGCGCTTAGCCGATAGGCTGAGCAATCGGTTGTAAAAAGCTTGGATCGGCTATAAACTTGATAGAAATAAACTTGAATTAAATATTAGACCAACGTAATCCACCAAGTTACTTATTAGTCTTAGTCGATCAGACGAGCCCCTATAACCAGATGGAACCAAACATAAATAGATCAGACTTAACCAAGACAGTATCCAGTCGAGCACGATATAATTATAGAAAACATGAAGATCGATATGGCCAATAAATAAACCGATGAATTACATGGAATAAATAATGAATCATGTGTTGTGATCCGCTAACCCCAACTTGCATATAATTCTCATAAGCCGATGCAACATAAATAACTGTCGATCTAAATAAATCAAGTCGATTGGTGAAAAAATAACAAAGTAAGATGATCGACTACTCTATTGATGTGAATATGATAAGCATGTAGATTGGCAAAAATCATCGGCTATAGATGACGGACAAACAACCAAGATTTATAAACTATCTAGCCCAGATTGCTAAGAATAATCATAGAAAATCGGACCCAACTGAGACAGTTCAAGATTACGCCTAGCAATATCAGGCAAGATACTAAACAGATCTAGATTGCTATCAAGCCAATGAGCCGATGACTGATAACTTATCAGCTTGTACTCCGATAAAATGATGAAAAAAATACATCGATCTTATATAAACCATCTGATATACGCAATCTACTAGATCGGACCAAACCGAGAAAGTACTAGATTGAATATATCAAATAGCAAATATCAAACCAACATAGATCACCCAAAGTGGTCGACCAGATCAACTCTAGATGCAGAAGTAACTCAAGCTGAAACCGATGCAAAAACTAGTAATCACACAACTAGATTAGAAGATCGGACCCAACTGAGACAGTCCTACTCTAGCCGATGGGATTACCGTGGCCCGGTGGAACGTACGACTTATCCCTCCACCGGAGATCGATTCGTTGCAGCCCCGCGTCAGGTGCCAAGTTCCGCCGGTCTTGAAACCTCGATGAAGACGGTGGCGATGCGCCGAGAGTAATTGATCTAATTGATGTGTAGATGATTTATAATGACCCTGGGCATACACATTTATACCCTCGGATGGAGGCTAGGCCATGTTGGACACGACATACAACTCCTAATATATATAAAGAAATAACAAACTCCTATTTAGACTCTATCTCTAACACACAAGTCCCGATTGGACTTAACTCTCTTAGAGATAAAAGGAAAAATCTAAACTACCTCTAACTAATAGATAAAATTAAATTTCCCGGACTCTGATTATTCCCGAATCTATCTATAACATTCTAGGCCCAATCGGACTCTATTTCTTATCCGATCCATACTCCATCGGCCGAATCCGAGTCATATTTCGTCTGATCTTCTATCCGATTGCCCTGTTTCCTATCCAATTCGGTATTTAATCACAGTTTAATCTCCTACATCAATTATCCAAATTCTAGCATTAACACGGGCGCGGCGGGGGAAGAGGCGGCAGCGGTTGCAGTGGAGGACTCTGGCTCGGCGGTGGCTCGGACTCGGCCAGCCGCAAGGAGGGGAAAAGGACTTCGGCGCATGTGGCGGGAGAAGGATGGAGGATTGGCTGGCTCGGCTGGACCAGCCCGGGAGGGGGAGGAGAGCGCGCGAGGAGGGAACAGAGGTGGGCCGACCCGAGGGGAAAGGAAGGGAAAGGGAAAAAAAAGAGAAAAAGAAAAGGAAAAGGGGAATTGGGCTGTGGCCCAAACCCAGAAAAAGAAAAGAAAAAGAAAAGAAAGAGGGGAAAAAGGAAAAGGAAAAGGAAAGCCTCACCTTTTGCCGGGGTTTTAAATTAATTTTTGGGACAAAATTTTATAATTTATAATTTGAGTTTAAATCCAGTTAATGATTTAGGGACTTCGATTTATTTAAATTAATTCTTTTAGAGATATTTTTCTTGAGTTAATTAAGTCATTTGTTTATTGGCGATTTTTTTTAAAATTTAGGCTTGGAATAGAAACTCTGGGTGTGACAGGGGCGGTGGCTCTGTTGGTTTTCTATTTAGTTCGAAACTGGAAGTGAAGTCTCTAATCTCCTTGCTGTTCTGGGAGTGTCAGTACCTTTTTTAGACCGATAACCCCGATATACGGTACGGTACGGTTCCAGCTCTCCGTCGTAGAAGGAGAGCTCGTAGCTGCGGAGCTCGCCGGCGTCGTCGAGGATCGGGCGCACCTGCTCCAGCGTGGCGACGGGCGGCAGCTCGATCTGCTCGCGAGTGGCCGGGTTGAGGAGGTGCAGCTCCGACCGGGCGTCGGCGGTGACGAGCCACCCGCGCGACGAGCCCGCGATCGTGCGTTCCGTGATGTGGCCACCTCTCGTACACACTCGATGTCTCGTAACTTATGATAATGTTGATGTCAAAATGTGATCCGATGACGTGTCACACATAAAGTCATGTGAGTCATTTATGTCTTATAACACTCTAGTGCAGGATCAAAATTCTTAGAATGCGTGGACGTGTCAGTCAGTTTAATCTTGTAACTGATAAGATAAAGAATAAAACAAGCCGATCGGCTATCGAGCCGATAGGTAACAAAATATCCAGCCGATCGGATATTGATGTAGCAGCGTTTATCCGATAGACGAGACAATCGGCTATTGAAAGCATGGATCGGCTGGAAACTTGATAGAAATAGACTTGAATAATTAAATAAACAATGCATGCTTTGCTGCGATCGCCTAAATCCAATTTGTGTGTAATCCTCACAAGCCGATACTACACAAAATAAATACTGATCTAAGTAAATCAAGCTGATTGGCGTAAAAATAATGCAGTAAGATAATCGACTCCTCTGTTGATATAAATATGATGAAAATATAGATCGCTTCCCCCATCAACTTCTGCTGTCTCGTGTTTCCTCCTAAATGTTTACCGTAAACTTTTTATACCTTTCAAAGACTGTAAAATTTCTCATTAAAAAAAGTAAAATCTCCATCAATCTACTCCTAAATTTCCTTGAAAAGTTGCTGGCTAGCTACTCGATGTTACTAAATTTAAGCATGTTTAATTATATCAAAACATGTTCTTATATATAGGGGTAGAGTGCTCATAGCAATTAGTGACCGTATATACGTACCAGTACGACTGTACATGCATGCATTCTTCTGAGTGAAATCATAGGAGGGAGGGGTATATGCATGTCCTCTCTCCTGGTAACTTGTAGAAGTACTTTTTAATTCATTAATTATGTACTTGTTAATTCCCGGCCAGTACAGTATGCAATGCATTCATGATCAGCTAATTAATACGGAGTACTACGTACCAGCATGCATGCATGCACTATACTACAGTGCTCCATCTAATGTTTGGATGCTTATTATAAATAGTAAACGTAGACTATTAATAAAACTCATCTGTAATTTTGGAATTATTTATGAGACGAATCTATTGAGCCCAATTAATTTATGATTAGCCTATGTGATGCTACAGTAAACATGCTCTAATTATGGATTAATTAGGCTTAAAAAAATCGTCTCGTGGATTACCACTCATTTATAAAATTAGTTTTTTATTAGTCTATGTTTAATACTTTAAATGAGTATCCAAACATCCGATGTGATATGAGGCTAAAAAGTTTAGCTACATCTAAACAACCCCATGTATCACTGCTATGAGCTAGCATAATTTTGTTTAGTTGTTAACTATATACCTGTACGGCTGTACGGCTCGAACTAACTATGTTTATTTACTACCTTTGTTCTAAAATAAGATCATTTTTTAGTTTTTTAATACAATATTTTGACTCTTCGTTTTATTTGAAATTTTTTTCTAATTAATATTTTTATTCTTACTAGATAATAAAACATGAATAGTACTTTATGTGTGACTAATTTTAAAGTTTTTTATAAATTTTTCAAATATGACGAACAGTCAAACATTGGACACGGAAAAACGAAAAATGGAGATATTATGGGACAGATGTAGCAGTTAATTTGAGTACTCGTCATCAAGTTACTCACTTCGATACCGTTAACTTTTTTTATGTTTGGTCAATCATCTTATTAAAAACTATATTATATCATTATTAATTAGTTTATTATGATTTGATTTATTATTAAAATTTTGCCAACGTTCAAAAGAAAAAAAGAACATATCATACAAACTTTTCTACGTGCTCATATAGTCATCAAAGCTGCTAGTTAGACCAATTAATTTTGTTATAAATGTATTTGGTTTAATAGGTATGTTTTTCTAAAGACAATGGGTCAGTTCACAAATGCTGTACGTTAGTTAACTGGTGCATGTAAAACGAAAAAAAACCATTAACATATAATTAATTAAATATTAGCTATTGCAAACTAAAAAAATGATTAGATATGATTTTTATGCAACTTTCATATAATTTTTTTAAAAAAAATGTATCGTTTAATAGTCCAAAACGTATGCTTATAAAAAAAGAGAAAAAAATAGCGAACATCGAGGTTTGCAAACGCATGTAATAATATGTATGTTAATGCCAATAGATAGAAAAAGGAAATCTGACCGAAGAAAATCCGACTACCATAGTTGATACTAGCTAGGAATGCTCGCATGGTTTGCCAACAAATATCAAACTAATAAGAACTAATTAAATATCTTTTTCTCGTTCCCAAAAATTCTAAGACCTGTGCAACATGAAATTGGTGGCTACACCGTCCTGCTGAAAGGTGTGGACAATAACCAACAACAATGGGCTGACAACATCCAGCTAAAATGTGATATTGCAGCTGTGGCTTAATTGATCGATCCTCCGAGAATGGTCAGAACTTCCAAAGACGCAAAAGGAAGGTTAAATTGACTGCTCGGGCCGCGTTTGATATATGGGGTGGTAAGTTAGTACATGATTAATTAATTATTAATTATTAAAAAAATAGATTAATATGAACTTTTAAAACAACTTTTCTATATAAAATTTTTGCAAAAAATACACAGTTTAACAGTTTGAGAAGTGTGCGCGTGGAAAACAAGCAGGGCAAGTTAACTAACCAGCACAGCTAACGCGGCCTTGGTGATTTTGGTAGCCTGGCAACTCTTGAAAAAGATTATTTTTTTGTGCGTTTGACAACATATACTCATATATGTAACCGAGAGCGATGAGACATGCACGTAACTTAGTAACCAGGCATGTCATGGTGGAATATACCTTGAAGGAACCCTTTTAAAATCAGCGACGACTTTACAAAACCGAATATGGCTAGACTATGAACTTCTCTCAACAGCATAAAGCACGAACAGCCGTCTAGTCTGCTCGAGAGGTAGATCGATCCGTCAGTGAAAACTTGTCATAAAATTACTTTGGAATTTAACTAGTGTATATATAGGGCTTACAAAAATCATTTGTTTTTGCAGTTCCTGTTTTCTTTTTTCTCTCTGTACGTACGTCATCACTGCGTGTCAAAGGGCCGATCGAGTGCCTAATTAAGCTAGCTAGCTGCATTAATTATTATTCTCTCTCTGATATATTTCTCAATTATAACAGATGACAATGAATTAATGATATAACTATATATACTACGTACAGTGCGTGGTAACACGTACGTACGTACGCGTACCACCGTATATATGTACGTCCACGTACGCTTCTTCACGTGCCAAGCCTGCCTGCCAATACATGCACTGTAAACCGATCGAGCATGCAATTAATAAAATACTAGGCAGCTTTAATTAGTACGTGGAGGAGGGCGGATTCAATGTAAGGCGCGCGTGGCTAAGCGATTTCTCATTCACCACACCATCATCTGGTGTCTGCCCCGCTGGTCGTGCGTAGTTACGGCCAATTTAGAGAAAATTGAGAGATGCACCACGTACATATGCAATTTAATACGTGGGTTAAAATCAATTTTATATTAACAATTCTGCAGTTTTTAGTACTATATAAATTAAGATCAAGTACGTTAAAAATACTTATGAAAATAAAGATAATAATTGATACCCCCGTTTCGTATTGTAAGATTTTCTAGCCTTGTCTAAATTCATTAATTGATGATGCATATAATTTATATATATGTCTAGATTCATTAGTATCCACATGAATTTAGACAAGGCTAGATAGTCTTATATTGTGAAACAGAGGAGGTATTTGTTAGTGCAGTGAAAATATAATTAATACTGATTGATAGTATTTTTTTACGCGAAGTGGTATCAAGGTACCTAATTGCTAAAACATTGAAAAAAAACAGATAGGAGGTTGGAGGAAAAATCAAGTTGCATATCATAATTGGGTGAACAAAAGCTATGAAGAATGAAACATTGAATATTTTACATTGGATAACTAATTATCCAAAGTAAAATCTACATTGACATTTATTAGTAACTAATTATATGGCAAAAAGAGAAACATTATTCAATAGGCTCGGCAAGTGCCATACCTTGCCTATGTGGTCCTCCACCACTGGGCAGCTTGGTTTCCTTTTCTTGTGGGAGAAAATATTTGATTTATGCTATCTCTTCTTAGAACAAATACGATTTGTGTGGTATTCCCCCATTCTATATTGCATTGTCTTTTTTGTCATTCTTATTAGATTCATCCATTGATTTATGTATATGGCTTATATATGTGTCTAGATTTATTAGCATCAATATAAATCTGAGTAAGACTAGAAAGTCTTACATTATAAAAAGGAGGGAGTAATGCATCTCTTAGCACAAATATATAACAACCCTACAAGAAATGTATCTTCTTTAAACATGTAGTAAAGTATATGTAATATATACTTTAAAAGAACACAAGTTTTGCTATAGGACACATAAATTTTGTGTAATTTTTAGAAGAACACCATAATCATTAACCATGATTTTATTATTTCAAGTCTAGTTGGAGAGAGAAAATTTTCAAAAAAAAAAGAAAAATGTTAGTTATGGAAGATTGAGAGGTGCATAATCTGTAACTGGAAAAAACTGAAAATTTAAAAGATAAATGAAATTTCAGATTATTCAAATTTGGAAAAGATTGAAAAGATACTCGTGGTGCCACACGAGAGTTTTGAAGCATATTAGGGTAGATATATGTTTGGTTTGACCAAACCAAGCGAAGTAACACATGCTGGTCCAAGGGGAAAATCCATAACACAGTAAATCCTCCAATTGAGTGTACTATAGCAAAATTTTCCTTAAAAGAATGCACTGCTTGTGACACTGCCTACGATTTTTGCAAATTACTCCTTAGAATTCTTAATATCAAGAAACCATAAATATAATTGGATATCACATATAAAATCAAATTAAGGTGAATACTTTCCAATAGAAAAAAATATAGTACCACTATCAAGAAGTGAGATCCCGACTATAGTATTCAAGGCACATATGGTTTTTTGGTGACAAATGATGGTGTGTAGGAAAAAAAGAGAAAAAAGAGAAATACCAAGATTTATACTAGTTCAGGCCTCCAAATCGGTATCTTTCTTGTTCTGTCTCTTCCTTGGCAGTCACCCCCCCTTCTTTTCAATCGCCCATACTCTTTTTTTAAAGCCTAGCAAGATTGTTTCTATTCCACTCACCTACTCACCCTCAGTAGACCAACTTGGGTCTGAACTATGATTCAGATCAAGTCTTACCGAAATTGGTTTTCTTTTCGTGCCATTTTTCGCTTAGAATTTTTTCTCCTTTATGTCCTTTTCTCAATTTCTTCGATAGCGTCTTCAGCCATAATTTAGTTTATATAGACTATGGATGGTTGAATCACACTAAGTATAATTAATGTGTGTGGAGTTTCTAGTCTGGCCTAACAATTAATCTTAGCTTGAAGATGAAAACTATAGTCAACGACTATAGTCAATGGCTAAAGTCTATATCTTCCCGACAACTAGCTTAATGTGTGGCTTGGATAGTTAAGTCTTGATTTGATGCACTCCCCACTTGGTAGGCCTTGGTATTTATACCGTGGGTGACCCTTTCTCCAAATAGAATTCTGGGCACCCTTCCTTGATATGGGCAAAGTAGTCTCCATCGTACCCGAATCAAACTATTGTGCACCTTCCAATTCCAGGATAACCTTCTATCCCAGCTTGTGTCCATATCCGTATCACATTATTCACTTCCCTTATAACCTTAGATACATGGTATTCCCAACAACTGTACATGTGATAGTAAGGTATGCCATATCTATTACTTTGATAAATATTTTTATGAAAAATATTTTTTATTTATCTTAGACAATATTATAATATCTTTTATTAATAGAAAATAATGGGTATTCATCTTGTTCCAAAATAAAATGGTCAAGAAGAAACTACCATATTACAACATTTGACAATTCCAAGGAAAAAAAACAATACTTTTATTAATTTGGACACCAAAAGAAAACAAGATTACACTACATATCTATATATGGAAAAATCTCACTTTATAACTTAAAATTTCCCAAAACTTAAAACTACAAAGCAAATATTATTCAACATTCAGTTTTTTTTAAGCTGTTCTCCCCTCAACCAAATTAACTAACGCCTTGTTTTGTGAGAGCTGGACTACATATATAGCTACCAAGTCTTCATAATCTGAGTCAAAATCTGCAGTGTGTGTAGAGTTTCTGGGAAGCAAAGACAAATGGCTTCTTTAGTTTGCAAAAATTTTTTTGCAAAAACATCAAATCAAGTTTTTGAACACACATTTAAAGTATTAAACGTAGTCTAATTACAAAACAAATTTTAGATTCCACCTGGAAACCGCGAGACGAATCTTTTGAGTCTAATTAATCCATCATTAGCACATGTTGGTTACCGTAGCACTTATGGTTAATCACTCCTAATTAGGCTTAAAATATTCATCTCATGATTTTCTCCATAACTATGTAATTAGTTTTAATATTTATGTATGTTTAATGTTTCATTTAGATGTTCAAAGATTTGATGTGATGTTTTTAGAAAAAGTTTTTGGGAACTTAAACATGACCAAAGTGGTGGTTCCATCCTGCAGGGGTCTATAATTGACAACATATTGTTTGAAAAGGTCTATAATTGACTTCTGGGTTCTAGTAAAAGTTCAAACGTTCACAAGATTAAACGATGGACTATTTCAATCATCATGCACATATATCTAAGATAGGGATTAGTAGCTAGGTTACACAGACATGAATGGGCAGCAGTAGACACACACAGTGGTCCAAAGCAGTGCAACTCCCCATCTGCACGGTGCCAAAAGGCCCCATGCAAATAAATGTCACAATTCGAAGTGGCAATGGCATGCATGTAGCATATATCATGGTAGCTCCAGTACTGCAAACGCACAGTGACACACACAGTGAGACTGTGAGAGTGAGAAAGAGCCTAGAGACCGGACAAAACATTTAAATGCACACAGGGATGTTACACAGGGACATGCATGCATTTGTCACCTTTTTATTTCCTGCACTTTTTTTTGCCCTTCTTTTAACGAAAATATTTTTTTTGCCCTCTCCTTTGTCAGATAGCAAAAGGGCCGACAAAGTAAGCATTGTGTGAATGACATCGTTTGTGGGGCAGACATGGACCACTGTGCTGCTGAATGATTTTGCAATCCATTGCTTTATGATTGGGGCTGTTTCTTTCTTATTAATTTCTCTCTCTATCTCTATCTATATTTTTTCCTTTTTTTCTCCCTCTGCTGGCTGTGTAGTACTACTACTGTTTCAGTGTATTTTGTTTTCTTGGAACAGTTTTATACCATTGTTGCCTGGAAACAATGTCTGTACTAAGTTATATTCTTTCTTGCAAGTATTGTGTTACTGTAACTCGTTTGGTATGGACAGCACATAGTTGTCCACATGGTCCTGCCTGGAATTCTTTTATTAAATAAACCTTTTTAGCAAGTAATTTTATTATTAAACTAGCGGAAATTTTTTTTCAAAACTGAATCTTTTGACCACGTCAGTGTTAGTGGCATGGCAAGACAACACTGTCACGCCGCCTGATCGGCATGCATGGTAGCATTGTTAGTGGCGTGGCAAGACAATGCTGTCACGCCACCGACAATGGCGTGGCAAACCGTTTTCTTACGCCAATGTTGGTGGCGTGGTCAAAACGTTCATAGGGTAAAAATATTTTCTCGGAGATTTAGTAATAAAATTATTTATTAAAAAGGTTTAAAAAATAAAAAAAATTCTCCTGCCTGCTGCCTTCAACATCAGTGATTTTATCTTAGTGTAAATGTATGAAATAAACTCATCGATCATCCTTTCTTTTCCTCTCTGCTAGCTGGGTTCTCGCATGTTATTTTGGTGTGAGTTCTTTGGAACAGTTTTATACTATTGTATTGTACCTAGAAATAGTTAATAATGTACGTACTATATTATATTCTTTCTTACAAGTAATGTGTTACAGTAACTACTTTGTTGCTGATAGCAGAAAGTTGTCGATATGGTCCTGCCTGCCTTCGACATCAACGATTTTTTTTATCTTGGTGTAAAGGTCTAAAGTAACTAATGCATTTTTATCCACAAATTAAAGTCAGTTCGTGGAGTAAAATCTTGTACATTTTAGCCAATATTTCTTTTAGAAAGATGGCAATATTAGCTACAAAACGAATACCTTAGTAAATTCCTAAGATATTAGCTGTAGTGAGTACTCTTTCCTAATTTATTTGAAATACGAATTATATCACAAATATATATTTTTAGGCCGTCTTCGTAATAAAACCCATCTAGCTACCTGATAAAAATAATTATACTGTGGAAGTATTTTTCCTAGGTAAATCAACACGCACAGTCAATCCAGCTACATGACTAAAAATATATTGATGAATTTTTAAAACTTTGATCCCTTGAAAATCCTTTTCAAGGCAAATTAACACATACATGTGATTTTCACACATCAAATCTACATATAAAAAAATTGATGTAATTCTGAAAAGTTTGATCACTTGAAACACGACTGAAATGATGACCTGCTGTGTCATGATGGATGGAGTAACTAGAAGCTTGATAATATATATATAAGAAACCAAATTAATCAAGTGTCCTCACATCATGATCAGCCCACTATAGGCGTTGGATGAACAACCGACATATATCCCTTCAAAACCTCAAACCAGGTCATCATCCCATTTTCTAATATTATATATCCAAGTGGACCTAGCTTATAATACTACCTGTGCGTATTTAACTTATTGATCACACTGTGCATAACAGTATCACAACCTCTAAGATAGTAACACTTACTTGCACAAATTAAACACTAGTTGAAAAATAAACAAAATAAGAACAAATATGTTCACAAAACAATTGATCTGCCCAACTACGTACACATATTCAGGTGGCAAAAATCTACCATTTAGGCTGCGTTATTTTGGGCTTTTATAAGTATGTTTTTCGAACTGTTAAACGGTATATTTTTTGCAAAATGTTTTTATATAAAAGTTTATCATCTCATTTTTGCATAGTAAATTTTAATTTTATATTAGTTAATTTTATCATTTGTATTTATTAAATAACTATAAAAGTTCAGATAAGCTTTCATCTTTTATCAACCAAAAATTGCTAAGATATTGCCTGTCAATTAGTAACAGTTGGATAATGTGTGGCCTATTTTTCATATTATGTGCCACAACAATACAACTAACCTCAAAGAAAATCTCCGGTTGGAGCAAACCACTATAATTAAGGACATAATTAAAGACTAGCACAATAATAGATCTGGGTTAAGCGGCAATAATCAAAGTTGTCGCATGGCTTATTGTTGTACGTAGCTCCTCTCTGGCTTCTAGCTATGTTATGCTCAATTATGATCAACACACATATATCCTTTGGTGATGCAATAATTAACTTCCATTCGATTATTGTATATGCGCCCGGTAACTATATATATATGGATTTACAGTGTTTTCAAATGGGTATCAGAATTCGAACCATAATAAAAGGAATTATGGGTACCACCGCATTAAAGGTGATTTCCAAAGTATGATCAACATATTGGTTTTACTGAAAAAAAAATATTCGCATCATGTATATATATACATCACAAGTAGAATATAATCACTGTCAGGTTAGATATTTTCTTATCCATGTGCAAATGATACATTACACCAGTCACCAAGTTGCAAAGAGGCATATTACAGCTTTCAAGCATCCTAGTCTCTGGTCCCTGTCTCATGTGTGCATGAACAAGCAACTGCACTACTTACACATTGATAGAAAATAAACACAAAAATGTAATGAGAAACTAAGGAAAAAAAAAGAAGAAAAACAAACTGGAAGAGATGGACTATCGTGTTGTTTCGGCAAAACACAAACCACTACTAAATTTTTCTCATCCTTTTTGACTTGTTTCTCATCGCATTGCTGAAATATCGGCGACGCAGGTATGATCGAAGTATTGTCATAATTAAACAGTAGTATGTCTGAATGTGCAATGCAAGGTTCCATGTAGCAAGCAAGCAGGCTTGCTAGTCATGATCTATGCTGTGCCAATTGGGTCTTCCTAGAGTGAACTCAAGGCTAGGGCAGCTCAGTTCATGGCTGGATACTTGCAAGCTGTTTGATCTACAAGGTTCTATGTCCTGATCCAATTGTACAAAAGTATGTGTTAGTGTAGTTTGCTAGGAATAATTATGAGTGAAGTGTACCAGCGGTCCCTAAACTTGTGTGCATGTGTCATTTAGGTCCCTGAACTCTCAAAATGCATTTTTGGGTCCCCAAACTTGTCCAGGTGTGTCATATAGGTCCAATTGGGCTCCGACCGCTCCATTCGCTGACGTGGCATGCCACGGTGACGCCTACATGTTGTTGGGGCCATGTAGATCCCACATGTCAGTATCTCTCTCTCCTCCTTATTCTTTTCTCTTCCTTCTCGTAGGCGTCACCGTGGCATGCCACGTCAGCGGATGAAGTGGTCGGAGCCCGATTGGACCTATATGACACCCCCAGACAAGTTCGGGGACCCAAAAATGCATTTTGAGAGTTCAGGGACCTAGATAACACATGCACACAAATTTAGGGACGACTGGTGCACTTCACTCAATAATTATATTAAAGTAGCTATCTAGGAGCTCAAAAAGAGACAATTAATGGAGCATAATATATGCATATATACCTCAACTGTGACCAAACGTTGAGCATCCATGTTGCACACGCTTGATGAAAGCCATAGATCTCTGAAGAGAAAGAAGTTGGAAAATTGTGTCACTAAAGTCATGAAGACTGTAGTTAATTATAATTAGCAATAATATACATATATACTAACTGCTCTTTCACCTGTATTGTATTATGAACATGAAAATTTGCAGATGAGTAGGGAAATAGACCCAAATGTAAATTACTTATAAATAACGTCTGTAAGTTTTAAACTAAATAAAAAATTGCATATTTCAAATTAAAGCAATTAACCTTGCAAGTACGGACGTAATAACTTAGTAGTATCATTTCCAAACTAAGGACTGTGTAGGCCATGCACTTTAATTTGGTGTCCCAATTAATTAATCCCTACCTATGCTACGCTTTTAATTTGCAACAGTGGTGACTGTACAATTTAATTAGCAATCATGAAAAATGTGTACCTAGCTAGCATATATAGGTCTACTGGTTACAAAGCTCCAGCTCTAGGCAACATGCCATTAAAATGATTTATATGTTGTGTTGGTACAAATGTGTGCATGCAGTACTGTCACAGAGAAGGAAGTTTTACTCTTCGAAATGTAAACCATGCCTATATGCACTTAAATTAATTGCATGCAGGCACAAATGCTGAAATGCACACTAATTAAGGTGCAAATCTCTGGATCGATCGAGAAGCTTGATGAAACCCAATTGCTCTCACTACACATGCATATATTCTACTAGTGTACACTATTGTAATTGTTTATTTTTAAGACAGATATATAAAGTACTTTATAATTGACATTTTAGTTTTTCAAATGGGCTAGATGTTTTTTCCTAGACCACGCGAGGAAGGTCCCTTAATTAATATATTCGGTCCTTTTTGAGCTAGCAGAAATCCCACAGCTGATACTATAATTACATAAAAGCTTAACCAAACATACAAAAATTCATTCACACCAGAAATAATGCCACCGTTGGTAGACATACCAATGTGTGTATTCCAAATACTTTTTTTTAATATTCGTGCATACAAAAAAAAACGAAAAATTGATATTCCAAATGGTTAGACCTATTAAATATTTATGTTTCCTAATTTTAATTCCATTCCAAAGGGATGAATTTACTTTCTCCAGCAAAATGAGCCCTTTTATGTTCCCATGATGCACACACGCATTTAATTTATTGACCACAGTTTACCCAAAAACATCTCCTCAGGCAAAGGGAAAGTGTGTGGTTAACTGGCTGAAGCTATATTTTTAGAAAAATATGTAAACATGAAATAATGTAATGCAAAAATTCCAAGGTTCAGGGTCGGAGCTGCTTGCACTGGGGTGTTCCGGTTCAGAAAAACTTTTAGCTAGAGTTTATCTATTTTCATCATATATGCATCATGTCAATCCAAATTCAGGCATCTGCATAAGCCTAAACCTGGTTCGAAGCTCTGAAAAATAGTTGAGTGGCACACCCCTCTGTTTCGTTCTAGATGTGCTCCTACTAAGGTCACGTTCCAACAAGGAAGTGTCTTTGGGGGCTTACAGAGCACGCATATTAGCCACAAGTGAACAAGATGTATCATGAATGCATAATTATTTGAGCTTTAACCATTATAAGGATAAAAAATATTTTTGATTTTTTTAATAAACTTATATATAATATTTTTATAATAAATACACCGTTTAATAGTTTGGAAAGTGTGCTCATGGAATATGGTACGGTAGCTTAGCCAAAACACTGCATAAAGGGCTGAGCTAATTCCAATTTTTTCCGTGAGTACAATTTTTAAGTTTTTAAGCAATGCGTTTTTTAAATCTATATAAAAGTTAGTCTGAAAGGTTAAATAATTTATTTTTTAAAAAGTTTATAACAGTTAATTCTCAACTAATCATGTGCTAATAACTCATTTTGTTTTACGCACCGCCAATAAGTTCAGCTTATCCTATGGTTCGGACACAACCTAAATTGTGTGCACAATTCTGTGAAAAAATGAAATAGTATATAAAGTTCACGTTTTGAAAAAAATTGCAAGACAACCTTTAAAATATAATTAAAATATTCATAAAATTCATATGTGATCAATACATGACCAAAAAACTTCCCAGGGAAAGTTCATAGATTACAGATGATCATGAAAAGTGAACACATTGTTGGTGAACATCCCACAATATCGTACTATAATTTTCAAATTTTGGAAGAACTTTATCAAGCTAAAAACTTTTTGAACAATTATTTTTTTCGGTTTGAGAGATTGTTTTTGTGTCAATATTCCATAAATACAATCATATTAAATTTCTCCCATTTGAACCTCAGTATGTCTGCTACAGTAGTAGTAGACACATGGAGTAATGGCAAGGAAAGTAAGGACAGAGCAACAGCAAGAGGCTTTGGTTACACATTTCTAGGATGTCAGCTGGGATCAGGTCTGAGGTCAAAGCCCACAGCCCCCTTGGACACACAGCCATCCATGCATTGACAAGAAAAGGTAAAAAAGCAGATCTATTACCACTGGAGAGAGAAGAAGCAGGAGAA
The DNA here is from genome assembly GCF_000231095.2 of Oryza brachyantha. Classification (NCBI taxonomy): domain Eukaryota; kingdom Viridiplantae; phylum Streptophyta; class Magnoliopsida; order Poales; family Poaceae; genus Oryza; species Oryza brachyantha. Next base: position 12,412,922 of record NC_023170.2, read on the forward strand.
GAGGACAATGCAATGCCCAAGAAAACACCCCACAAAAACCTTCATCTATCTTCAGAGAGGCCATGGCTGCATGCATGCATGCATAATGCTGATCAAGTCAATGGGAGATATAGATAGGCCCTCATCTCTCTGTCTATCTCTCTCCTTTTTGTGTGATTTGTGTAGGGCCAAACATCTTTTGAGCTTTAGCCACTACTAAAACAAAACCAGATCGATTACACTGTAGCTTGTGTTCACAAACATAGTTAACTTTATGTCTGGTTATCTTTGCTCTTAAGCTATGTAGCTGTCACGTTATCTTATCTCACGACAAGTTACTGTCCAAAATTGAGCTTAATTCAATGCGATTGACAAAATTAACACTGGGGATTTTAAGCAACAAATTCTGCTTTTGCGTGCATAAATATGTGTGTGTATCTATATAGATAGATGCTGTAGATATACCTCGGTGAATTGCTGCGGGCTCTGATGGTGTCGGAGTTGACGGCCGAGGAGGAGCAGTCGCCGTCGCCGCCGCCGCCGCCACCGTCGCCACCGCCAGCGTGGCTCGCGGCGCCCTCGGAGGAGGACCGGTGGTCGGCGAACGACTGCCGCCGGTCCGCTTCGGCGCTCGATGACGTGGCCTGCCTTACTCCGGCGGCCGGGAGGTCGTCGTCGCCGGAACCACTGCCGTCCATCGGCCCTGGACAGCACAATCATCACAAGCAATAATAACATCAAGTTACACATGTTAATTAATTATAGTTAGTGATGATATATAAGTGAACAGGAAATAGCATGACGGTGTGATTAATCAACCAATCAGTAGCAGCCAGCACATGTGTGATGGTTGATTTGATGAGGCACTCGAATTAGTAAAGTTAATTTTGGAAAATAAAAAATAAGTGGGATTAATTGGGGATCAATAACAATCTGATATATGCATGGTTCAGCTTAATTACCTGAGGCTGCTGCTGGCTTGTCAGTGCTCTTCACGGTCCTATACATCTGCAGAGAGCGCAGCAAGAAAAGAATCACCAAGAAAGCAAATGCAAAGCAAAGCTGCAAGCAAAGATACATCTTCTTGGGATGGATGGATGGATGGATAAATAGATAGACCAATCGGATTCAGAGTGGAGGTAAAAGACAGGAAAACATGATGGATCAAGCTGGAGATCATGGCAGCAAAAGCAAATCAAACACCAAGAAATGGACAAGCCAAAATACTGGAGTGTGTTGTCTCTCTCAGCTCAGCTTAGCAAAATTTACTGCACTTGTTGCTAGCCTAGCTATCTTGCTGCTGCTCAGCTAGCTTCTCTCTCTCTTCTCTCTTTCTCTCTCTTGTCATCTGTGGCTCTGGCTGGGATTCTGTTCCCTTGCTGAGTGAGTGCTTTGGTCAGGACACACACAGAGAATGCATTATTGCATAATGATGGTAACTTTTTCTCGCACACACCCCCACACGCATCGATCTCTTCACACACACACACACGCACTCTCTCTAGGGATGGCTGCTTGGTGGTTTCTCTCTCATGGAGTTCTCATTGGAATCTGTGCCCTCTCTCTCTCTCCCCCCATGTAGTACGTACGGTACAGTGGCTTGAAACAGTACAGATTTGAAGGAATCAGCTGCAATTTCCAAGCATTGGTTGCTCGATCATGGATGGCCATGGCGACGTGTCGATATGGTATGGAGGATTGGAGGGAGGAGGAAGAGGAAGAGGTGGTTGTTGTTGCTAGGTTGGATATCTTGTCACCTGCAAATGGCTCTTGACATGCGCTAGGGTCAGATCCTTGACGTCCATGAGCTCGAGCACCGACTTGGGCGTCGCCCCTGCATCGAATCAAAGATTCAAAAGGAGAGATTTTTTGAGCCGATTTCGCATGAAATGATCCGTGAAAGGTTGCGGCTTTGGGGATTGGATGGATGGGGCTCACGCTCGTGGCCGCCGAGGAGCTCGACGGCGTGGACGAAGCGGGCGTGGAGGGAGCTCGTCCACCGCATCCTCGGGGCGCGCATGCTGCGGCGGGACGCAGGGAGGAGACGCGGCATGAAGCGGGAGGAGGCGAGGCCACCGCCGCCGCCTCCGTAGGCGCCGTAGCCGATGGAGCCCGCGGCGGCGCCGTAGCCGCGGAGCGTGTCGGCGAGCACGCCGTGGAGGCGACCCGTGCTGGAGAGCATCCGGTGGTACGCGGACGGCGACAGCAGCGACGAGGTGGCCACGGCGGCGGGGTCGGCGACGCCCGGAGGGGGAGGAGCCTGGACCGGCGAGGTGGAGCACAGGGACGACGACGACGATGGCCACGCCGTGGAGTGGTAGGGATTGTACAGCCCCACCTTCCCGTGGTTGTGGTGCCGGTGGTCGCCGCCAAGGAACGGGTGCCCTCCGCCGGCGGCTGCGCTGCTGTACACAGGCACCCCCCGGATCGGCCGCGCCTCCGCCGCACCCGCCGCGCCGTTCATCGTCGGGAGCGTAGGCAGAGTCACGGGCACGTTCGACGCCACCGCCGCCGGTTGCCGCAGCCGCCACGGCAGCGCATCCGATGCCTCCTGCTGCTGCGGCGTCGACAGCGACAGCTCCGTCGACGCCGTGGACCCGTCCAGCCTCCTCCACGGGTCTCCCACCGCCGCCCCCGCCGCCGCCTTTACACCCGCGACACCTCTCCCAGTAGTAGCAGCACCCGCACCCCCGGTGCCCTGCATCCCTGCCGCCGCCGCCGCCCCCGCCCCGCCTGCGCCGCTCGGCAGGCTGATGTGCAGCGACAGGTCCGGTGTCGTCGCCGACGCCATGCCCCGCGGGCGCCGCCGGTGTGCTAGCTTAGCTCAACTAGCTCCCTCCTGGGATCGAGCGCGAGAGGTCGCTCGCTTTGTGCTTTGCGATGTGTGTGCGTGATGCTTCTCTCTCTCTCCTTCCTTCCTCTTCCTCTTCCTCTCTCTCTCTTTCTTCTCTCTTTTGTGTGTACAAGCATCTACCACCACATCCACAATCTTTCTTTCTTTCTTTCTCTCTCTATTTCTTTCTTTTCTTTCTTTCTCTCAGTAGGATACCATGTACGCTTAAACTTTCTCTCACTAGTTTCTCTCTCAAGAAACCAAGAAAGGAGACATTAGGGATGGATGGATGAATGAATGGAAGGAATGGAATCGGTTTCATGTGTTGTCTGGGTTAGGTACTCATCTTAAAGGGGGCACGGTGATCGGTTGATTTATGAGAGAGAAAAATGGAGAGGATTGTAGTACCACAGTACTGGCCCGTATCTGTACAGATACGCGGAGAAAGTGAGAGAATTATTTCGAAAAAAGCAGGAGGGCGAAAATATATGTGCGCAAAGAGAGTGAGAGAATTATTTTTTAAAAAAAAATTAAGCATAAATACTCCTCTGTTGCATATCGTAATACGTTTTAGCTATGTTTAAATTTATTTATTAATCAACATATATTAATTTTATTTATTTATTTATTACACGACAATGCTAAAAGTTTTATACCGTAAAACAAATTAATGGATGTAGTATATATATTTATTACAAGAGGTCGTTTGGTTAGGGTTTCGAATTTGGGATAAGATGAGCGGCCGACGTTGTTCGAGGGCAGCCTCATGAAAATGACGTAGGTGGAAATGCCGAAATGAGTCAAAAGCAAACACTTAATGTGCTTTGCTCCAACATGGAGTAAATACAACGCACATATTGTATACGAGTCTATATTCTATATTGTGGACGACGATGTTCGAGCAGTAATTAACGTGGCAGGGCCACCTTAAAAATATTATCCCCGTGTATGGTAAAAAAGATAAAATAAATCCATGTGAGAGAAAAAGGAGAAAAATAATTCACTTATTTATCATGCGTACTTTCAATCAATTATACTTATATTGTATGTAAACATGTTAAATTTATACACACTCAATATATAAATTAGATCATATGCAATCAATATCCTAGACACGAATGGCCCCATTGTTTGGCTTTTTAATTAAAAAAATTCAAACTGCATATTTATAAAAAAAATAATTTATAAATAAAAAAATTTTACACATGGTTTTGGCAATCTACAAGGCTGAAAAATAAACTTTGATACCCTCAAAGAAACTCCAAACTTAGAGATAAAAATTCAAATTTTTACTTATAGGCATAAGCAAAATAGAAAAAATTAAGGTGAGAGTTAGCAGTAAAAGCTAATTGCATCTCCTCCCTCTTTTCATCCCATGCCCTAAGAAAGAATTTGTATGTGCTTTCTCTCTCCAAAAATCCCTTTACTTCTCTTTCATGCCGTCCTGCATCTGTCAACTGTAGTGCAGGAGTGTTGAAGCACAGCACCCCTTTTTTTGTGGGGGAGAAATTTGGCTAGGTAGCTGTAGATATCAACAGATGCAACTAGTTACATATGTGCAGTAGTACATGCATGCACTATCTGCTCTGTCCAACAGTGTTTGCTCTAAGATTTCTACAAAAACAGGCAAATCTGGTTGATTGCCTGCTCTTCTGCCCTTGTAATATTCCAGTAAGTTCCAGTTTACCCAGACACCCCTACCAAACACCTTTCTAGCTTACTTAAAAAAAATGCCTGCCCTAGAATAAATACTCTTCTAGTATAAGGATATAAATATTTTTGAGACGGGGTAGTATTTAAGTATCCATGAACCAATATCGCATTTTCCAGGCCTGGGTAAACAAACAAAAATCTTCAACATCTCTAACACAGTAATGCTGAACTTTAATTAAAATGATTAGATTAGGGAGAAGAAGCATTGGATTGGTCTGATTTTAAAAGTTCGCATCTGTATTAGCTTCTGTATGGGGGATAATGATGCAAGTAAAACCAGGTCCTCCCCTCTACACACACATCTACTCTCTCTCGCTCTCTCTCTCTCTCTCTCTCTCTCCGAATGCTGCATTGGCCCACCTGGAGGTCTGTGATGTCAGTTATTCTGTTGAACAAATTGAACAGAGGTGACAATGCGGATTTCAGATGGCCACATGAAGAAAACCATATATATGGACTACATTGATGCTTAAGGGCATGAACAATTTATGGACCAATAAGACCATTCACAGTAGGAGTTACACCATCATGTGCCAGACATAGACGAAACCACTCTAAAAACATACCATATACAATACAGGCTATTTAAAGAGGGACCCACAATATTTTTTTTATTTGGTCCTCTCTCTCTACCTTTTCTCAGTCCTTACACCGAGCAGGCACCGATGGACGGGTGGTGGTTGGAGAGAAAGCAGGGTGACGACGATGGCGCCGGCACGGAGCGGCTAATGGACGGCGGGCGATAGGGAGTGGTCGAGGCGGACGGAGCTCAGGTCGGAGACCGCGGGCGACAACACCGGTGCCAGCATTGGCCCTCACAGATCCGGTAGCGGGCGGTGCAGATCTAGCGGAGACGACGCAGATCCGGCGATCGGGCGGCTGCGAACCTTGGGCCGACGCGGATCGACGACCGCAGGGCGTCGACGGGGCTCAGTCGGTGGAGATTGACGCTGTCCTCTTCCTCCTCCGGCGGCGTGGATCGGTGGGGCTTGGCCAGTGTCTCGCCTTCCTCCACCGCGACGTCGTCCTCTTCCTTCTCTGTCGCCAACGCACCTCTCTCCGTCGGTGACGTGACTCTCTTCGAAGCAGTCGCCAAAGCCACTTGCTTCACAGTGCGTAGCTAGCTCGTGCCTTCACCAAGCCCGAGGAGGAGAGCTGCGCGTCTTCGGCAAGATCCTATGCCTCCTACGGGGCAACAAAAATATGGGCCCATACGCACTGTAGCCGATGTGGCGGGTTGGGGTTCCTCGTCACGTCGGCGTAGTGTGAATGCCCTAACAAGGATCCCCATCTGGTTTTAAGTGGGGCCGGGGATGTTTTTATTTCAGCCCATCTCTGTCCTCTCAACTCATCATCACGCCCATCAATCCTCGCTCTCCTTTCTCCGTCACCACCCGTCGATCCCCTCTCTCTAGCTCGACGGGGCGGATAGCGTGGACGATTGAGTGAGATGGCCCAGACCGATGAGCTCCCCAGATCCTGCCACGAGCTCACCGCCCATCCTCTCCTTGTGTGGAAGTAGGTGGTGCGCAGATCTTGGCGGGGGAGCTCAACAATGGATCTCGGCAGCGGAGCTCAACAACAGATCTAGGTGGTAGAGCAGTGCAGCTCAGTGGGGGGATCTTGGCGGCGAAGCCCGTTGCCACTTTTCTCTTCTCCCCCCCTGCTCCAGGCCCAATGTGGCTGCGTGATGGGCATGGTTCATGCGTGTGCCTTTGCGTGGGCACGATTCATGCCAATTCGGCTGGCGGGCTTCGACGTGGTGGACTAAAACCACTCACCTCGTCAGAGCATTGTTCATGACCTAAATATTAGACTGAGATGGAGAAGACTATAGGCTCTATTTCTTTTATAAAACATGATATATGAATATCTGATTCTTTATACGATGAAATTAACAACTATAAAATTGAAAATCTAGTCTATTAATTCAAGAACCATACGCGTAAAAACCAAAAAATAATCTGTCCAAGAAGAATTCAGCCATTGTGTTTGCAGAGAAATAACCTAAAGTTTGCATGAAGCGGGATTACACAGCAATGAAAAACTAACATTATTCACCCATCTTGATACTACATATATGTACCCATCTGGCCATCTTATCAGTGCTCTCTGCATTGCTGTATATGGACAAGATTGAAATGGATTTACAATATAAAAACCAATTCTAAACACCGATGGTCAAAGTAAAGTACTAATTTGTCTCTGTCATTTCTTAGGTCAAGATCTTCATTAAAGTAATGGCTTATATCAGCATCTTCACCATTGTTAGCGGTCCTCTGGTTTGAAAAACAAATTAAATAATTTACCCATCTTAATACTATCTATTCAAAGATGAATTGAAGACCCTGTTCAGTGCAATATCTTCAATTCCTAGCTTTACTGTACATGATGACGGAATGGATTTACGACAAAAAAGAATATCTAGGGGTGCAAAAAACCAAACGGTATATTAACAAATAAAAAATGATTTGAAAATAATTTTTTACATACATGTTCTTAGCGAACTAAAGGAGTTGCTGAAAAATAAACTACGATTTTTTTGAACGCATAAAAGATTTGCACGTCAATATATTAGAAGAAAAGAGTTTTGTTACACGACGCCTAGAAGCCTGACAGGCTTAAGTCACAGACAAAAATAAGCTACGATGAAAATACACAAAATCAAATCTAAATTAAAATTTTAAATTTTGGGTTATAAGTATAAGAAAAACGAAAGATATGACTTATAACTATTTAAAATTGTAATCGTCATTCTTCCACACACCGTATGCACAGGGAGAATAAAATAAAAGGGTCCAAAGAAACTTCCATCCTATCGAAGGATAAATTTCCGTTGCAAGACGACTAGAGTGTAAACATCGGTGATTAAACCAAAATATTGATTTTTCTTCTTTTTGGTAGGTGGATCAAGATCCTATTTAAAGCAGTGGCTTCCATTAGCATCTTCACCCATTTCTAGCAGCCCCCTGGTGTCATCTCATCTGAAGACAGTGACCCATAATGTACGTTTTGTCACGCGTTTCTTATTTCTGAATTTTTCTCCTCTCTCCTTCCTCTCTTGCACAGGTACGAATGTCTGATCATTTTCAACCATTAATTCAGTGACAAGAACATTTGTATATATATGTAAATATATATATATATATATGTGTGTGTGCATGCATATGCTATGCTATGCTGTCAGGGTTGCTGGAGCTAGAATAGCCATTTTAGGGCCAAATTGTCAACAGGGGCTTAATTATCTACTCCCTCCATCCCAAAACAAACTAATCTTTCGGTTTCCATGTCCAGCGTTTAACCATCCATCTTATTTAAATTTTTGTAAGAAATCAAAAAAACATTAGTCACATGTAAAGTACTATTCATAATTTATCATCTAATAAAAACAAAATGTCAATCATAATTATTTTTAATAAGACTAAGAGTCAAATATTATAGGTAAAAAGTGAAATATTGGTTTGTTTTGGGACGGAGGGACTATAGTTAACTAGGTCTTTCAAACAAAATAAAAACATACAGATAACCAAGAGTTAAAAATTAATTAATATATTAGGCTGGAACAACCTTGGCTTCTAGAAACACAATTTTTGGTTGCAGTTCCCCAGATATAATCCACACCCCTATCCAGCAGTGACCCTGTCTGGGTTGTTATCTATCATGTCCTCACGCACATGGCAAATTTTGCACAAAACCTAGGTTGACTCTCGTACACATACATATGCTTGTCGTCCACATGAGAAATTGTGGACCTATTTGGAGAGTTTCTCTTAACCGCAGGTTTTTCCAAAAGCTGCTTCTGGTATAAGCTATCCCAAACGGCCCATAACTTCTGAATTACAGATTCTGAAAAATGAACTGATAATCCAGAAGCTGGAGAAGCTGGGTTTAGGAGTTTTTTCGGATTCTCAGAAACTGGCTACCAAACAGCCGCTTCTCAAAATCTAAAGCCCCCAAATAGGCCCTGTGTGTATACATAGAGATAGGATTTTGATTGTCAAGTACACGGCCCATAACTTCTGAATTACAGATTCTAGAAAATGAACTGATAATCCAGAAGCTGGAGAAGCTGGGTTTAGGAGTTTTTTCGGATTCTCAGAAACTGGCTACCAAACAGCCGCTTCTCAAAATCTAAAGCCCCCCAAATAGGCCCTGTGTGTATACATAGAGATAGGATTTTGATTGTCAAGTACACGGCCCATAACTTCTGAATTACAGATTCTGGAAAATGAACTGATAATCCAGAAGCTGGAGAAGCTGGGTTTAGGAGATTTTTCGGATTCTCAGAAACTGGCTACCAAACAGCTGCTTCTCAGAATCTAAAGCTCTCCAAATAGGCCCTGTGTGTATACATAGAGATAGGATTTTGATTGTCAAGTACACTCCCCAATGTTACATCAAGCTAGCATAGGCCATGCACATGCATTGTGCCCTCTCTCTAGCTTCTCTTATACGTTATATTGATAAGATAATATACTCAAACATGCACCAAAGCAATGATTAATTCTGATCTTTTTTAACAGTTTTTTAAGTAGTGAGAATATATGCTACAATTGAAAGTCCAAACAATGTATAACTCAGCTCGATTCTAAGTGATTCTTCATTTCTCAATTAGTAAGTTAATGAAGAAATATAATATTTTGTAGCTTTGGCCTGAATTAAAATTTTAGCTTAGGATGAAGATAAGTGCAACTAGTATATAACAATGGCATTATTGTTTTACCATAAGTATTATTAACAGTGGTTCGTGCAACGTACGGGATGACGACTAGTGTAACTAGTATGTAACTAATATGTAAGTCTCATAGAAATAAAAATACACATAGCTTAGTCTCTCTTCTCTTATACATACTATGAATGTTCAAAACGATCTAACCATATGAGCACTTTCGAAGACTGAGCCAATCATCCCTACTCCTATGAGCACCTCCGAATACTGAGCTGGCCACCCCTACTCCTACGAGCACCTTATATATACTACGAATACTCATAACACCCTACTCCTATGAGCACCTCTGAAGACTAAGCCGACCATGAGCACCTCCTAAGAGAAGGATGTGTCACCTACCACTAAAAGAATAATTAGTTGTTAATTTGAGCACTCATGTGAAATCTAGAATTTAAACATGTGTGGGTCAGTTCCATCGCAAGAGCAACCCAACCAGGTGATGTAAGCCCACTTCCCTATCTCATCTCTTATTTAGATCTCCACTTAGGGTGAGTTTGAGGGTGAGGAAAGAAGAAAGATGAAGAATATCACACAAAATAAGGTATATCATTAGGGCATGATAAATTGAGGAAAAAAATTTCTTCTATGCCCCAGAAAATTTAGCCGATGCATTGTATATCCTAAGTTTTGGTTAATCTCCTATATACCCCCTGAATATTTGTTTTGATCCCTCCTATACACCTCCCATTAGTTGACCGTTAAATAAGTGTAAAAATATCAATTTTATCCCTAGATATCTAAGGAATGAGAAAACATAGTATTGATAGATTGCAAATATAGTTTTTTATTGTATGACAATAGGTTTAATCTATGAAAAAGAATTGTACATTGAGATTTTAATTATATATTAAAAATATTTGTAATATTTTTAAAATAGTAACCATAATAAATTTAAGTTGTGGGTAGCATTTTTTAAGTTATACAACACATAGCAAATATATTGTACTACCATCACAAAAATACATTACTTATATATAATTTTTCAATTATTAAAAAAATATTTTTATGAACAATATCTTACACTGTAAAGAATATAATAGTCACATGCAATGAATTTATAGCCTTTAATACTACATTACACATATTTCTATTATTTTTCTCTCCATGCATAAGGGCAAAATTGATATTTTTATAAAAAATTAAACGGTCAACTAGGGATCAATCTTCGAATGGAAGAGATCAAAATCAAAATTTCAAGAGCATGCAAGGTAGCTAGCAAAATTCAGGACACATAGGGGACCAGCTAAAATTTCAGGGCACACAAGAAATGCCCCCTAAATTAAGTATTAGCTATTATAGTCTTAAAAATAGATTGATATAATTTTTAAAGTAACGTTTAGTATAATATTTTTATAAAAATAGACCTTTTAGAAATATAGAAAACATTCTTGTGAAAAAGAGAAAAGTTTACCCTTGTCCCTTCCCAACTAATGCAGCTTTGGAAATGGATTTTAGGGTGCCCCCCCCCCCTTTTGCTCCTAAATCTAACGCAAATGATTGTGGAAAATTCTGAAGAAATTTAGTACTGTAGAGTATTGTTATATCTATCACTAACTACTAAAACTCAAGTTCAAAATGAAACTACACGTACATCGAAAAAAATAAAGACAAATTCTGGTGCAAATAGTACTGATACTTTTCCTATGGCGGATTTATCCTTTTTACTGTAGATATCTGAACGAGTGAGTTAAATTTAGACTTAAATCTTGTGAAGTGGTATATGAATATTGTTAAGTTTATTAATGTTTTTATAAATATTTGAATGTCGTTTGAACAGTCGAGAGCTAGGACATGATGAAGATCAAAAGAGTTTTCCTTATGGACTCCCACACAAATAGGGAATATCACCTTTGGGTGTGTGCGACTGATCAGTGGTATCAAATTCATTGAATTCACTTGAAACATAAGATGAATGGTCGTACGATTAGCGGTGTGCATCGTAAGTACGGTCCAAGGACAAGTCACTTTTTCATTATTCATCACCCCAACTGCACCAAAATTCTCCAATTAAATATCAACATAACGCTTAAAGGGGTGATCGTTTTACTTTTCCAAAATAAAAGTTAATGATATATTTGTAAACAAAAAATATTTCACTTTTAAATACATGCTCTTAATGATATAATTAAAAGTCAAACCTAAAAAATAAATTACGATGAAAAAACTTCAAGATCAAATTTTGGCCTATAATCCAAAACAGAAGTGAAAAGATGATGGTGAAAAATCATAAAACGGGGATGCTGAATGAAGCTAGCATGCTGTATTGAGAAAGAGTATTTAAAATTCTGATTGTGTTCTGCACAGATTAATTATAATGATCTTGGTTATAAAGAGTCCACATATATACATGCATATAGAGGTGCTGCAAAGTCGGCTTAACTCGTTAGGCTCCATGTGGTGGAACCAGAGCTCACCTAGGTTCAAATACTAAATTTGACGTACCTATATTTTATTTCTTTACTAGATAATAAATCTATCGGTAGCAAGACACTAGTCGTGACTTCGTAAATATATATGGCCGCCTAGGCTTCGAAGTAGTTCATAGGGACATGTGTAGATATCTATATTCAGTGAAGTGAGTGTTCGCGTGTTATGATCATGTAAAAAAAAAGAGATGCGGGTGCCTTTCTCAGATGAAAGGCATCAAGTGGAAAGAACAAAAAAAATATTAATTAGTGTTTGACCTTGGCTTTTGAAGGTTGGCTTTTGCATTCCTCCCCCCGGCCCACCCCAAATACATAATGCTTTTCTTCATATATATTACCTAACTAATATGTGTGTTATTGTGGTTTTGATATGATATATATGCCGTATACAATACTCCATCCTGTTATTAATAGAGTGAGAAGAGTTTGACAGAGTTAGCCTGCCTATACACAGAGCAATTTTGTTAGTACATCCATATCGGCAATAGTTGATGTAATACAAATTAAAAGTGTTTTGACAAATACATATACATACCTATAGCTAGGTCATAGTAGCTTATCTTCTTCCATGAGATTTTCTTTAGTGTGTGTGCTACATACATTTGCAAGAACATATTATTAATTTGTATCGGTACGGTCTCTCATACTACACGTACAGAATTACTGAGCTTTCTTTCGGGACATTCAATTTTTTTCGCGGTTTCAACATGTTCAATTTAATATCCTTAAAAACATCCAAAATTCCTAAATTCGAAAGAAGGATTAATTAAGCACATTTTACGCTTCTTTGGTATATATATTCTACTGTGAGATTTTCTAGTTTTTAAGTAGACACCTTAGTTTATAAGTAGACACCTTAGTATCATTGTAGTGTGAAGAAATCAGGAGATAACAAAATTTACACAAATGCATTGCTCAGTGCCTTATAAAGTATCCTTAAAAAAGAATAGGGTTAATTAGATCCATGCCATTATAAATTTATCATTTTGAAACATGTCATTACTGTTCGACTAATATAAGAATGTCATTATAATTTTAGAACTATTTAAGATATGCTATTAGGAAATTTTTTTGGACCAAATTGCCCTTTGCACTTGCAAACGATGCAGTGAATAGCAGAGGGGCAGTATGATCCCATTTTTTTAAAAAAAAATACACCGAAAGTGTATGGAGTGATATATTTCAAATAATTTTGAAATTATAATAGCATCATTGTAATTAGCCGAATAGTAATGACATATTTTAAAATAGCAAACTTATAATGGCATGATATAATTAACCCAAAAGTATCATATCACTACGTATACACACAAATATAACTGAAACAATAAAATCAAACGGGCCTTTATGCAAAATTGACATGTGCGTGAAACGATCAAACTGAAGGGGTCTTTATGCAAGATTGAGTTAATTTTATTTGCAGGCTGGGACCCGGCCCACAGGTATTAATTATTGCAGAGCAGCTGACGATGATTAGTGCGTGCGCGGGTACTAAGCCACTAATAATTGTTGTGGATCGTATTCAGTTTGAGCCAATTGACAAATTGCCCTGCTGCGTATCAATGCCTAACGCAAGTGCATGACAAGCAAAAAGTTTGTAATCGATCTGCTGTAGTTCATGTACAATCATCCATGCATGCATGTACGTCTGACTGTGGAACCATCGATTTAAAATTGTCACAAAAGGTACGTGTACCAATTAATTGATGGTACCTTTAATTTAAATTGTATATGCTTGATTTTGTTTAATTCTATTGAAATTTTGAGAAGGCCCTCCTGTTTTATATTTCTACTTAGGATCAAATTTCAATGAAAAGTTTAACTGGATTATTAATTTTACACTGTAAGTTAATTTTATGTTTGACTTGAAATTTTACAAATGTAGCACAAAAATGTGTAAGTTAATTATGCACATGATGATTTGGGTACGTAATTTTCTTCCCGTTGGTGCGATCCATTCATTTTTTCCCATCTCCCATGTTGATGTTGTTCTTTTTTCCCTTTGATGCATGCAACGGATAGTTGGGCACTTGGGTAGTATATGGATTATGAATGGAGTAGTTTGTATTGAAATTTGTGATTATTTTTCTGTAATTCATGGCCTTAAAGAACAATTGGGGATTGAATTTGTCATTTATTTATTTAAAGCATTACCTCGAATCAAGTTGGGGTGGCTTTGTTTTTCCAAATCATACACATCATCTGTACGTGTCGATTCTTAAGAGCATCTCCAGCAGTCCAACTATCCTATCATCTGTCTTGAAAATAGAGGATGAAAAATAAAAATTGAGCTCCAGCAGAATATCTATCTCATGCTCTATTTTTGCATGTCATCCATATTAGGAAAGAGAAACTTCATATTTAGATGTTTTCTCCCCATCCTCTAAAGAGATACAGAGGATGCCATATATAGATGATTTGCTAAATTATAAAGAGATATGAAGGATAAAACTGTTTTAGATGATCATCCAAATAAAAATATGGATGACCAAATTTAGATGAGCTGCTAGAGATGCTCTGACTTGGCATTGATGCACTCGGGCCCATCATTTCAAAAAATAATATGTAGGCATATCACTTCTTAGGCACAACGCGAGACTTCTTGTGCATACACATGTTCATTCTCTCTCTCTCTCACACACACACACATATATATATATATATATGTGGGTACACAGTGAGAGAAATTTGTTGGATCCCGTACATATATTACGTGTGACAATGTGCAATCCAATTTAAAATATATACTTACTCCATCAGTTCTATATCTTTAATTTTTTTTCTCTCCCTAGATTCATACATAAATCAATATATATGTTTTATATATGTATGTAGATTCATTAGTAATTATATGATTGAGATTGGACTAAGCAATTATGCAGTCATAAAACCACACAGCTTTATACCAAGGGTTCCTCTAGATGTGAGAATCAGTTAGGAAATTGAAAATCATAGTACAAAATTTGAATCCATAAACTAATATAAGTCTCAAGTAGAATGGTATGAAAGAAAGTCGATCGAAGTAGCCGTTTCGCCAGAAAGGAAAACGTCGAAGTCGCTGGGACAGTGGGATATTGAAGTCTGTCGAACGGCATAATGAATGGTGCAGATCTATCCATTATTTAGGACCATATATTCTCTCTCCGTTTCCAAAAAAATAAGAGTACCATTCATATTCCTATTTATTTTATCGATCTCATTTCTCATTTAAAATTAGTTCAATTTTATCCCCATATACCCTTGACTATATTCATTCCTCGATTTTTAAGGACATCATTTTTGGAGTCTTAGTCTCTGCTAAACAATCTTAAAATATTTATATTTTGAAACGGAGCTGGTGCCTTTTAACACAGTGTGCATGCATGGCTATTGATTTGATCTTTTATTGTTTCCACCATGTATGAATGAAAACTTGGCCCCAAAGGCCATGGTACATTAATTAGAGCCGACTGCATCTGGCTGCCACAGGAGTTCAGTTTTACATATCACGTTCTTTGTTTTCCAAAGGAGGAAGATGAACGCATAACAGCGAGTGGTCCCGTTAACACACCTCAAAAACCATTAATGTGTACCTGTAACACATGTTTAGACAGAGGGTAGAAACAAATCCATAAACCTTATAGAATTTGTCCTGAAATAGCACCACCCATCTATACAAATATAATTAATTACGTCCTCGTGGACATCACAATTTAAGCACCATGATTCTGCCTTGGGGAGTACATGGACCAGCCTACAAATCTAGCTATTTATAGGTCGATTAGGTGGATAACGCACGGATTCATGGATCAGCCCATGTATACCCTTAATTAGCCACTCTACCATGGTACTATACCATGGTACTAGGTATGTTTCCCGTATATATATATATATATATATATATACCGACCAATATAACAGCTACAAAACATCTGAAGGTGCCAACTCATATGTCGCTCCATCTTTTTGTTTCTGTTTATGCTTATAAGCCTAAATTTGAATTTTTCAACATTAATTTAGGAGTCAATTTTGGGTGTTTTTTCACCAAATTTACTTTTCGACCTTGACTTTTAGATCGCTAAGAATATTTACATAACATTTTATTTATAAATTATTTTTCGTTTGCAAGTATGTCATTTGGTTTTTTTATGAAAAAAAGTCGAACGATCACCCATGCATCAGTTCATTTAAAACCGATACCTATTGACCTCTGTGGGAAGTAAAAATAGAAAACCAACATATTTGAGCAAATTTAGTTGTTGGTTCCATTAGAAACCGGTACCAATAATCCGGCACCTATAATATATTATAGGTACTAATTTTTAATTAATCAACACCGATAATAAACTGAGTCAAACCGATCGAGTCGATGGTGTACCACGGGTAGGGGTGAAATCGGGTTGGGTTCGGTCAGAGCTCATCTTTCTCATATACTAACCCACATTATACAATCGGAATCGGATCGAACACGGATAGTGTCAAATACGAATACAATCATGGATAATATCGACACAAATACGATACAGCTATGTACCAAGACATATACAAACACCTTCGGTACGAATATATGCATATATCAAGTTAAAGCAACGACCATATATACCACATGGACAGTAACTACTAAACATTGCATCTATATATCCACGAGAGTAACTAACTATATAGTAGTCGACAAGAAGAGGATATGATCCAATCAGTCGTAGCCTTTGACAACAAGACAGGTTAGGGCCGGATTGGCCAGAATGGCCCCAACCCTGGCCCCAAAATAGCATTCGGGGGAATTGGATCCCCCGGCCCTGAACGAGGCCCTGAAATTGAGTAAATGGTCTCCAATTAGCACATCATAATAAACAATAACACATTAAGATATAACTATAATTATTAAATTATAAATTTTAGCAATATAATATCAATAATTATCAAATCAAAACCAAAGTCCCAAAAACATTAGCTCCAATAGCCAATTCTTTAATTTTGACATGTGCTTATATGAAAGTGGAGCCCGTAGGTTTCTCATGGGTAATTTTTCTCCCCCGCCCCCGCCCTCCAGAATTCTAGGACCCTGACCTTGAAGCCCCAACCTGAGCATTGTGAATAAGGATGGCAAAATCCCCGCCGGGGGCAGGGCCCCGCTCCAACAGGGTCGGGCCGGGGGCATTTTTCACCCCGCAGGGAACCAGCACCGAGACCAGGGGGACATTTTTAACCTACGGGGCCCCAAAATATTAAAAACAATAGAAAAATTAGAAAAACCCATGTTAGCACTAAGCACTGCTAATGGGCCTGGCTCATACATGATACATCAGCAAAACCCTAGAAACCAGCCACCCCCACCTCCCCAGCACACAGACGCTCACCCCACTCGGCCACTTCACTCTCGCAGGGCGCAGGTGCAGCGCGACCGCCGCCTGCCACTAGCTCGCCGGCTCGCCACCCTCTGCCGCCTGCCGCCCTCTGCTCCCTGGCCAATGCCTGACCGACCACTGACGTCGCCTGACCGACCGACGCCGCCACCGGTTGATGCCGCGACGCCGCCTGCCTGCCTGCCTCCGACTAACGCCGTGAGTCCGTGTGCTGATTGCATTGATACTTTTGGAATTTTGGTCATATTTTTTTGGAGTATTATTCTATATAATCGTGTGTTGATTGCATTGATATCTCACTTGTTTTTGGGGGAATTCGGGGCCCCATTCGGGGACGGGGACCCGATGAGGCCAGTGACGGGGACGGTTTTCCCCCAAACTTTGTTTTGGGGACAGGGCCAGGGCGTTTCAGCACTCCCCACCCCCGTCCCGCCCCGTTGCCAACCCTAGCTGTGAATGTGTGATCGATCGGAGTGTCGTCATCAGTTTTTCTTGTACAGATGGACGTACACACATGTATGTATTAATTCTGTGGTAATGAAGTACTTAGGTGTCGATGATGCTAATAAGGTATATATACAGAGTCGTCACACCAAGGGCATATAGAAAGGAACACTCGCGTACGCATCACCAGTCAGCTACGGCAGTAGTTTTTAGCATTCTTTCACGAACGAGCTAGCTAGAGCCGCCCCAGCTTAATTAATTAGCCGTCCATGTCACAAGCTCACGGCCAAACACGTAGGTATATATACGCATCTACGTTTTGTACTAGCTACCCAGCTCTGGTGATCTGAATATGTTACTTGTGTATTTTAATTAAGCTGATGACATGTACTGGCTACGTTCTAACCCTAAATCTTTTTTTAGTTTTCTCTCGGTTTTTTACCTACGCTTGCCGAATCGTTAAACAACGTATTTTTTTAAAAAAAGTCTATATATAAACATCATTTCATATTTGTAAAGTTGATTTTTTAAGTTTATAGCCGTTAATTTTATCGTTTATACCTTTATATATCTATCTAAAAAATAAAAAAATTATTCCATCTCAAACACATATGGTAATTATGGGATCATATTCATCTGTCAGCTGGGAGCCTGGGAGGATGAGCAGCGAGAAAGCGAAGCAAGCTTGAGAAACAAGACGTAACCAAACGTAATGCATAAGATAGGACGCATGGATCAACCTGGCTAGCTACCTAGCCTCTCCTGTCAGTCAATAATGTTTTAATTAAACGGTTTCGATTATGTGGAACATATCACACATAAAAATAAGTATACACGGGCACCACATGTTTTAATTTAGGGATGTCTACGAGAGATGTGTCCCACTGTGATCTTTCTCCATCTTATGGCTCCACCGTCACCCCTGCCACCACGGTCATCCCTCTAAAGATACCTTTGCCACTTCCTACCCCTTCCACCGGCCGCATCCCAACCTAAAATTATGATCTATAGAATTTTCATTGGAATTTATGTGTCGACACTGATAATAGGGAAGATGAAGGGATCATTGATAAGCTTCTGCCCCCCTCTCCAACATTTCAACTCTCTTCTTGCCTCACCATACTGATTGGTACTATTTGACTCTGATCAAGTACCATTTGTATGACATGTGGTTTTATCGTGTCACAGTAACATCGGGGTGTTAACAAAGTTGTAGCTTTGTGATAAATACACATGCAAACATCGTTGCTATTTGAAATTGCCCACTAATATTATAGTTCTTTGATAGTTTGGTCAATAAAGTTGATTTTTTTCTAAACTTTACTCAAAACTAGTTGTTTCATGATTAGAGGAAGTAATTATCTATGACACTCATATGAAAGCTTAGAGGGCTAACAGGGCATATCATACCTATCTCAAGAACATTTGGGAGAATGGAATGTTCCACATAGTGTGCCCAAAAATCCCATTTGACTTCTCCTCACACACAACCGTTTATCTCCCTCTAAGGGCATAAATAAAGATATAACGTTAACGTCTAATAGAAGACCACACGTAGGATTAATCGGAGGTAAAGGAAAGAGATGATTTTTCTTGCCTGTTGACCAACTGACGACCTAATACATAATTAATATCATATATACCATTGCATATATTAATTACTAACTGAACCAAATTACTATTTATTCGAATATATTTGAAATCGCTATAATTATATTTATATATATATATATATATATATATATATATATTAACTAGATTCGACGTGCAAAGATTACATGGATTTACAGCTGCTTAAACTATAGTCTCTGTCCCTCTAACGTTCTTGTGGTGTAGGACCCAAAGAAAAATGCCGCCATTTAATTGGTGGGACAAGCATGCACGTGCCTCTAATGGTGGTCTAACAATCAGCAAATTGCTGATTTGACTGCATGCAATTAGGGGGGAAAATGCTTATAGTTGCATCTGTACGGAACTTTGTTGTAATGTACGTTGCTCCATATCCATTGGCACTTTGGTATAAATGTTTGCCAGAGGTAGCTTTTTCGTATGTCCATATCAATGGGCAGTAAATGTCATGTTGAGTGCAGCATAAAAGGGAAGGAGAATAGGAGATATCCTGCACGGCAGTGTAATCTCTGTTTTCTGTGTGGCTGTGTTATTTTCATCGATGAAAAATAAAGATTATATGATATTTTAGTATAAATAATAAAATTAACTAAAATTACAAATCTACTCTACAGAAATCTTTCGCAAAAGATGTACTATTTAATAGTTTAAAAAGTACACGCAAAAGACGAGGAATAATCTGCTCCAAAAGAACGTAGCCGGCCGGATCCCTAGATTATTTCTTTGCCTGCATGTATAAGCATCAATTTATCATTTGCTCTTAGTTTGTTTATGAGTGGGGTATAATTAGTTTATCCACTACAACTACTCCAAAGCCAGAGAGAAGTTGGGAGTTTTGAAATTGAATTTTCAATACTAAATTTGGGGTTGATTTTAGTGTTTTTTATCGTAGTTTATTTTTTAGCCTTGACTTTTAGATCTCTAAAAACACGTGTATCAGTTTTATTTAAATTATTTTATGTTTGTAAATATGTTGTTTGACCGATCACCCCGTTAGTAATAGGATCGGCTTATGGATAAGTTGACTCCTATTGTTGGTGTCTTCTACTCATATTATTTAATGGTTTGATCGTTTGGACTTGGACATCCAAGAGCTTCGCAATAATTGGCTATAAACTCCAAAGTAAAGACCCTATCCATGTTTTGTGGAAAATATTGAATTGGGAGAAATTATATGATCTTTTATGTATTACACTGACCCTCGTGGGTGTATTTATAATGTACATAGTAGATAGAAACTTGAAATATAAGACAAATATTCTATCGTATCCCTTTAAGATTTTCTCTTTATCTTTAGAGTTTTTATTGGACTCTGGTTGCGTTCAGTAGGAGGAGATGGGTTAGTTATCCGACGCGGAAAACGTAGTAATAGATTAGTACATGATTAATCAATTAATATTTTTAAAAATATTAAATAGATTAAGATGATTAGTTAAAACAACTTTCTTATAGAAAATTTTCGTAAAAAAATAGACTGTTTAGCAGTTTAAGAAGTGTGCGCGCAGGAAACAAGGGGGCTTAGATATCTTACCGGGCATGCCGAATACGGCCTCTCTTATCTCTAACCGTATGTCTGTATATCTCTACCATATTTATCATTTCATCAAAAAGGCATCCCAATTCTACTATAATTACCTTTGGGTTGGTTTGGGTGAAAAGCTAGCAAAACCCTCATAGGTGGGGGGAAGATGAATGATCCACAGTGTAGAGCATAAATGCGGCAGGCCGTGGTTGGCAGTCACAACTTAACTGCGGCACATCACATACTACTACCCATTGAGATACAATTACACACACCTCTCTAGCTCTGATCCATCCATCCATCCATCAAATTAGTATTAATTAGCGCCACCACGCATGATCAATGGCTGGCACTGCACTGCACTCTTCATTCACTTTGCTTCCGCCCTGGCCATCGATGCAGATGTGTGTGTGCCCATGGCTGATCATCAGTTGGAGGAGCAGTATTTTGCAGTTGTAGTCTCATGCATGGCATTGCAGCTAGAGCTAGCTACTACCAGCTGCATGCTGCAGAGTTGAAAGGTCCACTACTACTGCTGCAGACATGCACATGTGGTGTATAGGGAGTTTAGAGATGACCACTCTCACCTCTCACTCTGTCACAAAATAAAATAACCTAGGGCGAGTTCTTTTGGGCCGAAATGGCTTGAATCGATTTTCTTGCACAACACGAGGTAAATTATTTGCGCATGATTGATTATTTAAAAAATCAATAGAAAAATTGATCTAAACCCACAAATAAACACATATTTTAAGTTTAAAAAAGTAATACATAATCAATCATGTGCTAATGACTTATCTCGTTTTGTGTAATCGAATTGGTCCAACATGTTTTGGTTCAAAAGAACTCACCCTTAGTTTGCGTCCTAGTCCAATTATGGATTTTGAAATTACTATAGGGATGGCTTTGAAGCTCCTTAATGTTGTGTTTCATTCAAAAAAATGTCAATATAAGAGTTGTTATATCCTCAAATAGTTAATAAACAATCGTATAATCATTCAATCCTAAAATCTAGTTATCTCAAACACAGCCTTAGCATCATAGAAAAAGTTAAATAGAAACATAAAAGACAAAAATGTCCCTTGTTAATAGAGAAGTAGTATTGGTGGGTAGATAAGCCAGATTATTGAAGAAATGAAATTTCTTGGACGTAGGGTATAGGTAAAAAGTTAGGAATTGATTTATTTAGGTCAAAATTTGAATTTTAGAAGCTAATTTATTTTGAAACTGAGGAAGTTAAGTTACCTCGTTTCCTCCATCTCGTTATATCACTAGACAATGATACTACTACTGAACTTCTCATCTGTGACACCCTCTTGACCCACACACACCGAGAGAAAAATAATTGATACAAATGACACCCACATTAGTGCTGATTTATTACATGAACCAACACTAAATACTTCAATGTCGGTTATTTATATAAACCAACACAATACAACAATTGCTATTGTCGGGTTTTGAGAGAAACGGGCAGTAATAACTTAGCTTGGGGTTGCATGAGTCGAGCCAAGATCTTTAAACTCTAGATGTAGTCACCCTCAATCTTTCTATCTCCACCATTCTCCTTATATTTTGCTCTCAGCCCTAGGCCCTCTCTCCTCATAACGGCATCATTAGCTCACAACAGTAACCTCCCCCACCATCATCTTCCCCTCATAATGACGTCCTCCTCTACTATCCGTCGACATCTACTCCTCCTGCACCAATAGATCACCGCCTTGCCCTCGCCTCCTTCCCTCTACAATGGTGCTTGTGCCTCACTCACCTCTCTGGTTCATAGCCATTGTGGCACCTCCCTCTAGCTTCCATCGTCGAACTTAGGCTGTTAGATCCATGGTGGCTCAAGGGTTGCCTGATCCTACCGCCATGAGGTTGAGGGAGACCAAATTTGTTCGACATGATTTTGGTTGCGGTGACGATGGTGGGACAAGCGGTGATGTCCATGGCATATCTAGGATGACGATAAGCTGGGATCCTTGGTAGGTGGCAGCTGCCAATCCCCTTTGCTTGAGGCCACTAGATCCACGAGCTTGATAGCTGAGGCCACCATATCCCAACTTGTGTGTTCTGGTGGTTGATTTGTGTTGTACTTGTTTGTGTGTTTCGAACTTTGGTGATGGGTTCATCCATGAATTTGTGATTTGGTTATTAACTAATATGTGTTTTGATGATTGATTCATCAAAAAATATAGCCATTAACTTTGTTGTTTGCTTTCTGATTTATTTATGGATTTCAGATTCTCCTTTTTTTTAGTTAAGTGTTTTGTGAGCTCGACTCATTAATCCGGCTCCTTTTTTATTGTGGACCAAAATTAATGTTAGTCTAAAAACCGGCAATGAGAATCTCCCCTCATTAGTGCGGTAGTGCCCCTTTATAGCCTTGGTCAGGACACTGATGAGGGTTTCTATGGTAGCATGATATTTTGGATGGAGATAGTAGCTAGCTAGTTTGCACTAGCATAGACCCCTCATCTGTAATAGCTAAACCAACTGGCACCGGCCTTTGATCACTAATGTGGAGTCCTTACTGTAACTATTGAAAATAACGGGTTGTATTTATCTGCAACGGCCGAGTTACACCAATAATTACTAATGATAGCTGGAATGGATAAAAGAAATTGAAAAAAATGCATTCAATGCTAGAAAATATGGCATTGAATACCCCAATTCATTAGTACTGTTTTGGCCTATTTGTGCCCAAGCATAGTAATTCTAGTTTAATCCTTTTACAATAAGTAAGAACGAAAGTACAAGTGAAGTGATATGTGAATATAGATCCATCCAACATGTAGAGTAGGCTATGCGGGTTTGGAAGCTAGGGTGTTATAGGGTGCTAACCGACTGCCAGTCATGGAGCATGCACCATTGGCCTCCAACCAGGTGTCATGCGAAGCTCAGCACTTGGGAGCAATAGGAGGTAGCGAGAGAGAGGAGGGCACGAGAGAGCTAGGAAAGAGGAGTGGAGTGGACAAGTGAGAATAGATCCACATGGATCCTGACAAGTAGCCATTACATGCAAGCATAACACTTGTAATGGCTCATCCTTTTGAGTCGTTATAGACAAGTGAATATTAGTAACTGATGTTAATTAAATACCTTTGGGATCTCTAACGACCACCAAGTCAGCCCGTTATAGTTGTGGTTATCGGTAATGACTCACTTTGATCCATCACACGATTGACGTCACAGCTACTATTTTGGCCGCGTACATCCCTTGCGGTGTAGAGGCCAGGTTTAATGTGTATCCATTATCTCAAAAAAAAAATCTGTATTATTGTCTGTATACGTTAACTGGCTTGCATAATTCAGTCATTCAGATAAACGTACTGTTTTCTTTTATGGACAATACTGTGCGTGGTTGACAAGTACATGTACGTTAGTATGTACGTACATGTGGATGTCTGTTGGTACTGAACTTGGGCAGGGATACCATGCTCCTATTTACCTGCCGTATAATTAAGTACCATACGTGCTGCGTAATAAAACTCACTCAAAAAATTATTGAAACATTGACCCCACGATGAGATAGATATAATACTACCGTGCGATTCATATAGGGGTGATTGTTTGGAAAAAGTCGCACGGCATATTTGTAAACAAAAAATAATTTATAAATAAAATTGAATTATGCATATTGTAGCGATTTAAAAATCAAGGCTGAAAAATAAATTTCGATGAAAGAAAAAAATCAACTCTAAATTTAAAGTTAATAATTCAAATTTTGGCTTATAAGCATAAGTATAAGTGAAAAAAATGAGGGTGATAAAAATTCATCCAAGCTTAATTATTATGCTGGGTCATATTTTGTCTTTTTAAATAGAAAAGGTCAAATGTCATATCTACAAACAGAAAATAATTTGGGAATAAAATGTTTATATAAGAGTCCATAGCAATCTAAAAATCAAAGCTGAAAAATAAACTATAATAAAAAATCTTAGAATTAACTTCAAATTTAATGTTAAAAATTTAAATTTTGGTTTATAAGCATAAGCAAAAGGCAAAAGACGACCGAGGTGGCGATCGATTTCTTGTACATGTTCATGTTTCATTTTGTGCGGTTGATGATCGATTCATATTGAATTAGCTGGGGACGGCCGGCATAAAACTAGGACTAATTAAAACAAAGAGTACTTCTACAGTCCCACAGGTACTGGGACTCTAAGATGTACTGTTGAGCGTACCCTAAGTACTGTAATGTCATCAATTAAGGAAGGGACCGATCGATAGGACTTTGTGTTGATTAAAATCATTGGTAAAATAATTTCTAAGCGTACTAGTATTAGCTAGCTAGTAGTTTTAACTTCTAGCTAGTACACACTTCATTTTAAATATTCTTTCTCCATACTCATTACTCCCTCCATCTAAAAAATAACTTGTATGGATAAATCAAGAAACCCAGTTGTCTATAGCTATTCCTAAATGTTTATTTCTTTTGGAATGGATTCATCAATAGGTATGGTCCTCTGTATGTGCACGTACTATAAGTCATTTTTTGCGTGGCTTAAGTCATTCTTTTTCTAAATTTGACCAATTTTGTAGAAGATGTAGTAGCATTTCTAACACAAAAATAAATATACTATAAGAATATGTTTAGTGATAAATTTATATAAACATAGTTTGGTATTGTAAATGTTGTTAAGTTTTTTGTATAAATTGGTTTAAACTTTTAACTTAGGATAAATCCAAACTAGCATGAAACATAGAGATGTACCAAAAAAAATATTTTCTTACACATCCAAAATTAATAGATACTAAGAAAATTACCTTTGCCTATTAAGCACGTCTATACAGTACTCCATGCCAGAAGAACAACCATTTTTTATGGTGCGTTTCAGTTCCCAAAAATTTTTGGGAGAGAGGTCACATCAATGTATACAGTCACACATTTGAAGTATTAAACAAAATAAATTTTAGATTTCGCCTAGAAACCGCGAGACGGATCTTTTGAGTCTAATTAATATATCATTAGCACACGTTGGTTACTGTAGTACTTATGGCTAATCATACACTAATTAGCCTCAAAATATTCGTTTCATGATTTTTCTCATAACTATTTTATTAGTTTTAATGTTTATGTATATTTAATACTTTATTTAGATGTTCAAAGATTTAATACGATGTCTTTGAAACTAAACAGTATCTTAGTTAAAAATTTGGACAAAAAGTTTATGCAGTACATATAATTAAACTAAAGCCCAAATAGCAAAGCCTGTCCAATCCCAAATAGCAAAGCATGTCCAATCGAACATGAGTGTACCTCAAACTAGCTATGCAATTTAATACGACACCAATCGAAATTATCAATCACACACACACACATTATGTACGCGCCTATGAAACACGTGGATCGGCGAGATTAGTCACACCACACATTAATAACCTAGTCAAGTCATGTTTGTGTACGGCAGAGTTGACAATTGCTTGGTTGAGATTTTTTCTTTGTGTGGTAGGGGGAGGGCGTCATCCAGATTTAATCCGTAATTTTGCACTTCGTTCATTCCATGACACAAAAATTTGAAGATTACCTAACAGAAATTAAGATTGACGTGAAAAAACTTTGCTGCCTATCGATGAATAATATTTTTTTTGCCGGGTCGAATCGATGAATAATGTTAGATGAGTTCTAATAGGGTAGGTGTGATGATAAGATACAAAGAAAATTAAATAAGAATTGGTTGATATAGCATCCGTGAATAGTGCTAAGAAATACTTATACACCTAGGCTTTTTTCACTGAAGTTTTTTTAAATATTGACTAGCTTTTATATCGCTAAGTATATGTATGTGAAAATTCTTATTCACAAAAATTATTTTTTAAAAAAACCAAACAAGCACCCCACGTATTGTGGCCAATGTTTCAATATGTTGTGAGGACCTCATGTCATGAACAAGAAGGGATATGATAGCAGAAAGCAACTTTTCCCTATTATAGTATATTATAGTAGAACATGTATTCGAGTATAGAATGTTCAAGTACCACTGCACCATTTGTTATTATGTAATGCTCGTGGTACAGTGCACATGTTGGTTTTTATAGCCTCGGGAATACATGGGCAAGTTAAAAGATTACTACCTCCGTCCCATAATAACTTCATTTTTCATTTTTCCGTGTCCAACGTTTGGTCATTCATCTTATTTGAAAATTTTCACAAAAACTAAAAAAATAGTCATACATAAAGTACTATTCATGTTTTATCATCTAGTAAGAATAAAAATATTAATCACAAAAAAATTTCAAATAAGATAAAGAGTCAAAATATTGTATCAAAAAACTGAAAAATGATCTTCTTTCGGAACGGAGATAGTACCAAGTGTTGACTGCATAGGCATAATGATAACTTAGTTGGCATCTTAGCCTACTTAATGAGCTGACACCTTCACTCAATTGTTGGTCCTTATATTGGAGATATATTCTTTCCCGATATCATAACTGATACAATTTGTCTTGCCATGAGTCAAATTCACCCCTCGGAGATAACTTGCGCTTGTACAATTCACCTTGCCTTTTTGTGATGAAATTCATCTTGCCTTTCAACTTTCCCGTTTGGGATGAAATTCATCTTGCCTTTCTACTTGTCCTTCGGTGATGAGGCTCATCTTGGCTTCCTAGATGCCCTGCAGTCACGAGTTTCATCTTAGCTCCTACTTGCCCTTCTGTTGTGAGGTTCATCTTAGCTTTCTGTTTGCCCTTCTATCATTAAGTTCATCTTGATTTTCCACTTGCCCTTCATTTCATATGCATCTTTCCATCCCGCACCTAATCTAGTGCTCAATATTATGTTGTCCTCAACCATCAACGGTAAGGCGTGAGATTCAGTTATTTTGTATTAGTGAGCCACTGAGACATACTAGAGCCTCTCCTACAATATATTTTTCATCAGAGGAAATCATATATTCTAGGAGCCCAAAATCCTCTGCATCAAGAGCTGTTCCATAGTCTGCATGGCCGGCCAGTGACCAGTGGCTGTTGTAGGCATGCAACAGTAGTGGTCAAAAATCCTTTAAACATTAGGGCGGTTTTGTAACAGATCGAGCCACAGCAAAAAGTGCAGTGAGAAATTCATTCATTCATTGTCCAAGATTTTGCAGGATGGTCACCACAACTAAAGCCAGGGGAGCACTAAAGTTTCTGTTATCCACCAAAGTAGGCATTTTACCTCTTTTCCTTGATCATGACTTTACTTTTTCAGAAAGATGGACAGCATGCAGTATGTGATAAAGAAACATATGCATTGATGCACATATGAACAGCTTATGCATGTATGTGTGTATGTACTACTCCTGTGGACTTGGCACAGATAGATATCAGACTGCATGCTGCTTGCCTGCTGCCTTGAGGCAGGAGTAAAGGGCAAGATCCCAGATGTTAACACAGGGATGAAAGGACCAGCAAAGGACATGAAATGATTCTGTAATCCATTGCTTTATGATTGATCCTCCTTTCTTTTTTTCCCTCCTCATCACTTCTCTGCTGTCTCCCTAGGCTCCCCCCTACTCACCACTACTCACACATATTATATGGATATATAAATTGGACTGGATTTGTAGTTTCATCAGCCCAAGTTGTATATATTGGAGCAAATTAATGTGGAGGAAGCTTATTTCTATGTATCAATATTTGTATCTGATTTTGATTTCCTTAATTCCTTTTGAGGAGAAAACTGCGAGATATATTTGATACGAAATAAGCAATATTAGCAAATACAAGTGTTTAGGATTTGAAAAGGTAATGCACCCAAACGTACCTTATATATATAGCACTGTGATGAGCTTACGTGATTTTCTTAGAGTCATTACGCTTTCGATTCGTAACGACATGGGGGTAGACCTAAAAGTCCAGTGACCCTAGACAAATTGGGTCGGACGAGGGACGTCGGTCAATACCCGCTGCCTACTCAACCTCATATACTAGTATTTCCCTTTGATTTGATTCTCTCTCTACTGCCACCATTCATTTTCTTGCATGTGTGTGTGCACTGACGCATGCAAAAGATTGGCCATGATATGGGCACTACTCTCCTTTACGAAAGGACAGACGACACAGGGGAGAGAGAGAATGGGACCACTTCTCTGTGCATGCAACCACCTCTTGGTCTCTCTCTCTACTGCCCTGGTAAAGAAAAAACCTTTTTTTTTTCTTCATGCATACACGTGAATTTGATATGAGTTATCCTTATCATCGGATGTACGGTCAGATCAGCCGACAAGAGATGTTGTGTCTATTTTTTTTTCTTTTTAGGATCCTTTCATCGGTTTTATACGTGTGTTTTCTGGAACCTCTTCGATCAAGAATGGG
Organism: Oryza brachyantha; assembly: GCF_000231095.2. Lineage (NCBI taxonomy): Eukaryota > Viridiplantae > Streptophyta > Magnoliopsida > Poales > Poaceae > Oryza > Oryza brachyantha. Next base: position 12,441,837 of record NC_023170.2, read on the forward strand.
AAGTACTAATGAGGCTGATTTCGGCCATATTATTTTTTTATGTTTATGATATGATCCAATCAGTGATTGCTTCTAGTGGTGAGATCTATCCACTTGGGACTAGAATTAGCCCGGGTGCTCGTATTTATGGCTAACTATTCTTTTACCTGTAAGCGATGTTTGTACTATATTTTGCAAAACAAAAGGTATGAATTATGTGATTGTTTTTTATCATAAATATTTGATGTTTAGGTAAGATACAATCAAACTTTTGTAATTTTTTACCATTAGTTCTATATTTGGAGTACATTTGTGGTACTACGATAGACTTTTCAAGGTAAATAAACTTATCAAATTCCATTTATTTTTAAATTAAACATTTGGGAACTTATTAACGGTTAAAATTTATTTCAAAAGTTTGATTAAAATATTCTACTAAACATCGATTAAATGTTTATGACCAGAGGGTAAACACACTTAATTAATTTCACTTTGCACCAAATTTACCATATATATATATATATATATATATATATATATATATATATAAAAGTCTAGCTGCGGTGAGTCACGACTCACGGGCGGCTCCATGAGTCGAGATCCAAAAATATATCATATTACCTCAAATTTTGATTTATATGACAAAAAATTCTTCATATCAAAATCTTATAGCACACAAAAATTTTCCATTTTTGAAGATGTTTGAGTATTTGTTTTAGATTCTTTTAATAACCTAAATCATTGATTATTTTATTAATATTATACAGTCACTTTAAAATCTCAAAGAGATACTTAAAAATCTCTAAAAATAAAACCACGGAGCAATTCGTGAGTCGCGACTCACCATAGCTAGACTATATATATGTGGCCACACTTTTATTTTGCATTAAGGTGTACTAGAATTATTTTTCAACAAGTTGCATTATGAAATCTTAGTGAAACCTCGCGAATATATATGAGCATGAAGGGAGAGTTGATGGATTTTAACGAAGCATAGAGCTCGTCGTTTTGCTTAACTTATCTACAATAGAAACGACCTGTCAACGATCAGAAAAGCAATTCATGGGTGAAACAATTTACATACATATCCTTAGCAATTTAAAACCAAATAATAAGAAATAAACTATAATGAAAAAACTCAAAATCAGCTCTAAAATCTAAGTTTTAAAATTTTAATCTCTACAAAGCTGAAGAAGGGTAAACGACGAGTAATCCTGTTTACAGGGGCCATAGCATAGCTAGGTTTGGGCCAGGCCCTGGCCCACCATGAATTAGGCCATTCGGTGACACGTGGACTTTCCCGGTCCTACGTGGGCAACATGCTGGGCCATGACCCATGAGGCCCTCCTACGAGCGGCGTGCGAATGGGCCCATGGGCCTGTATCATCACCACATGGGCCTCGATCTCATCCAGCCGGGGCCGGCCGAAGCCCAACTCGTGGGCCCGTCACGCTCGCCTCGCACCCACCAGTCCGCCGCCGCCTTCCTCCTCCGCGAGCACCGTCCAGTCGCCGGCCGCCCGCACCGCGGCCACGCGCTCCTCCCCGGCCGCGCCGCCCTCTCGCCCGCCGGATCTCCGCCCCCGCTCCTCTCCTCCCTCCCTCCCTCCCTCCCTCCCTCGGGGAACCCCCACCCAACGCACCGCGCGGTCGGTCGGTATGGGGCTCTCGTCGGCGGCGGGGGACGGGGCGCAGCTGTGCGTGTTCGACCTGAGGAGGGGGCAGCAGGAGGGGCAGGAGCTCGACAAGATCCTCTTCTTCCACCCCGCCGACTGCCCCATCCTGCTCCAGCTCTCCGTCATCGGCCTCTGCGAGGGGATCATCACCTTCGCTAGGTTTGCGAATTGCAGTTTGCTCCTTCCCTACCCCCCATCCTCCGCCCCCTGTTCGGTTGCTGCTTGATCTCTAGTGGAGCTTACGAACCATGTAGCACTTAGCTTCGTGATCTTGGACGAGCAAAAATGCCACCGAAACCTTTGCCTCCAGGCTAGGCGTTTTCTCCTCTCTCGGAAGCTTAAAGAGGGAATTCTGGCCTGATTAATTGAAACGGTAGTCGGAGGCGAATGAGACCCTCCTTTGATCCCCATTGAACTTCCTATGATCTGCTTTCAAGATAGCTCAGTCATACAACCTGTTGTTTATTGAATCTAGAGTTTTATTTTCGAGTTTAGTTCTTAAGTTTTGCTGTAACAAATGCAAAATCCAAGGCACTTCTAGTATTTCTAATTGATTAACAATGCTTTCTCGGGCAACATTTTTCTGTTAGTTTCAACCACAAACAGTTTGGCCTCTACTCACGAGGTTGCACCGGTGCTTCTCCACTTAACACCTGCTCATATCTTGGATGCTATTTCTGTGCAGAATATTTTCTCCTGATGATGATTGTGAGGTGATAGAATCAGAGAAGCACTCCCATGTTTTTTACCAAGCTGAAGCAGATATATGGATGGTTCTGGTAATGGCTGTTCACTACATTAATAGTTCATAACTATTTGTTATCAACCAAATTGTTGCACTCTCACCTCTTCAATTGGATGTATTTAGAAAGATAATATAACGTCTTCCCGGCATCTATTGACATCAAACAGTATTTACATCCTGAAAACATTCAAGAATCAAGAGCATGTCTAATCTGCCACCAAAGTGAATTTCGTGTTATCACAATGTATCTATGATAATTCACGTATTTGAGCTTGGGCATGCTGTCTTTAGTTTCACAGACAGTTGTGAAGCTCATGATAGTTTTGTTTTAACTTAAGAAGCTATGATTGCCTCATAAGATGTCTTCCATTTCCCAGAAAATTGTCTGTAAATATTTTTTGTGCTTATAACTTTTATAATTATCGTATTCATTTCCAGTGAAAACTTGTTCACACGTAGGTGGTAGAGAAAAACAAGGACACTGAGTCAACTTGGCGGTGTGATGCATTGCAAGGAATTCTTAAAGAGGTTCATTCGCTTTTCACAATGTTCCATGGACCAATTCGAACTTTACTCGACAGGCAACCCAGTGCTGAACTTGCCCGGGGTCACCTTCGTACTTTTGTCACAGATTATTTAAGTGGTGGGTCTCGTTTCCATTCATCCTTTGGGTAAACATGAGAGAAACATTACCTTTTGAAAGAAATATATGATGATACATCTGTGCTTTAACTAATTAGCTAAACCAAACTCATATATATTTGCTACTTCATGAATATGTTCTTGAGCAGATTTTAATTCTGGTAAAAAACTGCAATTTCCAACCTTCCGTGATTGCCTAAAGGAGCGAGGAACTGTCCAAATGCTGACAATCTCACGGGAAGTGGCACTTGAAGTTCAGGTAGGAAATATAGCCTTCAAATCTGAAAGACCTCTTAATTACAGAAAGATTACTGTAATGTCTTTTCAGGACATGTGAATAAGTGATAGTCGTCCCTTGCTCTTATGCTTATTGATTATGTGAAAGAAAAATGTTATGCTTCTTGCTAGCAGCCTGTTATTTATGTCCTGTCCAGAGTTGTGGTCAGGTTTTCAAATCTTGTGTGAGATCGGCATTTTCTTGGGGGTCTAGTAGTCATTTTCAGAAGTAGCTAATAAGGTTTCTAGGCTTAAAAATGGTTGACCTGTTGTAATTCCGCACATAGGTCCATTGAAATGGTTTTGTCAATAAGTATGTAGAATCCTGCTTTCCGAGAGAAAAACTTTTGGAACCAACTGAATCACAACTTAGTAAACCTGTATAGCAATTGTATCATTGTTAAGTCCAGCATTAGTGATGAAGCTATGATTAAAGTACTGTTTAAAATCATCTTGACTCTGATAATCATGTAGACTGTTTTATCTATGTCAACTATTGATGCATGAATGTTTACAGTCACTCACCACAATTCTTGGGTCATGTCTTGGAAATGTCCTGTGCCAATCACTTGTATTATTTGAAAATCTCTTGGTGTCTACAACATTACCACCGGTATGGTCTCCCTTTAATCATTACTTCTTATGAAATCCTATTTTAGCTTTGAGCTGGTGTTCTCATGTGGTTAACATAGCTGTATTACTTTGTAGGATGATACGCTAAACCTATATACTTATGCTGTCTTGAGGTTGACTCCTCGTGCTTTATCATCCAATGCAAATTCCTGGTCCTATCTGCGAAAAGGAACTTCTGTTCATGCTGGCCCCACTTCTAGTTCGTCAAATGGAACAGCTTCAGTAGAAAGGTATCGCAGTCGATCTCGTGATACTTCTCCTACTGGACAAAATCAGATGCGTCATTATTTCAGGCCTCTCCAGCGTGAGAAACTATACAAGGGAAAGGATGGTTTTGTTGCTACTGGTTCCACTACTTCAGAAGTCCGTGGTGCTGCACCTTGGGTTCCCATACTGTGGTTCCAGCAGGCCGAAGACCGCATGCACCTCTGTGTTTATGAGCACAAGAACATAACCATCCTACTACTTATTCCATCTTCATCACTAATAAATGGAGATGATGGCATTGCTCATGTGAAGAAACATCTTCTTGAAAATGTGAGTGATCCTTGTATAGTTTCCACCCTTTCAGGATTTCTTGATGCAGTGCTGACCTCAAACACGTCATGTTGGATGAAAATAAGAAATATCCCTATGTAACCCCCCCCCCCCCCCAACGTGGTTATGAACACATGCTCAAATTTTTATATGTATATTGCAGGCATCACAGAACATTGTGACTGTAGAGCAGAAATTATCACGAGGATGGGGAGGAGAAAATGCTTATCATGTTGGTGGATATCGCTACTTACTTGTTGATCCGGATAGAAAAGTATCAAGAGCCTCCCCACCTGGGAAAGTCACCACCCTATCAAAAGTATGTTCTGTTGCATCCTTGTATATAGTAAACATATGATATTTCTTATGATAAGTATTAATGGTCATGTTCTTCTCTACACATCAATATTTCCATATACTTGTAAAGTGTAGATCTTATAGAATGTTAATATTATTCTGTTGTTTTTGTAAACTAGTACATCTTAGATGATCACTTTGTTTCTCACATTCCTTCCTCACTTTTGTTCTTCGTTTGCAATTTTATGCTTTGTGTTGAATTGGATTGCCATACATTTCTTTTAATGCTCTGCAATGAAATCCTGCAGGATTCTCTACTTTCCCTGAATAGAGTAAGAGAAGAAATAGATTTGGAGAAGTCGAGAGCAAAGAGGTCTGGCTCTTGCCATGACAAGGATTTTGAAGTATGCATCAGAGCAAAAAACAATGCATGGGTTATTGCTAAAGTTTCCCGAGGAAGAGAACTTTATATGGCGTTAGAGAAGGGTGGCGAAACACTTCTTTATGCATCTACTGCTGTTGAGAAGTTCAGCAACAGGTACGTCTCAGGCCCTGTTCATGAGGGGTGCATAAGTTAACTTATGCCCTGGCACGAAAAACGTAGTAATTGATTAGTACATGATTAATTAATTATTAATTATTAAAAAAATATAAAATAGATTAATATGATTTTTTAAAACAACTTTACTATAGAAAATTTTTGTAAAAAATACATCATTTAGCAGTTCGTAAAACGTGTGTACGGAAAATGAGTGAGGCTTAGTTAACTTATAGGATGGCCGAACACGGCCTCAATACCTTGTAAAGGTGCTGAAGCATATCTTACCGCATTATATCACCATCTCTTGTTGCAGTGATCGCTTGAGTTAAAACAGTTCCATTCTGATGCATCGCCTAACCACCTAAATATGGATTTTATTTTGCTAATGATTGGCATCCTCTCTCAGGTACTGTGAAGGAGCATTCTCTACAGACTAGGAACACCCAAATGGAGATGATTGTTTTTCCCGAAACCACCATGACCTATCCAGTTTGTCGTTAATTTAGGCTGTCACTCCCTCATGGTGTCACGAACATGGATCTTGTTATTTGAATAGATTCGTACAGGCCGTACAGATGCCATGTTGTTGCCTTGCAATTCATACAAATAGCTTCGTTAGAGAACAATATGGGGCAGGAAATAGTCGGTTTGCCTTCCGACGTCCTTCCAGTTCCGGATACATCATACTTATGGCCATGGCCATGTGTATTTGTTGTAAATGCTGACTATGGACCTGATGACTTATGTAGTACTAGTTCATTCAGTTCATGTACTGTTTTCGATTTGTGTTTCTCTTCAGTGTATTGCTGTGATTTGCCCAACTTATTCTTATGCCCGCAGTGATATCTTGGGATTTAAAATCTTAATACATTTATTTCATATTACAGGACATTTTGGGTTCAAACTAATGCAAACCTAAAGAGATTTGACTAGATTTATAGAAAATTATAACAATATTTTCAATATAAAATAAATATATTGTAAAATATATTCGATGGTGGATAAAATGAAACTAATTTGGTCTCGTGGATGTTAGTATATTTTTCTATAAACTTGGTTAACCTTAAAAATGTTTGATTTAGAACAAACATAAAATGACTTGTAAACAGTGAAAGTTATGGTGATACTAACTATAAAGAGATAATCAGAACGGTTAAGACATATCGAATGGGATCTTATTACGAGAATATGTGTATTATGATATTTCTATTTTGGGAGTGGGGGAGAAGGGGCTGCTATGGATTGGAAGTTTATTGGAGCGGTTTGATATCTAGGTAGGTAGGTATAAAGTGGTATGATATCTACTACTTTTCCTTTTTATTAGTTGACATGTTGATTTTTTTTATATTTGATCATCGTGTTATTAGAAAACTTTAAATTAATTATTTTGTCATGATTTGAGTTATTATTAAAAAAATTTTAAAAATGACTTATAATTTTATATATTTGCAAAAAATTTAAAATTAGACGAACTGTTAAATATAAACATAAAAATCAACGATATTAAATAAAAAATCGAAGTGCTATAAGGTCGAAAGCACAACATAGATATCAGTTGGTACCTTGGTATCAGACATGATATCCCTTAGGGCACGTACAGAGGGCTCTCATTGTCGTCTCTATCGCTGCATGCTTGCTGACGTGGAAGAGAGAGGATAGAAGAGACAAAAATGGTTGTTTTGCATAGAGTCAGCAAAACATCGACTCTTGGCGCATAAAACGAAGAGACAACCAGAAAATTTGTGTTGTATGTGTGCTGACTCTGATCAGAGGCGCTGATCAGATGGAATGTGAACGGGGAATTAATTAGTCTGTAATTATGAAGAGTTAGCTTGAAAAACTGTCATTTGTATGAGAAGTTTTTTCTACTGACGTGGCTTAAGATAAAGCCCATAATAGACTCTACTATTGAACATGCTCTTAGTATTAGCCTAGATATGGTATTTTACCCTCCATTTTAGCTGAATAAAACAGCAACAAAGAATGTTGTGCACACGATCAGTCAAACATATATTTAGATTCTCCCATTGAGGCCTAGCGAGGCGGCTCCAGGCCTACAAGACTGCATGCATGGGGTGAGATCACCGTGTGTGGCATAGGAGGATAAGACAAAGGATAAGACAACATGGCACAACCGCACAACGGAGGAGATGCGCATGCTTCCATAGAGTTGCTTCGTGTGGGAGAGAGGTAACATGTTGATGTACAATTATTACTATGAAAAACTTTTGGATGGAATCAAAATAGATATTCAAATGTGCACCGTAACCTGTTTCTCGGTTCAAACAGCTGCCTTCTTCCCTACAGCACAGGATCTGGCATCAAAGGGCACCTGGAGGTTGCGTCGATTAGGACGCAGACGACCGAAATCCAACGCTCGAGAACGGCGCAAATATAAGGACATGCCCCAACTATATGAAAAGACAACTCCTCCTTTTATCTCATATAGCCAAAACTTAGCATACAGGAATCAATCGGCCTCTCAAAATGTACATCGAACAAATAGACCAATGACACATGCAAACACCACACAACGCTCACCTAGCAAAGATAGACCAAGGCACCGTGTCCAGGACGGGGGAAAAAGATTGTGTTCGCTAGCATTTCCGGATTCCTAACGCACGAGGTTTATAGATTCAGAAAAAAAAATGAAGGAAAAAAAAAAGATGAAACAATAACTAAAATAAAAAATTGCGCATCCGGGGAATCGAACCCCGGTCAGTACCGTGGGAGGGTACTATGATACCACTACACCAGATGCGCCCAACTGCTCCAAAACTCAAATTATAAATCTATAGCTCGTGCGCCAGGCTGGTGGGCCCGCTATTGTCAGCGAAACACACTTACATGTGGGCCCACCCCTCGCCTCGCGGCGCGCGAAACGGCCACCAGTCCGCGGGCCCGCGACGTGGCGCCGCAAACCTAACGCCCGCCGCCGGCGACAATTCTCCGCCGCTTCCCCCTTCATGTCCCCCAAGCCGCCATCGCCGCCACAGAGAATCGCGACGGTCGACCAAGCCGCGGGGATTTGCTGCACCTGATCTTACCAGTAATACCAGGTGATGCGGACCAGGAGGAGCCAGCGCGGGCGCGACGCCGACGCCGCCGAAACCCCGCCTCCCGGTTCGTCGTGCTCCGGCCGCGCGCCTCCGTCCCTCCTCCCCGTCCCGTTTCCCTGGATCCTCCTAGCTCCGTCATTCTCACCCAAACCATGTTCCTTGTGTAGGAGCGAGGAGTGGAGGAGGGGATGCCGCGTCGGGCGGCACGCGCCGCCGGAGAGCTTCGTCGTCGGCCGTGAAAGGGAAATCGCCCGCCAAGGTAAGGCTAGTGCGACCGTGTGCCGGGGGCAACTGAATCGCGGTTGTTGAAGGCTATTGCAAAATTTCACCAATGTAAAATGGATGTGTCCATTGGGCTGTTCATGGAAAGAAAAACCGTTCATGCCTTTGTTTCGGACTGTCGGCTCCAAATGTGACTTGTCATTATGCACGATTGGATTGTTGACATGTGTTCATATTGTATGACATGAAAGTCGCTAAACTAGTCAGTTTTGATTTAAAAGGTTGAGTTTTTTTTTTTTTAGTTTGAGTTTTGCATGCTAAGAAGTTTATTTTTTTAGATAAAGGTAGCTTTATTGATCTCACACGATTACATCAAGGTGATCCAATTTCCCTGAGAATGCTTTGCGACTCTGCATAACTAAGATGTGAGAACACTTGCAACTCTGCATAACTAAGATGCACACTTGTGTGTGTTTTGGCAGTATGAGATGCACGCATATTTCCCAAGCATATTTCTCAAGCGTATGTCCAAAGAAAGCTCAAGAATTACGGTATAATATCTTAATTTTGGTACAAAAATAAACAAACTATATATGGTGGATCCTACATAGGTTCAGGCTTAGGAATCTGTAGATTTAGTGATGTGGATAGATTTAAGCTACTAGGACTCACTTTCTACTGTCTCTTCAGGTGGAAATGGAATCAGCATTGGGGGACAAGGGTAAAAACGTTAAGGTCCACACAGAGGGTGATGATGATGCAGGGATGACGAGGTGCAGCTCTGAAAAGAACAGTTTAGATAAAGAAGATCCAGAGGCAATTAGAGGATGTGATGCAGCTGATATGGACTGGGAAGAAGGGCATATTCTTGCAGAAGAACACAAAGAGAGTTATGAACTTGGAGAGACATTCACTGTTGAATTCACTGATGTACCCTCTTCCACTGAAAAAAAGACTGTTCGGAGACTTACTGCTGAAGAAAAGGTAGCATTTCATGAAATAAATTTTCACTCAAGTCGTCTTACATTGATGAGCACATAAACATGTGCATTAAGCTTATAACCCGTTACTATAACTTTATACTGTGATAAATCATTTTTTTAATTTCAATCCGCCTTCTAAGAGTTGCCTGGTGTCAGTTTTTTCCCCAAGTTGTATGTAGCGTTCTGTAATCTAGCAAGCTATGAACCTTATCTTTAAGAGTCACTTCCTAGTCCTTTTCTTGTTTGCTTTAAATATCTTTGTTATCTTGGAATTGTGACCTGGTAGTTTTATTTTCTGATTCATCCAGGAGTTGGCTGAACTCGTGCACAGGGTCCATTTGCTTTGCCTACTGGCAAGGGGTAGGGTGATTGACAAGGCTTGCAATGATCCTCTTATTCAGGTGCATTACAGTGGTATTCATTTATGCCATATTTTAAATTTCCCATGTTCCAAAAGATTAGGTGGTATTATATATTTACGAATCATGATTTTTAAAACAGAGGTGCATTTCAAGAGTCATGTCAAATATTCTTTGATTCTTATCAGGCATCAATCCTCTCTGTTTTACCACAACATGTACTATGGAATTCTGTAGAAACTCCAATTCTGAAAGCTAATGAGTTGCGTAGTCTTGTGAGCTGGGTAAGTCCCCTTTGGCCCTTTGAATATTATTTTGATCGAATAAAAATGTGAAGTTTTATGAAATAGTAGTTTTTGCATGCAACCTTTTTGTTTGCATTTCTTTTGTAGTTTCATCGCACTTTCTGTGTAACTCCACACTCAGATGACAGGGGATCTTTTGAATCAAATTTGGCATTTGCTCTTCAAAATCATGTAGGCACCGCTGAAGAGGTATTTTATCTTCCCTGGAGACTACACTGTGAAACACATCTGCTGTCTTTATTTCAGCTAACTTATTTTTCCTATCCATGCTTCTCAGATTTGGATAATCTGAGAAGTGAACAAGAGTTATCATATCTAAATGCCCGACAATTTGTTTTCCATCTGATAATGGATACTTTAGCTGCTACTGAAAGTTGACACAATTTGTTATATGCCATTTGAAATTTTGGTATCCCTTCATTGCACCCCTAAATATTGTTCTGTTATTTCCATTGTTTTCTGCTCCTGTAGCAAACATTGCTGCCAACATTCAAAAAATATGTCAGTCAGGTTCCCCCGCCCCAAAATGCTGATCCCATCCTCATAAACCTGCCAACTTTTGGGCCCACATATAAAGTAATGAAACCTAAATACAAAGATGAGACTCCAAACACCTAACTTTTGGTGTGAGCATGTCAAGTTAGCGACATAGAGTATCCCTTCAGTAACAGTGCACACGAAAAGGGGGCGATTGTAAAAAGCCAAACGACATATTTGCAAACGAAAAATAATTTGTGAATAAAACTTTTATATTCATGTTCTTAACGATCTAAAAGACAAGACTGAAAAATAAACTACGATGAAAAGAACCCCAAAATCAACTCAAAATTTAAGGTTAAAAATTCAAAGGCTTATAAGCATAAGCAGAAGCGAAAGGAGGCTGCAAGGGCCTACTGACATGATTCTTGCACCATGCGCTATGCAGTAAAACTTCCAAAGGAAAGCAAGCGGCCCCAGGATTCTCACCTTGGAACAAGGGAGAATAGAGATGCATTAACAAGCCGATCGGTCCCCATTGACATAGAACACACGATGTGTTAATAAGCATACAGGGTAGAATGTGTCATTAGTAGTACTGAGTAGTTCTCAGTGGAACTCAATCATCCTTTGGCAATTCCAGTGAGAAAATTCTCTGATCACCAAATTGCTTTAGGGTAAACAAATATGGGTATGGGAGAACATCTTGACACTGCAGAACTTGTGCTAGGACCATGGGGAAGATAATGGGGAGAGGTTCTTTGATGTTACAATGGAAGGACCATGTGTACCTTGACTCCTTTTTGGCTAGGAGAATGATATAAAGAGGAAGGGGAGAAGATGAAAACGAATGGCAGATATGTCTTTTTGTGAACCACTTAACAGTGAAATTATATGGGACTGATGGTGTGGCAAATAAGGGAACAAAACTGTGGAGTGACAATGAAGGGAGAAATTTTTCAATGGCATACAAGGTATAATGTCAACTTTCAGTCTTTCAATGACAAATAAAGAATTTCCTTTCTTTAAAGCAACTCATTATTTCTGTTTATGAAGCTGCCAAATAAATGGTTTGCATGCAGGTTTGTGCACTTTCAGTGGCACTGTTTAGGGCTCTCAACTTAACAGCTAGGTATGGATTTCACATCGTGATTAGCTTTATGATTGATTCTAGCCTTTCCTGAACTGTTTGCATAAAAAATAATACATTGCATTGCAGTCCATTCTTGTCGAATGATGTTTGCTTTTGCTCCAAACAGGTATATAATGATAGTAAACACTTGTTGTGATATGCATGTTTAATTCTGTGGTGAAAACTGGATTTTCTGATTTCTTCCGGAGGATAGATTTCTTCTTTTCCTTTACTCCAGGAAAAATGGATTTATGTCCAATCTTAAAAGAGTGATTCAGTAGAACAGTTCCAACTGAGTTTGAATAAATTATAGTTTGATAAAATCCTTGGGTGTGAGTTAGAATAGTTGATGTCCAATTATAGTTTGATAAAATCCTCCACAAGTTGGTTTTATTTTTTTTTCCTTCTTTCTTATCAAACTTCCCATAAATATCAAGCAAATATCAATTGTAAGACCATCTATTGTATTTAGTAAACACGCATACATGGTTCATTATGTTATCCTGTGATCTTGTTTGATAACTTCCGAACGATTCCTAAGTATAGCTTCACTTCTAGGTTTGTTACAAATATGGATGTTGCTGGTCTCAAGCCTGATACTAAATCAATGGAGACATCAAATCAGGATGCACCTAGGCTTTGTACAAAGGCACTGCCATCTAGTTCCTTTGTTGCAGGTCATAATGAGCATAATAATCTTTCTCCTGTCGTATCACAATCACAAGATAATACTGAAGATAGCATCGATACAACTCCAAAGAAACACAAAGTGCAAGGCTGCAAGAAAAGTTTATCCAAAAAATTGTCAAAGTGCAAGGCAGATCATGGAATTAGCTGTGCATCACAATCAAAAGATAGCTCATCCAGCAGCCAATATCCTTCCACCAGTAATGCTGAAGTACCAAAACGAAAAGGGGACTGGGAATTTGAGTTGCAGCTGGAAATGGCTCTTTTAGCCTCTGCAGCTGAAGTTCAAGACAATGAGCTAGCTACTCACTTAAATCTATCAACTGATAGCATACTAAATTCTACTCCACCATTCAAGAAGTTAAACAAAAGTGCAGAAGCCCCATGCAACTCAAGCACTGTTTGGTCAAGGAGTGGAGCGCCATTGTTTTGGGCTGAGGTATTTTGTGGTGGTCAGGCATCTTCAGGAAAATGGGTCCATGTTGATGTTGTAAATGATATTATTGATGGTGAACAAAAGATAGAAGCTGCTTCTGCTGTTTGCAGGAAGCCTTTGAGATACGTTGTTGCCTTTGCTGGAAATGGTGCTAAAGATGTGACCAGAAGGTTTGCCTCTTTAATAATTCCTAATTTAGTAGCTGTGTAAAATCATGAGGATGCATTCTTTGCTTTTGGAAATTGTTAAGAGAACTGGTTTGAGGATTGTGTTCTACTTTTTCCTAGGTATTGCTTGCAATGGCACAGAATTGTTCAGGGGAGAGTGAATCCTGAGTGGTGGAAAAATGTTTTGGCACCCCTAGAACGGCTTGAATTGGCAGCAACAAACGACACTGAAGACATGGAACTTCAGACCCGGGCCTTAACAGAGCCTCTTCCTACCAGTCAACAGGCAAGGCACTTACTGAGTTTATGATATTGATTAACAGAGCCTTTTGCTTCTTTCAAGGTTGAATGTTGGTTTTTCTAACTATTTATGTAACCACTTAGGCTTACAAAGACCATCACTTATATGCCCTTGAGAAATGGCTTCACAAGAACCAAGTTCTTCACCCCAAAGGTCCAGTGCTTGGCTTCTGTAAAGGGCATCCTGTTTACCCTAGATCTTGCGTTCAGACACTGCAATCAAGACATGGATGGTTGCGGGAGGGTCTGCAAGTCAGAGAAAACGAGTTGCCTGCAAAGGTTCATAACAGAATCACAGAACTAGCAATTTATTCTCTGTATTTATGTTCAAGTAATCATTTTTCTGTCCGCAGATTGTGACGCGGCCAAAGAGGACTTTCAATTCTCAGTCACTTCAATCTAATAGTAATGAAGATGAGCTTAAGCCAACCTTGGAACTATATGGTAAATGGCAGCTGGAACCTCTGCAACTTCCGCATGCAGTAAATGGTATTGTGCCGAAAGTACGTCTCCTTTATCACGACTATTGATTTTCATTAGGTGATGCTCGGTGCTTATTTTTGTGATGTGCCATTCTAATTAAATGCTAAAATGTATCCAAGAATGACCGCGGTCAAGTTGATGTATGGTCAGAGAAGTGCCTTCCTCCTGGCACTGTACACCTGAGGTTACCAAGACTATTCCAGGTTGCAAAGAGACTTGGAATCGATTATGCTCCAGCAATGGTTGGATTTGATTATCGAAGCGGCCGGTGCCATCCTGTTTTTGATGGAATTGTTGTCTGTTCTGAATTCAAAAATATTATCTTAGAGGTATGCTGAATTGTTGAGACTGGGTGCTTGATTTATTTTTCAAAATTCTGAACCCAGTCATCCTTCTGTCTACAAGATTAGCCAAATCTTTTATGCAATATATTTCTGATGTTTAATTAGGTAAAATTATTAAACAATCTTTAAGTATCAGATGTCAGCCTAAACATGTTAACCTTCAAATATGGAATGTTGTAGCAATCTTTGCTCAAAGGTACATGTCTGAAAGGTATTTGCATAAGTATGTTTCATGGAAGTGCATAGCTCATTGTTAGGCATGTCTCATTATAATGCATGAACTCCGGGTGAAGGTAAGTAGTGTAATGGTCAAGGGTAGAATTGTTATTCATGTATATGCTAGAGGTAGTTATTATAATCTTGTCTAGGTTTCCCTAGGCTTTTGGGTAACATGCCAATTGAGCTCCTATTTTTCTCTCACAGGATTAATTGCTCAATTACACTGCTAGGATCAAGCAAGTTCTAAAATAACATCGATGTATCACTGGCATGTAGGCCTAGGCCCCACATGGCATCCTCAATGTTGATATTCTTTTTCCCCAATTTGCACATATTTTTAGTGTTATTGATCAAATTTTCTGTTACTCTTATACCGAAATCAAAACTAAGATGCAAAGCTAATTGCCCTTGTTTCATCCTGGTGTTATACAAAGGTATCTCTATAGTTTGGTATAATTGACTACTATGCCTGCTGCTAGGCATATGCAGAAGAAGAGGAACAGAGACAAGCTGAGGAGAGGAAACAGCAGGAAGCTCAGGCTCTTATTAGGTGGTACCAGCTGCTCTGTTCTGTCGTAACCAGACAGCGGTTGAAGGACTCTTACAAAGCGCCTTCATCAGATCACGGTCCTTCTGGACCATCGAAAGATTCTAGCCAGCAGAAAAGCACCAACGACACTCGAAGCTCGGAAACCAAAACTCGTGCAAGCAGACTGCAGGAGGACCGACTGCTAGATTCTCCTTTTCTTGCCCATGAACATGAACATGAGTTTCCAGAGGAAGATCAAAGCTTTGACGAAGAGACATTTGTGAGGACAAAACGCTGCCCATGTGGATTTTCAATCCAAGTCGAGGAATTGTAGCAATATGATATCAGAAATACATTAGCTCAGGCGTAGCCTGTTTTTGGTCCCAGGTGGATTCTCAAAACTATGGTAGTTGTGATGCTTCTGACTAGTGCAGGTTTTGATGCATTTTTGTGCAGATGCATGGGTAAGCCCAAAGTTCAGCTTTTGTCCTGAACTGATGTGTTGAAACTGATTGTAACAAATGCACTGGGTACACTGTTAACGGTATGTTATAAGTTTCAACATAGTGCCATCAAGCTAAGATTTTATCACTCTAATGTTGAGATTGTGGGTTATTCCTTCCATCTCTTCACTACGAAACTTGATTAAATTTTGGGAAATTAGTTTCTTTCACCCTATTTGGCTATTTTAAAGGATAACTCTTAATTGGACCATGTTTTATCATCTTTCCTTACTAGACACTGTTTTTTCAAAAAAAAAAATGCAGCGGTCGTCCAACCCTATTGTGTGAAGCCAAGCTAACGGTGTTAAAATCGTGGAAAAAAGTATTTGTGCCCTTGCTTATTTTACTTTTGTCACAGATTTTAGTTTTTGACCATTATAATTGAACCTTAACAAATTTATCACTATTTTGCACATAAGCAAAAAACTTTGAGAAATTATGATCAAATAACAAAACTTTTGAGAAAGCACGGTTAACTTTTGAGAAAGCACGGTTTAATCTAAAAGCAGGGTGAACATAAACAAAGTTGATGTTGGGATCAAATTGGTGTTTAGACTTCAAAACAGGGTCAAAAGCACAATTATTCCATTAAATTTACATTACCAACTTTATTGCATTCACATGTTGAGAAAGAATCCAAATGCTCAGGAAATTAGAGAATAATAAAATGAACAATTTAGCACCAACGGTACAAGCTTATGACAGTGCGGAATCGGCAGCCAAGAACAGGTATGAAATGGAAAAATAACAAATTTTTTCGATGTCTCCTTACTGAAAGAAGTCGAGGCGAACCGTGGACGCCGGCCGGCTCGCCGCCGGTCACGCCGACGCGCTCCGGCTGCCGTCCGTGCTGCTGAAGTCGGCCTTACGGCACGTGTCCTCGACGATGCGCTCGATCCTGGCCTCCACCTCGGCCATCGCCGGCCGCCGGTCGGGGTGGTGCTCGGTGCACTCCATGCCCAGCTGCAGCAGCCGCATCATCTCCCCCTCGACGTGCGGCTCGCTGGCGATGGCGGCGTCGAACACCTCCGACGTCCACTCCTCCTGCACCACCGACCGCATCCACCGCGGCAGGTCCACGCCTTCGCCGGCGCCGGCGCCGTCGGGCAGCGCGTCGAGCGGCGGCCGCCCGCTGAGCAGCTCGAGCAGCAGCACGCCGAAGCTGTACACGTCGGCGCTCTTCGACAAGCCGCGCGCGTCGACCACCTCCGGCGCGCGGTACCCCGCGCCACGCTTCGGCTGCGGCGCCGCCGCCGCGCCGCCGACGAGCTGGGCTAGCCCGTAGTCGGTCACGTAGGCGCCGTCCCGCGCCGCCGTGACCACAACGTTGGACGACTTGATGTCGCCGTGCGACGACCTGGCCCCTCCGCCGTGGATGAACGCCACGCCGCGCGCCACCGCCAGCGCGATACGCGCCCGCGCCGCGAAGTCCAGCCTCGCGCCGCCACCTGGACCAACAGAACGACGTCAACACCGGCATCCATGGAGAAGACGACATGGCTGATGAGTGCATGATGCGAAGAGAAATGAGAAGGAGAGGTGATAGTATGATGTGGGCGAACCGTGGAGGAGGGAGGCGAGGCTGCCGGTGCCGACGAAGTCGTAGACGAGGAGCTTCTCCTCCCCGCTGTAGAAGTAGGCAATGAGGCGGGGCAGGTTGTCGTGACGGAGCGCGCCGAGGGCGGCGACCCGGTCGCGGAACTCGCGCTCGGAGAGGTGCACCTCGCGGAGCCGCTTGACGGCGAGCGTGGGCTCGCCGCCGTCGAGCGTGGCGCGGTACGTCGTGCCCGTGCCGCCCTTGCCGATCACCTCGGCGGACGCACGCAGCAGCGTGTCCAGGTCGTACGGCCGCTCCGGCGCGCTGCCCAGGAACACCAGCTTGTTGCCTTCGCCTGTCATCATCGCCGCCGCCGCCGCCGTCGGCGTGTGCGACCGCTTAACGGCGGCATCCCGGTCCGTCCTCGCCACGGTCACTGTGATCGGCTCTGTGCCCTCGTGCACGTCCGGGGCAGCCGCCTCGGTGGTGCTGCTCCTAGCCGCCGTTGCTCGGCGCCGGAAGCACATCAAGAACCCCACGGTGAGCACGACGATGAGCACGGCGACGGCCGCGAGGATGATCCCGACAATGGCTCCACGGGAGAGCTTTCCGCCCTTGCTTGACGACGGTGGAGGAGATGGCGGCGGCGCGGGGTTGGCGCACGGGGCGAGCGGACCGCCGCAGAGAGCCGTTCCGAGGAAGGCGCTCGCCGGCATCCCGGCTAGCGACGCCGGCACGGCGCCACCGAGCTGGTCATTGTACGACACGTTGAGCTGCTTGAGACTCGGCAGCGTCAGGTTGGCGGGAAGCGTCCCATTGAAGTCGTTGCGATCGAGGTTCAGCGTGATCATGTTCGCGAGCCTGCTGAACTCCGGCGACACGCCGCCGGCGAGACGGTTCCGGGAGAGGTCAACCTTTTCGAGCAGCGCCAGCGAGAACAACCCCTCCGGCAATTCGCCGGTGAGTCGGTTCCCAGATAGGTTCAGCGACCGGAGCTGGACGCAGCCGCCGATGTCCACCGGGATCCCGCCGGATATCGCGTTCTGCCGGAGCGAAAGCGTCTGCAGCGCAGTGAGGTTGCCGACCGTGCCCACGGGTATCTCTCGGCTCAAACTCTTCCCAGGCAGGCGGAGCTCGGTGACGCGGTCGCCGGCGGGCGAGCATCCGACGCCGCGCCACGCGCCGCCGCACGGCGTGGGCGCGGAGGGGTCCCACGGTAGGTGCCGCCCCACCGCGTCCCGCAGCGCCAGCAGCGCCGCGCGGTCGCTCGCAAGGTCCGCCGCCTCCGCCGCCGCCGCGGCGATCAGCACCACCACCACCAGATGCAGAAGGCAACGCGCGGACGCCATGGCGCGGCGGCAGGGCGGGAGGCGGAGGATGGTGTGGCGGGTAAGGGTTTTATGGCGCGACCAGGCGGGGGCGGGCGGAGGTCAGGTCAGACGGTGACGCGCGAGAGCCTTGGTTTCTCCATTTGGAAGAGGCGGCAAAGGCAGCGATGGCGGACTGGCGGAAAGTACTACTGCGTGCGAGTTGTCCAGCTCGATCGATCGCCATACACAGCTAGAGCTCAGCATCGGGATCGACGACGACGACGACGTCGCGGGTGAGGTCTGGACGGCAGCGCGCGGCGGGGATAGAGAAGAAGCCGTCAATGCCGCCGGCCGGCCCAACTAGACGTTGAACTTGGGCCGGGCTGTATAGCCCAAGTCATCGTGGCCGTGGTGGTGGGCCGTCGTCGTCGTCTACCTCCGCGCGACGGCTGCGCAGGCGGAGCGGAGCACCTTCTCGCCGTCGCCGCAGCTCTTGCCTGTCCCTCGCCCTCGACCTCCGGTACCACACCATCGCCGCCGACGCCTACTACGTACGTCCTCCGCCAACCGGTCTTCCACGGCCACCACCAGCTCCTCGGTGGGGCCGCCGCCGCCTTCCGCCTTCCGCCGGGAGGACACTGAGGGGGCCTTCTCCATCCGCATCAAGGACGCAGATCCAGGCATTGGCGTCGGCGTTATCTTCGGAAAAAAGAATTCTTGTTATCTTAGGATAACGACGGAGATCCCTGCCAAACTAAAAATGTGAGAATAAGTTATTCCGTGCCGGGCCGTGGTAGCTAGCGAGGCGCTAGCCCAACCCCCGTACGGCCGTGCTTTCTTTCGTGCCAAGCTATCGTACTAGGGTTCGGTCCATGAAACCATTGTCCTAAATATATGGTTTATACCTAACATACCACTTTCGAATTAGTCCATTACTCTCATCATTCTAAAATATAAAATAAAACTTTTTCTATCTTGTGATATAAATTATGCTTGCAAATATGTATTAACTAACAATATCTATCCTCTGAATTTAATTTATTTATATTTTTTACCATTAAAACACCCAATCGCATTGCATATATTCACCAAGATAATGTAAATAAAAGGTGTTTATAAGTATTTGTTGGTCTTTTATGTTAGTGGTATTTATGTCTTATATGTTGGAGTAGATTGAGTAATTAAGAAATGCGGGGCAAGATTTAGCTATTGAGAAAGTCCATTTTGCATACCTCAACTATGATCTACTAGTCAGATTAGAAGAAGAAGAAGATAACAACTTTGACAAGAGGGATGATATGTCTGAAAGCCTACCTAGAATTGATAGCAGAAGTGGAAGTTAGGGAGCCGAGGAGGTTGATGATGGTATGTCAAAGGCTGAGAAGACAAAGACGGGAGGGAAAAAATGTTGGAATTACATTATCTCTCAAGTGCAAGATAACAAGAGGCAAAAGAGCTAGCTGTTGGAAATATTTCAAGGTTGTCAATGTCCCATCCAAGAAGGAGAGAGGTGTCATGGAGAGAAAGTGTAAGTTCTGCCATAGAAGTTATGTGTACTGTCCAGGTGGTGCTATTACAACTCTAAAATGACACCTAGACAAGTGGTGCTATTACAACTCTAAAACGACACCTAGACAAGTGTACACAATATCAGAACAAGTTAGCAAAGGCTAAAGCACAAGGTATATTGAACTTTGATTGAGATGATGCAATTTTCTTATTGTTAATCCTACTTAATATGATCATGATCACACTAGAGAATTGATTGTCAAGATGATAATTGTTCATGAGTATTCATTTAGGATGGTAGAGCATAAATGGTTTAATATCTTGATGAAATGGACGAATGGCAACTATGAAAGGATTGGTAGGAAGTTATAAAAAATGAATGCATCAAAGTTTATGAATATGAAAAAAAAACAGCTCAGGAAGAGTTTGAAAGAGGCAAAATTAATAAGTTTAACCACTGTATGGACCTGTAATCAAAACCTTCAATACATGTGTTCGGTGGCACACTATATAGATGAGAATTGGGTTTTGCAATGTCGTGTCTCGAACTTTATTGAAGTCGATCCTCCTCAGACTGGTATTATCATAGCTCAGGTTGTTTTCTACTGTATGGTAGAATGGAAAATAGAAGATAAGGTCACAACAATAAACTCTTGATAATGCTACAAATAATGATACTGTTGTTACAAATTTGAAGGCAAAGCTTTTTGCAAGAAGGAATTCAATATTTGATTGGTTACTTTCATATTCGTTGTGCTACTCACATAGTCAATTTGGTTGTTAATGATGGCCTCCAACCAATAGATAACTTGATAACTTGCCTAAGGAACACCGTGAAATACTTTAAGAGGTCTCCATCCCGCATGTATAAGTTTGTAGAAGTGTACAACAATTATTTTATCAAAGTGGGAAGGGGACTATCTTTGGGTGTAAAAACAAGATGGAATTCAACTTATAAAATGCTAGATACATGCATTGACTATAAGGATGCATTTGCTCATTATAAATAAGTAGACACCAATTATGTTTGGAAACCTTTAGATTTAGAGAGGATATTGTTTGAAAAAAATTAGGCCAATAATGTGAACAGTGGCAGAGGCCACTAATGCATTTTCTGGGCCAATTTATCCAACTGTCAATTGTTTCTATCCTTACATAGTGAAAGTTAAGAGAGAATTGATTGGGGCACAACAATTTAGAGATACATATTTGATGACTATGGCTACTGCTATGTTGAACAAATTTAGTAAATATTGGGAGGACAAGAATAATGTTATGGTTATTGCTACAATTCTTTACCCTAGATTCAAGATGAGGCACATTAAATAAGTGTTTTGTATAGATTTCTGACCCAACTAGGTGTGAAATTGAGATAAATGAAATCACTAAAGAGTTGAAAAAGCTCTATAAAGTATGAGGTGCTGAATCGGCAAAATCCTAACGACATGGGCAACAAGCAATCAACCTCATCTTCACTTGACACAACTAGCACAATGGCTTCTATTGCAAGTGGTTTTCAATCATTTTTTGCAATCTAGTGTTATAGAAAGTTCAAAATCTCAGCTGCTAATTTATTTAGATGAACCAAATGAGGCCATAGATAACAAGCATTTCAACTTACTAAGATATTGGAACATGAATTGCCATAGATTTCCTATTGTGTATAGATTGGCAAAGAGGTTCTTGGCTATTCCAGTGAGCAGCGTTTCATCAGAGTGCACACTCAGTAATGCAGGTCGAGTTATTGATAACTATAGAAGTTCCTTAAAGCCATCCGCAGTTCATGCATTAGTGTGTACATCTAGTTGGATAAGGGGCTCTCAAAATGACAATAGTCAGCCTCTTGTTGGCGTATGGATTCATATATAATTATACAAGTATATAACTTGCAGTTCAACTTTGTTTATCTTGTAGCATGCTAATATTTTTTCTATATGTAGGTTGGAGATGATGATGATGATGATGTCGAGTCTATTGAATTCCCAAATTGTGTGGTGGCTAGCGGTTAGTAGCTAATGAGGTACAGAGGTGCATATGCCCACCTTGCACATTCTTTTTTTTTCCTGTTTCTTATCATCTTGTTAACATAGTGTTCTTTGTTGTATCGTTATTGTTCAACAAGGAAGTTCAAGTATTGAGCCATTGAGGTGTGAAGTGGTTGCCAACTTGCTATGGAGAAGTGTGAACTAACCATGTCTTTTATGTGTGTTTGCATGGAAATATTGGAAGATGGAACTTGATAACTTGAACCATGTGTAATTCTACTATTAACTTATATGTACTAGCGTGCACTTGGACAATGCACCTAAATTTTAATCATTCGCATGTGTTGTTATGCTGTTCTTGTATGCCAGACTACTAGTACGAGTCTCTATTTTATTGTTTTTTATAATATTGATGGATAAAAATGTGTTGTTATTTTGTATGTGCTATGATGGTTCACGGTTGTATTGTAATGTGTTGTATGCACCAGCAGCCACAACCCACAGACACAACTACGCCACAGCCACAAAATGACAAGAATACCAACCGCCTCAAGCATAGCTCATAAGCCAAACGAGTTGGCTCAAGCTTTTAATGAGCCGAGTCAAGCTGATGTTTTAGCTCGTTGCTTATAACGAGCCAGCTCGTTATCCTACCAAGCTATAACAAGTCGATCCGAGCCGAGTCGAGCCAGCTCATTACCTAAGTCTACCTTTCACCAATCTCAAGGATACATGGATAGAGGAATGGAGGAGGTCATTGACACATGGGACCCAATGTTTTTTAATTTTATTTTTATTTTTACTTGCTATGATGTCACCTAGATGCTACATTAGATGAAAATCAGGTTAACATGTCACATAGGCTCCACCTAGCATGAAACCAGCCTCTAACATGCAGATGAGACAAAATAAACCAGTTTCAAGAGGTGAGGGAGGCAATATACCTGATTTTACGGTTGAAGCATGTAAACTAAACTACACCCACACTTGGAATTTTTACTTTAGCTAGTGCCCAAACAGTCCAATAGTTCCAAACATTTTAGGCCCATAATAATTTGTTCTGGCGATGTTTGTTTTACTATTTATAAATTCGAGCTTTCCCATTTTATTAATACTACCTCCATCCCATAAAAACTTCATTTTTTGATTTCTTTGTCCAACGTTTGACCATCTGTCTTATTTGAAAAAATTATAAAAAAAACTTTAAAAAATCACGCGTAAAGTATTATTCATGTTTTATAATCTAATAATAATAAAAATATTAATCACAAAAAATTCAAATAAGACGAAGAGTTAAAGATTGTATCCAAAAAATGAGAAATAAACTTATTATGGGACAGAGGGAATAGAAGAAAAGGGGGATTTTGTTAGACCATCCCGCTCCTAAGTTCTAAGGTATGTTTTATATACATCCTTAATCAATAGTTAGGCTAAATATTTGTCTTTTCCTCCGGTGACAATTAGTCATAACTTGCAATGGTTAAACTATTACATGACTATAATATATTATGTGGAGCTCCCACTTTTACATGCTTTATGCTAGTCATTTGTATTTTTAAATAATCTTTTAATAAAACTACTCATGAACATAATCCACTCGTATGTGTGTGTGTTATTTCTTACTATTGCCGCTGGATTATCACTAAGAAGCTTTCAAGGGTCATAAACAATATGAATTTTCGCAAAAACTATCACTATCATCAATTTTTAGTCTTCATCTATCAGATGTTTCATCAATTTTAGGTTCTATCAATTTTATAAAAAACATTTCTTATATATTTTTAAAACAAGTTATCAACTTTCTAATACCTAGTTTATTCATTTGTATCATTAAACAATCGTTATAAACTTAGTTTAATCCATCATCTACCAACACATTAGAACACATGTATATTTTGGATCGTTGATAACCTATAAAATAGAATAACATGTTATTTTGTAGTGTATACATAATTAATTTGTAAAAATGACCATAAACACAACACTACCTCATTCTTTTTACTTGATGCTTTTGATAAGAAAACAATATCCAATGTCTTTGTATATGACACGTTGAAACTCGAGTTTTAGCGTCAACAATGGTACAAGTAATTGAGCCTATTGGGCCAAATCTGCCTGGGGTATTGCATTTCGGGTCCCCGAGGGGAACTTTTTGGTCCGTCCCTGGCCCCAAGGGAGAAAATGCCATCCATACTCAAACTTCCACTCTAGCGTGAGCTATCTCATGTATAGCTCATAATTGTTTGATTAACTTGGTCAGTTGTAAAATTACTCACAAATAGGTTAACAATAATACCCAGGTGGTTTTAGGGGTCATGGATAGTTGAGTGACAGTTTCACGCAACTACATCTATAAATTAGAGGTTAGTGGGTTTTTTAGGTGGAGTGGGGTTGCGAAGCAGCAAAAATCCATCTCAGCTTATGTAGTTCATTTTAGGCCGTGATCTTTTGAAGGGTGATAAGTTAACTTACTCCGACGAGAAAAATATAGTAATAAATTAGTACATGATTAGCTAATTATTTATAAAATATAAAATATATTAATATGAATTTTTAAAACAATTTTCCTATAATTTTTTTTGCAAAATATACACCGTGTAGCAGTTCGAGAAGTGTACGCGCGAAAAACGAGAGAGTTAAGTTAACTTACCGTGCCAGCCGAACGCGGCCTTAGGCCAGTCTCAGTGAAAGTTTCATAGGCAATAAATAAGGTAACACGTAGACATTTTTGATGATATAATAATGTATTAATGAAGAGAGTGATGGAATGAGTTTTATGGAGATAAAACCTTATATGTACAGTTATCTAGACAACTTGTGTCTTGTCTCCTAGGTTCAACGAAATTTATGCACCAATCTTTGTATAGAAATGATCCTCTTTTTGGTCTCATTTGCAAGGCAAAGAAAATAATAATAACTACACGCAAAAATCTGACACGCTGTTATCCTATCGCTACGCTCCCCTGCTCTCGATCCCCATCGGACGGCCAGGAGGCAGCCCCCACCCCCACGCGCTCCCCGCCACGTCACCGATCCTCGCCATCCGACGGCCAGGACAGAGCCCCGATCCCCCCGCGCCCTCCCCGCCACGTCACCGATCCGCGTACTCGCGCCTCATTGGCCGCCGCCTCCTATATACTCCCCCTCCCCAATCCACCACCCACTCCACCGCTCGCCTCGCCGTCGCCGCCGCCGCCGCATTCGCCGCCTCCAGCCTTCTGCGCCTCGACGCCCCGGCGGATCCCGTCAGACAGAAACCCTAGCTGATTCGATGGCCGGGAGAGGGAAGGCCATCGGCTCGGCCGCCGCCAAGAAGGCCACGTCGCGGAGCTCCAAGGCCGGGCTGCAGTTCCCCGTCGGCAGGATCGCCCGGTTCCTCAAGGCCGGCAAGTACGCCGAGAGGGTCGGCGCCGGCGCCCCCGTCTACCTCGCCGCCGTCCTCGAGTACCTCGCCGCCGAGGTGCGTACCGTGTTTGGGGGAGAGAATTGCGGTTCGATTTCGTCGAGGGATTTGGACTCATCGTTCGATCTTCTGTGTGTGATTAGGTTCTGGAGCTCGCCGGGAACGCGGCGAGGGACAACAAGAAGACCCGCATCGTGCCGCGGCACATCCAGCTCGCCGTCCGCAACGACGAGGAGCTCTCCCGCCTGCTCGGCGCCGTCACCATCGCCAATGGCGGCGTCATGCCCAACATCCACAACCTGCTCCTCCCCAAGAAGGCCGGCGGCAGCGCCAAGGCCGCGGCCGGCGACGAGGACTAGACAGACAGACACATCCCGACTCTTCCGGCGCCGGCGCCGGCGGAGGATTAGACTAGGCTGCTTAACCGTGGGGAAAAAAAATCAGTCTCATTAGCTGCTCTGTTTGTGTGTTCGTAGAATCGTAGTGGACAGATGGATCAGTTGCTCTGTATTTTATTGAAGTACTTTATATAAAAGCATCACATTTTCGATGAATTTTGTTGGAATCTCTCGTATTATTCATCAAATCATGAGCTTTTCATCTCTGAATCGTCGGCAATGTTCTTGGCCGTATTGCTCGTGAGCTGCCTGAAAATCCAGCATAATTCGTGTGGTTTATGGTTGGAAAATTTTTTGTAGGCTCGTTCGGTTGCCACGAATTGTCAGTGATGTGTGATTTAGGCTGAGTTCGTTCAAGCAGCATAAGGTAAGCCGCTGCTGCTGGATCGGTTTCAAGAGTTGAGGAATTCATGTTTGGATTTTTTTGGGGATGGCTTTGCGCGGGAGGCGAAATTCGTGTGATTTCAAACGGCGTGATGGCGGGAAGGCGAAAAATCTCCGTGGAGAAAGAAACGGCGGGAGAGAGGAAAGGGGGGAAAATTTTTGAAAACGAATTTAAAAGCAGCTGCATGATGCAGATATATGGTCCACATGGATATGAATCCGGCGTCAGGGCATTTGGCCTATTGTATTGCCTCATCGCAGCCTAACGAACGAACAAACAGCATGGCTAAATATATGATATACATATGTAAGTGTACAAATGTATCACTTAACTTGATTTCGAATATAACTATGATATAATTTTTTTTGTATAAAATCACACCAGAAGCTCAATAAAAGGCCAGTGCTCTCAGAACGGCCAGTACTATACGGTAATATAATATACTATCAGCACAAATGATGGAACTTTGTAGATTAATTTAACTATCAACTTAAAATACTTACAATATAACATTAAAAGGGTAAATTAGTTTTTCTATTTTACTGCTGGGCCAAATACTCAAGTGTTGTTGTCTGTTGTGATCGTGGATCAATTTTCATGGTTGAATTGAAGCTAAATCATCTTATTATTAAAATACATTTCTTAATATCATGGTAAAGTCAAAAGTGTGTCCTTATTTATACTGACAATATATATTGCAAGTATATTGTACGGTTGTACCATAAAGTTCAACGCAAGTTATTCAAAAGTATGATTTTCTATACGTGACCGTTTCTTGATAACTTGTTCAAAACTATTTCCTAACTTTATAATATATAATATTTGATTCATCACTACGTCAATAATCCATCCAATCATCCCTAAAATAAAGCCTTGAGTTTTTTGTCTACCAAGTAAAAAAAAGGAAGAAAAGAACTGCATGAACCTAACGTCAGATTTCACTTTAACCATTTTTCTCAACAATTTATAGTAGAAATGAACTTCCAGTGACAAAATGCCAGATTTCACTTTAAATAATCTCCCCAACCTTCTAGATTATGTTCCACTGTGTTGCGTCAGCTTTGTTTGTTGACAATGCCAAAATACTCTCTATATATTTCGGCAAGATGTCACTTATACACTACCAAACGTACTCTGATATAAAACACTTACATTAACATGAGATTAATTACTACTGCCGGCTTAATCACTCATATGACGCGATCGAACCGAAGTGAAAGCAGAAATTAAAAATTAACGATCAACTTCTGATGTCGGCTTATACTTTGGGCCTGTTTGGGCAGCTTCTCTCAGCTGTTGTTTTTTCTAAAAACTGATTCTGCCAGAAACTGCCCTAAACGGTCTACAACTTCGGAGAATACGTAGTTACGGATTCTGGAAAATGAACTAAGAATCTAGAAGCTAGAGAAGTTGGGTTAATGAGCTCTTTTAGATTCTCAAAAACCGGCTACCAAGCAACTATTTCTCAAAATCTAAAGCTCTCCGAATAGACCTTATATGTGTTATCCGGTGGTTGGAGATTAAAAGAGATGGTTAGAGTGGATGGCTGCATACATTCAACCAGTTGCTGCATTTCCATATGCTTAATTAGTGGGAAAACTGCAGCTTGCTGTTGCTTTGCCGCTTCCATCTAGTGATACTCAGCATGCATGCAGCATGCAGCTGTTGGAGTTGTCTTAATCTTGCATTAGGTGAAAGGTTGGAAGCTAACCCCCATATATATACATTCATCCAAAAAGTATCAAGTATGTTGTAACTATGCTTTTGCCAATGTGTCAAGGCATCATAAGATTCAGTTCATCAGAAAAAAAAGGCTGCATAAGTTTATGCCTATTGATGTCATTGAAGAGTTGGTAATTGACTAATTAGTGCTAAAAAGTTGTATGTACAAGGTCTGTAATTTCACTTGGTGGTTATTTTTGTGGTTGAATTTTGGAATGTTGCTGAGATTGAAGTAGAGCGGTAGATGGATGTGCTCAAACCACAAATGGTCAAAAGAAGAGGAGACACTGGTTGCAAAATTAATCGGGACTGACGTCAATTTATAGAATGTGCATAGACAAAGTACTAAAGCCGACTTAGGCCGTGTTTGGCTTGTGGGGTAAGTTAACTTATCCTCACACAGAAAACATATAGTAATAGATTAGTATATAATTAATTAATTATTAATTATTTAAAAAATATAAAATTGATTAATATGATTTTTTAAAATAACTTTTCTATAGAAAGTTTTTGCAAAAATACACAGTTTAGCAGTTCGGGAAGCGTGCACGCGGAAAACGAGAAGATAAGTTATCTAACCAGGGCAAACGAACAGGCCCTCAGTAATATCTGTATGTGTATTATTTATTTATTGATATAGGGATTATATTAACTATTATACTTATATAATTATAATTATGTTATACAATATTCATGAAGTAATATATGAAAATAATGGTTAATTTTATGAATAGGAGAAAATAAAATTTATTTGTTAAACATTAAACTTGTAAACGGGTATTAATCAGATCCATAAACTTACAAGAAACAAATCAAATTTATCATGCCACTAAAACTCTCCAGGACCTGGCATGGCAACCAATGTGCACGCAGATAAGGGGGCATATTTGTAAATTAAAAATAAATTTTGAATAAAACTTTTATATACATATTTTTAGCGACCTAAAAGTTAAGATTGAGAAATAAACTACGGTGAAAAAACCCCTAAAATCAACTCTAAATTTAAGGTTAAAGATTCAATATTTTAGCTTATAAGTATGCAGAAGCAAAAATATGTCATCGATGGCTGCCACTTCTCTACTTTGTCTCTCGTCCTCTATCCTCTTCCCCGTCCTCTATGGAAGTGGACTATGATAGGTTGGGTTTCACCATTTTCTTTTATTTTGCTTATTTGTCAATCAGATCACATGCATGTATAATTTGCCACATCGACAATCACACATCAACAACCAAATGGATATTTACGCTCCTAACGGTAGTAAATACAGATAGCTTGATACCGTACTAAATATAAGATTTGAAACCAAATAGGTTGGATGAAACTACATGCAGGGTAATTTCCATGAACACACTGGACGTATATATATGGATTTTTTTAAAAACTTTTTAATAAATAATTTTATTACTAAACCTCAAGAGAAAATATTTTCACTGTATGAACCTTTTAGCCACGCCAGTGTTAGTGACGTGGTAAAACAACGCTGTCACGCAAGCTGGTTGGGGTGATAGACTTGCCACACTAGTGTCACCGATGTAGTAAGATAAAGCTATCACACCAGTGTCGGTTGTGTGATAAGACTATCATGTCAAATACTTTGTGTGACAACATTGTCTTGTCACGCCAATGTTGATAGCGTGGTCAAAATGTTTATATGGTAAACATATTTTATCTCAAAGTTTAGTAATAAAATTATTTATTGAAAAAAGTTTAAAAAATAAAAAAATCAAATATATCACCCATCACTTGGTTGGTAAAAATTTAAAACCGACTGAACCGATCAAAACAAAAAATAATAATAGATGATGATGTGAAAAAGTTTCTTGTCTTTAGGAATTCATATAACTGATAGTGTGAATCAAGAGGAGCTTGGAAACACTACATGCCTATACTTCCCAAAAATTAAAGAAAAATTTCAAAAGAGTAGATATAAAGGTCTCCTACTGTCCAAGGATGGGAGAAAACTTCATGGGACAGGTGTAATTGTTAGTATAGTTTAGCCATCAATTTTTTTTAAAAAAAAAAAATTCGTGCCCCTCTCGAGACGCTTAAATGAATATCTCGCTGAGATGGTCATGTTTCAATTTCGAAATGTCCATCTGAACCATGCGTTTGTGTACGATCGCGTACCTGGTCGTTTCTTCCACGCACCCGACGAACGAAAATGACTTGGCAACCATCTGTTTTCTGCTAATTGCGTTTTTTTTGAAGAGCAATCCACGCAACAGTTTGTCCTGTTTTTAGTCCTTGTAGATTGTAAGAATTCATCTATCATTTTTTATGTTTGTTTTCCAAATCAAGAGAAGGTCTAATTAATTAATTAATCCAACAGGTGGAGTACATTGTTTTCCTCACAAGACATTGTTGATTAAGAATGTGATAACAATTTTGTCTGGTTGAAGAGGACACTAATTCAAACCATGCATGGAACTAATCCACTCCTAACAACAATTTTTCAAGAGGGTGAAAACATTTTCTTTTTGGCATGTCACTCTTGGATCAGTGGAGATGGTTGGCCTCAAAGGTTTCTTTCCAAACAGTTGAAAGGGGCCTCTCTCCCAACTGTTCACAAGCATGTCACATTTCTCACCCACCAAATCTTCCCTACAAAATATAATCCCCACAAGCAACACACCCCAGGTCCTTGCCACCTCTCACTTTCTCCCTCATCTTCTCTCTCTCTCTAGCTATCTTTCTCTTGCATATATATGCTGTGACACCAGTGGCTAATGCATTGGAAGTAGCTATGAGCACATGGCAAGATTGTTGATGCTTGGTAATACCATGGAGGAGGAGATGATGGAGCAAGGTGAGAGCAGGGGTGTGGTCAGGCTGAAGCAAGAGGTGCTGATCCACATCCAGGTCAGGAAGATCAAGCAGGAGGATGAGAAGTCCAGGGAGCTTCTCCAGAGGCTGCAGCTGCTGGAGATGAGGCCCGCCACCGCCGCCGGCGGCTTCCGTGAGCCGGCGAGGCCTCCCTCGCCGTCGCCGCTGCGCCGAGCCGGTCAGGCCATCTCCGTTGGAGACTGAGGAGGGTAGACATTCATTTTGACTTGATCAATGTCGTGTAAATATGGAGGGAGTTCAGTGCCTTTTTTCAGACTTTCAGTTCATGTGATCTTCATCCATGGATTGGCAATCAGGTTGCACTACTTGATGTGCTCTCTCTTTCTTCCTTGTGCTGTAAATACAGTTTGCAACTGAGCTGCTTGATTAATTGGCATGTTGCATTGTGCTGGTTTCTCTTTGATCCTTCCTTGGCTGGAATAGCTCCAGATAAGGATGCAGAGCTCACATTAGAAAACTGATGAAGCGAAGAGGGTGGATAACTGGATTAGCCACCGAAACTTTGTATAATCCATAGACAGCAGACTGGACCAGAAAACATGGATTATGTCATGCTAACCATTGGATGGATGGATGACAAACCGATGAATCGTGTCGTTCCTATATACTTACACAGTGAATATTTTTTTGCTTGGTGTTGCCGACAAGGCAGACTAGTGAAAGATCTCATCTACCAGAATCCAGATTAGAAGTCAGCATCGACACTGGAGAAGAAAAATCACAGAAGTTACCTAATAAAAGGAACAATTGCCGTTAAAGGGCATTTAAGATTTGGATAATATAGACTAAACTACGTGACTTCTACGGATGATAATAAGTCATAAAATCCCTGGATTTACTTTTGTTTAGGCAACTTAACACGACAATCTCAAGAGCAACCAGTACAGAAAAGATTAACACCTACGGCTGTAAATTCCAGATGATCACTACGCACACCACAGTTGCGCCTTTCTCTCAAACTGCTACAGGCGGACTTGTGTTTTTGCAAACCAAAGCAGAAAGTTCTCTGCTTCTTCCAGGAGTACTACAGCTCAATCAGGCATAACCTATCATAAGATAAACCTTACAATAGATGCAAAGAGTAGTGCTGACAAAATGGCCACCGCCAATAGGCTTGCAGCAGCAATCAGTCGGTCTTCATTGCCTCAGCATGATAAGTTTCCAGGTCTTTGTCCAGCTCATCTGCAGTCTTCCCAGCTTGCTTCCTTCCACGACCACGGCTCTGGAATTGACCACGGCCCCTGCCACGGACCTGGAACTGGGACTGGAATGGGGCACGACCTCTACCACGGCCTCGACCACGGCCAGCTTGGAAACCACCACGGTTATATCTATTACTGGAATATAAAGTCAGGCAACCGATCAGCACAAATATCAAAAAAACTTCTGTTAAGTTCATAACTTTTGTAGTATTTGACAGTTTGGTTCTGTCAACTTAGGTAAAACCACAGGCAAGATCCAATTGTCACCAACCACCAAAACCACTATAAAAGACAAGATAACTACTAAAAAAATATTCTGATTTGTATGTATCAGAGACAGTATTCATGACTAAACTAGGAAACTTATAGCAGGAACAGGTGGAAACATGACTTAATTTATGCTAGAAATTAGTAAAATGTAAGTCTCCCACATTGGAACTCTGCAAACTACATGCTTTTTATATTTTTTAAAAAATCAAGGAATTGCTTACAGTAATAACCAAACGACAACTTCACTGTAGATCATGATACTTTAAAAACTAACCAAGTGAAGACTGGTTTCTATTTTCTATCAGATAAGTAATAGAATAAAAATTAAACATCCAAAGAAAATTATATGGTGAGAAGTCTTACACTATAGGACCACTTATTGGTCTGCTGCTGGAACCACCACGCTGGCCAATTTCAGGCCTGAAACACATTTATTTTATTGAGATGTATAGAAAAATAAAGTATATTAATCCATACATATATTGCTTTGAAGGTTCAAAAAAAAATGAAAATAACAAAAGCCCCAACAAAGCACATGTTCAAACAGGAATTAGATTTCAGAAGTTATCTGTTGACCCTGGTGCAAAACTGCAGAAGAAAGTGATGAAACATATTTAAATATTAATCCATTTTCAAACTATAGTTCTGCCTAAATATGGCTTGCTCATTAACATATTTATTACGACACTAGAATATGCCATGTGAACAGCTCATATTGGCAATAGCAAGTTAATATGCACATATACTGCACCAACAGCAAGTTTACTTACAAATATTAGAACTAAACAAACAAATTATCAGTGTCAGAAGTAACATATGAACAGAAGTTGTTTGTAAGATGCAAAATTGCTAGCTAAAAAAAAAAGTTTATCTGCTAGAAATTCTGATAGCCCATTATAAGAGTTTATCTGCTAGTAATTCTGATAGCCCATTATTAACTTGGGACTAATGCAGAACACATTGCGATGGGTTATCCAGCCTAGTTTCCAAGTAAGCCTTTTTTGTCCTTGAAAACTAAATTAGATATTGAGATAGATAGAAATGGAAGGATTACTCACGTCATGACAACTGTTCTTGTAGGTCTGCCATTAGAAGCCCCAACCACATTTATGCGAGGTGTCATAGGCAAACCTAAGTCAGTTCCAATAACTTCGATCTTCATAGCTTTGCCATCAAGTAGAACATTATTATAGCGTTTCAATGCAGCAATTGCATCACTTCTCCTAGTAAACACCACCTCTGCTGTGCCCTGAAGAATATTTTATTTGAAAAAAAATATTAATACAACAATCAAACAGCATAATGGTAGTTACTAGGTAGCAAAAGAGGAGTGTTCAGAGATCCCAAAAGGTCATTTATTCTTTTCTTTTTGCAGAATAAGACCACAATGGATACTGTTTATATGGTGGTAATTTGGTAAGGCTGATAATTAGTACGAAAGCCTGTGGACATTATATGAGTAATGCTATACGCACTTAAAATTTTCTCCCTAAACTCCTACAAACAAAGATCTTAACCATTTGACCTAGTCAATTGGTAGTTATTGAAAGTCAACATGCAACCAAATTTTGCCACATCAGTTTTTGTAAAGAGTCTGCAAGAATTTTTTTTGTGCACTGGAATTTCCCACCCATAAGAAAAGGTATATTATACTTTGAATGTGATCATCTAGAGCAAACTAAATGGGTTTTTACAGATGAAGAAAACTGACACAACTGAAATAAAACTATATTCTACAAGTAAATATAATAAAAAAATACGAACATTTGGGCGCCCATAACCATCAAAGTGAACAGCAAAGCGTTTCAAGTGACCAACTTCTGAAAACAGCTCCTACAAAGCAAAATGAAAATTTGTTAGCCTAACAACTTTATATTAAACCAGAAAACTGAAAGGAATGCTCCATAAATTTAATTTATTTGACATACCTTTATATCCTCGTTGGAAACCCTATAGTCCAAGTTTGAAATGTACAATTTCGTACCAGTTTCAATTCCACTAGCAGCCATACTATCACTAAACAGATCAGGTCTCCAGGTCATGTCTTTGGTTCTGCTGAAAGACTGAAAATACCAAACATCCAGCATGTGAGAAAATGTGTTGTCATAGAAGCCTATCACGTCAAACTGTTCTGTGTGATCACACCAACTATCATTAGTAATATCAATCCTTATGGTAGAGCACAAATAAGCAGCTCGATAATGAAAATACTGCATTAGGTTAAAAACGGAGAGGAAGAGAGTTCCACCAATATCACAAGCCGAGTAGATAAATGGCTAGAGCATTTCTCTGGAGACAGCCTAGAAGCACTTCACCATAGAAGATCCCAGAGCTGTCAGATGAGAGGTGCCTTTTGTTCCAGGTATAGCACAAGGATAAATGAAAATTCCTCCTTTGGTACCACATGAACCTTAGCTTAGTAGTTAAGAATCAAGGTACAGTACTCTGAAACCTCTGCAGTATTTTATCCCAGATAAAATATTGTGCAGTGTTTTATACAATTGCAAGAATACCACAAACTTCCTTTTTCCAGTTACTTCAATCCATATGTTCGAAGAGAAATTGTTGTCCTTCAAAGGTCCCACTAGATGTATCCACCAGAGTTACTTATGACACTCCAAATGAAACCTTAGAAATGATCTAGCCAGACACTTTTTTCAACAAGATACTAACAGCAAAGGAGGAGAGCATTTCTAGATCTGTGGCATTGGCTCCCTTGAGTTCTCGAGGAACATCAAATTGCAATTCTGGATTGTCACCCTAGTCGGGGCAGCTCCCTGTATTCACATTTCCTTCTTAATTGATCGGCAGAGATCCTGCCTTTTCTTTTCAGAAAAGAAGATCAAAAGCAAAGTTACTTCTCTCTTTCCCTCCACATGATAGAGAGATGCTCTAGCCAATCCAACTCAACAGAGGCTCCATTAGTGACAACTTCTGCCCCTCCACAATATAAAAACCTTAGAGATGCTCTCTCCATTCATTTTTTTTAACATATTGAGAAATCTGACCATGAACAAAAACATAGCGTCAGTCAGTCAAACAGTTTTGGTGGCCTTGCCTTAGCGATAGTGCGCGCTGATGGCCGGGAGTTAACCCCAAGCCCGAGAGGCCCTCGAGGAGGCACCCCTGATCTTCCTCGCTGGACATATCCACCTCTCCCACCACCACCTCCTCCTCCACCACCTCCTTGAATACGGCCACCACTAACCCTATCTCCACCCCTCCTGGCATAATACGCCATTATCCAAAACTTGCTTCAGCCAACACGGAGACAGAGGAGAGTCCTCCCCCAACAACCAAAATCACGACCTGCGCCACAACAAGAAGACGACAGCAGCTCCCGTTACATCCAGGGACGACGACGGTTAGGGTTAGGGCAAAAGCGAGGCGCGGGTAGAGTCGTAGAGAGAGGGGATGCGCCACTCACCGGCGGGAGGGGATGCGGCGGGAGGAGGAGGGCGCCGGAGGCCGGCGCCGCTGCTCCCGTGGGTGGGGATCCGGCGCTGCTCGGGCGGCGGCGGCGGCGCGGCGAAGTCGCGAGGAGGAGAAGAGGAGGGAGGGGAGCAATGAATGAGTCGGTGAGAGAGAGAGAGAGAGAGGCTCACGTGTGGGCTTTCTATTGTTCTGTAGCCCGGCCCGAAGCGACTACGGGCCCACGGCCCAGCACGGCTGAAGTAGAGAGATGAGCAAACGGGCTTGGCCAGCCCTGCAAAACGGCCCACAGTACAGAAACGGCCCTGTAGGCCCAATTCAGACCGAGATGCTGTTTGCTAGCGAATTTTTCTAAAAAAACAACCAGCACAGTGCATGTGCCACGGAGATAAAAATAATGGGCCATGGACACCGCCGCCATGGTCGAGCGCTTATGAGCTATGTGGGTCGTAGCCTGTGGCGCCACAGTTAGATCCGGCTGGCCATCGGCGCATGGAGGAGCAGAAGTTCACACACGACGTAGCGGGGTAGCTCGATGGCTATGTGTGGTCAACACCGTCCTACACGTGCAGCTTCTGTCGGCGAGAGTTCCGGCCATCTCACTCTCTTCCCCATGCATTCATACGAGCATATGTCCATATCTCTATACGCGACAACTAAAACATTACAATTCTAAGTCAAGTCTACGTCATCACGTGTTCTTAATCACGTCACCTAGCTTATTTACAGTCTTGTCATCTAAATCCACCTCTCGAATTAATCCCCGAAATTACCAAGCATTTGCTCAAGAGCTTAAGGTCCATAGGCTGGAGCAGTCATGGGGTTGTCGTTTCACCGGCTCTTACTATTCATTGTCTTCGTGTCATTATTTGCCAATGCGGCAGGTGAGGGGCTCTGGGTTGTGGTTGGGTGATCATGGGCGTGTTTTGGTTTGTTGACGAAATGGAAGGTGGAGACTGATCAAATGAGTGTGGTGGCCGGCGTGTTTGCAACGATAGTTTTGCCGACAAACATGTCGGCGCTCATGCTAGCGGTGACGCAGATGCGATGGAAAGATTCTCTCAGCGGGCCAAGGTACTACACCGGTTGTTGGAACATCATGACAAGCACTACCTAGCTCGTCGTGAGCTATTGTTCTCCTCTATTCTTGCTGTGATGATTTTTCCGCGCACAATGCGATCATTTTGATGTTGTTCTCGATGTTGATGCCGTACGTCGAGTTTGTTTGTCGCTGAAGTTGGTTGGTTTCAGTGCCGATGTTCGTGTTTCACGGCGATCGGGTTCCTCTCTTGCTCGTAGTCGTGTACGTTGTGTTGTATCACGGGCATGGCAAGTTCCACGGGAGGACAATGACGACGCTGCAATTCGTCATGAATCAGTTGGAAAACATGATGGTTAGCCTACGGGGGTTCCCAGGTTACTCGAGATGACGAGGGCGATGACCATGGAGAAGGTCTCCCTCCCAGCTGACCTCCAAAGGAAGATTGATGACGTCGTGTGCATGGTGGACGCGTTCGCTAATAAGCTCCCCCATGCACGGCTAGCAACTCACTCAAGATCCACACCGTACAACTAATTATATAGGTCTATAGAGAAAATAAGCAATTTTTTCCGTAAGCGATGGTTTTTGCATGACTTCTTATAATGATGAGGGACTTCACTAGCTTTGAAGGCATTGTTGGTTTCTTCAAACGATTATTATAATATAAATTATTGAGTCAAATTATTATAATATGGTTATTATAAGTTGAAGCAGGTAATATATGATAAGGTGAGTATTTTTAAAGTACATAAGTATATTAGGTCTTTAGCCATCCAATAATTTAAAAAATACATCTTTAGAGGAGATCATTAGATTACAATAATCTATATTAGAGACGACAATGGGTCAGATTTGGGACGAATTTTGTAAAACCCCATCTGTGACAAAACTAAACTCATACCCATACCAACTGGGTATCCACCAGGTGAAACCATATTAAACAAAGTAACATTTAATCGAGACATCTTCACGAGTATATTGAGACTTTTCAATATTTAATTGTAGGTAACAATATAGCAACAAGAAAAATAAAAAAAGGTATAATAGTAGGCAAGTAAAGCTAAGCTTCTTGAATCCTAACATTCGTTCATCCAATCATATCAATGTAAGCAACCGATCATACATCAACAATAGTCTCATGCTCCTAACTTATAACACTAGACAAAAGCATGCTCCATGCCAAGTATTTTAAGGTATCGCTAGATTTTTGGCGCCCTAATAGGCACCCATGAGTTAAATGTAAAACTCGTACTTAACCCATAGTTTTCACGAGACCCCATACCCATCAACCCATGAGTGCAAATCTCTATCCATACCCGTCGTTGGGGCCCTGGATCCGTGGATCTAATTGTCATTACAAAATTACAATAAAGTAGTATAATAATCTAATTGTTTTTTGATTATTTTTTATAATCTAGATTTTAGTAATCTTTGACGAAAACAAATAGGGCCTAATTAAGGGTCCGTGTAGTTTCTCAATTTTTTTTAAAAAACATCACATCGAATTTTTGGACATCTAAATGAAGCATTAGACATAGATAAAAAACTAATTACACAGTTAAGCAGAGAATCATGAAACAAATCTTTTGAGCCTAATTAGTTCATGATTATCCATAAGTGCTACAATAACCCACACGTGCTAATGATGTCTTAATTAGACTCAAAAGATTCGTCTTGCGGTTTCTAAACAAGCTATAAATTTTGTTTTTTATTCATATCTGAAAATCCATTTCGATGTTCGGTCAAACGTCTAACTTGATCCAAAAATCTTCTTTCCCGCACCTAGCCCCATAAGAACATCCCAACAACTCTTTTATCCCATCATCTATCCTAAAAAATAGAGTATGGAGAGTAAAAATAATGCTCCAACAAACATCTATTCCATCCTCTATTTTTAAGATGTCCTCTATATCAGGAGAGAGAATATCTATATTTAGAATATTTAGATGTTCTCTCCATCATCTAAAACTCAAATGTTTCAACTTTGGCTACTATAAAACATAAAACAAATGCATGGTAGTTAAATGTATCAATAAAATATAATAGACTAGAATATAGATGCTTTAATATGGATGATCTGTTTGAGCACAGATATATCGGATGAAATTTTAATATGGATGATCTGTTGGAGTAACACAGATATATCCGATGAAATTTAGATAAGCTGAATCTCATCCCGTGCCGACCACGCGAAGCGAACTGCGTTTTGTTTTCCAAATTTCGGCGGTTTTCTTTCCCACGTTTTCCTCCCTTCCCAAGGAAGCATTCCTCACCGCTCGCTCCATCCAATGCTGCCCGCCGCCGCCACCGCCGCCTCGACCGCTCCTCCTCCTCCTCCTCCTCCGCCGCCGCCGCCGGCTGCTGCTGCCGGCGAGCCGCACGGGGCGCTGCTCCTGTCCCTGGCCTACCTGCCGCTGCGCGAGCTCCTGTGCTGCGCGCGCGCGTGCCGCCGCCTCCGCGACGCCGTCGCGGGGGACCCGCTCCTGTGGCGCCGCGTCGCGGTCGGCCCGCCGCTCAGCGGCCGGGTCACCGACGAGGCGCTCCTCGCGCTGGCGGGGCGCGCCGAGGGGACGCTCCGCTCCCTTCGCCTCCTCGGGTGCGGCCGCGTCTCCGACGCCGGCCTGCTCCGCGTCGTCGAGCGCAACCCCGGCATCACCGAGGTATTTCTTGGGAAGGGTTTTTCCGCGAGTGTTCCGTGCCCGCGATCTTTTGGTTTAGCACGACGAGGCCTTGGATTAGGGAATCATCTATGGATGATTGGGGGGATTCGGGCAGCGCGCGCCAAATGCTTGTTACAATGTCTGGCAGTATTATGTGCACGGTGGTGGCTGATTAGTTTCAGCATTTTGGTGCTCATGTTATCAGAAGTGAAAGGGTAACTATAAATGATATGTTAATTTGAAATCATTGAAATTTAAACATTCCATGTTTACAAACACAAACTGATGTTAGTTGATACTACATTGTACATTACTAAATTTGGAGCTTGATAGAGTTGTCGTGGTGTTCATGCCCTCAAAATAGCACTCACCTTAGATCTAGCACAATCACATTACTCTAGCATTTTATATTTCTACTATTTCTATAGGAAATACTACTCCATTTCATATTGTAAGACGTTTTGACTATGTCTAGATTAATCTATATATCAATGTATATTGTTTATATACATGTTAGATTCCTTAGCATCCATATGAATCTAGGCATTGTTAGAAAGTCTTACATTTTGAAACAGAGGTAGTATTATTTTTTATATAAGAACAGCTTGATGCAGGAGTTGAAGCTTTGTGCTTCTGGGTATAATCACATGTTATTGTTATTCCAATTCCTGTGATATAGACCTTTCTGAAATAGCACAAGCTATCTTTTATGATATCTAAGGTTGCAACAAAAGGTAGTGGTTGATTCCTTACTTCTAATAGATAAATCAATACAACTATGTAACCTGCTTCAATTCGTGGGGCACATCATTCAATCAAGTGTGAGACTGAGTTCCAGGTGACAGCATGATCTCATTGCCCATTAACATATTATTATTTTCTGGGTGGGTCCAGTGCTTATACCACTCAAATAGGTCAGGTATCTTATTTTTATGAGCCTGTTTTTATCACAGATTTCAGAGCTTGGGATTAAGCAGGTTACAGCCAAATAGAAATTGATACCTAATGCACATAAGGAACCATAGATAAGACCAAACACAAAACATCCCCATTTGACTCCATGGGCATAATGGTACAACTGTACAAACATCTGACTAAATCATTACCTTAAGGATTTAAGAAGGTTGAAGGTAATCCTAGACAGGTTTGGATAACCACCTAGTGTATTTTGTACTGGATTGTTTGATGTTCTTGCTGACTAAACTTGATTTTAACATGATTTTTGTGATTTCAAATGTACTGAATGTTTCATGCTCTGCACAAGGTGCATCTCATTGTGCAGTCTGTTTTTGAAACACATTAAACGGTTTAATTACTGTGGGAAACAGGAAAAGTTATTGGGTTCCAAGCAGGGGAAAGTTCTTGATGTAGGACTCTTTGTTAAAATATGGAATAAGTAGCAAATCATGCTGGGTTTCTATTGCTTACTTCCTCTGGGGTTGAGATTTCTCTGTATGTCTTGGTTGTTTTGCTTACTTGCTAACTGTGATAGCTATTGGGATTAGGGAGTCAGCGCTCAACAATATCTGTTGTAATTTTATATTTAGTACATTAAATCTGTAGTGGATTGATTGTATCCTCGAGAGATTTTACATATGGCCCTGTACATCACATAATACTGGAAAAGCATATTTATCTTGCCAAAAAAATGGAACAATTAGGGGCACTACAGTATTTGTGAATAAGAATTTGTTGCTCTTCAACTTAGATTGCTATGTTGTTTCTCTTAGCCACCTGTTTGGGGGATAGTATGAGACACATTTTGATTGGATTTTGGATATTCCAAACCTTATATGATACAATGTGGTGCAGTTGGTCAATACTCAATACTCATTATGGTCTAATCTACCTCATTCTTTTTTGTTTAATAAATGAAAGATCCTCAGTTTGGAATCTAGTTTGCTACTTAGGACACTATGATGTCAACTAGAGCTGAAATTTACTAGGTCATTAGAAGGTTACCACGACTAACTCACCATAGCCTTTCTAACTTTCTACTTGAGCAACATTAGACATCTCACGTATATCAAGTTTACTTTTCTCATATTTTGAAATTCAATCTGGAAACTAATAACTGTTATGTAACATTTTCTGATAAGCACTATTGAGGCACCAAAAGTTCCATCTTTGAAAATAATTATCACTTACGTCCAAAAAAAAAATAGTTATCACTAGCAACTTGCTGCGGGCAAGTTGTCTAGTTCCATTCCACAATCATGATTGTTGACCTCAGTTTTTATATGGAACAATAGTGAGCTTGTTAAATTGCCACTTTCAGTTACTGGAATGATTTAGGATGTTCTAGGTTAATAAAAACATGAGAAATAATTGCATGAGCTGATTTGTTGTATGAAGTTTGAACCTGTTTCACCTATATATAGCACTGTTGACTTAACTATGCTATCTTCCCTATCTTGCATAATAGACATTGGCCACAATTTATTTTGTATTGCGTAAATCTGTCTACTACTGCATAATGTTAATATATGTGTTCAATTTGATGCTTTGTTTTTTCTAGACAATGAAATCAATATATGCTCATGAACAGAAATTATATTCACTTGACATCATAGCACTTCTATTCAATAGCTTTACTGACCTTTGGGTGCATCTTATCTAACTTATTATTTAACTTGCAGCTCTATATGCCCAGATGTACAGGCTTAACTGCTGATGGTGTGGTGAAGATTGTTCAGGTTCTTTATGAACGCAAGGGGAATCTCAATCGCCTTAGAGTACATGGTATTTCCAGGATGACTACGCATCATCTCGATGCTATCAATTCTGTCATGTGCAACAGTGATCCACAACAAGATGAGCAATCACTTTTCTATAGCCACAGAGTCCATGAAGTGCTCAACTCCAATGATGAACGACGTATTGATGTTGATGTCTGTCCTATGTGCACAAATGTGAGGCTGGTGTTTGATTGTACAAGGGATGGCTGTAGGTACCTTCTGTTCCTTTTAACTCTTATTGGCTTCTGGTCTTTGGAAATTTTCCATGGAATTTATAGAAAAATTGACACTGTTTTTGTTACTTTGCTTATCACAACTCATCTTTGATGTATGACTGCAAGGTTCAGTACTTCCGATATTTTTTAGTGTGCTCTCCTGTGGTTGTGGAATTGACTTGGAGATCTCTTCTTTTCTGAAAAGCTTTCAAATGATGGTCCCGAAACCCATTTACCTCCCCTATTTGGTGGAATTGACTGCAAGGTTCAGTACTTCCGATATTTTTTATTGGAAAGCAACTGAACAATTAATTTTTGTTTTGATGCTCTTGGCTGCTATCCTTTGGCTTTTTGGTGGAAAAAGCGGAACGATATATTTGCAAATGAAAAATAATTTGTAAATAAATTTTTTATATACATGTTCTAAGTGATCTAAAAGTAAAGACTGAAAAATAAATTATGATGAAAAAATTCAAAATTAACTCCATGTTTAAGATTGAAAATTTAAATTTTGTCTTATAAGCATAAGCAAAAACGAAGAGACGAGGGTGTTGTTGGAACAACCGGTTCAAGATTTTGAACATTTTTGTATTTCTTCTGGTCTATTGACTTTGACCTGCACCTGTTCATTCTACAAAAGAAGGTTTGATCACATTTTGATAATTTGATTACATTTCAGGAAAAAGGATAGTTGGCATCAATGTCGAGGCTGCTTCTTCTGCATTGCTCGATGCGAAACATGCGGTGGTTGCATCGACTTGGAGGAGCTCAGCGAGACTGAACTCGCCTGCTCAGACTTCCTGTGCATGGAGTGCTGGCTTGCGCTCCCGAAATGTAGCACATGCAACCGGCCCTACTGCAAGAGGCATGAAAATCTTAAGGTTTCTGTATCACCATCTGGCCAATTTACTTGTCACCGTTGCGAGGAGTTTTGCACCTCACCGGAGAGCCCGGAAGAAAATTCTTACAAGTGAGCTCCTGCCCCTCTAGAGGAACCACAAGTACTCTTTGAGTACTTTAGATATGGAACTACTACTGTTCTACTCCCTCCATCCCAAAATAAACCAATTTTTCACTTTTTACCTACAATTTTTAACCTTTTGTCTTATCAAATTTTTTTGCGATTGATATTTTTGTTTTTATTAGATAATAAATTATGAATAGTACTTTACGTGTGACTAATTTTTTCTAATTTCCTAAAATTTTTTTAAATAAGACGGATGATCAAACGTTGGACACGAAAACCGGAGAATTGGTTTTTTTTTGACAGAGGGAGTACTTGCCGTCTCTGTACCAGCATTTACTGTAGACTTTTACTTTAACGCGTCAAACAGAATAGACTAACTGATTGTACAGGAAATCTAGAATTCTGATTTGCTATCTCCTATTGAGTACGTCAAATTTTGTGGGTGCAGACTTCATGGACTTGTACACCTTGTCTGAAAACTCTGCTCCATTGCTCTCAGCAGTTGGCTTATTCCTGTGGAGTGTACTAACCTTCCAGAGTTCCAGCTTAGAATTTACTCAGCATGACAAACTGAAGAACACCTTTATTCACCATCCTTTGTCATTTTGGCTGTGGTATGCATCGTGATTTCGGACGATACTCCTCCAAGAAATGCTAATGAAATGGAATGCCATCAAATTTCTATCATTTTTGCAGGAAAAATGATTTCTATCCCTGACTATTTGGAACCTCAAAGTCTATGTGATGAACAGTCATTCAAGGGTTTAGATTATTATTTTTTTGAAAAAGTTGCACAAATTTAAGTAGTCAAGAGTTGATGACATTTTGCTTTCGATACACAGATTCGTGGCACGTCTATATCAGTATTTTGGTCCCTTACTATCTTGATCAAAAGAGCGCCAGCGACATAAG
Organism: Oryza brachyantha; assembly: GCF_000231095.2. NCBI lineage: Eukaryota > Viridiplantae > Streptophyta > Magnoliopsida > Poales > Poaceae > Oryza > Oryza brachyantha. The sequence continues at coordinate 12,485,899 of NC_023170.2, forward strand.
AGAGCTATACGGCCTAACTAGATTGATTATATTGGTATTAAACGAGAGGTATACTGCGTAACTAGATTGGTTATGTTGGGTCTTAAAAGGACACGTACATTACATTGTTCTTAAGTTATCCTATATAGGCAAGATGTAAAAGAGGGATTGTTGGCTTTTTTTTTTGGAAAAACCAAAAGATATATTTGTACAGTAAAAGTAATTTATGAATAAAATTTTTATATATGTGTTCGTAGCTATTTAAAAGCAAAATCTGGAAGATAAGCTATGATAAAAATTCATCAAAATATACTTACAAATCTAATGCTGAAAATCCAAGTTTGAACTTATAAGGATAAGCAGAAGCGAAAATATGAGACTAAAAATGATCATATATTACCATAGCTACCAGATACTGTACGCTTTGTTATCACTTGATTCATTTAGGTTCAATAAAATCAACTATAGCTATAAATGTTTGATGTTGGTTAGTTTAATTTGAACTACCCAAAGCCAAAAAAGAAAAAGGGGAGCGCCCTTTTTCTTTCTAACGAGATTGTTTGTTTAGTGTGTAACTAGTTTGTAACTAAAGTGAGTCGAACATGTACGTACGGAATAACCCTCGAGGGGAACAATTAGGCAATGAAAAGCTTAAAAAAGCATAAATAATTACCTTAAGTTCTTGCGTCTCCATGGCTATTTGAGCAATCATTTTAACGAGGGAATCCAATAGCTAGCATGGTGAAATCAGAATCTAACTTTACCAATTGAGATATCACACTCTCGAGCAGTAGTCGAGTCTACATTTTTAGACCATACCTAATAACATTAAGACCACGAATCCTTCTAGATGTGAACCCGGAATACTGAAAACATGCGTATTTCGTCGACAAAAGAGGGCAAAGTTAGTAGCACATCCATCCATGTACCTATTTCGCGACAATCAATTTACAGCGACAATAGCATAAAGATATTGTTTTTTTATCAAAACATTCCGAAAAATAATCAGTGCTCCTGTGTAACACGATAATTATATGTGATTTGATTCAATTCCTTAAAAAGACCCTTGTAAAATTCCTACGTTCCAAAGAAGGGCCTCACATAACGGGACAGATGGCGGCAGGGGATTTGCTCCATGAAAATAGCAGAAACATGAAAAAGAAAAGGGGAAGCTTTCTACTCTACACCCTTCACCAGTGAGTTCCAAGGCAAGGCATCACTGATCAGTGGTTGTGCTGTTCCATCTAATCCTCTGCTCCTTGCCATGAACTCAAGTGAAGGGCACCTCTTTTGTCCCCAACACACACACACACACACACACACAAGGGGGAAACAAAAATCAGTGCTAAATAGACTATACATCACCACAAGCTGAAGCCTTTTTCTCATCTTATCTTTTCTTTCTTTTTTTTTGGCGTCGGTGACCGTCATCAGGTACCCTAGAACTAACCACCCAATCCATGACATTTACATGAGCACTAACACCCCAAGAGCACACGCGTCCTGAGAGACAGGATCTGCAGTGAGCAACAGCCAAAAAGAGGCATGGCATGAGCTTTGTGAAATTGTGACTCTGGGTGGCAACATGTGTCATGAAATTTGCAGTTCTGTGCAAAATCTTCTTGCATGAATTGGTCAGCTGGTGAGTTGGAGGAGGAGGTGTTGGTTGGAAGAACACACAATCTTTGGACCACTAACAGTCTCTCCATCATTCATGTATGTGTGATCAGTGATCTGATCTCTTCCTTTGTTTGGAAGTGGATTCAGAAACCAAAAGAGAAAAAAAAGAGAGCTGACTTGCATGGCATGGCAATGGCACATTGGCACCTGGCCCTCTCCTCATCTTCAGGGTGTTTAGACCCTGTTGGTGATGATGATGCTTTTCACATCCCCCATGTCAATGGATTAACAGCCTCCCTAATTGTCTAATGATTAAGGATGATGGAGGCCAAAAGTACATCCATCATCCATGATGATAACAATAATATCTGGTTTTTATCATGGTTTATTCAGCTTCGAGTGGCGAAATTTGACCTCGATGCGACACCGAGACGCGGTGTACTGAAGGATTGTTCTAGCTGAAGTCAGATGATGCCCGTTTCCCCACTTCTTTTTTTGAACTGGAGTCAGATGATGCTTTTAATTCCCTGAAGGATACTTAGTATTGGTGCCAAACTGCCAATCAAGAAATTCCAGGAAAAGGAAATGATGAAGTGCACTACTTTACCCCAAATCGACTTGGGAATTCAAATTTAGCATGCAGTTCTTCAGTCAACCAATGAAGTGGTCATTCATGTGAAAAACAATAGTGATTTTACAATGGTCTCTACTGGTACTGGTAGTATTTTACGACTAGTAAAGACCACAAGAAAAATTGTCAAATTATGAACTGATACTCCCTCCATTTTTTTAAATGAATTTGGTTAGTTCATTTTTTATTTAACCAACATCGTTTAACAAAAAATAGAGGGGATATTTTTGTTCGCTGAAAAATATAGAGTTGATCATTCCGACCAGTTCGTGCAGTGAAGTCTTGACTGTTAGCTGGTCAACCGGTTAAAATGAAGGTCATCTAATGCAACAAAATAAGGGCTTTCCTGGCCAGTGAATCTGCTGCTGACACTACCACAATCCAGAACATTTTTACTTTTATTCACAATTTCATTTAACATTTTAGCCCTATCAATCTAGTCCAAAATTCTCCACCGTAATCGCGTCGCGATTGACAATATCTTTGTAAGGATAGAAGGAAGAATGTTTTGGATGCACAGAGACTTTGTGTTTGTGTGTGTGGGAGCATTTCATCCCTGTGATATCATGGGAAGTTTCATATGTTGACAAGGGAGAGTGAGTGTGTGAGCAGTGTTGACCTCCCCCATCATTCAACATTTCCTGCCTGCTGGCATCCAAAAATTTTGTCCAACAAGCACACTGCGGCTGCATATATCTCTGAAATTGCTGACCAAATCATCAAAATTGCAAGTCCTACATGCGCTCTCGCTCCGTCGCGGCGCCTAAATTTAACGCAAGAAAAAAAAATGAAATGAGTCATTTCTGAAACTCTAGAACAAATGACTGAACATTTTGCAGGGGAGGTCATGTTTACGACAACCGCGTAATCGGACAGAAGAAAAACAAATATACAGTAACTGTCAGCAACAGCTGGCCGGCATAATTTTGCCAAGAACTTAACCTTTTTTTTTTCCACCTAAAAACATGTAGAATTCCTAAAATTGATCCAGGTAAAAAATAAGAAACTTAGGATAAGCTGAAGATAACAGTTCTTGTCAGAACATGGAAGGAAAGGAGAAAGAGAAGCACGGAAGCTTTGTAGTGCAGCACTTGCAATTGCAAAGCAAGCAAAAGGGACCCAAGAGCAGAAGCTCAGTCAGGGCTCATGGTGGCACGTAGTCTCCCCCCACAGCTGCACTGCCGACGCCCCGGCCCTCGGACACGTATGCACACAGAGCTAGTGAGACCAAAAAATTAATTCTTTTCAGAGAAAAAAAATATATATGGAGAGAGACTTTGTACTCCACATCACACACAGAGACAGCCATTGTGAGTACTACAGTCTATAGTTAGCCATGTTTACTTTCTAAAAACTTTTTTAAAAATTATCACATCGAATCTTTGGACAACTAAAAAATATAGATGAATATTAAAATTAATTACACAGTTATAGAGGAAATCGTGAGACGAATCTTTTGAGTCTAATTAGAACATAATTAGCCATAAGTGCTACAGTACCAACATGTGCTATGACGGATTAATTAGATTCAAAAGAATCGTCTCGTGGTTTTCAGGCAGAATCTAAAATTTATTTTATAATTAGATTACATTTAATACTTTAAATATGTGACCATACATGTCGACGTGACCTGTGAAAAAAAAAATTGGGATGTAAACGGGGCCACTGCTGGATGGTTGTCTTGTCTCCTCTTCTTGGCCCTCCCTTATAAAGGAAGATGAGCATTGCACCTTGCTCCTTAGTCCCTCCTCCTGCATCCTCCCAAACTCGACCATAATTCAGACCTTGTTTCTTGTTTGTTGCTAGCATTTTGCTGATCTGATTCGATCGACTGCGAATTCATCAAATTCATCGATAGCTAGGAAGCAGCAAGAAGTTGAGTTAGTAGCAGGATATATAATGGGGAGGCAGCCGTGCTGCGACAAGGTGGGGCTGAAGAAGGGGCCATGGACGGCGGAGGAGGACCAGAAGCTCGTCAGCTTCCTCCTCAGCAACGGCCAGTGCTGCTGGCGCGCCGTCCCGAAGCTCGCCGGCCTCCTCCGCTGCGGCAAGAGCTGCCGCCTCCGGTGGACCAACTACCTCCGGCCGGACCTCAAGCGGGGCCTCCTCTCCGACGCCGAGGAGAAGATCGTCGTCGACCTCCACGCCCAGCTGGGCAATAGGTATGCCACGCCATTGCTGTTTATCGGTTCTCTAAATGTGAAAGAAATGAGTTTTGATTTGCTATTTATCAGTCGTATGTCTGAATGTAAAGTGAATATTTTTTTAATGTGTATGTGTATAATTCTTTTTTTTTGTATTTTAAAAAATGTTTATATTAGGTGGTCTAAGATTGCGTCTCACTTGCCTGGGAGGACGGACAACGAGATCAAGAACCACTGGAACACTCACATCAAGAAGAAGCTCAAGAAAATGGGGATTGACCCTCTCACCCACAAGCCCCTCCCCGCCCCTCCGCCGCCGCACGAGTCGCTGGAGAAGAAGAAGAAGAAGGAGGAGGAGAACACGGCGGCTGGGGTGGTAGAGCAGCAGGACGACGACGACGGGTCGTTGGCCCAGCTCAGGGAGTCACCCGGATTCTGCACCGACGAGGTGCCGATGATCCACCCGGACGAGATCATGGTGCCACTGTGCACGGCCGACGGTGTCTCGACGCCGACGCCGACGACGTCGTCGTCGTCCTCCTCCTCCTCATCGACGACGACGAGCTGCGACGAGGACGTCCCGCTGCACCCCCCGATCCTGGAGTGGCCGGACGACGCCAAGTGGCTGATGGAGCTCGACGAGGTGATCGCCGCGGCGGCGCCGCCGTCCCTTCTGTGGGACGACGACCTCCCACCGCTGCCTCTGCCGTCGCCGGCGGCGGTGTACGAGGAGCTAGACACGTTGGACTAGGAGAGGAGTGCGTTTGAGCAGGAGGCAGCAGCGTGGACGAACAAGCTTGAGCTCTTCTGATCCAATAATCAATTATTATTAACCCCCTGTAAATTATATGTTTTACAGTGCTGAATCAATCAATAATTACCCAACTAAGCTGCATGGACAGTTGTTTTCCTTGTGTCAACCACTGTCTATGCTTGCCATTCTGGTTAATTATTCCTTACTGATGTGACATGATCAATGTTCTCAGTTACAAACCAATTCGATCACTTGGGCTACGTTTTGTGGATAGATGAGAGAAAGACTGTTTGGTTTTTCAATATGTATTTAATGATATAAACAATGTAATTAACTAGTACGAAGTTGAAAACTATTTTAGAAATATGAGATAATAAACTTTTATATATAAATATTCTTTTTAAATATATTGTTTAGATGTTTGGAAATCACGTGCGTAAAAGATGAGAAAAAAAGTTGTGTAAACAAAAGTTCAGTTAGTTTCGGTTCAGACGGAAAAACAAATAAGTTCAAATTAATAGCTTGGTGAAAATTGTTGTACTGCATGTGGGGGTGGTTTAGTAATAATCTATGAGATTATAATTTAATTTATATCTGCATGTCTCTATAGCTAATCCTTGTAGAGTACTTACTGTAAATGATAATGACCAGAAAAGCATGCAGGAGCTTGATGTGAGAGCTATGAATTTTCAGGAAAATAAATGATGTTTCACTGTTCCTTTGTATGTCATGCATGCATGTAAGTACATGCCGTAATGCTAAAGGGAAATAAATTCAGAAGAGAAATCAAAGATTGAGACCTACTTCTACATGAATGCAAATATGCAATAGTGAGGGGATAGAGAGATGCTGATGCTGATGGATGTAGTTAGATTCTAAGAAGATCCTACTTTCCTTAAGTACAGTGTGCTTGTACTTTACTTCATTCATTCATTCATTCATTCATTCATATCCAGGTGCAAAATGACAATGTCAGAAGCTCCTGGATGAAAAAGGCAGATCAGATGGATGAGATAAAGTTTTGTGCCAAGTAAGTTAGGCTTAGGGTTTGTTTTATCCTCGCAAAATAAAATATCGGTTAGATAGGGCTTTCACTTATATATCTAACTCTCTCGGAGAGAATTTCCGAGAGAAGCTGTGCAGCAGTTTCAGTATCACTTTGTGATTACTTGGATGTTTGATGGAAAAAACCAAACGATAGATTTATAAATAAAAAATAATTTATAAATAAAAACTTTATATACATATTATTAGTGATCTAAAAGCCAATATAAAAAATAAACTTCGGCAGACCTGTTAATTTTAGTGTTTCTGACCACGTCCATTAGCTATACATACGCATCTATAGCGTGCATGTACATACAAAACAACAGCATGCATATCCACGCTAAAGAAGGAAAAAAAAAAGGCAATGAAAGTAGTAATACTAGACCACGGGTCCAGATCAGCTGATGTATGGTATGCAGTTGGTACTATTAGCCTTGCATGGAGATCGAAAGAACAAAATCTATGTACACACTGTTGAAAACACTATAGCAATACACGATGAAATTATTGTATCAATGGCGGTGGGCTGTTAATCATTAAAATAGACGGCTAAAACTGCATGCAGCCATCGGTACAGTCATAACTGTGATTACACCTGATCTCAAACCCTAGATCACACATTTTTTTAGAGAACGGTATGTATTTTTACCCAGTCTCTATATCCACTTGGATATATGCAGCCATTTTTTTTATTTCAAAAACGCTGAGAACTTAGCCCAAGTAGGGGACCTAGCCCCTCAAATACCCAATCTAATTTGAAATTCGTGCTCCTATAAAGGTTTAAACTCAGGACCTTAGATTCTACTCAGGTCACTGTAACCGCTAGGCTACGTACCCTTTCACACACCCTAATCACACATGACATATGAATGTATGATGATGGATCATCCTTAGCCATGCCAGCCGCACGCTCACATCAGCTTCAATTCTAAGCTTATATTCACTTGTGCAACCAGCTGCTAGAGCTACGTACCTTGCTCAAGTCCAAAGTTTCCATGCATGACGCATCCAAATTCCATTGCTCTTCTTAATTAATTAGTTAGTTAGTTAAGTCGAATACAGCTCGTTAGACCTTGTCGTTTCCATGCTTTTTTAAGAAAAAGAATAAATGACATATTTACCAATGAGAAATAATATATGAATATATACAACTTTTATATATACATTCTTAGCCATCTAACAATCAATGTTGGAAAATATACTACAATAAAATCCCAAACTAAATCCAAATTTAAGGTGAAAATTCAAAATTTTGCTTATAAATATAAATAAAAGGAAAAAAATGATATGCTAAACAGTAACCGGGGATATGTGTAGTTGATGTTCGCACTATTATATATGGGCATGCATTGACCACATGTCCACTGATGACAACAGGGATGGACATGGGTCGACCCGTGGGCATATTAGGGTCGACTATAGTTTAACTAAATGAACTAAATTTTATTTTATGATAAAACTTAGTTTATTTTGTTGAACTAGAGCTGACCCTAAATTATCCGTGGGTCGACCCATACCCATCCTTAGATGACAAGGTACTGATTGGGACTAATTTAAGAATTCCTCAGTCATTTTTAACTATTTAGCTCTGACTTTTAGATGAAAAATGTAAACTCTGATACTCCCTCCGTCCAGAAAATATTTATGGACAAATTAGACAGGACCGATATTATACTTTTTAAATGTTGACTATAATTTATTTAGAATATTTACTTTAGAAATGTCAAAGCCATATGCATATATTAATATTGAAAAGTATTTTGATGAAATTACGTGTTTGTTAATATATATATTTTAAATAGTAGTCAAAATTGTTTTTAAGACAATCACTGTTCAAAATAACAAGTATTTTTAAACTGGAGGATGTATTACAATTATTTTCAGTTACATCAGTCGTATATCTTAGAGTTATAAACCATGATTAAAAATACATATGTTCCAGATAGTTCCTTGGTAAGCGGATTTTATTTTATTCCACCATAACTAGTCAAAGTACCGCTATGCATACAGATTAGCTGTCTACGTCCATTGGTATCAAGCTATAGGACGGACTCTTCTCTATATATATCACATGGTTTAAATAAATGTATTTTTTGATAATAATTAGTAGGATATGAAAATTGACTTTTAAACCGTTATCAAATACATTATGCACATTTTTGCCAACTTCGAATGGAGATTTTTGAATAGAATTAAGTAATTAAGGGTTTTTTAATATTGTGTTGGTGTCTTTTAGTTTGTAGTTTTTCTATATTATATTAGTGTGTGTGAAATTTATTAATACGTGGTCTCTGTAATAAAGACCAAAATGTTATTTCGTTATCTAAAAAATCAAATAGAAGATGATAGACAATTGGAGACAGTGGACGTACGCGTGGTGATATGCGGTTATTGATACTACTGTATTGTCTATAGTGAATCTGGTCACGTGGTTATCATGCTACTCTATTGTCTTTTAATTGACTGTCATGATGTCTCTATTTATAGAAAATGCTCCATGGAAATTTCTAAAAAGATATTAGGACCTAGCATTTTAGGTATGTTGGTACAGGAGATGTTAGAAACTATTTAATTAAGCTCCTAATTTTGAAAATATTAATTAATTAAGATCTTCTTAGTGTTACTCTGTGAGTAACAAAATATAGTTATATGCACTCCAAACCGTCCAAAAAACAAATTTATCTAGGAATATGGATATATGACACATATAAACGTAAATATTCATAGGAAGAAATTCGTCTTTTCTTCAGACATACGGAGTAGAATTTCAATTTTGCAAATAAAATATTTACGAGGATGTACCTGCGACATCATAATTTATCTTAGTATTTAGTTTGTTCCCCACTTTCTAATCTTAGCCATATCTCATTTAGTTTACTTTTCTTTCTTAATTCCCATTTAAAAAAATCATAAGTACTATGACTATGTTCTTTTCTAGCCGAAGATAAAAGATTATCTAATTTTTATAATATCTATTTAATGACGTAACCGATGGAATTAGCTATTACAAAGAGAAAATTCTACATAACTTAAACTTTTTGCAAATAATATATCGTTTAAAAGTTTAAAAAGTATGCGCACAAAAACCAAGAAAAAAAGAATAACTAGGAGAAAACAACGCAGGAGCAGTATGCTATATGCTTATTTTGAAACAGAGCTGCAGTGCTAATGTGTTTATACTTTATCATTTGACTTCTTGTTTTATGCATAGGTAATGTGTTTATGACTTTCCATACGCCTAAAATCTATCTATATTCTTCAATCCAAGGTGTGAAACAACTTTTTTTTTTCCAGCAAGGGTATATGTCTGGAAGAAAAATGAACATATGCTTGAATGGTTCAAATGAAAAAAAAGAAAAATCACACATTCGGTCTAACAATCTGTTAAAGTGTGGGCAGTCATGCATAGTTTTTCTTTTTTTTTTGCACGTGGTCTAAGAAATAATTTTTTTATACCTTACACATATTTCTCCCTTTTTTTCTAAAATAATTAACAAAAAAATGCCCTGAAAGATACTGTACCTCCGGAACAAATTGACGCCTTTGAATCTTCAGACGCAACAATAATATCCACACTTTTTTGTAGGATCAAAAAAGAGTTAACCACATCTACCAGAGAGAGAATAGTAGGTAGAATCAAAACCCAAAAATCTTTTAGCGGAAATAAAAGATTACCTCCGGTTACGTCATTCCTGATATTACCTATGACACCGCTCCTATGCCGCCGTCAATCTATTTATGCCGCTTCTGAGATTAACTTAATCGCGCCGCTCCTGTGCCGCCGATCAGATCGTCGAGATCCACAGAAATACCAATAGATGAAAGCAGAATATGTAGATTGAATGATCTGAACTTTTTTACTTCAACTAGTATTTACAAAGTGCAATAACATCACTCCTCTCAAAATTGTTGATCTAGAATCAATAATTATTCAACTCTAATTTTCTAATTCTAAATCTCCAAAAAGCACGCCGGGGGCATACCCCTCGGTACCTATTTATATCAACAAAATCTATCTCTGACTAAAAAGCAGACTACTTATCCTAGTAATTCTCATCTCTCCAAAACTATCTCCAACTGCAATCCGATTTTATCTTCCACGCTATAGAAACCGAACTGGCGCTACAGTAATCCGACTTCCTACAGTAACCCCGCACGGCTACAGTGACCCGACCAACTCCTTCTCGCTTTTTCTCATCCGATCTTGATCCGATTTAATTCGTGATTTTTTCGATGCTTACACATGCAACATGTGAAGCCCGTTACGACTCTATCCCACACGGTGTTCCTCCACCATGTGCCATCTCGTATTCAACATCATCACCCGACATCCTTGATCGTCCGGACCTCAATTCCTCCCTGAGCTTAGTCACGATCCCACTGCCGGTGACCGATATTGACCTCCGAGAATCACGACTCTACTCCAACCATGTCACATGGTATTCCGACCATCCAGACCTCGGTTCCTCTCTGAACTTAGTCATGGTCCGTATCCCGACTATCCAAACCTTACTTGTTCCCTGAACCTAGTCATGGTTCTTACCAGCCATTAACCACAGTTGACCTCAAGTCACCTGCACACACAGAGACAAACCAACCGCTTCTGGATACAGATATCACAACCTGACCCACATTAGTCACACACACTCACACCAACACAATAACTGTTTCCAAACTAAATCTATCAATTTACAAACCAATTGTTCATCACAAAATATAGATCATGACTATGATCTTACAACTTTGACGACGACTATAGATCAATACTCTTTCAGTTTTACAACATAAGATTTTTTTAGTCCGGCTTATTTATATAGATGTTATAATCTAGATAAATATATAAACTATATACATTAATATGAATCAGGCATGACTAAATTTTTTTATAATATGAAACAAAGAAAGTACAATATAATTTGTGAAGTTAGATAATAGTAGATTTCTTGTAATGGAATTAAAATTTGAGAACGTTTTCTTTTACCACTCATTAAAATCTTGTTATATCTTGTCCTATCAAAATTTTACACTCCTTTTGGTGCTACTATAATTGTGCCCTTGTGGAACATTAAAATTATCCTTTTATCCTAAATGGATTTTCATTTTCCAAATAAATTATGTATATAACCAATAGAAAAATATTTTTAAAAGACAACTATATATATTCTTGTTGCAGTAAAACCTATACAGCCACTACACCATGATATAAAATCCGCAGCAGAGGATCAGGAATCCTGGTTAACACTATAATTTAAATAAAGTGAAAAAAGTATAGTTTTACAAAATTGTCTAACTTCCCCCTATATTTGATTAAGTGGTTTATATAAAGATTTTCCATATTAGTCGAGTGTTATATTAAGGTTGCGTTCGGTAATGAATTAGATATCTGATACGGAAAACATAGTAATAGATTATTACATGATTAATTAATTATTAGTTATAAAAACTAAAAAATAGATTGATATGATTTTTAACCAATTTTTCTATAGAATTTTTTTAAAAAACACATAGCGTTTAATCGTGTGAGAGGCATGCGGATGAAAAACGGTACAATCATGTTGGAGAAGAACTCAGCCGTTAGTCACACGGCCGGGTTGTTGACTTATTGTGGGGAGAGAACTAATTAAAGCTGGTTTTCCTTGCTTTTAGGTAACGTGTGGCGAACTAAAATGTACTCAGAGCAAATTCAATAGTATAGATAACTACTAGGTTCAATTCATCTACAATCAATTTAATAATCAACTTATACAATAGTTACTTACAAAATATTAATATAAGGTCTCACATATCATACCCATACTGTGTCTTGAAGTCTATGCTGCAGCTGACTTATCTCACTGTTTTTCTCTCTTCTCTCTTTATCTCTTTAAAATATATTTATAGCTGGCTTATAGCCTGCTATTGTATCCGGTCATGCTCTTGGTAATGATCACAAGTTGTCAACTGGCCGAAAATTAGCGAGAAATCAAAACAAGGTGTTCACACATCATCGTACGTAGGTAAGGTACGTGGTCATGCATACGTAGCCACACACTTGATGATGATGAGTTAGTAGTAGTGTGTTCGGTGAGGACACATACATGAAGTCCAACAAATTAAGGTGATGTTTAGTTGCTAAAATTTTTTAGCAAAAACATCATATCGAATGTTTGATCGGATGTTGAAAGAGGTTTTTGGACACGAATGAAAAAAACGAAATTTCACGGCTAGCCTAGAGACCGCGAGACGAATCTTTTGAGCCTAATTAATCCGTCATACTACATGTTAGTTGCTGTAGCACTTATGACTAATCATGGACTAATTAAGCTCAAAAGATTTGTCTCAAGATTTTTTCCATAACTGTACAATTAGTTTTTTGGTTCATCTATATTTAATGTTTTATTTAGATGTCTAAAAATTCGATGTAATATTTTTAGAAAAAAATTTTAGAAACTAAACAAGACCTAAGATTCTAGACGTTGACACCGACTTTTGGACGTACGTACTATAGAGCTATCTATATACCACGGCGATTCGGCCAACAGCTAGACCAGCCTTTAGTTTCCAATGACTTCCAAGTCAAACCCTACACTTCTTTTTTGTTTTGTTTAGTTAACCTTTTTTTCGTTTTCACTTAATTATTACTCCATCTGTTTGAAGCCATTATATTTTTATATATAATATTTAACCCATCGTCTTATTTAAAAACGATGTAAAGTATAATTTATTTTATTAATTAATATTTTGTATATGTTTATAATTTATCTTTATCGTTAAAGATATTTTAAACACAGGGTTGACTCTATATTTTCGAGGACCCTAGACGAACTCGGTCTCGAGACTATTTTTTTACTTAAAATATATATAGTTATATAAGCCATATGACCGGGAGCATCCTCGATGGTTGACGGCTTGACGTGTCCCAAGCAGACGTGCCCGTGCCGCAACGAAAGTTGGCAAACCATAGCTACAATTCACAGTCTCTGTAAACTGCAAATAGGAGAGTAGACTGACAGATAGGAGGTAGGGATAGGGGAACTAGAAGCGGAGGCTACGGAGCGGCAACACTGGCTGAAGTGCGACGCAACAGACAATGATGTTAGACGGACGCTAGGCGACCGTCGTGATGACGAATGTTGTGTTGGTGACGACTTTGGCACCTAAGCCGAAGTAACGCATCGGTTGATCACAACCCCTAAATATTTTACGAGTACGATAATAATCGTACAAGATTGTGAATATATGACGTGAAAGTCAACATGTAAGTGTGTTGCACGAGTCTGTAACAGGTTGATCATTTGTTTTTTTTGGGAGGGGGTAATGGCCCCTACATCTGGTGGACCCTAGGCCATCACCCTCATGGCCTATGGCCAGAGCCGACCCTGTTTAAACATAACTAATATAATTTTTGATATGAGTTAATGTGTATGTGGAAAGACATGTCGATATATATTGAATGAAATAACTACTATATTTTTTCTATGTTAACAACGAATAGAAACATCTATTGACGAAAATGCACCCATCCCTTCTATATTTGCAGCCATTTGATTCAGGATCGGTGGATGGGATCAACTTATTACAGTAGCTGATAAGCCCTAACCCACAGTATATTTTTCATGGTGCTATATTAATTTTAGTAGAATGACTGCTAAATGTTGTAGCACCATACATAATTTCATGTAAGTCTCGACATTTGTTCCTCCAAAGTTAAACCATCTAGTTTCGTGTGACGGATTTTCTAGAGATTTAACAATACACCCGATATCCAACCATCGGTATGTTGAAACATCCGTGCACGGTTAACCAATGAGTTGACAACAATCTAGTGTGTTGGGCTTTAGGTCACGACCGTTTGAATTATGTTTTTTTATTAATTATATAGATAATATATAGCTAATGAGTCATGGACATGATGAGATAATTGAACCAAAAATTTAAAAATAAAGTATTTTTTAAAAAAACTCCACATTTTATTATCAAGTTAAAAAAAACTACGCATACTATAACTTGTGGCACATAACCACCTGTCAAATGGTCGTTTCATAAAACTCCAACATTATTTAGATATAAACTTTTACTATACCTAAAACAATATTTCCCAAAGTAGTAAAGAATTAAATGAAAACATTAATAAGAAAATAGTACTTAGAAATTTCATATACCCTATTATAAAATTTGATGTAAATGCATTCTCAACACGTACATGTGCAGGGTTTTGTGAAACGAGCTGTAATACTTAGGAATATGCCACTGGTAATACTTCCTATGGTTTATGCTATATTATTGATCATAAAACTTGAGGTTTTCTAAAATTTACTCTTAAAAAATATCACATAGTTTTACAAGATTTTTGCATTGGTTCCACGTGAACCAGTTCAATTCATGCATCAAAGAAAAAAAATCTCCATATACTTTGTAATTAAGGCCATCAGTAATATAAGCGGAGATTATAGGTAGAAGTTGATCGTTTTGGAAAAGCCAGACAACATATTTGCAAGTGAAAAATAATTTATGGATAAACTTTATATACGTATTCATAGTGATTTAAAAGTAATGCGTAAAAAAACTATGATGAAAAAAAATCTAAAATCAGCTCTAAATTTAAGACAAAAATAAAAGATAAAACTCATAATGTAAGATGTTTGATTTTTTTTGCCTGCAATGTTTGATTATTTGTCTTATATAAAAAATTATGAAAATATCATTTATTTTGCTTGTGACTTACTTTATTATAAAAAAAAACTTTAAGCATGACTTATTATTTTCTATATTTGTACTAAATTTTTGAATATGACGAATGGTCAAACGTTGCAACAAAAAGTTAAACATGTTACGTTATGAAACGGAGGCGGTACTCTTTTGGAGTAATTTAAAACGGAAGATCTTTGGAGTAATTTCACAGGAAGATTGGTGATCTCACGATGAAGTCACGCAAGCGTGATCACTACTACATATGCAGTTGGATCTATCTATCACACTCTTGAGTCAGCTTGTGTACGTTGACTCGCAAACGAGTGATCCTATTGTGATGGTACGAGTTTACCGGTTTTGCTGACAAAAAAGTCAAGAAAAGACATGGCAATAATAGTCGATTACATTGAACCTTCCTACCTACCTACTGTACCTACCTCCAAGATAAATACATTTGTGTATTTACTTCCTGGGTGGTGACCTCTCCACGAAGTATGTTCACAAGTTATTAATTAATTTAATTAATCTACCGGCCAAGATTAATTTAATTAATCTACCGGCCAAAATTAATCCGCAAAAATCAATTAAACAATAATCTTTTTCATGTATTGATTAGTGCTTATTCCCAAATGAAATGATAGGTTGATTAATAAGTAAGGGTAGGAAACTCCCCTAAGTTTAAGAAAATCTATAGGAGATCTCCTATAATGTCCCTTGTGTGGACTTGTCATGGTTAATCTATCAACATTAATTACCGTCTCACATATGATGTAGTACGTGTTTTTTTTTTGCCTCATATTATTTCTTGGCTTTTACACGCGTGCTTTGAACGGTGTATTTTTATAAAAAGTTTCTTTATCATTTCATCTTTACATAGTAGATTTTCAATTTCATAGTACTTAAATTTATCATTTATACTATTAAATAGCTATTAAAAAAATCAAATAATATTATATCATTTATCTTTTACCTATCAAAAGAACACGATAGAGTTGTCGGTCAGTATATATGACTTCACCCAATCACGTTCAAATCCTTATTACCATAATTTCATACATATACACTCTTGATACAAATTTATTAATGTTCACGGGTCTCTGTCTATTTGATCGTGTATGTATGGGTTGTGTACATATGTACGGGCACGTGCATTTCCCATACGTATCTTTAGGGGCAGTGGTAAGAAATTTTTTTATTAAATAAACATTTTTAGCAAGTAATTTTATTACTAAACCACCGGACAAATTTTTTCTAAAACTGAACATTTTGGCTAGTGGCGTGGCAAGACAACGCTGTCACGCCATCTGATCGGACATGGCATGACGTGACAAGCCGTTTCGCTACGCCAACGTAGGTGGCATGACCAAAAGGTTCATAGGGTGAAAATATTTTGTCTAGAGGTTTAGTAATAAAATTATTTATTAAAAATGTTTAAAAATAAAAAAATTCCAATGATAACCCCTCTCATCAGTCTTGCTGGTAAAACAAAGCACTCTTACGGCACCTTTTTACTTTTCACTAGTAAATGCAAAAGAGTCGGGTAGTTTTCGAAGCTGAACTTTCTGATAAATCAGTAACCGTCTCAGATACGGTCATTCGGTGATGGAGGCTGCAGCGACTTGAAGCTTCCTGTAACATTCATATATATCGTTGTTAAGCTTAATTATTAGTTTAATCAGTTAATCACTCGATCATTTCTAGATAAACTGCTTGACTGTGAAATTACATTAGAGCATCTTGACTTCGGTGTCTCCTGGTGATGATTCTGAGTCCTCAGACACTGACTGACAGTATATACAAATTTTAAGATAGCGACTGATGATGCATAAGCATGTGGTTAATAGAAACTGAAAAGTCATAATCACATCAAACAGGCGATCAAATTAAGCGCAAGTCATACACTTCACTCTGAAACTCAGATCGGAAAGCTACTTTAGGACTCATTCCTTATAGGGGTCATCTTCTCGTTTTTTTAAAAAGAAAACCAACAAATATATTTGTAAATAAAAAATAATTTATAAATAAAACTTTTATATGTGTTAAAGGCTGAAGAAAAACTATGATGAAACAAAACTCAAAAATCAACTCCAAATTTAAGGTTAAGAATTCAAATTATGTCTTATATACATAAGCAGAAGAAAAAAGATGAAGCTGTAGATGAACGGATGAGTTATTAGCTCGTTTTCCATAAGTATGTTTTCTAAACTGCTAAATGATTTGTTTATGCAAAAGGTTTCCATAAAGTTTCTTTAAAAATCACATAAATCCATTTCTCAATTTTATAATAGTCAATGCTTAATTAATAATGCTCTAGTTACTTGTCTCATTTCACGTGCAGCGAATAATCTCAGCTAATAAAAGTCCGGACACTACAAAAATTCAGTAGGGCACAGCAAAATGTGTACTAGCAAATAGATGGTTGGACAGAAAATAACTGAAATTTCAGAGCATAATTTGAAGGGGGCTGTTTGGTTTGCTAACAAACAAAAATTTCGATGTGACCAAGCTTTGGTAAGATAGTGAACCGAGCTGATTAACCCCTATTTGTACTGACACAGTAAACTGGTCCATTACATCATTATCCGCCGATCTTGACAGTTAATTTTTTTTTCATCGGGTGCTCAAGGCATTGTCAGTATACATTACGCACCGGAGAACGGCACCTTTACCTGCCACAGAAAATTACTTCATGAAAACTGAAAAATGCAACGAAAGAAAAATTCAAAAACCTGAAGCCTAGACAAGATATTTTGCTTTCATCAAGAAATTTACAGCGAAAACTGCAAATAGACGACGGCTCACCTAATCAGAGTATAATACACCACACGATATAATAAATTATAGTACAAGATTGATATGTAATGTCAGGTCTGGACCAGAAAAAAACAATAGCATAACACCTAGATTGATATGTAAGAGTGATATAGCATGCATGCAAAGCATTCAGGTGTTAGTTCGTCTTTAGTTTGTTATGCACCATGACCCACCTTATCCCATACACCAACTAGTTTATTATAATCCTTCTGGTTTGATAATTCTCGTGGTTTTGGATGACGATACAGTTTTCTCTAAATCCATCTTTGACCATGATTTTTTTCTATTGAATTATATACAATAAATAAAAAAAATATTAATTCTATTAAAGTACATTTTATAGTTCATCGATACATGTTGTTTTAGTAATTTCAAAATACATATTTTAAAAGTTGACAACACCTTTATACAAAATGATAAAAATTGTGGAACCGGAAGGAGTACTTAGCATGCACGGCAAAAAACAATGCAAAATTTATCCGAAAGTGTCAATCTTACCAAACCACACTCGCTTTCTGTGAGAACAGAATCCAAACCACGCTCGCTTTCTGTGAGGACAGAAACAGACGCATGCAGGATTGATTACTTTTGTTAGTTGTGACACAAATCTAGCAGAGGAGTGAGATGGAAGAATGGTGTGGTTTCTTGGTGAAATGGCTCTTGATGATGTGATTGGTCACCGGCCATGCATGCATGTGTTGATCAAATTTTTATCTTGATTTGTTAGTACAAGCAACTGGGCGAACCTAGGACCAAAACTAGTTAGGTG
The DNA here is from genome assembly GCF_000231095.2 of Oryza brachyantha. Taxonomy (NCBI): domain Eukaryota; kingdom Viridiplantae; phylum Streptophyta; class Magnoliopsida; order Poales; family Poaceae; genus Oryza; species Oryza brachyantha. The sequence goes on from NC_023170.2 coordinate 12,504,327, forward strand.
ATTCTCGTTGCTACTAATCGTAGCCACACAATTATATCAATTTATTGAACATGCGGTAATTAAACAAGCAATTGTCTAAAAACTTAACGTAATGTGGGCCCCTCCAGAAATCAACATGGCAATGCTAGCTCTGCGCCACTAATTGATTATATAGTTTTTTTCTCTAACGCATACTTATTCGTACTTCCTCTCCAATGAGTATTTTTCATAAAATAGTTCTACATGACATTTTTTTCAGAAGAAAACTTTAAGATTAAACTTTTATTTATCATGAGCAATTTATGAAAGTACTTTGAAATAAGAATATATCAGTATAATTTGTATACACGATGTATTTTTATAAGTTGACTAATTGTTGGTAAAATATCTATAGAGTTAAATTTTTTTCATTCTGAGAGAGAGCAGTTAAAAGATCAACTATTAAGAACTATTTTATGAAAATGAGCTGAGAAGCATGAATAGACTAACCTCAGATGTGCAGGAGTGGAGGCCCTGGCCTAAGTACAGGAGGCAAAACTGCAGTTGCAAATGACGTGCTTGGTAAACTGGGAGACCAAATCCAATGTCGATCTTTTGTTTCTCTGTGACAGAAGCCTAATTTACTAATAATTTGGCGTTTCATCAGGGAAAACAATTCCACACAACATGTCACCAGCAAAATATAATGATGAAAAGAACTACAGTGACCACCAAAGTGATATAGAGATGTTAGCTGTGCTGGACTATAATGACCTATATATAAGACAGTTCAGATATCACCCTCTTGCAGTACTTCTGCTGCAGCATCTTCACGGCTTCTGTGAAGAGCACCCGTGGCGGTGGAGCTCCAGTGGACTCCATCGTGACTAGACAGGGGAGACAATAGACAAGTAGTGATTAGAACAGGATAACTGGTTGATAGTTGATACAGCAACGCATTCTACAGAGTTGTCAAATTCATGAAGGGTGTATAACAGGGTTGTCCAGTACTTACAGATGGAGTGGTCTCTAACATGCCTTATTTTTACTTGTTTCCCAGACACATTCCCTGCAAAGCGTGCATCTTTTGGCTTAGCAACAATTGCGCCCTTTTCCCATGCATTTAGAATAAGGAGGGGTGATATAACGAACAGGTAGATGACAAATCATTAATTATGAATCAGAAGACTAAAAGCCACAGCATCGCACACCAGCGTACCTTCAAATTTCAGCTCATCTAAATTTGGTCCGTCATATCTCTATTTGACTGACCATCTAAAAAATATTCCTTATCCATATCTGTTTGTACTTCACTCCAGCATACCATCCATATTACATCCTCCATACCATACCCAACTATATTTTATTAATATATATCAACTACCCATTTTCTCTTAAGCATATACTACTCAAGAAAATAGCTTTGCATCCCATTTGGAGTAGAGTCTCTCTTTCTATATGGACGATAGCTAAAAAAGGAGGATGTGTTGGAGGGGCTGTTAGACCATATTTTTTAATGTTCCTCTATTTTTGTATATGGAGTATGAGATGGATGAGCTGCTGGACATGCTCTAAAATAACATTTGAACACCAATAATTCCAAATTTTCATATGGGCACTGATTTTTTTTCCTTTTATTATTTGAAGTCTGAATCAATTTAAAACTCAACAAACTAACGCTCATATTGGCTTCTACTCAAATGCTGGGAGATTATTTGGTATAGGAAGGCTAAAAAACCATCACCTTGCTTAAGAGCATTTATTCAATCAAAATGTTAATTAAGAGTTTCTCACATTGATATATCATATCCCATCAACATGCATAATTTGAAACATGTTTACGCCAATGAAATGTGTTGATCATGTTGCAGTGGTTTGACAACTGATATTATGAATAGAATTCCTTTGTTGAGTATCCATCGAACACATTAAAGCGACTCCAAATATAGAAAACTCCTTAAAATAAATGCCAATATGAAGTGTTGTGCATCAAATGGTAAGGACTGGCAAGTCTTCACAACAAACAAAGTGACCGGTGTTTATTATCAAGAAAGTTCTGTACCCTTCCCTTATCGTCGTATAAACACCTCCCTTAAACTGCATCAGGAAAAGCATACTACAAAAGCAAGAGACATAGACATTTCACCAACTTTCTCAAGAGCTGTGGATGATTTGGCAGTGTTCGTTGCTACTAATATTGGCAACCACTCTCTAACTATCCCATGATGTAGTAAAATAAGTACGCCAACAGATAACGGAAACAGGAGTTATCATTTCCCAAGTGTCCGATGTCAAAAAAATTGACTGAGCACTTTTTCACTAACTTCTCTGCATCATCATGTTTGACTTCTTTGAGAAAGACAACATGCTTAAGCCATGAAGGCAAAAGTAAATGTAGTATAACAAATGATTTTCTAACTATAAATCCAAGAGAAAGATATTTACCTCAGGGAGCATTCTGTACCAAGCTGTAGCAACTGCAGATCACTTGGCATGATCTTTTGGCCTGAATCGCCTAAAATAGTACCAACTAGGTGGCCATATTAGAACAAACAATGGTTTGCAGAAAATCAACCCATGAAAAAGTAAAAGAATTTCAAAGTAGTAGGTCTCCACAAGAAAATATTTTTACAGAAGTTTATATCATCATGCATTTCAACTCAGGCTTGATGTTTTAAACCACAAAAAAAAAGACTGGTCATCAAAATAATGGTAAAGCTATATAGAACAGGATTCCAGGAATGGACTGGAGGAGTCCCTTTATACCATGTGGACTCAGCAAATCACCTTAATCCAAATAGTAAGTCTAAATTACAGCAGATATAGGCACCAGGTACATGTATCATATAGTGTCATGGGAAAAACCATGACAACACAAACTTACCTAGCCTGGCCCAGGCCTCACAATAGTTATATCTGTAAATTTCACAACAAGATACTTTTCTTACATATCCTTTCGGATACTTTTCTTACATATCCTTTCGGTTTTGTCTGAGGGAAGTGCAGGTCTTTTGTTTGTCCCAGATTGAGCAGAAAATGACATATTTAACTGCTACCTTCTCGCAACCACTCTAAATTACCCAACTCCACTGTACAGGAAACTATGTGAATACTTCAGTAGAAAATATCAATCTCCTTACAACAAATATGACAGGATTATGCTGACAATAAGAGAACTAAGAATGGAATACTTGACTTATCATTGATATAATTTTTAAACTTTATCAATGTAATTTCTTGGATGATTGATTAGAATAGGAGATAACAAGATGTCTAGCCATCAAAGCTTTCCAAGTTGAACAAGGATAAATGGATAGGCAAGAATAAGCTGAAGTACCAATAACTAAGGATCCACTGTTTGATTAAGTGATATGTGCATGAATGAAAATTGTATCAGAAAATTAATTAAGAATTTTGTTTAGGTGATTGAGTTTTTTGTACATGAAATATTATATCGATAAATACTAGCATAAGACGCGCTTTGCTGCCAAGGGTTTCTTCTCATTTTTTTCTTTGCAAATTATTCTGAACCGTGTAAAGTCTGCTTGATGTGCCATCAAAGTATTTTTAAATGATTACAAGTAGTTGTGGCTAGCTTTTTTAAGAATTTTTTTAGATTGAAGTAAAGGTGGTACCTCATCTCATTTGTTCTGTATATTCAGAAAATGTGGGGATTTAACCGTTAGCTGCATATCTAAAGACTCATAACATAGGATGTAATGTTTCAAACAGATAATAAATTGGATGCTCCACTTAGTATATGGTTGTTTGAAGGTCACTAACAGCATCAAATCAGCTTATTTAATTACCAGTTGCACCCTGGCATGTGCAGTTGTCTCCTATAAAAATGAGGACTATAATTTCAAGATCAATTTGCAAATCTGATGCTTTAGTTTATTTAGTAAGAGCAAAATATGGTATTTAGTTTTGAAAAGCAATGAATTAGCATGGGACCAAAGAATAACCTGGAGAAGAATATTCAGAAATAAACTAGTTTTGCAGGTTTGCATGATTCACGATGGAAGGGCCAAAATCCATATTGAAAAATCAGTGATATGATTGGAAACTGTAAAAGGGTTAGGTTGCAGGGAAGATATGCCATGAGGAACCCTTTTATATGAAACATGAAGTTTGTACACAATAATGTTCCTTTCATTTGGGGCATCATTTTCTACAGATCACAATAGACGAATAAGACAGCTATTGTTCATATATATCAATCAAATATATGGATGTGGAATTAGAACAATTTAAATTATTGACCTGAGATATAATTAAAAAAAAGTCTTGAATCCAACTGAGGTGTTGTCAACCTGAGGACTATCTCAACTGCACTGTAGGAGCCTAGTAATTTAAAATAACGAAGTACATGTATTGAAATGGAGCCCCCAAATACGACTCAACGGTTCTCAAGATGGTATGGTGGTACAGATGGCACCATTCGCATAGCTTTGCTATGAGGATTCTTCGTAAAGCATTAGCTATCAATGGATCAACGCCATATCATCTTCTGTAATTCAGTCGATCTCAACTTTAAAATGCTCCCAAATTTCTCATTGGATACACTATAATCAACTCCAGTAGTAACATAAGCACAAGAGTATTGAAAACATTTGGTCTTTAAACATATTAAAACAACATATTATGCCTACTGTACACACAATTCTTAGTAACAAACAGAGATTTTGTTTCAAAAGAATAATATATAAAATATTCCATCAAGCTTGATAATTCCTGTTGTTTTGGACAACGATACAGTTTCCAAAACCTATATTTGGATATGATTTTCTATTGTGATATATACAATAAATAAATATTTTTTTATTTTTATGTAAGTACTTTTTGAAGGCTTTCTTCTAGTGTCTTCAAACTAAATATTTTTAAGTTGTTAATGGTCAAAGTTTTAAAAGTTTGATAACAGCCTTATTCAAAATGACATTAATTATATATCAAACTAGAGGAGTACATATCATAAACGTCCATACTGTGCTCTAAACAGGGCTGGCCCTGGGCCCCCAAATCCCGGGGGGAACCAGATATGTAAATGCATGTACTGCATATATGTGAAGCAGCACTAGCTTGCTAAATGTTGATGCTTGCTGCTAGTCCCATGCATGATGCATGTCAAGGGCAGTTCATGATGCCAAAACTAGGTCCTGATCCAAACCGTGATTCTGTGAATGGAGTATGTTATTTTTTTCATCAATTCCTTCCACTAGGGGTGTAAGTGGGCCGGCCCGCCAACCCGCTTATAGGTCAATTAAACGGGTAACCCGGTGGACAACCCGCTTAATTGGCCTATAATCGGGTTGGCGGGCTGGCCCACTTACACCCTTACCTTCCACCGTCCACCTGTCTTCTGAACTCCCAATTGCTTGTGCAGTCGTGCGTCCATGACGGTTCTCTCTCCTTTCCCATGTGCCTTCGCCTTTACACCTCCACGCAAGATCGAGCCCTAGAAAAGGAAGGCTTAATCCCCATGGTAGATTGCTTATTCTTTTCTCATTTTAATTTTTTTGAGCAATTTAGATCTGAAAGCCTTTTTTTTTACCAAAGATAACAGAACTGTCAAAAGGAGGTGATTAGTGAAACAACTTGTTCTTGTTCAATGTCTGCTATAGAGATTTTCCAGTTTCTTAGAGAAGTGGACTGCTATCCTAATGTTTGAATTACTATTGACTCTTATTTATGGTGCTTGCAACTGTAGCATCTGAAGAAAGATGCTTCTCAAAATTAAAAATATTGAAGAACTATTTGAGATCAGTGATGTCTCAAGAAAGGTTAAATGGGTTGGCAACTTTATGCATTGAGAAAAAGTTGTTAAACGAGCTTGATGTTGATATCATCATCGATGATTTCCCATCAAGAAATGTCAATAATTATTTCAAATGATATCTAGTAAGTTTCCTTTGCAATATCTCTTGCATGCTAAAAATTTTAGCTTATCGATATACAGAATATTATCATTTGCAATGGGTATACATAAATAAATATGTAGTATTTATATTTATGTTCTGTTCAGAGGGTGGGAGCCTACATTTTATTTTCGCCCAGGGCCCCAAACACCTCAGGTCCAGCCCTGACTCTAAGTATAAAATAGACAATAGTGAAACTAACAAACACTCAAAACTGAATATACCATGCACTAACCACCAATTCAGAGTACACACCGAAACAACCTTTACTTTTCAAACAGCACAACTAGATAAGCATAATTAACCCATTAGATGCAATGCCAACAAGGTAGATAAAAACCCATATGCTCTATAAGAAATCAGGATCTCACCTCCACAGCATGTCAACAATAACCTATCAGAACACATGATTTCTTCAGGACAAATAGAACCTAGTAACAAACAAACAAATTTAACTGCAGTCACATACTTGTATCAGTGTATGCATGGAGTATGATAATCACAAAACAACAACAACAGCAAATAAAATTGTGCAGGAGCAGAAGAAAGCGCAGCCGCACCGGAAAGACGGCGGCCCCCCACGCGCGCTCGCTGGAGCGCAAGGGGGTCGATTTGGTCCTCCTCGTCGGCGTCTCCCTCTTGCTCGCTCTCGTGCGGCGCCATGGCGCTGGTGGGGGGCATGGGCCTGTTCCCGAGCGTGCTCCGGTCCCGTCGCGTGGTCGCACCGCACCGCATCCAATCCTCTCACACCACCCCCCGAGGACGGATCCCTTCCTAGAGGGAGGAAGCGGGAGAGGAGAGGGGAGCAGGGCTCGCCGGAGGACAGGGGAGGAGAGGCGGCGCGGCGGCGGCGGCTGGTGCCACTCCGGCGAGTGGACGGCGGGGGGATGGAAGGAAGGAGGCCATGTCGGCCCATTTACCAAATTGGGCCCAAACCCTAGAGGCCCATGTACGGCGACGCTTTTGGCCCATCTGTATTTTGGATCGCTACCACTGAAAGCGGCCCAATTGGTCTGGCCGCAACCATATTGGCCCATTTAGTTTTGGGCCGCTACCAATAACAACATTGCTGGCAAAGGCTGTGGCCTATGGGCCTAGGTTGCTGTTAAATTGGGCCATGTTATCTATAAAAGATAATAATCCTACTTACAACTAGACGTTACTGTGGGAGAATCGTGTGATAATATAATTAGATATGAGTTCTAAATTTTTTTTTACCAATTTTACGATTTTTTTCATGTGTTTATATATATTGCTTCCTGCTCCGAGCCGGCATCAATTGAAGAGGATCAACAGCGAGTCTGTTTGTGCAGCCGCCCACATCAGCTGCCTCTCGTCTCCAAGCGGCCCGCCAGGCAGCAGCTAATCACTATCTTTTCTCTACCTAAAGGTATCACTTGCTCTTGTTTTTTTAACCATGTTTGCCTGATTTGATACCATCGAGATCTGTGTGCTGCCTGCCTATTTTGGCATGCAAAGTAATTTCTCTTTGTGCACGTGAATCACAGCAAAATGGAATATTTGGCTTACTTATGTGGAATAGGAAGGAAAAATGTTTAGATTAAATTCAATCCATTTTTTGATGTGATTTGTTAGGCATATGGATTTCATGTGTGCCTTGAGAGCAATATAGGGAATTTTTTATGTTAACATTTATGTGGAGGTCTGTTACCGTTGCTTTCATTCTTTCTCGATTTGCTCATGTGCTAGCAAAATGGAACAGAACATGTGATGATCTGATTATGCCTTTTGTAACCGTCCGATTTTTTTCGACGCCGTTCACTTTTTAATATACGTTTGACCATTCGTCTTATTTAAAAAACTTATACAATTATTGACTATTTTATTATGATTAAGTTTATTACTAAAATAACTTTAAATATGATTTATAAGTTTATATATTTGAATAAAATTTTTAATAAGACGAAGGTTCAAACATAAATAAAAAAGTAAACGGTGTCAAAAAAAATCAGAAAGTGTATTTGTTGTAATACGCGTCCTGCTTACCGCTTCGTTCTCAACATGCAGCCCACCAAACCAATGGCTAATCATGCTGCATTAGACCCGCCGCCACTCACGCCGAAACAACGGCCCGTTCAAAATTAACAGCCCAACAACTCACGTGGTAACCCACCAAAAGAAGCCCACAAAATACAGGCCTACTCATGAAGCCCACATCAGGACAGCCAACCAAGAAGTCAGACCACTAAAAACTAGACGAAAATTGGGCCAAATTTTCTGATGCGCCGAATGAAAGAGATGGGCCAAAATTGGGTCAATTTCATTTCTGAGCCGAATTCCCATCAGAAGTTTTTATAGTTTGGGCCGTATTAATATATAAAAAAATTGGGCCAATTTCATTTCTGGGCTGAATTCTCCCTCAAAAAGGAGATGGGCCAAATTATTCCATGGGTCGAATTCAAACAAGGAAATGTGCTGGGCCATATTCTCTGATGGGTAAAATTCAAGAGAGGAAGGAGGTTGGCCTCAATTGGGCCGAATTATCTGATGGGTTAAATTCAAGCGAGGAAGAGGCTATCCAAAATTGGGCCAATTTCTCCACGAAAATTTTATCATTGGGCCATATTATTACAATAAAACTAGGTTAATTTCCTTTCTGTGTTGAATTCCCCTCAGAAATGAGATGGGCCAAATTCAATCGAGGAATATGGTGGGCCAGAGTTGGGCCAAATTATATATGGGTCGAATTCAATTGAGAAAAAGAGGTGGGCCAATTTCGTTCAGAGTGGTAGGCCAATTTGATTTGCGCGTTAATCCTAATCGCGTCAGGTCGTTATGGCATTTTCGCTAAAATTCAACGCTCGTGTTGTTAATTTTTTTCTTGCGCTGGGTTAATTTTTTTTCATTCGAGCTGGGTTAAATTTTTTTTCTACCCAATCCGTGCACGTTCAATTTCACTCGAGCCGGGTTAATTTTTTTTTCTCCTGCGCTCGTTCTGTTAATTTCCGGCTCTTTATTTGGCGGGGTTAACTTCTTTTTTTTTTTCTTGTGCTAGCCAGCGTCAGCTCGCGGGGTTAATTTTTCGTCGTGATCTTTTCTCGCGGGGCCTGATGACAACACGAAGCAATTTACTTTTGCTTAAAAAAATCTAGATAGAAATATAATTTACAACAAAAATAGAATCACATTAACACTAGAATCTCTTTTCTACTTTTTTTTTAAAAAAAAATAATTAGATGTTTCGGCTAAATATGATGTAAAATTCAGACAACCAGTCTGATCTTTTCTCGCATGAGCCTATGCCCAAAGCAGTTTAGCTTTATTTTTTTAAAAAATATTCAAGTAGAAATACCATTAATAATAAAAAAAATCACAATGGCTCTAGAAGCAATTCGGTTTCTATTTTTTTTAAAAAAGATGCTTCACCTTTATGGGATGTAAAATTCACGTCCAATTCAATTTCAATTCACCGTTCCAGAATTGCATAGTATATAAGTGGGGTTGGCAAATTCCCACAACCGGCTTGATCTTTTCTCAAGGGGGTTTGACAGTGCATGACACAGTTTAACAGGGACCGATGACAATTTATTTTATTTTTAAAAAATCCAAGTAGAATTTCAATTAACAATAAGATATAGAATCAGATTACAGTATAGTACTTGGGATGATATCGATTCGGATAGTTTTTGGAATCTGGATAATTTTTCGGATATGTATAGTGGCTGACGGATATTTTTCGGATCATCCTGTAAATGAAAACGGATTTGGATATTATTTTACACAAAAATAGAAACGGGTATAGTAATGTTAGTATCTGTTGGAAACAAGTTTTGATTAGAAACTATCTGTATATTCGTACGTCAATCGTACGGATAGGTGTTCGGATAACTTTAGAAAAAGGTCCATTCCATACTGACGTATACTTTAGGTTCATAGGTCTAGCCAAATTCACTTGCCAAGTATTTTATATTTTTAAAGATGGTCTCTCACTGCAAAACTAAATGTAATGCAAAAGTATTATTTTCTTGTTTTTATTTTTGAATTAAAGTATAGAGTACTCCCTTATTTTTAACATATAAGGTATAACCAATTTTTGTCTCAGGAAAGCATGCATTAACTGTGTCGAAGGATGTCTCCTCCAGCAGGGAGATCGGTGGACCCCTCCTTTTGTGTTCGTCCCAGTGAGAGCGGGGAAGCCATGACCCCTCCTTTTGTGTTCGTCCCAGTGAGAGCGGGGAAGCCATGCGCTATGGACACAGCATAGTTGTAGAGATGTTGGAGATGGAGGATGAGTGGAAGAAATCCCACGAACTAAGTGATTTATACAAGTTCAGGTCACGTGGAGGTGTTATACTCTACACTTGTGGTGTTTGTACGATTTTTTATGGAATACATGTACTAGAGAGCTCCAACTAGAGATGTCAATGGGTAAATCTCTATTGGGTATTGGTACCTCAGACCCATACTACCAGCAAAATTCAGTACTATCAAAATCCCCATACCCGTCATGGGTAAGAAATTTCCCCAGACCCATACCCGCCTAGGTAAAACCCATCCATTGGGTCGTGTGGTTGCCTTGCACCTGTGTGGTCTGTCGCGCATGCGAGACTCATGGAGCCACGGCGACAATCATGGCCACTAATGCCCAACTGCTAGGAGGAGATGTGGATGGGTGGAAATCTGATGGATGGGTTGAGGCATATGCTTAAATACCTAAGGTTTTGTTTAGTTGGGCTAGGCTAATTTGATACTGGGTCAAGATATGTATTTTGACTTCCAGGTATTTATTATCATAGGTAAACGGGTATGGGATCATAGGAACGCTCTTGTACCCACGTACCTATTGGGTGAAGGTATTTGTCCGATTAGATATCCATGGGTGATACATTAGTCCATATCTATACCCTAATAGAGTAATTACCTATCGGGTCTCGGGTCCCCGTTGCCATCTCTAGCTCTAACTAGAGCTCCCCTTCTCTCTTTTTTGATTCAGGCATTTTTTCTATCTGGCTCTCACTAGTCTTTTTAGGCATGATCCACCTTTTATAATATTAAGAAGATAACACTATGCCACAGACATGATGACTATAGTTGCCTAATTAATATAATGAGAAAATCTTTCTGGTGGAATTGCGAAGTCTTCTTAGAGCATATTTAAAGGTAGAGACTAGTATTGACTCTTCTCTTATCCACGTCAGCAATACTAGCTTATTTTATAAGTGTATGTCCATAGGTAGAGTCAGATATGATTTCTTCATTAATATAATAAAATATATTTTTGTTACTCTTCTGTTCTTTTAATGTACTAAATGGAATAAAATTTCCTTAAATAAATACGAAGAGTCGACTCTAAGCTATTATCATGCATAACAACCATTTCTCTCTTTCCTCACATCTCTTTCCTCCATGTCATCTTATTTGCTCATGTGACAACAGAGAAAGTCGGCTAATAATTACCGTTGTACCCCTTAATGTGATTGATAGGACTAGACATGGATGTCTCTTTGTCCATGGAAATGTTAGGAGTTATCCAATTGTCTTCGATGCATCGTATAGATAAAAGTATGCCAGACTCCATGTGTGTTCGATACAAAGAACATATGGTATAAATACGGTAGGTGTTAGATCATGTTAGGGTCCCATGGGACTATCTAAAACGACTCACCTTTATTGGGACCTATGTGTTGCGTCCGGTGTGTGTGAGAGGGGGAGGGGTTGTCAGGGTATTCCGACCCACCCTTCGGCTAGCTGTACGTTGACCTCTACTTTTGGCTAGTCCAACCTATCCTTCGGTTGGTCCAACGCACCTTTCAGCTAGCCCAACCTATCCTTCGCCCTTCGGCGAAAGGTGGGTCGAACTACCCTTTGGCTAGCCTGATCTTGAATGGTGGGTCGACCCCTATGAAGGATGAGTATTTTAGAGCGGAAAGAGTATTAATTTGTGATTTTAATTTTATATTAAGATGGAAACAATTTCATTTTTGTTAATAAAATTATTCATCTTTAGCAAAAGTAAACTAAAATCCACGGCATTAAAAGAAATGAAGAGTCATGTTGTTTTTGATGATTTATTTTATTTTATATAAATTATTTAAGTATAATCTTCTATTAGAATAATATAATAATTAATATTAACCGGATATTTATTTCTATAAAAGCCAAGTAATATTATTAGTTTATACTCGTCTATATGATAAAATCCTAGTAATATCATTTGCATCACTACTTCAGTTGTAAATATTTGACATTTATTAGTACAAGAGTTGATCAAATTTTTAAATATTTATGACCAGGTAAGAGTACTTGACTTGAGAGAGAACACAATCAAGTTAACTCCAAACAGTGACCGTAGATATCCCATTGCACGCAATCTCCAAAATGGGGCATAAGAATCTTATTAGCCACTTGACGGGCATGCTACAAAACTTACAGTGACAAGCATTCTTGCCTGTGTGCACAAACAGTATGCAACCAGCAATTCACCGAACATATAAAAATGGCCATGGCAAATGGCACATTGGCATCAGGGATACTGTTTGAATTCTGAAGCTAGCTTGTATTTTTGAAGTAAGACTAGAACCAAAAACAGCAGAATTACATACGCCGAATCTGTAATCCTATACAACTCAGCAGCATTTCTTTCCTCTCATGTCCAATGCGGCAATGGCTCACAGCAAAACAATCAAGAACAGCATGAAGCCTGCAATGTCACAGCTCTCCTGCTAGAGGCAGCGGCCATGGCTAGATCAGCACATATAAACAGCTCTAGCCACAGAATGATTGCAGCCAAACTAGAAACAGCATCAAGTCACTCTTCCTGTGTCTCTCACCATGCCTAAGATGGGTGCGAAATGAGGCATCCGGTTTGGCGTCGGAGTCAGCCGGATCTCACTGAGCTGAGTCTTCAGTATAGACAACCATCAGGTTTCATATCTGTAACTTTGTACTGGGTGGCTCCTGGCTGCTGAAGCTGATGTTCCTTGGCTGACCTAAGCACAGAGACTCCTCGCAGTTATTGGTCGACGGGGTGATGTCCATGCACGATGATTTGCTCGGTGTGCTGGGACTGCCCATGGTGTCGCTGCTCTCTAATGGACTCTTTGAGGATGGGTATGGCACCACACTTGACACTCTACAGGATAAACAAGGCATATGTCAATGTCAAAATTATGTACAAGACGAGATGTTACAAGTATTACTTGCACAACATATATTAGCAGCAGTGAGACAGGGCTTGCAAAGCATAATCACAAGATAATATTTATACCTCTCCTTTCGTTTCTCCAAGAATCGGGCGAGAGATGCTTTTCGAGCTTGAGGGACAGCTGGAACAAAAATTAACACAAATCAATCTCAAATGCGTTATGAAATACTACAGTATTACTATGGGAGTCCAGGATTCCAAAAGAATTACAGAGCTAGCAACATTAAGTTACACCCTTATACCTCTTGGCATGATAGCTGAGGCATTTGTGTTTGCTACTTGTGTCGGCTGGGACGGGGCTGCCTGGCTCAAAGGGGTAACAGCTAACGGTAGGCCTCCAGATTTCGGCCCTGCAGAGTCATTGGAGCTAGACGAGCTCTTGGGTAGAGTCACAGCTTGTGACACAATGGTGACCGGATTCGAAACCACTGATACATGAGGCACAGAAGCCTCTGGTTTCTGAACTATGATCTGCCTTGCAGGTAAAACCTCAGGCACTGCAAGTTTCGCGGTGGCGGGAATAGGTGAATCTGATTTACGAGCTACACTTGGTGGACTCAGAATGGATGCCCTGCTTGCTAAAAGCACAAGTTCTTGAGCCTGTCACAACAGTTACAACACAATCAGGAATTATACCCAAGAACTGCAGTAACATCGAAGCATTTCGCTCTTCGCAAAGATATGATACCTTCTCTACCGGAACGTTGTCGAATACATTCACTGCTCCATCATAGAATATGGTCATCTGCCTCGACTTGGGATTTTGAAGGTCCCTATACAAGTCAAACCATCCAATTGTCAGCTCAATGTTTCTCACTTCTCAGCTTTGTTTGCAGTCAAAAGTTCAGAGATGATTTTTATTTGAACAGAAAAGGGAAAAAAAAGGTAACCACCTTGTGCCGCCGTAGACGCCAACGGTGGAGCCGGCCACCGGGCTGCCGACGGTGAACGGTTGGTTCTTGTACGGGCTCCCGCCGGCGACGTTGGGGAGGCTCTGAACACGGAGCATGGGATTCGCCTGGCCGAACGGCACCGGGTGACGATGCGCCGCCGCTACGCCGTAGGAGTCCACGCCCTGCTCACGGTGGCCGTGCGCCGCGGCGGCGTACTGCTGCCGGCTGACCTGGCCGTCGAATCCAAACTGCCGCTGCACCAGAGAGAGGAGAGCTCAGACCATTAGCTTCTCGTCGGCGGGGGGAGGGGGATGACCGGAGGTGGCGCGACGCGAACCTGGTGCGCGATGACCGGGGAGGCATCGCCGGGCGACGGCCGCCGCGGCGGGGGGCGGAACCCGGAGAGGGAGAAGCGGTCGAACACCGCCTCCTTGGAGTCCTCCTCCCTCGCCGCCGACCTGAACGACATGAACGCCGACGACGCGGCGCCGACCTTGGCCGGGAACTGCCACTGCATCGCCGCCGACGCTGCTCCTCCTCCTCCTCCCAGATAATCTGCAGCACGAAAACACTACAAATTCACTCGAGCTGCACGTCGCAATCTGATTGCACAACAGATTTACCTAAGCAGAATCGAAGCAAAAAAGAACCACCACTAAATCACGCGCGCGACGCGCGCACAAGAAAATCGTGCAGATTTGAGCAGGTAATTCGAGCCGCACAAAAATGAAACCTCTTTATATAATTAAAAGAAATAAACAAACAAACGAGAAACAAAAAGAAAGAAAGCCGCGAATTTGGCGGCCCAATCGATGCCATCATCCCAAATCATCATCACTCGCCCGAAATCCGAGCACCCACACATCATCGCCATGGACCGCGCCTCGCGAGCGAAGCCACGTTTACTACTCGAACAAAAAAAAGGAGCACCGACCTGGATGCTCCGGCCTGCCGGCCTCCTCCTTCACCATCTCCCTCCTCCCAATCGCGCCAAGAAAATCCCTCTCCATGGCGGAAACCAAACGAACCAACCCAAGAAGCCACACCAAAACTTTATCCCCTCTCAAGGAGAATCGAGCAGCCCCTCCTCTCCTCTCCTCTCCTCTCCCCTCCTCTCAAGCTTCTTCTCGACGATGCCTTGACCTTTCCTCTCTCTCTCTCTCTCCCCTTGCGATTGCTCGCTTATTTATTCGCGAGATTTAGGAGGAGGAGGCAGCCATGATGATTAGTTTTATTTTTAAGACTAATTATTAAAACATTAGTGTATTGCTCACCGCATTAATTAAAAAAAAGGGCAAGGGAAAAAACGGTGGGCCCCACCCGCCCACCCCCACGTGGTTCGCCTCCGCGGGCGCGGCCCGCCACGGCAACCACCCCGGACGCCACAGACAGGTGGGGACCACAGCAGCGGGGACCACCTCGTCAGTGAGCGCCTGGTGGATTCGGGATAAGGGCGCCTCGATTGGAGGAGGAGGTGGTGGTGGTGGTGCACGGGTGGGCCCGGCCACGTGCGCGATGGAGCGACACGTGTCCCCACAGCGGAGGAGGAGGCACGAGCCAAATTGCGAGTGCCGTATGACGAGCCGGGCCCACTGTGGGGTGGGGGAGCGGGATTCTCTGCGGGGCGCGGCCGGCGGTGGATCCCACGTGGTGCGTGTGCGGGTTGACGCCAACCCATGGTACGAAGTACTGTAGCAGGAGATTTAAAATTATTTTTAAGGGAGTACTACTACCATTTCTGAGTTTTTTAGCTTAACGTTTAACCATCTCTTATTTAAAAAAATTATGAAAAAGTTGAAAAAAATAGTCACACGTAAAGCACTAGTTATGTTTTATCATGTGATAACAATAAAATATTAATTTAAAAAAATCAAATAAGACGAAGAGTCAAAAATTCTATAGAAAAACTTAGAAATTCGTTTATTTTGGAACGGAGGTCATAATTGAAACTGCCTCCAAACGATACGAAATACTCTGTCCCAAAATAAGGTAAACTTTTAACCATATCTATTTAACGTTTGAACATCCGTCTTATTTAAAAATTTTTCAAGAAACGAAAAAATAGTCACGCGAAAAGTACTATTCATGATTATTTAATAAAAACAACAATATTAATAGTAAAATTCTTTTGAATAAGACAAATCGTTAAACATTGTAACTGAAAAGTAAAAGATTGGTTTATTTTGGGACGGATGGAGTATACGTAGAAGTTGCTTTGAAAATTTATATAAATTAGTTGTTTAAATTTATGAGAACTAAAACTCTCTATTTCACGTTATAGATTTTTTCGTAGGATTTCATATTTTGACTTTTGCTTATACTTATACTCCATGATTTGAATGTTAACCTTAAATTCGAAATTGATTCTAAGGTTTTTCATCCTAGTTTATTTTTTAGTTTTGACTTTTAGATCACTTTGAACATGTATATAAGGGTTTATCTGTAAATTATTATTTGTTTAAAAATATGTCGTTTGGTTTTTTCCACCAACAAGCTAAAAGATGACCCCTATTTTCCACGGTATTTTCTTTTCGTAATTATTTATTCTTATAAACCAAAATTTGAATTGCTAGTCTTAAATTTAAAATGACTTTGTAGGTTTTTATCGTAGTTTATTTTCCAACATTTGCTATTAGATAGCTAACAAAAGTATATAATTTTTTCACAAATTATTTTTTATTTGCAATACTTGCCTATAATGCCAAACGATAACCTTAAATCGGTATGGATGTAATTCTAAACTTATATATAACATATAATTGATATGTCGATATTGCAGAAAATCTTATAAATAGAATAAGAGAAGTACATAACTAATTATATGTTAATTACTTACTGTGCGACAAGCCATTTCTAACTTCACATTGGAACAGCCCAAGAACCTCTGTCCATAATACTTATTTTTTAGCATATTAGCTTAAAAAGTTTAAAAGCTTATAATAATCTGTACTGTAGTAAACTACAGTTTATTTATCTCCCACTTTAACTTCAACAATTTAAAGCGTGTGTTTTTCATTTTATAAAACCCTGTGATACTTTGGTTGCTCCAGAAAGAAAAATTCTCAATGAAAGAAATGCACACGGCAAAAGATAAAGAGGTCATCTTTTAACTGAAGGAAAAAAACTATATGTCTATTTGCAAACGAAAGATATTATGTAAATATAAGATTTATATTTGTGTTTTTAGCTATATAAAATAAAGGTTACAAACAAATTATGATTAAAAAATTTAAAATTAATGTTGAAATTTTCAACTTCGACTCCAAAACGAAAATACGACGGAAGTCTCGTTTGGAAGGAAGAGGAGCAGTGAGGTGGCATGTGTTTTTCTATTATTTCCCTTTGTCATGTTTGGATTTTTGTTCATTGTTTTTGACCCTACCCCCATGTGCGCAGGGTTATTCTTTTTTAATTTGTGTGCGAGATGCTTTCGTTTTTTTTTCAAAATGCATTATTTTATTTCTTCTTGGTCAGTCCAGGTTGATTTGAGTTTGATTTGTTTAGTAATATGTCTAAAATGGCGCCAGGAATGACCTTGAGGGGTATTAGGATTGAGGTGGTGTTTAGATTGAGAAAATTTTTGGGAGAAGTGTCACGTTAAATGTTTGACCGGATGTCGGAAGGTGTTTTCGAACACGAATGAAAAAACGAATTTCACGGCTAGCCTGGAAATCACGAGACGAATCTTTTGAGCCTAATAATCCATCATTAGCACATGTTGGTTGATGTAGCACCTATGGCTAATTATGGGCTAATTAGGCTCAAAAGATTCGTCTTAAGATTTCTTTCATAACTATGCAATTAGTTTTTTGGTTCATCTATGTTTAATACTTTATTTAGGTGTTCAAAAATTCGATATGATGTTTTTGGAGAAAAATTTTGGGAACTAAACAAGGCCTGAGTATGCGACGCTGTGATTGCTCATCCATCCATAATCTATCGATAGATAACGAAGGCTTAAAAAATATGGTCTAGCAATTTCCTTTAGCGCATCCTTTATTTTTAGTTATTATTTATATAGGGAGTGAGAAATTCTAATTACATGTTTAAAGGAAAATAGGTAGTTGACATATATAGTTGGTTGTGATATAAAGAATGTAGTATGGATGATATGTTTGAGTATGAGAAGAATTTTTTTAGATAATCATTTAAATAGAGATATAGAGAAATAAATTTGTATGATTTGTTTGGCTTAGCGAAGTGTTCGGCAACCCATGAATGCTACTTCTATTAGGTATATATCATTAACCGCATTTTTCCGACTAGGGGCATGGGTTTTGCTAGCCCACACAGTACCGAACTACTTATCGGTGCTGCTAGTGCACCAATAATATTACAATGATAACGTAAAAAACAAAATAATTCACAACATTCTAAATATAAGCATTTTTATTATTTAAAATTTATATTACAAATATAATTTGTGTTGCACTTATTTCAGTGCACCGAAATTCATATATTTCCTGACAGTCAAATGTATGAGAGGGTAAGCAACTCAAAGTTTGACTAGGACTAACAAGAGTGAATTGTTTCAGATTAAGTACTTGTCCCAAAATATAAATATTTATTCATACTCATAGCCAAAAGATGGAAATAGTATTTGACAAATAACCCAGAAATAGTAACTACCAGTTTGATAATTTTTGTTATTTTATACAACGACATAGTCTTTTAAATTTATCTTTGAACATAATTTTTATTAAAAATATATGATAAATAAATATTTACTATTATTAAAGTGTATTCATGACTCATCTATGCCTGTTGTCATAGTAATTTCAAACTATATATTTGAAAAATTATTTCTGATTAATGTTCTAAAAGTTTAATCACGCCCTTGCATAAACGGTAAGAGTCCTGATACTGGAGGGAGTATATTTTGAATCGGATGGAGCAGCTAGCTATAATGCTATACGTCTGGTCAACACACCACAGCTCAATAGAGCTCACAGATGATTTAACTAATGTTATGTGTTATGTTACCAAATAGCACATTTTTTATTTGACTTAGCTTGCAGTCTAAATCGATCTAACTGATCACACATTTTTTAAGTGAGTTTGGCAGCTTCCACGGGAATTTAACTATTTGCCGTTTTAGATTTGACAATTAGCCAAATACCACTCTTACTGTTGCATTTATTTTTTTTCCCATGGAAAAGAGAAACTTTTTTAACTTTTTACCATTTTCTGCACTGTGCGGTGCCACGTGAGCATGCCAACCTGACAAGGACGCGTGAAATTACCACTCTGTCCCTTATTATGATAGTATGCAATTAGCTGCATTATAAAATTGAAACAGAAGTAATATTCAACGATTAATTAATATTATTATTAATATTTAATTAATAATATTAAGCAATATTTAAAATAATAATATTAATTAATATTATTAATAAATATTATGGATATTAATCAATATTATTAATTAATATTACTTATGTTTTAATCTTATAATGCAGCTAGTTGCATACTACCATAATAGGGGGCAGCATGGTAATTTCATGCGTCCTTGCCATATTGGCATGCCCATGTAGCACTCCAAAGTGCAGAAAGTGGCAAAAAGTTAAAAAAGTTTCTCAATCCCATGGAAAAAAATAAGTGCAACGGTAAGAATGACATTTAACTAATTGCCAAATCTAAAAGTGACAAATAGTTAAATTTCCCCAGCTTCCACAGGCACTACAAGCATCCTAGCACAAGAACTCGAGAGACTAGCTAATTAAACCATAGTTAATTACTAGTCACCGTGTCGTTTAATTAATTACGCTGATATCGAATAACACCGTCAGATCATCACCGACTTTACAAGAAAACAATTCAGCAGATAATCTAATGCCTGCCAACTACTATACCAGCGCCCATCTCGATCTGCATATATATTTTCCTTTCTTTTCATATATATATAATAGTTTATTTTTTTGCCTATTGCGTGTCATCAAGCTAGGATGCGTATACGCGTACGCCGGCCTACGTATTTAATTATATCGGGGAGAAATTGCAATTCTTATTATTATATGTAACTATATGACACGCATACAATATAATACATTAAGAGACTTATGTATTATTAGATGATAGTACACACATGGAATTTAATACGGCGTGTAGAGTTCACGTGATACTACACTAGATCGCTTCTTGATTATTGGGTTCGGCAAATTAATTAATGGCCGTCGATAATACAACCAATAATATGGATGTCCGACAGGCAACAAAATGTTAAAACCGGGGTATATATAACACTGTTAAGTTTTACATCCCTGTGAAAAACATCAAGATATATATAGCAGACACAAATTTTGGTGAAAAAAATTACTTCCATTAGAATTCAGCATTTTTTTCTTGCTTTTCAATTTGCCTGGGAAAAATAAATTAAAGGATCCTATTTTTTAAGACTAAGGACTGCTCGTGCCTTGCAACGGAACTATGGAGCCTGATTGAGAGAGATTTAGATTCTGAGAAGCAGCTGCTCGGTAGCCAGCTTCTGAGAATCTGAAAATCAGTTTCTAGATTGTTAGTTTATTTTCCAGAATCTCAGAAGCTGTGGACCGTTTAGAGTAGCTTCTAACAAAAGCAGTTTTTTTCAAAAACTGCAGCTGGCAGAAGCTCCACAAATAGGCCCTATATCACGCCGCTGGGGACGAGCGCCTGGGGCGAATCGAGCCGCGATGCTTGTGATATTGCGATGCCGAAGTTTTTTCTCGTTTTTTTGATGTGTTTTTTTAAGTCGTCCCCGTTAGTATCTTTTTGTTACGTTTTAGTTTTTTGCATGATGTCGAAGATTTCTTTCATTTTTTTCCTTCCGATTTTTTCTATTCATTCTCTTTTATTGTCCCATTAGTTTCTTTTTGTTTTTTGGTTTTTTTTGTCTTGGTTTTTTCAGTCACGCACGCGCGGCAAATAGGTAGAGGGAGGATGGACAGACAACTCCTCTTTTAACCTTTTAAAGTAGTAAAGATGGTGCATGAGCGATGAGAAGATGGTGCCTGGGGCCTGGGGTTCATTGAGTGAAAGTGAAACAAGATGGTTAGGGTGGGATTGTGGGAAGTAGAATTTACAATACTAGACGACGTTTCACGCTTTGCTACAGGATATATGGTTGAGTGTATGTTAAATATAGAAAAATGGTGTATACTTTTTGCAAGATATATGGTTAAGTGTATGTTAAATATGTTAAAATGATGGATGAATAAACGTTGAAATATCATGAACATGATATAGAGGACGATGATTTACCATGTTTGCGTATTAATATTAAGAATCTAATAAACTATAGAGGATATATATAGCATATTTACATGAGACATAAATATAATACTTTTTCGTAAGTGGTGATATGACATGTTTGTCTAGATTATATAGTACGTTTATATAAGCTTTAAATATAATAATTATGAGTGAGTGATGGCACGATATGTTTACATGTTGAGTTTTATACCTCTTATACATAGTTGGCTCGATCAACATACCTATTGGATAAGAACTATATAAGAATAATAAATTTATGGGATCTTTATATTTATGGAAGGGGGCATTTATTTAATTAACATCTATACTGCTGAACCTTTATAGGTTATCTTGGCTTTCTACAAAGATGGATCATCGATATTCTTCGGTCTAAAAGTATTTAATTAACCCACACATGCCAAAGGTAATTTTGTTGAGAAAAGGGTAATAATTGCCAATTTCATTGGGTAGAGGTTACGTTCTGCAGATATCAAATCTTGCTAAAATATAATGTTTAATTATGAGTGCTTAGCTAGTACTTTATATATAGACCTTGTGTTACATGAGGTGTGATGCATATTGTGGCTACAAATTAATTTAGCCATAGTCTAGGAAGATAGGCTTCTTTTTTTCGTGAGTCTTTTGCCTTTGATTATTTGGAGATGCTTTCGGTTAGAATTAATAATTGTATCATGCGTGCATGATTGATTCGTACTAATTAATTAATTAATTAACGTACACCTGGAGGAGCATTTAGATGTATGCTTTGGCTGTCATGGAGTTGGAAAGAGTCTAGATCTGGTAACTCATATATGTAGCCTATAAATAAAGATTTAGATGGTCGAGTATAGGTTTTTATCGTTTCCACTTTTGCTTCTATTCATAATCCAAGATTTAAATCTTAAAAACTTAATTTTTAAGTTGATTATCCTATTTTATTTTACTTCTTAAATCACTATGTACATGTACATAAAATTTTATCTATAAATTATTTTTTTCTGTTGCTAATACGGCGTTTTGATGCTATGGTAATTAATTATATGTATATTTGAACGTGCATGATGAATGATAGAGACTAAAATAAATAAAATTCGATAGTGAGCTGGGGTCAGCAGAGAATGGACGGATGCAGTTATCACATATCATACTATAATGAGTGGTGTGTTACTCTAATCTGTCGCTAATTAAACAGCTTACATTGTGGTCCAAAATGGACATCTTGTAATTTAATCATGTTCTACATATTAAAAGCAGGTCTTGAAAGCTACTTTGAATATTTATATTTCCATTGCACGAGCTGCAGTACGCATGGGAACAAATTGACTTCCTTTTAAAATCTAATCGATCGATCAATGATCTAGATCCATGGGAAAACGGCTTAATCTATTAGTAATTAATAATATCTCTTCAAAATCATCTCACAATTAAGGTACAGTTCAATCAAACTTGCATGTGACTAATCCATACATCTCATGCATGAAGCATAGACTCGAAATTGGGGATCACCATGAGTTAACGTGCGTGCATCTTGCCCTAGCTAATCTCAATAAAAAATCACGGGAATATATTGGAAAGATGAGATGTATATATATGAGTTCGATTATTCAAAACATAAAAAAGGTTCAAAGGATGGCACTCTTGTTAACTTTTTTTTATTATAAAACAGTATAAACATAAGCGGTCTTATATATACCCGTGTATAGAAATGGAAAAAAAAACTCAAATCTCACACGTGGATTAGGTCAGCTCATATAAAGCTCAACTTGAATCGACTCAAACTCATAGTCTTAATGAGTTGAGCAGAGTTGGGTTTTTAGCTCCTGAGTTTAATGAGCCAGCTCGTTTAGATTGTTAGAACCAAAAGTCATTATGTTTATATATATTTAGGATTTATTAACTAATGATTAGTCATATAATCACATTTTACTATTATATTTAGTTAGTTTTGTTAGTTAGTATATTTTCTTATGTTAATATATGATAAAATAATTAATTTATAATTTATAAAGATGATTTAAATGAGATATAGCTTGTTAGTGTGCCTAATGAGCTTAACAAGTTAACTCGTGACCCGAACCGAGCTAAGCTTTTAGCTAGTTAACATTAACGAGCCAAGTTAAGCTGGCTCATTATCCACCCCTTCCCATGCACCGGCCTTCGCCCGTACTCTTGTGAGCATATCCGTATACTGAGCTAATATATCTTGAGATTGACGAAATTACCACCGATTTATCATTGTGACTGTACGCCGTCTGCCATTGAAAAAATAATTAGCTACAAATAAAATCATACATATAAGTTTTAGAGCTTGAATTCGGACGAGCGTGTGTTTCGCCTCGAGACCACAAATCAGCATACGGAGTGATCAGCTGGGATCGTTTTAGTTCGCGTGTAACAGTCTGCTGCTTAGACAAATTAAATGTGGGCCATCCAACAATTAGGTCATCATGGGAAAAAATATATATTTCCTGCCTGGAATAATACACCACATCAAATCAGCAATTAACAATCTCTCGATCTAAGCCTGCTACAATATTTTGTAAGTACACCAATTTTAATTAGTTGGCACCTACTACTACACATCAATTATTGTTTACTTGACTTTTAGGACATTAATTAATAAAGATGATATATGGGCAAAAATATCTGGAGCACAATATGAGCCTCTATTTAGTGTTAAAAAGGACTTTTGGATCGAAATTAATTAATGTAAGATGCACCGATCTTTTCAATCTCTTTTGTTCAGCAAATATGCTTAAGACAACTTGGAGAAGATTTAAGACGACGACATACCATTCAATCTTAATTTTGTTAGCCTGTACTTTGAATGCGTTGTGCTACAGTTAACTAAAGTTGATCTCTATCATCCTTTTCATGAAAAAAAAGCGAAACGGCATATTTTCATGCGAAAAATAATTTAGAAATAAAACTTTTATACATGTGTTCTTAATGACCTAAAAGCAAATGCCAAAAATAAACCATAATAAAAAAAAACTTTAAAATCAACTATAAATTTAAAATTAAAAGAATCAAATTTTAGTTTATAATCATAAGCATAAGTGTGCTATTGATCATAAGAGCAGTCCTAATGCAGACTCTGTTCATAGTTTCTATATCTCAAAGACTTCACAACAAGAAATCATCATCCCCAATGCAAAGTTTTTAATAATAGTTTTTATAGATAAAGTGCAGCACTAAGCTAACTGGTTAGTCATGGCATAGAAACCACTCTGTCCTCCCCAACGCAGCTGTGGTGGTTTCTTCTGCCTCGAACGGAACATAGACTTAGTTTCTTGATAAGAAACGATTTCTTGGTTTTTCTTCCTTTCTCTTTAATAACTATACTACCACATCAGCAAAATATAATAAATAGATGAGTAATAAATATACTTAGAAACTAAATAGAGTCTGTATTGTGAGTGCTCTAGATGATGCATGCAGCACACCATACATGGATATCAGCAAGTATCATTTCGACAAGTGTCACTAGCCATCTCTTCGTTGGTACGTGTGATAATTTTCTTTCTTATATCTGCGCAATGTCAACTTAATTATAATTATTTGCAACTCATAAGCACATGCTGGGGTAAGACCAATGCATTGAGATCTGCAAATTAAAGAACTTTGATGGATGATTAAAAAAGAAATGAACAAGCAAGCAAACAAAATTCCATCTATTGAAAATCATGGAATTGTATATTCTTTTGATTCTTGGATGAGTTGTGGCTCACACAATGTACCTAATACCTCACTATTTTTTTTTCCTTTATTACATGCTCACTACACAGAGGAAACCTAAATAAACTAAGGCCGTGTTCCTTTAAGCTAACGGATGACAGATTATCACGGGCAGGCTTTACAAAATCCTAATGTATAATCTTTGTAAACACATTTCCTCATAATTATTTCTAATTAGAAATTATTCTCAAAATAAAAAAATGAACTTTCTAATATTTAATTGATTCATTTACGCCATCAATTAATGGTTGTAAACTTGGTTTTTTTTCCATGCTCCGTCATGCGTCTTAGTAGTATTTCCATCCCAAAATACTTTATTTAAAAATAAATCTAGACACATATTTGTGCAGATTCGTCATGAAAATTAAAAACTTTGGGGTGGGGGGGGATGCGTGGCACTTTAGAACTTGTGTTATCTCTAGAAGAGCTTAAAAGAAAATAAATAAATAAATAAATAGAATGTCTCTGGCAAAGAATAAATAAAAGGCGAAGGAAAAGAACAAATACTAGCTGGACAGGTATGGGGAGAGTGATGATGTCTCATACTGCACTGATTGAGTATGGATTTCAAGTTCTAGCTATATCATAATAACTTGACAGCTCTATCTATATTAATTGTGTTCTTGTCTCTTTTGATTGTGTATTATTTAAGAAATACAATGAACAGTGCAGATAGTTAGAAAACAATTTTGTAGTCAATACGATGTTATACAGAGCTGATGGCCCTTCATGTGGCGTGGCACTCACATTTGAATTAATTAAGATGATTAATTAGTCAAGGATAAGAACAAAAAAATAGCTTGTGCAAATTAACCAACATGTGAGCTATCTGCTGCTGCAGTACTAAAATTTATGGCCTTTTTTTTTTGGTCAAGTCTGGAGCTAAACCTTGGGCAGGTTTAGCTTGTTTCTATTGTGAAGTTTGTCAGTACAGGGGAGCAGGAGGTGGTGGTGTTAACTGTTTAAGCTTTCTGTTAGTCTTAGTTAATTCATTTTTTTTGAATAATTGCCCTTGTCCAACAAACATGAGTACATGACCAGATGGTACATATTGTTCACAAAAAACATGACCAGATTCATGGCACACACAAGCTGGAAAAAGATGCTTGATCTGGAATTAATTAATTATTTAAAAACAAAATGCATGGATCTACATTAACTTAGCATCATACCCTGTTCATGTTGATGCCCATCTTTTGCCTGTTATGTCGTTATCAAATACAAAATTATTGGGCATGTATGTATCATGGGTGTATACTTTTTATTTTGGAGGGGGTGTTTCTTTTATTAGTTTTATAGAGAAAGGCATGGTCCTGGTTTTGGATAATTCTGCCTAAAAGACATTGTATATAAAAAGAATAATAAATTAACAGATGAAGAAACCAATACAATCCTGTGATTTAAATAAAATCATGTTCCATTTGGATTGATAAAAAAAAACTAGTAGTTAATTAGACAGAAGGCCAAAACAAAACGGCAACACTAATCGTAGACATGGTTCGTACGACGTCAAATTGCTTCTTTTTAGAATGGAATCTAATGAACTAGAATTAAATCTCTATTTATTCAAACAACCTGAGTGCAATATATATTCGTAACTTAACCAAATGAATTCATCCCCTATGGTTTCCTCCATGTATGATAACCGGTCCTTAAAACCTTGCTCCATTATGTACCTAGTCTCATCCTTACCTAGAACTACGGATATGCACATCTAGCGATGGTAACGGATCTAACTATTTTGCCTACAAAATTTAAGGGCCGGGTTTAAAGCGGGTTGAAAATAAAATTGTATAGAGTTTTGAGCTAAAATTTTTTTAAGAATTAAATAGGATTGTGAAAGAATACACGGGCATTGGCTCATTCCTACCCCTGTGCACATCATGGATATTGTTTTACAAATTTTCTTTATGCAACACTCGGTCGATTTTTTAAGAAGATACATGAATTTTAAACCCAGTCCATGCTATGGTAGGAAGGCAGGCGATTTAGGAGGTGAAGTAGGTCAACAAATAGCATTGGTCGTCGGGGAGTAAGGAAGGAAAGATATGGGATTATGGTTAAGTGTGTTGCAAGAATCTCAAACAAATCTTGACTGTCCAAAATTCATCTGATGTGAAGAGAGAACATGCATGTCGAGTAACATATGTCTCTTGTTTCAAGGACACCATCTCTAGAATTAAACGGGAAGCAATAGTAATGTATTCTCATCTTTTTCCTTATATTTATACTTACAAGCCAAATTTAAATTTGAAGTTAATTTGGAGATTTTTTGTTGTAGTTTATTTTTAGTCTTTAGTTTTAGATAAGAATAACATGTATATAAAAATTTTATCCATAGATTATTTTAATCATTAATAAAACATCTCGCTTATGCTTAACCCAAGTCAGCATATGACCCTTATAGTTATTTCTACCTTACATGAATCTCGATGCAATATGTCAGTGGACACATTGCGGTGCCCAAGAGTACAGTGGCTATGGGCGGTAATGGGGCTATTTTTTGCTAATAAAATTTAAGAATTGGGTCTAAAATAGATTAACAATAAAAATTTATAGAATTTTAAACTAAAAATTTTTAAAGATTATACGTGGTTGTAAAAAAAGAGCCTTGGTCCATTATCCTCCTGGTGGTGGCTGATCATATCGACGAAGAAAAGCCACCATGCATGCATGCATCTTCCGTGCATTCATTTAAATCACCCCTGTCACTAATTAGTGGAGCATTAACGTACTCAAAGACAGTGTCTGATGGACTTGATTAAGAATCTCTTAATTCGAAGATAGGTTAGCTAATTGCAGTTCGATCATCAATTGACACGATCTATCTAAATATTGCAGCTCGATTAAATTTGTGGTCAGAAGGGAAGAGGAGCTTCCAAACGCCTCAAAGAGAACGGCTCATATAACAGTTTGATTCAGTCGCTGCTCTACTAACGGCAGCATTTGTTTTTGCAAGCACTATATTCGGATCTATTCTCTCCGTTTTAGAATAAAAGTACAGTACTTTTAAGATTTAAATGTTAGGGCATCTGCAATGTATATTTTTTTAGAATATATAAGTCTTGACATATCATCGTATACTAACTTAGCTAAAAATGCTCCAAAACTAGAACTAACACTAAGATGGGCCTCACTACTTCATAAAAATATTATCACCCTCCACTTTCCCCAACCTGCCAACGGTCAGTGAACCAGCCAAGTCCAGCTGAAATTATTTTTTATTCTAGACACCTGTTGCTCAAACAAGCAACCAATGCTTAAAATTTCTACACTAGCACCTATGCTCCAATGTATTGCACACCTTTTCCTTTTGTTTCTCTCTCCACCATGCACCTCCTTGGAAAGTACACTAGAGCTGCTCTTACACTATGATATAAATATTTCTATACTAATCCTTATTATTTCATTCATTACAATGATTCTAGAGTCAATTTGATGTTTAAAAAGAGAATCTAATTAATTCAAAATTTAAAAAATAATCATTAAAGTGACTAGAAATCTTTTGGCGTCTTACTAGTCTATGCTAAACAACCTAGAGGCTCATCTTTTAACTTTTTCTAAAAAAATACAAACAATATATTTAGAAACGAAAAATAATTTACAAAATAAAACTTTTATACGTGTGTTTTTAGCGATCTAAAAATAAATACGAAAAAATAAAAAATTCTAAAACTAACTCTAAATTTAAGGTTACTAATTCAAATTTTGGCTTATAAACAAAGATAAAAACGAAAAGATAATGATGCTACAAAGATTCTATTTTGCGACGGGCGTAGAAGACAGTAGTATCAAGTTATTATATCCTCAATTGTACGATCAAGTCATATGTATTGAACTTACTCTCTAATCCAATGGACATATGTATTGTAGGACAAATGACATTAATTGTTTCTAGAGCAACATATATGCATTAGAAAAAAATGATGGGCCTTTTTTTATGAAAAAAAATGACATGGCATGCACTATTTATCATGTGATATCATACAGTGTGCTCTGCCAATCAATTAACAGGTCTTTTTAGACGATGGATATTTTATTAAACAATAAAACTGCGTAATAAGCATATGCATCTACTAGGGATGCACATAAACCAATGTAATAGTAACAACGTTTTTGGTTGTTGGATTGATCGATGTCATCTATCATGGCCATCGATCGTCATCTCGAGCCCATGGGATTAACAGCATTTTCGGGTGATCAATTAATTCCTTTTTTTTTTAGAACGTCGACGGTAGTTTGGCGAAACCTGGACGACCTACTTCCCATAATAACGTCCCATAATAACTTCGTGTTTCAGTTTTTTGATACAATGTTTTGACTCTTTGTCTTATTTGAATTTTTTTATGATTAATGTTTTTATTGTTACGCGATGATAAATAGAATACTCCCTCCATCCCAAATTGATCATCATATAAGGTCTAAGTACAAAGACCAAAAATCTATTTAATTAGCATTAGAAAATTAGAGTCATAAATCCCAAGCTACATGTATACATGCATAATCGAAATTTATAAATCACATTAAAACTGATTGGGTAGACACATTAAAGCATTTAATGTGTATGTTAACCAAAGTTTTCCACACTATAATTAATACATAATAGGCTCTCTTCTCTTATATGATGATCAATTTAGGATTTCTAGTTTTCTCTTATATGATGATCAATTTGGGATGGAGAGAATAGTATTTTATGCGTGACTAATTTTTTTAAGTTTTTGTATAAATTTTTCAAATAAGATGAATATTTAAACGTTGGACACGAAAAAATAAAAAGTAAAATTATTATGAGACAGAGGCAGTACTGTTTAAGCTTGCACGAAGTCACTCTCGGCTACAAAGGCTAGAAGAATTCAATTTGTTATGATAAAAGTAAACTCCGTCTAGTGAGATTGGGAACCTCGAGAAGACTAGGGAAACCAAATAAGAAGGAAAAACTATTGGGGTGATTGATTGGCTTATTTAGGAAAAAAAAGTAAATCGTATATTTGCAAATGAAAAATAATTTGTGATAAGCTTTTTATATACGTGTTTTTAGCGATTTAAAAGTTAAATCTGAAAAATAAATTATGATGAGAAAATATCAAAACCTACCCTAAATTTAAGGTTAATAATTTAAATTTTAGATAACAGAAGCGAAAAAGATAGGGCGCATGTTTTTCGCTTGAAGTTTCATGCACGAAAAGAGTCACCTCCTCATCTGAAGGCAGGACAGATACGTGCTCGCTCTGTTCTAAACTGTAATATATGCATTAAATTTTTACACAGTTAACAATGTTTTCCTTGATCATTAAACATTAATTTGTCATTGTATATTACCAATACTATGAGATTAACCTTATATGAAAATACCACCTACACGATACTAAGCACGAGCACTAGTAGTTCAATGATGAGTCAAAATGCTTAAATATTTATTTTGCTGAAAACAGAGACACCTTATATTTTCGAGCCGAGAAATAAAAAGGAAACTAGGAACATTCTATCAAAGCATCAATCAATAACAACATGATGCACGTAACCAACAATAACATCCTAGTAATATGTGTTCCCTTTCTATAAATAAGTTTTTTACAGTTCTTTATGATCTAGAGGAGAGACTAGAGGTGCCATGTACCTATATATAAATCTATCTCTACGTACCTTAATTATAGCAAATATATAAAAAGAAGACTTGGTTCTCTCTAAGAAAAAAAAATGGTTATCACTTTAGGCCAAGCAGTTCACACATCCAGTATAAAAAGAGTTGCAATATATACCTATCAGCAAAGCCAAACAAATCGACGTTTGTCTCACCAAAAGTGCATCCATGCATGTGATTCCTAATCTAACTAGGACACTTTTGCAAAGGACTAATTACAAAAAGCTATACTTGCCTCATCTTTGGCTTTTCCAAAAAACCAAATGGTATATTTATAAATAAAAATAATTTATGAATAAAAAATTTATATATACATTTCTAACAATCTAAAAACAAAGGTTGAAAAAAGACGATGAAAAAACAGCAAAATTAACTTCAAAAGGTTGGAAATCAAATTTTTGCTTATAAGCAAAAGTAAAAGATGAGACTCTACTGCTCCAGCATCATAGACATATAAGAAAAAGAGGATGCAATTGAGACAAAATAAATAAATGTGAACTCTTAAATGTTTTCCACAACCCTCAAAGTAAAAAGAGAGAGAGCCGATGGTGACACAAAGAGCCTGGTTGGGAAGCTTTAGATTCTAAGCAGCTGCTTGATAGCCAGCTTATAAGAATCTAGAAAAGCTTCCAAAACCCAGCTTATCCAGCTTCTGGATTCTTAGTGCATTTTCCAAAATCTTAACTACAGATTCTCAATAGTTGTGTACCGTTTAGGACAGCTTCTGGTAGAAGCAGATTTTAAAAAAAACTAAAGCTGAGAGAAGCTCCCCAAACAGGCCCAAAAACCCGTACACAATATATTCCCATGCTAATCTGTCTTCTTTGCTGCTGCTCCTTGTCTGATCTCGAAATGGCCGGCCAACAATGGCCAGACAGACAAGTGACTAGATTGATTGACAAACATTAGGACAATAATTAAGGAGTTGTATGGTGGTGGTTACCTTTAATTTCTTGCATGGGCGTTCTTTTTTTCTTTTCCACAGGTGCAGCTAGCTATAACCCAAAGAGGGTCATTGTCGATTTATCATCGTGATGGCTTTCAGACCAAGCAAAATTAAAAGATAGTGTTTGCAAGTAGTGCAGAGCGATGTGAAAGCTGGTAGGCCACAAGTGATGATGATGATCAATCTAGCTAGTTGATCTCTGCCTGGGATCCACACTAGCTGGTCAAATTCTAATCTCAAGAGGAGCTTTATACATATACTAGTTTTTTTTTAGAACATATATATACTAGTTAAATATCAGTGCTTTGCTACGGATTTTATGATGTGTTATCAAATTTTTTTATATGAAATAGTCACCTTAATTTGAATTAATATATAGATATCAATCTATATTTAACTGGTTTTTAATATGAAGAAATTTGAGTGCTAAATTGTAAAACTGTAGCGAGCATAGGTGGTGATGGCAGATTCTACTCCTTTTTTATAAGAGTATAGATAATTAGATTAGTATAGGAGGCAAGTGGTTTTGTAGGATAAACTTGCCAGCATTTTGACGAAAATGAAAAACCAAAATTGCTTGGGTAGTTGTAGGTGAATGACTTCGCTTCCGGAATAAATAGTGATCATAAATATTACACATCTGAGTGTGTATTGATAGAGATTTGCGGCCTCATCGTTTTCCCTGAAATTAAGAATAAGCGAAATAGTTTATTAGCGGTTAAAAACTAATTTATGGGTAAAACTTTTATATAGGTATTCTCAGCTATCTAGAAGCATTAGCTGAAAAATAAGCTATGATAAAAAAAACACCACCCAAACTCAACTTCAAATTTAAGTTTTAGTATTTATATTTTAGATTATAAGTACGATCATAGGCAAAAAGATAAAGACGTTAGTGAAATCAGGATCAG
The DNA here is from genome assembly GCF_000231095.2 of Oryza brachyantha. Taxonomy (NCBI): domain Eukaryota; kingdom Viridiplantae; phylum Streptophyta; class Magnoliopsida; order Poales; family Poaceae; genus Oryza; species Oryza brachyantha. Next base: position 12,536,721 of record NC_023170.2, read on the forward strand.
CTTCAACCTCTGTGGGTATTGAGGCACATTCATAAGCGTGTTATAAGTGCGTTCTTGAAGTACATCGAACCAGCTTCAATAAGATGGTTACAGTTAAGATCATAAGATGAGTGTGGTAGTGGATTTGTGCCACTGGATGCATGGAACCATGCTCGTCGTGCCTGCTTGCATCCTCATCTAGATATGATGCTCTTCAATGCACGAGGGAAGCCAAGTTCTAAGTTCATCGTATGAGCCTCGGATTATCCTATCCCATCCCTCTCGATAATCTTATGAAAATTATACTCCCTCTGTTTCATAATATAAGATGCATGATTTTTTTATTTGCAATGTTTGATCATTTGTCTTATTTAAAAAATTATGGAAATATCATTTATTTTGCTTGTGACTTACTTTGTTATCAAAAGAACTTTAAGCACGACTTGTCATTTTTTATATTTGTACTAAATTTTTAAATAAAACGAATGGTTAAACATTGCAAACAAAAAGTCAAACATCTTTCGTTATGAAACGGAGGTGGTACTATGGTATGGAGTTTTTGGAGAATTCAGCATGGGCCTAGTCTCATGATAATGCTCTTTAAAATGTTTTTTTCTCCTTTAATACTTGTGTTTTTCATGCATTCTATTCAAACGATTGTTCATATTTCTTTTCTGTCTGCACTTATATTTCTATGGCAACTGTAATGCTTTTTCTATTCATATGTTTTCTCGACTATGCTTTTCGAACGGGCAGTGATGTAAAAGTCAATTTGGGTGCTCTACGTGACTGGCCCCAAATTTTACCACAAAGTCGTTCATATTTTTACTACAGTAACGGGCAAATATTTTACCAGGATTTCAGTAACATAGCTGGAGAGCATTTTTTTCCCTATATCAGCTAAATGTTAAGCTAGAGTACAGATGGGAGGTGAGACATGAGAAACGGACTGCAAGCTTATAGTCAGCTCAGATATAAGAAAAAAAAACTCTACGAGAGACAAGTGGATCATATATTAATAATAAAGAGCTAACTATTATATATGTGAGAAAAGAGAAGACTGCGAAGAATTTTATGGCTAGCCTGCTGGACTATATTAGGGGTTGTTTAGATGGAGCTAAACTTTTTAGCCCCATGTTATATTGGATTTGGACACTAATTTAAAATATTAAACATTGTCTAATAAAAAATTAATTTCATAAATGAGTGCTAATCCGCGAGACGAATTTTTTAAGCTTAATTAATCTATAATTAACAAATGTTTACTGTAGCATCACATAGACTAATTATGGATTAATTAGGCTCATTAGATTCGTCTCGCGAATTAGCCTAAGATTATGAATGGGTTTAATTAATAGACTATGTTTACTATTTATAATAAATATCTAAACATCCGATGTGACTAGCCCCTAGAAACAAACACCCGTTTGATAGCCTGCTCTTTGGAGGAGCAACTGCATGCAGCAGGCGGCAAATCTGAACCGCATTCACATGCATAGCCATTGGTCAGGTCGACAGGCATGTGCTCAAACTGGTCTGAATAATTCTGGACGAAACAGAGACAGAGAGAGGGGAGGGGGTGCTACCTCCACGTGATGCATGCATACGGTAGCTCTGCTCAACTCCTTGGATCTCTCCTCATCCAATGGCTTGTGATCTTGAATTGTTTCCTGCACGTTTCTCTCTGTCCAATCCAACTATGCCAGCTCCATGTTTATCTCATCATCCTAACAAAAAATGTATTGGAGAAGAAAAAAAAAAGGAGTAATAAGTCCTTGATGGGCACATTGCGTACAGGTGATGTTCACAGGCTGCCGATTCTTGTGGTCTGAAGACAATTGAAGTAAAATGAAACAAGTGAGCTAGGTAGAATTTGAAACTGATTGTTGATAAAATTATTGCTGCAGAATAAACTAAATGTTTTATAAAAGTAAGCTTTAACAAATACTGTAAGATTTTATAATATTGACTAGATTCATCCATCGATAAATGTATACAGTTTACATATATGTCTATGTATATTAGCTTCCATATAACTATAGATAATACTATAAAATCTTACGTTATAAAATGAATGACAAATAATATATGGTTATAATCTACTGAAAAGGTCGATAAGAAGGGGATATAAAGTCTAGCTCTGGAGCTCACTAATAATACTCCATTTCATAATGAGTTTCTTTCTTATTCAGGTTCACGTAGAAAAGTAAAAGGGGTGATTGTTAATTGGCTTTTTAGAGAATAATCTAACAGCATATTCGTAAACGAAAGATAATTTGTGAATAAAATTTTTATATATATTTTTACAATAAAAAAATTTTAAATTAACTCTGAATTTAATGTTAAAAATTTAAATTTTTGTTTATAAGCATAGGCAGAAGAAAAAAAGATGCGGGTAAAAGTTTTTTTGAATAGCGGGAACAGTAGAATCGAAGCTACAATTCTGAGTCAAAGAGAAGCAATGTCTTCCATACATTTATTTGTCCTACTTGAAAGCCGCCACTGCCACGGCTATAAACAAAACATCTGCAGCTACAGTAGCTTATCACGTAGCAGTTGAAGGCAGTGTGTGTGAACTGTGCCATGGGCAAGACATGCAAAATGTATTATACTTTAAAAGTCGGCATTAAACACCACACTTCAGCCTAATCTCACACGGGGATACCAAGATTACTAAAATGCACCCGCATGCAATGCTTTTGCAAGCAAAAGCAAGCAAGCTTAAACATACACGCAGATGCAGCTATCACCATCAGCAACAATATACATTTTTCAGCCAAGTTCACATACCATTCTGTGATTACCTTAACCCAAGTGCATGGAGGAATCAACTGGAATGGAAGAACAATGTTGAGCATGCATGCTTATCCTCCCACTCCCAATGCAGCAACAAAGTAGTATAGAACAGCAAAAGCTAGCTATCGACCATCATCTCGCCTGCAAGACAGGCAGCATGCAGTGGATTTGTCTAATTTCCATCGCAATAAAAGCGAAAGGCAGGAGGAGCAAAAGACATGTAGGTACGTGGGTCAAAAGCTTCAAGTTGCCAGCACTACTGCTACAGAATACTTTGATTGCACGGATTGATTTGATCTTTATAACACCATGATTGTTTGGCTGGAATTAAACATAAGCAAAACAGTTTGTTAGCGATTAAAAAATATTTTTGAGTAAATTTTATATATATATATATTCTTAACGATCTAAAAGCAGATACTGAAACATAAACTATGATAAAAAATCTTAAAATCAACTTTAAATTTAAATTTTAAAATTTAATTTTTATAATTATAAGCATAAACATAAGTGAAAAGAGGAGCAGTTCCAGATCCACAAGGAACATGCCTGAACAGGAATGCAAAGAAGGAAAGCAGCTTGCGCAATCCAAAGCCGGGATCGATCGCACCATGTGACCATTCCACAGCAGCAACCAAGGAAACGACACGTGAATGTGATCCTGCTATCTAATTCACCCACCCCCCATCTACTAACCACCACACCACCACAGTAATCCTGGTTTATTTGACAAGTGCAGGTTTCAGTCACATGTAGGAGGAAGTAGCAGTGAAACAGGTGTAAGAAAAGGATGACGACTGTACCAGTACTACCACCCACAGATGACGACGACGACGATGCTGATGGCGAATGCAGAACTGCAGGGTTTTTCTTGTTTTCTTCATACTCCTATGTGGTTGTCAGGTAACTGTCGAGCTGCAGGCCAAAGATAAGCAACCAGTCAGATTAATCTTTTCAGAAGGGTGCAGCTGAGCTACTACTACTACTACTGCTGAATTCAGATAAAGGAATCACACTGGGTTTAAGATTGTTCAACATTATCGTGAGCATGTAGTTGTATCAAAGAGCCCACAATTTTCGAAACAAGACAGCTAAAAGGCAGAAGGTATAACTGCAGAGTGAGACAAGTTTGGTGAGCGCTCCAAGCAGAAACTGCCACCATAACAGCAAATAATATTGATAATACTATTTAATTGCGGACTTGGTATTCTGGGAAATAGCAATCCTAGAGTATTCACGTAGAGAAAAAGGGTCCAAGACCCAAATCGGCCCAGAATTCCTCTAGTGTCCATGTATATAAACCTCCTGTGGCCATACAACACTATGCCTAGCACACACGTCTTTTTAGGTAATGGAAACGTTTTACCAAGTCTGTGCTTATGCGTAGAAGTCAAAACTTAAATTTTTAACACTAAGAGCAAGTTTAATAGTATAGACAACTACTAGCTTTAATTTATCTATAGCCAATTTAATAGTCAACTCATATAATAGTTACCTACAATACATGGTCTCACATGTCATACACATATTTTGTCTTGGAGTTCTTGTACAGTTGGCTAAAAATTAATAGCACACCTCTTTTCTCTTTTCCCTTCTTATCTCTTTAAAATATGCTTATAGTTGGCTTATAGACTATTGTACCTGCTCTAAATCTGGAATAAATTTAGGAGTTTTTTTCATCGTAGTTCATTATTTAGACTTGGATCTTAGATCGATGAGAACATATATATATATATATATATATATATATAAATTTTCTTTAAAAATTATTTTCATTTGCAAATATGTCTTTTTTTTTTCCAAATCACCCCAAGAATTAAACACCAAGACACCTAAAAAAGCAAGCTTGATTAATGAGTCATACTCGCACCATCTGTTCAGCTTCAACACTCCAGCTTCAGCAATCTGTAGTCGGAAACATGTTACATATATCTCAGTATACCCTACCGACCAGTTTTCTTAGAGCTGCGAGGAACTGTGTACACAAGTTGAGGAAAATAATGCAAAACACGCCAAAAAAAAAAGGAGAAACAATTCAGGGTGAGTGAAGATGTGACGTGATTGGATGGAGCATTAGCAATACTCTCTGCTCTGGACGATCGATGACCATTAGTTCGATCTTGAATCCAAAACCGGTATCATCATGACCATCAAATCCAGAATTACCGACGATTCAAGAAGGAAAAAAGAAAAACAAAAAGAAGAAGAAAAGAAGACCACGCGAAAGGAATCAAACGAATCACCTGCGGACGAAGCCCCGGTCCATCCATTGCCGCCGCCGCCGTAGTGGCAGTTTCGTTTCGTCGAACGAATCCATTTCCAAAGGTGGACGACGCCGAGGGTAGGGCAGGGAGGCGGCTGGGACGGGCCGAGCTGTAGCTGGGCCTGTTTGGGCTTCTGAGTACGATGGGCCGACTGAGTGAAGATTTTTTTTTTGTTATTATTATTATTTAGTCCAGTGTTGCAGGTTGGGGGCGTGTAATAATGTAAATGATGGAATTAAGTAATGTAAAGTAGAAAATATATTTTGAAAATTTGAAATGCTGAACTTTCGTATATAGATATTTGTAGAAAACACAATTTTTATCGGTTGGAAAAGCGTGCGCGTGAAAACCGAAAAATAATATGGGGATGAACCGGCCATAGAGAATGACAGCTCACTCTTCTTGCACTGCACTAAAGCTTTGCCTTATGGAGTGTATAAATTGAATTGTTTATCTATCAGTTTAGACTTTCAAGTGCAACTGTTTGATGCATTTAACTTTACATGATATTAGATATTAGAGCTAGAGGTCTCGATTTCAAATCCGGCTTCAGCATGTTTGGGCCTGCCCTTTTTTTCGTCTATTTTGTTTTGTTATTTTCTTCTATTTCTTTTTGTGGGTGCGTCTCTAAACTTGTTTGTCTATTTTAAGTCTTTATTTTTATCAAACTGTGTATCTAAATTTAAGAATTTGTAAAAATGTGTTATCTATCATAACCTCTCCAAAATCTTATGCGGCATGCTACATCAGCGCCGTGTGGAGGGGTTATGTCAATTAGATGAATAAATTTAGAGATCGATCGTATACTTCACTCCTTTTCTTTTTTTTTTTTTTTACTATTGTATACATAATGGTCCAAGCACTGTGTTGACGCAAATGATAAATTTTAGTTACGATTTAAAATGTTATAAATGTCAGGAAATAAAAAAACGTCGGAAACATCAAGACCTGTATTACCAATCCATCCTTCTTCTTTCAGAAAACATACTTGGCACCGTATGTATGGCGTGATATTTAATAGATTGCCTCTTTTGGCTAATCCAGATCCACAGCCAAAAGTGCCAAAAAAAAAAGGGGTAAAAAAATATTGCTATACAATCCTGAAATGTAGCTACTTTTGGCTAATCCAGATCCACGGTCAAAAAGACTTATATTTTGGATTGGATGGAGTATTTATTTTTGGCTATAGCGCTTAAAATTTGTGTATAATGATTTTTTAGGTAATGCATAGTAATTTTATGTAAAAAAATTTGGAACATTTATGTACTTCCAAGAGTGGTATAATAGCTCATAATGCTCAAAACCATATGTTCACTAGTACACAAAATGCAAGCTAAAAGGGTTATTTTCTAATACGAAAGTTTAATGCGATTAGCTCTTACACATCAAGTAGGTCTAAGGCCCATTCGTTCCACGTGGCTAAATAACTCATATTTCCTCGTTTTTTATGCGCACGCATCCCGAACTACTAAACGATGTATTTTTTAAAAATTTTCTATGGAAAGTTGCTTTAAAAATTCATATTAATTTTTTTCAAGTTTTTTAATAATTAATAATCATGTACTAATCTATTACCACGTTTTCCGCGTCGGTTAACAACATCCCTACCGAACGCCGCCTAAGAATAATTTTAAGCCAAAAGAAATAGTTGTAAAACGAAACCCTTAGGATCGAATTAAACCTTGGGTGAAATTCAAAGGAGTAGATTAAACAGTCAGGCCCCAAAAAATCTGGTCAAACAAAGCATCAATGATCTACAGAAAAAAAAAGAAAAAGAAAGAGAGAGAAGAGGAGTGGCTGCATATTGTACATCGACACGGATCATCTTACAGCTGCACCGGCCATATTTGTTTACTACGAGCCACAGCTGTGCCATGCTGTAAAGCCTCTTTGCTGACTGTAGCAAACAAATACGACGAGCTAGATCTGTAATCCATCACCAATCACTCGGAGAGTAGCATCAACGCTAACCATCAAATTAGCAGCACCAGTTTTGAATCCATCACGACCGATCCAATTATACAGGTCAAATATGATACTAGGGCAGTCGAGTCCTCCCAAAAACGACTTCATTTTTCTTTAACTCATGTGATTTGTTCAAGAAAAACTATATTTTTAATCAATTATTACGTTTTGGGGTTTTAAAAGGTAAAAAAGCATTATATTCTATAATTTATATAGCTGTTATCTTCGTTTTATAATATAGGATGCTCTACCATTTTATGAATCTATACACACACATACATGCATGTATATAATAAGAAACACTTTCGTAACTGTTTCTGCTCCTACCCAACAGAAAATATAGACACCGTTAAATCTCATATGAATGATATAAATATATGTATAGAGTTTGTATTTTCTATTGGAAGAGAGCAGAAATATATGTGGAGGTGTTTCTACATCTTAGACGTGGAGGGAGTAGCTACACCTGGTAGTAAAATATATATATATATATCTATTAATGGATGAATCTATCTAGATAAGATTAAAAAACATTACAATATAAAACGATGGATGAAGCACATGTGAGATATGTTAAGTCTTTTTGAGACGGACTGAGGCCGCGTTCGGTAACTTGCTAGTTAACTTATCTTTCCTCACTTTCCAAACGGTGTATTTTTTTAAAAAAAATTTCTATAGAAAAGTTGTTTTAAATAATCATATTAATATATTTTATATTTTTTTAATAATTAATTAATCATGTACTAATCTATTATTACGGTTTTCGTACCTGGGATAAGTTACCTTATCCATATACGCCGAACGCGGCCTGAGTCCTACAAATTAGTGGACTAAACTTAAACTAATTTGCTGGGCGTTATCCTAAAGTGGACTTAAAGGTTACTTAAGTAGTACCAATGGTCACGCTTGACTTGCGATGCCTTGGGCACAAATCGGGCTTTGAAACATTGGACTACAAAATCATCCGCTTAGACTTATGAAGCAACTTGGTAATATATAGTTTTTCATATAGTAAGCCCAATGCTACCACGATGTGCATTACTCTGCAAATCACCTATTTTATTTCCTTACAAATAATCAAAGTCACTTAAAAGATGGTATTCAAGAGTATGCCATTAAAGATGACAAATAGTCAAAAGTCCCAATGTAGGAAGAGTAGAGAAGCATAGGGAGATTAGTTATATACTCGTGGGACGGTGATATACTAGTATTTGATAAAGCAAATTGTAAAGATCAACAAATGATCTAGCAATGTAATTATGAAAAATATGCATCATTCCCGGAATATGTTGATCTGGCAATCTAAGGCAAGTATCGTAAACTCTTATCAAAACTTAGCAGTTCTTTTTTTCGCCTTTTCTTATGCTTATAAGTTAAGATTTAAATTTAGAGTTGATTTTATGGTATTTAGTAAATTTTATTTTTCAGCTTAATTCTTGTACAGTTAAGAATGTGTATATAACCCCCGCAAAAAAAATGTGTATATAAAACTTTATTCATCAATTATTTTTGTTTGTAAATAAGCCGTTGAAAAGACAAACAATCACTCTCTAAGGGTGTGTTCTTTTTAAATGATTGTTTAGGTGTTTTATGGGAAAAAAAGGCAAACGACATATTTCCAAACGAAAAATAATATGTAAATAAAAATTATATATATATATATAAATCTAAAGCTAAAAGAAGTTAAGTGAAAAAACATAAAATTAACTCTAAATTTAAGGTTGGAAGTATAAGTATAAGAAAAAAAATGAGGCGTTGACTAGGGGTGTGTTTGCTCCTCTGTTCCCAATTTCTACTTTGTTGTTTTCTAGTTGAATGTTCTTTCCAATGCTAAACGGTACATTGAAATTTCTAAAATGTTGTTTTAAAATTATATTAATATTTTCTTAAAAAATTAAACTATTAGTTAACTATAATGCGCTAGTCTGCCACCCATTTTACATGGTTGCAAATTCCTACTCTCCAAGGCATCCCTCAATAATGAAAATAATATTATTAAAATAATAATATTATTAAAATTAAATAAAAATTAAACCAACCACCTATTTTAAGAAATCAATAATGAAAATTCCATAAACACTTTATAAGATATAAAATAAGTAAATAGAAGTATATGATTATTATGTATAGATGTAAGGTTTTGTGAACCTTTATGATCATAGTAGCCAAGGTTATAGGCCACAAGTCATATTATGTGATTTTCTATAACTTTTACAATAAAACATGTTATTTTCTATAACTTAACCTTGATTTTTTTCACACATTTCTTTGTTCTAACAAATCATAATCCTCTTTCTCAACCTCACTCTTATTTAAAAAACATCCTTATATTATTAGACGAATAGAGTAACATGAAGCAACGAAATCTCACCATCACCTATATAGGCTATGTTCACTCAGATAAAAGATAAAACAATATCTAATTTTTTTCATAATTATTTCATAATACAAATAGTGAAATCAAATGATACAAATATATAAATCTATTTTAAAAATATAATATGATAAGCGTGTGCACGCAAGAGGAAAAATAATCTGTCAAAAGGAAGTTCAACATTGCAGCCATAGTAAAACGTTACTCCTAAATATTTACTCAGGCTGCGTTTAGATGGTGAAACAAAAAATTTTGCTAGGCGGAACGGCTTTCGGACATGAATGAAAAAACGAATTTTACGACTCACCCAGAAACCACGAGACAATGAGACAATGTTTTGAACCTAATTAATCCAACATTAGCACATATTAGCTACTGTAGCACTTATAGACTCAAAAGATTCGTCTCACGGTTTCTCACATAACTATGAATTAATTTTTATTTCATCTATGTTTAATGCTCTATTTAAGTAACCAAACATATGTGATGTTTTTTGAAAAAATTTTGAAAACTAAACAAAGCCTCAGAATACGAATATGCCATTGACATGAACAAACTGCATACCAAAACGGAGAGCAAGATTGTCCTCATAACAAAATGTCAATGAAAGAGGGAGAGAGAAATTTGCAATTCAAACATGCTCAGCAGCAACAATACTACAGTAGTACTGCAATGCACCACTCTACTGTAGTACACTAGACAGGCAGCTAAACGACAAAACAGCCAAGTACCCACACTCCACTCACTGTCCACTCCACTCCACAGGATAAGCACAGAGCGGAGCAGCACGGTCAAAAAACCAAACCGGAGCATGATTAGCAGGCCATCACAGAGCAGCTTAGACAGATTAAGCAGCGTCGCTATCAGAGAGGTCAAACACTCCAAAGCAGCACACACCGGCAATCCAATCGTTAAAAAAACAAATCACCATCCATTAATTGTACACATCTGACATTAGCTTAGCTTAGCTTAATTAATCCACTCAGCAGCAGGAGAAGCCTAGCTTACAACAACAACAGGAACAACAACACAAGCAGCAGCAGCAGCAGCAGGGCACAGAGAACAAAGCCTAATTACCCGATTAATTGTACGAGAGCAGCCTGATTACGACGAACAATTAGAGGAAATTAAGTGAAGCGAAGAAGCGAACCCTAGAATTAATTAACAGCCATATCCCAATTACGCCCTAACCCTAGAGACGCCGGAGACTGGGGTGGTTTGTTTGGTCAGGCCGCCGCCGTCTCGCTAGGGACGGTGGGGCGTACCTTGGGCGGCCGGCCGCGGCCGCGCTTGACGGGGGCGGAGCCGTCTGCGGGGGCGGGGGCGGGCTTGGGCTTGGGGGCGGGCGCGGTCTTGGCCTTCTTGGGCGGGCGGCCCCGGGGCCTGGGCATGCCGGAGGCGGCCTGCGCGACGGCGTCGGAGATGGGGTCCTTGGACTTGGGCGGGCGGCCGCGGGGGCGCGGGGAGGAGGGCTTGGGCGGCGGCGGCGGCGCGTTGGGGTCCCTGGGCTTGGGCGGGCGGCCCCTCCCGCGCTTGGGCGGCGCGTCGGGCGCGTCGGCTCGGAAGTAGTTGTTCTTGAGGAAGATCAGCTCCCCGGACTCCTTCATCCTCGCCAGGTGCGCCGTCAGCAGCGACGCGTGCGCCGGCGGCAGGTCCCCGTGCTTCCCCTCGATGTACTTCGATATCGCCGACTTGTTCGACCCGCTCTTCTCGTTCAGCGCCTCGATCGCCGCCAGTATCATCTGCACCCACACACAAATCCACAAATCAACCCCCCACCCCCCAAAAAAAATTCTAAAAAAAAACAAAACCCACAAAGAAGAAATTCACCTCCGGGTAAGGCGGGAGCGGCGGGGGCTTGGAGGCGTCGTCGGCGGCGGCGGCCATGGCGACGCGGCGGAGTCGGGGGGAGGTGGGGCGACCTAGATGGGGGGGGGGGGGAATTCTTCTCCGGAGAGGAGGAGGAGGAAGACCTTATTTGAAGAACGAGAGAGACGATGGGTTTGGATCAGGAACGGAATAGATAAGAAAAAAATGGAGCAGCAGATGGCTTCCTTTTTCTTTCAATTTTTTTTTACGCTCTTCCCGATTTTTTTTTACGTGTGCTTGGGCTGTGTGTTGTCACACTGTCACCATTGTGTGCGAGGAGACGACCGGATGGAGGATGGACGGCTGAGATGGCTCAGCCCGCCGCGATCGGACGGTGGGGAGAGGGGCGGGTCACGCGGATCGGTGACGTGGCATGGGAGGGCGGAGCTTTATGTTTTTTTTGCTTTTGGCGGCTCCTGCTGTCCCGACCCCCGCGGTTTCGCCCTTTTGGGGGGAGTAATGAAATTACGGGTGTACCCTTAGAGGGTGGTTTTGTGTTGGTTTTAATTTGGGTGCATGAACATGCGCAATGCTCCCTTCCGTTTCCCCAAATTAGTTTGGGGTTCATTTTCTCACTAAATTAAAAATATGTTTTAGGTTTAGATTGTTGCACCTCTCTTTTCACTTCAGTTATCCGCCAAACTTTAAATTTACAACCATAAATTTAGAGCTAATTTTGGTGTTTTATCGTTTTTTTAACTTTTGCTTTTAGAAGGCATGTATATAAAAGTTTAATATATAAATTATTTTTAGTTACAAATATACTGTTTAAATTTTTTTCTTCCGAAAACAAAAGGATGACACCCTTGGATGCTAGGATAGTGTGGCTAGAAGCACACCTGTTTTGGATGTTAGCTTGAATTGTTTAAACCTAATTTCAAGGTTCATTTTGAGCTTTTTTTTCGATGTAGTCTATTTTTCAAGATGCTTAAGTTGATAATATGCTTGTCCTATGAATTGTTTTTGGTTGATTTGTTTATTTTTCCTACAAGTTATCAACTGTAGCTCCACCGATCAGACTCCATGTAAATTGTAATGTGAACATTTTATTAGTTAAACATATAGAATGCTTTCGCAATAAGTAAAGTTGTAAGTTCCAAAAATTTTGCGAGATGATAGTGTAACTGAATTTCAAACTAAGGCAGCGGTTATCCGGATATAGTTGACTACTTTTTGCGTGATATGCTATAAATTTATGCTTTACTTACTTCACTGCAACATAACTGAATAAACTTTTTACGTGTTTTTTGCTGCCTTGTTTAGCTACAGATATCACAATAATTGTGTATCCACGTCAACAAAGCATACTAACATGGAACATGGATGGAGTACACGCTAGAAAAACCACCATACATAAAAATACCATGGAGTGTAACCCAAAGTCTCGCTAATACGATTTTGAAAGGCAAATGAAAAAAAATCCAGTTTTTCAGTTTGGAGCGTAAATAGAGTTCTACACCTATTTTGTTTATGCTTATAAGCCAAATTTTAAATCTTCATCCTTAAATCTAGAGTAGATTTTGAGGTTTTTAATCGTAATTTATTTTTTAGCCTTAGGTCTTTGAGAACATCTCCAAGAGATGTCTAAAATTGATCCATAAAACTAAAATTTAGAAATTGAGCAAGAAAATATATCTCAAGCAGGTTTCTAAAAACATTCATAATATTTACCTATGCCTAAAATTAACTTACTTTTGTCCTAAATTTGTGGCAAGAATACTTATTTCTAATACAAGTTATTCTTTTTAGATTTCTGTTGGAGGAGGACATAAATTTTATGACTAATATTTTTAGATGAACCCAATACAAATTTTTAGAAATCAAAATATTAGCATTCTCTTGGAGATGCTCCAAGAACACATATATAAAAAAATATTTATTAATTATTTTTTATTTGTACACACGCCGTTTTGTTTTTTCCTAAAAAGCTAAACAATCCCCCCCCCCCCCCCCAGTTTAATTCACGGCCAAATAAGTATGCTAGTGATACAGGTAGTGCCCCTATAAAGCCTCCTCTTTTCCGCATTATAATATGATGATGCTATAAATTGGCTTAACAAAACGGTAAGGCCAAGGGAGAAATAGTATTGGCTATTCCTCCATGTGGCCAACATTTTGGAAAAATGGAAAGTTGTAACTTTAAAAAAGTAAGGCAAAAGATTAATGTAACCGAATGTCAAATCAACGAATGGTCATCCAGGTTTATGGAATGAAATGTGTGTATTTCATTGACCACTTTTATATTGTGGTGTAATATCATACTTAAAGAATATCCTTTGGATAAATATATTGCGTACAATTACGATACGGTAAGCATATTAACTGAGCAGTACAGTTCTTAGATTTTCTATTTCTTTACATATTATTTGTATGATCTAGAAAAGTAGAAAAGCGTAAGTATAGGCTTAAAAAGTCGAGATCAATTAACAAATTTTGCTTAAATAAAAGTGTAAGTAGCAATTTTAAGCTTGATCATCTCATCATTGTGTGTCTAAAAAGAACATCACACGTACATCATTCAGGGCAGAGCTACCTAAGGACTAAGGTGAGTGGTACCTCGGCATGGACGGAGCTATATGGTGTCTAGGAGGTCGTTTAGAATTTTTTAAAGTATAATTTATCTATTTTCAATATATATACATACTCTCAATGTAAATTCAGGTATTCGTAGTAGTCTAAATCCGGTTTAAAATATTAAAAATGTGAATGACACTGCTATATTTTGTGCCTAGGTCTAGTAAGATATCCTTGTTATCTTATTCTACCTTCACTTACTCTCTTCGTTCCAAAATAAATTAATTTTTTATTTTTTTGACTTTTTGTCCTATTTAAAAAAAATTATGATTAAAATTTTTATTTTTGATAGTATTTTATATGTGACTATTTTTTTTAATTTTTAAAAAAATTTTAAATAAAATAGATGGTCAAACGCTGAACACGAAAACTAAAAAATTGGTTTTTGATGGGACAGAGGGAGTATGCATTAAAATCAAAAACAACCGCTTCTAAAATTAAAGCAGATTACTCTGTACAAATATAACCCAACATGTACAGCTGTGAACTTGTGTGGATCATATAGACTCACCGGCACTATAAAAAGTCCGGCGATAACACCTAGAGGGGGGCATGGGCAAAATGGTCCTTTCTTACGTGAGAATCGTTGCCTGCGGAGCCGCCACGGCTTCGAAATTTGAAATTGGAGCGCTTTGCTGAACAACGGAAGCGAGCGCGTGAAGCAGAGGGAAGCGCGAGAGGAAATAATAAAATAATATATTCTCTTTTGTTTTTTATTTTCTAATTCAGGTCATGTTTAGTTTTCAAAATTTTCTTAAAAAACATCGCATCAAACTTTTAGACACTTAAATAATTAAATAAAGGATTAATCATAGATGAACTAAAAAACTAATTGCACAGTTATGAAAGAAATCTTGAGACAAATCTTTTAAGACTAATTAGTCTATGATTAGTCATAAGTGCTAAAATAATCAATATAGGCTAATGACAGATTAATTAGGCTCAAAAGATTCGTTTAGCGTTTTCTAGCCTAACCGTGAAATTCGTTTTTTCATTCACGTTCAAAAACTCATTCCGACATTCGATCAAACGTTTGTTTTTTGAAAATATTTTGGCAAGGTAAGGCTGCCGCATTTGCTTCGCCCGAACGCCACCTGTCACCCCCGGTTTCCTAAGCGAGCCCTCCTCGCTGCGGGCTATGGCCACACGGGACGGATCCCCAGCCCCGGCCCGGATTTCATTTTATTGCATATAATCAGTTTTTTTTTGTTTTAAAATTATAAAGCTAAAACCTACGAAAGGAAGCTTACTTGTAGATCTGACATGTTTTGTTCATGCCACGCAGCCCGTATTACATGACTGCCAAACAACATTTGTTACGCTATATGCAGTGAGGTGTAGGCCATAGCTTGTGTTTGTTTGAAGAGATGCATGATGAAAAAACACAGATTTCTCGGTTTTTATACGAATACTTTCTAAATTATTAAATAATATTTTTTAAAAAAATTATATAAAAAATCATCATCTGATCTTTTTAGATTTTTAAATTTACAGTAGCTAATTTCATCAATAATAATATTAAATTATTATTACAAATTCGATAATATTTTATTTTTCCTCCTCCATCAAAAGAAAAAAATGCTGGTTAGGAATTTTGTAGCCATTGCATTTCTCATATAATGTCTAGTTCCGAAAAAATCCCCTAAATATCAATTACACTATGAGAATTTGTGGATATCGAGTCTTGAAAATAACAACTTCCACTATTCAAAAATATAAGAATCATTTATGATTTGAATCTTATCCCTAAATATAGACATTTATAACCCTATTTATACTACTATTTGTCACATATATTATCTCCAAGACTCCAATATAAAATTATTTTATTACTAAATAATATAGAAATGTTTATTATGTTTATATACAAAGCAAAAAAATGCACACCGCGTGGGGCCCACCATGTCAGTGAGGGTGCCCAAGCTGGTGTGCGCACGTGCTGTGTACGCGGGAGAGAATGTCGCCGGAGGTGGGTGGGTTCGGTTCTGTGTGCTGTGGTCGTACACCGAGAGGAGGACGGGTTATCCAGCCCAGGTACGGCTCGCCGACAGGTGGGGCCTCCTTGATCCGGGCCCACCTGTCGGCGGCGAGCGGTGTGGTGTGTTGCTTCTGATGAACGTCGTTTTGGGAAGGGGAGTTAAAGCCACCTCAGTGACTGACTGGTCCTCCCACACTTCTTTTATTACTGTAGTAATGTAAACCTTTGTGCACACAGCTATACACCCCGCCCTCTATAGTATGGGCGCGTTTTTTATTTTTATAGTTTATTGTTAGTCAATTAGAGTCATACCAACTATGATTTATATATCTTTTAGCATAAATAAACTAGTATTTTATAATGCAAACACTACTAGTTTATATTTAAATTTGATATTGTTTATCTCACATCATGTCTTGCGCGTTACGTAGAAATTATATCTTGCATTAACTCGATTGTCACCTCATTTTTTATCATACGTGACAACTTATTTAATTTTATAGATGTCATACTAGTCATTGCATTGTGAATATCCTTACTCTTACGTAAAATAAAAAAAATTAATTAGTATATAGTTAATTAAGATTAAATATTAAAAATATAAATTTGTAGAATATATCATTTCATTTTTATTGAACTTTTATATAGTAAATGTTTATACAAATGTGTTAGTTAGTAGTTTAAGAAACATTATAATGGATATTGAGAGAGCAGCTAATC
Organism: Oryza brachyantha; assembly: GCF_000231095.2. NCBI lineage: Eukaryota > Viridiplantae > Streptophyta > Magnoliopsida > Poales > Poaceae > Oryza > Oryza brachyantha. The sequence continues at coordinate 12,553,240 of NC_023170.2, forward strand.
TTATTAGGTATTCTCTCTATCTCGTAATATAAGACATAACTACTTTTTTCTGTGTCCCATAATATAAGGCATGCATGCAAACATATATTCACTAGCAAATATTTTTTCTTTAAATTTAATTTATTTTAAATTCATCTATCAAAAAATATCTAATCAAATTATATGCATGCATATATGCACCTAGGTAATCTAAACGATAAGATGATTATAACTCTTTATTTGTTTTTGTGTTAGTAGTTGTTGTGTCTTATATTATGGGAGAGAGAGTATATATCAGCAGGCCACATGCAAAAAGGACTTAATGTAGCGTTTCACTTTTTTTAGTTACAATATATTTGTCTCTCTTTTTAAATTATAATACATTCGTTATTACTTTACTAAACTCATATGCAATAATTCCTCAACAAATGAAGCCTTTTTGATAAATGAGGAAATCTAAAGTTAAAGCCTGAGACGAAGGTAGCACTATTACTCCTATCTACCAAGCCAAAGCAATATTAACTCCACAGAATTATATAATTTTTATAGTTTGTAGCAATCTTATTTTTTCACTTTTGCTTATGCTTAGAGCAAGCTCAATAATATAGTTAACTACTAGCTCCAAATTATCTATAGTTAATCTAATAGTCATTTCATACTATAGTTACATACAAAACAAATAGTTCACTATTAATACCTTGTCCCACATGTCATACACATGTTGTGTCTTGAAGTCCGTGCTACAGCTGGCTACAAATCTGTAGATCGCTGCTCTTCTATCTTCTCTTTTGTCTTCTTAAAATATGTTTATAGCTAGTCTGCTATTGTATCTGCTCTTATAAGCTAAAATTTGAACTTTCAACCATAATTTTGGAGTAAAATTTAGAGTTTTTTTATTTTTAACCTTAGTTTTTAAATCGCTGAGAACACATATGTAAAATTTTTATTATAATTTTTTTTTCAGTTGCAAATATATCGTTTTGTTTTTCTCTAGAAAAGTCAAACAATCATCCCTTATACTATCTTGCTATTCATTTCTATACTATCATACCAAATCTTGTATAGTATTTTGATTCAATAATCCTACAAAAAATGTTTTTTTTTAAATAAAGAACATTGAAAATAATGTGAATAAGTTCACCAACGTTTATAGATAAACTATTTAAATTTGATCAAAATCATATAGTATAGGCTTTAATTTTACTCGTTAAATGTTTGTGTGTTGCAATAGGTTATTGAAAATAACAAAAGTAAGTATGTTGAAGAAAATATTTTTAATTGGTTGAAACAAGATTATGTATGTGTTATATTGTGTTTACAAAATACAAAGAAATGTTTTATCTGAAAAACAAAACAACCAACCTTATTCCGTTGAGTTGTAGAGTTGTGTAAGTACAAAGAGCAGCTACATTATTCATATATATTATGCTGATTTAACGGCCCACTAAACAGATATGGTGGTGGTGCCGGACTCACCAACACCACTACTGTTACGAACTCTCATAGTAGTATATATAAAATGTATTAATATTATACATTTCATTTAAAATATTTATTTTATAAATTTTAATAGGACCCTAATACCATGAAACTATAAAACATGAACATGTCTAGTATGTCGATACTGGTTACCTTTATCACAACCGAAAGATTAGGAAAAACATTTGAATTAATTTTTATCCCAAAAATTATCTAGATGGAATTTGAGTTTTTTAAATACATATACTTTGTCAAAACTGTGAAAGAAAATACCAAGTAACCGCTAAACTATAGATTTAGTTAGTAAATTATCTCAAACTATAAGTTAAGACATAAAATTACAAAACTGAGGATATAATACTGAATGTATGTACTTGTTTAGTGCAGTTTTATGATATTACTGTTTTATATAAGTTTTGTGGTATATATATATATATATATATATATATATATATATATATATATATATATATATATAAAGCCTCCATCCTACTATCAGGTGTAACTACTCCCTTCACGTCTAAGGTACAGAAACATCTTCATATATATTTTTGCTCTCTTTCAACGGAAAGTACATTCATATGAGATTTAACAATATCTATGCTTTCTGTTGGGTGAAAGAATAAACAGTTATGAAAGTCTACATTTTAGACATGAAGGGAATAGCTACACCTGATAGTAGGATCTAATTTTCATATATATATATATATATATATATATATATTACTCTTTTAATCACATAAGTATATGCATTGCTCTTTTTCTTCAGACGAGCATGGCTTGCCCTCCGAAAGAGCTCTTTTGTAGGCATCCGGCCGCACTTGCTCACCTTTTCCTTTATGAGCTGCACAGAAACTGCCCAGTAAAAAGTGCAACCTCCTGTTTAACAAAAACAAATATGCAAGCGAAAGGTTTAATTCATTCTGCGCCATGTGCTGGACCAGCTTCGAACTGATGCGGCCTCTTTTTTTTTTCTTCCTCTGCTTATATTTATATTAAATTTTTAACCTCTTATATTTAGAATGTAAGTTGATTTGAGTTTTTTTATCTTGTTTATTTTCTAGCCTTTAGTGTAGATCGCTAAAAACACATATATAAAATTTTATTCATAAATTAATTTTTATTTAAATACTCCGTTTGACTTTTTTTAAGAAAAAAGCCAAATAATGACCCAATGATCACAATTCTAAACCCCCTCCCCCATGGTCATAATTCTAAACCAGTTCATAAAATGAAATTCTTAGCTTAGTACATTATAATGGATCCCTAAGGCCGTGTTCGGCTGTCTGCTATCTTACCTTAGATTCCATCGTTTTTCGCGCGCAAGCTTTCTAAACTATTAAACGGTGTATTTTTTATAAAAAATTTTTATAGAAAGTTGCTTTAAAAAATTATATTAATCTATTTTATTTTTTTAATAATTAATTAGTCACGTACTAATCTATTAATATGTTTTCTGCGCCAGATAACTAACCCCAACTCACGCATGCCGAACGCGGCCTAAGAATAGAGGGGTGGTTGGAAAAAAGCAAACGACATATTTGTAAACAAAAAATAATTTATAAATAAAAATTTTATATACGGATTCTTAGTGATCTAAAAGCCAAGACCGAAAAATAAATTTTGGTGAAAAATCCTCAAAATCAACATGAAATTTAAGATTAAAAATTTAAATTTTGGCTTATAAGCATAAGGAAAAGAAAAAGATGAGACGCAGATTGGGAGTTTGTTTTGGACCTTTTGTTTTATTCTCTTGCGCGTACGGTGGGATGAGGAACAGAAGGTGGACGGCTGGGATTTAAGTTGTTAAGAAATGAAATGGAATTGTTGACAATTCCAAGTCTACAACCAGAAAAGTCATTAGAGGTCTTTCACAACGAATACTAACTCAACAAATTGTGCTAATATAATTCTAGCTTTCGACTCTATCCCATGGTCCCCTTTTTTTATGTTCTTCCTGTCCTAGGGTATGTTTGGTTCACTGGTTAGGTTGGATGGGAAATGGTGATTAATATATTAATTATTACTGATATTACCATAATCAATACTAATTGATAATAAATATATTAATTATCCCTAACAAACACTAATCGTTAAATAACAATCACTAATTAATAACAAAACACACTGATTGTCACTAATTAGTTACTAATGATTATTATTAGGAAGGGTGGATAGTCTCATCCAGTTAAATTGACCAGATTCATTCACCCAGTATATTTAGGAATATTCCATAACTACCCGACATATCCACCCCTCACCCTCAAACCAAACACTGCAAATAACCTGGCAGCCACATCCCTGAAAGTGCATCTAGCCCCTTCTAAGTGAGTATTTGAGTAGGAAAGCCATGCAATCAAAAGGGGTTGCAAACAGTGGACCATTGGTCCCGAATTGCTCAAATATCACTTTAAAAAATAGAGCCACACACCATTGCACAACACTTACATTTCTTGGCGAGTTTTGCCAGCCTAGGACCGGAGGCTCCAGTTTGGATGACCGGAGGTTCCGGTCTGCTAGGTCAAAGAAGTTTTAAGTGTTGGCTAGAGGGTCCAAGCTCTAGGGGTTGGAACCTTTGGTGATCGGGCTGTCTAACAGCTATATGATGTAGAGTGTGGGTATAAAAAGCCCAACACTCATTCAACCACTTTTTGGCAATTCTAGTGTTTTCTTGACATTTCTTGGGTTCTCCTAGCTTGTTGTTCAGCTCTAGAGTTCTTGTGAGAATCAAGTGGGTTTAGGTTATTCTTTGTAAGAAGGAAGGTTAGGATGATCATTGAGCTTGATGGATCGACTAAGGCCGTGTTCTTGCCCCCTATAAGTTAATTTATCCATCTCGTTTTTCATGCACACGCTTTCCGAACTGCTAAACGGTGTATTTTTTGCAAAAAAATTCTATAGGAAAGTTGTTTTAAAAAATCATATTAATATATTTTATATTTTTTTAATAATTTATAATTAATTAATTATGTACTAATCTATTATTACGTTTTTCTTGCCACACGTAAGTTAACTGAGACCCCTTTGCCGAACGCGGCCTTGTTTGAAGCTCGGCCTCGGGTTCAGGCTTGGGCTAAGGATCGGGCCAGGCCCACATTGCCTAATGACAATTTAACAAATTGTGCATTTGAGCTAGGCTTCAATTAGTCCTGATATCTCGGCCCTATTCACGGCCCATGGCACTAGTTGGGCCCTAACGGGCCAGCGCGGTAGTAGTACCGGCCGAATTGGAACAAGGAAAGCTTCTCGGAAAAAGTCTACTTGGACTCCCTCAAGTACGGCTCAAGTTCAACTTTACAACATTTAAATGCAAAACTAGGTAAAATACCTACCTCAATTACTAACATAAGCAATGGTTAAGTGAGCAAAATCAGTTGTCACTGGCTATCTCTATTTACTAATATAAGCAATGAAATTCTACCTCAATTACTATCTATAGTAGTATAGATAGTCCGTATAAAACACACAGCACAAAAAAAAAAAATTGTCACTGGCTATCTCTATTTACTGGTGGCAAGTACTCCCTCAGTTGTGTCTAATGATTGTCATGTATTTTGGGACAAGAGAGTAATTAATTAGAGAAAAATCTAACAAATACTATTGACAAACACGCTTCTAAGAAATGCCATTGATGGACACAGTGTACCAGAATTAATAGAAAAATTACTTCTTTGAAAATATTATTGAATTGTCGTTAGGGCTTCATCCATTTCTCTCTGTTAACTCCATCACATTGTTGGGTAGAATGGATGGATGTGATTCTAACGACAATGTCATTTCTAACACAAACCGAATTTTATGATAGCATCTACTAGAACTTATGTTAGTCGATGCCATTTCTCGGAATAGAGCACTTAGACAATTGCATCCGTTTGGATTTTCTCAATTAATTAAATGATTAATCTGAGTACCTGATGAGTGTTGGTCCATACCAGGCCTTGTCAACTAGACAGCTCTTCGGTGTGATCCTCAACTTCGCTGCCCGTTCGACCTCTAATACTGATTCAGAATATCATGATTTCCTTTCATTTTCACATTTTTTTTCTAAACAATAATCATTTTTGTTTACATCACAATATATATTGCTTTCGCAATTTTCATTTTACCTTCCCCCCTCAAAGCTGTTTTGTCCACAGTACAGTACTCATCAACTACCAGAATATTAAAGCAGTAAAATTTTCGTTTTTTATTTGATTATATCTTTGATCTCAACAGTATATGTATCTATACTCCTATAAATATGAGTAGTGAGGGTGGTGAATACCACCAACTACCTCCTATTTTTTAAAATGAAAAATAACTGATACATATATCAAACTATTTTTTATTAATTCTACTTTAATAACATATCAATGATATTTTTAATATAATTTCATTGCAACGTATGAGTGATATGCTAGTACATACCAGAAATAAGTTGTATTGATTAGTTCAATTTATCAAAACTTATTATCCAGCTAGATGGCAGTATATATATAGACCCCTAACAATTTTGCCAGTCTTGATTGGTCAATTCATCCTCATCAGTTTATATAGCTAAAACAACGAGATTTAATCAGTTGATTGTTATTTACATAAATTATGAGGTCGAACAGACAACGAATGCGAGGTCGAAACACCGAGGGCTGTTTACCTGACAAAGATCACAGTAAGGAACACATCATCAAAAACATATGCATACAAACACCATTGCTAATACCTAGGTAAGTATGCTGCCACATGTTTAATTTGAAACCGAGTAAAATCTCATCATCGGATAAGATGACCAGACCCCTGCATCAAAATACATGTTAAATGTCAACGCGGAAAAAAAATAATATTGTGTATATAATATATACACGGAATATATCACTGCACACACGCATATTTCTTTCTTTCTAATATATATAATATATATAGATCCCTCATCGCTACAACAGCTATGAAATAATACATTTACAACCAGACCTCTTAGTTATGAGCTTTCGTATCTTTAGCCTAGACACGAAAACAATACTTACAAGAATAACAGAAAGACACGTATACAATACTATACTATATTAAATAAACATATAATATAGTATAGTCTCACCTGTACGTGGTTGGTTCTGTGTATACCTGATAGATGGTCGAATAGAGGGGGAGGGGTTGTATCTTTATAGAAGAGGAATGGAAAGGTATAGGGAGGGGTGGATTTATGCACCGACACTGTGATCATGTTTGTGAGTGTTGGAAGCAGCCAAATTAAGGTGAGGGAAGCTTTCTTTGACTTGTGGGTGTAGCTAATTAAGCTAAACCTCCGGGAGCACGTGGTCGTGGGACTCGCAACGTTTTTGCCCATGCAACTAACGTACCAACCAACCTTTGTGCTGTCGCTGACAGTCCGGCCCCACATCTCAGTGACCTTTCTTGCAGCAACAGGTTGCTAGGAGACATGAACTATAGATTAGATAGATAGATAGATAGACAGTGGATTTTAAACTCCGAGGAGATATCCGCTTGTCTATTGTATACAATTTAAAAAGTCATAAAAAGTTAAAAAAAATATGAAGATAGATTAACATGATATATATCACTCTATAAACATGTAAGTTCAAATATAATTTCTACGATCCGTAACAAAAAACAAATTAAACTTTAAATACTCATATTTGTTTTTTTATAACTTTTAGAAGTCAGATTTGAACTTACATATTTGCGGAGTTCTATATTTAATATTAATCTATCTTTATATATTTTTTAAATTTCTTGATAACTATTTAGATAACATGCAATAGATGAATAGATGTTCTTTAAGAGTTTAGAATATTTTCCCTAAAAGCATGAGAGCATGTGCAGGCACGCACTTTTCAATTTGCCTACCTACTACTACAAGTATGTTAATCTAATATCATAGCTAGTTAATCTAGATTATTTGGCTGAAATTAAGGTCAAGAAAAAATATTATGTTATCTCTTAATAAATGAGGAATGTATAACAATGGTAGAGCAGAAGGGGAGAACATAAGAATTTTACATGTGACGTGATTGATGAGACAAGTAGTACTACTGGTACTAGAAATACTTATATTTTGATATAAGATTTAAATAATAAAAATACTTATATTTTGATAGGGGTAGTAGTTTGGTATAACAAAAAGAAAAGATATATTACTTTGCTTGATTATAGGGGTTTGTTAGAAGTGTCCTTTAGTTTTATGTTTTACTTCATTCTACGGTTTTAGTTTATATGATGCATGAATTGAGCATAGCACGGTTATTGATTAAGGCTGAAACGTGCGTAGCTGGATTGGGTTCTAGACTTTGCACGATATATAGCAAGTATGGGAAATTTATTTAATGGTCAATATGCATGCCATGTTACAGAAGGTTAGGTTTTCATCTTGTTTGATTTAGCTATGTGAGATGTGACCTTTAAAATGTCTAGATATGTATGAGGGTGTGTCTTTATATAAGTTCGAGGACGTGCGTATGGTATATGTATTTTACATGGGCTTAGAAACTCTTTTTATGGGATTTACTACTCTAACCAACATTTTAGATAATTAAGCAAGTGTAGATCAATTTCTTGCCTCTTGAAACACATTGAGTACGTGCCACTCGTGCCAATCAATCACTAGCAACATATTTATATTAACGCCACGGCAGCATTTCATAATTTAAATCAAACAATAAATAGACGGCATATGTTTTGGTACCGGTAAGTATATATATATATATATATATATATATATATATATATATATATATATATATATATATATATATATATATATGGGGTACCAATAAGAGTTACTTATTACATTTGTTAATCATGTGGCCGCATGCGCACAGCATCATCACAACACTCATAATCGCGGAGGCCATTAATTAAATAAGTCTACGCGTAGAAAAGAGAAACCGAGCGAAAGAACCTATAGCTTAGGGATTACAAAGACCTTAGTAGCATCAGTACTCTCAGTGAGAAACGACTCTTCATTGGAGCGAATTTCTCATTAAAAAAGGTTTAATTCTTGGACGAGGGCTATAACTACACATGCTTAAAGATAGATGTAGTAAACATAAAAGTGAGAGAATCGCCCATTCAAAAAAAAAGTTTAATTCTCAGACGAGAGCTAAAAACTACACATGCTTAAAGATAAATGTAATAAACATAAAAGTGAGAGAGTTAAAAATATTAGTTGGAGTAGTTGGCTCTACTGTGCATGTTAGCCATGATATAAGCTTATAGCAAATAGTTGACTCCACTGTTAAACTTATTCTTTACAGGTTAAAACTCAATCAAGGCCCCATCAGGAACAGGAAACTCCTAGGATCACTGTATGAATATCTAGAATGATTCCACACAAGATTATCACCCAAATCCTACCAAAATCCCTGCAGGCTGCAAATGGGGCCTCCCGTGGAAATCCTGACTCGAATAATTATCACAAACCATTCAGATATTCTGTAATAAGTTAAATTTTAAATTTTTAACCTGTAAATTTAGAGTTGATTTTAAGGGTTTTTTTCACCAAAATTTATTTTCTAGAATTAGCTTTTAGCAGCTAAGAGTAAAACCTTCATTGACAAGTTATTTTTCATTTGTAAATATATTGTTTGAATTTTTTTTTCAAACATTCACCCCCAGCAGAAAAGAACAGATCGTGGAATTGAATTGAATTTGCTGTGAATATGACAAGTGAATTGACACCGGACAGTTGAGATCGATCGAGCCTGGTAGCTAACAGCCTCACACTACGAGGGACATTTGGGTTTGGGTAGGTCTGCTCTCGATGCCGCTATGCCGTCGGTCTCAGCTGGTAGTAGGTATGGCGTTCCCCCGGACCGACAATTCAAAGCACCGGTGCATCGTCTCTGCGTTATTTTGGTGATAAAAGATTATTTGATTTATAGATAGCTTTTTAATGGTACAAATAAAGAAGTTAATTACAAAGTTAAAAATCTATTTTAAAAAATATGATAAACTTTTCTATAAAAACTTCCCGTGTAACATATATTTCTTCCGTTCCACATTATAAGAATTTCTAGCATTGTCTATGTTCACGTGTGCTAATTAATCTAGACACATATACAAAACATATATATTAATACGTGGGTGAATCTAGATAAATAAAAAAATCTTATAGTCTAAGACGAAGAAAATACCCTTTAGTATTTCATAAGCATGCACGCAGGAGCTGAAAAATATCTGGTAAAAGAAAGAATGCAACCGACGTATCAGTATCACACTTCACAGGGTAGTTAGCAACCTTATGGGCGCCATCGGTGGGTCAAGTACGGATGGCACACCATATTAGCAACAAAATATAGTTTATGAGTAAACTTTATATTTGTGTTCTTAAAAACATAAACACCAACACTGAAAAAAAAAACCCCTGAGACAAATCCAAATTTAACTTTTAGCATTGGTTCGAATTTTGGTGGAGGCATATGTTTTGAGACCAAAAGATGATGCCCTCCTGACGATGACACCAAAGCTGAGAATCGCTGTTGACGCGGGTTTTTGGCTCGCGATTAAAATATAATTAAATAGATAGTCCCCGATGCACTAAGAATTTAATATTTAAATAATAATCTAGACTAAATGATAGAAATGATCGAAAGGTTATATAAAATAAATGTGGATAAACATATTCACGGCGTGCATAAAAATATTCATGACGTGGATAAAAATATTCACGGCGTGGATAAAAATATTCGCGATGTGGATAAAAATATTAACGGCGTGTATAAAAATATTCACAACGTGGATAAAAATATTCACGACATGGATAATAATATTCGCGACGCGGATAAAAATATTCATGTCGTGTAAAAAAAATATTCACGACGTGGATAAAAAAATATTCGTGACGTGGAGAAAAATATTCACGATGTGGATAAAAATATTCGCGGCGTGGATAAAAATATTCCTGGAGTGCATAAAAATATTCACGGTGTGCATAAAAATATTTACGACAAGGATAAAAATATTAACAGCGTGCATAAAAATATTCACGACGTGGATAAAAATATTCATAGTGTGAATAAAAAAATATATTCAATATACGTGTGGCGGAAATATATGTGTATATTCAGTCGCGGGTGATATCATATACTCAACAGGCAATAAAAAAAGGAAAAAATACACAGACCGTATAATATTTATTTCCAGCGGTGCCTAAAATAAATAAAATCTTTTATATACGTGCAGGTTAGCTGTTGTGAAATAAAGAAATACCCCGTATGTTTGTGAGTACTAAACAAAATATGGGAGAGGCAGACTTTAATATAATGCATACGCGTGTTCCGTAAATAAATTAATTAGCGCGTAAAAAAAAATAGACTCTTCGTTCACACGCATATGGTCGTTGACTTGACGGCAAGAAATAAATCATCAAAGGACATGGTATATATATATATATATATATATATATATATATATATATATATATATATATATATATATATATATATATATATATATATATATATATATATATTACATGTACAAGCTCAATAAATAAAAAAATAATAAAAGGGGTGTGTGTTTATGTTAGGTAATATTTAAACTAAAAACAATAATAGAAGGAAACACGTGCAACCAGTGGAAAAATATTATACCTCCTTTCCCTAGTTGAGCCACGAAAAATAATAGACGTGTGTGAGGACCTCACCACCATGCTTTAGCAAATATTCACTAATAAACTATTCAAATTAAGAGGGCCCACTTGTCATCCAAGCAAACTCACAAGCAAGTCAAGCCCACTCTCTCCACTTCCTGCATGCATGATTAACACGTTGAGCATAAAACGAAGCATGCATGCAGTCAAACCCACTACACGCAAGGCTGCGTGCGCACACAAAAAAATCTGAGTGCTCTACTCTTGCCTATAAATAGAGGTGCAAAGTGAGAAGAGAAGAAGAAGGGGAGAGGCTTGGCACACTGCTGTCATTTTCTTTTTCTCTCGCAGAATACACTGCTGCAAGCTTGCTACTCTGCCTCCTTGCTCCATCGTCCCAAACAGGAGGGAGGTGCCAGTGAGCTTTCGCCGGCAAGAAGGTAATGAACAGGTGAAGTGCTAACGCCTCCTCGATGCTCCATGAAAATGAAGCAACTTGCCATCCTCTTGGTTTCGGCCTCCTCCTAATTGCTCTCTTACAAAACAAGAGCATATCAAAGCTCCGTTTGTAGGTTTGGTCTTTTGATACAAATCACAACGGGATGTATAAAGATCCCAATCTTTGGCTGGGTCTTTTGATACAATGCCAGGGTTCCTTGTTCTTCGACTCGGTCCGTTGATACGAGATCAAGAGCAAGTGTTGAAATCATGCTTCCGAAAGCTAACGAAATCGTTGGACTCCGCGCACGGGTTCGCTCATCACGAATACCTGTCATGAGTCGCAATAAAAAAACAACACCAAAAATTATATTAAAGAAATATAAACAAAATATATAATCGCCAGACTCCGCGCACGGGTTCTTTCATCACGAATACCTGCCATGAGTCACAATGAAAAGAAACAACACCAAAAATCATATTAAAGAAATATAAACAAAATATATAATCGCCAGACTCCGCGCACGGGTTCTCTCATCACGAATACCTGCCATGAGTCGTAATGAAAAGAAACAAAAATCAAGTTAAAATAATATAACAAAATATATAATCGCCCTACTCCGCGCATGGGTTCACTCATCACGAATACCTGCCATGAGTCACAATTAAAAGAAAGAATACCAAAGATCACGTCAGAATAAGCTAACAGAATATATCATCGCCACACTCCGCGCTGGGGTTCAATTGCTATGAATACCTGCCTTGAGTTGCGAAAGAGTATTCATAAATGGATCACTTTATTTTATGATAGGAATGGGTGATAGACAAAATTAATCAACTAAAACATTTCCCCTTTCTGAGAAATAAAGCTATATACATAGCATAAATAATTTTACTTCGACATTTGTATATTTCACATCCATTTGTTTGGAGGGCCAGATTGACAGCCACACATGCCGTAGTAAAATAAAAGTGAAATATTATAACTTCATAACAATGTCGCGATAATCGACTATCGTGATAAGCGAACATCCATTTTGCTTACGCATCATGATGTCTTGGCGTATTGTTAATACATGCGATAAATAATTGTTCCAATTATGTGATATGCTACATATGGCGTGTCTTGATTACATCGCCGCCAAAATAAGACTGCGCATATAACTTAAAGAAAATACATTAAACTGACGATGCCATCTACAGGTGCTGCCAGCGCAGACCTTACAAATAAAAATACTGCCATAAGCATCCATGCTTGGCTCAACGAACATTAGGAGCTCTAGGATAAATTTCCTTTTTTTGCTTTATAGCATTCATGTAATCTTTATTTATTTATGTTGAAATTCTTAATCAGGGGTTTTCTACTCGGAGATGTAATTAACGAGATTTTTATGTAAATGTATGAATTCTGGAAATAATGAACTCACATTTCTGATTTTTATTTATTTTTTTCTCGCATTTTTAAATATAATTAAGTTGTCTCAAACGACTGGCGGAAAATAGATCCCACCGTAGGACCGTTCCGATTTTCCCTTCATCAATCGCTGAAACATACGGGTATTAGGTATAGTATCTCACTTGCAGGGTTACATGTCTTTCTTTTACATGATGAAAGTAGCATGACACAGGCCAGAGAGCATCAAAAAAAATATTTTCTGACAAATTTTCATGTTAACTATGTGGGATGGGTCATAATGTACATGGATCAAGCCTCTCCTTTCTATGTGGCTGGACACAGCAAAAATAACCATGCTTGGTATCCAGTGCCAGAGGTGATCCTTCCTATCTATTGACACTGACTACAACCTGATACAAGTGGGATACAAATTGAATCGACTAAACTTATGGCGACAGGGACAGAAAAAAATGGGTTATGAATCTTGGACAGAACCTTTTACTTGAAATCTACTGTGGTGGTGATGCTTCTGACCACTGGGTTACAGTGGGAAAAAAATGAACAGGTTAGCTGCTGTCAAGTGGACCACTGGTCTGGGACGGTGAGGAAGTACTTGGACATGGCTTTCCTGAACCTCTTCTTGTACTGCATCGGAGATATGATGGTCGGGGACTCGTTCTTGGGGCCTCCCAGGATGCCTGAAGCCTTCACCCAGGTCTCGAGCTGCTTGTCCCAGGTGTACTGACGCAAGTAGTCTATGATGCCAATGACAAGCTCTTTCTTCTCCTCGTCGATTCCAACAAGTAGGGAGTAGTCCATGACATCTGCTGTCTGCAAGGTATTTCAAAGGATAACAGTCATTTTCAGTAATACAAAATGCACCAGCGCATGAAGTTGTTACTCAGAATTCAGAAAGATGTAATGCAATCCTTTTACTGAAATAAGATTATATATGTGGGGTGGATTAACAAGATTAACTTCCAAACAGGGAACAAGCGAGCAGGATAACAGTAATTGCAATATGTGTTGGTGTAATGAGGGGGTAAATGATTCCTTGATGGTATTCGTATAGTAATTCTCAAATTAAAATAAGGCAAATAAGCTCAAGACGTGGAAATGCTAGACAGTGTTGTTTCATATGGGACTGAACACAATTCTTTATGCCTTCATATATCTCAAAATAATCATGTAATATAGTTCAAAATTATGGCACAGTATGGTTGGTGCTAATAATGTTCCAACTTGACAAGTTCCTTAGATCTTCAAATCAGTTAGTTAAACAGTTAAACAGTAGGCACAAAACAATGTAACAACATACCGCGAGAAAAGAAGTATCATTCCAGATAGCTCTTTCCAATCTTCGTTTTGCCTTGCTCCCTAAAAATAATGGCTTTGTATGCAATGTCTCTACGAGGTTTGAATCTAAGAGGACTTTACTCTCACTGGATGTATAGCGTGAGCGCAATGAACCCTTTAGATCATAGACTCTAGATATCTTCCTTTCAAAGAAAAGATTCTCCATCACCATGAGGTCCATCTTTACTTCCCTACCACCTTTCAAACCCTTGATATTAACCTGAACTCAAGAAAAGACAACAAAAATTAAAACCAGGGGGATATTCAACACTTCATCATCAGATAAATCATGCAACAGAAGAAGAAAACAAACCTGATACAGCCCTACTATTTTGGCCAGGCAAGTTGGGCTACCTGAAGTCAAGGATTCCATCAAATATCTGAAGTACTGAGGAGCAAACTCTACAAACGATTCAAGCTCTGTCCTTGTGACTTGTTTGATTATGAATCTCTCATCCAATGTCTTTGCAAAGTAAACATTGCTTTTTCCACCTTGTGCATTCCATCTCTTGCAGCGGCTAAGTGAACGGATGAAATCAATATCCTTCGGACAACATTTCTTTCTAAGTGCAGCAAAATGCTTTGCAAAATAACAAATAACAGAGAACTTTGCTTTATCTTCAGAAAGTGGTGATTCATCATCAAAGGAGAACTTAAAGTGAGTTCCCTTAGAATCCAAATGGTCTTCTTGTGAGAGCATGGCCCCGTCAAGTCCATGGCTGCTGTCAATGGTATTTGGTAGGTGTAAAAAACTCAAACTTGAATTCGGTTTGCGTGTGACTTGCTGAACATATTCTTGTGAAGTCATTGCGTAGGACACAATACTGGTGGGCTCATCATCATAGACTGCAATGACAGCATCATCTTCATAGCCAATCTGGGGCAACAGCAGCCGTGCCCCATCATCAATCATATGTGAAGTGGGTGAGACATATGTAAGTGTACGGGTAAGAACAACATTTAATTTCTCTACTGCCCCAGGAGACCTTTGAGAACAAGCCCTCCTAATGTTTGGTAATGGATCTTTCATGATGCTTGACAAATCCCCAAAGTATTCAGCAGATCTGAATGATGACAGATGTAACGAAGTAGGGGCCAGTCCATTGCGTTCTCGCTGACGTAAAACAAGTTTAGAATCAAATGAGTGAATTCTGACTGGGGTTGCTGCGTTGCCACAACTCAGATTGTCCGGAAAACTAAAGGATCCATGCTCATCAATTTTGGTGCAATCTTGTGGAAAGTCATATAACTCACTAGAACCAGTCCATGCCAAATCAATCTTATCTGAAATAATAGATGCAAGTGAGGGTAACCTTTCAGCAGGTTCCATACCTGTAGTAGCTTTAGTAATTGACTGCTCTTTCTCTCCATTGAATCTACTGAAGACCTTGTCCAGATCTTCTGAATCATCTATAGAATGATAGACAAAATCAATCTGTGAATTTGTCTCACCCATCCTGTATTCTGTATCATTCAGGCAACCTTCTCTAGAGAGCAGGGATTTTCTTGGACTTCCTGAAGATTGTGACAAATTTGTGGATTTTCCTATTTTCGTATCCCCCTCAAGCAAGTCAGTTTTCCACTCCTTCAGTCTGACATCTAAGAAATTATCAGGATTAGAGGGATTTGAATCATGACCGTCTTTTTTAAGAAGTGAATCTATGTAACATAGCCTCTGATCCCAAATATAAGCATCAAGGAGAAGACAACGTCTCAAACGGTTGAGCTCCAGAATATCAATTGAGATTTGCACAGAATGGCTGTTATCTGTAATAACAGGCAACAACAGGATCTGCAAAACAAAGAAAGAAAGAGAGAGGGGTCAATGTTAAGATAAACGTAACCTTTTGTGTAACCTAAATGCATACAGATAGAAAAATCTTGTTGCATTACCTCATATCCATTTCTTTCCATTTTAAGCAAATCTTTCATCTCTATTATCTGCCTTTGAACACCAGTCTTCACCGGTTCATCCTCAGATGTAATAGTACTTTCATTACGATGAAGAAAACCATACACCTCTGAATGTAAGGATTCCATTTTTTCATATATCTGCAAAAGCCAAAGGCAAGCATATGAGCATCATATTATTAAGCAGTCCACAACAAAACTAAAGGAAGTACTCAATGACCAAGGTTATCATAACTTAGAAAAAATGCATACCTCATGGGCCATCCTTCTCATCCAATCTTGTTGACTGTGGCAGTTGAAACCCAGTACTGAGGGGGGAAGGTTAACTGAGAGAATATCAACAGGAGAATATCTGAAGAAAGCAACCATGTTTCCGTACCTGGACATTTAGCAGGTAAGTTGAAATCTTGTTGAAGGATTGAGTACTATTAATGGGTGAAGGATAAAGCATATACATACCCATAGAAACGAAGGCAGTCCCTCTGGAGAGAATGACCACAGCTTGCAATTCGGTTAGCCGTAGCATGATTAGAAAAGCTTAGCTCCAGGAACTTACCAAATGACAGGCCCCAAGCAGCATCTGACATAATTACCCTCCGTGTAGCAGGTGGTACACCATCCTTAGGTTCACATTTGAGGCATCTATGCCACATCCATATCCTCCCATCACGTTCACCTGGCAACTTTTGAGACAGAAGTCGCCTAACACTAATTGTTAAACTCCCATGCTGATGAGTATAGCACCTGATATGTGATTCTGATGGCTCTTTGCATGATGGGCAGCAATATGCCTGTGCATGGACAAAAACATTTCCAAAAATTATGATAATGATAAGAAGGAAATATCATAGTGCACACACAGATTGTACAGGAAGTACCTGATCAAACAAGTCTTCCCTGAGGTACCTCCCAAGTGGCTTATCAAAGCTACCATAAAACTTGATGCGGAAGAGCTGAGAACGCTCACATAGCATGCTTTTGGGGATACAAGTGCTTGAAAGGGAAACTAAGATGCTCTGATGGTTGTCAGTAGCAGGAAAATATTCACCGGAAAGCTTATTGGGGCCATCTGCATCTCCTGTCAGATAGTCATCATGTGGTTTGGGACCATAGTGGTCTACCTCCTGATATTTCTTTCCTGAAACCATGCCTTGACAGGCATCATTCGTAATGGGAAGCTGTCTCGATTCATTCACATACTGATATTGCATCACAATATCTGAAGTTCTAGAGTCATGATCCAAGGAACATGGAAATATTTTATGACCTTTGCATGAATCAGTTGCATGGGATGAATAATGATCATTACAGTTCATATGATCAACATGAATTTTAGATTCCCTATGCTCAGAGATAACCCCCTGTCCTTCCTCATTCAATGATAATGATCTAGGTGATGCAGATTTTTCCTCAAACATATCATTGACTGCAGTAGTTTCTGAATATTTGCCTTGTACAGGTTTAAGTTCATAAGGAATACCAACACCAGCAGATCCAGCAAAATCGTGACTTGGGTCACTTTGAACATCAGTTACCACTATCATCGGCCTTGAAGGTATTCTGGGAAGAGTCGCACCTTCATCAGCAAAGAATGATGTTTCAAGAGAGAGGTGATAAGCTGCAAACACTGCAAGTTGCACAACACGCTTAATTTTCTTTAGTTCCTCTCGACAGGATCCTCTCAGTAGAACCTGCATAGATTGAGGCACGTTGATTATATATAAATATATCCTTTTAAAAGAAAATGCAATGGTGATGGTGAATCTGCCACCCTTCCCGTACATTCTACTTTTAGGAATTGCCTATTGAAGTTCTTCAATACTGCAATCTAGTTCTTCCACATATTATTATCTTATTGACAGTCTAAAAATAAAATTTTAGGATGGAAAGGTCTAATTTTGATCAAGTTGTCACATATACATGTATACAAACTAATTTTACAATTTAACTTGTGTAAACCTTGTCACAAAAATGTGATTATGTTAAGAGTGTATTCATTGGAAAAATTGTTTCATTTGAATGGGGATGATTTTTTTCATGGTAAACAGGCATTTAACTAGTGTAAGATGTAAGAAAAGCTGTAAAAGGTAAAAATAAGACATTCAATTGAAAACTAATTACTGGGCTACTAGCCTAGTACTACTGCATGATGGAATATACAAGCAAGTAGTTATCAATTTATTTTAGTGACATGAATCCAAATGAAACATCTAGAGAGCAGAAAATATATTATTACCGTGCAACCTAAACGCCTCGGGCAGCCTTCAAAGAACATTAGGGTCTTCATTGACCGCCTGTTCGTCAATTTTCCTGACAAGAATTCTGGAACTTTCTGCACCTTGAACAATTCGCATTGACCTAGTCTTGCTGAAGCGATATTATCAATTGACGAGGCAATTTGTGCCCCTGAGCATCTTGATATTCTATCCAAAAGTGGTCTCTTAATATTTAGAACTAAAGAAATATCTTTTGCCAATAGTTCCTGAGCATAAGATGAGACACTTTTCTCAACTAGCAGCACATTTGGTCGCCGAGACTCAATCTTTGCAACAATTGCCCTCAGGTGCTCCTTTTCCTGCATAAAGGGTTTCTTTCAGCAAAACAAGAAACAATACATAATATACAACACAGCTATGAACAAGTACAAACCTGTTCAAGTATAGTATCAATGGATGCTAGTTTGTTTGTAACCTTCTGATACTCAAGTGCCCCCCCTAAAATGAGCAATTTCGCATTCACATGCTCAGAGATCATGCGTTTGTGTTTTACATTCTTAGAGCAAACAACTCCTCTAACAAGATTGCTGCACAAAAGGAACACCCATCAGTTTGAAATGGTGGAAAGTACACGCATACAAAAAATAACAGTCAAATAATAAAGCTAAGAATATACCTATCACTTGGATCCCCTGATGCTAAACATTTGACTTTCACATAATCAGTAGGATCCATGCTGCCACCTTTTTTGGTATCTGGTCTCACATACCCAGCAGCTAGCCAAGCTAAGGAGGACACTATTTCAAGCCAACTTTTGGATCTATTGCCATTTTCCAGATCGACACATTCCCCCTTAAGCAATTGAGCCACAAGAGCCCGGAAATGCCCTAATACAGCATTCCTCAGACCCTCTTTGTGAGCTATGTCTGTGATTGTCTGAACACCAGCTATTTTGTTAGTGCTAAAGCTACCAAGACCAAGAAGCTTGCCCGAGTCTCCAGCCTCATCATCCTCATCATCGAACCCAAATAATCTCGATTCAGCATCATCACCCTCATCTTCCGGCGGTGGTGGGAGCCAAATATTGGCATCAAAATCAACAGGGGAACGAGTCATTTCACCTTGACTCCTGTCTGTGACGCC
Organism: Oryza brachyantha; assembly: GCF_000231095.2. NCBI lineage: Eukaryota > Viridiplantae > Streptophyta > Magnoliopsida > Poales > Poaceae > Oryza > Oryza brachyantha. Next base: position 12,572,741 of record NC_023170.2, read on the forward strand.
GCCATAAGGCTTCGTATCACAGCCAAGAGAATCCAGGCTCAGGCGTTCGTCCCTCTTGGATGTCGGCGAGGCGTCGTTCTGCCCCACCATCCAAGTCGGGCTTTCCAAAGGGCTTGGTGTCAAGGACCTGATGATCCCGTTAGGAGTACTGACACTAAGAGAGTCTGTATCTGAAAAGTCATGTAAGTAGTCATTCCCAGGGGTGAAAAACTGAACCCCGGGCTCATCGTCATCCTCGCCATCGCCTCGCCTGCATCCATGGAAACAAGTACCCACAACGATTTAGCACAATACTAGTAGATCGATCGCAAAGCGCTAACTTACCAATAACAAAAAAAATATGAACATCCATGACCTTTTCGTTCATGTTGCATAATTCAGTACCCTGAACCAGTCACAGCCTATATTACTAACACCGCCGAAAAAAAGGTTAAGTTCTTGAAAGTGATCAATTACTCAATAATAATATCCTAATACGAAGCAATCTCTACCTCGCTTTTCCCTTTTCCCCAGTAGCAAGTCAAGGAAGAAGGGAGAGGAGGGGGGGGGGGGGGGGAAGCTTGTAGCGTAAATAGCACATGACAAGGGCGACGGAAATGGAGTCGCGGGCACCCTACCTGACGGCGTGGCAGCGGAGCAGCTGTGGCGAGGAGATCTGGCGGCGCAGGGCGATGGCGCGCCTGCCCCCGGATCTCGCGGGGAGCGGTGGCATGTCGACGGGGGACGCGGACCTCGTCGGGGTCGCGGGCGACGGCGGCCCGCTCGTCCGGCGGATGGCGTCTTCGTCGGCGGTGGCGGTGGAGGGCGTGGGGCCGGCGATGAGGGATCTGAACTTGTGCACCGCACCCAGCACCGAGAAGTCCGCCACTCCCATCGCCGCCGCCGCCGCGTCCGTGAAACCCGCTCCAAAAACCACCCAAAAAGCAAAAGAAAAAATTTAGAGAACCTAGAGTTTACACAGAGACCACGCCTTCGCGCTCGCCGAGGCTAAAATTCCTCTCCGGCGAGTTCCTCCGTGTCGTCTATGTATGTACAACCGGCGGCGGCGGCGGAGGCGGCTCAGTTAGTGCGAGGGCATGCGGGGCCGGTCAGCCAATGCCGGACTGGTCGGGGGGCATAGGTCAACAGCGCAGGCCGTCGCGCGCTGCCGGTGCCGTCGCCGGCGCGGCTCACGCACGCTACGCGCACGCTGAGGAGGCTCTCGCCGTCGTGGCGGAAGGCCGAGGAGAAGAGGAGAGCATCGCCGCCCCCCCCCGCGCGAGGGAGGGAGAGGAGAGGCCAAGCTGTAGAGAGAGAGAGAGAGAGGGGCAAGGTGGTCGGTGCAAGTGCAGCGGCTGCAATGGCGGAGAGCGGGAGGAGGGAAGGGCGGTGCTTTTAATTGCCGGACGGACGGGCGGCGGCGACGACGACGAGGAGGAGGGCAAATTCTCAAGGCGTGACAAAGGCAAATGCCGTATTTATTGCTGCGTATTATTATACTGTATGTACACGCACATAAATTATTATATTTCTACTTTTTCTCTCCTTCAGCCTTGACATGTACCACCTCGGTCCTAAATGTTTGGCGTTCTATTCAATTTTAACAGCGTCAAATATTTAAAAACAGATATAATACATATATAATCACGAGAAGATGATGGTACCTGTTCCGTTGCAAAAATAAACGACTACTAATCAACTTTAGACAAATTAGTTTTTAAGGAAAAAATAACTTCTATACCACTGTCTATTTATTCTTTTTGGTGAGGGGAAGATGCACGTAATTATGTCTGCCCCTATTTAAACTGGTTTCTTTTCTTCGTCGTCTCATGGTAGTCGCTTTGTTTTGGGGAAAAAAAACTTATTTATCACCGAAACAATCAATTATTTTGGAACGGAGAAGGTATATACTCTATATAATATATATTCTAATAGATGATGTATGTTGGAACATTTGTTTTATTTAGAAAATTACGAAGTGATTTGTCTTATTTTTCAATACTCACTCCAATCGAAATATATGTTGCTTATGACAAATTTTATAAGTTTGAATAAATCTTATCCTAAATGATGTAGAGTTTTGTTGAGAGGGTAGGCATGGTTTTTTTTTTTGCATATTCGCATTAAACTTTTGAAGAAGATGAATAATAAAATGCATATGTAGAAGTTAACTGCATCATCTACTACTAGTAAAATCTAATGGAATATTATTATTATTATATAACTTTTTTTACCATGGTTATGGTATAATTTATATTGAAAATCATGGTATATATTTGTAAAAGTAAATATGAAAGTCTAAAGGTAAAGTCAGCAATAAAATATGATTTGTCTATGTTTTTTATAATTAAAAAAATCCTAGATAGCGTTTACTGGTGGCTCAAATACAAACTGAATCCAACGGATAAGTTGTCAGGTTAAAATAGAAAATTAAGACCCTAGTGGAGTACTGTAGTAATAATACTTCTACTTGAACAGCTAAAAAAAATATTGCTAGTGTTGGAGCCTTCTCGTTCATACGACTCACATCACAGTCACAACAAACTACTTATACACCATTTATAGCACGCAAGTGTCTCTGTGTATCAAGATATAAATTTAATTTAGGCCCCAAAAATTTGTACAAATAATTACGCAAATATTTACACTGTCTTCCTGTACCTGCACTCTTTTCTTTGTATTAAAATTTGACATCCCTGCTGTTTTTCGGTTAAAAAACGGTGATGTCTCACAAAATATAAATACTAAATATGTTCCCCTTTAAACATGAAAAACATTTTAGATAATAATAATAATAATAATAATAATAATAATAATAATAATAATAATAATAATAATAGATAGATAGATAGAAGTAGCACTCCTTAAATTTTTCGGTGAAAATTATATATTAATCTGATACTTCCTCCATGTTTAAATATATAACATTGGTTACTTTACGTTATATAAAAAAAAGAGAAGAGTAGAAGGATACATGTGGCTACATGCAAGTTTTCGAGTGGTATTTTCAGGTCGTCTTAAGCCGCCCTCAAAAGTGGGGGAAAGTGCCACCTAATCATACGTACTACGCATATTTAGAAGAGGACTTAACTATATACGTGTTAGGGTTCAGGAGCAAAATTAATTTAATAAATTACTGTCGTAAGTAAAAATGCCACCAAAAGCACTCTGAAGACCCATGCTCATCACTTGATATGAAATACGGGCCCCGCAACGCGTCGGGCCCACAAGTCAGCGAGCCGCAGCCCAGTCACGCTGGGTGGTATATAACAAAAGAGTATTTTAGAAGAGCAAATTAAGTATTTATACAACAATTAAGTTAAGCCGAAAGTGGATCGTGGTGTGTCATGGTCGGACAGTTGGTTGTCAGATCTTATGTGGGCTAATAAAATCATGAATCATGGATCGGCGGCTAAACGGTTGTGTGGTGTGAAGCAACCAATTTTATTAGGGGTTAATAAATATATACTCATGTCTTTATATATGTTGCAGAATGCGTGCTGTCAAAATCTTAAGTCACTGATGTATATTTATATAAAGATATAGAAAATGACATTAGTTAATTTCTCATTAACAATACGGTAATTTCGTTATGTTTTTAGTATTTTTTAAAATATATGGTTATAAATCTATGCATTAAAGCCTATATAACATACAATAAGAAGGGTACACAGGTTTAGAAAAATACTTTAACTAGTAATCAGTTCATTAAATCAAAGGTACATTAAGCGGATACATTAATTAAGCTAGCTGATTAGGCGATTAGGAAAATAGTTTCAGCAAAAGAAGTTAAAATTCAAATGACAGATCAGGGTACCCAGCAAATTTTTGCTCTGTCAAATCCTATTCAACTCGCACACCAATACAATCAGTTTCAGAGTTAAATTAGAAAAATTCTCGAAACTCTAATCCTTCTTATCCATAGAGCTGTCACAATTCAACCATCAACTCTCTTGCTACCAAGATCATGCCTCCTCTAGTCCCCTTACCAAATGAAAAAAATAATAATAATCACTTCATGCATCAATCAACCTACAATCTTCGGATCCAGCGAACCCCCCTTGCCATGATCCTCTCTGTTATAAATCTTACCAGTTTGTTCTTGTCAAATAAATCTTACCTTTTTACAGATAAGTGGTATATCATTTATAGTGTAATATAAATGAAAGGAAAAAAACATTTTTGAGCAATTTTCATAATTCGTGCACATAAATGTAAATAACTTACGGTAGCTAGTGCTTTCTCTAAATGTAAATATAATGAATTTCGACTCTTTTATTTATCAACAAATATAATGGATTTTATGATTTTGGGGGAAAATTGAACAAACATCGTCTTAGTTGTCAATTCGATTTCTCGATCTATCCGTTATTGCTTACTTTCATCTTTTGGCTTTCGTTTATGTTTATAAGCTAAAATTTGAATTTTTACCTATATATTTAGAGTTGATATTGAGATTTTTTTCAATTGTAGTTTATTTCTCAGCCTTGACCGTTAGATCTATATGAACACATATATAAAAATTTATTTGCAAATTATTTTTATTTGCAAATATGACCTTTGCATTTTTCCTTTAAAACGTCAAATGATGACCTCATTTATTCCTATTAAATATGCCAAGTATAAGATATATCACCTGAGTTATCCATTTTAATTCCTATATTAATTTTTACTAAAAGTAATCGTTATATCTATGGACAGATCATAGAGGACTTACCTTGTGGGGACGCAATTTACTTGTAGGCTGTAGCAGTTAAATTGCCCACATTTCTAGCAACTCATAGTAATAATTAATTAAGTAGAGTGGTTATCCACTCCAGCAATTAATCATGATCGATCAGTCACCTTGACGCTTTTGCTGAACATTGCATCAAATCGAGCTAATTAAGCTTCTTACTCTTTTCACTGTACATAATTTATTGCTTGTCTTTCTTGTCTTTGATGAGCGACTTGCAGTAGTTTCGCATACCGCCCACATTAGTGCGTCGTACCAAGCTTTGACGCTGCAGATATAGCCCTTATTTTTCGCTTATGTATTTTTATTTATTAAAATTTAAAATTTATATTTGGAGATGATTTTTGAATTTTTTTATTATAGTTTATTTTTTAATATTTATTTATAAAATATTTAACATAAATTTTAACCGTTAGTACGTAACGTAAGGCTTTTTAACCTTTGCTAGATTTATATGACTGGTAATAAATATGGATATATATGTAAACAATATATATAAATTAATGGATGAGTTTAGACATAACTAAAATGTTTACACCGCGAAACTGAGAGGGTAAGTATTTCTAAGTTGAATTTCAACGAAACAAAGACGCTTTATCGCAAACCCCGAGCGCAATCAATCGACCCACAACTAGCTGCTGCTAATTTTGTCTAGTCAAAGATCACGAATTAACTATAAGACTGTACACTAAGAACAAATTAAAGATTTCTTAAGGTTACAGTGAAAGCGAATGTGACATGCCTACATGTACAGTGTTGTGCGCGTGTTCACAACGCATGCCATGAAAGAAAAATTCAGGGTAACTACCCATGCTAACGAAATTTTTTTCAAGGCAACTGGATTTATTGGATCATCCAAATGTTGTCCACTAATAAATGTACTCTGTTTGTTAATACTCACTTTTTTTATAGATGATGCTATTGACTTTTTATCGCACACTTGATTATTCCTCTTATAAAAAAGCTATATAAATATGCAAAAATCTATGATATAATTAAACTATATTTAATAATAAATACAACCAATACAAAATAAATGATAAATTTCATAAGTCTTTTTTAAAAAATAAGATGGACAATCAACATATGACAAAAAGTCAACGACATCATGTGTCGGAGAAAATATTACTGTAGGTTCTATTGAATTGAACTTGTATAAGTAGACTGAGATCAATAGTTGACTGAGGATAGATCAGGGACCTAAAATATTTTGGTGGATGTGCAAACTTCATTGGTTTAAATGTCAATGTTTAAAACTAAATTATGATGCAAGAATAAACAAAAAAACCAAATTAAGTTTCACAGTCCAAACTTTTGGCAACAACTGATAAGCCAACCGGCAAACGATCGATGAGAGTATATGGGACGAAAACAAGAATTTGATTACATATATAAACATGAAAATAACTTTTTCATCATATCTCTCTTGCAACCTTATCCTCTCTTTATAACGTGTTTAAATATATATATCTACATACATGATTTATCTTAATTTTCTGAATTTTTGGGTTGTTTAGTGCCCACCTAGAAACCCCTAGCTGGACGAGCTGACATGACTCATGAGCCAAGCCATTCAAACCATGTTTACTTTCTGCGTTGAGCGAGTTCGCCTCTGCATATATTCTGTGTCTCCGCAATGTTAAATTACTCACTCCTACCCTTAACGTCGTTGACTTTTTATACACGTTTAACTATTTATCTTATTTAATTTTTTTATCAAATATGTAAAGCTATATATGTGCATAAAAGTATATTTAATAATAAATAAAATAATATAAAAATAATTAAGAACACATGTATAAAAGTTTTAACCATAACTTATTTTTTTATTTGTAAATAAGTTATTTTGCTTATGCTTAATATAAGCCAAAAGAGGAGGCCGATAACATACCGACCATCTTAGCACACCAAAAAACTAAGTCATTTTTTTACATTTATTCCAAAATGTTAATGCTTCGAACATGAAAGTTGTGATGTGTCAAGATGTGTGTATTGAAGCAAAACATGTCTACCAAGAAAAACAAAGTCGATCAATTTTCTTTCTAAATCTTACTTTTGTTGGGAAGCAAGGTATGAATAATGGGGAAAACTCTACTATAAGAGATAAAGTTCCAATATAAAGATACTATGTAACATTTGGAGCAAATAAATTTTTTGATACTTACTCACTTCGTTTCATAATATAAAACGTTTGACTTTTTTTACTTGCAATGTTTGACCATTTGTCTTATTCAAAAAATTATAAAAATATAATTTATTTTGCACTTTATTATCAAAAAAAAACTTTAAGCATGACTTGTCATTTTTTATATTTGTACTAAATTTTTGAATAAGACGAATGGTCAAACGCTACAACAAAAAAGTTAAACATCTTACGTTATAAAACGGAGGTAGTATTTGTTACTGGAATTTTGATTAAAATTATGATGTTTTATTTTCATAATTTTGGAGTCAAAATAGTTTATATGTGGTGAAGTTCAATTCAAATGTCAATACAACGGCAAATTAGCCTGTCGTCGCAAATATGTGACACTGTTAAAATTGACCAGGCAAAATAAATAATGCTATACGTATTTTAAAAAGATCTTAATAAACTCTTATAAACAAAGATCTTAGTCATTTGATCTACTCAACAGGCAGTTATTGAAAGTCAAGAATCAAGATGCAACCATATTTTGCCACATCAATTTTTCTAAAGAGTTCGTAAGAATATTTTAGTTGTACGTGTACCATTTTCCAGAAAAAAAAACAAACAAACAATGGACGATCTCCGGTTTGTTTTGAGAATAAGGTGTAAAATATTGTTTAGTAAAATGACCTCGTTATTATATCATGCATGCACATACCAATTTTAATAGGAGTTGACTACTGATTTCTGGAAAAGCAAAACCTGTTCTTTGATCTGGAGGAAAGACGCCAAGAAGCTTCGTAAATTTTGACCATATTTAAAACAAAAATACAAAGATGAGTCAGGGCCTTTTCAAATTGTCCTCTGCGAGTTCTTCGAGCCACCAGATCGATACAGACAGCCAGCACACATTTTCATGAGCAGTAGCGTGCCCATTTGGCATAACTTATTAAAAATTAATTAATTAATTATATATGTTGTTATGAGTATTGCTAACTTTTATAAATAACATTCTCGAGTCAAATTCCAATTCTCGATCGATGTGTCTTGCATGCACGAAGCATCGTCAGCTAGCTGAAAAAAGGCCAAAAAAAAAAAACACTCCAGTTTTTTTTTTATTTCCAGTGGGACAGCTATACATATGGGTTATTCAACTTTGGATTTTGTCCTCATTACATGAATTATGTAGGAATATTCTGACCGGAGAATATATCTTGACCAAATTCTCTTGTTTATTTTGGAGATTAATCGGATAAGGGAATGGCACTCGTGCAACCCATGTCATCGCTAGCACAAATAAATACTTGCTCCGTTCTAAAATAGGTGATCATTTTAATTAAATCTTATTCTAAAATAAGTAATTATTTTGGAACTTGCGATAAAAAGAAACTACAGTAAATATATATGCATGTGTAATTATTACACCTATCGGCAAGTATGTTAGGACATCTTTCCTGTACTAAATGATAAGAAAATAGTAATTAAATGCCTAAAATTGATCAAAGTAATCATTTATTTTGGAACAGAGTGATAATTAAATCGAACAAATGTATGATATTAAATCCATGCTGATAGAAACAGTCATCCTCCCTGTGAATGAACATTCCACGCAATGCAACTAATTAATTAACTAAAAATATTAGCTATCGTATTAGTTTGTTGAATCCATAAGAGTTAGGTACCTTGCAGGGTCATCAGGGCCAAAATAATTAGCATGTGAAACCTCATGCTTTTCGCATGCTTTGCCTCCATAATTATTATTAATTTTGTTTCATCTAGAGCAAACATATACCATTTAAACTAAAAAAAATTAGGGAATCATATACCAACATCAAGGAGGAGGACACATCCAGTAGGAAAAGGGACTATTATTAAGAGAATGTGAGCATGTGCTATTGTGTTAAAAATTGATTCATAGGACCACCTTTGATAGGATGCACGACTACCATTTTTTCTCTCTTGAAAAGTGCCTGTAAATATAATTACAATTAAACCAGTAAGTAGTACATGGATAAATATGAAGAAAACATTTTTTTCACACTGATGATAATATTCGTGTTGGCTCGGCCATCTTCGACGTACATATCCAATTTGAAGATCTCAGCATAATTCTAGTTAATTTTGGATCATGGAGGAGACCTATGGACTTGGACATGTGTTATCTCACCGACGATACTAGGTACTACTTCCGTCCCTAAATATTTAATAATATTAATTTTTTATATACGTTTGACTATTCGTTCTATTTTATTTTTTATCAAATATTTAGAAATATATATACATAAAAATATATTTAACAATAAATGAAAAGATATAAAAATAAATAATAATTATGTAAATTTTTTGAATAAGATGAGTAGTCAAACGTGTATAAAAAAATTAACGGTGTCAAAAATTTAGAGATGAAGGGAGTATGTATCAAGTGCATTTGTCTTTCCTTGTCGCTAGCTAGATTCAATTGACGGTATTGAGTTTGTGCAATAAATCGAACAAAATCTATAATATCCCCGATATCCGTTACTTTAGTCAGTTTTGTCGTTTGTTTCCGGCAACGATCCCTGTAGGACATAGTAAAAACAATCGAACCAACAGTCGATCCGCTATGGCCGTCTTCATCGGTTTTTTTATTTATTAATAGGATATTTAATTTATATTATTTTAATATATGACCATCACAAACAAACTAGTAAAATAGGATAAATTAAATAACAAGTCTTGTTCATAAAAAATTGGCCGATTCACCGGTTTTAACTGGTTCGATTGCAGGGACGGTCTTTGAGCATAACCAAGCGGCCCGGTTATCGGTTCTATTTTTTTCTGGTTCAGCCAACGGTTCATTCTGATTTTTTTTTGTTTTGTGCTCTAGAGATAACATGGCACCAATGAAAAGAATGGTTCGTGACAAGATACATAAGTGGTTGGGCAGGTTTATGGACTACTCCATCCACACTAAAATATGACTTTTTTTAGATTTTGACATGGCTTTCGAGACACTATTTTAACCAATAATATTTATAAAAACAAGTTTATAAATTTGAAAGTTGTATTTTGGAATGAATGGAGCATGAAAAAGAGAATGAAAATGGATGGCCACTAAGAGCATCTCCAACAACTTCTCTATTTTTGGCTCTCTATTTGTCTATTCTGCCAACTAGCTAAAAAATTTCTCTTCATATTTGCTACATACTCCAACAACATCTTTATTTATAACTCTCTAAATACTAATGGCTAGGCAATATGTGTGGGGCTCATGATTGGCAATGCAATTTTAGATAACCAAATTTCGACCAGCAGGAGAGGCAGCTTGGCCAGCCGGATGGTTGGGCTATCCAGTTCACAAGCCTGTTGGAGTTTAATATTTTTTATTAAATTTATCAAGATTTGGCTTGAAGAGGCATGTAACACCTCTTGGAGATGCTCTGGACGTCTAGAAAATTGGCAAGGCCAATGAGGCCGTGGCTAGCCATCCTCCAAACGATCAGGCTCTCAAAACGTGTACTCCACAGGCTTTAGCGTTGCAGGGGGGCTTGCAGCGAGCAAAAAAAGCGATGGGCGGCGGCGCAAGCGGCCAGGGCATGGCATCAAAAAGCTGCAGCAGGTGGCTTTTCCACCGGCACCACCAGCGGCTATCACCTCGTCACCATCTATAGGTATGTTTGAGGAGTTTTTTCTAGCTGAGAATTTAAAAGTTGTACTTATAAATTCTGAAAAATGAACTAAGAATTTAGAAACTGGAGAAGCTGGATTTAAGAGTTTTTCTAGATTATCAGAAGCTAGCTAACAAACAACTGCTTCTCAGAATCTAAAGCTTCCCAAACAGACCCGTATATCTTTCGGTTTGGGCCAGGACGCCACCCGGCCAGTAATTTTTTCTCTACGTATTCTAGTGTCAGAAACGCAAAAAAAAAATTGCATCGGCAAAAGTTTGGTTTAGGAAACTTTGGAATTTTCGGCTGTCAGATATGCTTTAAGATTCGCGCTAGTGACGGAGAAAATATTTTGCACACGTAGGATGTTAGAGGTCGCAAGTGGGCGATGCCAACCGCTAGCCACGACCACAGTACAAAAGTTGGACGGAACCGATGGCTCTCAACCACAATAAAATGGTACCGGTGAGTCGGTGACCTTAAACATTCGATTCCGCTCAAAGATCATTTCTGCAATTAAACTTGAAAAATCTGGTGAACCGGATGAATTTTTTTGGGTGAACCGGTGATCCGGTGGCAGTTTTGTATAACCGAACCAATTTTTAGTTTGATCTACGATGGTATAGCATTATGAATCTATTATATTATCACACTATATCTATTTTCTGATTTTGCGATGGTCATAATAGATATACTAGTTTATTCTATGTTAAAAATAATATAAATTAAATATAATATTAATAAATAAAAACCGCTGGTTCGATTGATAAACCGTTGAACCAACTATAAGAGCAGGTTGACCCATATAAAAAAAAATAGACTTTCTTCGACACCTTCACATTGATCTTAAAAGTTAAAAAGGCAACAAATTTCCGTATTAATCATAAAGGCTAGAAATCCTGGTCTTTTTTTTCTGTTTGTTAGCTTATGCTTATAAGACAAACTTTAAATTTAAAGTTGATTTTGGGTTTTTTATCCTAGTTTGTTTTTCAGCTTTTAGTTTTAGATCGCAAGAATATATATACAAAATTTTATCTATAAATTATTTTTTATTTTACAAATATGTCGTTTGGCTTTTTCCCAGAAAAATACCAAACAATGGCACCCTCTTATGCTAATCATATACGTATATACGTGAAATCTACGGCTACGACTGAGGTCTTGCAGCACAAAATATATGGATTTATTAATTATGAAATATATGAATACCTAATTTTATTCAGTTTGGGGATTTTATTTATATTTTTATCATGATTTAGTATATTCTGAAAGTCCGGTTTAATTTATTTTGTGTCATTCGACCTTCTCACGTGTCTTTTAAATTTAATAAACTTTAACTTAAAAAGTTGCCACATAGATATCTATATCAATATATATATACCTTTATCTAAAAGTTTAGCAGACATCTATGAGATGTCCACCAAACGATCGAGTCTACTTCATCAAGTTAGTAGTACAGATTAACACATGGTACTCCATTTCCCATCTCCTAAGATTAGATGTTGAGAAGTTCTCTGAGAATCCCTACGACAATGGCAGCAGACATGCCGGTGATACCTAGTCAGATTCTGAGCTTTACAGCTCGATCTCCCCACTGAAGTCTCCTGAAGGAGCATGGATGCACTATCTTTTTCACCTTGGAGGTATCTCTTGTGTGTTTGAGAGAAAGAAGCCAAATGACTTTTGCAAATGAAAAATAATTTATGAATAAAATTTTTTATATACGTGTTTTTAACGATCTAAAGCTAAGACTGAAAAATAAACTATTATAAGAAACCACAATTAACTTGAAATTTAAGATTGAAAAATTAAATTTTGGTTTATAAGATAGACCACGAGCCAAAAAGATTGGGACACGCTCTAGAAGTAGGAATTTAAACGAAATAGTAATTTTACTAACACATGAGGTATCAATCTCCTCTCATATCACTCAATTTAATCATGCATGCACCCTTGACAGTCTGCACTACCCACACCAGGCAGCTGGTACAGTAATCACCTCTCCTCCTGTCAGAATTAATGAAAAAAAAAACCCAGATCCTTCAGGGTGGGCCCCACAAAACCTCCTAGTCAGCTCACAGGTCGGCAAATTCTGCATCATATATATGCAGTTTGGGTTAATTAGCTATAGGTTCTTCCATATCAGCTACAATCCCTCCATTTCGAAATGTTCGACACGGTTGACTTTTTTTATATGTTTGATCGTTCGTTTTATTCAAATAAATTATTTAATTATTAATTATTTTTATATCATTTCGTGTGTTGTTAAATATATTTTTACGCATATATATAGCTTTACATATTTAACAATTTTTTTTGAATAAGACGAATAGTCAAACGCGTATAAAAAAATCAACGGTGTCAAACATTTAGGAACGAAGATAGTATATGACAGGTTAATATTTCTACTATCAGTCGAGAGCACACCACTGTTGAAGTCGTTGTTATCACTGTATGCTTTGTTAGCGTGCACTCTCGGCACCACAGACTAGATGTTTTGGTTGGATAGATAGATGCACTGTGTCCAGCCAAGTTGCCATTGCATCATGTTTCATGAGCTGCAGGAAACCAAATGGAGCCATGCACTGAACTTTGAGCCTATTTAATGGCCTGATGCCTAAGCTCAAGCAACTGTGTGATTGGAATTGTTCTGAGAGACAATTTTCATGGCCAGGGTGGTGCTGAACTGTTGATATTAACTTGTGCCCTAGGAGTAGGGTTACTCAATGGATTATTTGAATCAAAATTAGTCAGGCTGCCCTGAGTTGTCAGGATCATCTAGGGCCATATCTTTACTGCTTGGGGTCACCTCAAACCCAAATTGGGGATTTATTCTATATACATTATTTGGGCTAAAATAATGTTCCTGGATTAGACATGGATAAGTACTCTGTGGTTTGTCATTTTCGTTGAATTCAGTATATGATCAATTTGTTGTGGAATTGAATTCTCTTTGCGAACCTTTGTGTGGTGCAATGTCAGCTTGTCAAGAAATGATTTTGCACGCGAATTCGGGCACCGGAAAATCGGAATTTGCATGATATGAATACATATATATACAACATGTTGACAAGTTGAAATTAAATGATGCACCATTTTCAACTTGGGTGTAACATGTAAATTCCTACTCCAATTCAGGTTTGTGGTAATGCCAGGGATATTGCCTGTGTATGAGGGCAGAAAGAGTCTGGATTTGATCTGCAACCAGTACAGCAAGTTGATGATGCGCACCTTTTTATCAGTCTCAGATCAGCAAGTGGTTCAAGAGCATTTTATCTTGGTACAGCTCAATTTTCACAGTACAAGATGTCATTAAATTGAAATTTTCCAAGTGCTAGCTAAAAAAGTGTGCACAAAGTTAAAGATTCAGAGCAAGAGGAATTTAAGCATTTGAGTGACCTGCAGGATAAACTAGCCAGATTGGAGGTCTTTTACTTTCCCCTTGCAGCTTTCATATGCATTATCAATAACAAGCAAAAATCTAAATGTGAATAGCTGCAAATCCCCAATGAATAACTATACTTTGAGAAATGAAAAAATTAAAGGAAAACTAAATGTGCATCAAGCATCCTAATTTTGCAGGTGGTGAATATTTTTTGGTCCAATCAAATGGCCAACTAAGGGTCCCTCTGAATCATATGAATGAAAAAACAGAATAATAGAAAAACATAGTATTTTAATAGAAATGTAAGTGTAAAAATAGAAGATTGTAAAACACAAGAAAAACGTAGGAATGACCATTTGATTGAACCACAAGAAAAACACTGAAATTTGAGGAGATATAAAGACAAAAGGATTTTTTCCATGAGGTTCTACTTCTTATTAAATTTCCTTCAAAACTTGTATGGGAAGAGATATTTTATGGGAATTTCATAGGGTACATTCCTTTGATTCAAAGGACTTTGTAGGAAAAAATCCTATAGAAATGAAATCCTCTAAAATTCTTATGAATTTCCTTTGAATCAAGGAGGCCTAAGCATGCAAAATACGCAGAAAACATCAGTTGCCATTTTTTTAGAAGATTAAAAGAAGTTAGGTACACATAATGTCACTGAGAAAACAATGTTATCTTGAGAGCTCTGATGCATATTTGAACAAGAAAGAAAACGACACGACAAGGAGGTGTTCAAAAAAAGGAGCAAACAGTGCAAGGTAGCCATTCAGAGATTCTATGGCCAAAACCTGGAGGAGACAGCGGCACATCACCCCATCTGCAAGCTAGCTTTTCATAGAAAACCAAGATCACATTAAACTATGATGTAGAGTCATCTCAAAAGAGATAATTTATCTTCCAGAAGCAATATGGATCAGCAGTGCTCTGGTCTCACCCTTTCTTATGAAAAAAAATATATTAGTTCTTAGTCACATCACAATTCACAAGTCACACACCAGACATGGTCCATTTTAGGTTTACATGTAGTGTTCAGAAGTAGAACCAAGATCATGATTACTTGACCATGAAACACTATTGTGCTAATCGCCTTAGTGTACAACTCAAAAGGATGAAGAGATCTACAAATGTACAGGTGTAAAACTTTCTACTTCCCCTTGGCGCATAAAACCAACAGACTAAAAAGCAATATAAAGGAAACTTTGGAAAGAAAATGTTGGCAGACAGAAATATGGTTGCCCATCCCTTTACATCCATTGTCAAAGATGTGGGTTGTCATTATGGTTCAATGTCACCAAGAGAAAAAAGAATGGAAAAACAAGTTTTGTTTTTTTGACATGATAAATCTCTATCAAAAGAAACTTAGCAGGACTATGAGAAACCTACAAGTCATCAGAAATGATGGAAACAAAGAATCTTCTGATTGTGTGATACACAGAGCTGTATCTGCCAATGTTGGGTCCAATTATTCCTGGGAAAGTGGTGGAAGAGACAACAAAAGGACCAGGCAGAAAAAAAAAGGAAGAAGATGCTGTGGAATTGCTGCCTTGATTAATCAGCTTTTTTCCCACATCCACATGATGGTTTAATCATGGGCATGGTTATCTCTGCTTTGGCTGTGCTAATCTCCAATGCAAGGAGAATGTTCAGCTTCCTTAGTAGCCAAGATACTTGTGATTCAGTAAAGTAGAGAAGCTTTTTTTTTTTTTTGGTTTCTGTAAGGGTTACTTGGGATCTTGGCAAGAACTTTCTTGTGAGCTGTGCTGTTGCTTGAGAGCAGCTCAATTGCTGAGCCCATTCAATGGTTGGTTAATACCAGGTGCTCCACTTTTGTGGTACGGTGTTTGGTGTACACATTCTTCTATCTCTCACACACATACAACTATACAAGAACAGTTGTTGTATTTCCAGCTGGAAGGCCAAGACTATCCTTGGAATATATAAAAATAATTTTGATGTGATATATATAAGTAAGTTAGTGGTTCAACACACTGAAATGAGAGCAAAAGTAGGAGCATAATCCAAAAATGCATGTGTTTGTTCAGGTGTACGGAGTTCCTGCGGTAGAAGTTTGAGCAAGATGAATATTGTGGAACTGAATTTAGACAGAATCAAACAAAAGTTTTCAGTTGGATTGATTTCATCAGTACCGGAGGGGTTAGCTATATGGGCCACAAGCGTCAGCATTGGAGAAGCAATGGGCCCAGGCAAAACAAGTATAGAAACTATTAGGGCCAGATAATGAGATTGACCACAAATAATGTAAGACGTTCACCTTGACTCCCTGAACAGTCGTCCGAGCTTGTCCGGGTTTGATTTGTGCCCCTCAACCCTAAAATTTGGGTCTAAATGCTCCCTTTACTATCCAAATCAGGTCATATTATGTCCCTCAATGGTTGTCGTTTAGTTCAGGGAATCAAAGTAGATCCCCCATAATAAGTTGATCAATCTGAACATATTATTGTAGTACAATATACATTAGTATTTTCAGTAAAACCTTGCCTTTAATTACACACAAGCTACAGCCCATGATTACAATCTTTGCAGCACAGAGGCTGAAAGTACCAAAACAAACATTAAGATGACAAGAAAACCATACTAAAACATCGACACATTGTCGGGAATACAAGAATGATGAAGCCATCCTATATATAAATTTCTATCCATGGTCAGCAAAATTTTTTGCATGACCATTGTCTTAAGAGTCTGGCATTCAAGCTGGATATTGTTTTATTTTTCCTCTTCACACTTTTATACAGTGGCATAGCTGACATTTATTTAGATTTCATTGCAAGTATAATATAGAGTTATTGAACAACCGACCTTTTGAAACATATCCGTGCCTAGCTTGGGTGAAAACGGTTGGAATATATCGTTTAGAGACTAGTCCAATCCATTTCCTAAAGGGTTTTTTGTAAATTTGCCACTGGTTTATTCTAAATTGTAAAGATGCCACTCGAATGACAGTTCTAGTGGCATTTTTGTAATTTTCTAGTGACAGTTCTACAATAACGTTTCAAACCAGTGGCAAATTTACAATTGTCCCTTTCCTAAAACTACATGAGTTTTTAAAATGGATATACTGCAACATTAGAAATTTATCGAAACAAGCAGAAAGAATATGGACGGACTGTTTACATCCAGATCAGATGTAGAGGCCAGGTTTTTTCCATTTTCTAAAAAATGTCATCAGAACAAACCACTACAGAACTGAGACTGTATATCCAAATCGAATCACTAAAATTTAATGTTATCTCAATATTTGAAAGAAAGGAGATTTTTTTTATGACAAACAATAATGAAATGATAAACAACCCACAGCATATTGAATTTGGCCTGTCAACGATCCAGCCAATCCACAAATAACCATTTGAAGCCCGTGGGCTCGATGGGCTCGTGCAGCCATTTGGGATTCAGCGATTGCCAATAGGAATAAGTCTATTTTAGAGAATAACCACTTCTGTTTTCGAGAATTTCCGTTCCCTGTTTTTAAGGGTAGAAAATGAAACAAACATTAGTCGGTCAAGAATTTCTGTCAATATTTTTTCTCTCTTCTTCCTGACAACGAATAATGGAGTTGCCCAAGTCAAAAGAGCACACTCAACCATCTTTTTTCAACAGCACTCTGTAAAAAGTTGTATTGGCTATGCCTTGCTACGTTAATAAGTTACTCCCTTCGTTCCAAGATAAGTCTATTTTAGAATCTTTTATGTCTATATTTTAGAATGGAGCAAGCACCCAGCTATGTCTAATATAAAATCTTCTAACTTAATAACACTCTAGTTAGATCCAAGATGAACAGACATGCATATTTAATATAAACATTTCTATAGCAACAATCCTTAAATATAAGAGATTTTTGGATGAATCGGACAAGTACCACCCTAAAAATCATTCACTTTTCTAAATTCCTTCTCAAAATATCTTATATTTAAGGACAAAGTGGTTCATGTATACATATACATGATGTCACCCTAAAAACCCCACAAGCTACACCAACTTGCCTCCTAATGCTAAAGCATGTAGTCTCATCGAATGCCCTATAACTTATTGAGTTATAAATTTAATTTTAGAGTTGATTGGGTTTTTCTCACCATAGTTCTTTCCAGCATTGGCTTTTAAGTGAATAGGAACACAAATATAAAAAAATTAATCTATAGATTATTATTTGGTTGCTAATAAGTCGTTATTAGTTGTAGACCAAATAATCAGGGTGTAGAATTGAGCCACTAGTTCTTTCTTTACAATCTTGGAGGGTTGGTAACCAACGTAGAAAAGAAAAACACACAATCCTTAAAAAGGCCTAAACAACAATCATGCAAGAGATCAATCTAGTCAGCTACCAACAAATTAATTAACAAGTAGTTAATCCTACTAACCAACCGTGCTTGCTTGGTCCCCCATGGGAGACCTCTCTCCATCATCACAAATGCAGTACCCTGGGCTAGCTCCTTCCAACATCGATCGCCCCAACTGTGCCAGTGTACCATGCATGCAATCATATGTATGACGTTTACCAACTTCTAGTGCAATTAGGGGGGGGGGGCAAATCAAGAGGCTAATGCCAGTCTCAATACATATTTCGTGAAGGTGTAATAGAGTGTCACATCAGCAAAATTGATGACTTAGGAGAGTCATCAAATGAGAGAGTTTCATGAGATAGAGATGAGTTTTATCCCCATAAAACGTATCTGGCTCGGTTACCTAGTTTATAGTTTTGATAACTATACCATAAAACTATGCATCGAGACACAGTCACAATTAATCAAGACCGATCCAGTTGCAAATAAAATTGCATTGCGTCACCAACCACGTAGCTGTACGTGAGAGAGAAGCAAAGCTAAACTTCTCTCCGAAATTGATGTGTGACATATGCGTTCAAAAAGTTGTCAATGATCATGGAAACTCACGGCACGTACATACTGATGAGAGGAATTAATGAGCTTAATTTGGAGTGGATGCGACAAATCATGCAGTGAATTTTTCTTGTTAGTTGTTACCATCTCCTAATCAATCCAATTTCCAAACAAGATTCTAAAAAGGAAGCATGAAAACAAACCCATGAATTTGTCCCTCTATGTTTAATTTAAGAATAAGATAGAAATCGCTAGTGGCTGGGGGCTAGTGGGTCTCTCCCAACTCTAGACCATAGAGACCCTAAGCCTAAGCCGCACTAAATTTTCTGCCATAGTTACATATAAAAAGAGACTGAAATTACTTCTAAAGTTTGAAGAAGAGATATTCAATCCTGCTATTATTTTTTTATCCATCCCTAGAAATCGAATCGGGGTATAAAAGCTCGTCAAAGTGAGATAAATAAGAGGGAGCCGAAGCACTCATTCTTTGCGTTTTGAGAACTGAACAGGGCCACCAAAGTTCAGGGCTGGATTTTCATACATATACGATTCCAAGACAATATATATCTTCACCAAGGAAACGGCAGGCATATGCAGGGTTTCACCTCAGAGT
Source organism: Oryza brachyantha (assembly GCF_000231095.2). Classification (NCBI taxonomy): domain Eukaryota; kingdom Viridiplantae; phylum Streptophyta; class Magnoliopsida; order Poales; family Poaceae; genus Oryza; species Oryza brachyantha. Next base: position 12,592,090 of record NC_023170.2, read on the forward strand.
TGACTGCTAGCATATTATCCCAAAAAATTTGAATCTTAGTTACTTATATTAAAAAATTTGGATTATTTTTTGGGATAGATTAATTCATATTATTCCAAAATCCTCGTTAGTTTTTTTTGTTTGTTTGTTGCCAAGAAAAATCCTTTGGTTTTGGATGCTTGCTGACGCTAGAAAATGATCTTGATTTTGCTAAAGAATAATAATTCTACTATGAAAAAATACGTATTTTTCCAAAGATTTTCACAAGTACGCTTCTTTTTTGGCCGCACACGATTAATAGTGACATCCAATTACTAACTAACTAAGATCTCTGATCACATCTAAGTACTCCACCGGCCACCCATGTAGTCCCTTTCACTTATCATGAATGTCAAATTAATATCCCTTCACAAATACGCATATATGTCATGGTTGTTTCTTCACACATAGAATGTGACTATACATTTTTATAAAAGACAAGCAATGATGGAGAGTGTGCATGCTCTCAAGGGCTTAAAATTGTCAACATATAACATGTCCCTGTTCATCTCATAGGTTTTCATGTCCATGTACAAGACTCTTGACAGTGTAACAACCAAAGTTGGTCAAAATTTCGATTCTATCATACAATTTTATGACTTTACGATTCTAATAAAAAAAGTCTGATTGTATCATTTTATATAGGTATAATCTACGGTTTTTGTGTGTGATTTTATTATTATGATCCAACTTAGAAATTCTTGATTCAGTATTGTGATTTTAACAACCTTGACAACCCCATCTACTTGTCTCCCACTACGGGCAAGTTGCCCGTTGGACAGGGGCAGAGACAGAAAAAAATATAAAGGGTGTCTCTCACTTATTTTTTTATTTTTTTAGTGTTTTGAACACTGCTAGGGCTGTTAGAGGCTTGAATCCACTAGGGTTAACTAGCGATGATTACTGCCTTCCAAAGATTAAAAAAACCATAACAAACTCAACATTTACTTTGTGATGATACACAAGTCATGAATTTTTCTTCTTCTTCTTTGAGATGCATATATCACTGCTACTTTAAAATATTGAGTGGTCCATATTTTTTAGCAAAATGTTTAAGGGACACTGAAAAATTAATTTTATGGGGCGCTTTTATGCATGAGTTAAAAAAATTATAGAAGTAGAGCAATTTTATAGTCATTGAGTTGGTACCAAAAGGTACCGAAATTTTAGCGTAAAATTTGGTAGCTCATAATACCTAAGATACTAAGATGTATCAAATTTTATACTAAATTTTAGTACCTTACAGTACTTTCCGAGGTACTGTAAAATTGCTCATGCAAGTAACTTCAATCCAATTCAAAAGTAAATTATTGGCAATTTGGCATGTTAGAAGTAATTTTATATTACACATCCATACAATAGGAGTAAAGCATAAAAAAAGTGGTATAAAAATAATGAGAACTGGAAATAACTTACACAATCTTTAAATGGAATTACCATAGTTCATAAAAAAATGTCTCACCTCCAGTGTTAACTACTGTTTAAGTAGAAGTAAATATACACTGCAACAAAAGTAATTATATAGAGAGAACGAGAAGTAACTATATAGTGTATATCAAGCAATGGGTGCAAATAAACTTTTTTGTATGCAAACATTAGCAGACCAACACATAATGCTTCAAGAGGCATTCTAAAATAGTTCACACAATAGGATACGCACAATTAAATATAAAATATGAAACCTAGGAAAGTAAGTGCAGTAGAGTCTATTTAGAAGTAAATTAAATGGTACGGTCCTTAAAGTTTTCAGAGGTACTAAATTTTTAGCGTAAAATTTTGGTACATATAGTTACACGGCACCTAGAGATGTGAAGTTTGACACTACAAAATATGGTGAGGTTTTTTTATCGTTCTTGAAAAAGTACCTTCAATTACTATACTTTTCACTGTAAAAGTTTAATACCTTGAAAATGTATCTCAAGATACTAGAATTTTACGTTAAAATTTTTTGGTGCCTTAAGATACTTCTTAGAGATAGTAAAAAAAAATCAAATATGATATCTCCAAGTAGCTTCTCAAGGATAGTAAAAAACCTCTAGAAGTAATTTGCATATATTGTAGAAGTAATTTTGTATCAACCATCTAACGGAAAACCAAATCCAACATTTTGTAGAAAGATGGTTTTTCCACATTGTGTTCTAAATTACTCTATCTCTAGTTCATGCCCTCGCTAATGAATTACTCTGTTTCGCAGCTAATGTTTTCTATGTTTGTTTCTGATGTTAATATGTTGTGTTACCAACGGCAAAGAAAATTATAGATTCATATGGATTTACGGGGCCATGCACATATGGAAAAATTCTAGACCCTGAACCACGTTCTCCTGCACTGCGATAGTGAGAGGGAAGAGGAGTCGGAGGAATGAGATCCTCTGAATTTTAGAACAAAAATACAAAGGCGATACAATGATTTGCATTAGCCTATATTTTTGGGCATCCGTTCTCTATCAAACGGATAGAAACGAAAGATACAGTACCACGCTATAGTACAAACAGTGGCACACAGTGAACCAACGCATTGTTAGGTTATTGTTGCTCCAGTAACTCGCAATTGTTCTAATACAAATCTAGAAGAATACTTAGAGAACTGTGCAAACAGTGTCATTTGTTGTCACGCCAATGACAAGGGAGACGTGAGAGAAGGTAAATGGTTGCACACTTGAGCCTAACATTGAAAGACTAAGGTCTTGTGCAATTTTCTTGTGGAAAACACATACATACAGCACACTGCCATTACCATTGCACACGGTCAAAATCCATATGAAAGCAACAAGATGCGCACTAGAAAAAAAAAAGAAAAAGGATCACATCAGTACCCAAAAAGAAAGAAAAGAAAGGGAGATCCACACTAACCAGACAATAATATGTACACCGAGCAGTCCATGATCACACACACAACACTTTAATTAGCATGCATCTGTTCCTTTCCATCTCTCTCCCTCTCTCTCTCTTTTTTATTTTTTTCCCCTACACACCAAAAGTCAATCACCAGCATCCAACTAATTCGTTCGTACCTCGTTCTGACGACAAGCAAATTCAGACATATTCAGATAAGGCTAGCTACAGCTGCAGATGAGATGAGATGACAGAAGTTTCATCGTCAGGTTATAACTGGGAGAGACAGGAAGCCAGTTTCATCTTCACATCGCAGCTTCTCGTGTCACTCGTTACAGCGATCCATCTGCATTGCCGCATGGTTGGTTACAGCGATGAACACCAGAAAAGTTTCAGAACCCGATGATCTCGTCAGGCACGTCCGTCACAAACCTCGCCTTCTTCTGCAAAAATTCAGAGCAAAGACATTCAGAAAGATTTCTAAGGCATGTAAAAATTCCACAGCATCTGCTGCTGTTGCAGATCAAGTGTTTTAATTGGGTGTTGGCTGGAGGGATTAAATTCGGGATTGCTTCGTTCAGACAAGGACGCATTGGGGGTTTGTGGTGTCTGCTGCTTTTTTTGCAGCTGCTGTGCTTGAATCAGAAGCTATCCGGATTGGATTTCGATCCCTTTCTGACCGAAAGTGAGCGTCCATGATTGTGCCCGGCAGGAACAGAGGACGACTAACTGCACGGCTGATCGATTCGACGGCCTAACCAACACCAGATGTCGGCCATGCATATGCACTAATTTCATCGAGAAGAACCGCTGACCAGTTCAGGTAAAGTTCAGATGTGTTTTACATTTCTTGTGTGTAGAGAATATAAGAAGTTCAGACTCAATTCATTGAAGAATAAATTCAGTACCGATTTTTATTTCGAATATAAGTCGGACGTTGCACATTTCTAAAGAGATTATTCTTAACTTTTTCGTTGGCTTTCATGCGTACATTTTTTTCGTCGAATCCCTAAATGGTGTATTTTTTTAACATTTTAATAGTTAATTTTATCGTTAATATCATTAAATAGTTATCATCAAAAATAAATATTTTTTTATCTTTCCTCACTCGGACACAACCTACACTCACTTAGAACTCGTATGGATACATCTCATCATTAGTAATCCAAATAATCTGAGCTCGCAATGGCAGCAGAGGTTGTTAATTAAAGCTAGTAGTGGCAGATAAACAACTCTGATGTTTATAACCGCACTGCACGGCAATCTATCTAACTTAGGTTAGCTTAGCTCCATCAACTTCATGAGAAGACGAGAGGTCCAAGACATGTCAGTCTAAACTAATGGCAGCATGAGATTAACTATTAATCACTGCTCTAATTAATTTATTCGTTAACACAGTACGACTATTGGAGAGAATGCAATTGACATCTTGCACGTAGCAGCCAGCTACCTACTACATGAAGTCCACTCTTGCAATTAAAACTTTCTTCAGAAAAAAAAAAAACCATACTTGTCTTGATCGATGAGCCGTAAACATCGTGGCTAATTTTAGTTCCAGTCGTGGCTAATCAAGTGACAGAATCTAACCACGTGTGATTAGTTGTGTGTTAGTAGTACAATTAGACGTACTTGCTCATCATTTGACCTGATCAAATTATACTCTTCCTGGCTAGCTACTCCTCTACATGCAAATTAAGCTTACCCCAAGCAAACTTAAGTTGACCATTGCCATATTGACCTTTCTTTAATATATGAACAACCACTTGAATCTCTGAAGATTATAAACTCCTTCTGTTTAAAAATATAAATATTTATTGCCGTAAATCTGGACAAGTACCTCGACTGAGGATATAAATCAATTTAATCTTTTGGGTGAATTGGCTAATTCAGGAAAAACTCAATAATCTCGTATGACTAGAACATTGCAAAGAATAGATTTGCTCCAGTTCAACAAAAAGTACGACGAGATACCGGTACCTCGCGGTACCAAATCGTTTTTAATCGTTAGATCTAACAATGTACATCCTTCTCAGTGAGATCCAATGGTGAAAATAATTTAGTACCGTGAGGTACTGTTACCTCAAGATACTTTTTATTGGACCGGAGCAAATCTCTGCAAAGAAACTACACCAACAAAGATTACACTGGTCTCCTTAACATCAAGGGGCAATATATATCCTGAAAATGACTAGACTCTCCCTCTTAACTATGGGAGTTGGAGATCATGATCAACGTATATGACCCCCTCCAATTATTTTCAAAGGCCTCATTTAATTGCTACACCAAACTTGTTCACACACAATATAAGCTTCTAACTAACCAACCAAATTAAGCCTGCACATGGTCCAACCATGCCACATATGCATGTCCCCTTCACCCATCACATGCATGGACACATCAACCCAACTATTCTAGGTCACCATGCATCTCTCTCTCTCTATTTTTTTCTTAACTTTACTTCACTGTTCATGAGAGACCATATTTTCAAAGAGGTGAAGGATTAGGCAACTTGATAGAAAGCAAATTCATTCACTTGCCACACAGTTGCACCACCAAAACCATGTGAGGGAGTAGTGAAGTTCTGACACAAGTGGATTTGGCTTAGGAAGTCAACTAATCATGGACAGCGCATTGCAAATTGTTGGAAAGTCGAGAAACGAATGAGATTGATCTTTTTTCATTTTCTTAAATATTGGAATAGTGTTTCTGATTTACTCAATTTATTGTTCACATCATAAGATGTTTTAGCCCTATTGATTCACCATGAATCAACGAATATGTTTTAGATAATATAATATATAATATATGGGAAATTTCAAGGATGTCATTATAATTTTGTAAAATTAGAGATATGCCATCCTGACTCATATGTCATTGACTCATACGGATTTTACATATCATTAAGATACCAATGACATATCTCTAACTTTACAAAATTAATGATCTGCTGACATATGAGATGAGACTACTGTAAAACTTGTTAGGAGAAGACATGACGTCAAGTGATCGTCATCCTCTTAACAAGAAGCAAGCCTTTTGTGTTTTGTAAACAAATTGCAGTTCTGATAGATCCTGTTATCTGCTATGAGGTGAACTTTTGCTCAGTTGCCCTTTTGATAATTCTCAGCTGAAAATAGAATATTTTGAATCTAAAAGTTGGAACAATCAAGATTCCACATTTAAAGTTCGGTTTTTTAAGCTTAAAATTTACTGTTGAAAGTGCTCACTGGTTAATTTACTGATGAACCTTTTAAATTACTTCAAGTTGTGACCTGAAAGTTTGATTCTTTACTCTTATTTTTGTTTGCCAATAAAGTCTTCTGTTTTGGACAAGTTTCAGAATCAGATAAATGTACGTATGAAACATTGGCATTGTCGAAATCGAAAACTTTGAAATTTTGTGACATTTTGTGTGGTTTGAATTGGAAGCAGAGAAAACAGAGCAAGAATTGGAAAACAGAGAGAAGAAATGACGCGAGAAGATTTGGTGCTTGTTACCTGCTTCTTCTCGGCGAGCTTCTTCTTGTCCGACGAGACGAGCGCCGGCAGCGGCATCGGCATTGGCATCGGCCGCGGCCGCAGGACGGGCGTCGCCGGCGCGGAGCTGTGGTCCCTGGCGACGCAGAGCTGCATGATCTTCTCGGCGGCCTCGGCGGCGTCGCGGCTCTCCTTGACGAGGCGCGCCACCTCGGCCTTGGGCAGCCGCATCCTCAGCCGCACGGCGCCGCCCTCGCCGGCCTCCACCGACGACGACGACAGCGGCGACGCCAGGAGCGACGCGGCCACGTCGGACGCCGACCGCCGCGACAGCATCATGCTCTCCAGCCTCTCCCCGGCGCCCCCGCCGCCGCCGACGTGGACGAGCGCGCCCGACCACGTCCGCCGCGGCGCCCGCGCGGCGAGCCGGGGCAGCTCGACGAGGAAGTAGAGCTTCCCGGGCTTGAGCGGCGCGTCGGCGTCGAGCGGCCGCGCCCGCATCCCGAGGCGCCTGACCTCCTCCGACTCCAGCAGCTGGTACCCCGGGTGGTCGCGCAGCGCCGCCCCGGCCACCGCCGGCGGCCTGTACTTGTACGTCGCCCCGTCCACCGTCATCACCCTCGCCGTCCTCTTCCTCCCGGCGATCGCGTTGCCCATCGAAGCCACCAACCTCACTTCCCACTCGCTCACTTGGCTTCTTAATTTGCAAACCAAGATACTACTACTACATGAGCTCACGACGCAGAGGATAGGAGAAGAGCATATAAAGGAGAGGCCTTTCCACATGTGATGTGGCAAAGTCAAATCTCACGTCTACTAATTACTCCGTCCGGTTTACGATGTACTCTCTCAGGCCTTTAAAAAAAATCAAAAAAATCAATTTTTCGGTTTTTATGTCTAACATCATTTTATTTAAAAGAATTTTAAAAAATTTTTAAAAAAATCACACGTAAAGTATTATTCATGTTTTATCATCTAATACAAATAAAATTATTAATCATAAATTTTTTTAATAAGACGAAAAGTTAAACATTGTATCTAAAAACTGAAAAGTTGATTTGTTTTGGGACGGAGGGAGTAATACTTTCTAAACTTAGCGAGATTCGTATGGTTGCTAATAAATTTATACATATATACAAATTATATATATTTATTAATTGATGAATTTAGTCAATGCTATGAAACGGAAGTAGTACTTGCTAGGCAGGACCTTTTATCTTTTCACCTGTTTATGTTATTAAATAAAAATTTAGATCTTAATTTTAGGTGTTTTTTCATAGTTTATTATTTAGGCTTTGCTTTTAAATCATAAAGAATATGCATATAAATGTTTTATTACAAACTATTTTTTGTTTTTTTTGTAAATATAATGTTTCGTTTTTCTTTAAAAATGCCAAGTGATGACCCTCTTAGTGAATATATAGAAGCTTAATTTTATTACATAAAAAACGTATGCACGCATACTCATATATGAAACTATATTCTGAGACTATCTCACCTCTACCTATAAAAAACTATAAAGATTAGAATACTCCCCCACCTTTTCAAACCATAATACATCTGTCTCTTACCTTTTTAAATTCTAACATATTTGTTTCTTACTTATCAAACTCCAATACAATAACCACTCAAAAAGTAAAATCCTTATGACACAAAAGGATAGCTAAAAATAAAGAGCCTCATCATTTTGTTGGTCAAAAGCATAAACCAAACCATCTATTAGTGATTTAAAATTATTTTAAAGTTAATACATTTTTAACCATTTAAAAGTAAAGGCTCGAAGATAAATTATGTAAAAAAAACTTTAAAATCAGTTCTAATTTTTATTTAAAAATTTAAGAGATAGCAGGACACACGCAAGCAACACTCACGTGCCCATGAGTTTGCTCGCAAACACACGCATAAAAGAACCGGAGACCAACAGGGAACTAGTTTGATCCTACTAAAATCCTATTAAAAACAAACTCGCATGACATTAAAAATCAAACTGGCATGTTTTTATGTTTGTGATCACTACTAGAATTTGAATTTTGGTGGACTGATCATGATCAAGGGCACCTACTAATCCTTTTCGTAACGACGGCATCGAAGGGTATAAATATACGTACGGTTGGGTCATGGGTGTCGACGTACGTACGTGTCGTGGTAGGCAGAGAACGACATGTTCTTAATCACATCATCTGTTTGTGCATTATGGGTGTGACAAATAATTGAATTTTTGGATTTACCTGGGCTACACAATAATGGTGCATGTATACAAAACTATATTAATATGCTGTACTAGTATATATATAGTATACAAGCGTATATATATACACGATACGATATGGAGCAAGTAGGCCATGTGAGGTACGTGCCGTTCTAATCAATCAATTAACCACGTACGTACGTACATATATATGGTCGATATGAATGATAATGTTGTTGTAGGTACGGGTTTAATATTCGTCTAGAACAATGCCTGCCAATGGCGTAGACTAACTAACAAATTAAACAGTGATTAATTGTGCATTCATTCAATTATTCAAAATGCCCTTGAAAATTCGTTGGTTGTTAGCTGCATATACATATCCTTCTAGACGGGGCAACCCCAGCTGAATTAAGTGGGAGAGCAGTGGCCTGCGTAGGCGGAAACGGAGCAGCACGAAAATTCTCGACCATATAGATATCGTTTTTTAGAAAATTAATATCTTTTCCTGACCATTTTTATTTGTAACATTTAGTATTTTGAATTTTTGTCTGTCTCGTATAAAAGGTTTTCGACTATATAAATATCGTTTCCAAAAAATTAATATTTTTTTGGACCATTTCCATTTCTAACATGTAATATTTTAAATTTCTACCCGTTTTCATATAAACAATATCATTAGGTAGTGAAATTCATATATATATATATATAATTCCTGACTATTATGAAATTAAAATTAATATAATAATAGAATTGTTTCCGATGGTTTTCATCCGTGGTTGCATCGTAGGTGTGCATGTGTGGTGGTGTGTTTTGATGTAGGGAGAGGAAAAAAAAGGACTGTTTGTGTCGCTCTCGGTTCTGTTATGTGTCTTTCGCTAGTCCTTGAGTTATTTGGCTAGTTCGTTGAATATGTTGACAAGATTGGTTTGTACCGGGGTACCTAAGCTTCTCCTGATTTCTAGGAGATCTTTGAGAATTTTGTGATCGATCTCATGTGTGTCGGTTTACGAGAACTTGGAGTTGATTAGTCAAGTAATTCCAACTGTTTTATCATCAATTCCACTGACGAAGATGTTCCTTGAGATAATACTCCCTAGCTATGTCCCTAAATGGTTGACGCCGTTAAATTTTTTTATATAGTCTTATTTAAAAATACATAATTATTAATTATTTTATTTATTGTTAAATATTCTTTTATGCATATATATATATAGCTTTATATATTTTTTAAAAAATAAATAAGACGATTAGTTAAACATGTATAAAAAAAAGTTAATGGCATTACGGATTGGGAGTAATATTTTTTTTCTTCAGCATGTCAGGACGGATCAGTGGCTTCATGGGGTTCAGTTTTTTCTTTTTCTTTCTTTTTGACGACTCCGCTTCTGTATTAGAGATTCGGTAGAAAAGTCGACGAGAACATATGTCAATTTGTTGATCGTCAGATGCGCTTCGAGATTTGTGCAGGTGAGACGGGAATCAATCATTAGTTGCCCTTTGAGTGGGGGCAAGACGGGGAAATAAAAACCAATCCTGTTTTCTATATAAATATTATTTTTTAATATAATTTAAATATTTATAATTCATATATATATAGTATATATATATACCTATTTATTGTTATACAGTATAATAAAAAAACATCAATATTTAATCTCGTACGAGAGGCGTAAAAGATCAGGGCCAAGCCCTGGTCTCCTTAGACCGGTGCATAGGGAAACCCTAAAATCTAATCTATTTTTATGGGCGGGCATTAGAGGAAACACACGAAAATATAATCATCTTACTTTTGCTATGTTATTAAATGATTGATTTTTTTTATTCTTCTTCAAACACACGCAATGCATGGGGTTGGAAGGGAAGAGCGAGTATTAGATTTTTGACTTACGTACATGCCTTCATATTATCATCCAACGACATACACCAGATTTGGTCGATGGATTTAAAATTTTCAAACATTTGATCGCGGACCTTAATCGTCTGTTAGAGGACAGGTGATTCACCCGTCTGCAAAAACGAAATCTGGCCATACGGAGAAACTAGTTTCCCAGAGGTGAGCAGCAGTGACATACATTAGTTCGGTAGTAGTCCCCAAATTAATCAATCTCTGTATTGTGGGTACAACAAGTTATTAGTGGCTCACTGTGCACAAGCTGACGACTACAGTTTTTGCTTGGCATAAATGCTTCACAAGTTAGCTAAGTAGCTAATTGGCAAGTAACAGTGTACCGTAGGACTAATTAATCCAACGAGGAGAAGATCGAATTTGGGGAGACCATGCGTAGTACAGGGGAGTTGATGGATTTAACGCACTGCCTTTCGTCTATATATACATATAGGTACTCCGACCAATTTTACTGTCTTTTTTTTAAAAAAGTACTTAACAATATTTACATTTTCTATAGCATAAGATTTGATATATACTTATGTTACTTGAAGTGTAAATGTTGACACACATATATACTTTCTGCCGAAAATTGTTGCATATGCTAATTCAAACATAGCTATCGCTGCCACATGTCCTTAATTTGTCATAATTCTTCCATCCCTCCAATTGCTACCAGTAGCCGTCCCGGCTAGCTAGCTACCTAGTACGTAGGTTCATACGTCACGCTGACGTGCGGGTGACGAAAAATTAAAAGTTTCTCGATCCGTCTTGTTAGCGAGCCATCAACGAAGGAGCAGTGATCAGTCGATCGATCAACGACGACGACGACGACATTTTTCCTCAAGTTTGTGTTTATTTATGAATTAAAAAATTCGAAATATTAAATTTTGAGTTAATTTTAACTGATAAATTTATTTATATTTAGGCTTTACTTTTAATCGTTAATGCGTGTATATATAGAAGTTATATTGATAAAGTCTATTTCTTTTACAGATATATGTTGTTTGCCTTTATTTTTTTTTCACGGATCGAAAAGCCAAACTCCGAGCGTGTGTGGATCATATCATTAGATGCGGCCGTGATTGCCGGGGAGATGAGCCAGATGGATGCAGGAAGAAGACGCGGGCTCGTTCGCAAGAGGGACTTCAAAGCCGTCAAATCAACGCACGCAAAAGAAGAACAGTCATTGACATATAATTAATTAATTATTAGCTATTGTAAATTTGAAAAATAGATTAATATGATTTTTTAAAATAACTTTCATATAAACTATTTTAGCAAAAAAATACATCGTTTAGTAGTTCGGGAAGCTTGCGTACGGGAAAAAAAAGGGATCCGAAGTGAATAGTGTATTGCGAAAGAGCCCGACGAGAAGGTAATTAAGCAGGAAGAGGCTTGTCATCTGATCATGGTGCATGCCCTTGTCCATTAGTGGTGCCACGTGTATACTGTCATGGGAGAAATAGATTAAATCTAGCTGGGCGTGAGATCGATGATGAGAAACAATAATTAATTAATTAATTAATATATACGTACGTGTGTAATTAGGGAGGTGCAGGCACGGGAGTATAATGCTGTCAGGTTTGTGTTTCTTTTGGATCGATCTGCTAGTTAGTTGTCAGGTTGTAGTACGTACCACTAGCTAGCTGACAAGCTTTGCCTGTCGATCGACTGGCTGACACTATATATAGGGTCGTAATATACATATATACATACGGTTGTTCATGTACGTACGTGTTAACACTTGTATTGATTGGCACGCGTCATTTGATTGGTTCCATATTACTGTGTTTATTTATACACACGAATACGTACGTGCAGATCGATTACCTCATCCGAATCACTGAACATATTGCTGGTGCTGCATGCAGATGTACGTGCGTGTGCTCCCTGTGTAAAATTTGCGTGCTCGATGTCCCTCTTTGACAGGGCTTCGGATCTTCTGCAGAGGAGTATGGTTAATGTAGCAACAGTAACCTAAAACACTGTTTACTACTGTAGTAGCTGAGATCTTGGTCATCCGTTTTAATTTAACGGTTGAGAGATATACCAAATGTAAATTACTGTAGCATTTCTGTATTTTGTTCTCAAATACAGAGCATCCCATTCCTCTTTGACAGGCTATATAGGCAATATTTAGCTGCTACTGTCCTATCTCACAATATTAAAACATTAAATTAGATATAATTTGTTAGTCACTTAGGCCAGAAGTATTTCTTGTTTAAGATATGATTTAGGCCGCGTTCGCTTGCCCATGTAAGTTAACTCATCCCTATTTTTTTTTATACGCACGCTTCCCAAACTGCTAAACGGTGTATGTTTTGTAAAAAAATTTTGTAGGAAAGGTGTTTTAAAAAATCATATTAATCTATTTTATTTTTTAAACAATTAATAATTAATTAATCATGTACTAATCTATTACTACGTTTTTTGCACCAGGTAAGTTAACTTACCATCCCTCCAAAGGAACGCGACCTTAGTCGAGCTTTTAAAATCCTGACCATTGATTATATTTTAAATACTTTGAGTTTGAATCCAAAACAAATGATATACATAGCTTTCGTTGAATTATTATCGTAATATCATAAACTTACTGATTTTATAAATTTATTTAACAGTAGATCGAATGTTAAAATTTAGAGGTTTGACTAAATCTTGTTTTAAATGATACTCCCTCTTTCTATAAATGATCCACCTATATAATAAAAACATGGAAATCCAGGAGTGATCTTCGTATTAGCTGTTTCGTTGGATTAATTATTAGTAGAATGAATGTATCGCCGTCTATTGGACTTGGACCTGTGGTTTGATTAGTCAGACACAGGTGCATGGCATGTTGACATGTGAATAGTTATTGTTGAACTGTGAATGAGTGCATGCAGGAGTACATTCATCACGCACCCGCCATTCACTAGCATGCATTGTTTTGCCACGGCGGTTGCTGTTCACTTTTATCCTCCTTGATCTTGAAGCTGATCTTTAATTCGAAGATCAATTTTGGATGGAGGGAGTAAATAGTTATGATCAGAGTAAGCATGGTTAGATTATGTCACATACATTATTTAGTCGACGTCAGCGGCATCGGTCTCCGTCCCTACTCGAGCTCTCCGGTCCTCTAGTCCTCTAGAAGGTGCTTCAGTCAGAGTATCCTTAGCAGCTCATCTAAATTTGGTCATCCATATCTTTTCATTTGAATGACCATTTAAAACAGTTTTATCATTTATATCTTTTAGTACTCCAGCAGATCATTCATATATAACATCCTCTATTTTTTTACATGATGGAGTTTCTCTCTTAATATAAATGACATCATAAAAATAAAGGATAAGATGATGTTCTGCTGGAGCTTATTTTTTATCTTTTGTGCTCTATTTTTATAATGAGTAATGAGATGGATGTAGTGCCGGGACGCTATCATGCATTGCGCGGCGAGGTGCTCGTCGTTGATTGCTCGATCGGCCAGGCCACGACCTGGGCTGATGCTTCTCCCCACGAAGGCTCTGTTTGCAAATTTCCGGCCCTTCCACACCTGCAAGCCCGTTGCAAGGTCTTTCCTGCACTATGCCCATCCACTGTGCGACACTTTGGATTCAATTTTTTTTTTTTTTGTGTCACCACGCATCCCGATCGTTCCGGACCTAACTCCTAAATATAGTCCTAATAAATCGTTGACCAAGATTGATCTCAAAGTGATGTATTAATTCATGGCTGATTTTTTTTTGTTGACTGGGGGCGGGCAGCTGCTGTTGATGTAGTGCAGGTATGCTTTGTAGGGTTAAAAACGGATCGAAATATTTCTGGAGTCTGGATCTGTTTTCGGAAACGGAACTAATCGGTCGGAAATTTTTTGGAAATTTTCAGAAACGGTATCAGAATAGAAATTTTCCTTTTTTGAAAACAGAAACGAATATGGCAAGAGTGCTATCCGTCGGAACGAGGAACCGGTCAGAAATTTTCCGAAAAATTTTTTGGAATTCCGAATAGTATCGTCATATGAAATAATGGAATTGGCCTAGCCCAATCCACCGGCCCAGCTCAAAGTGAAGTCCATGGCCGGCTGGCTAATCCTAGCCGCCACTCTGTCCTAGTGACCAGCACCAGCAAGCGGCGTGCAGGCGGAGGCGGCTGTGCCGCCCGTGTGTCGCCGGCTCGCCGCCCCCTCCCACCCCCGCCGCCGGTCCCCGACGCTGCCTCTAGCCGCCTCCATCCACCGGCCCCTGTCGCCAGCGCCGACCACCGACGCCGACAGCCCCAGCGCCGCCGCCAACTCCCTCCAGCCGCCGGCCGGCCCCCACTCGCCTGCCGTCGACATCACCGGCCTTCGACGGCGCCGAGAGGAGGGCCTCCTGCAGCCATTCATCGAACTCCGACGCCCACCGCGGCACCGGCGCGCCGTGGGCAAGCGCCATGAAGCCGAGGTTGTGCGTGGCGTTGCCGGAGCCGAGAATGAGTGAGGACGTCGTCGTCCCGAAGAGGCGCCAGCGCCCTGCCGACCTCGTAGTGGTACGCGCCGTCGCGGCGGGAGAGCAGCTGGCACACCGGGACGTCGTTCGCCTCATGAACACCAGCTGCTGCACATTGCTTTGTATGTTTGCAGGAACTACTGATGCAATAAATACTACCTCTGTCCGTAAATATTTGACGCCGTTGATTTTTTTTTATATACGTTTGATTATTGGTCTTATTTAATTTTTTATCAAATATGTAAAACTATATATATACATAAAAGTATATTTAACAATAAATAAAATAATATACAAATAATTAATAATTATGTAAATTTTTGAATAAGGCAAGTAGTTAAACATTTATAAAAAAAATCAACGGCATCAAACATTTAGCTACGGAGGGAGTAGTACTTAAGACTTCTTAAATATGTAGGCTTGTTCTGCATGGGTGTTTCTAGGTTAATCTGCTGAGTGCAACAAGTTCCTTTTGTAAAGGAATTTTGCTAGTTAGCTTGTACTGAAGATCAGTTTATTTTTTGCACTATAATGTTCGCTGATTTCCAGTGTACATAATAGTGCAATTTACAGTATAGATGAGTGCAATATCTTTTTAACTTTGAAATCTACTCTGAATCTTCTTCTGAAGCTACAAGCGTGCTCTTTGAAATCTGGTTGACATAGGTTCAGACAAATGACCCAGAAATTTGCACTGTATTTTAAACAAGCACAATCAGAAAAAAAATGAATATGTTTTTTCGAAGATTGAGATTGTACCCTTTGTGTGTGTTTGATTTTGAGCCCAACCTAGATTTCACAAAAGGCCCACTGAACTACGAAACCTCAAAGAAGCCACGATGTCCTTGTCTAGAAAGCTCACTTTAAGGAAGAAACCCACCAGAGGTCTCTGAATTTGGAGCCGAGTTTGTTTTCTGCCCTTTAACTAAAATATCAGAAATGTGTACCCCTAAACTCACAGAATCCGTTCAAAAAAGGCCTCTCGGCAGTATTGACCTATTTTTTTACTGGTTTTGCATGTCAGATTATTTTATTTTTTTCTCTCTTTCTCTTCCTTCCTCTCCTTTCTCTTTTCTTCCTCTAGTGGACTTTTTCCTCACTTTAAAATCCAAAGAAGCTCAAATGGAAAAGCACATGTATCATTTCCACAAAAAAAAAGTCAACAAAGCCCAAAATTTTTGAAGCAAACTAGGCACCCAGTAATAGGCTTGGAGTATACAGAAGTCACTCGACACCCTTCTCCCAGCTAGACCGTAGATCTCTCATCCAATGGTGGAGAACAAAGTGACTGAAAAATTGTAAGATTTCAGGCAACTATAAGCTTCTAACTTCATATTTATTTTTCAGATTGTACGGCTGTATATTTTCATAACCTAAATATTATTTAGAGAAGGTTCTAATACATAAAGATTATGTGAGAAGCTAATCTATACTTTCTATAAAGTTAATGCCATTCTCTCTTCTCTCAAGAAGCCACATCACCTCAATTGTTTTTAGCCTTAGGATGGTACATCAAGGGTGTAAATTAAACCACATCATCTCAATTGATTTTATTCTTGGAATGATACATCAAGGATGTAAATTGCATCTATTTATACCATCTCAATTGTTTTTAGCGTTTAGACGATTCATCAAAAGCGTAAATATTATTTACAGAAGCTTCTAATACATAAAGATTATGTGAGAAGCTAATGTAGTAACAAACTGCTGGAACCTGGTTTTATAAGGACAGTTTCAGCGTGGTTTCAGTCTCATTAAATAATGACATACCACATAAGCAAAACCAGTGAGAATTAGGATTACAGAGGAGAGTTGAGTTTTATGGGATTAAATTTGGTATACAAAGTTACATAAACCATAAAACCAGATTGAAACTTCTACTAAGAGAGTAATTTGTTTTATCTCCACACATTAATTTAATTAACTTCTCTTACCACTCAAATGTAACATTTAAGTGATATATTAGCCTATAAAACCGTAAAGTGAAATTTTGTATTGAGAGCACTTGTTTTATTTATCCACTCAAAGATATGAGTTGATTGTTTTTTTTATGAAAAAGCCAAACAACATTATATTTGCAAACAAAAAATAATCTGTAAATAAAATTTTCAACATATCCTTAGGGATCTAAAAGCCACTGGAAAATAAACTTCGATAAAAAACCCGTAAGATTAACTCTAAATTTAATTATTTTAAAAAATATCAAATTTTGGCTTATCAGTATAAGCAGAAGCGTAAAGATGGAATGTACACTGCTGATCGAGAACCGCAAAATACAATATTGCACTGAGAATAACTTAATCACTACCCATACTAAATGCAACCAAAGCGATGGAGGTGGCAGATAGACATCCATCGACTAGTGTCCTCGCCGCCTTGGAGGTCATGCATGTCGACGACGCTGGAGCACGAGCTCGCCAGGCGATTCGATCGATCCTACCTTACCATAATTAATTAATTAATTAACTTTGTTTCAGTTTACCGCACGTACGCACGCACCCTTGCATGATGATTAATTTAAATAGTCTCCTTCTTCACTCGCTTTATAATTTTAAGATTATTAATTAATTCAACATGGGTTAATTCTTGCTTCATTTTATTTCATGCGACGCGTGCTTGGAGCCCTGAGCAATGGATGTTTTCTTTTAGTTTTTTTTAAGGTAATGGAGATATAATAATTCATATCTAAAATAAAGAATCTGGCTTCTAGCCTTCCTTCACCGGAGTTCACGTAGCCAAAACAGTACGATTTCACAACTATTATTATTTCTGTATTGCCTAGGTTCATATGGATGCTAATGAATCTAGACATTATATACTTTCTTGTCTTGTCTAAATTCATCGATCGATGAATACATATAATCTAGACACACACACATATATATATATATATATATTATGTATTCATCGATCGATGAATTTAGACAAGACTAGAAAGTCTTATAATATAAAATAGATGTAGTAAAAGAGGAGAAAACGACTGGGAATCCACGTGGAGTTCCCCACCAATTATATATATATATTGACTAAAAATAATTCAACTCGTCGGTTTAAATTTATCAACCCAAAAAAAATTACAGTACTATCCTTGGTGTTTATTTTTGTTTATTTTGTGTACAATTTATAGTTGTTAATTATAAAGCATGGATATATATTTGAAACTTTCAGTTTTTAAAGGAATCAACACGGATGGGATAAGCCGTGCAAGAGAGCATCACACCTCAGGATAGCAGGGAAATGTGCACAACACTTTTTTAAAGGAATCAACACGGATGGGAATTCAACATTTGGACCCATCACATCCGGCCGGCACTGTCGACCCTCTTGAACCCGCCACGGACGATGCATTATCAATTTGTATGTTGGAACTAACGCAATGCATGAGATGACATAATGGGCAAAAAGGGCCTTTTATTTCGCACTCTCGTGCATCTGTGTATTTATTTATATATACACGGAACAAGGTGTACTTCTCATTAGTTAAACTTGATGATACCTCACGGCGTTGTCGTGGGAGAAATGTGAGATAATATAGTAGATATTAGTTCTAAATTTATTCTTATCTACTATCGATTTTTTTCATGCGTTTATATAGTCTTTATTAATTATTCATAAGTTATAAATGATTAAGTTGTATGGTGTGGTTTTTGAGGGAAGAGATATAATTTACACCCTTTATGTATCATTCTAAGGTTAAAAATAATTAAGATGATGTGGCTTCACGAGAGAAGAGAAAATTAGCATTAACTACACTTAGTGTACATGAACTTTATAGAAATAAGAGATTACAAACTCATGGTCGTACCTAAGTACTCCCTCCGTCCCTAAATGTTCGACGTCGTTAAATTTTTTATACATGTTTGACTATTCGTCTTATTTAATTTTTTTATAAAATATGTAAAGCTATATATATGCATAAAAGTATATTCAACGATAAATGAAATAATAAAAAATAATTAATAATTATGTAATTTTCTTGAATAAGACGAATAATCAAACATGTATAAAAAAGTTAATGACGTTAAATATTTTAGGACGGGGGAGTACTACGTATGTACACGCCTGCCTAGCTATGCTGCTCCCTCTGGTGATCTAAGTGGGTGGGGCCATTCGTCTCGTTCAAAAAGTTTATGCAAACATGTAAAATTATAGGTTGTTTTTAATATATGTTTAGTAATAAATAATATTATAAGAAAATAATTATAGTTATATATTTTTTTTAAAAAATAGAACAAATAGTGAAGTTTAGACTAAAAGTCAATAACATTAAATAAAAAATCGGAGAAGACACCTCAATTCTATCCGGCAGGATCATATCGTACGACATATCGCTGAGGCAATGTTGGAGGCTTGCTTGGCTGCCACTAGTGTAAGCCTGCACATGCCGTGCCCGGCCCCCAATTCGACCGTGCATGCGATGTTGCACTTTACCATGCATGCATATATATATACCAAAGAGAAGCTAAAGATGTCGTGAACCATCGATTTGATTGGGTTACTATGTATTCAGATGTGAGGTAATTCTTGGGTTGTTCCTGCATGGGTAATGATTAGGGAATCCATCGGGATTCGGGAGATGGATCACATGGGACGCTCGAAGCATCGGCTCAATGATGCTACCTCATCATCACTACTAAAATCACATTGTCGGGCCCGAGAACAGGTACGGATGCTCAGGGCGGAGCTAAAAATTATTTTCTTGGAGTCACCGGGATCATAATACACTAATTTTTAGTATCATCTTAGCTGTCTAAACAAAATAACAACGGATTTCGTCAGAAGTCATCGTGGTCGATTGACCCCGATAATTGTACTGTAGCTCCAGCCCTGCTCTATGTAATTTTCTTTAAAGCCAAATCCTCTGCACACTATTGTCTTCTTCACCCTCGTGACCTCCACCAAATCTAACTTACACTGCCTCGCCGGAGCCTGCGTGTCCTACGCTGCCCTCATCCTCAAGACGTCGATGCTGGCCGGGGTAGGAAACTGAAGAAGAAGTTGGATTCGGCGGAGGCGGCAGCTCTCCGGCTTGGTGGTGGCGGCGTCCCTAACCCGGCAGCGGAAGCTCTCGGCATGGTGGTGGCGTGCCCAACTCCTGGCTGCGCTGCCCTCTTCTCTTGGCCATGGTTAAGTAGATTGTAAGTGTTCGTAATGATTGAATTCTTGATTTTTTTTTTATACAGCCAAACCTCTTCTCTCGACAGAGGTTGATTTTGTTTTTTCACTTGATTGTGCGATGTTTTTTTTCAGTTTATTGTGCAATACATGTCCGAATGTTTAGTTTAGTGATGTTATAATGTCCATATTTCTATTAATTATGGTTGATATATTTCTATCAAACGGCCACACAATGGTATACATAAATTTATTTATAATTGATCTTTTGTTACATGTGCAGCATTATATTGTCTGTAGACAATGAGGTAGTCTCTGGGTTATATGACCTATCTGCTCATCTGTCTATATCATTGATTAGAGGTAGACCCCCGTCTTTGGGTCGTACATGCCCGGCGAGCGACTCCTACCAGATAACAATAAATACATTAATTTCCACTGATCGATATGCATGTAGCTATATCATATGGAGCTAATTAGGAATATTTGTACAATCATATACGAAGCCACATGGAACATATGTGTCCAGACAACTCTTAGGCATATATCAGCTTTGCTCAGCAATAAATAAATAAATAAATAAATAAGAGTAAATTTCATTAAATTGCATGTATTTTTCCAATTATATATAAAACCACATATATATATATAAGGGCAAAAATTATAGGTATTTCGTCTATTTTATTAAAAAACTACTGGTTTAGTATACCTATTATCACAAAACTATAGGTTTTAACATTTACTGTTACCTGACACGTTGAACCCACCTGCAATCTCAGTAGTATTCAAGATGCATAGTTATAGGTGATGTTGATCAACAATTAAGTAGTGAATTTCTATATTTCAATACTTTTGTAATCAAAGTATCTTGATATAGTGGGTTCTGATGTGGTGGTGAATAATCTATAGGTTCATGAGATTGAGATGGGTCATGCATGTTAGTCTATCGTCCTCATCTTTTCACTTTCATAAGTTTATAAGACAATATTTGCACTTCCAACCTTAAATTTAGAATTGATTTTGGGATTCTTTTATCATAATTTATTTTTTAACCCTGGTTTTTAAATTGCTAAGAACACATATATATATAAAAGTTTTGTTTATAAATTATTTTTTGTTTACAAATATATCGTTAGGCATTTTACCTGAAAAAGTCATACGATCACCCCCTATATATTCCTCATGCTATGGGTGAGTCTTGCTTATCAGGTAATAGTGAATAATAAAACATGTAGTTTTGTGATAGAATAAATAAAGTATCCGAACTTTTATGATAGGACAAATTTATAGTACTTAAGTGAGACAAATCCTTAGACCTACGGTTTTCTGATAGTATGGGCAAAGTACATATAGTTTTGAGAAATTTACTAAATGACTAATAGTGTAGTCTAAAATTTTGTTTTCGTTCCAGTTCGGAAATTTATAAGAGAAAGACACTGATGGTTAAATATTATATTATGTATAAGAAAAACCTCCACCATTTGAGATTCAGAAAGTAACTTTTGCGTGCTCTCATAAAGAGGATAAAGGGGGACACACCTACTTTTGACTCGATGGTTACAGGAACGACCAAATTAATAAACGGATAATATATAGTCCGATTTCACTTCCTTTCTTAGGACATCTATAATGCATGACACTAACAATAATTTTTATATAAGAAATTATCACTATGCACTAGCTACATACTCTTTTTTTTCATTGTAAACACTAATAATTCATATTTGAATTTAATGATATTTATCTTTCAATAAGTCTTGGGATATTGTAGAAACCAACTCATCTTTTTACTTGTACTTATACTTATAAACCAAAATTCAAATGATTAATTTTAAATTTGGAGTTGATTTTGGAGGATTTTATCATAGTTTATCTTTTTAGTTTTTACTTTTAGATCATAAAAAAACATATATAAAAAATCAATTCATAAATTATTTTTCGTTTATGAATATGTCGTTCACTTTCTTCCCAAAAAAAAGCCAAACTAACGTCCATCCATGTCTCAGCTAATGCATGGTTTCCTGCCCTTTCTTTATTTACTTGGCATGGTATATCATCTTTTATCTTACTACCTCCGTTTTATAATATAAGATGTTTGATTTTTTGGTTACAACGTTTGACCATTTCTCTTATTCAAAAATTTAGCACAAATATAAAAAATGATAGGTCGTACTTAAAGTTCTTTTGATAATAAAGTAATTCACAAGAAAAATAAATATCAATAATTTTATAAATAAAATAAATGGTCAAACATTGCAAGAAAAAGTCAAACATCTTACGTTACGAAATGGAGGGGGTATATGACAACTCAATTAATTTTATAAACGCCATTCTAATTTTCGTGTTATAAATGCTCTTAAGGATAATATATAGTCCGATTTCACTTCCTTTCTTAGGACATCTATAATGCATGACACTAACAATAATTTTTATATAAGAAATTATCACTATGCACTAGCTACATACTCTTTTTTTTCATTGTAAACACTAATAATTCATATTTGAATTTAATGATATTTATCTTTCAATAAGTCTTGGGGTATTGTAGAAACCAACTCATCTTTTTACTTGTACTTATACTTATAAACCAAAATTCAAATGATTAATTTTAAATTTGGAGTTGATTTTAGAGGATTTTATCATAGTTTATCTTTTTAGTTTTTACTTTTAGATCATAAAAAAACACATATAAAAAATCAATTCATAAATTATTTTTCGTTTATGAATATGTCGTACACTTTCTTCCCAAAAAAAAGCCAAACTAACGTCCACCCATGTCTCAGCTAATGCATGGTTTCCTGCCCTTTCTTTATTTACTTGGCATGGTATATCATCTTTTATCTTACTACCTCCGTTTTATAATATAAGATGTTTGATTTTTTGGTTACAACGTTTGACCATTTCTCTTATTAAAAAATTTAGCACAAATATAAAAAATGATAGGTCGTGCTTAAAGTTCTTTTGATAATAAAGTAATTCACAAGAAAAATAAATATCAATAATTTTATAAATAAAATAAATGGTCAAACATTGCAAGAAAAAGTCAAACATCTTACGTTACGAAATGGAGGGGGTATATGACAACTCAATTAATTTTATAAACGCCATTCTAATTTTCGTGTTATAAATGCTCTTAAGGTCATTGTGCCCTCCCTACCATTGGTTACATAATCCTAGTTGAAACCACCGAGCCTAGACTGTTAAACTAAAATAACCGGAACCAATAATATGAGAAATGGTCTGGTTTGAGTAAAATAACCGGAGATGCATATGAACTTAGATGGACTCATGTCTGAGTTTAACAAGTATGCCTCTAAATTATGTGGTCCATCTGCATCAGAGCTTGATGTAAGCAAAACACACTTAACAGGATATGCAAATGCATGCAAATTAGGGCAGGTTTGTTTGGTTTGCATGAACTATGCAAATCGAAATCATGGTAACATTTGGCTACACTTGGGGGTTTAATTAATTGTTAGCTAGATGCCAAAAGTTGGGTAGGGATTAAGTCACATTAATATTGGTTCTCCTTGTCTATTTGTAAAGTATTTGTAAAGTAATTATGGTGGGAGATAATGAACGATTTTGCCACATCCATATCTTGGTAAATCCAAACTTTTGGTTTGGCTCGCACATAGGGCATATCCTAGCTCCTAGCCTAGTCCAATTGATTAATTCACTTGGCATGCATTTTACTCAATTCTAGTGAAAAAAAAAAGGGCAATTGAAACAACATTGCGGCTGTATTACCCAATGTTTCTTCTCCACAATCATTTCCTAGGGGCAATTTGATAGACCTTAATCTCCATTGTGAAAAGTAGGTGCAGGCAATGGTAGAGTCGACGAGAGAGAAATCAGGCAGAGAAAAGGACGGGTGAGGATCAGCTAGCTTGTGAACTCGTGATCAACGGGGTGATTTTGTCTTTTTAATGAGAAACGAAACAGTGCATTTATAAATGAAAAATATTTTATAGATACAACTTTTATACATATATTCTTAGTGATAAGCCAATGCTGAAGAATAAACTTTAATGAAAAACCTAAATTTAAGATTAAAAAATTAAATTTTAGCTTATAAATATAAACAGAAGCGAAAAGATCGGGACGTGGGATTGTATTAATTGACATATTGCCGTCACATTTATCATGGACATCTACCATTCATGTTTACTGATGGTGTCCTCTATGAAGCTGGAGAATTCTCTTTCAGTTTTGCTATCGGATAAGATAATGCATAATTCAATGAGTTGCATGTATGGCTCAAAGTTCATCTAAAAACTTATACTTTATACAATCTTACAACAACATTGTATATTTAATCTCCTTCGTTCACAAATGTAAATATTTACGGTGTTCTTAATCTTTTTTACAAGTATTTTTTTTCCTAAAGTACTACCCATTACAAGTTTTCGCTGGAAGCATAGGCTTGTCGGGTGTTTGGGGCGTATCGGCCTGATATTTTTCCAAACCCAGAGAAACCCTGGAACTAAAAAAAGGACCAAACAGATAAAATTTTCTATTTGAAATATCTAGATGAATTTTTGAATTTTTTAGGAATTTCTGAATGATTTTGAAATTTAGGTAAAATTTTGTAATAGAGGCTATTTGAGCTGAATGTTTTATTTGAAATGTGAAAAATGGAGTAAGTTTTCTAGCATTGTCTAAATTCATATAGATGCTAATGAATCTAGACACATATATAAATTATATACATTCATTCGTGAATGAATTAAGTCAAGGCTAGAAAGACTTACAATATAAAACGGAGGTAATAGATAATTTCTGTCCTAAATATAACCACCTATATTATTAATAAATAATGTTTAATCGTGTAATAATATGAGAAAGCTATATTTTGAGACGGAATGGAGGAGGCAGACAACCGTACATCAGAGTACGCCTTGAGCACTGAGCAGGGTACATATCA
The DNA here is from genome assembly GCF_000231095.2 of Oryza brachyantha. Classification (NCBI taxonomy): domain Eukaryota; kingdom Viridiplantae; phylum Streptophyta; class Magnoliopsida; order Poales; family Poaceae; genus Oryza; species Oryza brachyantha. The sequence continues at coordinate 12,617,003 of NC_023170.2, forward strand.
TATGCATTCAGATATATATAGGTAGGTTGTGCGTATTGTCATTTCTGCAATTTATGCGCTGGACAACATTACAATTTACAAAGCGAAATATATTCATCGATCGGAGACAGCTTTAGGATATATGATGTACCTACGTCTGCTTCCACTCACCTCCATCTGCATTTTTTTGTCGGAGACAGCTAGGGACTCGTTCAGTTTGCAAAAAAAAAATTACAAAAACATTCCATCGAATATACAGACACATATTTATAATATTAAACGTAGTCTAATTACAAAATAAATTATAGATTCCATCAAAAAACTGTGAGACGAATCTTTTGAGCCTTATTAATCCGTCATTAGCACATGCAGGTTACTGTAGCATTTAGGGGCTAATCACATACTAATTAGGCCCAAAAGATTCGTTTCATGATTTTCCCCATAACTGTGTAATTAGTTTTAATGTTCATGTATATTTAATGCTATATTTAGGTATCCAAAAATTCGATACGATGATTTTGGGAAAACTTGTTAGGAACTAAACAGCCGAAGAAAATATTCTCACACTGCTGCCGGATTGCAGTTGGATATATATATCTCCGCATATATGATAAGGATTCTGGTATATTTTCTCCAGTGGTAGTTGTAGATGCAAAATACTTTCACCGGTTTCATAATTTTTATTGTTTTAAATAAAACTATGATGAAACTTTCTAAATTTTAACTATTGATAACTTTTAAATTAGTTAGCTTGAAAATACTACAACACCACGGGTAGATGATTCATAAATAGTACTTAAATAAAAGTAAATATTTATTTACTTTGCATATATTTTAATAAAAATAATAGTCAAATATAGATTTTGAAAACCATGGTGGTGACCAAAATGACAAGAATTACTACCTCCGTCTCTGTCCCGTAATAACTTCATTTTTCGATTTCTGTGTGTGTCTAACGTTTGACTTCGTCTTATTTGAAAATTTTGTAAAATACTTTAAAAAATTAGTCACGCATAAAACACTATTTATGTTTTATCATCTAGTAACGATAAAAAATATTAATCGTAAGACAATTTTAAATAAGACAAAGACCAAAACATTGTATCTAGTATCAAACTGAAGAAAACATAATTTAAATCAAAGACATGAGTTTTAATGTAGTGATGTAATAATAGGTGCAGATTCATTTTTCTTAATTTATATGCGCACACACCAATACAAACCTAAATTACACTCATGTTCGGAAATGCGTCCCTGATACATACTCAAAGAGCAAGAGAAAAGACCAGTGATTAATAGCGCAAAAAACCTATATGTATTTATTGGCGTGATTTAAATTAGGTGAACTCGTACACACTTATAACTTCTTCACAACTGTTTAAAAAAAAACTTCTTCACAACTCCACTTATTACCTACTCTCTCCGTTCCATATTATAATATCTTTTTAGTTTGTCTTGATTTATTTATATATCGGTGTATATGTTTTTTATTATACATTTTTAGATTTATTAGTATATATATAAATCTAGACAAATCAGAAAGAAGTATTTAATAATATATATACCTATAATTTCTTCTTTCTATATGTAATTCGTATACAATAAAAATAATTTATGTTTCTATAAAACGCCACATAAATACCTAACGTTAACTGTTAGATCAATTAGGATGAGTGCTGTAGGCCATCTTATGCTCCAAAGTCTCGCCGAGCGGCTGGCGCAAGTGTCTATTTTTCCGTTCTATATCGGTCTATCTTTTCGACTCTGTTTATTATAAGCAAAAATTAAATTTTAAATTTTAAATCTAAGTTGATTTTGGAGTTTTATCGTTGTTTATTTTTTTTCTTAACTTTTATATTACTAAGAACATATATATAAAATTTTTATTTATAAATTATTTTTTGTTTGCAAATACAAATAAACACACATATGATTTCTAATGTATCACTGAAACAATATCACTTCTAAAATAACTAACACAGTAGTCCGCATAGATTGTTCAGCTACCATCATTATAATTAATGTTTTTTACATATAGCATATATACTTTCACATTTTGATATTCAAAATATTTAAACAACAATATGATTACAAACTCCGCCCGGCCTACATTGTCTAACTTATATGTCTGATTCTAATTAATATAGTGATATATATGTCCATGAAAACATGATAGATCTTTTAGTATTATCTTAATAGTATAATAAATCGAAGATAAATATTTTACGATATATTTTTTCTTTTTTCTTTTTATTTATCTTTACATTATTTGTCGCATTTTCTTACTATCGATCTCTAGCCACGTACGTTATACCCCTAGTAAAAATGTCATATTGTATAATTTATCATAGTAGCTTATAACCTGATTCAAACAAGATAATTTCCACCGTTGTGGACACTTCATTACCAGGTTTGGTATATTTTTTTTCATGGTTGTTATTCCACTGTCTGGACTAGTAGGGATGGCAATAGTATCCGTTTACTCGCAGGTAAAACTCTAATAAGGTCAGGTATGTTCCCTATTTAAGGTCAGGTATGTTCCCTATTTAATACCTGCGGATATTTTATTTGGTCAAAAGTAGTACCCAACGAATAAATAAGTATGGGTATGGATAGGCACTGCCCATATCCGCTTTGCCTATTTACCCTGACATGTGGGCCTAAGTATCCATATATAAATAGAGAAAATTTTAGGGTTTCCATCCTACCCGAATCCCGATCTGGCCGACCCCCCACGCCGATCCCCTCGTGCACCCCCTCCCCCTCGCGCGCCAATCTCCTCGCCCCATGCCGATCCCCTCGCCGTCGGCGTCGCCAGGCCACCAGCGCCCCCATCCCCTCCTCGACGACACCCCCCGATGTCTGTCACCTCCCCCGTCCCTGTCCCTGCTTACGCCAGCCGAAGCCGCCACGCCTATCCCCGGCCCCGCCGAAGCCGCGGCCCGACGCCACCGTCCCCATCCCCATCCCCGCCGACACTGCTGCCGTCCTGTCAGCGCCAACGCCATCCCCGTCCCCGCCGACACCGCCGCCACCCCCGCCTACGCTGCCGCCAGCGCCGACCAAGGCTGGTTTATATGCTAGCTGATTTTTTTTTTTTTTGCATATGTGCTTGGTTCTACTTCCTTTATCTGATTTTTTTTGCCATGATTATTTGCAGGCTGTCAAACTATGGATACTATGTGTAGCGGTGCCCAACGTGAACAAGAACAAGGCTATCCTGTGTATTGAAACTATGTCATTTTTTTGCATTTAAGTTGGATTGTTGGACTGTATGTAATTGTCTTGACTCTTAAGGCTGTTATTGTGGTTGCATTGTATATGGTTTGGGCGGGTATGCTTGCTGTTATACGGCACCCCGGGTAATGGGTACAAGCAGATTCTATACCTATGATGTAGTAACGGGTATACCCACGGTCATATATTCGCCCAACAGGTATGGTATGGGTAGTTACTACCCGTAACCACTATGCCCGATTGCCATCCCTAGTCTGTAAACTACTATGTTATCATGTTAGCATGTGTTTGGGGATCTAATCTCACTTGTTAGTTGTATTTTTGACGTGGATAGGAGGGCCAAACTATTTTGTTTTATTCAATTAACCATGAAATTCTAAGAATTTTTAATTGATGTGATAATTTCTAACTATTTTTTCCTTGAAGGATTAATATAAGGTTCCTATAAGAGCCTCTAGTTAATATAGGTAGAATATGGACTCATCTCTTAATATTATTTTTTACTCATACATGAATTATTTTCTCAATAATAATTAGTTTAATCTATCTATACTACTTTAAATGTCTCTAGTGGTGGTGGCAGTGAATCTGCCACCACACTACTTTCTACCGTTCTTTTGCAAATTAACCCATGGTGCTTTCTGATATTCTGGAATGGTCCATATTTGGTTCAAACAAGTCATATTAGTATAATTGATAAAAAAATTCTATAATATTTTGTAATACATTTCCATAGCAAAGCGTGGATATTTTGCTAGTATTTAATATATTAATAATATACATTTGTATCTGGACTCTTTCTCTTAATATTACTTATTTTAAGCTAAATTATAGATGTTTCTAAATTTTTTTCTGCATTGATTATCTCTTAATATTACTTTTTTGTTTTTATCTAAATTCGTTGTTTTCTAAAATACAAGGGTTCTTATCTTGACATTAATTTTTTTATTTTTAAATTTGAATTTTAGATTTTCTAAAGTATTTCTACATGGACGCTCATTTTAATTTTCTATTCCTATTTTGTATTTCTGCTTGAATTCTAACTATAATCCTACATAAAATCCTTCCTGTGTAATATTAATTTTGTAATCAAAATGTATGTACTTCTAAATTGTGTATTATGCCAACTCTTTCTCTTTCTCTTACTTATGACTACTTGGACTTTTAGATGTTTCTAAATTGTATCTCTAGATGGAGTCTTCACTAAATAATTTTTATTTGTTAATTTTTAATCCAAAATTTTAGATTTTTCTAAAATTCATTCATACATGGACGTATTTTTACCTTTCTTTTTTAATTCCAGTTTTACATTTCTAGTTGGATTCTTTTTTATTTTTCGATTAATGTGGTACTTCTACATTGTAGTTATTTTTCGATTAATGTGGTACTTCTATATTGTACTTAGTTTTCTACATTTTTCGATCAATGTCGACTCCATATTGTAATATTACTTACTTATAATTGGTATTTAGATGTCTCTAAACTATTTAGGATGCACTCTTCACGCAATATTAATTATTTTTATTTCAAATCCGAATTTGAATATTTCTATAACGTATTTGCACCTGGTCTCTTTTTTTACTTTCCTTATTTTTAATTTAAAACAAAATTTAGAATTTTCTAAAATATATTTATGAAGGGGCACCTTTTTACTTTTCTTTATTTCGAATTCCAAATTTTTATTTTTGAATTTTTTGGATTAATGTGAGATTTTCTTGTCTGTGAAAACGAAGGTGATAGCTTATTTTTCTACTACTTTAATATAATATAGTAAACATATGTATATATAACCAAATTTTATTCTAGAAGAACACTCTATTCTATGACTCGTGGTTAATAATCTGAAGCTTATGAATACGAGTTATCCTTAGAAGAGAAAACAATTTTGAATTGGCTTTATCTGCAAATAACAAAGAAAACATTACAGCAGGTATTTCTAGTTAAACAGATACTCCCTGGCAATAACAGGCTAGATGATCACTTCCAGACAGACTGGGGTTCTGCTAGGCAGTACTTCCTCCTGTCATTGTATTCGACACCATTAACTTTTGGATATATCTTTAACTGTTCATATTATTTAAAAATTTTATGCAAATATATAAAACCACAGGTCATGCTTAAATTATGTTTAGTAATAAATAAAATCATAATATATAAAAGTTTAAATAAGAAAAATGGTCAAACGTAGACCTAAAAGTCGATCAGCGATATCAAACACTCCACCAATTTTATTTTGTAAGTTATTTTAGCTATGTCTAGATTCATTTATTATTTACATATATGTTTAAATTATCTATATGAATATAGGAAAGTGACATGGAGATAGTAAAATAAAATAAAATAAAATGGAGGGAGTACTGTAGTGGAATGCAGGCGTAGCACTGTATTAATTAGCAGTATATATATTGCTATAAATCGATCGGTGATTCGTGGTGTATCCGGTGGCCGCCCACTCGATCGATCGAAAAGCAGCTTAATAAGCAAGAGCATGATGCACGATCGAGTACCATATCAGATCAGATCAACCAAATCCGACCGGACAAATATATATATATATATATATATATATATATATATATATATATATATATATATATATATATATATATATATGCTAGCCTGAAAAGATATAGTCCCTCATCTTTTAGCCTTTTCATTTCAAAAACTAAACATCATATTTATACACACATAGTAAACGATATAAAAACAGAGACTGAAAAAATTAAATTAGGGTAAAATATCCTAATATCAATTCCATAGGCGGAACTAGAAATTTATGTAGCCTAGTACTCAACATTGAAATATAAATCTTTTAAATAAGTTTTAATTAGAACATTGTAATTTCCCAATGCATTTTTTTCTAGGCGTGAGGCTCGAGCCCACGCTGCCCTACACCTGGTACCGCCCCTGATTAATTTTAAATTTAAAGTTAGATTTATAAGTATAAGCAGAAGAAAGCTATAGCCACAGTTAGCGGCGTTTACACGCGTTTACATGAATGTTAATTATTATTTAATTATCCATATGTGTGTTATTCTCGAAGCTACTAAACTAAAATTTATAGTACGAGGCCAAGCTGAAGTCCCAGGTTTTCTATCATTTTGTCTCAATCCCGGCTATGAAAATCAGCTAGCAGAGTACAAGTCGTTCATCTCGAAAATAAAATTTCAAATATTTGATGGAAATTAGTTCAATTGAGCTCTTAACTTCACAATGTTGGAGCCATATGCCCAGTCTGGCATGCATTCTTGGTTCGCTAGGCCCTCATAGTTTGGGGCAATGAGCCGCTTGGCTTGTAAGGAATACAAGTCTTAACTGCTATAAATTTAAATTTATGTTAATTTTCAAAGAAATTTCTATATCAAAAGTTTTTAAAAGTAAACTATGTATTTTACAAACATGCATGACTATGATAATCTGATACTCTTCCATCCCGATATGAGTGTATTTCTAGCACAGTAAAGATAAATTAGTTATAAACAAAAATAACTCAAATGTCTCTCATTGAATAAGGAGGTAGTACGGAGTAGGAGGTAAGTATGGTAAAATAGAAGAAATTTAAATACAAGTGATGATGGAACAACTATTACTCCACAAATACAGTATTTGTAAGACAAATTTAACTTTCATAAATACGCTTATTGTAGAACAGATGGAGCGTAGCTAATCTTTACTCCTATACAAAGGAGAAGTAGTGACGGTGGGTGATGAAACTTTGTCACCTCACCACCAACTTTTCCCATCTTTTTTTTAAATGCAGGGGAGATTCTACGTATCAGTCATGTCACACCTACTATTTACTTTTTGTAAGAAGAAAAATGATAGTGTGAGGACAAACATTTTAGATAATAGTAAAAAATGTATTATCATTAAGATTTGATATATAAAATAATAAGAATAATAATGGATTAATGATATTTTTAACTAATATCTTTTTCCAACGCGCAAATAGGACCATCATTAAGCTGAAAACCAAACAAGCCGCCAGTTGAGAAACACAATAAGCTGGCTATCGGATACATCATACTGCCGGGTTATTATTAATTACTATATAAGTTGGACAATAATATTTCACTAAACATCTTTATGTCCAACTGAATATCAATAACCCTCTGGATCTGCCATTTCAATTGCTTAGCAGTAAGTTATTGCATTGAAGACCAACATTTAGTCCCTTCATATATATGCTTTTGGATTGAAAAGTTAAATAACTTGTAATTCAAAAATTATACTCTTCTCGTGCATGACAATTAACCATAGGAACCTCGAATAAAATTCGGTTAAATTGACCTAGCATTTTCCTTGCGTGGGCTTTCCTTTAATTATATTGATATGAAGGCCCTTCGGATGTAATAATTTGATAATCTCATTTACCATTTTATCCATGACTATCATATAAATCTTAGGCAAAATGGACAGAATCTAGCTTGTTATTACATTTTCTAATATGACTATATAACTTTGATTTTTCATATTTTGCATGATTGCAAACATATGAATCCCAACATGCAATCGGATTCATTATAGCCTAGAAGGCTAGAAAAAAAGTGGCAAACTTTACCTATTGTTGAACCACTTGTCAATTCTATATCCTTCCAGGCAAAAGAACTTTTTCCTTTGCCAGTATCATGCCTCTTGTTTCTCTGCACCTTTCTTGCAAACTATACCTTTTGCATTTTGAAGTACATGATGTAATGTTTTCATGAGACAGAAGACGGCAAGATGACTAGCTTAGCTAGCTAGCTATTACTCCATTAGTTACATATCAAAAGACTTTTTTTATATCGTCTAGATTCATGCACTGACCAATGTATATTGTTTGTACATATGTCTAAATTTAGTGTCACATATATAAATCTCCGTAAGGCTAAAAAGTCTCACATTGTGAAACATGGGGAGTCTCTCTTTCACATTATAAGGGCACGTAGGAAAGTGATTATTAGCTTACTCTCTCAATCTTACTCTCTCAATCGCCACGTGATGACGCGGATGAAAGAGAGCGAAGGAGAGAGAAAAGTTGTTGTCATGCATGGTAATGGCTTAGAGTCGACTCTTTAACATTTATTAAAGAAAATTTTCTTGCATCACGGTGTATAAAAAGGAAAGTAGCGTAATAAAAAATATTTTATTGCATTAATGAAGAAACCACACCTGACTCTATATTATCATAAAATAGACTTTTGTTACTGACGTGGGTTGAAATTGAGCCCACAATGAACTCTACCATTGAACATGCCCTAATATATGCTAGTCATCTCTAGATTTATATATATATACTAATGAATCTAAACACATATAAAATATATTTATTGATCTATAAATAAATATAGATAGAACCATGAATGGAGAGAGTAGCTATCAATCTAATAAAGATTCACTTTAACCTTTGGAACAAAGAAAGTGCCTTAAGCCTCGAGGCCACCCACTTCATGCTAAAATGATTACACTTGAAGATCCATTCAACCTTAATCTAAGGGAAACTAGAAATTAAGATATGCTCATCTGTAAACTGATTCAACGTAAATCTCGAAATTTTTATTGTTTGTGCTAACAAAAATGGAATAGAAAAGTAATTAAAGCTATTAGGCTGGTAGTGAACAAACAACAAACATGCTATAAGTTATGGATTTACTCTATTTGGCACTTATGTGGATTGCGAATTTGTGATTATTTCGTGTTTGGTGAAATCAGACATTGCCTTTAATTATCTTGCTGTGAATTACAAACAACAATACTGTGGTATTTAATAAATATGAAACGATTACTGAGAGACTTAATTAGTTGTTGGATAAATTATATTGTCTAAAGTTTCATGACTTGTGACATAGACTACCATGGTTATATATATATATATATATATATATATATATAATGGCAATACCCCAACGACAATAGGAAATGTCAGTTCACATGAAGAATACCTATATGTTTACGGGAATGATCCCCAAACGATAGTATCTGAAACAGGTAAGGAAAAGAATACCATCTTTGGCAAGATCATAATTCAAGACCCAATTGAACTCAACCATAACTATTCCAAAGAATTACTAGAATGTCTCAAATCCCTCGTCGATATGGAGAACCCGAGATATAAATTTACGGCTTCTAGAGGAGATAGAGGGATGAGACATCAAAACTAGATATGAGAGGGATCAACAAGCCTATGTTCCAGAAGATAACCATCAAACCTTCTTGCCGGGATCACCAAAGGTCTCGTCGACCCATCTTTTCCAACCACACTCTCATCGGCACTCTGAACAAGATCAGAAAATAGGTTTAGATTAGGGCCTCATGTATCCTTCTAACTATATGCATGCCTATAGCATATGTAACCATATCCATTCCACGTATATATCAATACTAACATAACGTAGGGTTGTTACTCTAACGAGGACCTAAACACGTATAAAAATCCTCCAATGTCTAACGGACATCTCCCCTAGAAGATATATAAAAAACACAAACATGATCTAGGTATAAAAATTTACTATTGTCGGACTTATATCAACGACAATATATTATGTTTTCAAAATATTTTAAAGAAAACACGCATATAGCAATAACAACAACAAATCGAGCATTATGAACCGTATAGCCGATCTAGTGAATAGTATCCATACAATAGATGAGAGAAAAGCCCTTCCATTCCAGCCATCTAAAACCGTGGTCAAGACAGACGCAATCCGTTGATGGATTCTTCACACACATAACATGCCAAACCTTCGTAGGCACATGACATGCAAACAGTGGGCTTCTTTTCTCACCAAGAAAACAAGAGGCTTCATGCATCATCCCAATCGATCGATCGCCAGGCTAAAAGGTGTGGTCACAACATGAGTCAGTACCAAGTGACAAATTGCAGTGACCAATCCTAAGCTTTGTTCCACTAATATTGTAGTGCCCATCACTCACTCAGTCCCCTCTGCTATAGCTAGCTAGCTTTTAGACCCCCATTTAATTAAGAGGGGAAAGGAAAGCTTTTGGTTGTCAATGTTACATATATATAAAAAAGTACATTGTTTTTGTCACATAGAGATGATGGTATTACTAGGCTAATCATCAAAATATTAAACAACTTAGCATGTTTGTGGCTTTGAGAGACCATTGGCATATAGTTAGAAATAGTACTGAAATGGAGCCCATATATTCGGTTGAATCAGATCAAAGCTCTAGCAAAACCGCGGCTCCAACGGCCGGCGATCAAACCCCATGCATCTCGATGCCTTTGGAGCACATAGAAATCAATGGTTGGTTTGCCCAAAAACAAGACACATTTATGTTTGATTAATTATGCCCACCATTAGGCACTAAGAGCAATGTTTGTTTGCTATCAGACCATAGAAAATGTGAATTATATATGTTTCTTGAACAGCCTTTAAATTATGTGGAGTGAGCATATGGATAATGTAAATTATATGGATGTCATGCAATTTTGTATTCTCTTGCAAAATAATGCTTCATATTTTCTGGTATATATGTTCATGCATGATTTAAACTCAATGTTTTGTGTTGGAGACCATGTATAAAAATAAATAAATTTTGGCATGCTATATTGCATTTAGGAGGGCATATATAGTATATGGCTAGCTGTTAGTAATACCATAAATTGGACATGGTTTTCCAGTAGAGCTAAATAATAACTAAACTTCTGCATGTCCCTGTAAACACAAATATAATTTATTCCATTTTTTTATCCGTATATAACCAATTGGACCACACAGGTTTGGCCGTTTCCCTAATAAACAAATAAGGTAAGGTTTTAATGTGTAATTGATTTATTAGCCAGTGAGGTAAGATGAGATCTGGGCAGGTGCATGGCAGCAAAGAGCCAAAGAGCACTAGATTAGAGTCCTTTTTAAAATGTTAGAGTTAGGTTTCTTGTGTGGTTTTCTACGTTTCTCCAGTGATTGCTTGCAGTACATATAATAGAAGAAGGAAGATTAGAATATATATGCGTGTAAGTTCTGTAGGGTTTTAAGCCGCTAATAACGGTGTCGTTGTATGATAGTTCAGGTGAAATTTCATATTGGAACAATCCAAAGAATTAAAAGAAACTAATTTACTCCTCGAAACTACTTCATTAATTGGAACATGTTTTCTCACTTTATTACCTAACATTATTTCTCTTTTTTCACCCTATACAGTTCATACTAAGATGGTTGGTAGGATGATAGGTGCATTAGAACTTACGCCTCACTGTGACTATATATGTTGGAAGCACCTAAGGTTTATTTAAACACCAATATTTTAAAACTTGTACATACATACTCCCTCAGCTTTTTCATGGTGCCCGAGGGTTCGAAAAACATGCTTAACTTGGCCTGTGTACTTTGTACCGGAACAAATCAGCCCAAATTGTTTATGTTCAAATTTATTTTTTGGTTGATTTATTATAAATGCAGTTGTTGATACTGTTATTTAGTTAGAATATTGTTATTTGGAAGATAAAAATTTCACTTAAAGTCAAATTTTTCTTATGGTATCTGCGCCGAGGAGTAATCTTGACAAAGAATAATCTTGCAAAGCGAAACTGGAAGGATGGTAAGAATTGTTGTTTTTTAATAAAGATGAATCAATTCTTTATTTGGCTTTTAGTGTCATTTTACGAGGTCAGTTTGGTCCATAATTTAGATGGCTCTAGGTCTGGCACGACCCGTTCTGTTGCTCATATGTCAGGTAATTCATTACGGAGTTTTGGGAAAGATATAAAGTAACTTATCTTACTAGTGGCAGCGTCGACCCGTTGGTCGTCATGGTTATACAGGAATGACATAGTGTTTGGTAAAAAGATAATCTCCTCTCTTCTACAGGTTATTTTTAGAATTATTTACTAGTTACATACATGGGTTATCCTATAGAAGCTTGGTTCACGAAATACGGTGTTTATGATGTCTCAGCAATTGAAACTAGTCGTCACGGAGTTTTTTACCCAGGAATACGGGTGGAGTCCTAGATTGAGCATTTTTTTTCTTAGCTAGGTTTTGTTCTATTTTGTAATAAATGGTAAAGCTTGCGTCTAATTTTTTTACTATGTGTATCTTAGTTGCAGAGATCAGAAGTGTTTTTCGAGTGATTGTATTACCTTGATATAATCATTTGAGATCAATAAAAGTTACATTTATCTAGTTAGAATATGTGTATTAGAAATTTTGTACACATTCTGGTAATGTTGTATTTGAAAGTTTCCTAGATAATCCCTCCATATTTGGTCAATAATTTTGAACCTAAGAACGAAATGTATGTTTCATATATATATATGATGATCGATGTCAAATCTGCCATCCATTTGTTACATATCCCTGCTCAACACATTGTACACGCCCAATGAGCATACAAGATTATTTACTCGTTACAAAAACATTGCCGACAAAATTGACTCCTCCAAATGCATTGGATAACCTGAATACAACTACAAAATTTTCTCCCGAGTCAAAAAAATTCAAAACAAAAAAGAGACAAAAATAATCCAAAATTGTAAAAAAAAACTAGTGCAGTAGTACATTGTAATTGAACGGCATGCATGCACACGTAGGCTATGGCCGCAGCGGCAGGAGGCGCACGGGCACGCCGTGGCGCGGCCGGAGCGTGAGCACGTTCACCGGCGCGTGGCGGTACTCGTCGGAGATGGCGAAGCGGAAGCTGGACAGGAGCATGGCGAGCGCGACCTTGGCCTCGACCATGGCGTACGCCTGGCCGACGCAGTTGCGCGGCCCGGCGGCGAACGGCAGGAACGTCCCCGCCGGCGGCCGCGGGCGGCCCGGGGCGAACCTGTCCGGCCTGAACTCGTGCGCGTCGGCGCCCCACGCGGCCTCGTCGTGGTGGATGGCCAGCACGGGGATCCACACCGACGCGCCCCTCGGCACCCGGAGCTCGCCGCCGCCGAGCTCGATGTCCTCGAACGCCATCCGCGGCAGCAGCGTCGCCGGCGGGTACAGCCGCAGCGTCTCGTTGATCACCATCTGCAGCACGGTGAGCCTGGGGAGGTGCTCGGACGACGGCGCGGCGCCGCCGCAGACGGCGGCGACCTCGGAGCGGGCCTTCTCCTGCCACGCCGGGTGCGTGGCGAGCAGCATGATCGCCCAGGTGAGCAGCAGCGCCGACGTCTCGTGCCCCGCGAAGAAGAAGGTCTTGCACTCGTCGATCATCATCTGGGCGTCGTACCCGAGCCCCCCGGCGCCATTGCCGCCGCCGGCCCGCCTCTCGGCCTCCTTCTTCCTCTCCATCTCGGCCAGCAGCATGCCGAGCAGTCCCCGGCCGCCGCACGGCGACGTCGACGGCGTCCGGCCCTCGTCGGCGATCTCCCGGCTCCGGTCGATGGACTCCTTCAGCAGCTGCTCCAGCTCGCCGTTCAGCCGCTTTATCTCCCGCCTATACTTGCTCGGAAAATACCTAAACAAAATAAATAAATTAAAACATGTCATTCTTCCAACTATATATTTATATATATTGACTATATAAAATGGTAAAAAAAACATTTTAACTTTTTTTCATAGTTTGATCGTGGAATACGTACGTCGATCACTACGTAAAAGTGTACTCCTAAATATAAGGAAATTCAAATTTAAAAAATTTATCTACATGCACTACATGAAGCAAGTGGCAGAAAGTATATATAACTGTCGGCTTTGCCTAGCCACGAACATTCTAAGAATGAAAAGCCACATTTTCTTTCTTTTTTTGGTTCCAATATTAATGCGAATATTTTATATTAATATTATGTATAATTATATTCGATAAAGATAGTTACATTTTGATTATATGGAAGTGTTTTTATATGAAATTTTGATGTGTGTGCATGTGTGAAGAGGAAGGAGAGCATCAATGGCGGGCGTGGGTGACTCACTGGCTGCCGGGGACCCAGAGGTGGCGGCTGGAGCGGGCGGTGAGGCGCTGCAGCTCCTCGATGAGGCGGAAGATGCGCTTGCCGGTGTCGTAGCTGGTGTCGAACTCGGTGCGCGCGATCACGTCGCCGGCGAGCCTCGTCATGTGCGCGCCGATCTCCACCTCGTTGCCGGACCTCGCCACCGCCTCCCGGAGCGCCCGCACCGTCTGCCGCGTGCACTCCACCATGTGCCCCACCCTCCCCTGCCACCACACCACAACGCGTGGTCAGCTAGCTGCTGTAGGCCACCGGCGGTCGATCCGTCGCCGGCAATGGCGTGTGATGGTCTGTCGCCGGGCGCGCCGTGGCGGGAGCGAGAGGTACGTACCTTGAGCCTGTCGGCCATGAAGGCCGGCGCGACGACGTGGCGCTGGTGCGACCAGGTGGCGCCGTTGGCCATGAGGAGGCCGCGGCCGATGAAGTGCTTGGCGCCCTGGCGCTGCAGCCACGATTTGCCGGTGACGTGCGCGTGCCGCGACGACAGCAGCTCGCGCACCATGCCGGCGTCCGTCAGGCACAGCCGCGGCTCGCTGCCGTACCAGTACACGAACCGCCGCCCTGCAACCAAGCACACACACCGCCGGCCGGTCAGACCATCCGCCCTCCCCCCACGCGCCGGCCGATCGTCGCCGGCGCATTCTACACTACACACGCAATGCACGCGCGCACTCACCGTACGTCTTGGACCAGAGCACGTAGTGCGGGAGGAGGCGGCCAACGATGTCGTGGCTGAGCGACCCCATGTCACCGGCGGTGGACCGGGCGACGAGCGCCGAGACGTCGCGGAGGTTCCCGACGAGGAGCCGCGGCGGCGGCCCGCGCACGCCCTGGCCCGCCAGGATCCTCCGGATCCTCGCCGGCGTGAGGTAGTAGCAGGAGGCGGTGACCCAGGCGGCCCTGGCCAGCAGCAGCGCGACGGCGAGCGCGAGGAGGAGGACGACGGCGGCGGCCATTGCCGTACGTATTGGACGGACAGGTTCTTGGCCCTTGTCTTCTTGCTGGCTGCAATGGCGGCTTGGTGTGCACTAAGCTCCGCCATGGCCTTGGCCCTTGAGCACATATATAGGGCTTGGAGACATGGCCCAATGAACAAACTAACAAATTGCCTAGCTTGCTCACTAGAAAATTGTTAAACTTATTTCCATTCGTCACTTTGATTGGTTGTTTGATTATGTGGGTGGGCCAACTAGGATATATATTTAGTATGGATCCGTCTAGTGATCAAATGTTTAAAATTTTTAATTCCATCGATCAAATCCGGTTATTGTTATTGGATGATAATCTGAAGGCATGCACGCAAGTCAAAAATCTTATACATGCCCTCCTCCCTAGCCTCCATGCATGGCACATGTGGTTGACAGAAAAACAAAAAATCAAACATTTGATCAATAGCAAAAGTAATTTAGGATTGGTCTCTGTATGGAGCTTCTAGCGGCCGTAGCCTCCTCTAGAATCTCGAATTCCCCCAAACAATTTAGATTCTCGCCAAAGTATGAGGATCGGTAGCTACAGAGTCAAAAATAAACTAATAGCTAAAATCTAGAAAACCTGGCTATTACAGATTCTAATAGGTTGGCTACTTATCAACCATTTCTCATAGTATGTAGCTCACCAAATAAGATTTATGTGTTTGCACCATGTATTGTCTATTGTCTATTGGCAAATAGCCGTCACCCAATGCGATTGAGGGGCTAGGAATTGAACTTATGACCTAGGTCTTCGTCGGCGAATGCACTAATTAACCATTTTTAGTGCTCTCTCTCTCTCTTCCTCCTCCTTGTGGTTATCTGTGCAAAATGTGAAGATAAACTAGGCTTGAGAAAGATGTTTGACTTGATTTTGACCTAAAGTGGGGAGGCCATGTTAGTGAATACAAGATTAGTTTTTGGTGTGTTAGTGTGGGGGAGAGAGAGAGAGAGTGCGTGTGTGTGATGGCTTTGGCATTTAAAGTTGCAAAACCGGTACGGTTGAGAATTAGGAGATAATTAACTGCAATAGTTAAGTACAACTGTGTGGCAATCAATATTTCCACTAAGTGAAAAAGAGGCAGCATATCTTCAATACCGGCAAGATTGTTTAAGGGAAAGGTATTTTAGTTGGGCTTATGGTTTCATTGCAGTTGCAAAGTGAGGATAAGCAGAGAGTAAGTGGGCAGCAGAATGAAATATCACTGTGAAAGATGTGTACTACCCAGCTAGACCACCTTGATCTCACGTTTTTCTCCAAGAGAAAAAAGTAAATTTCATAAAACTACAAGTGATTTGACCAAACTACCGTAGAACTATAAATTTAAGACTGTTTATTATGAAATTACATATTTTGCACCCGCTTATCACGAAACTGAGATATCCCAATTGTGTTGTGAAAGTTTTATAAGGGAACAGTGGGTCTGGTTAGTTAATGTATTAGATGTTCAATCCACGAAGAGTGGTTTGAAAAAATTGCAAGAAGAGTTGTGAGGATATATGTTCAATCCAAGAGGGGAAAAAAGAGGAATTCAGAAGCTTGTAAAGAGTATTCTTTCACTCTATGTGCCAGTCAATCCCATAAAGAAAAACTTCTTTTTAAGTGGCTTTATTCTATTCTCTACACTTTCAGTCTTTCACAGCTGATGGTTATCGGAACCAGAGTATCTCTGTTTATGAACATTGCTGAAGAACATAAAATAGATCAGAACAAGAGAAAGTAAAAGGAACATGGTGTCTCACCAGCTACTTGTCTCCACCTACTGCAACTTGCATACCAAAAAACATGTGGTAAATTGTTTCAGAAGATAGTCTGAATAACATGCATCACAGTGCTCCAGAGAGGTCAAAGGCTAAAAGGGTTTGTTTGATCTGTTGAATGGCATATTGCAATGCACCTGAAGCTATAAGTTTATGGTTGAGATTTCAAGGTTCAATGGACTGTGAACATCTTTGATTTCAACTGGACTTCTACCTTAAGCCAAACAGATGCATTTGCATCCTCGCACTCAATTCTGTGAAATGTTCAGTGAACCTTGTCACTCCCATTGGTTCATGTGTGCTTGGCACAGAATGTATTCAGCCGAACGTTTTACAGGCTTAGTGGCTTACCAATTTTCCTGGAGTTTCTAAATTTTCTTGGCCTCATAGACAAGAAAGTTAAGATGCAATAGTTTATATTTGCATGATGGAACATGCTTTGAACATGTAAAGTTTTTACTAGATTCTTTTAGAATGCAAGAAATTTTTACTCCATCTATTTCAAAATTTTAGTTCTGTCTTAACTTAAAATTCTCTAATTTTAATCCAAGTTTATAAAAATGCACCAACGTCTACAATATTAAATTAGTTTTATTAAAATCAACCATGAAATGTGTATTTATATTTCTGGGTAATTAAATGTTAAATATTTTTCTATAAACTTGGCCAGAGTTGCTCCATCTGTCTCAAAATATAAACATTTATAAGTTATTTAACAGATATTAAGGTTAAGAACAAATGACTATGTTGCGTCTTAATAAATGAGGAATGGATTAAGAGTAGAGGACACTTAGAGATAAGATGGGAAGAATTTTATGCTTTTATATGTAAAGTGATTGGTGGGATAATTAGTTCTAGAAATGTTTATATTTGGTACCAGATATAAATATCATAAATACTTATATTTTGGAATGAAGCAAGTTCATACTTTTGACTTGTGACAAAAGTAAAACGTCATATTCCCTCTATATTTTAATAAATGATGATGTTTTTTTATAAGTTTGACTATTCGTCTTATTAAAACATTGTATAAATATGTAAAAATTTAAGTTATAATAAAAATGCATTTGGTAATGATTCTAATCACAACAAACAGAAAGAGTATGATTTTTACATTATTAAATTCAATCCCTGTAAGTACACTACAAAATTCATTTTGTTTAGAAGGCGACAAACACTTTTGCATCATATTTGTACGCAAGATTCCTCCACGTTTTCCGAGGTAAATTGATTTGTCTAAATGAGGCGTATGTACCTTCTGCCTTCTACCTTATAGATATAACTCATATGGCAGTGCCTAATGCATCACCTACATACATCAGAGTAAGGGTGTAAGTGAACTAGCCCGTTAACCTGCTTATAGGCCAATTAAACGGGTTATCCATCGGGTTACCCACTTAATTGACTTATAAGCAGGTTCACGGGCCGGCCCACTTACACCCATACATCAGAGGATACGTGTCCCTAAATGAGACATATATTCCAGATATCGAATTGTTGTGCCTCGTGGATGCAAGCATGAACTTACCAGTGTGCTAAATATCACTATTTCCGTCGAACAATACAGAACATTTTAGTATTTCCTCGATTTATATGGATACTAATAAATCATATATATATATATAAACAATATATGTTAGTATATAAATAAGATCAAACATAACTAAATGTAAAACGCCGTTTTATAATATAAAACGGTATTTTATAATATAAAATGGATGGAGTATTTCAAGCATTGCATAGGAATATTACCAATGCCCCTATGAGTCGCCCTCAAACTCACTCTCTTGCATAACGAGGGATATGCAGATCGTCTTTTTCTTTTTAATCAGGAGAGATTTAATCTTTGGAAAGTAGTAACAGTACGGCAGACAGAGAAGAAGGAAACTGGTATCCAACGGCTGGTTTTCCTTTTCTTTTTTCCCCTTATTTTAGATTAGATCTGTGGGGTAGGCTGTAGATATGTTTATGTCAGGTTTAGTTGGTGATGATGATGGATCTTGGATGGGTGTTTTAGTGGGCAGGTGTGATGGATTTCTTTGTTCTTCAACCGCGCATGCACGGTTAGAGCACATACAATTGCAAACTATAAGCCAACTATAAATATATTTTGAGATAAAAGAGTTGAGAGAAAAGTAATGGGCTACAGATTTGTAGCCAACTGCAGTACGGACTCTAAAATATAATGTGCGTATGACAGATGTAACATGGTAATATATGTTTTATAGGTAGCTATAGTATAAATTGACTATTAGATTAACTATAGATAAATTAGAGCTAATAATTAGCTATACTATTAAACTTGCTCTTACGAACAATGACGTTGGTTGTTTAAATTTTTCGTATAAAAAGTCAAACGATATATTTATAAACAAAAAAATAAGCTATAACTTTTATGTGTATTTTTTATCAATCTAAAAGCAAATGTTAGAAAACACGATAAAAAAATACCCTAAAATCAAACCAGATTAAGGTTAAAAAATTTTTAAATAGTTTATAAGCATAAGCGAAATGATAAGGCTCAAGTTAGGACACATACAAAAGTGCTTATTAGTTGACTCTCTCAATTGTCACGTAAGCAAATTTGATGATGTGAAGGAGAGAAAAAAGTTATTACCGTACATAACAACAACTTAAAATCGACTCAAAGCATTTATTAAAGAAAACTTTCTTGCATGAGGATGGATAAGAAAACTAGCGTAATAAAAAATATTTTATTAGATTAATGAAGAAACCATACCTAACTCAATCTTTATATATGTTATTATAAAATAGATTCTTGTTGCTGATATGAAACAGATAAAAATCGATAATAGACTCTACTATTGAACATGCCCTTACACTCATCTGCACGCATCTCCTACGGTATACCAAGTTTTGGAGCCACAATGTCTGTTTTGGAAGATGGTTTGTATGATTGTATCATGAGCTTGGTGCTCTTCAACTTCTTGTCGTCGAATTGAGATGCTCGAAAACATTTTGAACCAATATAGAACATTTATGCATAACTTGTAGTTGAATTGAGATGCTCAGAAATATTTTGAATCAATATAGAACATTTATGCATAACTTGTACTCTCTTTATCCCAAAATATAACTTATTATTTTGATCAATTTCGGACAAATTAGTACTTAGATAAAATAGCCTCTATGCCTTTATTCACTTAAGCCTTTTGATGATGGAAAGACGTGGTGACATTACTCTCAAATGTGCAATAATTATGTATTTCCTTAATCTGTTTTATTTTCTTCTACTCTCTCCAATTCATGATGTAAGACTTTCTAATATTGCCTAGATTTATATAGATGCTAATAAATCTATATATATATATATATATATATATATATATATATATATATATATATATATATATATATATATTATACATTCATCAATGAATAGATTTAGACAAGGCTAGAAAGTTTTAAAATATGAAATGGAGGTACTATGTTCCAAAGTCTGTCTTATTTGTTTCCAAGTCTCAACGTAATAACTTATTATGGCAAAAAAGAAAGAAAAAGCTAAAATGGTTATTCCCTCCATCGCAATATCTCCATCGCAATATAAGACTTGTCTTGCCTAGATTCATATGGACGCTAATGAATCTAAACATATATATAAATTGTAACCATTCATCAATTGATAAATTTAGATAAGGTCGTAAAGTCTTACAATATGAAATAAAGATAATACTTGTTTTAGGACCAAGGAGATGGTATAATTAGCAATCTTTACTGTTCTTTTTTGAAAGCAATGATAGGTTTTGTTGTTTTCTTAATACTTTCCTCTGATTTTTTTTGACGATGTTGACTTTTGATCTATATTTAACCCTTCGTCTTATTCAAATAAATTTATATAATTATTGACTATTTTATAAGTATCTTTAAGTATAAATTTTGTATATTTGGACAAAACTTTTGAATACGACGAATGATCAACCGTAAATAAAAAAGTCAACGGCGTCAAAACAAACAAAGGGAGTATTTACTACCTCCGTTCCATAATAACTTTATTTTTCGATTTCTGTGTTCAACGTTTGACCATTTGTCTTATTTAAAAAATTTGTAAAAACTTTTTTAAAAATTATTCACATATAAAATACTTTTCATGTTTTACCATCTAGTAACAATAAAAATTTTAATCGCAAAAAAAATTCAAATAAGATAAAGAGTCAAAATATTATATCTAAAAAACTGAGAAATAAACTTAATATGGGACGTTGGTAGTAGTAAAAAAAGGAGAATGCATAATGAATGGTGAGAATTAAAAAGTTCAATTGACATGCATCTCATGATTTCCAAAAAAACATAAATTAGCGTTTGCAAGTTAAGAGAAGAAATAATCTGTCCATCCACATTTATATGCGCTATCATCAGCGAGAAACAAAATTGACTGAAACTTCAAAAACAAAACAAACAAGGGCTCTAATTTTACAGAAGAAAATTTTGCCAGCCTGCTTCCAGCTTGAGAAGGTAAAATGAACAGAGCTGGCTCATATATTCCAAAGACATGGATGATCATATGCAATCTAACTGGTACACAAAATGGATTTGAGAATCTTTTATCTGGGCATAGATAGATCTGATTCGTGCAATCCATTTAGCCCCTCACTGGCATCTTTTCGATGACAACTAGCTAGGCAATAATGACAGTTAGACAAGCCCATTGAGAGGCTTAACGTCTCCAGCAATTTTCATGGACATGCTTGCCGTGCCAAAAAAGCATACATAGATTTGCGACAAAGTTCAGGAGATTCTCACCTTGGTCTGCTTCAACATGGCTGTCGATGCGTTTCGGAAAAGCTTTGTCTGAGGTTTTCTGAAACAGAAAAAAAGGGGAGTTGCAAGGCATGTCCCACAAATTTTGAGGCTAAGTCACTTTATTCCCATCACTTGAGAATTGACAGCCAAATATAGGACTACTATTACACTATAAAAAAAATATAAATGCATAGAAATCTGATGGTCTATAATGCTATCTCAGTGAGTTCTTATATGGTGGTATACACGGTGAAGTTCATCTTCTTTTGTCAAGTTTTCTATAACAAAACCGCTAAAATGCAAGGTGAAAATTTACAACAAAGAGGGGGTGAGCATCTTACCTCGATCAGCAGCTCTCCGGCTTGAATGACTTTGCAGCATCTCCTCGTTGCTCTTTACAGACTTGCTCTCCCTGAACATTGGCTAACAACTGCAATAAGCCTTGCAGGTTCTTGCAAGATGTACAGAGAACTCAGTTTCCACAAACCTAAAGAGAATGCAATAATCATTTTCAGCTTGCTGTAATATAAATTCATGAATTCGCCATCATGGAGTACTCAGATATTGATCAGCAAACATGGGCTAACATATACTTTTATCTAGGAGTGCAATTCGAATTGTGTTTGCTTCAACTCAACTTAAATCGCCATCTAACTGGCTGAGACTCTCAGAATGTTAGCTTTGCCCAGGAGTCACTCCCTCACCACACATGCGAGGAAGAAGATGAACAGTAGCACGAACGCCGCGGAGCCAATTGCTTCTGTATCTTGGCTTTATTACTCACTGAAGATTAACTCGGCACTAGCAACTTACACCAGAGGAGCACAGGGGCTACTTATACACCAGGGACACACCAGGAGCTAACCTCCATGCCATCACATCGCCATGAGCCGCACGCTCGCCCGGACGATGCGGCTTCCACCTGCCCACGCACACCACTCCCCTGAAGACTAGCTAACTAACTAAACTAACTATTGCGTGCACATGCATGCAGCCATGCATGTAGCCAGCAAACCAACGAACTAATGCATGTATACAACCTGCATGCATCTACCAGGCAATCCATGCAGCCACACACTCGCGAACACGACTCAATCATTCTGACACGCCACACATCCATGACAAGCTTATGGCTAACACAGAACGCCTGCAATATGAATGAAATTAGACTTACAAAAACTAATCAAAGTAATTTCCTGTTGGGTTGTCTAAGATCTGGCAAGTTCTTTCTTTTATGTCCAGGCATATTACCATCTGAAATTGTGAATTGAATATACTCATGATAAATTCCTTGTAAGCCACTAAGATTTTCCTGAATGCCCTACTTGCCAATCATTTTTGCTCAGGTCATATCAATGCTAATAGGGGGGTAGCATGAGCCTCTTGGGCGAACAAGAACCGGCCCAGATATACACTGTTGAAAGCATCAATCTCTGAAGCCAAAATATAAATGGTGACATTGTCTTGTCCATCCATCTTCTAAACTCCCTTGCGTCCAGGTCATTTAATGTACCGGAGAATAAAACAATGCGCAGTCCTTGCATCACTCTGACTCGTGCAGTGACCAGCTAAAGAAGCGAAGAGGAATTGAAATAGCATCTTAATTGCTAAGTATAAGAAAAGTAAAAAAAGTACTTATACTGTAAAAATGGGGGAAAGACAGAGCAAAAAAAGTGAACCCCATGCATGTCTTACCCATATTAATTGCTGCTCCATCCTAAATATACTACCTCCATTTTCACATGTCACTTTGACCATGTATGTTTTAATTTTGACCATTGATAATTTCTAAATGTTTAGTTTATAATTAGTGAAAACTATATATTTGTATCAATGCACAAAGCATATTGCTAATATGGCTAACTTCTAAGTATGTACTACCTTTGTTTCATATTGTAAGACTTTTAGCATTGTCTAAATTCATCCATTGATAATGTATGTAATGTATATATATATATTTATTAGCATCTATATGAATTTAGGCAAGGTTAAAAAGTATTACATTGTGAAACAAGGGAAGTATTATTTTATTTTGCAAAAAAAATGAGAGGTCAAAGTTATAAAGTGAATAGTACCCAGTGGTAAGTATTTGAAACCGGAGGCAGTAGCTATTTTTACCGTTCAAATTGTAGTTGTTTCTCCAATCACAATCATCTCCCGTTTAATTTCTCAACCTACTACATCTTCTCAACCAATCACAATCTTCCCTCATTCAATTCCACCCACTTTCTTAATATATGTGCCCAACTCCAGAAATTATCATTTTGGAACAGAGGGAGCAGTGGTTTCCAAACTGTTTTTTTCTTAATGAAACAAATGGTCCAGAGAGAATACAACTGCACCCTAGAGATAAGAGATCATCTTATTTGAGAACAGTTGAGAGCAGTTGACCACTACAGTTGTATGAAGTGTGATGAAGCTTTTGTAAAGGATCAAGCAAATTTCCAGATTCTCAGAAAAAGAAATTGAACAGTGAGTTCGGGGCCAATAAAAGCTTTTCCGGCTTCTCCATGCTCCAATATATTCCGTGACAAAAGTATATCAATAGGAGAAACCCAATAACAGTCAATGTATTATTATGAACCAAGGAGTGTAAGGAAAAAATATAAGAGAAATAGAGATTTACTTGCCCAAAAAACTGGAAAGAGGAAACTAACATATCATCTTAGCATCTAGGGAGGCATTCAAAATTAAGAGATTTTACATTGACTACTTTTTAAAGTTTCATCAAATATATGAAAAATCGTACTCCCTGTAATGTCCTTTATTTTTTACATTTCAGGCTTTGCGTTTCTGTAACACAAAATTGAGACAGAAAACATAGGAGCAAAATAGTGTATAAAGATAAGAGATTATTAGAAGAGAAACACATGGTACCTATAGCGCTTGTCTTAGAAATGCAAGGTATCCACCTTTCCTGTTGGAGAGCTGAAGAAACAAGAGATTTGAAGCTTCTAGAAATGGAAGAGACTTTCTTTCACTGCAAAATACATGTAAACAAGACAAATAATCGTCTTGAGTACTAATTCCCACATTTTGAAGAAGGCAGAATTATTGTTAGTCCTATCTCTCCATTTCCATTGCCTTCTAGAGTTAAAGCATGCCACTTGACACCCCAGAGGCCTAAATGATACTACCATGACAATAAAGTAATGATAATAAAATTTGTCAGTCTGCTGAGCAGAATCCTTTTGGAAGTTTCAATTTATCCTGCACGTGACAAATTGTATAGATCACCATCTAGCAACAAGGCAAAAAAAAACGACTTCCAAGGGAGGTCAGCATTCTAAAGTCTGGAAGACTGGAAGACAGGAGAAAATCAATTGTAACATGTAGTTTATTCAGGGGAACTGCATTCTACTGGCAAATATTTCATGCATCAGTTAAGGTGAAAAAGTCTAATGTTAAATGTCTGAGCCAGCAATGCACTGAACTTCACACAAGTATCTGAAAACATCATTTGATGTCATAATGCACTGAGCAGTAATAAAACATGCGGCTAGTCACACCTGATAAGAGGTACCTCATATGGTTGCCAAAAAGTGCACAAAATTGTGATTAAGAACTGGTAATAGATGGCAGATTTCTGACACACTGAGTTACCACAGCAGAGGTTCGCTGTTTCATGGGTCTTCATCCATACAACTGGTGCTGATAAAATAACAAAATCACTACTGCAAAAGGTATAATCAGCCTAGGCAGCATCCACGACTGTACCTCGTAAAATTACTGAAGGTGATCGCTTAGCCTGCCCAGACAGGCTCTAGAAGCTAGGCGTAGGATGCTTAGCCTGACTAGGCAGCAACTGTGCCGAAACTACCCTAGGTGAGTTCACAAGCGAGAAAATGACAGCACTGCACCACCAACAAACTGGTGCCAACAAACCTAGTATATACTAGTAGATTAGTCAATATATCCATGTACCCCTGTCTGGCAAGGTCAGATAAAATGTGCAGGCTGCCAAGTGCCAATGGCTTCCGTATAGACATTAATTAAACATGACAGTGTAAAACAGCCAAACAGGGCATAGACACAACACAATTTTTAATATCTTTGATCCACAAAATATGATGCTCCACAACTATTTCATATTTTGATATTTTCTTTAAAATTCACTCACTAAAATAGTGGCAATCATACCAGAGTAATGTGAATCCAAGTAAGAGGTAAGTCACTACATTCATGTCAGCATTTCTTGATGAACAGCAACTATTCTGTGTATTCATGTTTGATTAAATGAGATAAAACAGAACATGGGATCTGACACAGCATAAACAGGACATGGGATCTGACACCACATAAACTTGACAAACTATTGACAGCTCCACATACGTAATACTGCTGGGTCACAGAAAGAGCAGCAATACAGACAGTGGTTCTTATTAAAAAATTTGAAGAGGGGTTATGTCCCTTTAAGTATGTCAAGAGCCATATGCAGTGAAAAGTCAACAATAATACCAGTAAGGAGCAAGTACCAGATATAATTACTGGAAGAGGATTAAACCAAGGTGTGAGTGCAATACCTGGTACGCCTCACATGTGCAAGGGCGCTGTTCCAAACTTTGTCCTGAAAAAAGAATGCCAGCTAGAGTAAAGCTTGTGAAGAAAAATATTTATAGAGAAGACATTTACCGCAAGGATGTCATTTACTCAAGTCCAGAGGTTCAAATGGCCCTACCAGATACACTCCACTGAATTGTGTGCTGAGTCAGGCTTTTTTTGTAAGCACCATCTCCAGGACGCACAAACCAGTTAACCAATTAGAAAAAAGGTTGGATGGCATAAAATGCCGATAGAAGGCAGAAATATAAGAGACATCCACAAGTTTCAGTTCAAAATTAATTGATTGATTGATCATGTTTAAATGGACCTCATACAGGCATAATGTCCATTGAAAAAGAGTGCAGTGAGGGGGTAAAGAAAATATAATAAATAAAAAAGAACAGCTATAAAGCTGTAAACCAGTGATTGTGATCTACTACTGATATAAATATTTACAAACGAAAAGAGGAAAATTGTAAAGTTAATCAAATCCCTCGTTAATCTGCAAATCCCTCCTGAGTGCATGATTTCAGCTTATCTGTGGCTTGCGCACAGATGCAGAAACAGAACAAGAAGCAACGCTGTCAAGGTAATCCTTTGTCAAATAGTAGTGAGCATAGGAGCCCAGGTTTCCAGCATGGGTTTGCTTTCCAATTCAATCATATCTGAAAGGATTTTTGTTATCTTCTTTAGTTCCACGAGGCAAATCCACACCCAGCTGCCTCTCGAAGCCCCTTTCAAATCTCCGAGGGCTTCCCCTTCTTTGGGGTTCTGGCGATCTGGGAGCAGAAATGCGTGGATGAAGTTTATCTCCTGTATGATTTCTGAACTGCTTTGTAGCGCCATTCCTGTCATATGGCTTGGCAGAATGAGTTTCATATCCATCAGCATACTCCCTCTGATCATCACTGTTCCCATCATGCCTATTTCCCCTCCCCCTTTCAAAGCCATAAGGAAGTCTTCCCTGTGTTGGGCGATACAACTCTCCAGACCTTGGCCGTCCGCTGGAGTCTACATCAAACCTGTCATTTCTTGAGGTGGTTCTCAGGGGTGGGCTTCTCCTCGAATATCGCTTTTTATGATCAGGAATATCAACAGTTGAGCAGTTCCTCCCACCAGCCCATGTAGAACTGTGTTGAGAGTAAGTATGATCTCTTGATGAAGGGCTATAACGCATAACTCGATCACCAAATCCAGGTTGTCTAGAAGGTGAAGCCATTCTTCCCATTCTAACTTCAGTCATGTAATTAGGCGGAGATCTACTTCTGCTATGCCTCCATAAACTTGAACTGCCATTCACCATAACTTCCCTTCTGTTCCTAGGTGATGTCCAAGCATGTGGAGATCGAGACCTTGAACCAGAAGGGGATCGGCTGTGAGCACGTGAAAGGTTAAGTGAGGCTCTATGAGGTGGGAACCTCCTTTGTCTATTGGCCAGTGAGCAATGAGCTGAACTCATATTTAAATTAGCATGATCTTTATCCATATCAGGACCATATCGAACAGATCGATTACCAATGGTACCAAAGCGTCTTTCTGGGGATGCTTCCCTAGCATGTGCAGGACCTCTGGATACGCCACTACCTCCATCTCTGTCAATTGGAGAACCCCGTCCAGATAAAGGGCGGTATGAGCTACTTAAAGTGTTGTTTCTCACCCTCCTAGCCATTTTACTAGCATTTGCGGTATCAACTGCCTTTACCAAAGTGCCATCAGGTGCAACTACAAAACCATTGCTCTGCATCTTTGCAACAGCAGCTTCTGCAGCATTCCTTGGACCAGGCAGGCCATAATTATAATAATCAGGTGATTTGCGCCGGGTAGGACGAGAACTGTTTGAATTTTCCACCCATTGTTCCACCCGGCTGTTACCTTGAACATGTCGTGATGCTGCACCTCTTTCTTGTGATCTAACATCAACGGTTCTTTCAGCCTTTGAAGCTGAGCCATAACCATCATCAGATCTGGACGAAAGAAGAAAAGGGATCATAAGATTAGTGACTAGGGCCATGACACTGGATCATCAGGGTCAAATTACTTGCAAGATGACAGCTAAAAAAGGTTCACTAGTGACTTACCTGCATAATTCATTTCTGTGGGTTCTGTCAAATGATCTTGGTCGTTCTTCTCGTGGTTGCATATCTCCATTTGATAACTCCATATGCCGCAATGATTCACCAGCAGCAGCTGTATCTGATGTGCTCAAAACACATCGGTTAGATGAATCAACTGTGTCCCTTGAATCATGTTGAGAATGCCTCTGATCTTCAGGTAACATATCCCATCCCGTGGGCTTCATCCTCAGACTTGAAATATCATCCCCTAAACCATCATTGACCCTCTCAGACTGGTTAGCTGTTGCAGCAGATCCAGTTATTACATGGCCTGAGTTCATCTCATATATTCTCGAGTCACCATTCACTCTCAAGTGAACATTGAGAGCCTTCTCACCAGCATTTCCAGTGCACATCATTCCAGATCCATCATCTATGCAGTTAGTTGACCATGAACGCTTCAATGCAGCTGGTGAAACATCACCATCTTTATTCCTGGAATGTGTTCCATTGACGTCAACCACTAGGTTACCCGTATTCATGGAGCCAGGAGGTAAAGGAGAAATGCCTGGGGCATCACTCTTGCAATCTAACACCTGGTAATTGACATGTTTAACTTCTTCATAAGCATCATCTCCCCAATACCCGCCAGATTCCCTAAGTTCCCCGTCCTCATATTGAGAATCATCCTCTTCAGCACCAATATTTCCAGTCCCAGCAAGATCTTTAATAATCTGAGGAGCCTCTGCTTCATGACAATGCTCCGTAAAATTATTCGATAGAACCTTCCCAATGTAGTTTTGTTCTGCAGATTGTGAATCCGCAATGCTGTCAATGTCAGTAACTGGTTTGATGCATTCTGAATTGATAAGGGGAGCTTCATGGGCATCATCTGTAGTATGACATGTTAATGCATTGCTACTGTCAGTACAAGTGAGATTATGACTAATAGGTGCATCAGCACCCTCTTTTTCATGAGTGTGGGACATCCCACGATCAGAAGAACCTGGGTTATCATTCATATGAGTATCAGAGAGGTCCAAATCATCATCTACATCTGCAGCTGTCTTAGAGATGCTCAATACATCAGTGCCATCGGTGCCATGTTCAACCTTGTCATGAGCTGACTGATCAATTTTACTAGTTCCAGAATCAACATCCAAAAGATCTTGGTTCTTAAATTCAGATATGCTTTGTTGAGAAGCTTGCCCAAGTTTATCATTGCTCCAGCCAAGACCAGTAGAACTTTTATTGAAAACAGTTACTGTTGCAAGGTTTGTGCTTTCCTCAGAAACTAACGTGCTTGTGAAAGGCTTCACTCTGGAGCCCAGTTCACTCATTTGAATTGAATTAATCCCAACAGAACCATCTGTAGAAGCCATCTGGGACGGACCTACACAACCAAGGGCTGAGGCATGTGAAACATCAAGTTTCTCCTCATTTGCAGTCAAAGCAAAACACCCGGTCATAGGAGCCAAAGAACTGCAATCAGGATCAGATCCTAGATGTGATTCTACTTTGCCTATATCATTGTGATCAGGCAAATCCTTTGTTCCTGCAGATGAATCATTGCATTCTAGCAGTCTCGATTCTAAAATCTGCACATTTTGCGGCGACAGACTGCACAAAGGTTGAGATGAACTATCACCAGCAAAATCACTTTCACCCTTTGTACAAGCATCGCTTGGTTCATCAATCGCAGGAGTTTTGTCCTCTGAAAGATCAGGAATGTTGCCAGCAATTGTTGAGTCAAAAGGAGCTTGACATGCCTGCAGCTTATTCGTCACATTTTCAGCGTCACTACAACTGCTTATAGCAGAAGCTACAGGCTCAGGACCAACCGTATCATGATCATCGTCACCACCACAGTTAGTGTCCCATGCCTCCATTGCAACATTAAGATCCCAATGCAACCTAGAGTCACGGGTGCCATTGGAATGCTTAGTTTCCATGACTATATCCTGCAAGCAACCTACAGATTTGTCTGGATGACTTGCGTTTATTGATATGGTAACACCTGAAGACTTTGTGACAGAAGCAGATGAAAAATCATCTGCTTTGTTTGCACTGCCCAATGCGGAATAAGGCACAGAACAATCCTTCTCAGCATGTGAAGATTCAACGATATTTTCACTGTTCAATGTAGGGGAAAACACAGGCTTCATATCAGGAGCAGATTCAGATGACTCCAGTGGCTGGTTTGATTTGCAATTTGAAGCATCCAGAGTATTTAGCATCTCCTCCTTGATTTCACTTAGGACATTCAACTCAGAACTACCAGCGATATGTTCTGGTTTTCTTTCTTCAACACAGTGTGCCGACTTCGAGCATTCGGCATCCAATGTGTAATCATCCAACTCACTTGTGCAAGCAGCAGCAGCAAGTATTGATATGCCAGAAAAATCATCTGCGCCAAAAGGCCCTCTCGTTTCCTCTATGTAATCAAGTGCAGGTGCTTTAACCTTGTGATGCTTTCCGCGTGACGAGATACCTCCAGAGGATCTACTCAGCAGTTTTTCATATGGATCCACTAGCAATGGAGTGGGTGGAGGTGATGGAGAACAATCCATAAGAAATCTTCTCTTTTTTATTGGAACACTTTCCATAGGGTCACTAAAGCGCCGACCAAGAATAGATACCCCAAACTGCAAAAATGTCATTAAATAGTTCATAAAATTTGCATTCAAGAATTTTATTGACGCTTACTTATTGTACTCCTAAAGGGGGGAAATAAGAACCTTCTCGGACTCAGAAACAGGAGCATCATCTTGTGCCAATTGTTGATTAGTAGCATTGCTGCATGCATAGAAAGACATTATTTCATCCTTCATTTTGTCTTGTCCAGAGAAAGAGGTCCTTGCTCTCCTTGCAGCTCTTTGCCTTCTGTTTATAGTCTTCCATCTCACCTCAGGATCTATAGGCCTTGGAAGCTCCAAGCCCATGGTGTTGAACTTGCTGTTACACGATGGCCCACCTCTGTCTGTTGTCGATTCACCGCCACAGCCTTTGCAGGTCATTGAAACACCTGAGTTAAGTGATGATGGCCTTCCAGTACAGGTGCACACCCGAATCTGCCATGAGAACCAAACTAGTAAAAAGATCTATATCCAGTACGGTATCAGTAAAAAAAACTATTAGGCAGATGGCAGAATATCGATCCTTAGCACACTGAACACAATGGAAGCTTTCAATTTAGTTGAGATACAAGTAGAGCATAAACCAGTGTCCTTCAAACATATGAGCATACCATGAAACCAGGAGCCTGGTTGACATCAACTGCACCCTCAGATCCAATAGATCCCTTATAATCCTCTGGAAAACAAAAACAACAGAAGGTTCCGGTTGAGCACCACACCACCAAAGCGTATGATACTGCTTGAAGAACAATAGCATCACAGTCCACATAGCGTGATCGAAAGGAAGAGGGAAAAACTAAACGATGCTTCTGCAGCCATGCCACCACCGCCACCCCGCGCACCAATTGTCGGAGATCAAGCTGAGCCCTTTCCACAGCAAAAACTTAAGAAAAACTTTCAACTTCCGGTCCGCCGCGGCCACAAGCAATCAAATTCTTCCCGTGCAGCACAGCATATGGAGCACCAGTAATGGAACACCAGAAGCTAAACCGAGAGTAAGGCTTTTACGTCCAGGACTGAACAGCACGGAAGAACCAGCTCCTTCGCAAGTCCTAGTCAACTGCCCTCTTCCCTCGGACATCAGCATCCACGCCAAAAGAGAACACCACTTCTTCCTAGAAAATTGATCCCCATGAGAGCAGACAGATCTGGGAGCTGGACGAATCCCTCGCGAGCACCAGCATCCAGAGCACGCAGAGAATAGCCTGGCTGATTTGACCCCAAGACAAAAACTCCGTAGCCACAAGTCCAAATCCCTCAGACAAGGCAGATCTGACATCCGGCCGGCGAGAACCTGTACTCCATCCCAGCGCCACACGGTGATCTCCCGCGGCGGCGGAACCAGACCCCGCCGATCAAAAAAAAAAACCTCCGCCCCGACGGCGGCGAGAGAGACTAGTCAGATTTCTAAGAGCTAGGGTTGCGTATACCTTTTGCTCCGGCCTTCCGCATCAAACCCAGGGCCGCCGCCGCCGCGTCGTCGTCTTCGGCAAATCTCTCCCTCCCTCTTCCCCCTCCTCCTCCGCGCGCCGCCGCCCGCCCTCGTCCAGGCGACCCAGCTTTTTAGTCCGAACCGCGCCGCTCCATCCGCTGCCTTCCCCCCTTCCCCCCTTCCCCTTCCCTTCCCTCCACGGATTCCTTGCGTGCGCTGCGCTGCGCTGCGTCGCGAAGAAGAAGAAAAAAAAAATCCCCACGCGGCCGCTGCTGCTTTTCGACTGACCGATCGGCGCCGCCTTCCCCCGCAGCTGCTGGCTCCGTCCGTCCGTCCGCCGCCGCCGCCGCGGATTTTTTTTTGTATTGGACCTTTTCCTTGTGCTACTTCGCCGCCTGCGGAGGAGGCTGGGGGGAGAAGAAGACCAAGACCATATTTTCCCGTGATTTTTAGGGTGCGCTCGCGATTACTTATTATACTATGGTATTATTTTTTTTTCCTTTCTCTCGAGATGAGATGGTGGTGGGTGTGCGAGCTATATAGGGACGGGGATCCCAGGCTTCGTCGATGGACGGGATTACCAAACGATGGGCTTTGGCCTTGATTTTCGGGTCGTTTAGTTTGTAAAAAAAAATTTTAAAACGTTACATCAAATTTTTAATATATATTTAAAGTATTAAACGTAGTCTAATTATAAAACAAATTTTAGATTTTGCATGGAAACTACGAGATAAATTTTTTCAGTCTAATTAATCCATCATTAGCATATATTGGTTACTATAGCACTTATGGTTAATTATGCACTAATTAGTCTTAAAAAATTCGTCTCGTGATTTCTTATATAACTGTGCAATTAGTTTTTTTATCTATATTTAATACTTTATTTAGATGTCCAAAGATTTGATGTGATGTTTTTAGATAAACTTTTTGGAACTAAATAAGGTCTTCCTTCTAATACTTCGGTGCTCGGCATTCCACGACCGTTTTGATCAAAATTTTGTGGGTATGTATAACTATTATACATATTTTTATCATGGATACCGTTTAATTTGAGTACTCATTTGTCTGAAATTGGCCAAAGTGATTATTTATTTTGGGACAGAAGAATATATTGTTTGAGAAATTATGGATTTGAGTTGTCCGATCGTATCAAATTGACCATCCATGAGATTGTTAGTTTCATCTTTCTTTTAGTTTGACTTGGAGACGGAGATTAGAATGCTTTAATTTTTAATAACCTCCGTTGAAACTTGAGATGCACAACTAAAAATAAGCTATTGGAACGTATAGCTATTGGACTCAAATTCAAACATAAAAAGGCTTCCTTCCCCATCAATTTAAATCTTTAAGGTGTTTAATCATTTGATCCTACAAATGACCTTAAACTTCAGGCATGTTTCTCTGCATCACAACTTCCTTAACTCACAAGGGCTTTAATAGTATGTTATTAATCATCCAAAACATTATTAGGGGCTAGATGCACTTTTAAAATTAGTCAATGTTACAAATATAAGATACCTCATAGATGTGCATTTATATCGGTAAGGGTAAGAGTATCACATATCTAATCCTATATGGTAGATGAAGGAAATTATACTTAGATAAGAATGCACCGGTAGTTCAATTTGAGTATAATTCTACTTACCTAGTCATTTTGCCTAACTACTTTAATCTTGCTCGATTTCTACCAAGACTATGTATAGAATCTATACATATCTCCATAGTTCTACCTGAACAAGGGCAACCATGGGTATAAATACAAGATTCTCAATGGAAGAAGCAAGTCAATATAACCCGAGGGCAACTAGAGATCAATCCAACTCAATAGACCCTAAGGGGCAATTAGAAGACAATACAATACAAATCACATCGAAACAACATTTAAGAAGCTTGACAATGCCTAGTCACCGAAACCACTCCCATATTACCATGTCAATATAGTTGCAGATAGGCTTGTTCAAAATCCTGGGAAAAAAACTCGGACTAAGCTCGACAATTCAAGAAAAAAAAACTAAGCATGGGCTCAACCCGACCTCGGGCTTTCTCAT
Organism: Oryza brachyantha; assembly: GCF_000231095.2. NCBI lineage: Eukaryota > Viridiplantae > Streptophyta > Magnoliopsida > Poales > Poaceae > Oryza > Oryza brachyantha. The sequence continues at coordinate 12,651,300 of NC_023170.2, forward strand.
GCCTTAGTATCTAGGCTCGACCTCGGCATGTTGCATGGTCCAGTCGGGCTCAGGCTTGAACATGCCTAGTTGTAAATTAGATTAGGATTCCCTTCTTGTATGTTGTCCTAATGTGAAATTGTATAATGGTAAAATCAACCACAAATGATAGGAGTAGGGCTATGCTTAAGTCATATGTCATGATAATTAAGTTAGCTATTTCGAATTTTGATAATACCATGTATCATCTCTATAAAATCGAACAATATCTCGCAAAAGCAATCAGACTGATTATCCGATATAGTTGTTGAGACCATGTTCACACCATCTATCATGACTAGTCAAAATAAGGACTAGTTGGGAACACAAATGAAGCAGGTGCTCTATACTGATGTAAGATTGATAAAATGGTAAAACCAGCTACGACCGATAGGAGTATGACTATTACCCTACCTGATAGGGGCTCGAACCCGTGTGAAAATTTATGTCATTCTTGTTGCTATAGTTTTGTGTGTACCTCAATACTATCTAGACATTATGTCTTCAAACACGGTAGTAGGATCTCTATTGGACGACATGTATGGTTGTTTCTTAAATTAAGCTTTGTACTTGGACCACAATTAGGCCAATAAATCATGTTAGCGCTAACATAATACATTGGATCTAGGATTTAGATTTACAAATGTGTAAAATCCAATCTAATCCAATAAATAGCATGTATTTCTCATTAGTGTCATTAAAGTCCCAATGATCCAATAGCCTAATTAGCCACCATAACCTAGGGAACTTCTCTGAGTCATCGTATTTTTTTCTGTTTACCCGTCCACTTTCCAACTCCAATCTTTCAACTCTTTCCACTATAAGTCACAACTTACTTACATATTTTTTCATTTTCGGATCTACTTATTGCACGCTAACACCATGGGCTCGACACATGTGTTACCCCTGGCCATAGAGCCATTTCTTCACCATTGTTGACAACAACCAGATCCTCCCTGCATCATCGTCGCCCACAATTGCCTTCCAACTTTCTTGAGCTTGTAATTGATTTTTGCGATTCATAAAACTTAACTATGTCAAGTTTTTAGGTAGGCTTTAAATTTCTAATCTTTTGCCCAAGTCAGGTTCATATATAAAAAGGTTAATTTGATCTGTGCCATCGTAACTTTGCATATTTAGATAAATGTCATTACAATTAGTCTATTTATAGTTGCGCCATTCAAATTTTATAAAATTAAAACCATGTCATCGCTGTTAGTTTTTCTATCTTCTTTCCATCTACACGTGGGACCCATTTGTAAGATTCATCTTCTTCATTTTCCCATCCCAGCAACACTGATGACGAGCAGGGTGGTCACTGTGGTATAGGCCGCCGGAGCTGCTGCTGGGGTCCATGGCGTACGAGGCTACCGTCGACCTGTCAAGCGTCGGGTGTTTGTTTGCCGAGATGTGCGCGCAGCAGCTGGTCTTAAACGGCCGGACAAAGGTGGAGCAGATCCATCGGATCTTCAAGCTCTACAGCTCATCGGCCGAGGGGTCCTAGCTCCGCGACACGACAACGTTGCCGCATGCCACCGTGTTCCGGCCGCAGCACCTGGAAGTATTTGTCCATGACGTCATGCTGGAAAAATAGTCCGAGTTTTTCCCCTTGTCTTGACTGGTTAGTATTTCACGACAAGACTTATGCCTGTGAGCCGTTGAGCCCGATGCAATTCAGCGCTTCGCCCGGTGCAGCTCACTGCCTCCACCGACTCAGGGAGCCCATGGCCACCGCCAGCGCCACCTTCAAGCAATTCAAGAGCAGCAAGGTCGACAAGCAAAGACAAGGCAACGGGAGAAGGATGAAAGGAAGAAGATAGATCTAACGGGTGGGTGCCACGTGTGAATGGTGAAGAAGATGGAAAACGTGACGGTGATGGCATTGTCCGAATTTTGTAAAATTTAAGTGGCATGGCTATAAATAGATAAATTATAAATACATTTATCTAAATACACAAAGTTGCGATGCCACGGATCAAATTAACCCTATATAAAAACTTAAAATTGTTGGGCCCAGCCTATAAAAAACTATAATTCGAGCATTTCCCAACGATAGTAAAAATACTTGAACCTTTCAACAATAAAGTTCTACTAAAAAAAGAGATACTTTGCTTCGTGTTTCAAGTTTCAACCCATGAAAGCGTATGACCTGTTTGAATCATTGCCGATTCAAACCTTACCAAAATGATGATAGTGACTAGATTTAACAACACGATATTTATGTAAAGTGTGGTTGGTTGGTTTGTTGCTAAATCTTGGTAGGTGATTAAGTTCTATTTCAAACTATGGTAGTTCCTTCTCTTCGACACTGTCTAGTTTGTTGCTAAATCTTGGTAGGTGATTAAGGCTGCTTTCGGCAGCTTGGTTGTTAACCGGCATAGAAAACGTGGTAATAAATTAGTATATGATTAATTAATTATTAACTATAAAAAAATAGAAAAATATATTAATCTGAATTTCAAAATCAACTTTCCTATAGAAAATATTCACAAAAAATACACCGTTTAACAGTTCGGGATGCGTGCACGTCAAAATCAAGGAAATCTGGGGTTAAGAAGAGCGGAAACGAGTGAGGCCTAAGTTCTATTTCAAGCTATGGTTGTTCCTTCTCTTCGACACTGCCTCCATTCCAAGCATTTATAGGATTTAAATTTTGCATCATAATATAATCATCCATGCATTGATTTTCATTTTTTTATTCCAATAACTCTAAAATCAATTGGGTGATTAGAAAGGAAATATAAGCAATCCAAAATTTAAACCTTTAAGCACTGAAGTAACTAAAGTAGATTCTTTTAACAAAATCTTAGTATTTACTACTAAACAAAATAAAAACATTTATATTTTGACGGAGAGGCGTATGATTAAAGTTTGGGTTGTGCCTACAAAACCAATCTCCAAAATGAACATGCTCCTACCACTTTTCTGTTCCCTCTCTCTCCCTTTTAGCCTTTTTACATTGCCTCAACTAGATGTGGGCAGAAAAACCCCAACCGAACGACCGAACTCGAAAAATCAAGACCGAGAAATTTGATCATCAATTTGGTCATATCCAGTGAAAATCAAATTTTGTTCGGTCAATTCAATTAATTTCATTGGGTAATCAAAAAACCGAATTAAGAAAACAAAAATGGTCAAATACAACCTTCAATCCACTAGGTTTAATAAGGGTAAGCTCTAATTTTCACATCCCAACTCCTTCAAGGTATGCACACTTATAAGAGTATTCATTTGGATGTGAGCACTATTTTTGACATTTTTTTAACTATAAAATCACAAAAAATTCATATTATTTCGCTGCATATATATGAAAAAAAAGATAACATGCTGATTAGATAATGGGTTTTTATCTTGACGGAACAAGTTATGAAGCAGATGAAACCAGCTATAATCTACCAACTGGTATCAATGCTACATAATAACCTATGGGCCGTGTTCGGCTGGTGAGGGTAAGGTAACTTATCCTTAGCAAATTTTTAAAAAAATACACTGTTTAGCAGTTTGGGAAGCGTGCGCGCGAAAAACGAGGGGTAAGATATCTTACCTGGGGCAAACAAATGAGGCCATGATACCATATGATACTAAGAGCATTCTCAACAGCTCATATAAATTTGGTCATCCATATCTTTATTTGCATGATCATTTAAACTAGATTTATCCTTTATATCTTTATGTACTTCACTAGATCATTCATATATGACATTATCTATATCTTTTTGGAGGATAGAGAGATCATCTAAATATGAAGGTTCTCTCCTAATATAGATGACATCTAAAAATAAATAATAGAATAACCGTTCTATTAGAGCTTAATTTATAATCTTCATTGAATAGAGGACGGTTAACTTATCATATTTATCATTGGCACCCGCGGGGCGAGGCAGCGTGGAGGGGGCGACGGAGGCACGCGCCGCCCTGAGACTCCCACCCCACCCCAACCCCCTCCCACCTCGCGCCCTTCTCGCGCGCACGGCCGGCGAGCCAAGGAGGAGGGCGCGGCGCACGCAGCGCGGCATCCATCACCCACCCCCATCTCCGTTTGAATCGAATCGAACCCCGAGGTATTCCTTCTTCTCTGCTCTGCGGTGGCGCTCTCCCCCCTCCTGCGTGGATTTGAGACCCATCGCGGCTTGACAACTGGCTAGTCTCTCGCTGCGCTTAACCTAACTAACCCGCCTTCCCGGTTCATCGCGAATGGAATTAGGGGGGAGAGTAGTGATGCTGCTGACGTCGATAGCGAACACATAGTTACATCGTAGTCTTGTAGGATCCATTAGTTGCATGTGATGTGATTTTGCTGCAGCACTAGTGATTTAGGGGGTGGGTGGGGAATCGCCCTATACCATGTTTACGATTTAGCGTCTTGGATCATGCCAAGTTGCCAGTACAGTTTTTCTTGGCCGGGCTCTATTATAACCTATTGGGTCTGTGATTGTGTGCCTACCTTTGAAGTTACTTGCTTAGCTCTTATGTCGATATAGCTTCTTGTCCCTTCACAAGCCGATGCGGCTCATCAGTGCAGCAATTTCTGCGAATGCTTTCTGTTGAATGTAAAGATACATGGTTTTTGGTAGACATAAATCTTCCATAAAAGAAAGGGGGCACAATTATGAAGTGTATCCATCATAACCCACACGACTTGTGTGCATCGGAGATTCTTCCTTTTTCTCGCATTTTCAAAGTATACGGACTGACTACTGCTGTGCTACTGTTGTAACTCTAGCATTACGCAATAAGAATTGTTACTTTATTCCATTAATAACTGATTCTCTGGCTCGGCGAAAAAAATAGCTGATTCTCTGCACACTGCATAATGTTTCAGTTGTATAGGCACCATGTTAATCCTAAAAGCCTCTCTCTCTCTCTCTCTCTCAATACCACCTCTTGTTGGAATTTTCTTTGTTCCTGTGTTGCACATTTATCAAGTGAAGTTACATGTTATGTAACTCATGTTTTAACTTCTTTATGCCGTGGTCTTATATCCCGTACTGCTGTTTGTTATATCCCGTACTGCCATTTGTTTTGTTGCATGCTAGAGCACTAGGCGGTCAGATCCTTTTAGTTATCATGGCCTGGTCCTCTGGTTAGGTTAATAGAATCATAGTTACAGAGTTCCTAATTAACTAGCCAGATGGTCTTATTGTGCATTCTTTCTCTTTTTTACCCTCTTCCTTTGTGACATATTACAGCTGGTATATGCCAACCATCCCACAGTTTCAGTAGAATAAACACATTGTAGTGAAAATAATGACATGGTATGATTGCATGGCTGTGAGCTTTTTTGCTGGGTTTTTTTTTAACATTTACACAGAACTAGAGCATGCAATATGCAATATTTTTCGTGCTTTATTCTACTGGATAACAGGACAATATATTGAGATCCTTTGACCACATTGGTTGCTTTTCATTTGTCAACCCTGAGGAGGATCAAGCTGTTTTTTTTTTGTTTAACAAAGTCACTCGTATGCTTCTTCCATGAGAAATACTTGTTTTCTCTGCTTTGAGTTTCTTTTTAATCAAATGTAAACCAAACAGCTCACATTCAAATATTGTTAATTAGTTTTAGCAGTTACACATCTCAATGAACTCATAGTCAGTGAAGTCCTGTTTGTATGGTTTTGACTGGCCCCAGAGGACATGCCCCTTTTGGCATTCTGGACTGAATGTTTGTTATTGTGGTATTGCCTGTGCTTTTTACCCATTATTCCCATCTGTTCTTTGTTTTCTAGATCACCCTAAATTTGTGCGAGCAGGTAAACATTGTCTTGCCTCTTCTTTCTATCATTATTCTCAATATAACATTGCTGAAAAGTTCAAATACAAATACCCTGATAAAAGGCCTTGTTAATATATTCAAACTCATCTAATGGCTAAAGAACTTATTTTCAGTGACTTATCTTAAGCCTGTGAATATGTGTATAGAACCTGTCCTGCAGATTGAAGCTTCACATGGAACTACTGAAAGCAATGGCATTGTTAACAGAAAAAAAACTTTATGAAGTTTCCTATGTTAGCATTTATTACGAGAAAACGGCTATGGTACATATGAATGTAAATTATGTATTACATAACATTTCTCCTCCATCCATAATTATTTCTTACAAGAGGAAGTTGTGAAGGCTAAAGAGTGGAAATAGGCAAATAACAAGTGGGAAAACCTTTTTTATCTGAAAATATACACAAGCCTTGTTCGCTTTTCTGTGAGATTTGCCTTAATTCGCACTACATCCCCTTTTTTTTGTTGTTCTGTGCGCATTTCAAAAGAGGTTCCTTTTCATGTTCTTATGTGTGGCATTCTTGATTAGGCCTATAAATGGCAGGAAGACACCGCATACCTCGCGAATACTATGATGAACCTCGAGGGTTTCGTGATGGCCCTCCTCCACCACTTGCTCGACCAAGGCCCATCTCTCCACGTCGCTTGGAGGAGCAGCTGTCTAGCCGTCGTGCTGATACACGCAGAATCCGTGATGACAATCAGCGCCTAGCTGATGAAATTGTTGGTCTCAGGCAAGCAATGCCTCGTCTGAAGGGAGATCTTGATGCTGCAAGTCAAGCTATACCCAAGCTTCGTGCAGAGAAAGAACTTGAGTCAAGGGAGCTGACTCAAAGGAATCTGAAGTTGGAAGCTGAGCTACGTTCCTTAGAACCCCTTAGGCAAGATGCCTTACAGCTACGGTCTGAAGCTGGGAAATTACAGTCAATAAGGCAAGAGATGACTGCAAAGGTGCAGGGGTTATTAAAAGAGCTTGAGCATCAAAATTCTGAAAATCAGAAAATACCTGTCATGATAGCTGAACGTGATGGTCTTCGGCAGGAACTAATCCGAATGAGGTACTGAACTATTCTGCATCTTATTTCGTGTAAAATAATTGCTACTTGTTGCTTTTCTTGATGGATCAAGTATCGGTTCTAAGTTGCCACTCAGAGGGGTATATTGGATCCTTTCTGGCAGTTTCAATTCTCAATAAAAGGGGCATTTCTCGAGTGTCTTTCTCTCTTATCTTCAGATGTTAGAGCAAGCTGATTAGTAATATCAATTGTAGGGGAGCCCTTGAGTACGAGAAAAAGGCAAGGCCGGAGCTGACAGCACAGGTGCAGGCAATGGAGAAGGATCTTGTTGCTATGGCTCAGGAGGCTGAGAAGCTGAGGGCCGAGATTGAGAAGAGAAAGGCTCCCAGTAGGTTTCTTTTCTTTCACATTTACTGAAAGTTTTAGAAATAAATGGCAGCTAACACCTAACAACATAACATGTTTGATTTTAGGTTTCAGCGGCCATGGAGCTTATGGACCACCAATGGCGACTCCAGGGATGGGTCTGCAAGGCGTCTATGATGGTAGCTATCCTTCCATAGGCAGCCGCTATGGCACTGGACCTTGGACACCACATGACCCACATGGTTATCCACACATCTAACTGGTTTTCTGATCATCGTTCTTCCCCGGGCAGTGTTTGATCTTCACAATATCGCTTGATGGTTGATACCGATCTTGACAAAGCTGTTCCCTCTGTCGTAAAACTTATGTTGCACAGTAAGTGATCTTTTGGGATGCATTTCGAGTGTTGTTAGTTTAGCACTTGCGTTACATAGCAATATAGTACCATCTATGATTGCCTTGGTACCTTTCGTTCCATCCGGAAAATGTAACAGATGTTTCCTGTAAGAGGAAATTCATTACAATGAACAGGAAAATTGGTGAATCTTAAGCTCTACAAAATGCAAGTTTGCATGTGAATGTAACGAAGGGAAATCAGCGGGGCTGAGTGTTACTCACGAGTTGTCTCTTCCAAATTGCAAGAGCGAATACTTGGTATCTGTAATGTGCAATATCATGAGCTGTGTTTCCTGAGCTGAGCTGATGTTTATATATTCTGCACTCCAGGTAATTGATTTTGTAAATGGATATCTACTAGCAACAGGCAGTGCAGATTAAAATGATTCAGCTGTTCTTTGTGAAGCGTAAGCGGTAATCGTATCTGCATTTTTGTGGTGTTGGTGTTGGCTCCTATGCGCATGAGAACCTGACGGCGCAATGGCATTTGTAATTCTTGGCGATATATTCTTTTTGCTCCATCATTTCGTTTATTGGAAGCAAACAAACAATAATTTCTGAACAAAACTTTTTTATATATGGGTGCATTGTGATTCAAATCAAATGATGGAAAGTAAACTATAATGATAAAAAATCATAAAATTAACTTTTAAAATTAAATTAGCTTATAAGTGAAACAATATGAGATCCATTCGCACTTGAAACCAAAAACATGAGGGTGATTCTTTGACTCTGCATATTACAAACGAAAAATAATTTATGAATAAAATTTTTATATACGCATTTTAGTGATCTAAAAGCTAAAACTGGAAAACAAACTACAATGAAAAAAAACCCCTAAAATACTCTCTAAATTTAAGGATAGAAATTAAAAAATTTTCTCATAAGCGTAAGCACAAACAAAAAAATAGGGGCGATGGGAGTTGCATCTTGAGAGAGACATTGGTCTCGTGAAAACACGAGACAATGGATTGACGGGGAATTTTTTAGAGAAATATTATTTTTAATGGAAAATCATAAATTTGAAGTCTGGATGCAGAAAATCGCATAAGTAGTAGCCAGTCAAACTCCGGTAGATCGATAGGGACCCTGTTGAACCGAGGTTGTTCGGTAGGCCAGCTGCCGAGGCCTGTCGTCCTATGGGAGTTCGAGAGGGCAGCCTGGGGCCTGTCGAACAGGGGGAGTTCGACAGGCCTCCTAGAGGCTCCTGTCGAACTGTGGCTATGGCTCCAATCGGTCTCCTGGAGTTCGACAGGAGTGGTGGGGGTGGCCAATCGTCCTCCTGCCATTTGACAGGCGTCACCGATCCAGATGGTGGGCCAGTCGAACGTTGGGAGTTCGACTGGTACGCTATCGCACTTCTTGCACCATATCGCCCACCCAAAGTTCGACAGGATGCTATTTTTACGATTTCATTGGGCCGGCCTACATTTTCAAGATTTTCCATAAAAAGGAATAATATTTCTCCAAAAAAATTCACATCCTACCAGCCGACAAGTGAGGCGGCATCAAGGTCGCTTACTTGCAGTTGCAGACAAAATTTTGGTTCAAACTGAAAATGTGCACATGCAGTATTGTCCACACATATATGTCTGGAAAAATGCTCTCAAACAAGACTGGAAAAAAAATAACGAGGTTCAGATTGTCTCGTGGGTAAAGGAATAAACTCTCTTTCAGATCAGTCAAAATTCATTCAAATGTCTCGGTCTTCCGGGCCCATATAGGATGATTTGCTGTCTCAGTCTTCGAATTTTGAGATTTTAAATCCAGGCAAGAAATTTACCAGGATTATGCTGTTCCATTGAAACTACCATGTGATTTATCTATAATTATCTCCCCTTCTTCTCTTCCATCTTCATTGCTTGCTGCGTCCAAGGGTACTAGTCGTTCCAAGTTTTTAAACCACCAAACAGCTCATCCAAATCCGGCAAAACTGTGCAGTAAAAACGATTTTGCATTGATCCTACCTGGCACGAGGAGCTCGAAATTGTGTGACCAGCAAACACCAGTAGCTCGAAGAAGAAAGAGCATGAATCTGATATCACAGCAGTGAATTAGCGGCGTGATTATCATCTATAGTTCACTAGTAGTCTGTCGTCACGGCCACTCGCCATCAGATGGCTTGATCGTCACATAAGCAAAAGAATGAGAAGCCAAAAAAATGATGATCATATATAGCCTAAGTACGTGGACCGCTTGTACGCGTTATCATATTGTACTTTGTACCGATGTAACTACCGCATTAATCTCAAATGCAAGAACCTTTTTGCACCGATGGAACTTGAATGGGGGTACTTCCTAGCTCCACCAACGGGGGAGATGAATGTACACAAAACTGGCAGATAGTTGAACATCTCGAAACAATTTGTAAGGAAATTTGCAAGGACTATTAGTGGCAAATAGTTTAATTTCCCATTGGTTATCAGCGAAACAGCTACGAGAGATCTAATGATCGGTTTCATACAATCGATTACTCTGCAGTACTATACTGCATTAGACGAACTATCCACGAACTGCCCCGTTCCAAACAAAACGATACAAAATTTCGCAATGCACGCTTATTGCCTGTTTGGACTTTGGGATATGTTTCTCTTTCTCATTCATTCATTTTGAACCGTTCAAAGTTCGAACAATAATTTTGAAGCCACCCAGAGTATTATTTGCAAGAAGCATCTGCTGCCAACTGCAGCATCGCAATTGCATGAGCATAACTCATCACAAGAATAAATCGAGGTGGACAACAACTTAAATATTGCTCAATAAAACACTATCTGGAGACAACACACACGAGAGTCATATCCAGAGGAGAACAATCTGCCCACACGGACCACTAGCAGCAAATGCAAAGCAATGGGAACTAATTCGACCACTACCAGCACCCAGTAAAGCAAATGAGAAGAGAGAAGGGGAGGAAATAGGAAGAAAAACATCTAGTAGAACACAAGAAGAATCCATCCATCCATCATCATGTTGATGGCAGCATGAGGCATCTAAATCAATGGGCTCCAATAACATGCGGAGCCATCGATTGATCTTCCCGTTTACTGGCCCTCACCAGCATCGCCCTTGGAGGCTTCTTTCACCTCATCAGCACCATCCTCCTGCCACAGAGATAGTTTCATATGGTAATTAGTAATTACTCATTAGTTCAGGTTTGGCTAAGCAAAGCTATTGATGGGCTGAAAAGTACCGTGAGGTCAGAGGTCCAGAGGGTCAAGTTGTCCCTCAGGAGCTGCATGATCAGGGTGCTGTCCTTGTAAGACTCCTCCCCGAGGGTGTCCAACTCAGAGATAGCTTCGTCAAACGCCTGCAGTGAATCAGTTCATCAGTCACAATAATTTAGAGTTGATGTAGCAACAAACATCAATAAGCAAAAGGCAGGGTTCATACAACAAACAGAAACATAATGACTGGTGATTCAATTTAATGACAACACAAAGGAAGAGTTGGTTCAGATTAGACGAACCCTGCATTTTTATCATGCTCACTTTTTGTAGGCTTTGGCCCCATAAAAATTATTACAACAATATATAAGCACCTAATGGAAGCTTTAACTAGGATTATCCTACCAAGTGCACTCATAAACTTAATCAACAAGGAAGCACGGGAAGGATGTCCCAGTTAAAGCAGGAAACACTAAGTTTATTCAGTATGAATTCAAATTCATATCACACTACATAATACTAAAGCACATACCATATAACTTTAAACAAAAAAGGGACATTAAAATATACTCCCTCCATTCCATAATATAAGGCATAACCACTTTTTTCTTTGTCCCATAATATAAGACGTGCATGCAAGTATGCATTAACTAGCATATTTTTTATCATCAAAACATCCAATCACATTATATGCATGCATACATGCACCTAGGTAATCCAAACGAAAAGAGAGTTATAACTCTTTCTTGGTCTTTGGGTTAGTGGTGGTTATGTCTTATATTATGAAACAGAGGGAGTAGAAAATAAGGGCAAATGATTAACCTGCTTAGCAAGGTTGCAAGCTTTGTCTGGAGAGTTGAGAATCTCGTAGTAGAACACAGAGAAGTTAAGTGCCAGTCCAAGCCTTATGGGATGGGTGGGAGCAAGTTCCGCCAGAGCAATATCCTACACAGAACAATGCAAGGACAGAATTTTCAGAAAGCAATGTCTGAGTTACTAAGCAGTCATTTATAACCAGATGTAGTATATGAATATACTAGGTAGTAAAATCAGAAGTGAATCAATTGTATAACACACATGTTATCTAAGAATTAAAATGAATCAACCTACCTGGGCAGCCTTGTAAGCCACCATTGTGCTCTCAGCAGCTTCCTTTCTCTCAGCACCAGTCTTAAATTCAGCAAGGTACCTAAAAATTAGAAACTAACCAAATCAGAATAGTCAATACAAACTAAAGGTTTGTTTTTTATGATAAGCATGCATCATTCCCAACCTGTGGTAATCACCCTTCATTTTAAGGTAAAACACCTTTGACTCCGCAGCTGTAGATGAGGGCACAAGGTGGGAGTCAAGCAACTTCAGAATGCCATCGCAAATCTTGCTCAGCTCAGCTTCAATCTTTCCACGGTACTCCTTGATAAGAGTAACATGCTCCTCATTGCCACGACCCTCCTCCTTCTGTTCAATGGATGACACAATGCGCCAGGAGGCACGGCGGGCACCAATCACATTCTTATAGGCAACAGACAAGAGGTTGCGCTCCTCAACAGTGAGCTCTTCCACATCTACAGTCTTTGCCACCTTCTCCATGTACTCAACCATCTCCTCATACCTTTCGGCCTGCTCTGCCAGCTTGGCCATGTAGACATTCTCCTCCCGCGACATTTTGATCAATGAAGGGATTTACTGCAGCCATAAGAAATACTAATAAGTCATCAAAACAATCATGAGAAAATGACATAATACCACAAGTTATGATTGTACAGAGCAGACAACGTTGTTATTCAAATCAAGGATGTCCATTTGTTAAGAAACATATACATCATTTAATTATTTGTGAAAAAAATCCGCAGAATCCAACAAATTTCATCAAAGTTGTGACAGTAACTCCTTTGAAAGGTTACGAATTTAGGATTATTCTAATAGTACACAAATACAAGTCCACAATATAGAACAAACTAACAAGATAATACCATGCAATGCATCAAAATCTCAGATATTTTATTTACTCGCTACGAAAATGTCCCGAAAAAGAACTGAAAATCAATTTCTGACTGATAATTTTAGTGACACAAGAAACATTTCAGATCAATAAACTGAAGATCTAAACGCACCTACATCTACCACCCACGAGGCATCAACACTGATTTTCCGCAAAGCAAGGGCACCTACCCTTCCAATCCAGAACTTTTTTTAAAAAAATCACCACAATACAGGCACGTACCATTCAACCACTATATAGATCCCTCACCATTAACAGAAAGAAACCTAGATCTAATCAAGGGATCAAGCGCAGCTCACCCATATCATCAAACCTAAATCGGCACAACATTTCTGTCGACCAACACACGTTGGCTCTCAACCCACAAAAATAGCACGCCGAAAAAAAAAACATAAATCCCCCATTCCTAAACGAGAGGAGGCTACTCCAAATCGGCGGATCTACACCCCGCGCGTGCCCCCCCTCAGGATCGCAGATCCGGCAACTCGAACACCAAACCAAATCGCCCCAACCCCTACCGACCACGCCAGATCTAGCCCAACCACATCCCCCTAAATTTCTCCCAAAATCGCCACGCGCTGCTCCGCGAGATGAAACAACACACTAACATGAAGAGGAGAGAGCACCACCACCACCTAGAAATGCATCAGAACGGGAAACAAAAGGAGGAGGAAAAAAAACAGGTAACCCTAACCTCCGCTGGTGCGGCGGAAGGAGGCGGCGGCGGCGGCGGCGGAGGGTTCGATGCGAGTGCGACGCTGCTCGGAGGTGTGGTGCGGTTCGGTGGAGACGGTGGAGGGGTGGGGTGGGGTGGGGGGGCGCTTTATATGCAGGACGCAATCGGCGAGGGCTGGCCCTCTGGCCAATGGGACGGCGCCACGTGTGCGGCACGCCGACGCCACCCGTCCGTGGGCCCCACACGACCGCGAATGACATGTGGGGCAAGGCCGCGCATGGGCCCCACATGTCAGTGGGCGGGGCTGCGTTGCGGCGGGCTCGGTGCGCGCGGTCGGTGGGAGCCCACCCCCGAGCGAGCTCGGGCTCGCGGTCCGCGGGCTAGGGAAGGAAAATGGCACGCGTTTTCCGCATGACATGTGGGCCCCGGGACCGGTGGGGCCAGCGTGTCAGTGAGATGGCCTGATTAAAGAATAATTGCAAAATGCAATTTTTTTTTGTCAAAAGCAAAATGCAATGAGGGGGGTTGATACTGTCTATAAGTGGAACCGCACCATGGGTGATGGAAATTGCAAAATGGCCTGCGATGAGTTCGTGACATCTCATCTCAAAAAAGGCAAAAAAAAAAAAAAAGAACTCTTGAGGGAGAAAAAAAGGCATTATATGGTCATGGAAATGGGAATTAGCACCATAATAAGGCTTGCAAATTATAACAAATGAAATGAATTTTCAGTGTTTCCCAGGCTGTATCACACGGCAAAAAAGTAAAGCTGTGGCTGACTTTGGAGCTCTGACCCCTTCCTCTGTTGTTCAAGGTCTGAAGAGGAAAAGGTCAGAGAGGCTGTCTACCAAATATACCTTATATTATTTTCTGAAAAGATAGCATTTCGATGTTCAGCTCCTAGTGGTCTAGAAAGTCTTTCTGCGAAGAAATTTTGGGTCCTGAGAACAAGTGGAGATTTTACAACTAATTGGTTTGTAATTTAGGTGTTAAATGTGTGGTTTTAGCTCTCTGAACACAGCACTTTGCCCCAACCACCCCAGCTACAAATTAAATATTTCTTTTTTGCAAATTTACAGATAAACTTGTGAATCTAAAAAAAAACATAAATGTGGCTTGGTGAACTATGGAAATTGTCTAGCTGTCATGTGTGTTTAAACAGGAGAGGACAAAATTGGACAGTTTGGTTCCTGACAGAAAGAAAAACAGAAAAAACATAAGCTTTTCTTTTTCTTTTTCTTTTTCTTTTTCTTTTGACGATCCTTAAAAAGTTACGAAGAAAATATATACAAGCAATTTCACCCGTACAAGTTCTTGTCAAAGAAACCGCTAATCCCCTCGTGCAAGTTGCATCCCTTGCTGTTATCGTTTTCAAACTCCTTACTTGTCCTTGTCCAGAGACAGGCACAGTTCCAGCACAGTATGCTTGGAAAAAAATATCAGGTTAGTTTCCATCTTAATGACAGAAAGGGATGTCATTTCCACCAAAGCAATCTGGAAAGCAACGTGTAGTAGAATGCTAACCCAGATTTGACACGTAATTGACTGCATCCATACGGCAAAATCTTCAGATGAGCATTGAGACAGCGAGACTCAGGGCTCGTTCAGATTAAAAAAAAATTCGCAAAAACATCACATCTATACGGTATTAAACGTAGTTTAATTACAAAATAAATTACAGAAACTGTGAGACGAATCTTTTGAGCCTAATTAATTCGTCATTAGCACATGTAGTTTAATGTAGTACTTATGGCTAATTACATACTAATTAGGCTTAAAAGATTTGTCTCACGATTTTCCGTAACTGTGTAATTAGTTTTAATGTTTATGTATATTTAGTACTTCATCTAGATATCCAAAAATTCGATATGATGTTTTTGAAAAAAAAAATTAGGAACTAACCAGTGCCTCATGTCATATGCAGCATTGAATCATATGGAAAATAATAATTCTTGCATGAGGCTACAGGGCACACACAATGGCGGGTGGCAACAGGCTAACAACTCTGGGATAATAACACGGAAAGCTGAGAAATAGAAGATCGAGAAAGAAATCTCTTAATCAGCCAATTAGCTGGATACTTAAGGATTTGGTACAAATGCAGAATCTACTGGGCTACTGATTTCATTTCAAATAATTTTAGTACAGCTAAAAACTTATCAGTTCTGGCTGGGGCAGTAGTATACAGCTGAGTCATTTGGGAGGAAGCCAGACAAGAAACAGGACCAGCTGACCTCCATATCAGAAGAATCACAAGCATTTTAGCGCAGCCATAAATGTGGAGATCTGTTCAGAGGTCAGATGATACTGCAAAACCCGCTGAGCTGCAGACAGTACAGAAGATGTGGGAGACCATACATCAATAACGTTTACAGCATTTACATAAGAAAACAAAAGGTTCTAATGACAACGTTCAAGAAGAGAAATAGGTTCGAGACCAGGGCGCACAGCTATTCCTCGTCTCCAGTAATCCTTTTCTTTAGAGCATCAAAGCCATTGACCAGTTCTTCCCGGTTTTCCTACCAGAAAGAAAACAGGCTATAAGAGAACCAAACAATTGAATACAACTAAAACATAAAAGTGGATCTGGGGCATGCTTGGACAAATGAAAAACACACAACCACGTATTGTCTACGTGTTACAGTAAGTTGGACCGAAGCATATCTGACATTCAAATGGTGAGTAATTTTTTTTTCTCTAGGATAAAAACAAATGGGAAAGGACTTGGATGGAGCTGGGATAGGAACGGCAAAGCTAGCACACTAGCCAGCTGTTTATCTGCTAGGCATGTCAGGCATGGACAATTGGACAGACGTGATCAGTACTACTGGCCCATCAAGACCAAGTTGTGCACCCTCACGGTTCAACCAACAAACTTTTAGGTTTGCTCAGCTTAAGTTAATTGACAAGAACTCAAGAAACTCGTGCTGAATAGTTCAAAAGCAGCTTCACTGCCATCCCACATGATTCAAGATTACCTTGAAGAGCAGGTACCGGTACACAAACCATCCCGAGTAGCCAAGCCCAACTAGCTCCAGTATATTTGGAAGCTACATGAAGGAAGAATAAGTAGAACAGTACTTAGATAAACATGTGACACTATGCCTAGGACAGCATTTTACAGCAATTACAGTTCAATGAGGGAGTAGCAACACAAGCTGGATATGTACCAGTGGAACTGAGTCAAGAGCTTTGACAACAATCAAGGAAAGCCAAACAGCGATGATTGCTCCGCCTCCATACACGAGAACAGAAGACTTGTTCTCAATAGCATCCCACTGTGCAGTGATCACAGCAATCATAAGATTATTGAGTGAGCGAAGTACAGTGTGCTCTCCCAAGTAAAGTGAACATACCTTCTCTTTGAGCTCAGAAAGGATCTCGTCATCCTCATCAGAATTACTCTCTTCTGAAGATCGCATGGCTTGTACATGGACTTGAGTGATCTTCAGGGAATCTGCCAACATTTGATTTCTTAGTCTACCTGTACGCTTTCTCAGCCACATAGGTTGGAGGATGGCCATTAAACAGATGCCACAATACTGCTAAACAATCTTGCCAAACAAGTCGCATTCATTGTACTTATCTCTCCTTGAGAAACAGGCATCTCGACTTTTATAGAAAGGGCACATTTTAAATAACTGAAGAATATACGTGATTCTTTAAACTATATTTATATTTTGACCTTACAGATTCATCTGACGAGATACTTTTAGAACATGGTTTGGTAGTTTTGAGTTCTTGAGTTGTCCACAACATAAACAGCAAAGATACACTGCGTATAGAAAAAGCTAGTTAGAAAGCACCACTGTCTGAAAATATGATGTAGTAGCTCTTAATGAAAGTAATACAGACATCTTGCCAAGCATTCAAGTCTCTCTTATCAGAAATACTTAAACAGGTAGACATGATTTCATACCCTGAACACAGGACATCAATGATATATCACATCCCAGAAATTGTGGGTTTAGGTCTGCCAAATTGCCAATGCACTGACACCAGCACAAAAGTAGGCCCTTCTTTGGTGAGCACTTCTTATAGAGCAGGGGGAAGAAAAAGTAATCGAAAGCCCAACACCATTATTTACTAATTGGGTTCAGTGCACTTGGGTTAGCCAGGGGTTCGCTAATTTGTTGTTGCTTAACCTAACTTGTATATTGATTCTTGATAGTGGAGCACAACGGATGACATGTGCAAAGTGGTTTTTGCAGTATTCTACTGTAAAGACTACTATTGGTTAACTACAAATGCACTTTCAAATTCCAACATTAGTGTTGTCTATCAGTATCTATGCTTTGCTATAACTGTTTGACATCAAGTCAACGTAAAAGGACATTCAGGTTAGAAAATGAAAAATAAACTCATTCCACCGCACCCCACAATGAGAGATCCTCCTAACCCAAGATACAAAATCCAATACACATTTGTTAGAAACTACTAGAAACCTAGTGCCCTGCAATCTTTTGTTAGCAATTTGTCGTCACACTTTGTAGAGTGGTACCTCAGCTTAACAAGGATCAGATCTCAAACACTTCACAGCCTAACAAGGATCACATCTCAAGCACTTCACAATATTTCTTCGTAGAGCTCGTTATTTGTTACCTCGGATTATGCTAAGAAAGAACATCGATGAGCGTGGTTACTTCCTTTACCAATTGCAAACAAATGGTGCATTGTGCTTACTACTAATATCAAATTTTTTTTGTACACCAGTATTCACATTTTGCTAGTCTTTTTCCTAATAACGATTTGACCTGACGTGACGATTTGGGGGAAAATCGAGCATCGAGAGCTAAGCCACTCTGGGATCCAATTATCTAAAGCACAGGACGAGAACTCGGGAAGTGGCTGGTACCTTCGCGGCGAGGGGAGGGCGCGGGCGCGGGCGCCGCCGTCACGCAGGGGGTGACCCAGCGGCAGCGCAACGGAGCCCGGGGGAGAACAGCCGGGAGGGCGAGGGACGCCACCGCCGGCGGCGCCGCGGCGGCGAACATCGCGGCACCGGTGCTAGCCGCCAACTACGCTCAGTGGATGCAGGCGTCACGGATCAGGCAAACGCCGGCGAAGGGGCGTCGGGTTAGGGGCCTGGAGCTTGAGGAGCTGCGAGTGCGAGAGGTGGCGGCGGCGACGGCGGCGGCGTCGCCGGCGAGAATGGTTCTCGTTTTGGCACGCGCGGTGTGGACCACCGGCGCCGTACGATTGGAGATAGGCGGACCAGATCGACGAAGGGTAGGTGGTGTAGGCTTTTCCTATTGACGAAATGGAGGGGGCGCTTGTGCCTTTCTCTGTCAAACCCCAGTCAGGGTTTCATAATTTAAGTTTGAATTTTGCTGAATTTTGTCATCCGAATTTCGTGACACCTTTCAAATCCAAATACTAGCTCGGTTTGTGTTAAATTCCGTTCAATCATTGAAATGGGATTTCACATGGCTCAAGTGAAATTCATTGTCTCGTCGTGATTTGCGTTCCGACCACCAAAAGATATTAATCGGAAAGTTAATATAATTTAAATGTAATACGCCTGAAACTTGGAATCAAAATGAATTTTTGGGGCAAGAGGACATAATATTGAAAAGAGGTTTTTGGGGTAAACACTTACATCCCTTGAGGTATAATAGTGTTTATATTGTAAACTTGGCATGTACGTTTGTATTTACAAATAATTATTTTACATTAGTAGAAAATATATCCGTCAACAACCAAACGTTCACATAGATGTTCATGGTGTAGTTAAAAGTATATCCATCAAGGGGCGCATCTAGGCCTAGGGCAGCTACAGCTTTAAGCCCAAAACTTCATATAAATTTTGTATAAATTTTAGGAAAAAAGTTAAATTTATAAAGAATTAAAACAAGATATTGATTTAAGCCCTACGTGTGGCTCCTGAGTCATGACCAGTTCCGGTCCTTTATCCATCAACAACAAAATGTCCACAATAACTTGAATCCCCACCAGGTACCTGTTGGACAGAAACAAACATCACATCACAGTGATCACAACATCAAGAATAATTCAAACCTAGCACATATTTCCACCATACCAACAAGAAACGACATATATCAACTAATTAAAGCAAATAACAGTGGCACATCTCACACGCATATTATTGTCCACCATTTTTTTTACCATGCACATACACATTATTGTAAGTCTAGAATTTACAGGCCACAACAATATTATTATTATTATTCATAATAATATTTATTTTAGGGTTTTCTATGGGTCATACTACCTTACATGTCGCATAAAACGTAGGATGTGTATTTCTGTAAGACTGCGGGTACCCATGGGTGAAGACTTGTATCCGCACCTAACCTGCATATTTGCGGGTATCCGACCCACGTGTACCCGCGAATAAGATTTCTTACCCATACTTATGCCTATAGGACATGAGACTCGCGGGTACCTGCAGAGCTGGGATCCTCTGCAGTAGCATGTACTACTGCATAGTGCATAGGTAAACAGTACGGTAAATTTGCACTGGTTTTTAACCGTTGGATCAGAAACGGATGGATCAGATCTGATTGCTACAGTACTGCTATAGTGATTGTACAGTACCCAAAACATTGTGGCTACGTTATTTGCGTCACTGTTCACAGAATGTTTTCACCGTACCACTCACATGTACCACTCACATAAACAGCAATCCTCTGCTGTAATGCAGAGGATCCGGACCCGGTACCTGCACCCGTGGATCGACCTGCCATCTCTAAATCTATATATCAACACAATCGTTTAAATAAGTTTATTGTGATAAGTTAGGTATTCACACACAATCGTTTAAATAAGTTTATTGTGATAAGCTAGATATACGTGGATTCACATGATGAGTGTACGCGCGTGGAGCTGAGCGTCAACGTTTCAAAAACAAGATACTCGAGAGTAGAGCCGTAGAGGCGCACTGTCGTCTTTTCGATTAAGATTATATTTATATATCAAATTAAAAAATTTTATCGTAGTTAATTTTTTAGTTTGTTAATTTTCTGTTTTTCTTTTAAATCACTAAGATTTTAAATCACTACTAGGATTTTAAATCACTAAGAATATGTATATAAAAGTTTTATTTATAAATTATTTTTTTTTAAATATGTTGTTGGGCCTCAATCACCCCCACGGTCAATTTGTTTTTCCTTCCGTAGGATGAGTTCGCTCGGAAATCATTCAGAAAGAGAAGGCAAGTAAGAGAGTAGCACAGTTTATTTATCTCTTCAGAAATAAAGCTCCCGATTTTTTTTTATTCCTCCTTGTTTATTCATCATTCACCTCATACATCACAAGGATCATTTTTAACATTAGCGTCATGTCCTTATTGCACGAAAAATACTCGGTATTTTCTGTACCAGCTCCGGGATTTGGCATTTGGCCAAAAAAGAAAACGAAGAAGACGCCATCGACCACTCACTCGTCTACCTCCGTCCATGTCGCGATGGCCAGGGTGTGCCTCCCGCCGCAGGCGACGTACCTCGCCTGCCATTGCCCGGCGGAGCCGCCGCTGGATTCCGGCGGCGGCAGGTCGATGGGGACTTCCATCGGGTGGCCTGTCGTGACCTTCCTGCCGTAGCCTAGACGGCCATGGTCACCCCTCCCGTACTGCCAGCACAGAATGGAAAACACAGTACATGTAAGCACAGAAAAAGATCAGCTTTACCAGAAGAGTTTACCCAATATTGATTTTCATTTTAGGTAACAAATCTGAAGAGGTTCCCTATCACACAAGTGAAAAACGGAAGATCTCTCCACAAATACCATTTTTGTGTGTGTTGCGAATCCATGCCTCTTAATGTTTAAAGGTGAAATGAACTACTGTTTGAGTCTAAGCAATTTCTGTTAATCTCTAGATCAGCGGTGTGCTCATTGTCAGCATTCCATACACCACAACTTTGAGTATGTTCTCACAGGAAAAGGTGTTACAAAGTTACACAGCGACACTGGCTCCCAAAGTACTAACAAGCTGTGAAAGTTCTCATATAGGGATGCTTCATGCTACTCCAAAGCACAAAGGCATAATAAATTGAGGGGTTGTGTACTGACAAGTGCTTAGTCAGCCGTTATTTTTGGTTCAGTCAAATTTGTTTATTTTAATTGCATTAGTTACTTATTATGGGTAGTAATATACTGAAATGGGGACAAAAGATCAAATTTACTGGAATATGCATACATGGTACATACTACGTAGTAACTAGTACAGGGGGGGGGGATCCACTTACAGAAAACATTCGTCCATCACTAGTTAGCGCAACTGAATGTGTTCCTCCACATGATACCTACAAAGAAGAAAATGAGTTCTGGTGCTCAACTTGCACAGAAAAAATCTAATTACCTTAAGGAGAATTACCTGAATAATATCCTCTCCAGCCAGAAGCTGGACCTTCTGAGGAACCATGTGACTACTCTTGTCATCTCCAAATCCAAGCCTCCCATGTTCTCCTCTCCCCCAAGCATACACCTACAGGGGCCAAGATAGTGAATAAGAGAACTACTAACCTATTTTTCCAATGCTTCAGTTGGATTGGCAACAATAAGCTAAAACATGCTGATCCAGTTAAAGCCAAAGGAAGGAAATACCTCTCCCTCTTTTGTTAGTGCAGTTGAATGCCAACCTCCGGCGGCAATGTCAACCTGAAAACAAATGTACAAATGAGCTGTATGGAATTATAAACAAGAGATAAAAAGACAAATATTGATTTATCAGAATAAAGTGGTGGCCTATAATCAGCACAAAATTCTTTGCATTTGTAGAATCAAATATACTAGTGTAGAGTGATTAGAAGTAGAGGTACTGTACTGAACACAATGGCTTTGTGAGATGACCTAAAGTAGGCAAGCACAACTGACTGTAAGCAAAGTTGAGTTTAACACAGGATCCAAAAGACTAGGTTTTGTTTTGTGCTTGGCTAGTCAACAGGCTGGCCTTCTTCTAAGACTTGGTTAGTATTGTGTTTAGAACACAGACACCCTATTAAACTTTATTTGACAGGTTATCAGAATTTAGAAGAAACAAAATCAATGTGGCTCACCAATGAAAGGTCAGATAATCCTTCAACACGGATTGGTTGTGATCTTGGTTGAGTATCTCCAGTCCCCAGTTGACCATATTCATTGTTACCCCATGCCCACAAAATTCCATCTTCTGTTAGAGCCAAATTGTGGAATGCACCTACAGCAATCATCCTTACATTCTCAAGGCCTTGCACCCGCACTGGTGTAGATATTTGCTTGCTGAAAAAGGACTAAAGGTCACCTGCACGTATATAGGGAGAAAAGAACACATGCAACAGAAATTTCAGCATAAGGCAGTAAGGCACTATACATATCGCCTGGAGGCCATGGTTGCCCCCATGTCCAAACATGTCCTTCTTGTGTCAAAACAACCGAGTGTGTCCCTCCAGCAGCAACCTACAATTAACAGAAAGAATCTGAAAACTCAGGTGCTAACAAATGGAAAAGTGATAGTGAAAAGCAAAACTTTATCATTATGTAAAAGTGGAGTGCAGGACAAAATGTGATAGCATTATTTTGTTACAGTAACTATCCACTTTGGGAGTGCACAACAATAAGTTATAGTGTTATTCTGCGACAACAACAATTCATGCATAATATGTTACTCCCTTTGTTTCATATTATAATTCATATTATAAGTCACTTTAGCTTTTGGGCCAAGTAAAATTTCTATAACTTTGACAGACTTTACAGAAAAAATGTATCAACATCTATGGCATTAAATTAGTTTCATTAAATTCACTGTAAGATACATATTGGTAGTGCATTTGTTTGCTATTCTTGATGTTGCTACATTTTTCTATAAATTCAGTCCAGTTTGAAAAGTTTGGCTTAGGACAAAGCCAAAATTACTTATTATATGAAAGAGAGGAAGTATGAAAGTTATTGCCCAGCCCACAGACATTCTGTTCTACGACCTAAAAACGTGTTCCACAACTAACACTTCTCTGGCAAGTAGAAGATGCCAAGGTGATAGTGCACAATTTGTTGGATTCTCATTCCATTCAACCACCATGCAGCATGCTGCATGAACAAAAGTGATAAAATTCCAACAATCTCGCGGGACGTATAGGCCAATAAAGGAATCGATTCCACTCACTTGCCGAACTTTCAGCTTGGGCGCACACCGCTGCGGGATGGGAATGTCCCTCCTGAGCGCCCTCGTTCCATCCTCCTTCCTCTCAGCCTCCTCCCCGCACTGCCCATACTCGTTGCCCCCTGCACCATCCACAGGCACACATTGGCATCAATCCCACCAAATCGAGCCACAGAACCACGCAAGTCGGGCAAAGCTCCCCGTACCCCAAGCATATGCTCTCCCCTTGTCGTCCACCGCGAGGCAGTGCCATCCACCGATCGCCGCCTGGTAAGCACAACAATACAGGGTAGCATTGCGTCAGCGCTACTCGCTACCGCCAAAACGCAGCTCGAAATCGCGGTTTTTGGAGCAGCGGGTAATCTGTTGGGTCACCTGCACGATCCTGACGCCGGCGAGGGCCTCGACGGGGCCCGGGAAGCTCTCCGTCTTGGTCTCCGGCGGGTGGCCGAGCGTGCCCCGCTGGTTCCACCCCCACGTGAAGAGCTGCAGGCCGCACCAACCAGATCACAAAGCCGCAGCAAGCGAGAACAGGGGACAAGAGAGGGAGGCAAGAGAGAAGGCGTACGCGGCCGTCGGCGCAGATGGCGAGGGAGTTGCGGCTGCCGGCGACGACGGCGGAGACGCCGCGCGGCTCGAGCGCGGCGACGTGGTGGGCCCAGTCCTCCTCCTCGTACCCGCCCATCCCCAGCTGCCCGTCCTCCCCCGAACCCCTACACGCCAAAACCCAAAAACAAAAAAAAGGCGCCATCAGCGCCGCCGGCCGCGGGGAGCAAGACGAGAATGAGGGGAGGGGAGGGGAAGCCGTCAGCGCACAAGCAGGAGCACTTTACTCTACTCACCATGCGAGCACGGCCGTGGGGAGGGAGGAAGGAGGGGGCGCCATGGGGGGGAAGGGAAGGGAGGGTGATAGTTACTGATAGGTGGTGGTGGTGGAGTTGGGCACAAACAAAAGGGGGAAAAGGTGGGGATGGGTTTTGGTGCGCCGCGCAGGCAGCAGCACCGCCGTGTCCGGGGGCGGCGGTCGCTATCTTTCGGGGCGCGTGTCCGGCGTGGGGTTTTTCGCTTGCGCCGCGGCGGTAGGGTTTTTCTCTTCTCGGTGGATGGATGGATGGATGGATTCCACGTAGGTGACTCACCCGGAGGTGGTTAGGTTTATTATTATAGGTAACCGTGATTTGATTAGGAAAGTGTATTGGCATTATGCCGTGATAAGGGGAGGGGGCCTTGGTGATTTATAGTGTCAGGAGAAGCGGTGGAAATTAAAAGGACATGCTTGGTTTGAAACAATATTAATAATTAGAAATAGAAAAAAATAATAAGAGTACATGTTCACATCAATTTATATTAATTTATTTAGAAGGTTTCAGTGAGAGCAAGTAAAATTTCTGCCATGTAATTACATCCGTAAAGAAGAGTTTTAGTCAAAAATGAACTATCATTTGGTGAAACGGTGGATAATACTAATGACTAAGTAGATTTATATGGTTTTTAAGTATTCTTGTGGTGGTACGAGGGTGAAGAATCAGGAAAAAATATAAGATGCGGTAAATTGCTCAAGAGAAATAGCAATGACTGTGAAGAAAATATAGCTTCATGTAAATGGTGAATAACCAATATAATCATTAAACTTTTGGTTTAGCACCAATTTAATACCTGATGTTTAGACAAGTCGTCGAAGTTTGTTACGTGCCTTAATATAATCCTTGGCCCACTAATACACTACATGGATATGCCACATCATGTATGCGTGCAAATTCTACGTTAAATACCCATTATACCCTATCTTCACAGGAAATAAAGATAAATAATGAAGAATAAACAAAAAATGTCGCATTCGTAAATAAATAATGCAACATTTCGTTCGTTTATGTTTGCTTTATTTTCCCTTTTTCTGTTGTTTTTTTGCTACAGAAAAATGGAAGGGTAAAATGGACACATAATTGTTGGCTTTGTTTTTTTATGAATGACGTGGTATAGTGTTTTAAGTTGGTTTAGAGGACTATATTGGGCTGCTATAAAACATAAATGATCAACTTAACCTCAGAGCAAAAGTTGAAGAACCAGATTCGCAACTCCCTATAAAAGTAATAGGGCAGGGTGGCACTAACTATATCTAGCAATTACAAATTTACAATCCACATTCAAAGGTGATTGAATAAATTTAATTCTTTTACTTGTCCTGCAATATCAAATGAACTCATTTGCATTTCCCTTTCTTCTATTGTAATGTTGTGCAAGATCTCCCTCTCCCATAAAAGAATCAAGTACAATGAGTCCATGGACCATGAGTATACATTTTTAGAAAAATCATACATCAAATCAAGACGACCGAGCCTCCCAGCCAGGCTTTGCTTGCCCTTCTAATACAAAGTATTATCTTCCTTCCGTAATAACTTCATTTATCGATTTCTGTGTCTAACATTTGACCATTCATTTTATTTAAAAAATATATACAGTAACTTAAAAATAGTCACGTGTAAAGTACTATTTATGTTTTATTATCCAGTAACAATAACAATATTAATAAAAAAATTTTAAATAAGACGAAGTGTCATTGTATCTTAAAAACTGAAAAATAAAACAGAACTCCACGTACATACCGTTCACGCAACGCATCACATGGTGCTCTATGCTTCAGTACAATCTTCTATATGTGCCCCTCTGCTAATGCTGACACTTTTTCACAGTGGAACTACACCACCTCCCCTATCGAGGAAAGATGAACGATTATTTAATTTTTATAGCTATTTAATATTATAAATAATAAAATTAAATACTATAAAATTGACAAATCTATTTTGCTAAACACACGTCGTTTAACCGTGCCCGAGTTCAAGTGCGTGCGTTCAATGGAAGTGCCTGAGTTCAAGTGCGTGCGTTCAATGGAAGGAACCAAGCAAGTCTCGCACTCTCCACTCCCTCTTATCTCTCTGGCTCACATAAAATATGCTCTTACACGATAGATGTAAAAAACTTACTGCTAACCGTTCAGCAGTTTGAGAAGGATGAATATAAAAGCTAAGATAATCCTGAGCAAGGGACACAACGTGTGACACATATAGTTTATGAACATGACACGACATTATGCCATTGACTTAAGTACTATTTGCAAAATAATTCACTGTCACTTTTAGCTGCTCACTATCAGATCATTTTCATGTAATATTATCATACACAAAATCGAGTTAGGCTTCACGCCAAAATTCGCACGAAAAAGCATAAGCATTTTCTTCTGGGCCTAGACTTTTGCTTGCGAGCCTAAATGGGCCAGACCGGAGCCCTTTATTAGAAGCCCGGCCCACTAAAAGGATGGCCACACTGGCCCACATCGCGGACGCGCAGCAGAGTCTTCTCCCCCCTCCGCCGCGGCAACATCGCCGTCGCCGCCGCAGCACTCCTCGGTGGCGCCGCCCGCCCATCGATGCCCCAGGTACCTTCTCCCTGCCGCATCACGGCACTGTTGCTATTATTATTCTGCGGCGGCGCTTCTAGTTACGGTCGGGATCCCCAGCCCTAGCGTCAGCGGGCCTGCGGCGAGATTTTTTTTTCTAGTCCATATAGAGGCAGCGAAGAACACGAGCCACGAATCGTGCGTGATCCGCCGCCTTCTGTACCATGCGATTGCATAAACTAGTACTCCTACTACTGCTAGTGCGGCACTTTCGGGCTAGTGGTTGTTGTGATGCAAAAGCAATCCTGTCGGCCTTGCGTGGTGAGATTTAACAAACTAGGGCATGTTTGGTTCGAGCGTGCAGCCTTTAGATAGAGAAACTATGTTCTCAGGGTTTATGGGATTTTCCTAAAACCGATGCTACAGATTTGCAACATGCTGGATAGCGGGCGTTGTGTTGCAAAACCGATATTGTTCGGCTTGGAATTGTGAAATTAACTGGGTAAGGCATGCTTCTTTTAGCATATGGCTTTTTAGATTTTTTTTTTTTAAGACTGATGTTGAGGCTTCGGAACATGCTGTTAAGGACAGGTTCTGCAGAAAATTAGGGTCCTGTTTGAGTGTGAAGCGCCTTTGCAACTTTGCCGCATTTTAACACTAAAGTGATGCTTATCTATCAGGCTCTTATTTGGTGCTGTTTTCTGATCAATCAGAAAGTTAAGCATTCATGGAAGATTGGATACTGAGGCTATTCAATATTAAAAACCATATGAGCAGTAGCTGAACAAGTTGCGAATTTGTCAAGGGCACATGTAGTGAATCCAACTGTCTATTAGACCAGAACTCTGAAATACTTCTGGGTTTAGTTGCAACTTAACAAAAGAAAAAATAAATAAACAAAAGCTGGAAGCCTGGTAATCATCTGGTAGTAGTACTGAACAAGACATGTTGTACATTTTTCCTATCTTCGTGATAGCTGTTAAGAGTTATACCCTCTCGATAAGTTATCTTGCATGAGCCACGGAATGTCCTTGGAATGATGTGTGTATCCATTTTTCTTTCCCTTTCATGGCTTTAGCCATATCAGATTTGGCATCGGATCGTCCTCAAGGATTGGACTGTGATGGAGAGTGTGTGGTCGATGAGCAAGATAAGGAGCAAAGAAGACCAGCCAGGTCTGGAGAAAAAAATGTAGGGTAGAGAAATGCTGCTATTTATATATAGACCTGAATTTTCCATCCTGTTAATATTTTCCGTGCTCATTCAAGCTACCGTCAAAGTTTGTCTGCATCAACAAATATCTCTACTGCCTTTTGACGCATCCATAAATATCTCCAGTCTCCTCTTAAGTGATGCTTTCACTTTGATACAGCCATATAGGACAGCTCTATATGAGAAATAGAGGGAGCTTAATATTCAGAAGTGGTCAGTCATGCTAACCCTTCGATTTCAGGACAAGTGTGGATTCTAAATAGGTTCAGGCGACAGCCTGAGCCAGGTGCAATAGACAGTGACAACTAAACAGAAGCCTATCAGTCTTCTGTTATCCTTAGAGTCATAACTAGTGAGTGGTTATTACTGATTATGACTTAAGTCTACTTCTGGGGAACACTTATTGAGGTGATTACGCATGATTACTTGCAAGGGGAAAATCGACATATATTATAGCATTTATTATCATCTGGTGAAAATTTGACTGCATTCTTGTTGCAAGTAGAAACTTGACCAACTATTCATCATATATTTTTGGCAGTTTCAGTGAATCATTGTACCTCCTGATGTTCATCTAAAGATATTACTGTCTCTCACAACACTCTCTGGAAGGCAGATTTGATCACTTTGCTTGGACTGCAAAAGCAGGTATGTTGATCTTATCTTCAAGACATAGAAGGTAGCAATGCCATAAGTTTCTCCTTGTTTTTATCAACAACATGCCGTTCTTACGGAATACATGCATATCCCCAAACCTAAATGACTTCGAGGCTAGAGCAATTGGTGGTGCATGCCATCCACTCATTTTTCAGTGGCCATGCTAGCCTGCTAGGGATCTCAGCTGCCTCTGTGGACAAACAAATCGCCAAGGACACACCACATGGGCAACATCACACAGGCATGGACCCTGCTTGCCATCTACCCTCACCATTCTCTTGTTGTTTTTTCCTGTGGGATTTGTGGGAGGGGGGAAGCATCCAAATGAACTTCAATGCACCAGATTTAAGATTTACAGCGGTAGCAAGGAGGCCCCCCCCCCCCCCCCCCCCCCGCCCCCGTTGCAATTGAAATGGCCACATGTGGACTGGCATGTGTTCCCATCAGAGATCTCTCGGTTACAGTAAGACACGGCCAATTTCGACTTGTTACCCTGACGAAGGAAGAAGAAGAGAAGTGAGGGCAGACAGAGACAGCAGCAAACCCGGGCAGACAGCTCCACGCACATTTCACACAAGAGTCCACAACTCCATACAGCTCCATCTGCAGCAGCAGGACAGCAGCTTCCTTGGGTCGGATTTTTCCATCCCGGCTGATTCCACCGCGTTCGGTTACTGAACTTTCGACTGGTAGGTGGTGTTTAGACTCAGAAAATTTTTGGGAGAAGTGTCACATCAAATATTTGACCGTATGTCGGAGGGTTTTTCGGACACGAATGAAAAAACGAATTTCATGGCTAGCCTAGAAATCGCGAGACGAATCTTTTGAGCCTAATTAATCCGTCATTAGCACATGCCGGTTACTGTAGCACTTATGGCTAATTATGGACTAATTAGGCTCAAAAGATTCGTCTCAAGATTTCTTCCATAACTGTGCAATTAGTTTTTTGATTCATCTATGTTTAATGCTTTATTTAGGTGTCCAAAAATTCGATGTGATGTTTTTGGAAAAAAAATTTGGAAACTAAACAAGGGCTTACTTCAACTCTGTGCTGGTAGGCCCTCTGTTTTTTTGTTTTTTTAACAGCGTTGACTTTTAGATCTTAATATATATTGTTTATCTGTATGTATAGTACATAGATCTATTAACATTTATATAAATTTGGCAAATGGTAGAAAGTCTTACCTCGTGATTCATGAGGTAGTATATTTGTGTTTATAATTTTGAATAAGATGAATGGCCCGTTAATGTTAAATAAAAGAAACGGGAGGGAGCAATAACCATGCTTCGTTTTGACGCCTTAGGGCATGTTTAAAGGTAGAGTGTGTTGTGGGCTCTATCTCAAGCTACGTCAGCAACAAGAGTTTATTTTATAATGATACGTATAAAGGTAGAGTGAGGTGTGGCTTCTTCATTAATGCAATAAAATATTTTTATTAAGCTGGTTTTCTTTTTATACATTCTTATGCAAGAAAGTTTCCTTTAATAAATGATAAGAGTCGACGCTAAGCCGTTGTTATGTATGGTAACAGCTTTTCTCTCTCATTCCCTCTCTTTTCTTCACATCAACAAATTTTACTTATGTGACGAATGAGAGAGTCAGCTAATAGACATCTTTGTACGTGCCCTTATACGTGGTCAGGTCCGTGACTAGGGCCGCGTTCGGCACTAGAAGTAAATATCTAACTCCTCTATTTTTCCGCGTGCACGTTTCCCGAACTGCTAAACGGTATATTTTTTGCGAAAATTTTCTATAGAAAAGTTATTTTAAAAAATCAGATTAATTTATTTTATATTTTTTAATAATTAATTATGTATTAATCGATTACTACGTTTTCCGCGCCGGATAATTAACTCACAGCCCACAACTATAGCGGCTTAGGAAGGAGCGGGAATTCGGCCTTTTGACTGGCGTGCGTTGCTTGTGAGCACCGCCGCCGCCGCCGTATCTTCACGTTGGGTTTTCTCTTCGCTTGCACCTCAGTTATGCTTCCACTGCGGAAGAATGACGATGTCTTCGTTTATTTCTCTAATTTTATCCATGTCCCTGTTAAAGTAAACAATGTAAAATTCGTCAAATGTTGGTTTTGTTTGGTTTGAAGCTAAAATTACCTTTACCAAAATATGTCTTATGTTGAAATTTGTCATTATCAATATTAGGTAAGATAAAGTTTTATTTTGTTTGAGCATAAAATAAGCCAAATTAAAAGTTTGACACCAAACCAAATGCTTGAATAATACTGTTGGAATGACCCAAATTTTGATGAGACTAATTTTGGCCTCCAACCAAACCAGCCCCAAATTGCAAGTTTCATCAATACAGCAAAACTATCAGTTTGCACGGATGTAATCGAGGATTTTTTTTAATCTTTTCAAATTTCAGTTAGCTGTAACGTTCTGCACGGAATTTTCACCGAGCATTGACCATGCTGGCTAACATGCTGTCTGACAAGGTGGTCCTGCTATCAATTTGCTACAGAGTTATAACCTACAACGGTACAACTGGACTGAAAAATGTCATGTGCTAGGCTGCTAGAACTGTTATTCTTTTCGTAATTTTCACTCTTGGGTATGTGCATCCTTAACTGGTCCTCCAAAGTCTCTACGACTCTTCAATCAACACCGTCAAAATCCTCTTCGTTTAATCAACATTTCAGTATTGCAATTAAGCTGCAAGTTCTTGGCTCGGTATTTTCTCGAGCAAGCGTTCTTCTCATGTCTATTTGGGATTTCCTATGGTGGTTACTCCTCCGTTCCATAATATAAGACACGATCACCACTAACCCAAAAACAAAAAAAAAAGTTATGACTAACATCTTGTTTCGATTACCTAAGAGCAAGTATAATATTAGACTATAAGTTAGTTGTAAGCTAATATAGAGAAAAGAGATAATGAAAAAAAGGATGGGGTTGACTCACATACGAGAGACAAATATTCACCAACTCTAAAAAATGTATTAAATGCAAAAGTAAGAGAAAGAAATAAGAGATAAAAATTATAGCCAACCTTATAGCCAATCTATTATATGTGTTGACTATAATATAAGCTTATAGCCAGTAAGCTGCCTTTACTATTAAACTTGCTCTAAGGGCTCCCGATAGTACATTACTGGTGGTTTCTATCCTAATTAAATAACTTTATCCTAATTAAATAACTTGTCACATAAGCAAAATAATGACATGGTAACATAATTAATGAAGAAAGAAAGAAAAAGGCTTAGAAATTAAGTCTTATCATCATCCAATGCACCAAAAAATTATAAATTCACCATTGGTAAGAAACCATTAGTTTTTAGGGACAAGTATCATGCTCACTATTGGTGAAAAGAGTTAGAAGGGAGAAAGAGAAAATCATTATTACTCAAAGACATCTCTAATGTGGAAAATGATTTCTATAGATGATTTCTTATACCATGACAACCGTGTCGGTTTCGACCATTGAGACTGCTCTAAGTGCATGTATACATGTATGTAATATGATTGGATTTTTTAATGATGAAAAATGTGCTAATTAATGCATACTTCCATGCACGTCTTATATTATGGAACAAAGAAAAAAAATAGTTATGCCTTAATATTATGGAATGGAGCGAATATTATGGAATAGAGGGTTATGCCTTATATTATGGAACTTATATTATGGAACGAAGGGGGTATTATAGAATAGATGGATATGGCTTATATTATGGAATGGAGGGATTAACATTTAACAAGCCGAGTATTTATTATAGCTGCAGATTAACAGTGAGGTTGTCGGTTTCCAATGTAGTACGTGCAAACCATTAATATGATGTGCTGATTCAGCTATTTTGATCAGCACCTCTTTTTCTAACATTTGATAAGATCGTAAACATTATAATTTTTTCAAAGATAAACCTCATAAATTTTATATTTAAACATAGCCACATCTATGAAAAATTATGCACTGTGATTTGAAACATATTTCATCCTTCCAAAATATAAGTATTTCTAGAATTCAAATTTTATATCACAACATAAATATTTTTGCATTGATTTCCATGATTTCAATCATTTCAATAATTCTAGAGATGCTTCGAAAAGGAATCTAATCAATTAAAAAAAATCAAAAAGCATCATAGAAATAACTAAGAATCTTTTGATATTTTGATATCTTCTTAGTTTACATATTAAATGACTTAAAAATGTTTATATTTTTTATTTACGAAAGCTGCATGCTACACATGTATACCGAACACACGAATCCGGACATGTATTACTGTCAATCTTAACATGCGCCATTGATCCTAGCGGTAAATATTTGATCTCACTAAAATTTTATTTAAAATATAGCCGTGTGTGCATAATCTAGTTTTAAATATCGGATGCCCCTAATTTTAGACACTAGATTTGCAATATGGGTGACTTGGGCCGCGTTTGCCGACAAGTTAACTTAACCTTTTTTCTCCCTATAATATAAAACATACATGTAAATATGTATAACTAGCACATTTTTTATCATCAAAATATTCAACCACGTTACATGTTACATGCATGCATGTATCTATGTAATTCAAATGAGAAGATAGTTATAACTCTTTCTTGGTTTTTGGGTTAGTGGTGGTTGCATCTCATATTATGGAACGGAGGAAGTAATAATTCAAACCTATATTTATGTCTCAATGTTATATAAGTTAGCTCTTTTTTAGTTTATAATACAAATATTTTGAAGCTTATAGGTTTTTTGAACTTGATTTTACGTGAGTGTACGAACCTACCACATTCGTCACCAAATAAGATCTCCAATCTTGCTCGTCCCAAAGAATTTATTAGTAAGCATTCGTTGCATTGAAGCTTATAAAAATAGTAAATAAATTTAGAGAATAAATAAGGTGGAGAATAATTGTATTAAGATTTGATAAAATTAAAGATACTATAGTATTTTTTATTTTATATTAATACGTATGAAATGAGTGAAAAAAGGAAAGTGGAGTAATAGTTTTTAATGTGACGAAGGGAGTATTCAGCGGTCCAATAAAAACAGGGTTAATTCGTCCCATGCCACTGCAAATATGGCTATTTAGAAAAATATTATTATAACTTTTCCGTATTTGGATGTGTGCCACCACTATTTTTCTAAATTGGATCTATGTCACTGCCGTGACATTTTTCATCCACTCTGTCATATCCCCATCCCCGTCATCTCCCCCGTCACGCCGCCGCATCGTAAAATTGACGACGACGACCTCGTCTTCCCGGCAATGAAAGTGGTGGTGTCGTTCGGCCGCCGCCGCCGAAGCCCCCGTTCGGCCACCGCCCGGCCAAGCCACCGCCGCCGCATTGAGCCAGGCCGTTGCTTTTGCCGTCCAGATCTGGCCGGAAGTCGATCGCCGCCGCCGTCGGAGAGTCGTCGTCCGGGAGTATGTTGGTCACCGGCCTCCGCCCCACCCCGTACGCCTGCCGTCGGCCTCCATCTCGCCCGTCGGCGGCCTTCGCCCGTCCCGCACGCTCGCCGCCGACCTCCGCCCGCCCCGCCTCACTGCTCGCTGTCGCCACCCTCCCCGCCGCTCACTGTCGCCGCCCTCTGGCTCCGTCGTCGTCTTCACCTCCATGTCTGACAGAGAAGAAGGAGAGGGAAGAAAACTGAAGGAAGAAGGCAAATAGATGGAAAAAGTCACAGCTGTGACATGGATCCAATTTAGAAAAAACAGTGGTGACACCCATCAAATATACTAATTGTAATGTTACTTTTCTGAATAAGCATGTTGGAACGAATTAATCCATGAAAAAAACGTCTATGGAGCTGGGCGATGGGCGCCGAGTCGGCAGTAGAATCAAATACTTTCTTGGCTAGGCTAGAGCACTAGCAGTAGGAGTACATTCTAGACGGCGAGGAAAGCTAGAACGAGTACTAGTAGTAGAAAACTGTCACGTGCGGTTTAATCCCGATTCCCTCCGCTCCAACCCTGCAGCCAGGTCAATGCGAGGAGCCGGGTCGGACCAACCAAACCAACCCCACCGCCTCGCCTCGCCTCGCCCACGCTACTCCGCCTCACCCGCACCCTCGCCCAATGCCAGCCGGGCCACACCACCCGTGGGGCCATCCTGTCTGCGGCGGCAGGGTGTGCCCTCTCGCCGTCGCAAAAGGGGCGGGCGGAGTGGGGGTGGGGGGAGGTGGGCCCGGGTAGGTGAGCTGGATCCAGCGCGCGCGGCGATGATTGACGCCGTTTCGTTGATGATGATTGCTACTACACCGAATGCGACCTCTCGAGGATCTTCTGCGCCCGCGCGTCTCCGTTGCCCCTCAACGAAGCGTGGCCGCGGGCGTGTGTGTGTGGGATCGTGCACGCGCACTAGTAATTAAGGCGGTCGTGATCTGTAATGATGCCCTCGACCACCGTCTACCGCATTAGGACACTAACGGTGCACCGTTTTTGGCCAAGACAAAAGTCACCAAAAACACACAGTGAAATGTGTCTTGGTCTGCATCATCCTAAATTTGAGCACTGTATTCGTGGTAAAACACAACGAATATAGTGTAAAACACAACGAATATAGTGTAGCATATGTACCATTCATAGGTACTATAGCGATCGATTTCATGCACTTGTTACGAATCAGATGGCTAAAAACACACCAAAGTCACGGTTACTATGCTTGCCTGACTTTTTAACCGAACGGTAGAGAATTTCGGTTGTTGGCTAGTTGCTTCGGCTTCTTAGGCCCAATTTAGTTTCTAAAACTTCTTTTTTTTAAAAAATACTTCACATCAAATCTTTAAATATCTAAATTATAAATCGTAAGATGAATCTTTTAAGTCTAACTAGTTAAACATAGATAAATAAAAAAACTAATTGCACAGTTATGAGAGAAATCGTAAGATGGATCTTTTGAGCCTAATTAGTGCACGATTAGCAATAAGTGATACGATAACCAACGCGTAATTGGGCTCAAAATATTTGTCTCACGGTTTCTAGGCGAACTATGAAATTTGTTTTTTCATTCGTATCCAAAAAGCTCTTTCGACATCCGTTCAAACGTATGACGTGACACCTCATCTAAAAATTTTTGGAACTAAACAAGATTAATTACGGCAGGTTTAGTTCCCAATGTTTTTTTTAAAAAAACATCGTATCGAATTTTATGACACATAAATGAACTATTAAATATAGATAAAAATAAATTAATTGCATAATTAGAGAGTAAATCGTGAGACAGAATCTTTAGTTTAATTAACCATAAGTGCTATACTAAATTAGTAACCCACACGTACTAATGATGAATTAATTAGACTCAAAAGATTTATCTCGTGGTTTAGCTCATAAGGTTGTACAGCGAAATTCGCCGATTAAGTCTGAAGGCGCTCGAGCGGATAGAATTTGACAGTTCCTTCTTCACTGCTACTCTTATACATTTAGTTATCTATCCTGCTCAAAAAAAATAATGGTGATGGTAGTGAATCTATCATCCACCAACTATATTGTCTTACCAACTTCTTTTATGTATTTAAAATATTTCAAAATGGTTCTATTGGTTCTATTTTTCATCTCCAAAATACAAGTTCCGAACAATACTAACATGCATATAATTCATATTTCTTCGTAGCAAAGCACGAGTATTTAGCTAGTACCATATGCATTTTACTATTTCTTAAATTATTTATTTTTTGCAAAGTTAATTTGTTTTTGGATGGATGAGTTTGTATTTTAGAATTCATCATACAATATTTAACAATGTTATATGTTTTGCTTATAATAATTACATGAAATTTATAGATGAAAAATATTAGCCAGGTTTGCACAGTAGACTAAAAAAGTAGCATCAACATTTTCTGATATTTGAGAGAGTATATTCCATAAACTACAACCGTTTTAATTACAACTATCATATCTCTACAATCTTAAGCCAAGTGATAGATAACTTTAATCCGCAAACCTACAATTCCGCTAGCAAAGGGGTCTCTGACAGACCATTTGCTGTTTATAAGCAAAAGGTCAACTGATGAGAATTTTAAAAACCTGCGTGTACTTTAGCTTCCTAGATTCTACAACTATATATTTTTAGACAGAATTCTGGGTTTCTTGGAGATAGAGATTGTGAGAAATGGTGCAGCTAGCTACCACAAATTCTCCCAAACAGGAATTTTATCTCTTAGACACGTTTAATATTCATGCAGTCTTTGTTTATTAAAAACATACTCAGCCTCGTATTTTAATTTGTATTAAGCATAAGTGAAATAATTTATTAGCAATTAAAAAAATTTATGAATAAAACTTATATATATATATATACACACACACAAACATACGTTCTTAACGATTTAAAATCAAATACTGAGAAATAAACTACAATAAAAATATTTTAAAATTAATTCTAAATTTAAGTTTTAAAATTAAAATTTTGGCTTGCAAGCATAAACGAAAAGATGTGACTCACCTGGTGAAGCAGTCAAAGCCCAAAAAACTTGAGTCTAGGGAGGTGACGACTGTACTTAACTGCTTATGCATTAGTGGAATATGTTGTATTTTCTTAAAGCGGTGGAAAATATGTTAGTATCCCCTCTAGTCTTGAGTATTTAACTTATAGCAAAATCTAGTTAATTTAAAAGTTTCACCGTTAATAACTTCTCTAATGTATAGTTTAATTACAAGAAATTACATGCATAGATTTGTGTTGAAAAGTATAGTCATTTTATCATCGACTCCTTGGATTTTATAATTTTATTTAAGGTATAATTTTTATTAAAGGGAATCATATGTGGTGTAGTGCTGGAGTCGTGGGTATATGACTCCATCCACCATATTTCAAATGTTGGTGTCCACAAATATTACATTACAAGTGAGTTTTCAATAGATATCTAGTGAGATTAGGGATATATATATCGTTGATTTCCGTCTCTTTGAGCGTGTGCTAGGAGGTGCATTCGTGGATGTGTGAGAGTGATGCTGTGCATGCGCTGTTGCAATGCAATCCTATATATATATATATATATATATATATATATATATATATATATATATATATATATATATATATATATATATATATATATATATAATGTTGATTAAAACTAAAAAATGCTAGATGTTTGTTCCAAATACCAAATAGAAAGTTCCTTCAGGAGCAAAATACGCATATCTGCTATAGACAACCTAGATAATTACAAGAGATTTATAATAGTAGCAGAATACGCATATCTGCTATAGACAACCTGGATAATTGCAAGAGATTTGTAATACCAACTTGTAGATTTAAGCTTCCAGGGTATTAATTTAGGATCTTTCTAATTATAGCTAATTATGATTTTTTCCTATCTTACAACGTCCTAAAATAAATTAGAATGAAAAAATAATCTGGTTCATATGCCTTATTTTCCTCAATTTCTATTGCATAGCACATTAGCATACCATCTCGGTTGTTGCATGTCCGATGGTTCAAAATGGATCATGAGTGGCATTATCGTCATATGATAGAAACTAGAGGGGTAAACTGGGAATGTTGTCCCGCTCGGCCTCTCCACATCGCTGTTGCTTCGAGACGGTTTCCCTTTGTCGTCAGCGTCGAAAGCTGAAAGATGAAATACATGCCCTCTCCACTTTTGCAGTAACACCTCTCTTATACAAGATATTTATTATGCACTCCGAGAAAAGTCAAAATCCAGTCTTTGTTCGAGAAAAAAGGTTCAATGAATCTATACATACTTAAAAGTTTCTCGGCCATCACCACTAGAGTCAACCATGTGTAGGCCCTGCATGAGCCCAAAACCGAAAACCAGTGCAAAGAGAGGAGATAAGGGTTGAGCAACTCATCGTCGCCGAATGAGGACAACGACGCCAGCCGTCGCGCCGCTAGGTCGCTGGAGGAGGGCAACGACGCTGGCTGCCGTCTTGGATCCCAGCCTCGTTGTGCTAGTCGTCGGCCGCCCCACCACCGCCGCGCCCGCCACCAATCACCCCAGGTCGCCCCATTGCTGCACCCACTGTCGGCCGCGACGCCTCGTTATCGCACCCATCGCGCTGCTGTCGCCCGCTCCAGCACGAGGAAGGGAGTGAGAGGCCTCACCGATGGTCGCCCCGCCCGTCGTCGATCGCGCTGCCTCGTCGCTAGTTGCGTCGCCGCCTGCTCCAGGACAAGGAAGGGAGTGAGAGGGTGAGAAAGAGCAGTGTTAGGGTTAGGTATTGGATTGAATAGGCTTTTAAGCATACTGGACATTCATTTCTTTAGTTTTCAAAGTTTAGTAAGTCTCTCTCGGGTCCCCATGGGTTCCCTATCGGTGTAAATCGATCCTCGACCCTGGCCTTGACCCAAACTGGGGCCTCGGACTTGAGTCCCCACGGGGCTAAAATGCTCCCCGGTGAGCCTGTCACTGTAAGGCAAATTTCCATCCCTAGGCGGAGGGAGGCGCACCGCCCCGAGCCTCGTTGGCCAACGCCAACGCACGCCGGCACTGGTGGCGGAGGCGCATAGTGGAGAGGAGAGGGGGCGGTGGCGGTTAGGAGTGGGGGGAGAGGAGAGAGAAGAGGGGGAATAGGGTTAGGGTATATATGTGTTGTAAGTTGTTGGGCCTATGGAGCCAAATTTACCTATAAATTTATATTTCGAGTCACGTGGGTTTCCTCTTTTAATTGACACCCAAAGCTTACGTGTATATAGGCTATTCTACTTCTTGTGAGAAGAAAAAGATTATGAGATTAATATCCTCATATTGGTAATAACATATTAATGATGTTTTTAAAATATAAAATCCCGTTGCAACACATGACAAATTGCTAGTTTGTTGAATTTTTTTAGATGCGATAGGTGTCGACGTTCCTCAAGGAAAGTAAGCATTAACAATGTCATTTCCATTCATCTGCAAAACGGAAATTCAGAAGAGGTCCAAATAAACTTGAGTAACCGTACGTAGGTGGGTTGTCGCTAAGATGGGTGCTCGAGATAACTAAGATTGAATCATTGTGTCTATTTTTAGGACAACTAGAAACGAATGAATTAACCATAATAAAACAAAAAATCTTACATTAGAAAGGTGCTGTGAGTTACTTTTATATATATTTTTAACACAAACTGCATCATTTACGAGCTTAGAAAATGTGACGTGAAAATAAAAAAAATCTATTAGTAGAGTGTTACCATATTGGATTGGTTACGTCCTTTTCATATATTTTTCTCAACTTTTTCTCTGCTTTTACGTGCATCCTTCCCGAACTTATAAACGATATGTTTTTTAAAAAGTTTTAATATACAAGTTCATCATCTCACATTCCTAATAGTTAATTTAATTATTTATACTATTAAATAATTATAAAAAATCAGGAAATATTTCCTCTTCCTCGAAGAAAAAGAAAAAAAAAGCTTAAGACAGTCGTTGGGTTATCTCTGTGTCGTTAGCCTGATATTGTATAACAAAATTATGTCACATGAGCCTTTTCTCTTTTCTCTTAGTGTTTAGTCATATAGTTTTCTTGGGACACACCAATGTATATTTTATTTGAAATATACAAGTCTTGATACATCATAAGATTCTGACTTAGCTAAATATGCTTCAATGTGTAGAGCTATATAACTTGTACTAATATAAGTCCCACTATGTTAGAAAAATAGTATATAACTCATATGAGCCAATGAGCTAACCAAATGCTCCAACTAAATTATTTTTTAACCTTAGCACTAGTTGCCCAAACAAGCAATAGGTGCTTAAAATTTTTAGCTTAGCACCATGGTCTAATGTATAGCACCTCTTATTTTAGTTTTCTTTCCTCTATACATCTCTTTGGCAACAACCTTGGAGCTGCCCTCATATGAGATTTGTTGAATAGAATTTGACAGAAAATAGAGAGAATATTTCATAGGCTTCAACGATCATGAATCAAGCCTCTGTGGTTGTATTCTTTTGGTGATAAAAGTTTATCTAATTTCTTGATAGCTATTTAATATTATGTATGAAAATCCTTATATTTTAGGACGGAGAGAATATTACTGATTAATAGATAAACACGAGAAAAGAAAAATCTTATGCTATGAAATTAATGAATCATATAATAAACAAAAGATACAAGCCCTTTGCTGCAAAACTCCCTCTCATTCTCTCTCACCACTTTAACCATTCCACCCCTGGCGAGTCCCACTAATTACCATTCCTCCGCCGAATAAAACCACCCCCCTCTCCCCGCATCTCCTCCCTCCCTCGCCTCTTTCCCAACTCGGATCCCCTCTCGCATCGCACGCGAGCCGCGTCTTCCTTCTTCTAGGGTTAGGGTTCCGTTCCGCCACGGCCATGGACCAGCCTGCGGCGGCGGCGGCGGCGAGGAGGTGGGTGCAGTGGGAGGAGGTCGTGGTGTCGAACGACCGCGGGCGGCGCCTGGTGCACTACTACCTCCGGGGGGCGGGCAGGGGCGCCGGGGAGGAGGAGGGGGAGGGGGAAGGGGAGGGGGAGGTGAGGGTGCTGGCCGTGGTGGGGCGGGAGAGGAGCCCGCGGCACATGTCGTACGTGGTGCAGGGGCGGTTCCTGCGGGCGCTGGTTGGGGCCGGGGCGGCGGCGCTGCCGGCGCCGGCGGATGGGGAGGGGCCACCGAGGAAATGGCGGTCGAGGCGGGAGGTCGTGGACTGGCTGTCCTCGCTCGTTTCCGGTAAGATTCGTGTGGCCGGCGTGGTTCTCTTCTTGCTTGGGCGGCCGATTTGGGTGTTCTTCACAATTTCAGAGGACGTTTCTCCGAATTTGAAGATGTTCTTTTTTTTTGTTTCACGGGTTTATTTGAATCCTTGTGTGTCGGGTGATCTGTGATGCGTTGAGCTGATAGTTCTGTCTCCAATTTCCATATGATTTCCTTATTTGTGCTGGATTTCCTCCATTTTTTTGAGGTTGTGGTTTCTGATTTCCTATAATTCAAGCAAAATCATTTGCCCCTTAGAGAAACGGCTTGATTTATACGCGTTCTATGCGTGTTAATGGAAATGATCTGATTTCTAGCGTTTTCTTGTGTCAGTTTAGGTGAATTAACTCAGTATTAGGTTTATTAGGGCAAGGAATCCTGGATCCTTTCGTTAGCTCTATTCTGTTGCGGCATCTTCACCTGATTTGTGAGGAAGAAAATGTCTCGTGGTCGATTTTTCTGTACTAGAAAGTTAAAAACGGCTTCTTTGAACCCGGCTTTTCTGGTCCTTTTTACATCTCTTGCCAGGTTAGGTTTGATTTTGTTCTGTTCTACTTAGAGAAGGTTCTGATTTGCCAAATATGCCAGTTTTCTTTCTTGATTTTCACCTAATTTCCCTATATAAGGCTTGTGTCTCCTTTTAAAGACACCGTTTTTACGGTGTTGCCTCTGATGGCCAAGAAAGAATCACGTCCCTAACTGATTTGATACGGATGGGCATGCGATGGGATTTCTATGGTTTTTGAGTTTATTCTCTTTGGGTCGAATTACTAATTTACATGGTTTGCCTTGCGGTCTTGAAAGCTTACAGGATTTCAGATATAAATAATTCAGTCATAACTTTGGTGACCTGCAAATCTCATGCCTTCTCCTTTTCCATAGGAATATGGAGAATACAGGTGTGACCCAGAATGGAAGCCGCT
This sequence comes from Oryza brachyantha, assembly GCF_000231095.2. Classification (NCBI taxonomy): domain Eukaryota; kingdom Viridiplantae; phylum Streptophyta; class Magnoliopsida; order Poales; family Poaceae; genus Oryza; species Oryza brachyantha. The sequence goes on from NC_023170.2 coordinate 12,693,604, forward strand.
GCAGGTTTCCCTTTTTGGGTCGATTGTGTAAGCTTGCATTTGGAAATATAGAGAAAATTGAAGCTGCAGCGTGAATTGAAAGGCAATCAGGTGCCATTTTTTGATCTTCCTCTTCTTGTGGCCTTCCACAAGACACCCCATGGAATCAATCCGTGTAAAATGAATGCTTCCATAATCTGTCCGATAGTTGTCAGGAATTCTTCCAATTAGTTCGGTCTGTCAATGAGCTGACCATTTATTTTGTGGAAAATTTTTACGGCGTGCTGACCCTTGAACTTGTTAAGTCATTGCGTTTTTAATATGAAACGACCTTACAGCCTAGAAATCACACCCAAATTTGTTTGTTTAAGTTGCTCTTAGTTTAATCTGCCGATGTGGGTTTCGTCTTTGTTATTTTTTTTTGCCATTTTTGTTGTGGTAACATCTTTTATTTGGGCAATAAGTGTGCTTCTGCGTCTTGCACCACTACTTTGATGCAAGTTCTGTTGCACTAGCTTGTATGGTGAATTTCTTATGTCGAATGCTTCTTTTGCAGGATGCAGTAACGGCCCTTCATTAATGGCTAATAGGTTCAACGAAAATCCATATGATGACATTGATTTTACTGATGTTGCTGCTTCAAAGGTACAAAACTGTTTCAAGATTACCTCGTCCTTTGTCCTTCTATTATGTCAAGGAAATATTTCTAAAATTTCCCTATTGCTAATTCATGCTCTTTTTTGTGTGCTCAGGATGTTTCACCTATTTCATTAGGGAGGAACAACTCCAAAGAATTTACATGGTTGGGTCCTGCATCGCTTTGTCAAAAGCAATGGAAGCATTATAGATCTTTCTGTCGTAGGGGCATTACTATTTCGGTATGTTATTCACTTATCATCAGTTTCATGAATTTTTTTTGAGCTTGTATACCACCAAAACTTTTTACCAAGAAATAATAACATACTTGGCTGAATGATTGCAGAACAAGAAGCTATGCATATATAGGATCTGTCTGAAACTGAAATATAGAAACATTGGAATATGAAAATTGCAGTAGATTTAAGATGAAAAATCTAGAACATTCTGTTGCTGGCTTACTATTTTTGTTTCATACATTGTGTTCATTATTTGTAATATGGGTTGAAATCAGAGTACTACAGAGCATTTTCAAACTAGAAGTTTAAAGTTTAAATGCTAAGACTTGTAATAACTTTGAACACATTTGTAAGTAAAACATTGGTTGACACATGTTTTTGCTATCTTTTAGGTGCACAATTTTGTCTACATCCTGAGTGAAGAGAAGAAGAGGTTAATTGCCCAAGTGGAGGATCTGTATCAAGATACTAATTCAATCAACATGGTCATGGTACGATGGTTTGACAAAGTTGATGAGGTTGGTGTCGAATTGCCACCCGATGTTGGTGAGAGAGAGATTTTCTTTTCCCATGGTTTGCAACATCTCAGTGTTGAATGCATTGATGGATTGGCTGCAGTCCTGAGTGCTCAGCACTTTGAGAAGTTTCTGAGTCGCCCTAGACATAGCTATTGGGTGCCTTATATTTGTCGCCGACAGATTGATGATGATGGCGTCAAACCTTTTGATGTAACCCAACTGCAAGGTTATTGGAGTCAAGAAGTGCTTAGGACCATGTTCAATGCAGCTTCTTCTCTTAAGGTGCGTTTCAAGGTCACTAGAGGTGCTTGTAGTTCAGATGGGGTGCAAAAGAGGAAGCGTGATGCATTCAGTGATACTGATCTGCAGCAGTGTCTTCCTTCTGCTGAGTTTGGTTCTGATAGTCTCAAGAATGGTTTGGAACATAAAACTCAAAACCAGCTATATCCTGGTAGCCATGCTGAAGTCCTATCACAGGATAGTGGTATAAGGGGCTGTTGGTTTAGATGCCTTGTCCTAAAGATGCGTGGAGATAAAATCAAGGTCCGATATGAAGATCTTCAGGATGCTGATGAGACAGGACATCTGGAGGTGCGCTTAGTGTAATTCTATAAAATCCTTTTTTCATTAAATTGTATCCAGAATCTGATTTGTTGCTTAACATTTGTTTGCCAGGAGTGGGTTTTGCTAACAAGGATCGCTAAACCTGATCAGTTGGGCATACGCATCTCTGGAAGACCAATGGTGCGGCCATATCATGTACAACATAGCAAGGGCCCATGCTCCTTTGATGTTGGGACAGTTGTTGATGCATGGTGGAATAATGGATGGTGGGAGGGGATTGTGTTGCAGCAGGGAAATGACAGACGCCTTCAAGTTTATTTTCCTGGTAATTACAAAATTACCATCTACTTCAATGCGATTCTTACAACGTGTTTATTTCTAGTAACATTGGAGCTCCTGAACTTATGTTTATTTTGTTATTTATCACAGGAGAAAAGCGAATAGCTGATTTTTGTGAAGATGATTTGAGGAATTCACTTGAGTGGGCTGGGGGCAAATGGAATTCTCTGGGGGAACGGAAAGATATCATACATCTGTTGCCCCGTACTGCAGTGGATGAAAAGGGAAGTTCGATTAGCAAACTTGTTTCCCGAGACTCCTCTCCAAAACAAGAATCTGACAAGGGGTGTGATGACAAATCTGTGGGCAATAAGATTCACAACCAGAAGCATCAGAAGCGTGTTCTGGCTGATCTCACAAATGCCCTGAAATTCGATAACCTGAAATGGAGGCCAAGAAAGCGGAGTAGAAGATCTGGTTCAAAAAAACAGTCGGACACTAGCAGCGGCAGCAGCAGCCAAGGTGACCTGGAGGAGTCCAGTCCCTGTGGAAGATTTTCTGTTCTTAATTCAGTACCTGATGAAGAAGTATGCAAGAGCAGTGGAGAACCTCTTTTCATGAGGGTATCCAACCTGGTGATGTCCAGATGAAATGCAGACTCGACGACTGACATGTTTTTAGCCTTTTCTTTCCGGATTTCAAGCCTTGGCGAGATGTGAGTTTGATGCATCCCCAGGTTATAGTCACAACTGGGATACTGGTCCATCTTGAGAGCTCTGAAAGCTTATTCGCTTGGATGTTCAGGATGCAAGCACGGAGGAGCACACTGTTGTATTTATGACTGATCTAGATAAGTTCTACCATTCTGGTTCACTGTAGTGGCTTGTAGGTTGTTTTAACCGTCTTGTTTAGTTGTGGTTAGAAAGATGCTGGCTTATTCCGCTTTGGTGGTTTATAGAGCTCCTCTTCTGTTTTTGTTTCAGCAATCCAGTATCCGATTTAATTTGTTCACCAGCTGTTATAGTCTTATAAATGCTATGCTTATAGTACTATCTGAAATGATAATGTTTACGTTGTCAGATGAGTTTTTGTTGTTTTATTATGGCCCTGTTTAGTTCCTAAATTTTTTTTTCTAAAAACATCACATCAAATTTTTGACATCTAATGAAGCATTAAATATATATGAACATTAAAACTAATTATATAATTATGGAGAAAATCGTGAGACGAATTTTTAAGCTTAATTAAGATGTGATTAGCCACAAGTGCGACGGTAACTAATGATAGATTAATTAGACTCAAAAGATTCGTCTCGCGGTTTTCAGGCGGAATCTAAAATTTATTTTGTAATTAGACTACGTTTAATATTTTAAATATATGTCTAAATATTTGATGCGATGTTTTTGAAAAAAAATATGTAAACTAAACAATGCCTATATGTTATTTGCGAATTGTTTGGTCCAATTTTTTTCTGCTGGGGTTTCTGACCTTGGAAGGTGTTGTGGTATTGTTGGAAGTGGGTATTGGTTGGTGGTCTGGAAGAATGTTTGCTTTATTTCGAACCTGTATTTTTGGCCAATTCCGTAGAAAATCGGCGCCGTAGTGATCATTCTTCTATGTTACAAATCTAGTGCTTCAAAAGTGACAAATCAATCTCCAAAGTTCGTTCGGCTTTCGCCATTTTCTGCCTGTTCTTTCAGAGAACTTTCTGGGTTTCGGCAGGTCCATGATCGCATTAACTTGTCTAGTTGAGATTACAAAGATGATATTTTGAGACCGGATTCCATCCTCCGGAGAGCATCTCGGCAAAAGGCCTAAGCCAAGAGGAAAGGTTTATTTATCAACACAAATAAGAAAATGCCAACGAGAAGCAGCAGCAAAGCAAAAGGACCACCGTTTGTGCAAGCAAGCCAGCGTCGTCGTTGGAGGACCAGAATACGATTCCTGCCTCCAGCGTTGTTTGGTCTATTCGCTCGTCCTATGGCATCTCTTGTCCTTTTTTGAAGCTACTGCTTCATCCGTTTCAAAATATAGAAAAATTAGATTTAGATTTGATGTCTTATTACTATGAATTGATATTACATTCATTACTACTTTTATATATTTTACTTTTCTAAAGTAAAATTTTAAATGTGTACTATTTAATTTCATCGTTTATACCATCGATCTTTTATCTTTCCGCATAAAAATACACAGCCACACGAGCTGCTGCTTCTACATTGCCAAAATTGTTTGGCTTTTTTTGAAAAAACCAAATAACATATTTGTAAACGAAAAATAATTTAGAAATAAAATTTTTATATACGTATTCTTAGCGATCTAAAAGCCAACGCTGAAAAATAAAGTTTGGTGAAAAATCCAAAATCAACTCTAAATTTAATATTGGAAATTTAAAATTTGGCTTATAAGAAAAAAATAAAAGCGAAAAGACGGAGGTGCATACTAGTTGCCATAAACCCGACGCAAGTCAACTGCATATTGGATGCTATGGATTTTTATAAAATACACAAAATGCTTATTAGTACCGTAGGGTGCAATTTTTTACTTTCTATGTTAGTTTCTACTGCTTGGAATTGTGTGAAGTTGGTCTGCTCATTGGTATTGTCGGTCCTGTAATAGTAGCAAGAAATGATTTAGGGTTTTACTTCGCGGTTAGAATTTTTTGGTCTTTTGTGGCGGTTCATGTTCCTTGCATTCTACAAATTGGTAACTTTGAAGCCTGAAATTTGCCAATTTGACGAACCGCATTATCTATGTGCTTATGCTGCATGTTGTTTTTCCTTTTCCGGACAAATTCACTTTCTGGGTTTGCCTAGTCCATAAACGAAACTTCGCCAAAACATATAAAAATTGAGACCTGATTAATTCCATCATCCTACCTCGGCAAAGCCTACATAAACTTTGTCAAGAGGAAATGTTTACTTTATCATCCCAAAGAAGCCAAAACCCAAAGGAGAAGCAGCCAAGAAAAGGACCACCATTGGTGCAAAGTCCAAGCCAGCAAGCGTCGTCGTTGCAGGACCCAGAATCCGATTCCGACCTCCAGCAAGGCAATCGTCTTTAGCCCCAGCTGCCGGCCACCACCATTCTTCCCCCACCCCACCAACCTCTCTCTCTCCCTCTCTTGCACATTCTCTGCCACCACCATCCCTTTCTTCTTCTTCTCCGGCGAGCCGGGAACCGACATCGTCGTCGTCGCCGCCACCTGAGTGGAGGGGAGCGGTTCATGAGTGACAAGGTGACCATGGTTTTCTAGAGTGGAAGGTGTGGTGTTTTTGGTGTGTGAGTAAACTGAGGCTGTGTTTGGGGTTTGTATGCAGTTCTACCGCATGACCGTCAGGATGAGCATCGACTGCAACGGGTGCTACAAGAGGATCAGGAGGGTACTCCTCCAGATGCAAGGTGAAAACCAGAAAAATGCACCAGAGATTACCAACGTCAATTTACCTATTTGAACTAGTGTTTTTTAAAATAAAAAATTTGGTTTAATAAAGTTCAGTCCAAAAGTAAACATTATGGATGATAACAACTGGCACAAGTGGACATAAAGAGAACACATCGAACATTAAACATATATCAAGATTCTTATATATGAAAATGAAAGCAGATTTGCCTATATCATACATTCTGCGCAAAAAGATGCAGATATGATCAAATAGTTTTCCAGACAGAATTGCTTCCCAGTTTTTGCTCGGTGATCTCACCATTTTTCCCTTGCGTGGAAGAAGATCTGGATAGCCACCTGATCGACCGGAAGCAGCAGCGGGTGAGCGTCTGCGGCGCCTTCGTGCCGCAGGACGTCGCCATCAAGCTTCGCAACAAGGCGAACCGCCGCGTCGAGATATTGGAGATCAAGGAGATCGACGCCGGCGACGGCCACCGGCCGTGAGGGTGGGTGCCGGCATCCCGACGAGCCGGGGACGGCGGCGGCCGCTTAGTTAGCATGCTAGCTGCTGCTATACCATAGGAAATTCTTTGTAAATTAATCTAGTAAAGTATATAGTGTACAGTGTTTGTTTCGATCCGAGGTGATAACCTGTTCAGCTGAACCCTTTTAGCATGAAGCAGAGAACGAAAGAATTGTGAATTGTGAGTGAAGGAGAGAAGGCCAGCTGCATCAGGATCTAAGCTTTCAGATGAAGTATTCCTAGTTCTGCAAGCGTAGGAACGTAGCCATCCTGCTTGGAGTGCAGCTTCAGGAAGCCCAAGTAGCTCCAGTCATATAGACAGAGAGGGCCCACATCTCTGCACACTCCTACAATAGTTTCGCAGTTACCACTGCTTATAAGTCAAAATTTAAATTTTAGAAGTTAGTTTTGGACTTAATTTTGTAGTTTTTTCATCGTAATTTTTTATAACTTTCGTTTTTGAGTCACTATAGACACGTATATAAAAGTTTTAACTGCAAATTATTTTTCGTTTGCAAAAACGCGTTTTTGTTTTTTCTTCTAAAAAGTGAAACGATGGGAACCCTAAGTCCTAACATAGCAGAAAACTGAACTAGTTCTGCAGATTCGGTACTGACGATGATCATATCGCAATTGCGACCACATGACTGATGATACTGTGACTAATAACAGAAATGGTAGCAGAAACCAATTGAGCAATCACCTGGAGAACAATCATATCGTCGTAATACGATTTTCGCTACAACAGATTGATTGGCTACAATGACTACCAAACAGATAGATTGCTGGTGAGTGGTGACTGAGATAGATGTGCAAAAGGAGGCCTTGCATGGTAGTGTAGATGCATGGCAAGAACCAGGCCAAGTAGCTTCTACCTCCAGGTACCAGCTATTTGTCAGAATTGCTGGTGGAACAGATGTAAAGAAGTAGCAGCATTGTTTGTGCCCATAAATGGTAAGGTGAAAGTAGGAACTGTTAGCTCTTGGCACCAGCCATGGCCAGGGGGGTTCCTTGGAGTGTCATTAAAGCCTGCAGAGGTGGATGGAGAAGAGAGGAGGAACTCACCTGCTGCTGGCTTACGGCCGAGGCAGCAAATGTGGCCGCCACACACCACCATTTTTATGAGCTTGAACAACCGTCCTGCTCCTCCTTTTGTCACATCCAGTGAGAGTTCTTCAAGTGCTTTGCTGCTGCTCCTTTTGGGCTTTAGGCTGATTGAGCAAAACATGGGAATGGCGATGAGGTGCATCTTGGTCCTCTTCTCTGTCTCCCCTCTGCTGCTTCTGTTCAACCTTGAGATGCTGGAGGATGCTCTCCATCTAGCAAACCATGACAAGGAGCTCGACGTCGCTGCGATAACTCCTGCCAGTTTCAGCTTCATGTCCAGGTTTAGGATAATGCTGGGGATGAGTCATCATCATCGGTCACAGGGCCGAAGGCATAAGAGAAGTTCAGAAGCTCCAGCTCCAGCACCAGCACCAGTCCCAGCCCTTCAAGCAAGATCAGAAGCTCCTGCCCCTCTTGTTCGTGTGCCTCGGAAAGGAATGCCATCAACTCATCGCAGCCACATTGCCCCAGCAAGGAGCCCAGTGCACAGAATGGAGGATGGAGGCCACACCAAGCTCCCGAGATCCACCATTGTTGCCCTGGGTGTGGTTGGATTATGCCTAGTTGTTCTTGGAGCTACCATAGTAGCATTGTCAGTTGGAAGATCAAGGAAGGTCAAGAAGGTGTGTACAACGGCATTCAAAACATTTTGCCATGGATCAAGAGATCAAAGGTCACCTGCTGCTACCAGGAAGGTCAGTTCCCACCCTAGCCCAGATCCGTTTTCACTAAGTTCCATAGTACAGTACCAAGAGAACCATCCAAACCTTAAACAATCATCTGAACCAAAGAGTTTATCCATTCAGAGTACTATTCCAATGGGTACAGAATTAATAGCAAGTGATCCTACTGTGACAAGCAACAACTCGCACTCTGGTGAGGTTGAATCTTTCCATTCCATATCTTGCGCTGATTTCTCAGTTGGCTCCATTACAGAGGTACCACAGCAAATTTGTGATAAAACTATTATGGATCCATCTCGGACTTTCCTAGAAAGACATGATTCACCATCTGATTCATCATATCAATCTGTTTCACCAGATTGTACATCTTGTTTGTCGCCAAAGGATCAAACATCTTCAGCTTTCAGCCACCACAATTTGTCTCGCACTCCTTGTCCAGAAAAACCAGATAAAGAAAATGCTGAAGTAAACTGTCACAAAGGAGTGAAAATAAATGGCATTTCTGGGTCCACGGAGCATCACAAAGATCCAATGGAAGAGCAGACGGAAACCATCACCCCCTCCATCACAAAGCCAAGTTCTAAGGAATCATCAAAGAGTTCAACAGGAGGATCAAGGATTGACACCTTCAGTTCAATGGGTATACCAAAATCGCCACCACCCCCTCCACCACAAAAGAATCCTCCGAGTTTGAAAGGGCAGTGCAATAGCCAGCCTCCACCACCACCTCCATTGCCTCTGCAGATACAAGTTGGTAAAGACGGTTCTCCCCTTCCAAGGTTGAAACCATTGCACTGGGACAAGGTAAGGGCTGCTCCAGCCCGCCCTATGGTGTGGAACGATATAAGATCAAGTTCATTTGAATTCGAGTAAGGCAATAGACTGATCCCCCATCATTATTGTATTCACCACATTTCCTATTCTTACTATGTTTTACAATAAATGCAACGCAGGTTCGATGAGCAGATGATCAAGTCTCTGTTCGCATACAACTTTCAAGGGTCGGCAAGAGATCAAGAGGCTATGAGCAAGACTGTATCTACCACCAAACATGTTATCGAGCATCACAGGCTTCAAAATACTACTATCTTGTTGAAGACCTTAAATGCAAACACCAGTCAAGTATGCAATTCTGTAATACAAGGTAGGTTTCATGACGTTTTAATTAATTGTGCTTATCAAGTTAATGATGATGGCAATCAACCTACCCTTGTGCCTTGACTGCCTCAGGTAATGGATTGTCTGTCCAACAACTTGAAGCACTTGTCAAGATGAAACCAACCAAGGAAGAAGAGGAAAAGTTACTAAATTATGCTGGCGATATTAACATGCTAGATCCAGCAGAAAACTTTGTCAAGGTGCTACTGACAATACCAATGGCATTCCCAAGAATGGAGATCATGCTCTACAAGGAAAATTTTGATGATGAGGTATCTCACATCAAAATGTCCTTTGCAATGATTGAAGTAAGTGGGGTCATTTTGCATGATTTATTTAGGGCATATTCTGTGGTGCTTATATCTACTGTTTTTCTACTAGGGAGCTTGCATTGAACTAAAGTCAAGCAAACTATTCTTAAGATTACTTGAAGCAGTACTCAAGACAGGAAACAGGATGAATGTTGGAACATTAAGAGGAGGTGCGAGTGCTTTCAAACTGGATGCACTTCTGAAATTGGCAGATATACGTGGGGCCGATGGGAAAACAACCCTACTGCACTTTGTTGTTCAAGAGATGGCTCGTTCAAAAGGATTAAAGGGTTCAGAAAAACTCAATGAAATACCCAGCTCTTGCCCTGACACACCAACCGAACGAGAGGAGTATTCATCGATGGGCACAGAATTTGTCTCTAAGCTCAGTAATGAGCTAGGGAACGTCAAGAAGGTAGCAAGCATAGATCTGGATACTTTGAGAAACTCAATCTCATATCTATCATGTGGACTGGTTCAACTGAAGAATCTTGTTGAGAACGACCTAGCTAGTGATGACAACAATAACAACTTCTTGCAATGCATGAAATCCTTCCTAGATTATGCAGAGAATACAATGCAAGAACTCAAAGATGATGAATCTCAAGTTCTACTTAAGGTCAGGGAACTAACAGAGTATTATCATGGTGAGGTCAGCAAGGATGAGTCCAACCTGCTCCAGATATTCATCACTGTAAAAGATTTTCTTGGTTTGCTGGATAGGGTGTGTCGAGAAATGAGGGGCACAAAGCACAACCAAACTCTCAATTTAGTCCTTCCACTCAAGTGAGTAGGTTTAGATTGACATGTTGACCAGTTGAACACTAACAACTTAACTGTTTTGCATGTGAATGTTTGTATAACAGTGTTAGCATTGAGTGTTTGACAAATTAACTGCTTGTGTATGAGAGTTTTTCTATGGGAATGTTAAGAGTGGAGATTGGTTTTTAGCATTAATTATAAACATATTGTTTATTTGTAGAGTGGAATGAGCATCACGGCTTCATAATGGATTTGTGTGGTTTTTCAGATTTGCATTCTGTTGAAATATTTATAAATAACGCAGAAAATGTTATGTGTCAGTGCCATACATGCAATCACAGTTAGTAAATAATGCAGAAAATGTTTGCAAATGTTATAAAATCACCAATGTTCCAAAGCCAATGTGCACGCAAACACAATTTGAGACAGACCAGATCCACTTACATTTACAAATGTTATAAAATCACCAGTATTTCCAAGATTGTATCAGTGGTACTGAGAATATTTTTTCCAAAAGTACCACTGCATGTTAGGAATCTTACTCAATAAAGCTGATTTTCAACAAATTTCAGGAATATACTTTCAGCATGCAAATTAAACAGAATTAGAAGGAATAATAACTCATAAGGGGTGAACATATACTGAATTGTAGAGAATTATAATTACCAAACTATTCTACAATTATAGCTTATTGCTCTCCGAAACATAATTGTATCATCTCTCAACAGTACCCAACATTCAGAGGAAAAAACTGGCACATACAACTGAAAAGTAATATCCACTGAGTTATTAAAGATACAAAAATGGTATTCGGCAATAGACCTCCATAGGAATCAAGCTAATGATTGGTGAAGATAGACGACATTTCCAAGGAAATCTTACAAAGTTAAGCTCTCAGGATCCTCAATAATCTTTGCAAAAGTTTGCAGGAATGCTGCCAGATCAGCACCATATACAATTCTGTGATCCGCAGTGACATTGACCTAAAAACCCGTAGAACAAACTTACTTTTTTCTGTATACAGAAATGTCATTCAAATAACACTCAAATAAGCAGGCAAGCATTAAAGATTTAAGATGTATCTGTTGTGCTTTGTTCGTACTACCTAGTACCACTACCTCCCAATGAGTTCAAATTTTTTATGAGAAATGATATTCTTCATATAAATGGTTAAAATAAGAAGATTGGATGAACCATGTATAGTTATATAGGGGTGATCATATATGAAAAATTCAAAATTCCCCAAACCACGACCACCAAAAAATGCATTCGTTTGGCAGTAAGCAGAGAGGTACTGCCTTTGCAACTGATTATCAGTAATACATGAGGTCTGGGAGTGCATGACAAATATATCAGCTCAATGTGTGGTCTAGCCATACCAACATAAAACATACTACCTCCGTTTCATATTGTAAGACTTTCTAGCCTTGCCTAAATTCATCAATTGATGAATGTATATAATTTATATATATGTCTAGATTCATTAGCATCCATATGAATCTAGGCAAGGCTAGAAAGCCTTACATTGTGAAACGGAGGGAGTACTAATATAACAGACATCAATTTGCAGCATTGGCTTAAAAAAAAAGCATGTGCGAAGGACAACTAACCAGCATTTTGCTCTTGACACTAAAGAAACCATCTTTATCAGCTACCACTGTAGGTTTTGAGGCTCCAACAGCCATTATGCCTCCCTGTATTCATACAACTCAAATTCTTAGGGCATATAGCAGTAAAGAAACCATATCCAGTAGATCAGGAAAAAGAGAAACCCACCTGGCCAGGTGGAAGAATTGCATCAAACCTATCTACACCAAACATACCCAAGTTTGATAGTGTAAATGTCCCTGCAGACCACCAATTCTTCAGGTAAGTACAGTTTTCACAGGTTTTGAAACAACGATCTAATTGACTAAAACATCATACAATGCGATAGAGTCCACACCAGAGCTGTATTCATTTGGTTGGAGCTGTTTTGCACGAGCCTTCTTGACTAGTTCCTTCCATTTTTGTGAGAGCAAATATATATCCAGCTGCATCATGCCATTGTTTAAGCTTTTTAGTGAACTCAAATGCTTCAATTCCTAAATGAAACAACATTAAACACACATATATCCTGTACCTTATCAGCATCCTCCAGAACAGGTGTAATGAGTCCACCATCAATTGCGACGGCCACCGCAATGTTGATGTTGCTGTTGTAAGTGAAGCTCTTCCCATCCCTGCAGCTAGCGTTCACCACAGGATGCTGCGCAAGCGCCATAGCTGCAGCCTTTGCCAGCAGAACCGTCATGGTCACCCCCTTTGACTTGACCTAACCAAACCAAATCAAGCCAAAAATGAACACACAGACCAAAATGTGATGGAGCATCACAGGAGGTTAAGCACTGCCCAATTCTCCAAAGGTAGCACCTTCTCATATAGCGCATCGAGCTTATCGGTCACGATTGGGTATCCCACACGGAATGCTGGCACCGAGAGGCTCTCCACCATGTTCTTGCTCACTGCAGCCTGCATACCGGTGAATGGAACCACCGTTGCACCGGGCACTGGAGGAAGCACCGCCGCCTGTGGAACGGCCCCAATCACCGGAGCAGAAAGAGCCGCAGTGGCAGCAGGAGCAACCTTAGGTTTCGGTTGGATGCCAGCGGCAGCCTCAACGTCGCCCGGCGTAATTCGTCCGAACGGCCCAGTGCCAGTCACCTTAGCGAGGTCCACCCTGTGCTGCTTGGCAAGCTTCTTAGCTTGCGGGGTGGCAATGCCCTTCGTGCCAGCTGCCACCGGTGCGGGAGCAGCGGCTGGAGCAGCCGCGGGCGGAGGAGGCGGCGGCGGCTCAGCGGAATCGGACGGTGGAGGGGCCTGCTGCGGCTGGCCCTTGGAGAGCTCTTGGGCCTTGGCGAGGGCGGCCTGGACCTCCTCCTCGGACTCCGCGAGCAGCGCGATGGGGGCCCCGACGGGGGCGGACTCCCCGGCGGGGACGAGCACGGCCGCGACGATGCCGTCGTGGAACGTCTCGACGTCCATGTCGGCCTTGTCGGACTCGACGACCACCACGGCGTCCCCCTTGCTGACGCGGTCCCCCTCGGCGGCCGTCCAGGAGACTATCTTCCCCTCCGTCATGGTGGAGCTGAGCGCCGGCATGAAGATCTCCCGGATCTTGGCCCGCACCACCATCCTCCCCCGCCGCCGCGCGGAGGCCACCAGCGCCGCCGCCGGCCCCGCCCGCCCGACGCGTAGGCGCGCCGGCAACGCGGCGGAGGAGAGCGAGAGGGTCGCCGGCGCCGTCGCCATTGCAGCAGCGGCCGAGGTGGAGACGAGGAGGTTGCGGGTGACTGCTGCCTCGCTTGTTCCGGTGGCTGTGGCCTGTGGGTATTAAGGAGAGCGGCGGCGAGGGCGGAGAAAGCGAGGCGACGAGAGCTTTGGAAACTCCGACGATGCATCCATGGGCCGGGCCGATCTGACGTCACGCACTGACGCACTCACTCACTCACTTACTTGGGCTTCACATGGGCCGGGCCTTCTATGGTAATTTAGGCCGGCCCATGAGAAGGCTACTTTCCAGCGTCCAAGGAGGCGCACGCCGCAGCAGCAGCTCATCCCCACGACCAAATCTCGCCGTCTCCGCCCGCCGCCGCCGCCGCCGAGCACGAGCGCTCGCACCCGCCGCGCGAGATGAACACCGACATCACCGCGTCGGTGAAGCCGGAGTACCCCGTGGTGGACCGGAACCCGCCCTTCACCAAGGTCGTCGGCAACTTCTCCGCGCTCGACTACCTCCGCCTCTCCACCATCTCCGCCGTCTCCGTCACCGTCGGCTACCTCTCCGGTGCGTCCTCCTAGCCCTTCCCCCGCACCTCTCCGTAACGACACCTTTGCCACCCCCTAGAGAGGCTCAAACCCGCGTCCCTGGGGGCGGTGCGTGCAGGGATCAAGCCTGGGATCCGCGGGCCGTCGATGGTGACGGGGGGACTCATCGGGGTCATGGGAGGGTTCATGTACGCCTACCAGAACTCCGCCGGCCGCCTCATGGGCTTCTTCCCCAACGACGCCGAGGTCGCCCGCTACAAGCACAAGCTGTAGTGAGAATTTTTTTTTTTTTATCTTCGCTGCGTTCTATCTGTTGCAAGCGTTACATCTTTTTCTCTGATCTCGTTTTAGCTTCACTTGTTGATGTGCGAAATGTGTGTCCTTGGATGAATAAATGTTGTACGCTGCACACTTGTGAGGAATTCATGCTACAATTTAGCTCCGATTGGCCATGGTTTAGTGGCAATTTGGTTGCTGATCTGGTGGATTTATGGAATTGAATGTGATCCTGCTGTGAGATTTGTTGTTTTTTTTTTTTGTCTAAGTGGTTGTGGAAGGGTCTGTCATGATTTAGGAGCTTGATATAGTCTTCTGTGCATAGATAATTGTTTTATGTGGGTAATTATCATTTGAATCTTGGTGAATTTTAGGGAAGATAGATGATAGGATGAGGGAATACAGTGATATTTCTTTGCTTCTGATTAACCCATTGCTTTGCCACATTGACATGAGTCATGGTCTCATAGTGGTTTTGCTGCCGGTTTATTGTAGGTATGGTTACTTCATTTTAAATTTATAATATAGCCAATTCGCTCAGATGTTTTATATGTTAAAATTAAGAAATTTGTGTGTTATTTGTTATTCAATAACAAAATGAGTGCCATAAAGTTTCATTGAGTGTACATCAGAGTGTTGAATATATGATTTGAGGCAAGCAACAACACTGGACAGTAATGGCTCAAATTTAGCTGCAAAAGGACTAACACTCTGAAGGTTTGGTATGACTAGTTGATTGTAAGTAGCATGGTAGCCTGGTTCTAGCACTTAAGACACCATATTAGATTAGAGGTTCCATGCCTGCATAGTTGCCTTATTAACTCTCTTATGTAGGTCAACAAGAGCCAAGAGATAACATATCAGTAATCAGGATACATGTCTTGAGTTGGTCTGTTGTTTGCGTTTCATGGTCATACAGGTGGTGTTGATGCCTAATAGTTTACAACAATGTTTTACTTCGGAGAATCAATATTGGCTCCTCAATTGTCTAAACTCCGTAGCTTCCTACACAATTACTTGGTATTGGTAATTGTACAAATGTATGCACGTTGCTTCTTCATTCTACTGATGTCCAAGACTCCTAGCTTTGATGATATGTCTAAGAACATTTCATCCATGCATTGTACAAGAACATTTCAATTGTAGTCCTTACATGTTGATTGGAGAGCGTGAGTTACCGCCCCACCATTTTCTGCCCCTGTGATTGAACACTTTGTTCTTTAGGAAAAAGAAAACACCTACCTATCTAGGTGCCGTCTTCCATTAAAAATGTTATGTTTTAGGAATGATGTTGGTGTTATTCTAATTCTTCCTTGTCATATTTATCAAAAGGTTATGTTCTGGAAAAGTGGAAACCAGAAACATAGTTGAAAGACATTTGCAAAGAGGGTGATTGTTTTGGCCTTTTCAATGGCATATTTGCAAAAGAAAAATAATTTATAAATAAAACTTTTATACATGTATTATTAGCGATCTGAAAGCCAAGGGTGAAAAATAAACTTCGGTGAAAAACCTCAAAATCAACTCCAAATCTAAGGTTAAAAATTTAAAATTTAGCTTATAGGCATAAACAGAAGCGAAATGGTAGGGGTGAAACATTTATTTATCTGGTCAAAACTTGCAGTCCAAGCTGAACCTTTGGGAAGTTCCTGGGGACTACATGATCTGGTTACTTCAACCTGGTATAAACTATAAACATATATATAGCTGTTTCGTTTTTGTGTGTGGATGGAATAAGTGAGGCCTAGAAAATATCACAATCTCATACTTTATGGTAAATAAAAAATATTTGTGGAACGATCAAAAGATTTTGTTAAACCGAGAATCTCAGACTCATTGCAGATTGTTATTGTATATGCATATTGCTTGATCAAACAAATAAAATAAAAAGGATGGTCATCCATTATGGAATCTTTCTAGGCTGCTGAAGTTGCTTCTGAGTTCATCTGTAGTGATGATTGTTTAGCCTTTTTTCAGGAAAAAAAACTAAACAATATATTTGTAACGAGAAATAATTTGTGAATAAAATTATATATATATATATGTTTTTAGCGATTAAAAGCAAATACCGGAAATAACTATGATGAAAAACAACCAAAATCAGCTCTAAATCTAAAGTTAAAAATTCAAATTCTGGTTTATCCGGGTAAGCGAAAAGTTTTTTTTTGGGGTGGTGGTTGCGTAGTCTCGTGTTCATTGTAACTTTTGTTCATTTCAGTGTGTTCATATCATGCCCTTAGCGACAGAAGGTGTGGAAAAACACGGTGTCACAACTCATTAACTTATCCGTGAGTATATCGTTCTATGTGTGCACATCTATGTTTTCCTTTGAATGCGAATTTGTTTTTAGTCAAACGTTGCACCATTGATAGTAATTAACCTGCAGTACAGATAGGACCGGTGCGTCTTATTCAACATATATCTTTCGCTTTTGTTTATGCTTACAAATCAAAATTTAATTTTTTAAATTTAGAGTTGATTTTAGGGTTTTTTCATGCAAGTTTATTTTTTCAGTTTTAACTTTTAGGTCGCTAAGAATATGTGTAAAAAAAATTATTTACACATTATTTTTTTGTTACAAATTACGATCACCCCCATTAACAACTGGTGCTATTAAACTCTGGAATAGCACATCTACCAGAGTTGACTGCATTCGTTTTAACCTGGAAGCAGTGTGCTTATCTGCCGTGCTTGTATGCAGCTCGGTTTTGTATGTACTTTCTCTGATTTGTATTTTGAGGCAAATTTGTCATGGTAGAAGCTTTGGTGCAAATTTGCCCGGGAAAAATGTTTGATTTGCAATTTTTGGGGCAAAATTTGTTTGAAGGGATAATACATGATAGTTACTCCCATCATGGCACAACAAGAAATAAATGAAATAGAGAATTTACAAATTATAAGCCTCAGGCTGTGTTCTTCTAAGGTGATTATTCTCAGTGTTTTCTCTTATTTTTGCGCACACACTTTTTAAATTATCAAATATTATGTTTTTAATTAGATTTTTAACTTTATAGTTGTTAATTTCATTATCTATATTATTAAAAAATTATAAAAACGTCATGTTGGGCTGACCAAGCCGCGCGTAGGCCACAACAGTCGGGAGTTGAGTCTTCTGAACTGGTCCCTCTGGTGGCATGACGAATGGCATGACGAAATTTCGAAGACAACATCTTTGAAAATCCGCCAAGGATTGCTCTACTAGTTGTTTCTATTCTTTTGTCAAATATTTCATTGTGACCAAGTGTGAGTAAAAATATATCGTAGTCTCACCGGACGTGCCAAAAATATGTTGACGCTGAAAATGACAATCAACAGTCACACACATAGGTCTGAGAGTCAATCTTAGATAGCTCCAGTGCAGGACTTAAATTCTTAAAAGGCACGCGGGTGTGCCAGCCAGTTTGATCCTACAACTGACAAGATAAGCAGTAAAACAAGCCGATAGGTGAATAAATATTCAGCCGATCGGATGTTAATGCTGCAACAGTTAGCCGATAGGATAAACGAAAACGATCGGCCGTAAAAAGCTTGGATTGGCTAGAAACTTAATAGAAATAGAGTTATATTAAATATTAGACCAACGTAATCCATCAAGTTACTTATTAATCTTAGTCGATCGGATGAGTCCTATAACCAGATCAAACTAGAGATATAGAGATTGGACTTAACCAAGATAGTATGCACCACGATATGATTATAGCAAACATAAAGATCGATAAGACCAATAAATAAACCGACGAATTATTTGGAATAAACAATGAATCATATGTTACAATCGGCTAAACCCAATTTGTGTATGATTCTTATAGGCTGGTGCAACATAAATAACTGTCGATCTATCTAAATCAAACCGATTCATATAAAAATAATCCAGTAAGGAAATCGGCTACTCTATTGATGTAAATATAATAAACATGTAGATCGGCAAAGATCATCGGCTATAAATGACTGACAAACGATCAAGATCTATAAAATATCTAACCCAGATTGCTAAGAATAATCATAGAAGATCGGATCCAACCGAGACAGTTCAAGATTACGTCTAGCAATGTCAAGCTAGATACTAAACAGATCTAGATCACCATCAAGCTAATGAGCCGATGACCGATAACTTATCGGCTGGTACTCCGATAAAACGATGAACAAAATACATCGATCTAATATCAACCATCTGACAAACGCAATCTACTATATCAGACCAAACCAAGACAGTACTAGATTGAATATGTCAAACGACGAATATCAAACCAACATAGATCGTCCAAAGTGGTCGACCAGATCAACTCAAAACACGAAAGTGCTCTAAGCTGAAACTGATACGATAACTAGCAATCACACAACCAGATTAGAAGATCGGACCTAACCGAGACAGTCCTAATCTAGCCGCGCGATTACCGTGGCCTGGCGAAACGTAGGACTTACCTCTCCGTCGGAGATCAAAGCGATGCAGCTCCACGTCAGGTGCCAAGTTCCGCCGGAGTTAAAACCTCGGTGAAGAGGGTGGCGATGCGCCGAGAAGAATTGATCTATTGATTAATGACAATGACCCCGAGCATACATGTTTATAACCTCGGGTGAATGCTAACCCGTGTCGGATACGACTCCTAATAGATAAAAAGAAATAACAAACTCTTATATAGATTCTGTCTCTAACACATAAATTCCGATCGGACTCTAACAACCTTAGAGATAAATGAAAAATCTAAACTAACTCTAATTAACAGATAAAATTTACGCCGCCAAGTCTTGGTCTTCACAATTCCTTCTCGAATCCGGTCTCTTCTGGATAAGATTTTCATTTGCTAATTGCACATTTCCTTAACCGGATCCAATAAGGAAATTTACCAAATTTTGGTATTAACAAAATCCAAGTAAAAATACAATTAACAATAAAAAATGTAATCATTTTTGATTTATTTCTTTTGCTGTTTATATCTAATACAAATCTATAATCATGTTTGATATTTTTATCTTTTACCGCAAGTGTAGTTATGATTTATTTCCTTTTACCGTTTACATGAAATACAAATCTACAATTGGTAGAGTGATAATGCTGTTCCCTTTCATTTTTTAATAAAATCTAAGTAAAAATATAATTAAAATGAAAATGAAATTGCAATAGTTTTAGGATTATGTTTATATATTTAAAAAAGAAAAACATGAATTATTCATGCTCAATTCTAATTTCAGTCCTAGCTTAACTCCACCACCGCCAATCGCCACCGTTCAATTTAATAGAAAGTTAAAAATTGAAAATTGAAAGGCTCTTACTAGGCGTTATAGTGCATTGTTTAAAATTAAATATTTACATACAAAAAATCAAAAAAAAAGAGTAAGACTTTGAGATATTGGTTGAAAATAATGTAACAGTGTGCCAATATCTTCGTTCATTATCGAAAGATCACCCATTTTTGTAATTTACTATTTCTGACTCAATGCGTAATTTGTTTAAAACTAAAATTAAATTAACCTAGTGCAACGCGCATGGACATCTTTTATAGTAATTATAAAAATTAGATAATATTTAATTTAATCCATAAAAAGAACCTCAGCGACCGAGCCCATGAATTTGCCTGCTCGATTAGTGGGCTGTGAGTCAAAATTATACAAGCTTTCGGCTTCCGCCAACTGGGTCAAAACTATTAAGGTAGAGAAAATAGCCGATAACTAGATTGGGCTGGAAAGCGGCGATGGGCTAATAAATCAAACCAAATTGACGGGTCTCCTGTAACAATATGGGCCTTAACTATTTCACAACATTTATGGCCCATCTATGGGGATGGGCTGAACCTGTGGCATACCGGGCCAGCTCAGCTAAAAGGCTCAATTCTTGTGGGCCTTGACAAGCCAGAAAATTGGAACGTACTGATGGGCCGGCCTTGATTATTACTCACGAAAGGTTTCGGCCCAATGGACCAACATAAGCCGAAATATTCGGCCTAAACTAAAATGTCAGCCCATTGATATGTATGGGCCAAAATGTTGCAACTTATATTCTAGCCCATCTTTAAATTAGATGGGCCGAGCTTCTGGGCCGTCTTTTATTGAGATGGGCCGATCTTGGGCCGAAATTTTAGGCCGTCTTGAGTGTGATGGGCTGAGATTTTCGGTCGTCTGTAAATGAGATGGGCCGAGATTTTGTTCCAAGTTTTTGGAATAACGTGATAGGCCGAGATTTTGGGCCATGCTTAAATGAGATGAGCCGAGTTTTCGCGGCGTCCTTAAATGAGATAGGCCGATATTTTGGTCCAAGTTTTGGGATAATGTGATGGGCCAAGATTTTGGGCCAACTTTTAGGAACGTCTTTAAATCAGATGGGCCGAACTTTTAGGCCGTCTTAAATATGTTGGGCCAAGATTTTTTGTCGTCTTTAAATATAATGGGCTGACATTCTGGGCTGTGGTTATATGAAACAGGCCGAGTTTTTTGGGCTAGCGTTGGCCATCTATAAGTGAGATGGGCCACGTTTTTGGTGCCCTCTTTAAATGAGATGGGTCACGTTTTTTGTCCATCTTTAAATGTGACAGGCGATCTATTGGGCCGTCTGCATAAATCAGTTTAGGTCCTCATTTTTGGTCCATCGGTAGGGCCTCAAATGGGCTGACCTTTTAGGCCGAGTATAAAACGGGCCAGAAATTTGGACGTCACTTTCGTCCCATTGTTCCAGCCTTAACATTTTGGGCCAGTAATTTAAATGGGCTGATAATTTAGAGTAATTTAACGGGCTGTAAATATCCATGAACCGGAACTGTGGCCCATCTGGACACTCCTTAACTGGGCCAAGCAACAAGAATAATTGGCCGGAAGACCGATTTTCTTGCCGGCGGCGACCGCCGCAAGTTATTTAAACCTCTAAACCGTGTTTTTTACAAAAATTTTCTGTAAAAAATTATTTTAAAAAAATTATATTAATTTATTTTATATTTTTAATAGTTAATATTTAATTAATCAGATTAACCTATATTACTATGTTTTTCGCCGGATAACTACCCACCCACTTCAGCCAGACGCGGCCTAGCCCACTCCGGCGATGACTGGTAAAAGAACATTTTAGTTGCAGTCCTGACTGAGAAATTTAACCTTTCGTCACTCTTACGAGCGGCCAAAACAGATTTGCCACTCGCTGTCTATGACATGTGGGCTCTCATGAGTCTATGACATATAGATCTAGTGGCAAATCTGTTATGAAAATCTGTAAGAGTGGTAAAAAGTTAAAAGCTCCGTCCTGAGATGTTGATTGGCGAGCGTGAGTTGCCACCCCACCGTTTTCTGCCCCTGTGATTGACCACTTTGTTCTTTAGGAAAAAAAATTACCTATCTATCTGGTTGTCGTCTTAGAAACAATAAATTTACGAACGAAATATAATTTATATATATACATATTATTAGCGATTTAAAAGCCAAAACTATAAAATAAACTTTGATTGAAAGACATCAAAAGTTGGAAATATTTATCTGGCTGAAACTTGCAGTCTGAGCTGAACCTTTCGGAAGGTTCATCTTTACCGTTGTGAAAAGAGAAAAAAAAACAAGCGACATATTTACAAACAGAAAATAATTTATAAATAAAACTTTTATATACGCGTTTATAGCGATCTAATGAAAAGCTAAATCTAAAAAATAAACATCAGTGAAACATCTCAAAATTAACTCCACATTTAAGGTTAAAAATTTAATTATTGGGTTAATCATAACCCAATGCCAAAATATGGGGGTGTACACGAGCTGTTTACTTCAACTTGGTATAAACATAGGGATAATCTTATATCCTTGTAAAATTTTAGGGTATACAAGAGATAAGGTAAATTTCGGGGGTATACAAGAGATTGAGTGATTTTTTAGGATATACATTAAATTTACCAATAAACATATATATAGCTGTTTTGTTTCTGTTTGGATGGAATATATATAGTTATTCCTAAGTGAGGTATAGAAAGTATCGCAATATCATATTTTATGGTAAATGAAAAATATTTGTTGAATGGGCAAAATATTTTGTTAAACAGAGAATCTTAGACTGATTGTTATTGTATATGCACATGGCTTGATGAAACAAATAAAATAAAAAGTATGGCCATCCATTATGGAATCTTTCTAGGCTGCTGAAGTTGCTTCTGCATTTATGTATGGAGTGATTGTTTGATCTTTTTAGAGAAAAAAGAAAGAAAAAAGATAAGTGGTGTATTTGCAATGAAAAATATTTTGTGTACAAAACTTTTATGTACATGTTCTTTGCGACTAAAATCAAATGCATTACCATGAAAATAATACCCTAAAATTAACTATAAATTTAATGTTGAATATTTTAAACCGTAGCTTATGGGTATAAGTAAAAGAAAAAAAAATGTGTGTGGGTTGGGGGGTTGCGGGTAGTCGCGTGTTCAGTATATCTTTCGTTCAGTTTCAGACATGGCCGTGGCGACAGGTGTGGAAAAAATACGGTGTCACTGACTCATTAACTTATCCGTGAATATATCGTTGTACGTGTGCACATCTAGGGTCTTTCTGTGTTGCGGGAAAAATGTTGACGTTGAGGAGTTTTATCTGAAACCAACTAAATATGTTTTCTTTTGAATGCGAATTTGTTTTAAGTGAAACGTTGAACCTTTGATAGTAATTAGCCTGCAGCACAGATATGACCAGTACCGTGTTCGTCTCCCCCCTGCTATTAAACCTTGATTCTCATATTTTCTTTATGCGCATGTTTTTCAAACCATTAAACGATGTGTTTTTAGAAAGATTTTCTATTAAATAGTTATTTTAAAAATTATATTAACTATTTTATATTTTTTTATAACTAATCATTAACTAAACTAATGTATTAATATGTTTTCATGCCGCATAACTGACACCCATCGTATCGTGACGCAAGTCTTATCTGCACTCGTTTTAACCTGGAAGCAGTGTGTTTATCTGCCGTGCTCGTATGGAGCTCGGTTTTGTCGGAACTTTCTGATTTGCATTTTATGGCAAATTTGTCATGGTAGAAGATTTGGTGCATATTTGCCCAGGAAAAATGTTTGATTTCTAATTTTTGGGGCAAATTTTGTTTGAAGGGATAATAATAATAGTTACTCCCATCATATCACAGGTAAAGATAATTGCATTGACCCGTCGTCGAAAAAATTATGGCAGAATAAGACGTGAATGAAATATAGTAGTTAATTTTATTATTTATATTATTAAATAACTATACAAATTAGATAATCTTTAATCCATGAAAACGGCCGAGCCCATGAATTTGACTGTGAGCCGAAATTGTACAAGCTTCCGGTTTCCGCAAACTGGGTCAAAAGTGTCAAGGCCGAGAAAATAGCCATAACTAGATTGGCTGGAAACCGGTGATAGGCTAATAAATCAGACCAAATTCACGGGGCTCCTACAACAATACGGGCCTTAAGTATTTCACAAAATTTGTGGCCCATCTACGGGGACGGGCTGAACCTATGGCATACCGGGACAACACAGCTAAAAGGCCCAAGTGTTATGGGCCCGGCCTATATACTGATCTTGTGTTGACAGGCCAGAAAATTGGTCACGTGCTTATGGGCCTTGATTGAAACTCACAAAAGGTTCTTGGGCCTTTTCTGGATGAGATGGGCCTAGATATTGGACCGCCCTTGAGTATGATGGGCCCAGACCATGGGCCGTATTTAAATGAGATGTGCCACGTTTTTGGGCCTTGATATAAGCTCACGAAAGGTTCTTGGACCGTTTTAGATGAGATGGGCCTATATTGGGCCATGTTTGAATTTGACGGGCCGTATTGAAATGAGACGGGCCACGTTTTGGCGCCCTCTTTAACGAGATGGGCCGAAATTTGCAAAAGCCCCTTAAATTTTGACGGGCCGAGATTTTAGGCCATACTGGACCATCTTTTGATGAGACGAGCCTAGTTGTTGGGCCAAGATTTGTGGCCGTCTTTGAATGAGATGGCCGAGTTGTCAGCCGTCGTTAAATGTGATGGGCCGAGCTTTTGGGTCAGATTTTTGGGCTGTCCTTGGATGAGATGGACCGAGTTTTGGGCCATCTTTAAATGAGATGGGCCATGTTTTTGTCTGCCTTTGAATGAGATGGGCCATATTTTTTGGGCCGTCTACATAAATCGGTTTAGGTCCGCATTTTTGGTCCATCGATAGGGCCTTAAAACAGGCTGACCTTTTAGGCAGCGTATAAAACGGGCCAGCAATTTGGACATCAGTTTCGTCCCCTTGTGTTCATGGGCCGTAATTTAGGCCCTATGTTCGGCCTTAACATTTTGGGCCAGTAATTTAAATGCGCTGATATTTTGAGTAATTAACGGGGCGTAAATATCCACGAACCGGAACTGTGGCCCATCTGGACGGTCATTTACTGGGCCAAGCAACAAAGAATTGGCCGGAGGTGTGTTTATCTGCCGTGCTTGTATGCAGCTCGGTTTTGTCTGAACTTTCTGATTTGCATTTTGAGGCAAATTTGTCATGGTAGAAGCTTTGGTGCAAATTTGCCCGGGAAAATTGTTTGATTTCTAATTCTTGGAGCAAATTTTGCTTGAAGTATGACAGGTAAAGATAATTGCATTGACTTCTCGTCGAAAACTTATGGCACAACAAGAAACAAAAGAAGTAGAGAATTTATAAGCCTTCGGCTGTGTTCTTCTATGGTGACTATTCTCAGTTTTTCCCTTGTTTCTGGGTGCACACTTTTTGAATCATTAAATATTATGTTTCTTAAAGTAGATTATCAAATTTATAGCTGTTAATTTAATTATTTATATTATTAAATAATTATAAAATAATCAGATAATTTTTAATCCATAAAAATCCTGAGTGACCGAGCCGTGAATTTGCCTGCTAGATTAGTGGGCTGTGAGCCGAAATTGTACAGGCTTCCGGCTTCCGCAAACTGGGTCAAAAGTGTTAAGGCCGAGAAAATAGCCCATAATCAGATTGGGCTGGAAAGTGCTGATAGGCTAATAAATCAGGCCAAATTCACGGGGCTCCTGCAGCAATATGGGCCTTAAGTAATTCACTACATTCATGGCCCATCTATGGGGATGGGCTGAACGTGTGGCATACCGGGCCGGCTCACCTAAAAGGCCCAATTCTTGTGGGCCCGGCCTATATATAGATCTGTGTTGACAGGCCAGAAAATTGGTCATGTATTGATGGGCCTTGAATAAAGCCCACGAAAGGTTCCGGCCCAATGGACCATAAGCCCGTATGAATAGTTAGATGGGGCCGAAATATTCGTCCTAAAGTTTGGGCTGTATTAGGCCGTCAATTTGGACTCTGACTATTCTAATAGACGGGCCTGAATTTTTGGCTACATGCCGATGGACTGTATTCTTGACACAATCTTTGGGCTGGATTAATCCTTCGCTAAAAGGATTTATTTGGTGGTAGGAAAGCCCATTCATGTCGATGCGTCTAAAGCATTAAAGTATTGTCACGGCCTATCTGCGTGATGGGCCGCTAATGTTGGATCGAAATAACTGGCCCATATAAAACGTACTTGATATGGGCCAATATTTTGGGCCGTCTTTAAATTAGATGGGCCATCTTTTCGGGCCGTATCGGCCGTATTTAATAGAAATGGACCGAGATCATGGGCCGTATTTAAATGGGATGGGCCGTGATTTTGGTGTCTTTAAATGAGAGGGCAGACTTCATGGGCCATATTTAAATGAGATGGGCCATGTTTTGCCGCCCTCTTAGAAGATATGGGCCGAGGTTTTGGGCTGTATTTTAATGTGATGGGCCACTTTTTTGTGCCATCTTTAGATGTGATGGGCCGCGTTTTTGGGCCGTATTTATGTGAGATGGGCTGTGATTGGAAGAAGTCCACTTTTGGTCCTTCAAACTGATAGCGAGTTTAAAAATCGTCCTTTGACCAGAAAACCAGGTATGACCCGTCCCTAATCTGTTATTTCCCATTTATCAGAGGTCCTAAGGCAGTATTGAGGCCGGTTTTGTGTGATGTGGCAATTTGACCGGAGTCAACATGGCTGAGTCAGCAAGGCAGTTGGGTGATAAAAGCAAATATCAACCCACGTCGTTCATCTAATCCCCATTTGGGAAAAAAGTAGCATAGCAGTGTGGAGGCGAGGGTTTGGCGGCGATGACGGCGGGGGTTCGGCAGCGTCGACGGCGAGGGTTCGGCGGCGGCGAAGAGAAGAGCGGTGCTACGACGATGGCGAGTTCGAGGAGCGACGGGTCATCCTCTTCTTCCCGTCGATCTTACAACTCACCCGTCCCTTTTCGGGTTGGTCCTCTGGAGTATGAGCCGACGGTGATGTGCCGATGTCGCGCGAAGGCAACACGGTGGATCTTCCCGTCGATCTTACAGCAACGACAATCTCGGTCGCCGCTACTTCAAGTGTCGCACTGCTCGGGTATTGTTGCATTTTTGTTGATTTGGTGGTTCAAATTTGGAGCAGTTTGGGATCTATTTGGTTTTTTGGTGCAGGCGGGAGGGTGTGATTTTTTTTGCTTGGTGCGACGGACCAACGACCAATTTCTAGAAGGAGTTACTGACTGATTTACGAGATGTTGTGTACTCACCGAGGAGGGATAAGGAAGATCTTCTTCACGAGGTCAAAGAATGCCAAGCGAAGATTGAAGAACATGCACATGCTCTTGATTCAACGAGGAATAAACTGGCAACCACTGCAACTTTGGCTGCTACAAATGAAGCAAAATTAGTTGGTTTGAATGGGAAGAACAATAGGGTAGAGAAGGAGAGATATGTGTTGGTCCTATGTTTGCTGGCATCTATGCTTTTGTTGTTTTTGGTCTGGGCAGAATTAAGTGTAGAACAATGTGGCCTATATATGTTGTGTTGTTCCATTTGAAGTGAACGAAAGCTTGTGCAATAATTTTAATTGTTATCGGTGAGTTCTAAAGAAGAATTAAATGAATGAGGCAATATACACTCTGTAAAATGGCTAACTTGGTCTTAGCTGCATAGATATGGCAAATAACTTGATATTTTTTGCGTCTGATTTGTTCCACGCCACCGCGACCTCCACCGAGCCTAGCTCCAAGCCACCCTCTTGTTCGCCTACACTGCCGCCCAGGAGCACGAACGATTTTATCCACCAATAACCAGTCCGACTCAGCACAAGAGAACAAGACTACCTTACTGACTCAGCCATGTTGACTCTAGTCAAACTGCCACGTCACACAAACCGGCCTCAATACTGCCTTAGGACCTTTGATAAACGGGATATAACATATTAGGGATGGGTCATACCTGGTTTTCCAGTCAAAGGATGATTTTTAAACTCGCCATCCGTTTGAAGGACCAAAAGTGGACTTCTTCCGTTGTGATTTTAGGCCATACATAAATGTGACGGGCCAAAATTTTTGGTTGTCTTTAAATCTGATGGATCATGATTTTGTGTCGTACCGGGCCATCTTTATAATAGAGGTGCGGAGATTTCGGTGTAGTTTTCTAGGCCGTCTTTAAACGGGACAGGCCAAGATTACGGGCCGTATTTAAATGGGATGAGCCAAGATTTTGGCCCTTGTTGCAATGAGATGGGCCGAGATCAGGGGCTGTACTTAAATGGGTTTGGCCACGTTTTGGGTCCTCTGAAATAAGATGGGCCGTGATTTTGGGCCGTATTTAATTTAAATGTGATGGTGCGAGTTTTGGACCAAGTTTTTTGCCCACCTAAAATGTGAGGGTCCTAGATTTTTGGTGTCTTTAAATCTGACGTGCCGATGTGTTGGGCCATACTGGGCCCTCTTTAGATGAGACGGGCCGAGATTTTGTGCCAAGATTTTTGGGCTGTCTTTGAATGATATGGGCCAACTTTAAATGTGATGTGGCCGGTTTTTGGTCCAAGTTTTTGGGTTGTCTTTGGATTATATGGCCCGAGTTTTGGGCCGTCTTTGAATGTGATTGGCCATGTTTTTGGCCCATCTTTAAATGTGATGAGCCGAGATTTTCGGCCGTCTTTGAATGAGATGAGCCATATTTTTTGGGCCGTCTGCATAAATCGGTTTAGGTCCGCATTTTTGGTCCATCGATAGGGCCTTAAAACGGGCTGACCTTTTAGGCCGTGTATAAAACGGGCCAGTAATTTGGACGTCACTTTCGTCATATTATGTCCATGGGCCGTGTATAAAACGGGCCAGCATTTTATGAAAATTTTCTATACAAAAAGTTGTTTAAAAAAACATATTAATCTATTTTTATATTTCTAATAATTAATAAGTAATTAATCTTGTACTAATTTATTGCTATGTTTTTCGCGTCAGATGACTACCCCGCCTCCTCCCTCCTACCGATAGAGGCCTAGGTCTCCTAGCCCACTCCGGCGATGACTGGTACACGAACATTTTCGGGGTGTTTAAGCAAAATAATTTTTTTTTCTAGTCACGTTGAACTTTTGGCTGCATATCGAAAGGAGCTTTGACACGAATAAAAAATAAAATTAATAATTTGCCTGGAAACCGAGAGGCAAATCATTGGAGCATAATTAATTCATCATTAGCACATGTTGGTACTGTAGCACGTATGACTAATCATGGACTAATTAGGCTCAAAAATTATTCTCACGATTTCTCTTATAACTGTGCAATTAGTTTTTTATTTCATCTATATTTAATGCTTTATTTAGGTGTCCAAAGATTCGAGGCGATGTTTTTGAGGAAAAAAATTGTGAAAAAATTTCAGAGCTAAATTGTTATTGCAATCCTGACATGTTGATTGGAGAGCGTGAGTTACCAGCCCACCGTTTGGTGCCCATGTGATTGACCACTTTGTTCGTTAGGAATTTTTTTTACCCATCTATTACGGTTAATTAGATACATGCTATTATAATTTTGTCAGTTTTAAAATATATTATTTCAATTCGACTAATTGTGAATATGCCATTATAATTTTAGAACTATTTCAGATATACTATTTTTGGACCAAATTGCTCTTTGCACATGCCAAAGTCACAATAAGCAGTAGATGGACAATATGGTCCAAAAAAATACACCGAAAGGGTATGGAGTGCCGTATTTCTAATAGTTCTGAAATTATAATGGCATCCTTACAATTAGTTGAATTATAATGGTACATTTCAAAACTCGTAAATTTATAATGGCATGGATCTAATTAACCCATCTTTAAGTGCCGTCTTCCATTAAAAAATGTTATGTTTTAGGAATTATATGTTGGTGTTATTCTAATTGTTCCTTGTCGTATTTATCCAAAGGTTATGTTCTAAAAAAATTGGAAACCAGAAACATATTTAAAAGACATTTACAAAGGGGTTAAACGGTTTTTTTTGCAAATGAAATATAATATATAAATAAAACTTTTATATACATATTATTTACGATCTAAAAGTGAAGGTTGGAAAATAATCTTCATCGAAATGATCCCAAAATCAACTCTTGGAAATTCAAAATTTAAGATGGGGTTAAATATTTGTTTATCTAATTGAAACTTGCAATCCAAGCTAAACCTTTGGGAAGGTTCATCTTTATAGCTAGGGCCTAGGGGTGTGCAAGAATAAACCGACCACCGAATACTGAACCGAAGTAGCAGTTTTTTTTGTTTATTTTGATCTAGATCAGTTTTTGACTCAAAAGATCGGTTTATATTTGCTGTAAACTGAAGACATGGAATAAATCGAAGTGCTTCGGTATGAGTTGGTTAGCTGATTCATCTCGAAAAATTAGCGTATAAATGTGCATAATTTTCTTTTCTCAAGTAAGTATGAGGATCATCAACCATCATGGGTTATGTGCCAC
The DNA here is from genome assembly GCF_000231095.2 of Oryza brachyantha. NCBI lineage: Eukaryota > Viridiplantae > Streptophyta > Magnoliopsida > Poales > Poaceae > Oryza > Oryza brachyantha. Next base: position 12,723,565 of record NC_023170.2, read on the forward strand.
GCACATGTGATATGGTCTATTTGTGCGGGCCATCGACTCTTTGCTACTTGCGCCATGCATTTATAAGGTTTCTCTTTTTCAGTGTAAGACCGAACCCAAAAAAATCGAACCGATTTTCTTTGGATTTTTTCTTTTGGTTTGCTTTTTTCTTCGAGCTAATTCGGTTTCTAGTTTACACAAACCGATTTTAACTTAAGAACAAAAAAAACCGAATGAAGTAAACTGAAAGAACGGAACGCCCACCCTTGTTTACCTGGGGGCATACCGGGCCGGCTCAGCTAAAAGGCTGCATACTTGTGGCCCGGCCTATATAACGATCTGTGTTCAGAGGCCAGAAAATTGGTCACGTACTGATGGGCCTTATTGAAGCTCACGAAAGGTTCCGTCCTAATGGACCATAATCCCGGATGAATAATTACATGGGCCGAAATATTCGGCCTAAACTTTGGTCTGTAATAGGCCGTCAATGTGGACTCTGCCTATTCTAATGGACGGGCCTGATTTTTTGACTAGATGCCGATGGACTTTGATGCTGGATTAAGCCTTCGCTAAAGCGACCAATCTGCGTGGATGGGCTGCAAATGTTGGACTGAAATGATTGGCCCATATAAAACGTCGGTACTTTAGCCTGAACTAAAATTTCAGCCCATCGATATGTATGGGCCAAAATGTTGCAACTTATATTTTATGTTATCTTTAAATGAGATGGGCTGAGGTTTTGGGCCGTCTTTAAATTAGATGGACCATCTTTTCGGGCCGTACCAGCCGTATTTGATAGAGTGGGCCAAAATATGGGCTGTATTTTAATGGGATGGGCCGAGATTTTTGGGGCTGATATTTTGGGCCGTATTCAAATGTGATGGGCGGAGTTTCTTGGGCCTTCCTTAGATGAGATGGGCCATTTTTCCGGCCGTCTTTTAATGAGATGGGCCGCTGTGATGAGATGGACCGATATTTTGGGCCGTGTTTAAATGTGATGGGCGGAGTTCTTGGGCCTTCTTTACAGGAGATGGGCCGCGTTTTTGGTCCGTAGTTAAGTATGATGGGCCACGTTTTTGGGCCGTCTTTAAATGAGATGCGCCGTAATTTTGGGCCGTATTTAAATTTGATGGACCGAGTTTTGGCTAAGTTTTTGGGCCGTGTTGAATTTAATGGGCCGATATTTTGGTGGCCAAAATTTTGGGCCGTACTGGGCCATCTTTATATGTTACGGGCCGAGTTTTTGGGCCAATATTTTTGGACCGGTGACGGCCGAATATTTTGGCCAAGATTATTTTTGGGCCGTATGAAATTTGGTGGGCCGATATTATAATGGGCCTTAACTTTTTGGGCCAATAATGTTAATGGGCTGATAATTTAGAGTAATTTAACGGGCCGTAAATATGCATGGACCGGAACCATTTGGACGGTCCTTTTCTGGGTCAAGCAACAAAAATAGGCCGGAAGGCTCGTCTAAGACGTTTCTTGTCGGCGGCGGCGGCGACCGGGGCGAGTAGGTTTCCTAGCCCACTCCGGCGATGACTGGTACTCGCACCTCCCCGCTCGATGGCGGCGGCTGCTGGATAGAGCAGCGGTGGTCGGCCCCAGCCGCCAGTGCCGAAGCTGCCGCCTCCACCGATGGGCGCGCCGTTCCCACCTCGAGAAGCGCCCGGTTCTCGGCCTCGTCAACCACGTCGGCGCCGGCCCGCTTCCCCCGCTCGGTGTCCGGGCACACTCTCCGTGGCTTTCGGTGGCGAGGGATTAAGGTAATATTTCTCCTAGTTTCGACCTGTTTTTACCTTTCCAATAGTTTGATACCCCACTTAGGTGCGATTCAAAGCTGAAGTGATATACAATGCTTTGCCGACACCGGACGGCGCAGCTGATCAAACTGCGGCGCCGGTTTTAAGAGACTGCGCATACTAAAACAATATCCCACCACGCGAGCTGAATGCATAGGGACGATGGGAAACTTTGTTGTTTATGTGATAATCGCTGGCTTAACGACTGGTCGTTAGCTTTAGTTAGGAGGCTAGGCTATGATCTTTTGTTCACTTGTTAATTTGTCAAGTAATGTGCCTTTTCGTATATGATATTATAAGAATTTCTGATCTTGCCTAGATTTATTTGTGTATTAATGAATCTAGACACATATACAAAACATATATATTGATACATGGATGAATCTAGGCAAACCCAGAAAATCTTATAATATAAAATAGAGAGAGTATAATTTAGAGTAATGGAAAAAGAGAAGTTTGATCTGGTCAGTTCCCCTAATTCGTCCAGAAAAAAGGCCTCGCAAGTCGCAAAGATAAATGATAAATCCCAATGGGCGTATCTTTTGCAGTTGAGTGTGTTGTGTCCAAAAGATTTCTAATCAACATAACTAGTCCAACTAATTTCCCAAATTGCAAAACTCTTTCATAACTCTATAACCATTAGCTACTTGGTACGAATTACCAATAATATATACCTCTAAAGTTAAGTCCTTTTATTAACATATGTCAAAAGCTTTCCTTCTTTGCTTAAAGAAAGGTGAAGGCATGGAATGTTTTGGGAGTATCAAACACTCTCTCACATCACCAATAATGCACCATTAAAAATTAGTGCCATCAACTGTTGCCCCTGTATCAGGACAGCCTCACACATTTGCATCAGGAACCTGACGTGGGTGCAGAAAATTATATTAATTATTAGCCTGCTGCTGTTGCTGTCTCAGTTCAAATGCTAATTATCAGCAATTTGTCTAACTATCTTTCGACCAACAACTTGTCCAAAGTTAAAGTAAAGCATTACTCACAACAATTGCATTGGATCATGCATTCAACTAGGCTACCAAGTTGATGAAGAACAGAACTATATATGATTCAACTTTCTGGAGCTGACAGATTGAAAAACCATAGGAAACAGCTGTCAGTTTGCTTGCTTGTTTGTCCAGTGCTTCTAGTGATGGTTCATATAACCTAATCAAGTCACATTCACGTAAACTGCATATGTTTTTATCTTGGGAACTTGTTGACACGAGGATTTGGTAATCTAAATCGAAAGCAAATGCTGCATTCCATTTTTTTCAGATTTATCTTGGCAGCTAATCAAGTGTGGTAGTGATGCACTGAAACACTGGTAGACTAGTACGACTAATCTCCTTTTACTTCTTCCTTTTTCCTTGAAAGAATACCGATGTACAATTGCCTTCTTTCAGAAAGAAATGGAAGCATATTCTTAGGTTCATGTGGTCTGCTTTCATCATAAATTCACTTTGCAGTTCCTGCTGAAGACGTCCTGATGATGTAAAAGAATTATGGAGGGACATCATAACAGGCATTTAATTGTATTTTGAAGAACTGTGGTAAGACATGCATGCTTTGTGGAGTATAATTACTATGATGAATTGGCACATGCACATTAATACTACTGTGAATATGAACATGACTTTATATTTTACTACTGTTCTAAAGATTATTCACATGTGTTTTGAATTTCTGGTTTTTTGTGATTTGATATTGCAAATTGGCCAGGAAATTTTGAATCATGGATACATGATCCTTTACATTAACCTATTGCTCATGCAATTTGGGATCCTCACTTTGGTCAACCCGCTATAGAAGCCTTTACTTGAGGTGTATGATTTGATTATTTGAACAACTCTCCTGCTACATTCAAGTTAAATTTGAAGTACACAATTTGCTGTTTCAACTTTGGAATGGCATGGCAGTCTCATGCATTATGAAGGGATGGCCTAATAAAAAATCGATTTAGTGCCATATCAGCAGCATTAATGAAGTATGTACATTGGCTGTAGCTTCACCGTCGGACTTTGACTGTCAATGCCATTTGTGAACTACTGAACTATAATCACTGCTTTCCTTTTGTAATGAAGCTGGTTGAGATCCAGATGCTCATGATGAAAAGCACAGCATGGGATGGTGTGCCCTGTTCAAGGGCAGCATGATGAGCAGAATCCAACAGGTGAAAAGATTCGGTGCCATGGTGTCCCTCACATGCAGCTTCGGCGAAGCTTCAGCCAATCCAATCACAAAGTAAACAAATTAAGCCCAAGTACACAGTACAGGTACATGTCTTGTGCATGTGATATTGCTATTATCAATTTACGATGTTCCAACAACTGTTACTAGTAGATAACCATGACCGGTGACTACTGGCTTTTATGATATATATATATATAACTCTGACCAATTAGAAACATGTCTAATTTGGTCAGCCCCAATAGGGATTCAATACAAGTCCATCGACAAAACCAAGAGGCTATTTAACTACTTGATTTTTTTCCTGTAATTATATGCACACACAAGATCATGCCTTGGAACCTACAGGTCCACAAATATTTTTAATAAGAGCCGTCCATCTGTCTGGCAGTACCTGTTTGTGATGATTATTAGTTCTGTGCTTTTTTCCCTGTATGCAAAACCAGTGCGAATTAAAAAGATTGTGCTCATTTGAAAATGAGCAGCGTCCAAGCAGAGTGAAGCTACTCCACGCAAGTGGGAGTTTTTCTTGTCTGCAAACTCAAACACATTGTCTGTCACTAATGCAATTAATAATTACCTCCTACTGATTCCCTGCCTTGCTTGCCCCCACACTGCCTCCTCTCCTCATATCTTCTCTTCCCATTTGCCTATAAAAGTAGTCCCGATCTCATCCCCCTCTTTGCACCAACACAGCCATGTTCCTGCTCCCGTTCTAGCCTTCTAGGGTTAGAAGTGATAAAAGGTCAAGGTGTTCTTCAGATAAACGATATCAATCACTATGTTGTGGGAGTAGAGATCTGATCTATCCAGGTAATTAATTATAGTAATTTAAGTTCACTTCTGAACTATCTGTGATCTTGTCATGACTGCTGGTTTTCAGCTATGGCTTCAAAAGCTTGCTTTGTCAATTTCTGAGATCTAATGGTTGGCAAAGCAAGCATATAACGCATATGTTGGTTTCATTCACCTAAATATGCTTTTCTTTCCGTTGATCCATGTCACTATTTGATCCTTGTGGAACATAGAATATAAGGGGGAGCACAGATCTTGTTAATGGCAGATTACAGCATGCTCGATCTTTTATACCAGTTTGATATGTTCTGATACATGTGATTAAATCTGATGCTAAATACTGGCTAAATTTCCTTTCCAAAATCTTTGTGGTTCAGGGGACTATTTCCTGGCCATTTGTACATATCAGGTGCACTATGCATGCACACTGAACCAAAGATATCTTCAGCAAGGTTATTACCAGATATCATAGAAATTAAGTATATTACAAGATAACAAAAAAAGGTGCCACTATACCACATATGGAACCTTAAGTGAAGACATCTCACGGGGGTTCTAGGGTTGGACATGCCTTAGCTGTGGGTGCTGCATATTTTCACTGCGGATGGCTAATAACATAACGGAAATATATTTGTCATTGACAATACTTGACAGTTTGACACTTGATTATGCTAATATTTACTAGTTCTTTTTGCAGGTTTTGTAACCAGGGGCAATAAGCTAGAGGCAGCAACTGCATAACTTGCGAGAAACTTGTAAGATTTTTCTACAATCTATGGAAACCAAAATAAATTAGATCTTTACACATGGTCAATTGTCATGAGATCTTTTCAAAGATAAATTAGATCCATGCATTGCCATCTCTTCTTGGCTCGTCATAATATTTTGTCATTCTTGTCAAACTAGGAAACCAAGAGAATTATTAGCAGAAAATATTTTAAATAACAAACAAAATTGCGATGCCAATTCTATCCATGATTCATTTCCCCCCTAAATTTTGATTATCTCTTGAGGTACTTAGTCATTTCACTGTTTGAAAGTCAGGATATCTGCATCTTGTTGAGCTAACCTTGCAGATTAAAATATGATCCTAGCTTTGTGGAATGTGGTGTGTATTACTGTGTGTTCAATTTACAAGCTTGTTTATGTTTACTAAATAATGCATGTCCTGATTAGTAGAGTTCTGTAATGACATTCAAGTTAGACCACATTTGCCAGAACTTTCACTGATAAGAAGAAATATAAGGTACAATAGGATGAACTTACTCATGGCGCGATATGACATGTGGGAATTGGTACACGGATGAGCCATGAGGTCTACTGGAAATTTTGTATATAGTCAGAATTCAATTTGATATAGCACCGCTGGCATTAGCAAATGACTTCCAAGGAATATTTGGGTAATCATGGCACTAATACTGTAAGTGAACACTTGTACCAGTGCTTAATATCCTTAATTAATCAACGTCCAATACTGAAAGAGTTGCCATAATTCGGGAGCAAGATTTTCACCTAACATAAGTTCAGCTATTTCCCTATGGTACCCTTAAAGTCTAAATGGTATAAATAGTTTACATTTGGAACAAATTGTTAGAAAGTGTGTCATGCTGTTCAAAAAAGGTACAACCTAGAAAGAATTCCCTTATTCCATGATTGTCAGGCTGATGGTCGTTCCTATATATGATGTGTTTGCTACAGGTTGGATTATGACCACCATGCCAATGATTTTACCGCAAGTTATGCAGTTGCTGCCTCAAGCTTACTACCTCTGTTTGCTAAATCATGCAACCGGCAAGAATAACATGAGAATCCAATTGCAGGAGACCTTTCATGAGATCTTATATGCTCTACATAATTTATGAGGTTGTCAGAGCAATTTATCTACTCATGTATGATTATGATGTATCTCTATTATCGGAAAATCAAAAGAACATATTTGTTTTTGGGTTTTGCATTAGTACAAGTAGTTCTCCTTCGTGATATACGAGCATTAAGCTCCGGATAATTGTAGTGATTTACTATGCATGTTTTACCTCTTAGGAAAAAAAAAAGAAAAAGAAGTGGCAGCCTACAGGCAAACCTTTTTTCCCCCTAACTAATAATGTCTTTGAATATTTAGAGATCGACCATATGCCCTCCCGTTCCATAGACAATAGGATTTATTCTTCCGTGCTACATATGTACAGGGCATGTTTTGAGAGCTTTTGATAGTTGTAACTTATTTCAGAATCTCTAGTTCTGTCAAACAATCTAGATTTCTAAGAATTTATAGTCGTAGAATGTGAAAAACGAAACATGGTTGGTTTTCTGAACATTCAGAGATGTTGGCTTCTCGTTAGTTGGAATCTTATTAGGCCTTGTTTAGCGGAAAGAAGTGGCTAGTGAGAAGCTAGCTTCTTAGAATCAGCTTGGTTTTCTACTTTCCAACTTCTAATTTATTTTTTAGATTCTACAAATGAAGAAACTGAGTGGTGTTTGTGGAAGGTTATGACTTCTAGAGAGTAATGGGATTGTAGCCGTCAGAAGCTGTCCAAAACAGAACCTTAAGCTCCCCTAAAGAGGCCTTTAGGTAAGGACAGTGACATTTGTCTTGATTATAATCTAATGGGAGGGTATATGATAAAAATTCACGCTAAGGAATAGTTACTTGAAATAGGAAATTGTTTTCTTAAAACGCTGCAAGTAGATTTGTGTTCTTATAATATTTCGATTATATTAGGTTACTGCAACACAAAGTAATGAACAAACTCCAAACAGTCTCTTTTGTGTGAATTATGACCCGATGCTATACCTTTCAATTTACACGGGTGGATTACTTTAGGTACAACATTCCTTGTTGTTTGACAGCTAGCACATTTTATGCAAAGAATGTTGCTGCATAGTGACGGTACGCATCACAATATGTAGATGAACTAGTCACTTGATTGCCAGGCTCATTTTAGAGTATTACAACCATTAGGGAAAAACTATCGACAACAATGGATTAACCGTACTTGTTGGTTCCTTTGGTATTCATAGCTAGCTAAATACCCGGCCTTCTTTGTACATATTAAAGTAAACGATAGTACACGTGACACATTAATTGAGGACTATTATATAACTGATATTATTTTGAGAGCTAGCTATAGATTTGATCCCGGTTTTTAAATTTAAAGCTGCCGTCTAACCCTATTGTTAAGGTACCGTAGTGACACGCGAAAAGACAAAATTACCTTCTTATCTAACCTTATCCTCTTCCATCCTATCCCAGTACCGCACAGGATGGTTCGACGCTCAGGCTAGAGGCTGCGCGTGGCAGCGGCTGCGGAACATATCTTATAATATATTGGTAAAAATCAACACGCATTGAGGCGAAACATATCTTATAGACGCCGGTTCTATCGGAACTGACACCTATATGACTGTTACTAGTTAGAGATTGTGTAGCAGCGTATATTTCGAGCTAAGCTAGCATAAGGGAATATATAATACTGGCAGTTATTTATATACTCCTAAAAAGACTCAAAGAATCAAAGTAGAGCAAATTATCTATCTATATACATCTAGTTCAGTGCTGAAAGTTCAAATCATATCAACTTGTTAAATTTTATAATCTAAATGACCAGACTACTGAAGAGTAAAAATATCCATTTTTTAAAAATTTCTGCCAGCCTGAGAAAAAAATCTGAAAGAAAGGACACCATGGTAGAAACTAGCTAACCAGATGGCTAATAAAAGCATGTGAACTTTGGTTATGAGCTGCATCTGTGCTGCCAAATTATTTTATTCCGTAGTACTATAGTTCCCTCTGTCCTGTAATACACATATTTTGGAATTTAAATTTATCTTGCAAATAGTGTATTTGCAGAGTTTTGGTTATCCTATCAATTATCTCAGATAATTATATCTATCCATTTTACCTCTATCTATCTCTTACTCCATACTATTTTACACTTATCTATCTCTTACTCTATACCATCTTCTTATTAATAAGGGTCATTTAAGTTATTTTTTTCTCGTGACTAATTTATGCTAGAAATGCACTTGTATTGAAACAAAAGGGAGTGTGTTTTTAACACCACTCTGATTAACACAAATCGCTAAAATGGGTAGCTACATACTTTGTTTAAAGGTATGTAAATTGTAATTGAATATTAGCACAGGAATATGTCTTGTCTTGGGATGTGTGAAGAGGCAGTGTCTTAACATGGGCAATATGTTATTAGCAATAATGCACCATATATTAAGAATTCGCTACATTAGAAGATTCCGGCAATAAAGCGTATCCAGCCAACACATCCGCATTAGACGCCGTACCTCACGTGGCTGCAGAAGAAGAAGAAAAAAAAGGCTATTATTGGCCTAAATGCCGCGATTAGGGTGCGTTTGTGCCAGCATAATTTCGTAAGACAAGTGATAGAGTCGATTGTACAAGCATAGTTAGGCTGCGTTCGGTAGGAGAGGGGATAAGTTAACTTAATTAGCGTGGAAAACATAGTAATAGATTAGTATATAATTAATTAATTATTAATTATTAAAAAAATATAAAATAGATTATTATTTAAAACAAATTTTCTATAGATATTTTTTGTGAAAATACACCGGTTAGCAATTTGGAAAGCGTGCGTGCGAGAAACGAGTGAGTTTAGTTAACTTATCTGTGCTGGCGAACGCGGCCTTATTTACTTCAGTGACTTATTGAATTGGAAAGGTAACCATGTCACATGAACTTTTTAAGGTAATAATGGAGTTATTATTCTTGAGATAATTGAGTTTTTAATTATTGTTATTTTTTTTGCTTGGAACAAACTACATTTCAAGTTGAGCTACTAAATTATAACTGCACAACTTCATTGAAAACGTGAAACTACTTAAAATATCATACTTTAAACTCGTCATGAAAATTAATTTCTAAATCTATTGATATAAACTGATGGAATTCAACATGGATACGAACCAAAAATGAAGTACTTGATTTCTGATAAACCTCACGATAAATTAGCCAAGTACTTATAGCCGTTTCTTTGGAATCATGTGATCATAACAATAGCAATAAATCATAACTATGATGAAGCCACCGCATGACACGATATCACTACTAAATTTTCACACAGAGGGTGCCTAGATGCTTCAGATTATCACCTAATTAATTTGTTCCCACACAAACCATTTTCCTGCTCTAGGGTTAGGACTTGGGCCTCGTTCGGCTAGTGGACATAAGTTAAATTATGTCTTGGCACGGAAAACGTAGCAATAGATATTAGTACATGATTAATTAATTATTAATTATTAAAAAATAAAATAAATTAATATGATTTTTAAAACAACTTTTCTATAGAAATTTTTTGTAAAAAATATACCGTTTAACAGTTCGAGAAGCGTACGCGCGAAAAACAAGAAGGATAAGTTAACTTACCGTGGCGAGCCGAACACGGCCTCAGGACCTTCTAAATGAGATCCAAATACTGCGACCGTAGTAGACACTGGTACGTGGAATCCAAATAAACCGTGTATTATCCTAAAGTAGAGTTAGAAATGACCAATTATTGTTTAAACCGTTCCTCACAAGAAACCACAAAAGCTTAATGCACATACATTTTAAGTTAGTCAAAAAAAAACAATTAACTCTTGTAGTTGGAAGCAAGGTGAACTGCAGGAGATGGGTGGCCATGCTTAAATTCACGTCGTTGGTACAGGAGACGAGTGTGGCAGTGAGCTAGGAGATGAGATCATAGGCCAGCATGGAGATTGTGTATTTGTGGGGCTTGGCACTGAGCATTATTCTTTTTGCATTCGGTTTTTCTACGTGTGCGCGTCAAATTTTGTTTAGCTCATGATAAAGGACGACTACCCTTATCCTTTTACAGTAGTAAACATATCACGATGCCCCATAGCAATATATAGTATTAGTACAACCCACCATATAGAAGTATACAAGAGAGGCAACAAAAATCAAAGATAGTACATCTATTACATTCTCTGTTTTGTAATGTAAGTTTTGCTAGGCTTAAATTTATATGGATGTTAATATATATATATATATATATAAATAATATACAATATACATGATCAATAGATGAATTTAAGTACAACCAAAGTCTTATAATTTAAAATTAATGTAAAAAACTTAACTACATGGAAATAGAATACAAATTCAAGTTCTATAATTTTCTTTAGGGACTATCTATATTTATGCAACCACATTTTCATAAAAAAAAGTAAAATCTTTTGGCATGTATTTACACTCTAAGTTCAATATCTTACACTGCAAAATTTGAAACTTACACTATAATTTTCTCTAGTACTACTATATATACGAGAACTAGAAAATCCAAGTGCAAATTTACATTAAAAGTTGATAGATTCAAAAAATTTAAAAGGAGCGTAGGAGCACCAATTTAATTGCACTGCTTCATAAGTTGCATATGAACCTAATCAAGTTAGCATGCACGTCCAGATGCCTGTATGGCATCATGTACAGGCTTAAGGAATTAAGGAAAAAACAGATGGTAGAAAAATCAACTGAAAACATACTAAAAATATGTTGGCAGAAATACATCATTTTAAAAGTAACCACATGCATCTACCAAGTTTAAACCAATACAATATCAAAATGCCTATATTGTCATGTTGCAAACAAGGTCTGGCTTTGTCTGCCCTGCATCATTTTAAACCATATGCACTATCTATTCTGCAGAACAGCAGAGAATACATGACATCAACTCTGTTGTTGTTGAGTAGGTTCCCAGCAACATGAACTAAAAGCTCTGTTGTTCATGCAGAAATATTGCATGGGGAAGGCTTTGAAGTTTAGCATCTTCACTTCGGTTGAATTCTGCTGCAATTTGAATAAACTTTTAACCATATATGTTTTGCTGTGCGTCTGTGTTATTTCAATTTAATAAGAACTCACCTGCTAGTTGATGTTCCTGACTACTCTTTTTCTACATTCTCTGTCAGACTTAGCTCAAGATTAGCACCAATTTCATTCTTTGTAGTCAGAAAGCTGTGCTGGATGGTAGAACCTGTTGGATGCCCATTACCCTGTGGCCCATATACCTGATAATAAATAAAGAACTGATGGTATTTTGTAATTTGCAAACAACAAAAAATTGAATCGAAGAAATATCGATCACTAGCAGAATCTGCCTTATTGTTTTGCAAAATGTTTCTGCATGCCTGAACCTTGTTCTGTAAATTGATGTTTTCTTTATGGAGAAGGCTGATTTTCTTGTGTAGCTCCATGTTTTCCTGATGTATGAGGCTTCCCTACAATTCAGTATGAAGTTTGTGTAGTGTCAACAAAATTATCTCACTTCGATAAGATTTGAACCAAATAATCTACATAAGCAATGCTGGTGAATTGTGCCAAGTGCTAACTACCTTCCTGCTTAATTCTTGGATTTGATCCATCATAGCGTTGTCCTGTAAAATAAATAATGTTAGTCAAAGCAGTTAGCTAATTATTGATATTATGTCAAGGAAGAATTAGAAGTGGATGGAGTATTAACAAATTGTATGTAATCTAACCTTCCTCACTCGAATATTTCTTAAGCTCATCTCCAACTTACTTTCCAAATTTTGCAAGTCTTCTACATCCAGACCAGAAAGCTGTTGTCCCAACAACTGTCTGCAATGTCAGATCATGCAGTCATTATCGCATCACTTGTGGCAAACCTCCTGTTCAATTTTTACATGCTGCTAAAACTTAATTGTTGGAGCACACCATTTTAATTCTATGACTGGATGCAGATATTCATATACCTGGATTAGACCTAATTAAATTGCTATGACTGAAAACCCAAATGTCCTGGCACTTGCTACGATGATGCTAAGGAACATTTATATTCTTTATAATGCCCTTCTCGATTTGTCCGTGCAGAGTCTGATTATCAAATCATACAGGCTAATTGAACTGACCATACCATCTAAAATTCTGTGTGCAAGGGCACCATTTTAATCAAGTAAAATGGACAGGATCATTGCTTATTACTCCTCCAGTATTTTGTAAGCCTGTTTGTCCAAATACTGTATATTAGCAACATCACTAACTGGCCATCAACTATCTATTGGTCATAAGAAGATTGTTAACCGAAGCATGTCCTAAGACTAAGAGTACAACTAAAGTTGGTGAGAATAATGGGGGCAAACGAGGAAAGCTACCAATAATTCATACAAGCTTTATATTCTACAGCAAGATAAATCCATAGGCCTCATACCAAATTTACCAGAAATCATGAGCCTGACACCGTTGGTGCATGAACCATCCCAATTCCTAAACGACCGCCACTAATACTACAGCTTTCTCAACTTTCAAGGTTGTTGATCTTATATGTATTCCATCAAAATTGATCGTTTCGTTACAGCAGTATCGGCCCCAGGACTAGTGTATCTTTACTAAGCCCCGAAGAACAATCAAATTGAATCGTTATGTTACCATAACATTCTGGATTTTTACCAACATGGAACGCTACACAAAACAATGTAAAAAAACCCCACTAGATCACAAACTTTACGGAGTCACATATATGAGATCGACATCTGGTGGGAAGGTGTTGTTGTTGAAGCGTGGAACCCTGCTCATGAAGTTTAGGATCTAGTGAGGTTTTTTTTGGGGTAGCATTTTAGGTTGGTGAAAATCTGGGTTGTTACAGCTATATTAGCTGGGGATGATGGAAGAGCTCTAGGTACTCTACTACCTGGATTTAGATGTGGTAGGTATTACGGACCTGAAAAGCCTAATGGCAATGGTGTACACTGTACACAACATGTTTAGCTTGTTAAGCATTATTGACAATACAACTAGGTTGTACATTCTGCATTAGAATGTATGGTGACAAAGTCTTGGTTACTTTAATTTATCAAACTACAGTAACTAATTATCTGGTGTTTTCCGTCAAAAAATCTATTATTTCGGTATGCAACGATGGCCAGGTTACTCATGTTTTGGTATAATTTTAGTTTTCCCGTTGCAATGCACAGGTTACTTTTTCTAGTACAAAGAAATGAAGGGAATATGGTCTATGAGAATAATATGGAGAATTCATTTTTAGTGTTTTATTTAGCCTTTTGGTATCTAGCTAGCATTTGTTTAATGATTCCTAAGTGAATCTTATGCACTAGCATACTAGTAAACAATGAAAGATACGGTTCACATTATTTATTTACTTTATGAATTATTCACATTCAAATAACTCATGCGCATTAATGATTTATTGTAGGTTGGCTCAGATCATACCTATGATATTCTTGCAAGTTATGCAGTTGCTGCCTTAAACATGTTGCCTCTCGTTGCCAGAGCTAATAAAATGAAAAACATTAAATTAGAATAGCTGGATGATTTTGCACCTTGTGTTCACTTCAACATATGGAATTCAAATATTATAGATATAACATGCAGATTTCGACGCTAGAAAGTGACAACAAAATACTATGAGTTTGCAACACTATTTAGTTTATACCGTTTTGAAAATGCTTAAAGGTTTAAGACTAGTCAAATTAAGTACTCCATCTAGTCAAATGTATTTTGAATTTCTGGTGCGTTTGAATCTTCAAATTGGTAGTGGTTCCTTGTACATCATTTATCATTCTTTGCTTAGTTAACTGACATATTTATCTTATGAGCTACTATGAGAATATTCCTCTTAAATACATTGAATTTGTGCTTTTCCATCTTTTCCGATCAAAACTATCTTTTGAGCTTCATTGTTGGGCACGTGCGTTCACTTTGATCTTTGTAGCTATTTCACAATCACAAAAGTATGAGGAAATCTTGTCACACATACGTAAAAAAATAATCTAAGTAACAGAACAATGCATATTGAACATGTTACTTTGTATAGCAAATTAGATAAAACATTGGGGGTTGGGTTATAGCAGAAGAAAACCCCAGGGTGTTATGGCTTGTGGATTTTGACCTAGGCCTTGCGGCATATAAGAGCATCTCCAACAGAGTTGTTATATGTCACTCCAAGCCAAATTTTGACAATTTTAATTAAAATTCGAGCTCTAACGGACTTGACAACCAGATGGCCAAGCCAGCTGGCTAGCCAAACAGCCTCTCCCGTTGGCCTAATTTAGCTAGCAAAAATTGCCTTGTCAGTTGTGGGCCTCACACATAGCCCCCCCACATATATTGCCTTTATGGAGTAGGAGTAAAGTTGTAAATAAAGATACTCTTGAAGTGTGTAGCAAATATAAAGAGGAATCTTTTTGGCTAGCTGGCCAAATGGATAAATGGAGAGTCAAAAATAGAGATGTTGTTGGAGATGATCTATCTTAATTTTATGGTCAAAGCTTTTACAAAAACCTAATCCATCCTAACTCTATCCAATTGTCCTTTTGTTTTCTTTATTTTACATGCTCCTCCTGTTCCAAAAATATGATCGGTGTTGTGGCGTTTTTTATACGTGTATCAAAAAATACGATGGAATTAAGTTGTGTAGGTTGAGATGAGGAAGTATTGTGTAGTTTAGTTATGATATTCTTTCTAGAGTTTATTCAGTTGTTTATAGGTTGCGACCAAGTACTACCCTTGTATATGGTTGGATATTACTCAAAGAATCTTCGTGTTGGAGTTGGGTTCACTTTGGTGGTTCATACAGTAGATGATGATAGGTGCGTTTGATCATTCCTGTCGATGGCATTGCATCCTAGTATTGTATCTTTATATAGCAATATATCCAACATTTCCATGTAAAACTTAACTGTTCTATGTAGACGGGTGCTGTTATTGGTTGCAGCAATCAGGATAATCGGCTAAAATCCCGATGTATCACAGCCTTTCCAGCCTCTTTTATATACTGGGTTCCTGAATTATCATAGACTCATGGAGTCATTTGTAATACCCCAGTCCATATAAAGTTTAGTAGTAGTGTGACTAAAAGTGAATGTGCAACAGTAGTTTAGTATCAACTTGAAAGTTTAGGTGGGTGAGAGCTTGCTTATAATTAATTCTTAGTGCTCCAAACATAATGTCCTTGGTTAACCTTTTTATAGAAAGTGATGATGAAAACGTGGGTCCGCTTAATGTGTAAAACAGACTAATCTGAATTTTGGAGTCATAGTGTGACATCATTAGTGCCAAAGCACGTTCTTCTAGTCTTTACTGGTCGTTATTTATAACTTGATCATGACAATGGACATGACAGACAATATATATTATACCAATCTATTTGGAATTTTATTTATCAGAATATTAGAGAGAATTTGCACCAGTGGTTCAAGTAGATAGTTTGGACCTTTTGGCCCCTAATCTTGTTGAACTAATTCAGACATGTCAACGGACCACAAGTGGTTTTGAAAGTCGAAACTCGAAACCTAGTGGGCGTCACTTAGAGGGTGATTGTTTGTCTTTTTCGTAAAAAATCCAAACACCATGTTTACAAGTAAAAAATAATTTATGAATAAACCTTACACACACATTCTTAGCGATCTAAAAGTTGGCTAGAAAATAAACTTCGGTGAAAAATTTCCAAAACCAACTTTAAATTTAATTTTTTGCTTATAAGCATAAGTATGAAGCGAAAGGATGAAGTATATACATCTGTTTCTCTCCTCTTTATCTTCCCACATCATTTATTCATCTCGGCCAAATTAGTTTCAAATAAATTAGCATATATATATATATATATATATATATATATATATATATAAGTGATCTAGATGCCTAGATTACTGTAAGGTGCACCTCGAGCCACCCATTGACGGTTCATTAATTGCCTCTGTCGGATAGCGAACATGCCTAAGGCCACCTTCAACAATAGAGGTAACATATAATCTCTAGGCATTCTAAAAGACAACTTCTTCAATGGTCTAGCTCTTACCAAATAACTCATAATATAAATGATCCTTCATACTCACCTGACATTAAAATATATGCAAGAGACTATCTCTTGATTAAGAGATAGCTTTTATCTCTCTTCTATTAAAAAATTGTATAGTATATCTTATAGATACCTATTGGAGGTGACCTAAGTGAATTAACGATGGCTCATTGGCTCAACCGGATAGAGAATATGTTTGCCTAAGTGAAATAATGAAAGTAAGTCACATAACTTTAGGCTAGGGTTGGCAATGGGACGGGTCCGAGCCAGTTGGTCGAGAACAGCCCCGTCCCTAGCCCCAAAGCCAAAACTGGGGCCAAAACATGTCTCATCCCTGACCTTAGCAAGCCCCTGACCCCGACTGAAGCTCCACACGAGGGTGCGGAGCCGCACGGACTGAGGCGACAGTGGCTATAGGTCAGTCGGCGCAGCGAGGGCGAGGCCCGTAGCCTGCAGGCATGAAATCGAGGGCAGCAGCGGCCGACCGGCATGGGCGGACGGTGAGGTCGATGGACGATGGTGACTGGCAAGTGGCAACGAGGAGAAAGGGAGAGGATAGAACAGATAGTTAGGGTTTAGAGGTAGTATATATATACCTTAAGTACGTTGGGCCTGTTGGGATTTTTCTAATTAAGTTATATTTTTAAGGAGGGGTTATATAGACTTCAAGTCCTTGCGAGTGAAATGGATTCCCCATCCCCTGCCCCAACAATTACCGGGCTCTGACCCTGCTCCCCCACGCGAGAAATATCTCCCCCGGCCCTGACCCCGCGGGGCAAATTGCCAACGCTACTTTAGGCTATGTTCTTTGACATGCATTTTTCCTATATTTTTTGGTTTTGTGCACATACTTTTTGACATATTAAACGGTGTATTTTTTGTAAAATTTTTCTATATAGAAGTCCATCATCTTATCTTTCTAAAATAGATTTTTAACTTAATTTATACTAGTTAATTATATCATTTACACCATTAAATAACTATTAATAAATCAAACAATCTTTCATCCAAAAGCTGAAAAAGAACATAGTCTAGCCCCACAACTTTATCGGAAAAAATAGTTTGCCACAGAAGACACAACTCTATCAGAAAAAAAGTTATTATTTGTGACTTTTTGTATTATCTGAGTGCAATTTGAAATTACTATGCAAATTCTGAGTAACTAGCACCTCTGCTTAAGTCTGCATATAAATTTAAAATTAGATTCAGAGACAATCTTTCAACTGGCAAGAAAGATCTGTTCTGCACATAAGTTTCTTGCATTGCTCGTACCTGAACTTAAGTTTGCATATAAATATATAACTAGGCAACTATTTCTAAGAGGAAATTAACCACAACCAAATAAAAGGAAGTTTGCATATTCATACCTTTGCCTCAGAACTCGCGTTCATGGTTAGATGGGGATCTTCTTTTGTCTCATTGTATCTCTCAATTATGGACTTCATGCTGGTTGAAATAAAATTCAAGTTAAGATTCCATAAGAACACATGTCAACACATCCACGCTCATGTGAATACTATCATATATCTGTTGTAACTTGTAAGCTTATTTTGTAGGACATGCACATCAGTGTCAAAGATCTCGGGGGTCACCCTTTGTTTTTTTTTTAAAAAATTCAAACGACATATTTACAAACAAAAAATAATTGACAAATAAAATTTTTATATACGTGTTCAGGGTGATCCAAAACTAAGGCAGAAAAATAAACTACATTAAAAAATATCAAAATCAACTCTAAATTTAAGTTTAAAAATTCAAACTTTAGTTTATAAATATAAGCAGAACCCAAAAGATAAAGGTGAAGTTCGTTTACAAGAAGTCCACGTGGTTAGAGAATTAAACTCTAGTTTGTGTTCCCCTAACTTGTACCTAGAAAAACTTGAAGTACAATAGGGCCGCGTTCGGTGTGTGGGTAGATGGGGTTAGTTAGTCGGCGCGAAAAACGTAGTAATAGATTAATACATAATTAATTAATTATTAATTATTAAAAATATAAAATAGATTAATATGTTTTTTAAAGAAACTTTTCTATAGAAAATTTTTGTAACAAATACCCTGTTTAGCCGCTCAAGAAGCACGCATGCGAAAAACGAGGGAATCGGAGGAGGGAGGGGGGGGTAAGATGTTGCAGTGTCGAAAGCAGGCTAGGTGATGTAAATGAGCTTCAAAAATTACTACATCATATTTATACTTACGTGGAGGAGAGAAGAAAAATGGGCTATAGATTTACAGTCAGCTGCAACATAAGTTTTTCACACTATGTATATCTGAGAGATGAATATGCATTGATGATGTAACATATGTTTATTATAGCTATTATACAAGTTGGTTTTATATTAGCACTGAGTGACGTAGAAAGATTTTAGAGCTAATAGATAGCTCTTCTGTTAGCCTTGCTCTGGAGGTTATGTCTACCAAGGTTCTCTCTTAGAATTCCAAACTGTTAAGATACAATCTCTCCAATGACTTGTATCCTTTTGTTTGATTCCTACGCAGATATTAATGGTGGTCATATGTTGGCTTTTTTAGACAAAAACCAAGATAATGTATTTTTAAATGAAAAATAATTTATGAGTAGATATTTTATATACTTATTCTTACCGATCAAAAAAATAAGGCTAAAAATAAACTATGAAAAACCCAAAATCACTGTAAATTTAATGTCAAAAATTTAAATTTTAGCATATAAGTATAAGCAAATTCTATTTGAGCAGTCACATCATTCAAGGATGCCATGGTCATCTATCGATCGAAGTATCAATCAAACAGAACCATCCAAAAATTCCTTGAATCAAATCGGCAAAGTCGATTTGAGAACATAATCCCAAGTGTGGTCCAAGCGCACCATACCAAGTTGGTACGAGGTATCTTGGCAACTCACACACCATGCACTGCCCTAGCTAACTAAAGTCAACCAGTAGTGCGTGTTAAGAACATGCTTGCATAGCAGATCTAATGATCAGGAGCTAGATCCTCAGCAACAAGCTAATTAATCAGTGGTAATATGCATGATCGATCGAGCAGCAGCAAGCAAATTAAGAAGTGATCATTAGATTAATTAATTACCTGGTGCTGGCGAAGTCATAGAGGCGGCCGGTGCCGGAGAAGACGACGAGGCCGACCTCGGCGTCGCAGAGGATGGCGAGCTCCCTCGCCTTCTTGAACAGCCCGCTCCGCCGCTTCGAGAACGTCACCTGCCGGCTCGTCGCGTTGTCGATCCTCTTTATCTCTATCTTCCCTCTCCCCATCTCCTCTCCTCCTCTCCTCCTCCTTGCTCTAATTGCAGATCTACGCAGAAACGACGACGACAACTAGCAGCAGCAGCAGCAACAGATCACTCTCGGCTCTGAAATACTCTATATCTTAACAGCTCGACCCCCTCCCTTTCTTAATTTCTCTCTCTTATTAATCTTGTGCTAATCTCTCTTTCTGATCTAATTAATATAGGCTGCTTAGCTAGGCTACTACCACCTAAGCTATCCTTGATTGATGCAATGCTACTTTCTTCCTTAATAAGGTATTCCAAGAGAGGACATGAAGGTATATAAAGTATTCACGCTTAACATCATTGATTTTTTTATACATGTTTGATTATTCGTCTTATTCAAAAAAAATTGTCAAATACGTAAAGCTATATACATACATAAAAGTATATTTAACGATAAATAAAATGATATAAAAATAATTAATAACTATGTAATTTTTTTAAATAACATGAATAGTCAAATATGTATAAAAAATTAACGACGTCAAACATTTAGAGAAAAACAAGCTAAGTAAATTAGTACCAGGCTTGTTTGGAGGTTGCACAATGCAGGCAGAGGCAGGGTCTTCCATCCCTTTTTTTTTTTGCTATCGTCTACCTCGTCCTCATTTGTTTATATGCCATGATAAACATATCTAAACTTCGTCGTATCAATGGCTGACGCGTGCCGTGAGAGGATGGACGCCCCTCCATGATGCTGCATTAGTGCCTTAATTAATTCAGCTGTTCGTCGCAAGCTATAGCTATAGACTCTTTTTAATTAATTAGGTTGCTAGCTAATGCGCTTTCCTTTATCCTTTTTTTTATTTCCGAGTTTCGGTTTTGGAAAGGAAAGGTTGTGACGAGTGACGAGGTTCATGAAGATGAGGAATAGTTTAGCCAAGTAAAGCGAATCTTCATGATACTGTCACCTAATTAATTAGTCTTGCTGGCTAATTAACTAGCTGGCCTGCCTGCCTTTTTCTGCAAAGCTGATGGATTCTCGAGTTGGCTTTGTCCTGTCCCTAATTAGAGCAAGTTCAATGGCATAGATAGTTTAATAGCCAATTTATACAACAGTTACCTACAAAACATTAATATATGATTTAACAGGTCATACACACACTGTGTCTTCAAGCACATGCTACAGCTAACTACAAATTAGTAGCATATTTCTCTTCTCTTTTTCTCTTGTCTCTTTAAAATATATTTATAGTTAGCTTATAGCCTGCTATTGCACCCGCTCTTAATTAAAGAGCTTTTGCTTGGTTAGCTCTACCGTTCATATATGCCGGTTCAATTTCTATATATCTTCGTTTGATATGCTTCTTTCTTTTTTATGCGAAGTTCTTTGCTCTTAACTAAAAGCATATAGTAAAACATGTTACAACTAATATATATTTAATTTGGCACAAGGTAAATGCCACATATTAATTAGTACCCTACAACCACAATGTTACTTTTAATTAGAGTAAATTTTAGAGGACGCTATGTTTTATGGTCAAAGTTGTAGAAAATCATAGGTATTAATTAATATGGTCAAAAGCATGTAACTTCACTTATTCAAACATCAAGTAAATTAGCATATCTAAAAATATAATATTAAAAATAAAGAAAAGTCAAATAAATCACATGTATTAAGAAACCAATAAATTAAATTGCGTAGACAACTTACAAGAAGAAAACTTTAAATATAAATATAATTAACATGTATAGTGATGTGGTTTTGTGAAAACTTAGGACCATATACCTAGGGGGCTTTCTCTAATTTACTCTCTATATTACGATTCTACGAACTTTGTTTGATCACACTATAATAAATTTGATTTTAAATTTTAATGGTTGATTTTAAAAGTAACTTTTGTTTTTTTTTGACCTCTTTTAGATGAAGGTAGATTTTTTTTTGACTTATTTCAGCAATCATCAAAAGAGAGCTAGCCAGCCAGCCAGTCAACAAAGATATATACTAACGAAGAAAACCGCTAAATTTAATCTTAAGGAAAAAGTTAAATCGTTCGACTCCGATAATGTACTCTTCTAAACAGAGTATACCATTATTTCAAACCTTATTATAATCCAAATCTCAGCGAAAAAGGTTCGTAAAGTCTGTTAAAAAACCTGATTATACTATATATGCTGCCCATGCAGGATAGACATCAGTCATTTTCACCATTTTTTCTTAGTTTATTATCTCGATCAGGTGAAATCGATGCATCATGGGCCTTCCTGGTCATGATCGATCTGAAACTGAAATGAGGAGTTGATTAGGCAGATCAACAAAACCTTTTTGCGTACTTTATCTCATAATATATGTCTCCTTAATTTCGCTACCTAGGACGGAAGGATCCGTCTAAACAACCGTGCTGGCATGTTCTGCTACAGTGAGCGCTTAATTTCTAAGCGTCCCCATGTCTATACTCCTCAAAGTTATAAAACTTATAGATAAATAGACAGGAGCAGTGGCGATTGGGATAGTTGGGTGGTCACCCCTACTGTTGTGGCCTCTATTATTGATCGTAAAAGATATCGGTTAAAAATGGTTTGTCGTACTGAAAAACGATAATATGCTACCCAAGCTCGATGGTGCTGTTGGCTACATCACTACATATAGCTTCACAAATATAAAATTCATGCTTCATTTGGTAAGTAAAGAAACAACAATGTCCCTTTCTTTAGGGCCTATTTGGTTCGGAGAAAAAAAAGATTAAATTACTAATGAGTAATTCCTAGAAAAGTCAATCGGTTTGTAGGATCGAAGTATATAAAAACCAAATGAATTTTTTTCTTTCCTGCAAGTTGTAGGGAGAAAACATAGCAAAATCTCCATCCACTCGAACCTTTTCAAAATAAAAATTTCTTATGGAGTGATATGTACATACATTATCCATGCGGGAAAATGCATTTTGACCGTACAGAAAAATCCAATCTCTAGCAGTGACTGTTGAAGATTAGTCCACCCACATGAAAATAAGCACTCGATCCTATGCATCTAGGAGAAATGGTCATGCTGATTTTTAAATCAACAATTAATTAGTATGGAAGATACATTTGAGATTTAGATCGCCGACCACTCTTGTTTAAAATGATGACAACTATACATAGCAAGCTGGACATGCGAGCTCCATCTATTTGGCAAAACATAGCACAGACAAACCTACATGTGCCAAGATTTTGGTGATCCCTTTGGCGTACGTGCACCAAGCATAAGTGCACGTGAACTCATATATATCCTGGAGGACCTATGTGTAATTTCCCCAACCAACCATTCTCCATTTCGAGATTATGCAGAACTAAATGGACTGTTAGCACATTATTACTGAAGTTTTAAATTTCATTCTGTCAAAAAATATTTATCGCTTAGGATAAAATTTAATGAAACTATAATTTTAAAATCTCAACCATCAGTAGTTTCTTATAAATGCTTAGCTTAAATACAAAACACATTAAAACACATTATATAAGTAGATTTTCCTAAAAAGTACTATAGTATATCGCAAACTTATTATATTTTATAAATTTAGCCTAATGTAAAATTGATTACCTGAATTTCAAAATTTTGACCAAACTTTAACCTGAACGATAATATTTTGTTTACCGTAGGGATTAATTATTGTAAAATTATAAAATACACTTACTTATTTTTAAAATAAAATTTTTATTAAAAACACCGTTTAACCGTTTAAAATACATGCTAACAAAAACAAGCAATAATCTGCTAGAAACATGCAGTAAAACTGCACGCTTATCCAAGGGCTACATCATCCATCACTCGGTCTCGCTATGAAGCTAGTTCTTTTGATTTCTATATAAATAAAAAGTTACAATACATATATCAGACTTTTCTAACATCGGCTAAATTTATTTATTAATAAATATATATAATTTATATATGTGTCTAAATTTATTAATATCCATATAAATCTAGGCAATATTAGAAAATACTACATTGCGGAAAAGAAAAAGAAGGGAGTATGTTTTAAGTAGCCGATGGGTTAGGGAGGGTAGGCTTGGGCTGTTGTTCGATCGGCAGCCCGAAAAACCAATAGAAAAGGCTCGAGGTTTTGCCGGTCTCTCGATCCCTAGCTTCTCGGTAGTGTTTTTGGGCCTGGCCCAAAGTCCATTTGAGAATGTCTGAGTCGTGACATTGTAACGAACTTGTATTTTTTTCTTGGAAAAAAATCATAATGTAATTTTGTTTATTTTGAAGTATAATATGGTTATGAGAACTTAGCTACGATCGAGGTCTTTCTTACAATGAATATATTTCAATTGAAGCAATAGTGGGTCACTTATGGTGTAATCTGCCATACAGACTCAAAATTCTAAGGCAGGACCAGTAGCATTTGTGTCATATGACACCAATAAACTTTTACAAACTACACTATAAATTGGTGTATAATTAATAGAGATGACAACAATGATTTTTTAAGTCCTTCTCTGCCTCTATCTATATTTAACACATGCGCTTGTGTTTATAGATCAATAGTTTATTAAAGTGGTAAATGATGTACCTGGCAATAGTAAGGTGCCTACGGTGACTTTATCAATCACAAATTTGTTGGCCTAGTCTTCAGAAATGTTCATAGAGATAGACTATACGCGTGCGTTCAAATGTTTGACTATGCTTCGTTGTCAGCGCTTGCATTTGTACCATTGTCATCGGACATAGATCCAACTATGCTATTTGAGAACGTAGGGTTCGGGCAGTGTTAGGGTATACACAAGACAATTGCATGCAATGAGAAGGACATGTGGATTTCTTATACATGTTTGGCCCTCAGTGAACGGAACCTAATACAAATGGTCAGTACAAGGAACAAAAATTACACAAGGAACAACATTACCAAGAAACAAAGGCTTGATGGAGAGGACGTGAAAAAGTAAGGGGGAAAGGGAAGAGATGGAAGTGAAAAATAAGATGGCCCTAATATCAGGCTTTTAATTTTTTGTCACTCTTTACATGTAGAGTTTAATTTCTCTCACAACACTTGTTAGAGTAGAGTGGTAAATTTGTTCCCACTTACTCCTAAGAGTGGCAACAAACTAAATTTCCTCATAATATCAATGCCATGTAGACGAAAAATCAAGTAAAAAATACTTTGGGTTAGGCGAACAACATTGAAAGTTTAGGGCTATCAAATTCCCTTTCTAGCGTTGACTAAGGAAAATATCTCATTTGACTTAACTACATGTGCAGTTATCCGAGTTTTAGACAATCATAAAAAGTTGATGGGATAAAACGTGCCATCTTAGAAAAATACCACTACTATTCACGAGGTTGGTTGAGTGCGATTGAAATTTGCTGTAATTCCATTTTTTTGCCATCATGGTCACGTTATCTCTTTATCCTTCCACTTATTCCTTGTCTCCTTTTATTTTTCTCCAAGACCTCATCGCAGCCACGAGGGACCTCACGATTGGAATCCGGCTTGGAGGTTTGCGGCACCACATATCTGAGCAGTGCATTGGACTAAGCGTGGGAGGATGACCTGAGTGTAGAGCCTAGGACGTTGCTAAAGAGTCTAGGGTTGTTGGCCTATGAGATTTCAAGGGAAGATCAGGGCGCGGCGGAGGACTAGTGGCCAAAGACGTTGCCGACCATGGATGTGGGCCGAAGATGCTACAAAGGATGGCTAGCATGTCCACAACATTTGGCAAGCTGCTACTTCCAAATGCTGCCGGTGGCGTCGGCCTCGATCTTGAGGAGATGTTGCTTATGGTGGCCCTAGCCCCAACCTTTGGTCATGGAGAGGCAAGACACCAAGAAGTGTGATGAGTTGACGTCAAAATCGACCGGTAGGAGTCAAATGAGGTGGTGTTGGGATGAGAAGAGGAGGCGGAGCGACCGGTAGAGTAGGAAGTCATCCTAGTGACTGGCATCAAAGATTCACGAGAAGGAAGAGGAAGTGGGGAACTGATGGGCATTGTCAACGGAAAGAAGTAAAAAAAAAAAGGAAAAAGAGATGACGATGGCACGGACGAAACTATATAAAATTTCAGTGGCACCCAACAAATATCGTGAATAATAATGATAAATTTGTAATAGTATGAATCAAATTTGGAACAAGATCCCCTGCATAAGCATGATGCTACTACAAGGGCTACAGTCCTGTGTATTTGATATATCCTGTAACCGTTAGATCAAAACGGATGGCTAAGCTTTAGCGCAACAGCATTTGCTACA
Organism: Oryza brachyantha; assembly: GCF_000231095.2. Taxonomy (NCBI): domain Eukaryota; kingdom Viridiplantae; phylum Streptophyta; class Magnoliopsida; order Poales; family Poaceae; genus Oryza; species Oryza brachyantha. The sequence continues at coordinate 12,749,560 of NC_023170.2, forward strand.
GTAGAAAACAATATTTCAGATACACTATTGCGAAATATTTAAACACTGTTCATACCATTTATTCACTATTCCCCTGACATAGTAAATAGTACTCTCTGCATTATTGCATGTGATCCAAACCCATCAAATTTTACCTTTAGAGCAACCAGGAAGATTATAGCTAGGTTGGAGAGCATTCAGGGAGCATCCTAGCCTGCAGGCTAGTACGCTTAGAACAGTCGGCTACAAGCAGGGCGCTGTATATTATGCCCGGCCCCGGCAGCCGCCAATTAACAAATGCCCAGTGCGTCCAGTCGGTAGCTAGCTGCTGCTGCGACGACGTGCCGCCAAAACCTACAAACCGTTCCATCCGCAGCCGCCCAGCGTGCCCTATTCAATTCGTTGCCTCCCTCCAACGTACGGTTACGTTTTTACTATTAGTATAGGGTCATTTCAGTTCCTAGATATAATTCTTCACTCTTTGTCTTATTTAAAATTTTTTATTAATTTTATTATTATTATTAGATAATAAAATATCAATACTACTTTATACGTGAGTTTTTTTACAAATTTTTTAAATAAGACGTATGATCAAAATATTGGACACACAAATCAAAAAATAACGTTATTATAGTACATAGGTACTATTTGTCCTTTTTTAGCACTAATCAAATGATATAATTAAATAAAATTCTTAGGTCACGTTTGGCACCTGGGCTAGTTATCCGAATACACTCGTTTTCCGCGGACACGCTTATCGAACCGCTAAACGTGTTTTTTAGGATAATTTTCTATAGGAAAGTTTCTTTAAAAATTACATTAATATATTTTTTATAATTTATTAATCATGTAATAATCTAACACGTTTTTCACGCTGGATAACTAACTATCCTTTTTACCCAACGAGCAAGGCGTCGGTGCTTTAAAAGTAAAGATTAAAAAAATAAACTACGATGAATAATCTTAAAATCAATTCTAAATTTAAATCTAAAAGGTAAATTTTAAAATATAAATTTCATCTTATAAAACATAAATAAAAGTGAAAAGATGAAGGTGACGGTGTACTTCTCCAGTTTTTCCGGCCATCGATTTAGGGTGTTTGTTTCCATCCCACTTTTTTTAGTCCCTGTCACATCGAATGTTTGGGCACTAATTAGAAATATTAAATATAGAATATTAATTAAACTCACCCCATACTCTAGACTATTTTGCCTAATTAGTTCATGATTAGCGAATGTAATGCTACAATAAACATTTGCTAATCGTGGATTAATTAGGCTTAAAAAATTGTCTAATGAAATAGCCTTTATTTATACAATTAGTTTTGTTATCAGTCTATATTTAATACTCCTAATTAACGCTTAAACATCTGATGTGATAAGGGATTAAAAAAAGTCCCTGCATCTAATTAGGCCCTGTTTAGTCCCAAAAACTTTTCCCAAAAACATCACATCGAATATTTAGACATCTAAATGAAACATTAAATATAAATGAACATTAAAACTAATTACACAGTTATGGAGAAATCATGACACAAATTTTTTGAGCCTAATTAGGATGTGATTAGCCATAAGTGCTACAGTAAGCAGCATGTGCTAATGACAGATTAATTAGACTCAAAAGATTTGTCTCGCGCGCGGTTTCCAGGCAGAATCTAAAATTTTGTTTTATAATTAGACTACGTTTAATACTTCAAATGCGTGTCTAAAAATTCGATGCGATGTTTTTACAAACTAAACAAGCCCTTATCCAAACAGCAAACAGCCACTGAGCCGTCCGTTGCCCCCCAAAATCACAGATGGAGAGAGCAGAGCAGAGAAACAGCTAGCCGTGGTTTGCACGCTTGGCATCCAATCACCACTCCATTTTACAGATAGAGAGGATCTATAGATGTAGCGTACGTAGGGTGAGGAGATCAGTCTATGGCGCCGAGTAGCGGCGTGCCCAACTGTTCATCGTCCTGCTGTACCTTGTCCATCCGGCCACACCTCTCCAGCAATACTCCATTACTATACTGTAGCAATACATGGTAGAGCCAGTGGAGTACCACTACCATGCATTCACGCAGTACTGCAAGGATTCAGTAAAGAAAATATTCGTACTGTACTAGCAAATTTTAGCGTTAATTGTCAGGATGCACAAGCTTGTACGGCCAGGCCCCTACCTCCTCCTCTTACATTTGGGAGCTCTTCCTCATCCATATATAGATAGCTGGCTGGAGAGCCGGCCTCCTGGAAGAACATCACCACCGGCCGCCCGGTGTGTTTTCTTTCCGCATATATATCACTCTTTATCGTATGCTTGCAGGTATACATATGCTCTCCATCGCCAACATCGATCCGTTCCTCCTCTGAACATACGGTAAACCTGCGTAAGATATCTTTCCTCCGTCAGTTATTTCTTCCATGCATGGGAATAGTGTATATAATCTAGTTTACAAGCATAGCGTGGAGTTAATTAATTAGTTTCAGATCATGTAAATCATGCAAGCCCTTTCGCGTTTAATTCAGCCGGACTTTTCCTTCCACAAAACCTAGCTGATATATATATAGCCACACGCATATGCTAATTATCCATCAAAATTCTGAGCAATGCATTTTGCATCAAGTCATGAAGAACCCTGCCGGCCCCGTCTTGCATTGCCCTCTTGTTATCATGTATTGATCAGTGTTCTTTGCCTTTCCATCACATCTCAATTCCGGAATGCACACTGAACAAAAATTCTTGATTTATGTTTGAGAAATCTAAATGCAATGTCCAGCTAGCAGATTCAATCATATGGTAAGGTGATAGTTTTTCTCGATTAAATTACCTCTTTGAGCTCTCTGCAATGCATGGCAAGCTGCTCTACTGGCTCTTCATTAGGTGTTCATACTGTGCAAAATATATTTGAAGCATCCTTTCCATACAGACTAAAATATGCTCTTGAATGTTTCGTTGATTATATTATTAGGTGTGTATGCTAGCATAACAGCATAAAAGGAGCACACAAAATTAACCAGATAATATGGGTATCCATATTAATTCCACTTGATGGCGCAACATTGAAAAAACAAGGCTGACGACATATATAACAACTTCTGGTAATATATGTGGACAAGTGTTTAATTTGCCCTAGTACTTAGCCCAGATACATAGCCCAGAAGTAATGTTTGGGATGGACGTGGTAAATATCAAGGTTAGTTAAGAATGGATCCGAACTTTTGGTTAGGTACTGTTTAACCGATCAGCTCCTCATTAAGGGAAGCTCTAGTAAGTTAGCACAAATGAAGTATCGAGACTATATGTATAGACTAATCTAGGGAAATACTTGAATAAAATAATTATATATATGTCTGTTAATATTTTATATAGGTGTAATACAAAATAGTGATCAAAGTTTTTTTTGGAAAGCATGTCCTTATCCAAAAGGACAAGCTAGTATTATAGAACTAGAGGATGTACATGGTCAAGAGTAATCGAGCACATAGCATGCCATTTGAATTAATTTCCATATATACGTCTAATAACAATTGACAATCTAAGAACGTATATTTTTCTCTACTTAAATATTTTTGTAATCCAGCATTCATCGTGTGGAACTTCCTATTCTTTAATTTGCAATGTATAATTAGAGATGTGTGTACATGTTGCATATAATGTAAAAGCTACCTGGATATTGCGAAAACCTAAAGGAAACTATATAAACTCCCCGCACCCTACATGGTATCACAATACACCACCGCAAAAATATGAAAGATATGTGCAAAATATATAATTCCATGGAGCTGGTGGTTTTCCTCCAAAAATGGTTTTACATATATATAGAAAATCATAAAGAACCCATGATATATAAATGCAATGCAATTTGCCATCGTTATCATAAATTTATATGAAAAACAATTATGATTATACTGTCCACTATATAAGGCTAGGCAGATATATGTAAATCAAGAGCAATAAATACTGTGAAATAAATTAACTCCAGATAATGTTTAATTTGTCCTTGATGCTATACCCTGATAAGTAAAATATTTAAGAAATATATATGAAGGATGTAGTTACTTGATTGTCATGTATTTTAATTATATAGTAAAACATTCTGCAATGTACATATCAAACAATTCAGATAGATATATAGCTGCAATTATAAAATTTAAATTGTTTAACAACTCTTCAGAAAATTCTAGTATGGTTCAGCTGCAAAATATTATACCGAGGTAGAATTTTTTTGATAATCTCAAGGGAAATTTATGTAATTAAAGTTTTTGATAATCTCAAGTGAAATTTATGGTAATTATTATGAGGTGTAGCAAATATATATGTGTTAGCATAAAATCAGAATAACTGTTAGATCTATAGGTATAGGTCTGAATATATATTTGGTGGGAAAAAATATTTGTTCTGGCCTACATTTTTTGTTAAAGAAAAATTTTCTTTACTTATTAGTGCTTTAATCAAATATTCAATTACAGTTATACATATGCGCAAACGTGGTGTTTAAGCTTATGTATGTTACTAAATAATATAAACTTTGAGATTTTTTTTAAAAAAACTGATTACCACCTACTCCATGTTGTCCCAAAATATAGCTACTTTATTGAATTTAAATTTATCTTAAAATATGATTATTTCTCAAGATGATATACACTATCTGGAGCAAATTAATAATATGTTCGTAGGTGGGCAAGTTGGTGTAGCCATGCTTTTTGTGTATGATACTTCTATGATCTTTGCTTGATATGCATTGCCACGCTTCTCCAATCCAATGGGGCATTACCGAGTTCTTTTCTTTTGTAAGTAATTGACAAAATATTTCTACTCCCAATCATGTGGAAACATGCAGTTAATTAGTGCATATCATACAAAGATGAGCATTTTTCCCATCCTTAAGGAGTTTATTCTCCTTGACAAGGTACCATGATGTACCACTTTTTTCTATGTAAATTTTATTACCTCCTAGTACCTATACTAAAATTTTGATACATCTTGATACTAGACTATAAAATTGTTCTTGTTTTCTATATAAAATTTGGTATAGAAAAATTGCTTTACAAAGATAATGTCATACAAAGATAATGTCATTAGAGTAGGAAAAAGCACCAAATTATATCTGTGATTAGGTAGAAGGAAAGCTTACATCGTCCTTGAGGAATATGAAGTGTGTGCAATAAAATTAATCAAAGCATGCATAGTATTAGTCAATTTCATTCTAGATGTTGACGAAAGTGAAGTAATTAGAAGCTACCAGTCGATTAAAACATATATAACATATGATCATTCTTCTGAAACTACCAAATTAAGCATCACTTGTGAAGCAAAGTAGCATATATATGTTGAATGTATATCCACGATGATGCCTATTTAAGCCTAGTTTCAAATTTAGGTTCCTACTTTGGCGTATTATTTACAAGACTAAGTTACAAGGCATATGGTTTAATTACGAGATGGTAACTAGCTTGTTGACAGGATGTGTGTAGTTCACTCGTTCTCTGTTCCCAAACTTACACATATGACATGCATCTTCCGGTTGTTGTTATTAATCTCTGACCCGATCGACCAAATCCACAAATGTATATATATACATTTTTTTGACATCTATCATATTTTGACACACACACACACACACACAATATATATATATATATATATATATATATATATATATATATATATATATATATATATATATAGTTTGACATCTATCATATACTACTATATGCATGCTTTGAGTTTTCCAGGTTAGACACATATATAAATATGGTTCTGGTCTAGATGCAAGCAATAAGATGTTGATATTTAATTTGTTTGGCCTTCAAGCAATATGGTATGTATCTTCATGAATTTTGTGAGGTTTTGGGATGACTATGGAAGTATTCCACCAATTTCTTTCCTGGTGCCCTAGCTAGTGATGTTGAACAAGTAGAAATTAATTAACCACACTCTTACTTACATACACGTAAGTCATTGAAATTTGAATTTTTTAGATGGTTATTTAGGGGTGGGTATGCCATAAGGTATTCCATCTTGTAATTAATCAAAGACCAATAAAAATATATATGATATATCCTCAGTTAATGTTGCTAGCCAAAGTAAAAACCTTCTTCTCATGCAACACAATAAATTGTAATCATTTTTCTTAAAAAAAAAAGAGTGAACCCCCATCCCCCCCCCCCCCCAACACACACACATAGAGAAAATCCCATTAATTAGAAATGAAAACTGAAATGGTTTTACAAACTGAGATTGCTTTGTATAATTTTAGACAGAAAAATATTAGTTTGTCATCGATTGATTCTGTAGACAAAATACCAAGTAGAGAACAGGGAATACACCTGAAATTTATAGTTCAATTCTTTGGATACAAAATGACTCCGAATTGAATAATCATGTTTATAGATCTCGGAACTCAGAGAAACTTCAAAAACCTCAAAATTAGCACAAACAAAAAACACTAAAATATAGTCAGAAAAAAAAATCACATAAACAAAGCAAAATCAACAAAATATAGCCCCCAAAAAAATAGCACTTCAACAAATTAACAAATCAATTAATCGGAATTAACATATGGAGAAGAAGCAAACTAGCTAGCATAGGATCATGATAAAAAGGTGCAAATTAGTCATGGCATATATAAGTATATAAAGCACTTGAATTTTCAAGTCTACTTGTTTCACAAACCATATTAGCAAGCAAACAAGAAAAGAAAGCCCAGAAATGTAAATTTTATCTAAAAATGCAAAAAAGAAATGCACATGATAAGAAATCAAATCACCTTATTACTCATCCGTTGTCGAAGGGTCGCAGCTCATTATCTCCTCGAGATGGTTATAGTATTGGTAGTAGTACTCCAATCCTTCCATCACCTGCTCAGCCGTCGTCGCTGCCGCCGCCACCGGCAATCCTGACATGCTCCGGTTGAGCTCAACGCCGCGCTCGCGCTCGTCCGTGGGCGCCAGTGCCGGTGATGACCCGTCGCGGCCTCTGTTTCTTGCCCGCGGCGACGCCTTGGCGCCGTGCTTGGTGCTAGCATTTGTGCTCGAGGAGCTCGCCTCCGTCCCTTTCTCCTTCGCCGATGCGGCGGAATGCTCCGGCGGCGGTGGCACGGCGGCGTCCCCCGGCGCCGCCGCGTCGTCGGAGAGGTTGAGGCGGTCGATGGCCTGCTTGGACTGGGTGAGCAGCCACTCCACCGTCTTGCTGGCCTTGTCGAAGCCGAGCTTGTCCTGCAGCGCGAAGAAGTCGCGCGCGACGCCGACGGACAGCCGCATCCGCCGGTCACGCACCCCCTGCGCCGTGCGGATCTTGCTGTGACGGTCGGTTCGGAACGGCCGCCTCCGTGCCGCCGCCGCCGCCGAGACGGGCGACGACCCGGCGCCTCCACCGCCGCCACCCTCCACCGGCGCTGCCAGCCACAGCTGCGCTGCTTCCGGAGGAGCTGCTGCGGCGGTCACCACCGGCTGTCGCAGCACCGCCTCCAGCGTCTCCTCCTGCCGGTGGTTGCTGTACACGTCGGCCCCGGGGAAGAAGAAGCGCGCGTCGTACTCATCCAGCGACGGAGACGACGACGACGACGGCGCGGACATGAGGAAAGCCGTAATGTTCTGTAATGGTGATGGTTCTTCTTGGCTTGAGCTGCAATGGTGGTGCTTGTAGTTAGGGTAAGGAGGTGTCATTAGTGCAGCTAGCTGCAGCACTAACCCGACCAATAACAACTAACAACTCCACTAGAGATTATGTATGCATATATATTAGTTTCAGAATTAAGTGTGCTCTCTCAAGTGAAGTACATGTAATATTGATGCATCATCTAGCTAGTACATACTACAGCTTCTTCTTAATTCTATGCTTGTATTGTGGTGTGATAACATCAATCGAAGTGGACCAATTCAAAGATGGAGATGATATTATGCAGGCAGGAGAAAGAAATATCTACATATCCTATTACTACAGAGTGCAAGTTGTAGCACTTCTTTGGTTCCAAATATATCTATCTAGTATATAGCCTGACATATTTTATTACTATAAATCTGGATAGAGGGCGCGGTAGCTTCATCCTTCCATGTAAGAGATTCTAGAGATGACAAATTGAAAAGTGTTGAATTTTGACAAGTTATTGATAGTCTAGATTTATTGTTAGAATCGCTTAGAGCAGGTACAATAGCAGACTATAAGTTAGCTATAAACATATTCTAAACATATAAGAGAAGAGGTAGAAGATGAGTGAGCTACTAATTTGTAGCCAGCTGCAGCACTGGCTCCAAGACGTAGTGTGTGTATGACATGTGTGACTATGTATTAATGTTTTATAGGTAACTGTTATATGAATTGGCTATTAGATTGACTATAGATGAATTAGAGCCAGTAGTTGGCTATACTATTGAACTTGCTCTTATATTTGAAGTATCCAGATTTATATTGGTACCTCTGTCTTATAATAAATGCAGCCATCAAGAGTCACTTAAAAAGATAATAGAGATATGGTACTTCCCATGTTCTAGGTTATAAAATATTTTACTTTTTTCTATATATATAGTCACTTATGAAGTAATGTATTCTCCTGTTCATTTTATGACTAGCATAGATTTATTTGTATAGTAATCTAGACACATATAAAAAATATATATATTGATATATGGATAAATATAGTTAAATTTAGAAAGTCTTATAATCTGAAACAAATGAAATATGTATGTGTGTATATATTAGTATTAATATGAATCTAGAGAAAATTAAAATATTTTATAATCTAAAAAAATGATATCTTATAATAGGGAGTTACTACTATACTACTACATATATTATGGAATTGAACTGAGAGAGTTATGAGCTAGACATGTATGGAAGTTGCTGCCGAGCTAGCTAGCTAGGGGTGCAGTGCTCATAGAAAGATACCAGCAACAAGAGGCAAGAGCGTAGCAGTAGGAGTAGTAGTCAAGACGACTTGAGCTGATCGATGCTCTGAACAAGCTGAGCAAAGTGCATGGGGTGTGCGTGCCACTGTTCCACTGTGTCATGTACATTTACATCACTGTACTCTGTTTTGTCTCTTCTTTCGCTAGCTTATTGCCTTCTTTATTGGAGCATCGGCTAATGGCTACTCTCTCTTTCTTTTGTTCCGAAAGTTTCTGGCTGCTATAACTTCTCACAGAATCTTGAGGATAATAAGTCTCTCAGATGTCAATAGGTTTAATTTTTCTAAAAATTTGTGGTCATAGAATTTAAAAAGTAAAGTAAAAGCCATAAGTTAATTGACCTTTTAACGGATATTTCTCATAATCTTAAAGCTGATACGGCAATCGATGATATGGACATGGTACACTGGTATTAACTGTTAACGAGGGTGTGGTGGGCCCAGCGGAAAGGCAAAGGGAGCTGGTGATGGATACATGGGTGGTGGGCGAATGATAAAGGGCATCATGGTGGGCCCTTCGCGGTGGGACCGGGCCGGTACTGGGCCACTGTAAGGCCACGTGGTGAGAGATATACCCGTACAACATGTCCTGCAGGAGAGGCTCTGGTGACACACGGGTAAATATATTTCTGCTCGTCATGCTTGAGATAAAATAGAAGAGAGAAGAATAATAAACTATAGGTTTGAAACTAGCTACGTCATAGACTCTAAGACACTAGGTGTATTACATGTGGGATATAGTAGTATATGTTTTTGTAGATAACTATTGTATGAACTGACTATTAGATTGGCTATAGATGATTTGGAGTGCTATAATATTGAATTTGCTCTATTATCAACGTACACATCGGATATGAAACAAACAAAATGTGGCCCTTTCGCTTTTGAGCAAAGTGATCTTTTAGATTTTAGTAATAGTAATCTTGCATAAGCTGCCATGGGGTCACGTGCTCATGATAATCAGATAGACAGAGTAGACGCGTCATATATAAAAATACACAACCGACAAGTTATAGTATGTATCACGCTTTTGCTTATATTTATAAACCGAAAATTTAAATATTTAGGCTTAACTTTGAAGTTGACTTTGAGATTTTTCTCGTCGTAGTTTATTTTCCACTATTAGCTTTTATACTACTAAGAATACACATATAAAAAATTTAATTATTTAAACTCCCTACACGAGGATAATTATGCCAACCTCGCAAAATAATACAATGCCCCAAGGGCCCCTATACAAACAAGATATATATATCATCGAATTGGGTCTTATCAATAGACTGGTATTATCGTCAGATCGATGTAGCAAAATAATCAAATGATTCAAACTATACGGCCAGGACGAGTACGTTGTATGCGTTACATCTTGTTCTGACTTTTGGTTCCTTTTCTGCGTTTCAAAAATTGCACCAAATCATCGTTATCTTGGCTAAGGACTTTTTTGTCTGTCCCTTGGAAGCCCTTCACTCCAGGTCGTCGTTTTCATGTTAAATTCCATATCCCTATTGTATCATGGCAAAATTTACTACAAGGCATCCAAAAAACACGTAATTAGACAGTGAACACCGTAAGATGAAATTTGTTGCAGGACACCACAAAAGTGTGGTAATTAGCTATAGGGCACTCTAGCCAATTTTTTATTATTTATGGAGTCAAATTTTTTTTAAAAATGACGAGATTACCCTCGGTGGTCAACCCGTTACATCGACTGGTCCAGTCGAACTAGACCCAGTTGATCTCGGCGCTGCACTACATCCGAACCCTAGCCTATAGGGCGAGTGAGCATGCGGCAACAGCGGCGACCCAACGGCGACGATAGCGCATAACGGGATGGCCACCAAGGGCAATCTCTTCATTTTTAAAATTTTTGACTCCGAAAATAATAAAAAAGTGGTCGGAGTGACCGTCAGCTAATTACCACATTTTTGTGGTGTCCTGCAGCAAATTCGTGATTTTACGGTGTGCACGTACATGCTTTCATCCGCATTACTAGGATCCCACAAGGGAACTGGACTCACCAAATCCACCGCTCCTAACCGTAATTATTCAAATTGTTTGCCACTGGACAATTCAAGCTTGATGAAATTCAGCAGCCATGGTGTCACCTGCTCCTAATAACTAACTAGACAGATGGAGTAGACGTGTCATATATAAATACACCACCGATAAATGTATTCTGTACCCACATCTTTTCGTCAAAATTTGAATTTTTAATTTTAGATTTGGAGTTAACTTTTGGGTTTTCTTATAATAGTTTATTTTTTAGTCTTGCTTTTTAGATTGCTAAGGACACAAATATAACGGTTTTATTCACAAATTATTTTCACCCCACTGTTTTCTACGAGAGCATCCTTCCCGTCCAATAGATTGTGCTTGTCGGTATACCAGTATCTGGCGGTATAGAAATACATCATGTCGCTGAATTTTAAGCTCATTCTCAGGGGTGTGATGGGGAGTTTTCGTGTCTTGACTAGTGCAGTCTTCATCCCTATCGTATCCTCTCCTGAGTCCGTCGTAGCTAATAGCCACACCATCTTCCTCACCCCTGCCTTATCCTCTCGCCACCATCGCCAGTGTCGCCACCATCGCCGCAACCTTCCTTGCTAGCGAATGGTGAAGGCATGTTTGGCTGGAGAAGTCGTTCACGAGCATATTGAAGGTAGGCACTCATTCTTCTTTCCTTTTCACTGTCAAGTACGACACAAAATTTTTCCCTTACGCACCGCCAATTCATTAGGTCGACGCAAGCTTGGCACATGCGCAACTACATACTTTGTCGTACCATCGCTTTATCATATTGGATAAGGTTTACTCTGCCATCGCCTGAAAGAAGGTACTGAACCAATCCTATAGTACTTGTAATAGGTACTTTAAATCTGGTTGAGTAGGATTGTTTAGTTTTTATTCGTAGGGTAAGTTTTTAACTGTGTTTGTTTCATATGCCTGGTAGATTATTATGGCCGATGAAATAGAGGACAATTTTGTAACAATTGAGGATAAGGAGGAGTATTCTATGATAGCATCTATGAGATTTAAGACTGAGAATGAAGGATTTATGTTATACAATAACTATGGTAAAGAGAAAGGATTTAGTACAAGAAAGAACAATGCAAGAGATGTGGTTAGGTCATGGCTCCACCCCAACTAAAGTGGGCTAACTCGCAACAGATAGAATTCTTTCACCATGTCCCGCATGCTCTAGTGAGCAGAGACCTGGTGGAAGATCCTGCTCAACATGCCCAACTCCTCTCACGAGTGTTGACCACCATGAAGCATCAATATCAGATACCCCGGCTCATGTGTGGAGCCCGAAGTCCACTATGACATTTAACCATGTTTGCGACCAGTCGATTGCCCATCTTTCGCTAGGTGTCTTCGCTGAGAAGTACTCCGCTAGCTAGTCTTGATCGAAATTGGAAGTTGATGGAGGCGAAATCCAACGCTTTCTTGACTCCCCTGTTCTTCACTAGCTTTGGCTGGCAGTTGGCTAGGTGTGGTGCAACGAAGTGCTCAGCGAAGGTCCTTCAACTCTCTATGGGCATGGATCACTCATAAATCGTGAGACAGACCATGTTCTCTGTCAGTTTAGCTCAATTGAAACTGCCCTAGGACACAGACCACAAGGGGGTTGGGGCATCATGAAGCGACCCTGGAAGTCTTGTGGGGCTCTTACTTTGGCAGTGCCTACTGCTTCAAAGGCCTTCAATGCTATCCGTGGAGGTGATTTTCCCATGGCCACAAGAAGCTCCAACTAGCACTGTAGCATGGTCGAGGGGCCAAGCAGGATGGACTATTTAGATATTACGACTATTAGGTGGCAACGGACACCACTTTCACCCACCACTATGTCTTCACCACTGTTGAAACCACCACTGCGTCCTCCTTATTCACTGTCAATGCTTGCTGTCATGCTTGTAGACTCGTTGCCATCGGTCACATCACTGTCCGGTCTACAACGTCAGCCACCCTGGTTCCTAGCATTCGTGCTTATCGTTGCAATCATCACCCGCCAACTCGCCTCGAGATCCATGGTTGAGAGTGAGAGAAATAAGAAAGAGGGTAGCATGGGGTCACCACCAGGAGCGAGAGAAAGAAGAAGTTGGTGTTTAAGGCCAAAATTTGGTAAGATTATTTACTCTATTCAGTTAAGGAAAGGGCACAATCAACCAAGGGAAAGCTTATCTAGAAGAGTCTGAGTTTAAGAAGGAATCGTGAAGACCATGGCATGATAGTTTAATTTTATCTATTAGTTAAGCCAAGTTTAGTAATTTTCCTTTATATTAGGAAGTTTTATCTGGTATCTAATTAGGATTATGTTTCCTTTTATATTTAAGGAAACATTTATCATGTCTGATTAGGACTAGGTTTCCTTTTATCTTTAGGAAATGTGTGCAGTGTCCAATATGGACTAGTGTTAATCTACGGGTATAAATATGTACACCCGAGATTCTTGTAAAAGATCTCTATGATCAATACATCTACTCTCTGTTCATTGCCACCCTCCTTCTGTGGTTTATCATCGGTGGAACTTGGCAGCTGACATGGGCCTGCATCGCTTCGATCTCCGGTGGAAAGGTAAGTCCGACATTCCGCTAGCACCGGTAGCTATATCGGCTAGATTAGGAGTTCCTCAATTCGGTTCGATATTATGATCTGGTTTTAAGGCCGGTAGTTATCATATCAGTTTCAGCTTAAGGTATTTTTGCATCTTTGATCATTCTGGTTAATTATTTAGTGGTCGTATCAGTTGGATCGGGACTTCCTTGGTTAGCTCTAATATTCTAATTGAAATCTATACTATTGCTAGTGATTATATCGGTTTGTTTCTGAGTTACTATTGTATCTTTGGTTGATCTATTCGGTCACTTTGTGTAATTTACGTTGACTTGATACTTGTTGTTTGGTATCTTCAAACTAATATTGTCTTAGTTTGGTCTGGTCTATTAGATTACGTTTATCAAATAGTTTATATCAAGTCAATGCATCATGCTCACTGTTTTATTGGAGTTCCAACTAATAAGTTATCAGTCATTGGCTCATCGGCTTGATAGCAATCTTGATATATTTAGTATATTTTTGCACATTTCTAGGCGTAATCTTGAACTGTCTCGGTTCGGGATCTTTTAAGATTATTTCCAGTAAGCTAGGATAGATATTTTATAGATTTTAGTCGATCATCATTGGATGCAACCGATGATCCGTGTTAGTATGCATACTCATTGTATTTATATCAATAGAATTGTTGATTGTCTTACTACATTACTTCTAGATCAATCGACTTTATTTAAATAGAATTGTCGATTGTCTTACTACATTACTTCTAGATCAATCGACTTTATTTAAATTAGTACTTATTTAAGTGTTGTGTCAGCTACTTGCAAGTTGTTTTGGGGTGGCCATAGGAAAGGATTTATTGTTATTTGAGTTTATTTGTATTAGACACCTATCCGATCCAAGTCTTCAACAATCGATTATTCAACCTATCGGCTAACTGCTACTACATCGACATCTAATCGACTAGTTTCTTTGTTATCCATCAGTTCGATAGCCGATCGACTTATTTTATTGTTCGTATTATTATTTATAGGATCAAACTGACTGATACATCTGCACCTCATCGAGATTTAGGTCCTGCACTAGATTGATGCAAAGACTCCCAGGCCATCGCATATATTCAGCACGCCAGATCAACAGATTTGACATCAACAATTGGTTGACACAAGATAGGAGTGTGAGAGAGTGAGGATGGGAGAAATGACAAGACGGGGGAATGAGCCTCCTCACCGCCGCATTAAACATGTGATGACATGTCTAAAACGACAGCATGTAGCACGAGTAGTTTGGCATCACAACCCGCAACATGACCCATTATGCCTTGGGCATGTAGTAGTGGCATGCCTTGGCCGATCACATCACATTCAACCACACGTGAATGCTGAGACATGGGTCAAAAATCTTACTATTGGTTGGCTAGACCATAGGAGGTCAGAGGGGACTAGATATGGATAGAGCTTGAATGCTTGATGCCCGTTTGTCACAGGCATTGACCTCCAAGGGGCTACTTATGGGAGCTACACACCCAAGGGACCCCACCGACCCTGTAGAGGCTACAACGCCCCTGAGGGCATGCACAGTACATGGACCCTCAATGAGGATCCCTATTTTCCACATAGGATAAAGATACTAGCATGCCACGCAACCCATAATGCACTAGTTTGTAGTGGGACCCACAATTTTTCTCTGTCACCGAACTGACGCCCACCCCCCTATTTCTCCCCGGACAACGCCCTCTCCCCCCTCTCTCTCCCGGACGATGCCCCCTCTCTCACTCTCTATCGGAGATTGGCGGTTGGCGGCCGGGCTAGCCAGCGGAACTCGGCGATAGGGTGGCGGCAGCGCGGTGGATCTGGGCCGCCGAGCTCCGGGTGACCTTGGCGGGCGACGGCGGTGGCCACAGATAAGACAGCGACGGGCTACCTCGGCGGGCGACGACCTCAGCGAGCGACGGCGACAGCCAGAGACTGGGTGGCAACGGGCGACCTCGGCGAGCGATAGTGATGGAGGAGGCTCGACGCCTCTCTCTCGGCGCCTCTCTGTTCTCCCTCCTACTTTTTGACCCAAGTATGATAAGGCAACTGTGCGCTCTGCAGGCCACGCGTGGCTTGATAGGGAGACGGTCCATGGCCAGCTATGAAGCCTGCACCGACGCGGTGGGTTGTGGCCACTCGTTACGTCCGCACATTGTGCATGCCCTAACAAGGCCACCTGCACCAACAAACATGGAGGGGTAGGCTCCGCCTACCCTTGGTCCTCTAGCGGACCAGGATCCTGAGAGCCCCTAGAGGGAGGATCCTAGAGTAAGCGACGGGTCCCTAGAGTAGAGGAAGAACAAGAGCAAGAGCATTGTGATGATGAGACAGTCTTCAATGCCACCATCTAACTGAAGTTATACTTCGACCACCCATAGTAGGGTAGGTGGTGTAGTCGAGGCCTCAGACTTGCACCATGGATCCATGGGATACACGCAATCAAAGGTTTAATGGGTTGAACATGGTCGCCTAGAAAATTACACGAAGCCCCTTCTAGATGGGTCCACCCGTCATACTTTAGCTTGTCATACATGGCTTGCAGGCCTTGAGTTCTAATTTTTCATATAACAATGCTATAAAGCTTACCCGAAAGGAAGACAACTAGTGACAAGTACTTGAGGGAGAATAACACATATACTTCGTTGCAGTTCGTCCAACATCTCTAGCTAGGGATGGTTGTGGGTCGACCTAAGGGTATTTTAGGGTTATAGTTTAACTAAATTAACTAAATTTTATTATGTGGTGAAACAAAATTCGTTTTGCTGAACTAGGGCTAACCCTAAGTTACCCGCAGATCGACCCATGCACATCCTTATCTCTAACTGTGTGCATGCCCACCTATATTGACAGCTACATACACGTAGTACGTACATGCCCTTTTTCGGGATTCCGGCCGATGAATCAGCGAATTTTGCTACTACCTCCGTCCCATAATAACATCATTTTTCGATTTATATGCCCAATGATTTGACCATTCGTCTTATTTGAAAATTTTATAAAAAGCTTAAAAAATTAGTCACGCATAAAATACTATTTATATTTTATCATCTAGTAACAATAAAAATATTAGTTGCAAAAGAATTTTAAATAAGTCCAAAAGTCAAAACATTATATCTAAAAACTAAAAAATAAACTTATTTCAGGACGGAGGCAGTAGCTAGCTAGTACAGTCATCTTGCTCATGTGTAGCTAGCCAGCTATACCTAACTAGTTTTCAGAAAAGCTATACCTAGCTAGCTAGTAGGACCAGGGGGTGTTTAGATGAGGCTAAAAAAGCCTCATGTCATATCGGATGTTTGGATACTAATTTGATGTATTAAACATATAGTAATAAAAAACTATTTTCATAATTAAGTGCTAATCCACGAGATGATTTTTTAAGCCTAATTAATCTATAATTAGAGCATGTTTACTGTAGTATCACATAGGCTAATCATGGATTAATTAGGCTCAGTAGATTCGTCTCGCAAATTAGTCCAAGATTATATATAAGTTTTATTAATAGTTTATGTTTACTATTTATAATAAATATCTAAACATTTGATAGGACAAGGGTCTAAACTTTAGCCCCTTGTCCCAAACAGCCCCTCAATGTACAGATGACTGCCAACATGCATGCACGCATAGACACATCGACCGTATGTCGTCACACTTAAAAAGCAGTATATATACGTAATAACTATGCTGATACGCTGTGAATACTTGGTACTAGCTAGCAACCATAAAGCAGGTAGCTAAACGACGCGCGCGCATGCAGTGCATTATTGGTGGCAGGCATGGGCAGTGGAGTCCTACACACATCGTGTCATTGTAAAGCGTCAAACATGATTGTATATATATATAGATCCATCTTGGTGTATGTGACACGCTTTGACGTTCAGATACCTATCACGGAATGAAATGTGTTGTTCAACTACGAATCTGTACACATGTTGTAGCTACATTTTGGGCAGCCGGCCGGCGAGCGAGGCGGCAGCTGGGCGGCGCCGGCGCGGCGAGCGAGCGGGCACAAGACGCGGCGGCCGGGCGGTGCCGCGCGCGCGACGGCGACGTGATGCATGCGGCTCCCATCCCATCCCATCCTCGGGACGACAAATACACCTTCTGTCTTAAAATAAACCAATTCCTGCATTTTTGATTGAATTTTTTACTATAGTTTTTATTTGAAATTTTTTATGATTAATTTTTTTATTGTTATTACATGATAAAACATGGATAGTGTGACTATTTTTTTAATTTTTTAATAAATTCTTCAAATAAGACGGATGGTCAAACGCTCTGTAGCCAAAACTCAGGAAACTGTTTTTTCTCGGACGGAGTAGTAGCTTATTTTTGGACGGATTAAGTTTGGAATCTTAATTTGTACGGATCGATCGACCGAACCGACCGACGATTGGTTGCAACTATATAGTATATATTACGCAACATGCAACTAACTAAACTGTATGACCAAGTCCATCATATATCGATCATTGGTGCCGTCATGTTTGGAGACGTCGATCGACAGAGAGAAAGAGAGTTGGGGCCATGGAATTTTCCTTTCTTCCTTCCGTCGGTCGACAAGAGGTGTCCCGACGTCCAATCGTGAAACAATTAACCTGCAGCTGTGCAGTATATACTACTTTTTCTATCCTAAAACAAGTTTATTTTTTAACTTTTAGATACAATGTTTTAACTCTTCGTCTTATTTAAATTCTTTTATAATTAATATTTTTATTATTATTACATGATAAATTTTACACATGACTAACTTTTTATTTTTTTAAATAAGACGGATGATCAAATTTTAGACATAGAAATTAAAAAATAAAGATAGTACTCCGTATATACGGAGGTAGTACTATGTATCATCTTTCAAGCCGCACGCAAATGCTTTCTATGATGTGAGAGAACTTTTTGGGAAGATGCTTATCCAGAGTAAGCGATCCCATTATATGTATGCTTTTGAAAATAGGCATGCAATTTTTTTCCCTTTATGTTATGTGTTCTCTAATTTATAACCAAGCTTTTACATATACTTTCTTCGGTCTTTTTTTATTTCACGTTATTGACTTTTTATGCATGTGGTGGTTCATCGTATCTAATATTTTTTTTTGCAAATATGCAAAATAATAAGTTATGCTTAATATTTCTTTAGTAATAAATCAAATCATAAAAATAATTAATATTTATGTAAATCTTCTAGATACTAATAATCTAGTGTACCCTAAAAAGTCAAGGACGTTAAATAAAAAACTATAGAGAGTATTTGATTCTCGTTTTCCCACATGAACATAAAGTCACGAGCAGTGTGGATGCAAATGTTTACTTTCTACTATCAGGTGGTACAATTATTGTATGGAAGCAGGAAGAAATTAACTATTTACAGTGGATTCCACGTCACGAAAGTTGTTTATATAAGGAACGCATTTTTTGGCTACATGTTATACCTAGCTCCCTTCATATATTGTTTGCAATATACCACATGGCTATGACAGAAGATGCATCAGCCTTCAGTTCTATTTCTACAGAAGTATAGGTTTCTCAGTAGAGTCTACAACATTTCTTCTTGTACATCTTACATCATTGTGTTGTTTAATATTAAAATGGGTGGATGGTTCTTTTTTTAAATTTTTTGAGGTGGATAAATTTTTTATGGGTTATTTATGTGTTTTTAACAATTTATGTGTCCTTAGCACAACTAATTAATTTATGTAGATTGTGCGAGGTGGATAAATTTTTTTTGATATTAATTTTCAAAGAATTATCACTACTATAAAACCCTTTGGTCTTGGATCTAAAATCCCCTTAGGGCTCATTTGGCTGCACGGGGTGAGAAACCCAGGGAACAAATCCCGTACGGGGATTTTCCCATGCAAATAACGATCCCCCTCCCCCATTCTCCACGGGGGATATTTCCGTAGGATCATTTGGGAGCAAATGCTGGGGTTTGGGGAGTTATAGAAGAGAGCGTTGGGGTTAAACAAAAATAAGTTAACTGCACTAGTAGCTTCTCATAAGCACGCACAATAGGATAGCTGTGTACTAAAATTGAATAATTCAAAATAAAATGAAAACAGAAATGAGAGAAAAATCATACAGACATTGTTGCAATTCATGCAATGATCAAATGGATGCTTCAAGCACCTAACCTAGTATGTTATGAGCATCCAACAAATCACTTGCAACAAATACAAACATTGATACAAAGTCATTTATATCTTTGAGCATCTACGATGCACTGTCTCCATAACTATTTGCAGCTTAGCACTTCTGAGCTCCAGCCTCCAAAACCTCAGGTGTTCAAGTTTCTAGAGATTATCATTCCTGAAAGTTGGTTCAAAATGGTAGTTAAATAGCAGTTCAGCTCATCTCTAAAATCAAAAAAGAAAAACAATTCATTCTAAGTAGTTGACACGTGCGCCGTCAGGTCGCAGTCTGATCGGCAGCACTCTGCTTCTGACGTCGCCGTTGATACGTAATGCCGACCATAACATCAACATAATGCAGTATTGCAGGAAATGGTAACCAAATCACTTTTGAGTTAAATTATGCCTAGTTCATATATCCATGAGGAGTAAAATTTCTGAAGAGTAGTTTGTTCAATATTAACACATATTTCCAAACCAGCAGGCTGTGCACATTAAGGACAGGCAACGACCACAAATGCGTTAGCAGTATGGATGTAAGAGAGATATTTGCAAATACTATAAAAGTCCCAGCCAGCTGAAGAGAATCAAAATTTCAGGTATAAAGTAGCAGATGGCAGACATTAAGTTGCCCTGTTCAAGAACCAAAAAACAGCTAGCTGCATAATTACATATCAATTTTTACAGAATTTAGTGTATGTTTTTACAGATTTTTTTTCTACAATCCCCATAGAGTTATGAAGTGCAAAGAGTTTGCTGGAGCAAAATAATTATTTTAACGGTTACATCAGTAATCATGCCCTTGGATATCATTAAATGTTTCAGAAACTAACAGCTCATATATCATTTTAATAAAGCACACAGCTCATCCTTCACTCCTGCTTTTAACCATGAGCTTTTAACTAGCATGTGGCACACTGTCACCTGCTTCATGTGAGTATACTATGTTCACTGTCTACTAAAAACTAACTTATTTGTTCCAGTTAAAAGAAGACATAAAACAACTAAAAGGTAAATGCTGCAATTGTGCGTGAGAAAGTCATAAAATTTCACACCTCCGCAGAACTAACTGGAATAGATGAAGGCTTCTATTTGGTTGACTTTTGAGTATAACATATCTTAACAGTTCATTGTAAATAAATCTGCCTTGTGGTTTGGGGCCAAAATCTTAAAACTCAAACTGAGAAAATATCAACAAAGGTACATTGCCTGACCAAACAATGATGCATCAAGTAATCTAGTATTAGAGACGCATTAAAACTATGCCGGATCATTTTTTTTAAATCGCCTGATGAACCCTTGGCACTTATCAAACGATTAAATCATGATCAGACCAATGAATTGACCATACTTGGTCCTATGCTTTTGTAATTCATTACAGTACAACTAAAACAAATGCAAATTGTAATACAAGAAAATCAGAAATCAGTCTGCCATGCTCCACTCATAAGATTTCTCCGTATTCTTTTTTGTTACAAAAGAACTTTGGTATGGACTTCTCTGAGTTTACAAGCCATAGCTCTGAATTACTGAATCTGAACGTAACCCTAGGTCATAGCACTAACCAAAACCCTAGGAAGAACAGGAGGAGAAAGAAGAATGGACTGACCTCAGATCTCGAAGAGGAAGGCGTGGAGGAGGAGGAGGGTGGCACTAAGCAGGTCGCCGGGGAGGCTCGTTGCTGGCGGCGTGGGGGAGAGACGAGGAAGAGGCGGCGGCGGCGGCGGCCTCGCGAGAGCAGGAGGCGGAGGCGGAGCTGACAGGGATGACCTCGCGAGAGCAGGGGGCGGAGCGGCGACCTCGCGAGAGGCGGAGGTGGGGGAGGAGTCGAAGGCGATGACGGTGACTCGCGCTCACGCGAGCAGGCGAGGGGATTTTTCCCCGACGTTGAGAGGCGTGGCTTCTTCCCCCCCAGATCCCACGCGGATTGGGCTGGGAACATCCCATCTCGTGGGCTTCAAAATGGACAGGAAAAAATACATGTGTGGATTTCCCCTGTGGGCTAGCATCCCAGGGAATGGGCCGGAATCCCGCTGGGTTCCCGGGCTGCCAAACAAGGCCTAAGTGTTGGATTTGGAGTTAGCGTCAATGATGGTACATGATTTCAAAGAGAGAACCGGCTCGAGTCAAACTGAGACAACCCATCACAAAGTAATCCACTGATCTGGCCTATCGACATATTATAGTAAACAATGAAAAAAAACAATAATTAATAAACTGAATCATGCACATAAAAAGAATCTAGTAAGCAATCTCAAGAACATAACAGGAACAAAACCAAGAAAATGGTTGCACATCACAAGTCCGTATAATGCCGAGGGCAATGTGGCCCTCGAAAGCAAAGGCTTTCTTGAACTTTGCCATTGGGTTATCGACGGAGTTGTCAATGGGGTCATTGCTAATGTCGTGGCGGCCACATTCAGCCACCCCATGAGCTAGTGGTGACTAGATCATGCGTACACCCTAGTCTACGTCACCAGATGCACTAGCCGGCCATCGGAGAGAAGAGAGGGTAGGTGATGCCACAACAATGGAGATTTAGGGGGAGCGGCGGCGAAGAGAAGGGAAGGGAGATGGGAGGTTGCGGTAGTGGCGAGTAGCTGGGAGGGAGAGGGGAGGTTGCGGTAGTGGTGAGTAGCTGGGAGGGAGAGGGGCGGAGACTCCGAGGAGGAGGACATGTGTGAGGAATGGATTGACTCGGTGGAGTTAAAAAAATCCCCACCATATTTTGAGTCAACTTGTTTTTTTATAGGATGAGCTAAATAAAAATATCGGTATTAATAGTATACTTACCGTTTTTTCTTTGAACTGACATGTGTGTAGTTGCTCAAAACTGTCGGTTCTGTGTCCCACCGAGGTGGATAACGGTAGATAGGTGACAGGTTTAAATGAACAAACACCTATGAGCCATCACACATCAAAAGTTTTGTAGCAGTGGTTCAAAATTACTAAGTATAGTAATTAATATATCAACCTAGCTGCTGGCTTGCTGTCTACACAAGGACATGTATAATGAGCTATCTATTTAATATACGCAGACAACTAAATAGACATGTTATACAATGTGTTGCCTATAATTGATTGCATAGACCATATTTAATATATTTATATATATGTTTTATATTTGTTTCATACAGACAATGTACAACGTTTTTTTAACATATGTTGGATATAGCCTACAAGCACTTGTGCGAGCAGTAGATGATCGATGCAACATCGACCTAAGTTTTTTTAGCTAATGATATCATGTAAGATAATTAATCTAATATGGATGTATATAAGGACGAATATTGTCTCGTCACTGTTGTACATGCCCTAAACAAAGGCCCACGCAAGTACGAAATTAGCTAGAATTATAAAAGCATGATGTTGATAAATTAATTTCGACACTCCACTGTAGCCATCGGTTGTCCGAATATAATTCCGGATTCAGAAATTTGTAAACGACAAATCGAATCAAGCATGCACCTACACCTATCTGTCACGCGCGCCTAGCTAAATGAAAGCTGCTGCTCTTTTCTGATAATTTTCAAATGTTCGACGTTGCTTAATTACTTGATGACCGACCATATAGGGTCTGTTTGGAGAAGCTTCTCCCAGCTTCTGTCAGAAGCTACCCCAAATGATCCACAGCTTCTGAAAATCTGTAATTACAGATTCTGGAAAATGACCTAAAAATTCAGAAGCTGGAGAAGCTGGGTTTAGAAGCTTTTTTAGATTATCAGAAACTAGCTACCAAGCAGCTGTTTCTCAGAATCTAAAACTCCCCAAACAGGCCCATATATAGCTAGCGTGCAAATATATGTCAGTTTTCTTTATTTCACGTCGTTGACTTTTGTTTATAGGTTTGATCATTTATTTTATTTTTTAAAAAAATAAATAATTATTAATTATTAATTATGATTTAATTTATTACTAAACAATGCTTAAAAATTACTTATAATTTTACATGTTTAAAAAAAATTAAACAAGATGAATAGTAGTCCACATCCACGAGTCGAACGGTACTGCAAAATAAAAATAACCGGCCAGAGGGGTAGCACAGTACGTACTAGCTAGTACGGCCTTGTTTAGTTCCCAAAATTTTTTTTCAAAAACATCGCATCGAATTTTTAGACACCTAAATAAAGCATTAAATATAGATGAACCAAAAAACTAATTACACATTTATGGAAGAAATCTTGAGACGAATCTTTTGAGCCTAATTAGCCCATGATTAGCCATAAGTGCTACAGTAACCAACATGTGCTAATGATGGATTAATTAGGCTCAAAAGATTCGTCTCGTAGTTTCTAGGCTAGCCGTGAAATTCGTTTTTTCATTTATATCCGAAAACCCCTTTCGATATCCGGTCAAACATTTGACATGACATTTCTCCCAGAAATTTTCTCAATCTAAAACACCACCTAAATCGAGCTATAGTAGCAGTAGTAACGCCGGCGCTGGTACAGTACTCCGACGTGCGAGCGTGCGTGCGTGCTGCTCCGAGTCCGAGGTGATTTGATGGCACCGGCAAGGTAAGAGCTGCGGAGAGATCATGTGTACAACCACCGGGCGGCGGCGGCGCCGGCGCCGGCGCGGCGCGCGCCGCGGACACCGCGACGTGCGTGCGTGCGTGCGCGCGCGTTGAGGGCACGGCCGGCATGCACCGGCCGCCGGCCGTCCGCCGCACGCAAGGTAGCTAGCTAGCTAGCTAGCGCGCAACGTGCGCCGTCGTCGGAGAGGGCGGCCGGCCGGCGCAAAGCCGTCGTCGCGCGCGCGGGCATGTCGGCCCAAGAAAGCTGCCCCGCGCGCGACGGAGATCGTATCGCAGGTGCCAGAGGTAGCTAGCTAGCCAGCGCTCCTCGACCGCAACCGTGGATCATCCGCATCATCCTTTGTCTTTTGATTATTCGCTAAAACTTAAATTGTTTTAATCTTAAATTTAAGGTTGATTTTAAGACTTTTTTTATTGTAGTTTATTTTCAGCCTTAACTTTTAGATCACTGTAGCGCACATATATATAAATTTTATTTATAAATTATTTATCATATCGTTGGTTTTTTCCTTTAAAAAGCCCAGAAATAACAATGAATGTTTTGGGCACCCAAAATATAACTACTCTTATTCATTTTCACAAGTAAAGTACATGACAAACGTACACGCTACACTCGTACACCCATGAATAAACTTCCTGCGTATGGTACGTATGTACCATTAGTCCATTACACACGCAACACCACTTACAAACACTCGCGAATATGCCTCCTGTACATGACACATACATGTATATCGTTAAACATGTAACACCACACTCACGCACCCGTAAACATGTCTATCAACGTAAGCTTAAAGAGACCAAAACCACGGTTGATCTTATTAAAAGCTTACATGCGAGTGAGGCAAAACTAACCGTTGACTTGTTAAAGTCATGTTAAAAGCTCACTTGCGACTTGCGAGTGAGTAAAAGTAAAATCCTTGTGAATGGAGCCAATTTTCTTTATTTTTAATTTTATTTAATAAATAATTTAAAAATATATATATTTTTGTTTCCAAAATTTACAAATCTAACTTATGCCTTCTGTACATGACAAGTTAAACACGTAACACCACACTCACACATCTGTAAACATGTCTATCAACCTAAGCTTAAAGAGACCAAAACCATGGTTGATCTTATTAAAAGCTTACCTGCGATTGAGACGCAAAACCAACGGTTGATCTTGTTAAAAGCTCACTTGTGACTTGCTAGTGAGTAAAAGTTAAATCGTAATGAATGGAGCCGATTTTTTTATTTTTAATTTTATTTAATAAATAATTAACAAAAATATATTTTCGTTTCCAAAATTTACAAATCTAACCTATACCTTCTGTACATGACATATACATGTATATCGTTAAACTTGTAACACCACACTCACACACCCGTAAACGTGTCTGCCAACATAAGCTTAAAGAGACAAAATCACGGTAGAACTTGTTAAAAGCTTACCTGCGAGTGAGACGCAAAACCAACCGTTGATCTTGTTGAAGTCTTGTTAAAAGCTCACTTGTGACTTGCGAGTGAGTAGAAGTTAAATTCTAGTGGATGGAGCCGATTTTTTTATTTTTATTTTTATTTAATAAATAATTTACAAAAATATATTTCGTTTCTAAAATTTATAAATCTAACCTCCTGCCGCCTTTCTAAGGGCGAAAAGATGACGTGACAGATGGCAGAGAGGGAGTCGGGGATGGGCGATGATGGTGCAGTGGCAATTTTATAGTTTGGCCCCTTGCCGACAGCAAATTACAAAATTATCGCACGCGCACATAACCTTTTCGATTGAACCGCGGTTGGTACACACACATATATATATATATATATATATATATATATATATATATATATAATTGCTTAATCACAAGTATTACCTTGACTCAGTAGTCAACATCCTAGACTGTAAGATTACCTTACAGAGAGCGACAAGGAGGCAAACTATAAAATTGTCACCACACCGTCCTCGCTTATCCCCGACTCCCTGCCCGTCATATGCCACATCATCTTTTCGTCCTCTAGGAGGGCAGCAGGAGGTTTGATTTGTAAATTTTAAAAACCCAAAACTATGTTTTTGTAAATTATATATTAAATTAAATTAAAAATTAAAAAAAATCGAACTGGCAGCCCAGGCCAGCACCGTGATGGCACAGCCCACAAGCATGCTGCTCAAACTTCACACCACTGCTGATCGCCTGATCCTTACAAGCTGGGCTACACGTCTGAACAAATTAAAAGCAGCATACCACTTAAGCAACACCTTTTCTGTGGTATTTCTATTGTTAACCACAAAGACTATGCACGCATCTCACAAGCAAACGTAAAGAAACTCAACGTAAACAAGCAAACCAATTAGGCTAGAAGTAGCAGTTAGTAACCTCAAAAATTGCAGTATGCTGGCAGTAGTAGGGCTCCAGATGTACAAGTATGTAACCAATATTTCATACCCCAGAAAAAAAGAGCTATGTTTGTCTACGTGACTTACATGATTTACATCTGCAAAAGCGGTATACACCGTGTTCATCCTGATGACAGCAGTTTTGACTGTAATTTCATTGCGGTTTATCTAGATTTTGAGGGGGCTATCTACAAAGCTATAAGCACCAAAACAGCAGAGCTTTCCTTCAGCAGCCACCACTCGCGGGTTCAATCGAGCTCCGGAGGCCATTGCCCCTGAGCGACGTGCAGTGCTCCTCTGCCTCCAACTGAGAGCAGATGATCACAACTGACAATCCGTTTACATGAGCCTCCTGCATGATGTTGACGGCGTTGTCGACGGTCATCCCGGGTATGACTTTCATCAGGACTTGGACGACATACTCGCGCCTGTTGTAGTTGTCGTTGTGGAGGAGCACACGGTATGGAGGTGACATTTTTCGGGATTTTCTGCAGATCAGAAGAATGAAGTTATAGCATAATGTGATAGGTTAGTAAGAAGCAAAAGATACCATGGACAAACCGATAAGAATAATATTCAGCTTGCCTGAAAACTGTCAGACTAGAAATTCGTGTGGCCTTTAACAAAGCAATGCTGTTGTGTAGTGATACATGCCTTACTAAGCCATAATAAGTAATATACAATTATAGCAATTAAGCATTTAGCCAATCTGCTGTCAACACAAATGTCCATACTACAGAGCATCATGACATGTCCAAGCTCATCACGACAAAATGGTCAATGTATCAGATGCCATTTCGAAAACTAGACTGCAGGTCCAATAATCATAAAGTGCAAACTAGAGACAGGTCGCTGTAGTTTCAAACAAATTAAAGCCTTGGCAAACAAATCATTGTAATGATACTTGTGCAAGATACCCCATAAAAATCATACATGTTAAAGGAAAGGTAAGCGATTATGAGAATAAAACTTCTAGATCAATTAACCTAGATTGGTTCATAATGTGCTGCAACAATCACTTAGTTTATGACTGAAAGATAATAAATGTGAAGCTGAATTACGTAACTCTTCCCAACAACACAAGGCAATCAGTGGTGGACGACATGTCAGAAATGTCCACGCTAAAAGAAAACAAGCAGTGATAGTTCTGGCACCATTTCAAGGTTCCAATAGTGTTTATTGTTCCAAATTATTATGAACTGCATGTGAGACAAAACAAATTATTTGATTTGATAGCATACCCCATTTGACATAGTAACTATGACAATAGTAAGAGCATGTTTCTCGAAAATTAGAGAAAGATGCAAGCTTAACACAACAAAACAGATATGGCTAGGAAATAGTTCATTTCAGTTAAGCAGTATCTTATCACCTCTGAGTATTTTTTTTTTTCATACAACTAAACTTTGTCAAGGAAGAAATTAGCTTTGTTTTTCCAGGAGATCTCTCTCCAACTGTTCTCCTAACAAAAAAGAAAATGGTTTGTGTATTCTTGTAGTAACAACAATGAACAAGTGGAATTTTACAGTGGATTGGTCAAAATATTTGAGTGATGGTGAAAATCCTGAAATATGTTTGGTAGCACTGAATGATAATTCTGTAATTTGTAACTCTCTATCACTAGCTGAGAAAAGTTCACTAGTTCCGACTTCAGAATCTGGTTAGTTCACATCTTCTCATTTCTTTTCAGAATGCTACTCGTAGGATATAAGGATTTTGCACGACATAAAGAAAACAGATGAACTGCAAATAGTGCAATCTTACTTCACATCGAATTCAGACTGGCGGCCAGGAGTAACTTTCTCTATTGGCCGATCAAGCACACCACCACCTTTGCCTGGTGCAGCTGCTGCCAGAGCCATAGGAATGGCAGGGTTTGGGCACCTTCCCCTGTAAATGGAATATATTTCTCCTGCACAAAATGTAAAGGAACAAGATGAAACAATCGTGCAAAGGCAAACACAGAACAAAATGACAAAGCAAACACATCCTCAATCTAAATTAAAAATCGCCATCTCTCGCACTCAGTTATGACTATGAGGCCATGGTGTTCTCCCTGGATAAGAGTAACCCAAAAATGTAAAAACAGTTACATATAAGCAGGTAAGAGGCTCGGCCATGGTTTCATCATGCAGCAACAGGGCAGAACCGTGTGCCGTAGGGGCCAAGCACATAAGCCATGGTGACAGCATGTTGAAGGAATGAACAGCTATTGGAGCAGAATAATGTTACTAACATTTACCGATTTTTATCAATCGCCACCACTAGCGAGAACAAAGCTGTGAAATGGCATGTAGCCTAGTAGGACTAGTGACCTGAGTAACACCCAGGTCCTAAGTTTAAATCTCATATGGAGCGAATTTCAGATTAGGTTATTTGAGATGCTAGTTCCCTGCTAGGGCTAAGTTCCCAATTTAAAAGACTAGTATATCCAATCCTTTCAGATTGGGTTATTTGAGGGACTAGTTCCCTACTTAGGTAAGTTTCTAATTTAAAAAGACTACGCATAATTGGATAAAGAGGCGGGTAAAAATACCTTCTCTTGAGAAAAAGAAGCGAGAACAAAGTTATAGCTCCAGAGAGCCACCCAACAGCAGGCAATTAAAGGAGAATTCTCTACTGAAATGCTCGAATTTGCCGAATCTTGGAGCAATTTTCAACACGAAAAGGGGAAAAAAAAAGAGAGACAAACTAGCGAGAACAAGAACGGCATCTCCTCTCCATCCTAGACTGTGCCCATTTCGACCCAACCCAACCACTCCCCAGTTCTTATTACCACCCAGCACGTTCCCCCGGTGCGCATCCGAGAGAGAAAGACACACGAGGTTTACCTGCCACCGCGTGGTGGTGGTGGTGGCCGGAGCCGGAGAGCCGTCTCGCGGAGAGCGCGACGCGGCTGGGCACGGCCACCTCCATAGCCGCCTCTGCCCTCTGCCTCTCGGTCTCGGCCCTCGCGGCGGGGTGGGTGGGTGGGTGGACGGAGCGTGGCAGCCTCGCGGTCGCGGCGGCGTGGGCCGTGGCGCTGCGGCGGGGAGGGAGTGTATTTGTGGCCCAGTAGAGCAGAGGCGGGGGTGGAGGTGGGTTGGCGTCGCCGGAGCCACCTGTTCCCGGTACGGAGTCCGAGCCACTCGCTTGATCGGATCCACCCAACCCCCCACCTCAGATTTTTTTTTTTCTTTCCCTCCTCGCCGCAACCATTGCAGCCAGCTTTGTGTTGGTGATAATGATCGATGGTTTGGAATGGGATCTTGCTGTTTTTTTTCTTTCTATTTTTAAACCGTTCTTTATTTTTTAAAAAATTCAAACAGAATCATCCCAAAATTTAAGTATTCTTTAACGCGTCTAACATTGCCACACCATAAACATGACTTTGTCTACCATGGGAGAACATTGAGTCTCGCTAGCGTGAACAAAAGGTTCTGATTTAGAAAATAGGTTTTGAGATAGACTAGTTCTAAAATTAAAACACGTAAAGGTTAAAAAAATATCGCTGAAATGGTGATATTAATTGTTGGGTGAATAGAAAAACTAGATGTGTTTATGTTTGTCATCTCAATTTCTCATCTTGAATTATAAAACTAGTTATTTTTCAACTCGCAACTTTTTAAAAACCAGACAAAAAAATTCCTAGGACATATTTTAAGTGTTTTCTTAATAATAGAGTACTTTCCCTAATTAGTATGCTTGTTACATTCTTTTGGTGATGCAGATGCCAATTAATTATATCAACCAAAATGAAACTTACCTAATTGAAAGCCACTATCGGATTGATCAAAACTACTGTGAAATATTTTTAGTGTACACTTTTCAAACTTCCAAACGGTGTATTCCATGTGAAATTTTTACATATGAAACTTTCTCATCTAACCTTTCTAAAATGAGATTTTTACTTTGAAGTAATTTTAAACAGCTACCAAAATATCTCGTAACTCTTTAATCCTTATCTTATACGCCCCTGTTCGGTTTTAAAAACATAAAATTCAAAATTAGGCCTTTGCAGACACACCTCACAGAAAGTCTCGTAAAATTCGATACCGAAACATTTTTAGAGATTTCGAAAGGGATTAACAATCAAATTCGGCCAAGCCCAACCAGCCCATTAATTCCATATCAGTAACTACTGGGTTGGCCTCTTCTGTGGCCCATTAATTTTCTCGATCGTAGCCCAGACAGCCGAGAGACCCATACAGCCAGACACACTACTGGCCTGCAACGAGGTCCGAAACTAAAAAGAAAATCTATACCCCTTTACACTCAAATGGTAATCTACAAATATTAGATAACAATTGAATCTAAAATTATAGTCACAAATTAGGGTGAGTATTCTCTGTAGCAAAAAGATGGTCAGCATATTTGATATGTTTAATCACGTACTAGGTTTCTATATTTTGGACAAAGGGACTATGAAACATGCTTTTTATTTATTTATTTCAGGCAGTATTATGTTTTCTTTTATTTCTCAAAACATTATATGAACACATACGCTCGGTCATATTCACGTGCACACAATCACTTCTATAAACAAGCATACTAACTAATCGTCATTATTGAGTTAAGATTCAAATTCATTTGCACCCATATAAATGCCACTTGGCTAGAGCGAAGCGGAGGCCCCACTTTATGCATGCAGCGTTCCTATGATTTCATAGTATTCTTTTAGTACTGGGTCATGCCCTTAAATAAAATCCTAGATTCGTCGATGCTTCTAATTAAATATAGTCCAAGGGGCGTTCGAGCAGTGATTCCGCGAATAAAATTGAGGCCTTGTTTAGTTTCCAAATTTTTTTTCAAAAACATCACATCGAATTTTTATACACCTAAATAAAGCATTAAACATAGATAAACCAAAAAACTAATTGCACAGTTATGGAAAAAATCTTGAGACGAATCTTTTGAGCCTAATTAGTCCATGATTAGCTATAAGTGCTACAGTAACCAACATGTGCTAATGACGGATTAATTAGGATTAAAAGATTTGTCTTGAGGTTTCTAGGCTAGCCATGACATTCGTTTTTTTATTCGTGTCCAAAAACCTCTTCCAATATACGGTCAAATATTTGACGTGATATTTCTCCTAAAAAATTCTTAATCTAAACACCCCTGAGCATACTACTCTACTCCAGAAGGCTGACCCAACAAGTTTTTCATGGATGGCATGCAATCATAGGAACGCTGCATGCATAAAGTGGGAATCTATCATACTATGCACAAGTGGAGAGGCGGGAGGGCGTATGGTCCACCGTCGTCGTCGGTTGATGCGCCCCGGCCCCGTGCTGCATGTTGTTGGGACCTTGCCGCCCTCCGCCGCGACACCAATCCATCCAGGCTGCACACCATGCTTGCTTGCTACCTAGTGCATCGTGCCGTCCGATCGACTTGTAGTTTAATTTTGTCCCATGTATACATGCTAGCTAAAATAATACTCCCTCGTTTCTAAATGTTTGACGCTATTAATTTTTTTATAAACGTTTGATTATTCGTCTTATTCATAAAATTTACATAATTATTAATTATTTTATTTATTGTTAAATATATACTTTTATGCATATACGTAGCTTTACATATTTGACAAAAAAAGTTTGAATAAGACAAATAATCAAACGTTTATAAAAAAGTCAACGGCGTCAAATATTTAAGGACGGAGGTAGTATATATTTAACTATTATTTTCTATTAATTATATAATAAATATTTATTTATTTTTATTAAATTAATCTTTACGACTCATCTATACATATTTGTCCTAATATTTTTATTAGGAGTTAAAACGTTTAAAGTTTAACGCAATACCGTTACAACTATAGAATTTAAGGGAGTAAGGCTGCGTTTGGGAGTGGGATGGGGAGCATTAGTTATCCGGCATAGAAAACATAGTAATAGATTAGTACATGATTAATTAATTATTATAAAAATAAAATAGATTCATATAATTTTTTTAAACAACTTATTATAGAAACTTTTTAAAAAAATACACCATTTCAGAAAATATATGCACGAAAAACAAAACTGTTAAGATAACTTACCCTCCTAACCAAAAGCGGCCTAAGTGAGACAGGACCCAAGTTAGCTAGGATAGACAGCAGCATCAAAACATAAAAAAAAAGGACTATGTATGCACCGAGGATCTAGCTAGCTAGCTCAAGTAAACTGAGCTTGTACAGTGGGCTAGCTATTACCCACTAGTTCACGATGAACACTGTATATGTCCACTCCTGGTGGATGAAGCGAATTTTCTTTTTTTGTCTTTGCCACTTCCAAAGGGTGTATACACAATACTAAAGTGGTTTCATATTTTCATAATACAAGCACACAAACTAAATGTACCTTTTGTTGCCTATAATAACTCTTTCATTGGTCTAGTTTAATCATATTGTCCAACTTTAAAACCAGGCACGACATATACCTCATATCTCACCTCTCAATATAACCACTAATACTATAAAACCCTAAATATACAGATTCATAAGAAATCCCACATAGATATGTATCAGATTTTCAACCAGCACCATGAAAGCGGCATTGATAAGGGGAACTCATTAACTCTGGCATGAGAACTGGTACCTATGAGTTGCATGATTTGGAAAAAAAAAAAAAGCCCTACCTTTGGTCAATACAAGCCGATGCTTCAAATCCACCAAAAAAAAAAGAGTTGTAAATTCAACTAAGTAATCACAAATTCAATAACATCCATCACCAAATCACAAAAGATTTATATGGATGTACATGAAATTCATTGAAGAACAAAACATATTTGGGGTAGGGGTAGTGAACGGACTAAACATATCCCTCCAATCAAATTCGGCTAGTTTTGGCCACATAAACACATGGCCGTTGTTTTGGAGCTAGAGGTTCCGAAAAGAATTAGAATTTAGAAAAGCTAATTTTCCTATAGCTTCTGGCTTCTAGCTAGTTTATTTTCTGATTATACAGCTACTGATTTTTGGAACTAGGTAAAATATGGACTATTTCGAGAAGATGGAGATATTGTGAGAAGTTCAAGCTAGCAAAGGATCTCCCAAATAGGCCTAAACCCGGCCGGCCATGTGCTATCTAAGATGCTGCTAGTTTAACCTATCAATCTCCTCATTCCATTCTAATCTCCTAATCATCTTTCATTCTCTCTTTTCACCAGCAAGAAATGGAGGCACCATGGAAAGAATTAATAGCGAGGCACTAGGAGTGGCTAAGCCGTCGTCATGGTGCCCGGCCGGCAACCAATTAGCGCTTACTAATCGAAAGGCATTTTCCACGAACCCCGTGCGAGCTAATGGCTCCCCACCGGGGATTAATTTCCTCTCCATAATTACTATGAAGATGACAAGGAAAGGTTAATATATACTATATCCAATTGCTAACTCTAAAAGTTGTTATATCATCTATAATAGCCCACACATATAACAGTTAGCTATAGATATATAATGTACATATCATTAATACTTGGACGTCGGTCCCTCTATTAAATTTGTCAACTGGATATAAACATATAATTTATAGCCTGTTTTATTTTCTCTTTTGCTTTCTTATTCATGTAAACATATTCTTTTTATAGACCGTTTACATTATGCTATTGTACTCTCATAGTGTCATATGTAGTTAACAAAAGTTTTTCTTTGCACGTTAATGACAGGTTCGCCAGCTAGCTAAGTAACACTGCCGATTTTACTTTTAGTGTAAGAGCTATTCTAGAGCTATAGCTAGAGCTAAAGGCCCCTTTGATGGAGAGGAAATTCATAGAAATTTTAGAGGATTTTATTCCTATAGAAATTTTTCCTACAAAACCGTTTGAATCAAATGAATAAATCCTATAAAATCCTATGAAATTCCTATGGAATGTCTTTTCCCATACAAGTTTTGGAGAAAAGTTAACAAGAGGTAGAACCTCATGGAAAAAAAATCTTTTGAATCTTTATCTCTACTCAAATTCCTGTGTTTTTCCTATGATCCAATCAAACGGTTATTCTTACGTTTTTCCTGTGTTTTGCAATTCTCTGTTTTACACTTATATTCCTGTCAGAATCATATGTTTTTTATATTCCTCCGTTTTTATTCCTGTGATTCAAAGGGGCACTATCTTTGGAAACCATATGGAACTATAATTTGCTCCAAAAGGTTCTCCATGCATGGATAAGATAAGGTAGATGGCTCTCACATCCCCAAATAGTCAGCATTTGATCTACATACATACAGGGCGCAAAAGTTAGAAAGTGGTTTTATGGCTTTGGTTGATATCCACTCTTTTATTATATGTCAACTAAATAGTCATTAAAAAGTTAAAACAAATTACCAAGATAGATTAATATGAGATATATTATTACACAAACATGCAAGTTAAAATTCAACTTTTGCAAGTTGTAACAAAAATAACAGCTTTAACTTTAAATGTGTGTATACTAGTTTTAGTTTAATTTATTTGTTGTTACAAATTGTAGGAATCAAATTTGGCGTTGCATGTCTGTGGAGTAATATAACTTATACCAAACTATCTTGTCAAAAAAGTTCAAATTTGTTGATGATTATTTAGAAAAATAGAGTGAATATCCAACTGAGTGACGAAAATACATCTCCATGGAAGTTAAACAATATCATAATGGCATTTGCAATTTTTTTCACTTGTTTTTATATTTTGCAAGCATATTATTTGAATAATCATTTTATATTTTTTTAGTGGCTGTTTTACAATAAAAATTTAAACAAGTGGATCTATGAAATATTTTCTAAACTAGACAAACAAACGCACGAAGATTGATAAATATGCCATTTTCATGAAGAATAAATTAAAAATAAACTTCCTTTCCAGTTCCACTTCTGTTTGTATCGTAGAGATTATACATGTGTACACCCAAGAGTATATCTATCACCCTCGTTGTGCACTGAGGTAAAGTACCCATGACATATGACACTAGATTAAGTAACATCCAACCAAATTAAAACATATATAAAGGATACACATAAAACTCTCCCTTGGAAATCTATGTTTTAATTTTTCCCATTCCTTCTGATTTCCCACATACACAGACCATATCACCAAAAAGAAGATCCAAACACTATGTCTTTGAAGTTGTCTATAGCTTATAACTATACTAAGTTGAGTTGAAGCTAGCATGGACATGATCGGAAAGTGTTCATCTCTTGAGGGGACATCCACTTGTTTATTGTATGCCACATATGTATCAAAAAATTTGAAAAAAATGATAAGATAGATTAATATGAGATATATCGCTCCACAAGCACGAAAGTTTAAATTTGACTTTTACAAATTGTAGTAATGATAATAAATATAATTGTGAATGTGTCTATACTAGTTTGAGTTTAATTTTTTTTATTATATTGTAAAAGTTAAATTTAATATGTATGTTTGTGGAGTGATATATCTCATATTAATCTATCTTGTCGAGTTTTTTTTGACTATTTAAATAACATGCAACAAACTAAAATGTCCCCGGGAGGGAAAATCCGTCACCTATGATATGATATTTCATGCTAGCTATGAGGCTGCTGGAATGTATGGATGGATCAACCAGAGTTACCAGCCACTAAAAAGAACCTTGCTCATGGGCACTGATCATGCGTTGCCTCTTGATGCTCCCGCCGCCGCCGCTTGACGAGGATGTGTCGCTGCTCGCCGCCTTGCGGTCCATGACGCCGCGCAGCGCCTCCTGGATCGACGCGACGAGCTCGTGCCTCCGGTGCGAGGCGGCGACGACACACCCGTCGTCGCCGTAGTTGCCGTCGTCGTCGCCGCCGACACCACCGTCACGGCGATAGTCGTCGTCGCTTCCGTCGTCTGCCTCTTCCTCCTCCTCCTCGACCGCGGCGATGAGGAGCACGCTGCGGACGCGCCCGCCGAGCGTGGCGATCTCGGCGCGGCGCGCGCGCAGCCGGAGCGCGGCGAGCGCGCGGGCGATGTCCGGGATGAGGTCGGCGCGGTCCTCGCAGCACAGCGAGGCCCGCGCCACGAGCCTCCCTCCCGCTCCCTCGTCCGCCACGGCGTCCACCGCCAGCTCGTCGGCCTCCGAGGGCAGCATCATCATCGTCGTCGTCTGCGCCGCCGACGCCTCCTGATCCCCCGCCGCGGCGTCCATGATCGCCGACGTCTGCCGCTTCAGCTCCTTCACGTGCTCGATCACCTCGGCCAGCAGTGACGCCTTGTCCGTCTGCACGCCACAACACACACACACACACACACACACCAACCGTCAGTTCGCGCCATCATTGGAGGTCTCAAGCTTTGGGCGCATGCATGCAGTGGCAATGGCACTAGCTAGTAGCTGTAGTGGAGGTAGCTAGCTGGGAAGGAGAGGAAGAAGCCTGGAGGCGTGGACCGGAGGAGGAGACGGGCCGGGCGGATCGATGCTGGTGGTGAGTGGAGGAGGTGCATGCGAGCATGGAGGAAAAGCTACAAAAATGGCGTGGGCGCCCCCACCCTTCGCGCACGCGCGCCCTCGCCTTTCGGGGAGCGCGCTCTGGCACGGCCGGGCGGGCGTGCGCGCGTTGTCTTGCACAAGGCGCTCTCTCCCGACGAATCCAAAGGCTTCTGCTGCATGCGCCAAACTCTGCTCATTTCCTTCCTTTTAATTCCTTGTTCGTGTCAGTGATCAAGCTTTTGGTTCTCATGGTACTCCTATCCCCACCACGCCTTGTCTATGTTCTCCCCTTTAGAGCAAGTTCAATAGTATAGTCAACTACTAGCTCTAATTCATCTGTAATCAATCTAATAGTCAATTTATACAATAGTTACATGCAAAACATATACTATTATGTCTCACTTATCATATACACATTGTGTCTTGCAGTCCTTGTGTTACAGTTACTACAAATTAGTAGCACACTACTCTTATCTCTCTTCTCTTATCTTATTTTTCTTAAAATATATTTATAGTTAGCTTATAGTCTGTTATTGTACTTGCTCTTAGATTACTTACAACCGTGAAAACGTTGACTGTTGTCTACCTGGAACATAGGAACTTTTATGTAGGAGTGGAGCTACAGTACAACCATCAGGGTCAGATGACTCCGACTTTGACGAACAATACTGGTGAGATCCATTGTTAAATTGTTTAGTCGATAAAAATATATAACGCTAGTAATTGAGTAAGATTAGTGTTTTCGGACACCAACAATACCGGTGATAATTCTCTAGCTATGCCGTTTAGTTAGGAGTAATTACGATGGGAGTTATGGTGTTTATTTTCTCGATGATTAACTAATCCTTGTTGTGGAATTTTGCGAAATTAATTGGCTTGAAAACTCGGTGTTTTTGGTGCGACGATTAATCGATGAGAGAAGCTTAAAAAGTGTACAGCTTAATTTAGTGTTTGTGAGATGATCATCATATATATATGCCATGTCACTAGCCTTGGAGCAAATAATTACCACATGTGAGATGGATCAGAAGGCAAGATAGGCATGGCTCCTTTGATTCAAGCATGTAATCATGCTATTTGAGTTAATTTTGTGGCAATACCTAATCACCTAATAAGTAGTATCAGCAGAAGCTAGAGCTATGGGCAGCTACTATTACATAAATCTGACTTCTGCTTTGTTCATGCCGCTTCTTAGTTAAGTTTTTCTCTGCTTGATTAACTCATCGATCCATGACTCTACAGTCGACCTACACATGATTTCGCTGTGATCTGATCATGTTGGTAACCACACGTTCATATATCTGATGAACTGATCACCTCACCATCGATCAACTGTGAATCAATCAACACGACCGTCTCAGCTTAATTAGGGTTTGGACATGAGCATGTTGAACTGATGATCATCATCCAGAGAGGAAGAGGGTTAATTTAATTGGCATGGAGATCAGGGCATGTGAGATTGAGAGGTCAGAAGTCACGTATGTAATACGTTCAAATCAATTATGGATTGGAAATCACCAAATTAAACAAACCGAATTAGTTGATGGATCATGCGTGCACCTTGGTGGTGTTGGGGAGGAGGCTGCGGAGCTTGGCGAGGTGGCCGTTGATGCGCTGCCGGCGGCGGCGCTCGGCCTCGCTGTGGCTGCGCGTCGCCGCCAGCGCCTTGGCGTCCATGATATCCTTGGCCGTCATCCTCCCTAGCTCCGCCTGGAGCGTCCCGAGCAGGCCGGACACCACCCTCGACGACGACGAACCCCCGCCCATCTGCATCATCATCGGCGGCGGCGGCGGCGG
Organism: Oryza brachyantha; assembly: GCF_000231095.2. Taxonomy (NCBI): domain Eukaryota; kingdom Viridiplantae; phylum Streptophyta; class Magnoliopsida; order Poales; family Poaceae; genus Oryza; species Oryza brachyantha. The sequence goes on from NC_023170.2 coordinate 12,788,220, forward strand.
CTCCATCCCGAACAACCCGTACTGATGATGCCCCGCCACGCCGCCACCGCCGCCGCCGTCGCAGTACCCTCCGGCGGCGGCGCCGAAGGGCGGCACCGCCGCTGCCGGGGGCATGTAGGGCTGCGCGGCCGGGTCGGGCTCGAGCCACGGCAGGAGAGGCGCCATGCCGCCGTCCCCGCCGTGGGCCGCGGCCGCCGCTGCCTGCAGCAGCAGCGAGTCGTGGTGCAGGTAGCTGCCGCCATGGTCGACGACGCCCCCTCCTTCCCACATCTCCACCACCCCCACACCACACGCACACCAATCGATCAACCCGGTCAGCTTATAGCTTCTTGGATGATCGATCGATCGAGTTCTTGATGCTAGCTTCTTTCGTTGCCGGTCGTGCACACACCGATCGAAATACCTTTTTCTTGCTTTCTTCCTCTTCCTCTTCCTGGAGCGAGCTGTTTGATGTGAGGTTAGCTAGCTTTGAGCAGTCAAAGGGAGGAAGAGATAGAGGGGGGTTTAAAACTGATGGATGTGTCGACCTGCCCACTCTGCGCAACATGGATGGCTTTTAGGCCATAGCTTTTTCCTCCAAAGTGTGGCCTTTTCGCACCGGGGCAGAAGCTGGGAGAGCTGGTCGGGTAGTGGTCGAGACGAGAGAGAGAGAGACGGGTAGCCAAGCTAAGCTAGGGCTTTGATTGTGTACGGCACTGGAGCTCCGGCCGGCCGCCTCTCCTCCTCTGTCTGCCTCATGATCATCCTGTGCTTGCAGGCTGCAGCTGCAGCTGGGAGGAGGAGGGACAGATCATGGACAGTTTTTTTTTTTTATATTCACCCGTTGCTTGTATATCATCTAAATAGTCATAAAAAATATGAAAATAACAAAAATAATTGTGAATGTGCCTATACTAGTTTCAGTTTTTTTTTCTATAACTTATAGAAGTTGAATTTAAACTTGCATGCTTGTGGAGTGATATAACTCATATTAATCTATATTGTTAAATTTTTTCATATTTTTATAACTATTTACACATGTAAGTACACGGGTAGACTTAAAACATTTTCCCGACAGATCATGACTCTTGTTGCGCAGTAAAAGAACCGCTTAAGACAAACCAGTCCGGTTTAGGGACACAAGCAAGTCTAATAAAGACAAATAGTTTATTCCTCGCTCCGCTTTGAAATATAAATATCTTTGGATTTAAATTTTATATCAGAATATAAATATTTCTGTTGACTAATATGACATGATCCCTAACATTTTCATGATTTCAAAGCTTGTTTGGAAAAGGTATCAAGTCATCCAAAATTTAACAACTTAAGTTACTAAAAGTAAATCTTTCAGCCTACGTTTTAGATGGGACGTACCGGTAGTTTTTACTATATGTGTTTCAAAAATATAAGTACTTAATTCTATGTTATTTAGCATATACTAAGGTGATATCGAGAGATTTTATTATAGTCCCTTCAGTGGTCAACTATTTAATTTTAATTGATTGTGTTTCCTTTCTAAGCATTTAATTGACTCTAAAATGGTTAAAATCGTATGAATCAATACAGAAATACTAATATTATGATAAAATTTTGAATTCTATAAATACTTATATTTTATAAAAAATGGTGTATTTTTTGCTTGTGCGACCTACTCATAAGTTCAAATAACACTAGCAAACAACTATATACCGCTATGCTAAAAGCTTTGATGCTTGAATTTTTACGGAAGTTCAGAGTTGTTAATACTTAATTTTTTTTTTGCATAATAAGGTGTTGGATTTGCAACACTTTACTTTAAATTTAAGGTTAAAAATTTAATATTTAATTTATAAGGACATGCAGAAACGAAAAAATAATGTTGCTAAAGTGTTACATAAAAACATATACTCCCTCCATCCCTAAATATTTGACACCGTTGACTTTTTAATACGTGTTTGATTATTCATCTTATTCAAAAAATTTACATAATTATTAATTATTTTTATATCATTTCATTTATTGTACTTTTATGCATATATATAGCTTTACATATTTTTTAAAAATTGAATAAAACGAACGATCAAATATATATCAAAAAGTCAACAGCGTCAAACATTAAGCGACGAAGGTAGTATTAGTTTGATTTTGTTGTTTTCTAGTTTATGTCGGTGAGCAGCGGCCGACCACACTCTGCATGCCTGCCCAAGGCCTTTTTCGGGCATGTTTGGGGAGCTTCTCGCAGCTACAGCTTCTCCCAAAAGCTGCCCCAAACGGTACATAACTTTTGAGAATCTGTAGTTACAGATTCTGGAAAATGAACTAAGAATTCAGAAGCTGGAGAAGCTGGGTTTAGCAGCTTTTCCAGATTCTCAGAAGCTGACTACCAAATAGCTGCTTCTCAGAATCTAAAGCTCCCCAAACAGGCCCTTCGTTGTGCCGGCAGCTCTGCTTGGAAAGCTAGCTAGCTGTCTAGCTGGGTTTCAGTTTCTACTACTTGCTAGTACTTTCTTCACTAGTGTTGTAGCTATCTGAAGGAAAGAAAGAAAGAAACAAGGTGCATATAGTGTCTGTTCCAGAAGTTTAAGACTGTGAGAAGCCGCTAATAAGAAGTTAGCTTTTTATAATTTGAAAATGTTGGATTTCTAAGCTCATGGGTTCTAATTTATTTTCTAGATTCTACAACTTCAGATTCTCAAAAGCTAAGTATTGTTTAGCAGACCTCCTAACTTTTGACAATTTTGTGAAAAGCTTCTCAACTATGTACATAGTCACTCCAAACCCGACGACGGATCGGTGTGTGACAATATGTACGGCTAGCTGGTAAATACAAGTGAATACGCCGTAGAAGTTAGACAGACCCCCTGTCAATAGGGGTAGTTCGAGAAGCCCTGTCGAACCACAACATTGACGATCTAGTCCGATCTTCTCTCCAATCTCCAATCGACTGTTGGTCGTTCGATAGGGGTCCTATCGAACTACGGCGGTTTGACAGGACCCTAAATTTATGATTTTTTAGAAATGACCTCTAATTTTATGATTTTTTATTAAAATAATATTACTTCTCGAGAAAAATTCTATGATGTTGCGTGAGATCGATCGAGATGTGCGTTTCGTACGTCAGGCGAACAACGATCGACCACGCGCGGCCGGGCCTCCTCGATCGTCGTTGTCGATCGACCTCTCCAAGAACGAGAATGAGACGGAGACCGAATGATTGCGTGGCCTGCTCGCTCGCGCTCCAACCTCCTGAATTGTCTCTCTTGCTCTCTTTTCAACTCATGTTTGTGTTGCCTGTTCGAGCTAATTAATTAAGCTACGATCGAGCATGGCATAGCTGGAGATAGTAGACAGCGAGGAGAGAGATGAGTGCTCTACCTATAACAAAAGTTTTATAGTAGAGTTTGATGCCACTTCTAATTTTGTTTATATAAACAATTTATATTAATTAACAGGTGATATATACAACACACCACCTCGGGTACACTAATTTTAACTATTAATTAGCCAATATATTCTTTTTATTTTTTTTCTCTTAAAGATTGTACGTGGAGAGGTTGCCTCTTGTATGAGGGGTAACCTCTACCACTATTATATATACCGCCACTACCTATACCAGAATTACTACCTCAGGTAATTAAATGGGGGATGTTTTGCATCCTAATTTCTAATCAATCTTCAAACCAAGTGCGTCGCTCAACACTAGCTTTCGTGATACATGTTTCGTACGTGTTGTGACACGCCCACTGCCTTGCCACCGTCTAGTATTTGATAATGCGCACGATCTCCAAAGCAACAAATTAACTATATCAGGAGTAGTTTAATTAAGCATCAACAGGTTGATTAATTAGCACACTGCTAATTATACGGTGTCAAGTGGTACTAATACTACTCACTCCGAGTTTTTTCTAAAGTCGTTGACTTTTTTATTTACGTTTCACCTTTTGTCTTATTTAAAAATTTTATCTAAATATATAAAATTATAAATTATACTTAAAGTTATTTTAATAATAAATAATAAAATAGTCAATAATTATATAAATATTTTAAATAAGACGAAAGATCATCAAAAGATCAGCAGCCTCAAAAAAAAAATGGATGGAGTACTAGCGTGAGAGTGAGATTGACCGATGGATGGATGGAAGAACTGGATTTATATGATGATGACGACGACGGCACCGCCGGCATCCATTATACAGGCCACCACCGCTGGCCTGGTGAGGTGGGTCCACCATGCTCTTGATATCATCAACACGTAGTCATGACGTGATTCACTAGATTATAAGCTCACTATAAACATATTTTAAAAAATTAAGAGAGAAAAAAAAGAACATCGAGCTATAGATTTATATAATAGAACCAGGTATTAATAGTGTAGTATATGTTTTATAGGTAAAGTTGGCTATTAGAATGACTAGAGATAATTTAGAGCTAGTAGTTGACTATACCATTGAACCTACGGCTAGTACAATAGGTGATATAAACGGGTTTGAAAAATTGTCATATCATGTTTATACTTATGTAGAGGAGAGATAACAGGAGAGAGAAAAAAACAGGCTACAAATTTAAAGTAGTTATAGCACAAGTTCCAAGACACTGCGTGTGTCTAAAAGTTGGACCATACATAGATGATATAACATATATTTGTGTGTATTATTATACAAGTTAGCTATATGTTAGCTTTTACTAACACGACAAGATTTTGAAGCTGGTAGTTAGTCTTCTATTAACATGAAATTATTTTCTTACTCGCCATCCAACAAAAATTACGATCTAAAATACTTTAAGCTATGCAATTTAAATGTAGGCATGAATTTATGTGTCCAACATTTAATTTTCTGTCTTATTTTCAAAAATAAAACAAAATACTATTTATAGTTTATTATCTAATAATAATAAAAATATTAATCTTTTTTTTCTAAATAAGACGAGTGTTAAACTATACAGTGCAAAAGTATACTGTTTTTGTAACGGATGCAATAACGTTTGGCCAGGACACCGTGGGTGTTTACTCTACACAGGACACTAATAATAAAAGATTTGCTCCGGTTTAACAAAAAGTATCTCGAGATATCGGTACCTCAAGATACCAAATTATTTTTTACCATTGAATCTAGCTAAGTAGGATGTACACTAACAGTCCAACGATCAGAAACGATTTGGTACTACGAGATATCGTTATCTCAATGTATTTTTTGTTGGACTGTAAAATTGCTCTAATAATAAAGCCATGGCCATGGAGTATTGGAGTGTTCTCCATCTTGCCGATTTTGACGAAGAACCGACACCGATGAAACCTAGCTACATTAGTGCCAGTTCTAATGATTACTCGGTACTGATCAATGGTCATCCATGTGCTAATGTGGGCTTTAAATATGAGATTTCAAATTCGCTATGCATGGTTGGTTTTGCTACAGTGCTACTTGATTTAACAAAATTACGAGTTCAATTAGAACACAACTTTCGAAAAAAACCTCAAGACATGCATCTATTATCCCTCTAGTTTGGGTGAACTAGGGTACGTACGGTGATGGGGTGATGTGACTTGTGAGTGCATAAGTATTTTCATAAGAATTATAATTCTGCTTCCAAGAGAGTTCATATTCAGGAGTGTGTTCTCGGTATAATTTTACACCCAAATCTTTTCGTTTGTACTTATAAAGTTAATTTTAAGGCTTTTATCATATTTTATTTTTAGTGTTTGCTTTTGTATCGCTAAGAATACGTACATAAAAACTCTATCCAGAATTTTTTTTAATATGTAAGATGATCACCTTAACCAGATTGAACTAATTGTTTGCCTCTGTCGAAGACGAGTTTGTGTTAAAGAGAGTAGTATGTTACTGGATATTGAAAAACGTTAGTTTTGGTGTGCGCGCATCTTTTATGTAATCCAAAAGTTGGTTGAAATTCTACGTTCGATTATTATTTTTCAAACTTATGGCATGCACTAGTAGCAATCAAACTGAGTACCTAGGTCATTTTCAATGTAATTAAATTTTATGGCCACGATTATCTAGAGTGATATGTTATCTAAAAATGTTTGAAACTAGGATAAAACACATCTCTCTCAATGCCTAGTTTCATCTATTATTGTTCCCTAGTTTACATGCAAGACACAAGTTATCTAGGTAACTGTGCATGCATGTAGGGTTTTATCTCCATAAAACTTATTTCATCTCTTTATTAAAACGTTATCATATCATTAAAAATATTTATATAACATCTTATTTATTATCTATAAAGCTCCTGTTGAGACCGAGCTTACTCACGCATGCATGTTCATACTCATCGAGTATATTAACTTTGAAGGCACGTATCCTTTTGCATGTGTTCAGATACTAAAAAGGACAAGAGAAAAGTGCATACTTTTTTTTTAGCTAGCAGTACAAAACATTCTCTTGGACTGCTGGATTTTGTGTACCATGCGTGCCAGATTCATGTCTTGCTTGTACGTCAAGGAAAGTAGGTAGCTAGTCGCCCATTCTTTGCCTTAAAGCTAGATTGAAAAAAGATTTTGCAAAAACATCATGTCAAAACTTTAAACATATATTTAAAGTATTAAATATAGTCTAATTACAAAATAAATTTTAGATTCCGCCTAGAAACCGCGAGACGAATCTTTTGAGCCTAATTAATCCGTTATTAGCGCATGTTGGTTACTGTAGCACTTATGGCTAATAATGTACTAATTATACTCAAAAGACTCGTCTCACGATTTCTCACATAACTGTGCAATTAGTTTTTCGTTTTGTCTACGTTTAATACTCTATTTAAGTGTTCAAAGATTTGATGTGATGTTTTTGGGTGAAAATTTTTGGGAACTAAACAACCCCTATGAGCACGCACGTCTTGCCGCTATATAGGAAATAACACGCATTCAACCATGGAGGAAAAAAAAGGCAAACGACATATTTGTAAACAGAAAATAATTTATGAATAAATTTTTTATATACTCTCTTCGTTTCATAGTGTAAGATGTTTGACTTTGTTAATTGTAATGTTTGACTTTTTTACATGCAATGTTTGATCATTCGTCTTATTTAAAAAATTGTGGAAATATTATTTACTTTGTTTGTGACTTATTTTATTACTAAAAAACTTTAATCACAACTTGTCATTTTTTATATTTGTACTAAATTTTTGAATAAGACGAATGGTCAAACGTTGCTACAAAATAAGTCAAGCATCTTATATTATGAAACGGAGGTAGTACGTGGTTTTAGCGATCTAAAAGTCAAGGTAAAAATAAACTACGATTCAAATTTAATATTAAAAATTCAGGTTTTAAAGCATGAGCATGAATGATGCTGCACATCTTCTGTCATTGACATGTGAGGAATAAAGGCAGCAGCTATCATGCATGTATGTTTTACCATTCTATTCCATGCATGATTGGATAGTATCTAGGAGGCATGGAAAGTTAACCCTACCGTATATCATCATGCATTCTCAAGAGTTTTTGGTTAATTACCTTGTTAGCAAAGCAGTGCAACATTGAATTGATTGTGTTTGAGACATGCCTATGAAAGGGTGCATTGTGCTTCGGATTAATTAGGGTATGCACTGTGGATGTTATAATTAAAGTGGTATGTGGTTTGATTAAATGGTGTGGTTTTGTGGCTTTGTGATTGACCACAGTATAATTAAAGTGGTTACACGGTAGCACACTAAAACAGAACACCCCATTTTTACCGCTTTATAACTACCGCTTTATACCATTGCAAAATTTTGATTTAGAAAAATATCGCTGCTATTCGTAATATCGGTTACATGCAAAACTTCACAAAATTAAAATCACGCTACTACCGTCACATTTTTCCATCCATCGTCTTTCTTTTTCATCTTTTTCCTTCTTTCTCCCATTTTCTTCCTTTGACCATGCTGGTCAGCAAGCTTTGGCACTCTCAGGAAGGAGCTCCACGGCCACAACAGCAGAAATCAAAGGGGAAGGAGAAGGACGAGGAGCATGGCGGTCGATAGGGCTAGGGACCCTCACCCTTCTCTACTCCCACGGCGCCGGCGTCTCCACTGAACTGAATTTTGTGAATCCCATCCTCTTCGACCGGTGGGAGGAGCTCAAGGAAGGTGATAGCGAGCTTGAGCTCAAGTAGGCTGGGGTAGGAGGGCTCAAGAGTTGTTGTCATCATTGTCATCGATTCGATCCCATCCACGTTGACATATTCAGACGGTTCCTCTTTGGCCGGCGGGAGGAGATCGAAGACAAGTAGACACAAGAGGTGCAACCGTGCAGCGGGTTACGTTCCTTGTCACCACGAGGAGAGGTCAACTACCGGCGAGTGTGGAAGCGGAGAAGGTCGCTACGTCGCTTTAGGATTTCGAGGTCACCGGTCACCTGCACCCGGCGCGTGAACCTAGTCTGACCCTTCCCCTTCCTTTCCTCACTGTCACCATTGCCGGTCTAGCTCATCATCATTGCCTTTCTCTTGCCAATCAAGCTCAAGGAAGAAGATGGAAGAAAGAAAAAGAAGGAAGAAGACAGGAAAGAAAGGAGATGGATGGAAGACGTGACTGGAGTGATAGGATTCTAATTTTATAAAGTTCTAGTGGCATGCAACTGATATCACGAATAGTAATAACATTTTTCTATTTAGCAAATTTACAATGGTATAAATCCAAAGGGCGTAGACATGCCTAGCATGACAAAAGTAGGTAATTGATGCCTTTCTAATTTATGGTAGCAAATGTAAGTACTCCCTCCGTCTCATAATGTAAGACTCTCTACTATTGCTTACATTTATATGGATACTAATAAATCTTGAAACATTTATAAATTATAAATATGGATCAATAGATGAATCTAGACCAAGCTAAAAAGTTTATAATATAAAACACAGAGATTACAAACTAAGTGTAATGTAATTAACATTCCAATTGCAAAACATTAATGATTCACTGTAGTTGGCTAGAGCAGAGGTACTCTGATTTGAAAATTGCAACTATTGCTTTTAGTTTTAAATCACTAAGAACACACAAGGCGGATCTAGCGTGGAGGCTCGAGCCCTCGCTACCCCCGTTAAAGTCATTGGAGCCCCATGAAGTCCCCCTCCCCTAAGATTTTATGTTAAAGATCAATAAAAAGAGGGGCTGAAACTCTATCTAACTTGTTCAGACCCCTTTAATCTCGTTGGCTAGATCCATCACTGAGAACACTCACATAAAAGTTTTAATCTTTGGATTATTTTTTAATCATTAAATGGGTGTTTCGTTGTGCTTAATTTTAGCGCAACAACGAGGTTTACTCGAGATAACACAACACTGAAAAGTGAAACTAAATTAACTCATGGTCCGACCAATCATTATGCAAAGGTCTTGGCCACAAAACAATATTTCCTTCTACAAATTTGGCCCAGTTCAGAAAGAGGCCTAGCCGACACATACACACACATGTAATCTGCTATGCTTATGGTAATGAAAACATGAATTTTTTGAATTTTTAATTTTATGTATTAAATAATTTACCAATTTAATTTTGTATTTTAAAAAATCACAAAACTAACCTCCTGCTGCCCTCTAGGAGGACGGAAAGGTGACGTGACAAACGGTCACTCGGTCGCAACGAACGGTCCGAAATGGCGGCACAGCAAATTTTGCATTTAGGCCCTTTACGCCCTCTGTAAGGGCGGAAAGGGCCTAAATGCAAAATTTGCCGTGCTGCCCGGGAATTTCTCAATTGAAACGAGAATTTTTTGATCGAACCACGGTTAGATACGTATATGTACAATGTATGTAATTGTCGAGTCTAAGTAGCAGCATATTTTATTTGATTTTTTCTCAGGCTAGCAAAAATAGGAAGAAAATATGCTCTTGTGAGGATTGGATCTTTGGTCACCTAAATAAAAAAGAAAGATAGTAACCACTGAGCCAAGGAACTATTTGTGATCTAATAATTACATACGTTATATATATATATACGTATCTAACCACAGTTCAATCAAAAAATTACCGGGTGGCACGACAAATTTTACATTTAGATCCTTGCCACCCTTACAGAGGGCAGGAAGGGCCTAAATGTAAAATTTGCCATGCCGCCGTTTCCGGCCGTTCGTCACGACCGAGTGGCCGTTTGCCACGTCACTTTTCCGCCCTCCTAGAGAGCGGCAGGAGGTTAGTTTTGTAATTTTTAAAATGCAAAATTAAATTTATAAATTATTTAATAAATAAAATTCAAAATTCAAAAAATTCATGAAAACAGATGACTGCAGAAATGCAGAATTAATTGGCAAATTAGATCTGAGACTCTGGCTTCATGTGGATTCAGCTCATGGCCGTCTAGCTTACTGTTGTCCACGGCAAGAAGGCGCTAGTCCAGTGTGCCTCGCCGTATAGTGTGCATAGGACCAATTAATCAAATCCAAAAAAAATTAGTAATCATATCACATAATTTAAAATTAGATGCTGCTGTAAACACTAAAGCAGCAATAAAACACCACAATGTAGATCAGATGCCTAATCCACCATTCAATCCAAAATTTGCGCTGACTTTTAAAACAATGTCTCTGCGATACAAACCAAAACCAAATTCCAAAAGGAAAGAACTTTTTAGGAAAACCGTCAGGCTGACTTAAAGGCAACTAATTCTGAGATAACTTTTATGATATATAAGCCCTCTTTTAAGACCATGCGATGTAACAGTCCAAAGATTAGCAGTTCCCATACATGGCTGCAACCAAAAAATAGCATGGGCAGTATGTAGCAACCACTCCGGCAGTTTTGGCTGAATGTTGACTTGTGCTGGGACTAACACGAAGCACCCAGTATAGTCTTTGGTACCATCTTGTTATTTATGAATGATGAGTGAAATGTTTACAATGTGTTGACTAAGCTAAGGACTCGTCATCTTGCTTGCAACGGATCAGCACTTTGTCGCCATCGTCCATCTACTCAGATAAGATTTAAGTCGTAGTGAAAGCAAGCTTGTTAACCAGCCACGATTAACACTTCGCGTGAATTTCCTGGAGTCATTACAGCTCTCCTTCTGGTCCTGAAAGGTATGACATAATACCAAACAGCAGGAATAGCACTCCGCTGGACAATCCGACCTACACGACATAAGCATGTCATCAGATACAGGACATTTGGGCACTCAATTGGCAGTATAAAGCACGGTGAAGCAATGGTTCCTACCATTTTTTCAGATATTTGAGAGGCCAAGCTTTTTCCTCCCATAACAGCAGCAGTAGTGCAGAGTGCTTGCGCCCTATGCACGATATGATGTTTTGTCAGGATCACATGTTAAACCGTTAAGAAAGTGTAAGGCCAACAGAAGATGCAACTCATACATGACTCCTCCCAGGACAACACCGAATGGGTTTTCATCGGCAGCCAAGCCAATAGTAGCAATCTGAGAAGAGATTCAGAAACTTATTAACAGGTTATTGATTGCATTACAAGGCAAAAGTTTGAACTTACTTGGCTCTTATCACCCCACTCTCCAAAGAATGTAATGGAAAATGCCTACAGCACAATTATAAATGAGCATATTAAAATTCCAGAAAAAACATAAGCACCGTATCTTTGTCAAATATATCATACATATAAACACTTAATCAGTAGTTGGTACCTTTATAAAAATTGGTGAGAAGAACTGCAAAACAAATGGTCTTTGCTTCTTCTTTGCATCATCATTAACCTAACATTCAAGAAGGATGAGTTGCATCAAGATTAATAGTGAAAAAACAAAAATGAAAAGGGTAAACAAGGCAGGATTACCCTCAAATATCAACATTTTATACTGCACAAGTGGATTTTTTTTTTAAAAAAAATCTCCGCAAACATCAGAAAACCAAATTGAGGAAGTTTTGAATAGTCTAGACCCCTTTCAAAATTTCCACTTTATGTGATTTATAAAATTCTGGAAATATATAAGATGTAGATCATGTTGAAGTATGTTTATACAGAAATATTATGCAAAGACATGATCATATGTATATTGTGGACGGAACACATGTAGTTCACATATGATCATATCTTCAAAATGACTTTTGTGCTTAAACTATTTCAATGTACTCTACATCTACATGTTAATTCTAGTAAATACACAAAATGCAAATATTTTCCTACATAGATAATATCTAGAGATAATGGAAAGGTGGATGGGGAAAGAAATGTTCCTTTTAGCACAGAAAAGAAGAGTTCAGGACTTCTATTTACTGTGACTTTATGCAAATGGAAAAAATCTACAATAATGAAAGGAGCACCAAGAATGACTAATAATGGGCATACCACCTGTAAACTAACCTTAGATTTATTTTTGGATTCTGCTTTGTTGCTTTTGAAGTCAGCATCCTGAAAATTAGGCAAAATTTAGCAACAAGATACTTGAACTGTGGTCAATTATAACATAAGGCTTGGACAAAGTTTGCTGACCAGCTCAGCTTCCACTTCAGCCAATTCTTCTGAATCTCTGCAGGGTACATTATTCAATTACTAAAGAAATTCACTAAAAGATCAAACCAAACATTAGCAGGTGAAGGTTAACTGAATGGCAAAGAAGCCATTAAGTACCCATCTTCTTTGAAGCCTTCCCACAATGACAAAATGCCAAACACAATGAACAGCAGAGTGGTCACATGATGAGTCCATTTACGTGATATCTGTTCAAGTGTTCAATAGAATTATATCATTTGTAACATCTTGAAATGTAAAGAATATTGGCAATCATCGCTAGGAAACAACTGGAAGGGACAGGTCAGTACTCAGGTATTGATATCCACCCCAAGGTACCAACGAGAGTGTTACAGATTAAAGTTTTAACTAGTACAATTACTGTACTAGTGAGGACTGCTGTAGCGATATTGAAATGAAAGTTCAATCAGGACAAATATAATTGCACTATCATTTTCAAATAGAATATGAACAACTATTTGACAAAAGAAAGATTCTAGCAAGACGTTGGTATAATTTATGTAGATCTATGTAAACTTCCCCCAGGTTTGCTGTTAGAATATTAACTATGAACCATATTCTAATACTGGAAGCAGTATGAAATGTACCAAGAATACATGGAAGAGGTATGAAATGTACCCAGAATACATGGAAGCCTTTAGATGTATTAAAGAAACAAAATAAAATTGAATAATAATTGAGGGATATAGCCCAGCAATTTTGTATATGACTTACCAGATTTGGCGCAACCCAACCAAGTGAAACTGATAGAATTGTCATCACCTAATATTTTTGTGCAATACATATAAGTACACCATGGACTTATATTGCTGCATGCAAATTTCGAAAATACTCACTGTTAATGAAGTGAGACAGCCAGCAAGGACGAGCTTCCGGGGATGGCGCATAGCCAAAATCTTGCAAGGTAAAGGAAAAAAGATAAGCAAAAGAGTGCTCAAACCATAACCGTCCAAGCAAAGGGAGAACAAAAGAACTTTTCAAAGTGGAGAGCATCAGTAAAAAGGAATATGTTCGTCTTGCTATGTCAGACTTAACACAAGGCCCCCTGAACCTGAAGAGGCAACACTCTTAACTACCGGTGCTTCTAAGGTTATTATCACGGTGAAAAGAAAAATGTGAAAAAAAAAAGAGAAAATTGTGGAAGAGGACAAGCATCTCAGTGTGCAGAAAATAAGTAACCAACTCATGTGGCAGGTAAGGAAATGCACATCAGTCCAAGAAACCAAATGCTCTCGCTATCTTTGTGCCAAGATGCCAACATGGGGTGCAGCCTGCATAGAAACCCAGCTGGAGAGCCGAACAGGAGAGCTCCCAGCCACAGATAAATGGGACAACTTGAGAATACAAGTAGCAAGTCATAGCCAATTCACCGGGTAGAGGATCCAGCAACGAAAACAAAACAAAAAATTAGCTCCCAATCTTGGTTAAGCAGAAGATCCGTTTCTTAGATAGTACTAACAAACAGTAGGGGAATTGGTCCCGTAACTGACTGAACAACGCTGACCTGCTTACCCGCCTCACAGAAATCTACAGCTTCCCCTGACTCCAATCTGCCCATCTCCAATCCAATCAGCAGCGACAACCACCGAGCCAAGACCACACATCGCCACATTCCCCACAGGAGAAGAGAAGAGGAGAGACGGCTACGCATCGGCACCACACCGAGGGAGGCATACCGTCGAACACCTCGCGCATCTACCCCGCGCGCGCGCGCGCACGGGGTGAGGCACGGCAGCGGAAAAGAAACAGGACGAGCAGAGGGAGGAAAAAAAGGGCGCCAGAAGACGAGGGCGGGGTTAGGGGGACAAGTACCGCGGCGGCGAAGAAGGTCTTGTCGCCGATCTCCGAGAGCACGGTCATGGCCAGCGACTTGGTGAACCCCTGCAGCGGCGGTAAAAAAAAAAAGGAAAAACAAACAAACGCGTCACATCCTCCGCCGCGCAGCAACACTCGCAAGCCAGAGAGAGGATGAGGATGAGGTGCTAACCCCGAGCAGAGACGGCGCCATGGCGGAGGAGGAGGAGGGTCCGATCTCGGCGGCGGGAGGGGAGGGGAGGGGAGGGGGAGGCGTGGTTGCGGGAAGGCAGTAGTAGTAAATAGACTACTAGTACAGCGCGTGCGGCAACGAGACGAGGGGCGCGCGCGGCCGTCGGATCCAGGGACGGGCGGCGCCGGCCGCGGGCAGGGGGCGTCCGTCGCGTGCACGCCGGATGGGTGGGTGGGTGGGTGCGTGACCGGCGTGATCGCTTCCTTCTTGGGTTTTGCCCTGCGTTTTTTCTCTAGTCACAAACAATTGTTTGTATCTAATTATTTTTTATAGATATTTCATATTTGATATTGCTTCTGTTTTATAATACAAGAGTTTTTAGCATTATCTATATTAATAGAGATGCTAATAAAACTACAGATATACAAACATTATGTATTGATTAAAGATAAATACATAGAAATAGTCAAAATATTTTACAATATGGCACAGAGGGAGTATAATGATGGAATTAACTACTATAAAGTTAAAAATCTAAGGAGCAGAAGATGATGAACCATAATATATACATACTTTTTGCCAAAAGAACACCATTTAGCATTTCGAAAAGTGTGTGCGCCAAAACCGAGGAATAATATAGAGATAAGCCGGTAAAACAACACAATCTTGTTACTAATGTGGTAGTGACATTCCCTGGCTACATGAGCCCGATGGTGAGAATTCCCGATCTTCAGGTCAATGTCACTATAAATATTGATTGGTGAATCATAAAAGAATAGGACTAATATATCATTGATTCTAATAAGTATTACTATAAAGTAGATGTTGATAAAGGATCCACGCCTACTATTCGCATTCATAGCAATGGATTGGTTTGGAGGCGTTGGCATGCGAATCAGCAATGATGGGGAGTATTCTCTCCTTTTGAAAATAACTTCCATTTCTACCGACTTGTTTTGTTGCACAAATACTTAAGGGCCTCTTTAAATCACAGGAATAAAAATGCAGAGAAATAGGAAAAACATATAATTTTGACAGGAATATAAGTGTAAAACAGAGGATTGCAAAACACAGGAAAAACGTAAAAATGGTCATTTGATTGGACCACGTGAAAAAAACAGAAAGGTAAGGAAAGGTAAAGACTCAAAAGATTTTTTCCATAAGGTTCTACCTCTTGTTAAATTTTCTCCAAAACTTGTATGGGAAGAGGCATTCCATAGGAATTTCATAGGATTTCGTAGTGATGTGACCAAGCCTACCACTGATACAACCATTGCTCACATCAATGAGTACTTGATGGAAAAATCTTGGAGTCCTCTTTCCAACGAATCTAGCCCCGTCGTCAAATTCCATCTCGTTTGGTAACAATCCCAGAAACAAGGTGCCGCATCACCTATATTGGGCCAATGGGCTTGTAACTTCGTTTGGGACCCCGGCCCAAGAGGGGGCCAAGTGGTGTGAGCCCCAATCTGGTGGAGCACGACCCTAGGGCACCCTTAGTCGTCCTCCCGCCCCTGTAAATAGCTAGGTACCCCTTTAGGTTTTCGCGAGTTTTGTTATATTAAAGTTTAGCCTTTGCTACTTGCTTGTAGCGTGCGCGCCGGCTAGACCGCTCGTCTGCTTGTTTTTGGAACCCCAACATATCATTTGAATTTAATTCCTATTTGCAATATCAGATTGTTTTTATCTTGTTCTTGCTTGTTTCTTCGATTTGCTCATAGGAATAAGGTTGATTTGCACCGGCAAGATCAACCACCCAAGAAGATGTGTATCGATCGCTAAGGCGCAACCCAACGTCTTGTACGGTTGTAGTCGGATCGTCAACGTTTCTCTCAAATTATAGTTATCACAACTCATCGAAAGATCGGGTCAGCCCCGTGCACATCACGTAGGGTTTATTCCTTTGATTCAAAGGGATTTGTAATAAAAATTTTATAGGAACGAAATCCTCTAAAATTACTATGAATTTCCTTTGAATCAAAGGGGGCCTTATTGAACTGGAGTTTGAGGTCTTATTCGGATCAAAGGATTCTCAAGGGAATTTTGAAGGAATATTGTTGCATAGGATTTTTAACTATCCTTTCATTCGGATCCAAGAAAGCTGACTTTAGGAAAATTGGAGGAAATTTTCCTTTGACACTGATTTCACCTGAAAACTACATGAAAAATGCATCCACCGCGAGCTCTTTTTTTTTTCATTTTCTTTGAAAGAATAAGACAATCAAGTACTATCCTGTAATTCGAATGCTCTCAACCTCTATGTTCCTCTGTTTTACATATTCATTATTTCATTTTTCTATACTTTTTTCTATCATGTGTTTTTTCTATCCTATAAATCGAATAAACCCTGAGAAATTAGGGTACTAGTTTATTGATGAAGTTTGAATAATTAGGGATAGGTTCATTTGAGTTTAAGGAAATAAAAGGCATTTTAATATTATGATTGTATACGTGTGGAATGTACTACTATGCATATGCATATATGTGCACCTAACTGTTGCAGCAAAAAATGGTGGAGAAGACCTTCCGTGGAAACTTCATACGAAAACACCCAAGGGAAGGGAGCACCACTTTTCCCAAAAACTCGACATGATATCGTGGAGGTTGCTTTTGTGAAAATTACATTAGTGGCTTTAATTAACTATAAGTACCAAGGACAGGATTTTTTTCATTAATTATTTTCACCATTGTGTAGAGTCTTAAAATAAACGGAAAATATTGGAGATTTAGTTCTCTCGATTATTGGGATTAGTCATTGACGCTTCGTAACTTTAGTTTGATCTTATCGGATGTGGTTTTGAGTTATCGGGGGTGATGGTTTGATAAAAAATATCAAATTATATATTTACAAACTTAAAAATAATTTATAAATAAAACTTTTACATACTTATTCTTAATATTCTAAAAGTAAAGAGTGAAAAATAGACTTTGGTGAAAAATAAATCCAAAATCAACTATAAATTTAATTTAAGGTTAAAACTTTAATTTTTACTTATAATATAAGCGAAAAAAAGAAAAGATGAGGATGTAAGCATTACGGTTACTTAAAAAAAAGACACGGTAAATACATAACCGAACACCAGTCTCACAAGTGGTCCAACAAGCAAGCAGTGAGAATGGTTGACAAACTAACCTGACGTGGTTGGATGTAGAGAAGACCACCGGGTATTTCTCGTGTATTTTATGAAATTTTGAGGGACATAGGTGCAATTGTATCTACTAGCAGACATAAAATTAAACACAAGATTATGACGTTAGAAGTTGACTTTAGGACTTACACAATATTAGAGGGTGTCAAAAAATACTGATTGAGCATCAAAGTTTGAGAACTTCTTCTATTTCTTCTTTAAGTAAATTAAGAGGTTCTAAGTGAGTTTGCATGCAGACAACAATTTTTAAATGGGGAGGTTTTAGTACATAGAGAGGGAGGATTGCCTACCGGTGTAACTAGCAAGCAGTAATACTCCCTTCGTGTTTATAAATACATGACATTGTTAATTTTTATATATAATATCCATCTATTTAAAAATTTAGTTTAAATATTAAAAAATATCATGCTTAAACTATCTTTAGTGAAAAAACAAGTTAAGCCGTTTTAGCAAATAATGATACTTACATAGTTTTCTAATAAGTTACATGGTCAAACAGCCTATAAAAGTTTAAGAATGATTTAATGTAGATAAAATTATGGTGAAAAGTCAGCACGAGCTCCAGCCTCTTAAAACTTAGGGGGTGTTTGGGTACTCCTAACTTTTTTAAATCCCTGTCACATTAAATATTTAGACGCTAATTAGAAGTATTAAATATGAACTATTAATAAAACCCATATCATACTCTGTACTAGTACTAATTAGAAGTGTTTTACTTATTCCAATATAGATCGTGAAGTGGAGGTTATTCTCACGTTTGACGTTTCAAAGGATGCCTCTCAGTCCCATGCTTCTGCGTAAAAAGAACAGGCAAGCACATGGTTTTATGTAATCTGTCTATCCTTTATTTTCAAGACTATTTTGTCGTTCCCAAAAAATAGCTTGATCTGTCCTTGATGTTGGCACATGCAGGCTATATATAATGTCACCAAAAGAAGCATTAAAAAAGTCAAACCTCATATATGTATCTATTTCCGCCTTCATATATGCCTAGACTATGTTCTTTGGTCTCAGTACATGTCCATGGTTTTATGACATAGTTATCAAGACTGTAAACTAGATAACCGAGCCAGATGAGTTTCATCCCCCATAAAACTCATCTCTCATCTCATGAAATTTTCTTATTTAATGACCTTGCCAAGTCAACAATTTTGCTAATGTAGCATCCTATTTAATATGCATGACACCCCTATAAAACATGCATTGAGACTGGCATAACCTCAACTTCACGCTCTATATTATCTTGTTATCCGTAAACACGTTTTTCAAACTAACAATGTTTTTTTAAAGTTATAGAAAAATTGCTTTAAAAATCATATGAATTTATTTTTAAATTTTTTATAGCTAATAATTAATTAATCATATAGTAATTTATTGCTATATTTTATACGCAGGTTACTGATCCAACCAAAAAAGCACACGGCTTAAGTGGACCCATAGATTCGTTGGATGGCTGCTGGCTTGAACTAAAGGCTATCAAAGTTTTTGAAACCAAAGGCTATCAAAGTTGAATCGGATTCCTCCGGCAGTAGATCAAATAGATTTAGCGCACAACTTTTTTTTCAAGAACCAAAGGGCATAAACAGAGTTCACCAAACCATTTCCAAGCCAAAAAATGGAGGCCAGCGGTTTTTTTTCCAGTTTTCTTGAAAATCGTTTACTTTTGATAAAATCCGGTCAAATTTTGTCACAAATTTAAAATTCAGTTTGATAAGTTCGATTTTCGTGAAATTGACTGATTCGCGTTGGTTTTATAAACCCTTGTCATAAACATGTATACTCTTTTTTCTTTAGAAAATTACCTTGCTTAGAAACGCCAATCATCTAGTGGCATTACAAACACGCCACATCTATCATGTTTTGTCACATGAATAATAAAAGAAATGAACAAGCACAACCATAGTTTTGTCATGATACAAATACGCAATGCATCAGATAATTAACTTGTTGTCGTATTGTTACCGGTTTGTGAACCGATGGTATTAGATGTGACATATAATCGTGTGAAAATTTCAAAAAAAAAAACGGAGCCATTTTTCAATTAGTGAAATGGACAGCATGTCTAGATCCCTAGCTTAGATACCTCACACAAGGTCAGATTAAGATTTGCACAAGAACAAAACACAGAAGAAAAGCTTTTCTTATTTGTTCATGATAACTGTTAAGTACAAAACAAGATAAGGACGTATATACTATTAAAATTGGATGTGCTCTGAGATAAGTACGATTAACAACGTCACTGTTTTGTTTTAGTACTATTATTATTTTAAGAGCCTGTGATTATTATACAATTATAGAGGTGATGAATCATTGCTTCCATTGTTTTTCTTTTGTAAGGATTATTTTCATTAGTGATGTGTAATTGGAATATGTGACCATGTTACTGTCAAAGTGTCAATGAACACGCCAACAGGTAGTGCAGAATAATTTGTATTTTTTTTTAGCACCAAATAAGCATACAACACCTAGTGTTTGACTTTGTATTTAAGAAGAACAAGAAAAAGAAGAGTGTTAATTGAGAACTACTACGAATTTGACTATGGGAGGTTGAATGACAACGAAAAGAAATTAAGCATGTGAAAGGAACTTAATATTATTGTCATATCCTACTCATATTAAAGTGTTAAAAGAGTAGCTGGAGAAAGGTTGATGTTCCCTTATAATTTGACAAGGACATCTTACAAGATAAAAAGTGATGGATCGAAGGACATCAAAATAATTAGCCATTCCATCAATGCACCAAACAAGATGCTACTTTTGGCTTGCAATCTTCAAGAATAAGCTGTCCACTTATTTTCTTTTCTCCTTGTGGTTATATGTTCTTAATGGCTCCAATGTCACCCATAAACCAAAACCACAAGCTCATCATGTGCAGACTACTGGATAGCTACAAATAGGGATGAAAACGGGACGGGAAAATCCGTCCCGACCGGCACCGTATATCGATTTTCTCGCCCGAATACCGTTTTAACAGGAAAAACAGGAAACCGGGAAAAAACAGGAAAAGCCGATGAAAACGGTAGCGAAAACGGTTGAGGTGTTTTCCCGACCGTTTTCACGGTTCCTGTATTTTCCCGGGATAATTCCCGTGGACATTCCCTTTTTGAACTTTACCATGATCTTATATTCTTATGAGTATATATTCTTATAAGTATGTGTTGATCAACTAATTTATATGATGTTGTATGTTCTCATTAATTATTTTATTTATTATGCTAGTATCATATCCGCACTAATTTTGTTACGTTGAATATTTGAAGTGGTTATATGGTTTGTTATTCCCGTTTTGAAATATCGATTCCCGATCGTTATCGCCATGTTCCCGATCAAAATGAATCGTTTTCGAAATACCGTGTAACCGATTTCGTTTTCCCGATCGAGGGTCCCGCTCCCGCTCCCGTTTCCGAGACAAAAATACAGGAACAATTATGGTTAGATAGTTTTCCCAACCGTTCCCGACCGTTTTCATCCCTAGCTACAAATTGAATTTCACAACTAGCATTTCTCTATGAATAAGACAGAACGAAAATTCAATAAGTACACAAATTTCACAACCAAAACCACAGGCTCATCATGTGTAGACAGAACGAAAATTCAATAAGTACACAAAATTCAATAAACCAAAACCACAGGCTCATCATGTGTAGACTGCTGGCTAGCTACAAATTGAATTTCACAACTAACATTTCTCTAGGAATAAGACAGAACGAAATTTCAGCAAGTACACAAATTTCACACCAAATTCAATGGTTTCAGAGGCCCTAGCCATCAAAAGGGGGAAAATGTTAAAAGTTTCTCCTCGTATGTGACTTGGTGGCATGAGCCTCACAAGAATTCAAGTCATGTTTTGAACTAAGCTTTTTCAAAAAAATCAGTTTAAATATCTAAAAACATTTTCAAACGGCCCCGAAAAAATTTAAAAAAAAAAGAGGAAACACAAAATCGCAACGCTTAAATTGCAGTTTTGTTCGCTTGCTGAGAGTCTAAGGCCCAGCCCGAACACCCAAAAGGCTAGCGTTGTTTTCGCATGGGCTGAAAGACTGTCACTACAAGTATATATGGGCCCCCGTAAAGAAGTCCGTAGCCCATTGGGCCCAAAACGCGATATTGCGCGGCCCAGATGGGAGCGCCGCAATACCGTTCACGAATATTCGGGGATCCGGGAGAGAAGAAAGGAGACGAGACGACACCGGAGACGTCGCCCTCTTCTCCTTCTTCTTCCCCCACCACGGCGGCGTGGGGTGGGGAAGAAGATCTCGTTAGCTCCGTGCAGGAGGAGGTGGCGGCGGCGTGGAGCCGAGAGGTTGCATGCGCGCGCGCGGCCGCTACCGCAATCGCGAGGTGAGGTGAGCTTCCGGTCGCTGCTTAATCCCTTTCCTATGTTGGTTTTTAAGCCTGTCCCTCTGTAGAACGAGAGGACGCGTGCGTGCGTGCGTAGGGTAGGTGTCCTGCGAGAGAAGCGTAATGCCGGCGCGAGCACCGGAGTTGCCCCGCCGTTTTTACTCGAATCTGCAACCGGGGTGCTGGTTCCCCCCTCCTCGTGGTGGACCGGTTGTTGGCCAGGAAGATGGTTAGCGAGAGGGTCCAGAGGCCTTAGCTTTCCGTTGCCTGTTCCGTGTGGTGCCCGGCGTTGAATGAATCGCCGAGCCGAGTCGATTGTTGTGAAGCGTGCAAATATCTCTCATTAGTTTTGTTTGGACCTAATCGTGCAGTTCAATTTGAGCAAAGCAATCGTGGGCATGCCCAAACTGCTCCTTTCGTTCATGACATTAGGTTAGTGATACTGAGCAATTATCAAAGAACAAAAGTCATTTCTACATTTTAGTAGGCTTTTTTGGATAATGGATAGAAATCTGACTTCTATATCCACAGTTAGTTATACTAAAGAACCGGATACCGCCTACAGAGAGAGGGGGTTTGGATCTATAGCCTTTAAATTTCCCGAGTATATCAAGTCATCTTGCTCGTCTTAAGATTCTGACCAAACATTAAGATATTGCAAGAGGCAAGACTCCCAAACATTAAGATATTGCAAGAGGCAATCAACAGGTGGTCTCCTAACTTATAGCAAAACGACAATCCAAAAGAATAGAAGGAGAGAAAGCAACTCACACCACGTAGTTTAAGGAGATAATAAAGCCGTGCGAAATTTAAATGCTTAAATTAAATTGCAAAGAAAATAAACTTGCTTGACACAAGCTTGCTCTGAATTTTAACTCAAAAAAGTTTACACCGGAACTAGGTACAAAGTGAAGAGTAATTCTTAAAATAATAAAATAAAGAGGATTGATTACAAAAACCTAAGTACAAATTACTCTAAAAAATCAAATCCCCTAGGGCAACTCTCTCCAAAACAAAAGCCATATAGTCACATATCTCTTTCTCAAAGTTACAAGTGTATCATTAGGCCTCACCCCCTATCTATAGCCTAGAGGTGGCTAGAAACCCCTTGTAAAAGGTCCTGAATGCCCTTAGGAAGAAATCCTAACTCAGGTGCATTTTTGGCCCTAGGATCGTATCTTTATGATCTCTGATTTAACCACAACAGCATGGCCACATAGTAGACCACACAAATACGCTATGTCCGCAGAAAATCGTGCCATCAGGCCAGCCACGTTGCTTGCACGAACCATGCGCCAACAATGGATCTCGTGCAGCCAACAATGCTAGCGGGCTGGCCTCGGCCTCCTAGGCCACGTAGCCACGTGCCTTGCTTAGGCCAGTGGACTGCCTTTCCTTGCTGGCCAGCTGGGCTGCCAAGCCCTCGCTGGCAGTCGTGCACGCCCGCGCATCGATAGGGCCACGCTCCCCCGCTTGGTGGGTTGTTGCGGCCCACGCCTATTGGTGCGTCTAGCCTGGCCGGCCTTAGCCACGTGGGTTGTGTGCTACAAGTGCCCGTTCGCACCGCTCCCGGGCCGCCTTGCTTGAGTCATAGCCACCATGGGCTGCCACCTTCGCTTGCGCCTTCGTTGGGCCAGCTGTACACGCACCCGTGGCTAGGCCTCGGCCTTCACTGGGTCGCGTCGTGAGAAAGGGGGAGGGAGAGGTCGACCTGGGCCTCCCTGCATTGAGTCGTCTCCTCTCTTCTTCTCCTTTTCTCCTTCGCAAAACCGACACTTCTACTCAACCTTGTGAACCCGTTGCGTAGTCTTACCTGCATGGTGTCCTTCACCATGCGTCACCTTGGAATCAACCTTGTCACCTAGTATCTTGATCGTTTTGGACCTCAACTCCTCCCTGAGTTTAGTCCAGATTCACCGTTGACCAAAGTTGACCTCCAATAATTGCACACGGATGAAACAACACGACCATATGCGCACAGATGTTGCAACTTGACCTGGATTAGTCCAAACACGCATGCATACCGAGACCACCAATTTTCCATCAAAATACCAAAAAACAGCCAACATTTAGTAGACTAGAGAGAAAATTATGTGTTCTGTATGGATGCGCTATCTACTTGCATACCCTCTATGCCATTTTTTTCTGTCAACTATGCTTATGGGACTTTAACAATACATCCCCTCAACTTTTTTTCCACAACAGAGTACCATTTTTGTTCTTCTTAGTTGATTCATCTAAGGCGAATAAATGGGAGTCCGTGAAGATTCAAGTCCTTTGGGAGGTCTAGATGGACTCTATGGGGTGCAGCTCGCAGGCCAGTCAACATACAATGATGATGAAGCTTTCAAAACTCACATTATGGATCCTGCGGCTTGTGAACCGCAGGATGGTGTTGGCACAAGCCGAAGATTGCTAATACGGTAAGTCATGGTTGTATCATTGTGTGCACCAACACGGTGAATACGATCCAAAAATCGTCGCAGATGGTGAATTCTGCCTAACTTTAACACTTTTATTTTGCACTGGCAGGCGACTCTGGCAACAAAGACCCCCATGCCTGAGGCCTATCCACTGTAGTCTCTCATGTATGGGCAACTAGCAGTAACGTTATCTATTCAAAATGGTCCGGTATCTTGTTTGCTGATCTGATTGTTTAAAATTTATTTTGGATCAGGTGATAAACATCCAGGCGAAACTATTGCTAATGTTGTCACCTCTCTCCCTTTCATTGTTCTTGGGCTGCAGACACCAAGGCAAGTGTATTTCTAAAACTTTAAAACTGATCCCATAAAGATCTGCTTTTTTGTTTGCTACCAAGCCTCGAACTAACAGTCATGTGCCAGTCCTGCAGAAAGAACTTGAACACTGCACTTTATGCAAACTCGCTAATTGGAGTTGGGATTGCTTCTAGTTTGTATCATACTTCGAGAGGACAAATCAGAAAATATATGCGGTGGGCAGACTATACAATGATTGCCACTACAACACTTGTAAGTGAGATATTCTTATAAAATAATCGATCAAGTTAAACCAGAATCTATGCTCTGCATACAGATACCCATTTTGAGAAGAAACATGTTATACATGTAACTAACTTGGTCTGTTTCAACTACTTGATGACTGAAGAGATCATCATTGTTTCTACAATTATTCCCATATGTTTTTAGGTAATTAAAGCTTTATTGAGCTTAGTCAATTACATCAAGGTGATAAAATCATGTTGAGATAACTCCCAGCCTCTACATAACTAGTCAGTCATACCCATATGTATTAGTTCTTGCGTATTGCACCGTGACACGTGAAAGCTGGTCCCTCTATGCATATTCGATATATCATCTTAGATGTGTAGTAGTAGTTGTTTTTGTGTTATTACATTATGATTGCAAATTGGATGGTTTATGTAAAGCTATCTTCTTTTTTTAATCTTCTGGAGATTTTGACTTGCCATGTTTCATGTAGTGTTTAAGCAGAGCGCTCCAAAACGAGCATCCAAAATTACTGATGGCAGCATCCACATTACTCCTACCTTTCCAGCCATTGGTGGTTTCAGCCGTCCACACTGGGATAATGGAGGCAAGTACTCCAAAGCTGAAAACATGCCATGCTCTAAGTTCTGACGGCAAGAAATGAATTCTTAGGATTCTCTCATTCATTCCGCACCCATCTATTTATCCATCGCATCAAATTCACAATCAACTGTAACTTTGTCTCTTCTTCCTCACCAGGTTTCATTCGCGAAGCGAGCATCCACAGACCCAGAGCTCAAGATGGCCCATAACCTACACAAGATGTCCTCCCTACTGGGAGGCGCCCTTTTCATCGCCGATGACGCCTTCCCAGAAACCCCCTACCTCCATGCGGCATGGCATCTGGCTGCAGCGTTGGGTGTGGGCACATGCAACAAGCTTCTTGAATGACGGCCGGAGGGGCAACCACGCCATTGCTGCATACTTTAGACGACTTTACTTTAGTTGTCAACAACCAGTTGATATGAATATGATAGATGTTCATCAACCTGCCGACATTGATCGTGTCACATTCCATAGGTTCACATTGAACCGGAGGAACATTGGCACAGTAGTTAGTGCTCTATACGGTGCCAGCTCTTGCATGTATAAATTTGGGGTATATGTTAGTATGTATTGTATTATTGTCTATGAATGCTGTACCCTAGACCCCTAATATGTAAGCTTTGATTTAGCAGAAATATAGATGGATAATTCTAAGCAGGAGCCTGTGGGTTTTCAGTTTGTATTGAAGTTATCTGCAGCTTAGTACAAAATCCGTATTAGCAGGTTCTTTGGGTTGTGCCGAGGGTTTGCTTGGGGTGGTTTTCTCGAGATGGACTTTATGGGACAGTGGTAGACGAGCAATATGAATGGTTGTTGCTGCCCAATAACAGGGCAAGGAAGCTTAGCTCCTATATATTTTCTTTTTTCTTATATTTATAATCCAAATTTTAAATTTTAAAATTTAAATTTAGAGTTGATTTTATTTTTTCGTAGTTTATTTTTCGGTCTGCTATAGATTGCTAAGAATATGTATATAAAAGTTTTACTCATAAATTATGTTTTAATAGTTAAAAAGTTGTTTTGTTTATGTTTATAAAAGGCAAAAAAGATGAGACTGGTCTTTTAGCTTTTTTTTCATTGTCTTCTTGCTTTTTTTTTTCTTTGCAGTTTTGAGACTTAGTCTTAATAGTTTCTTAACTTTTGGTTCATATGTCCACCTATGGATATAGAAGCCGAACTATTATGCATTATCCCAAGAGGGAGACTACGAAACGGGATATCATTTCAAAACGGGATATGTCTAATATTTAGATATCATGTCTAATACACATGCATTATGTTTGATACTTATGTGTATGACTAATATTTCAACGTGATATCATTTTCTAGCATTTGTGCTATCTTAAAATAAGGGTTATTCAGTTTTGCACTGTTGAACAGTGCTAAAGTGAGTTTTACATGTAAGGCCCCGTTCAGCAGTTGGTATATTAACCGACGAAGAACACAATAACATATTAGTATATGATTAATTAATTATTAATTATAAAAAATAGAGAAATGGGCTTAATCTAAATTTTAAAGCAACTTTCATATACAACTTTTTGTAAAAGATATACCGTTTAACAGTTTAGAAAACATGCACACGAAAAAGTGAGAATATGGGTTAGTAACACGACCTAAGAGTAAACTCAGTAAATTATCTCTCCTATCGTTCATCCTGAATATAGATGATGTGAGGGAAAAAAAAGGAGTCCTAATAGATCATCTATTCCATCATCCAAAAATAGAGACACCATCCATATTGAAAAGAGAAACTCTAAATATGTATATTATTTTTTCTCCATTCATATCTCAACATATAGTTATAGGACGAGAGAACAATATTAATATGAAAGGAGGTGGTTGTAAAATATTAATAAAATATGTACAAATGATTTTTTTTAATATAGATATTCTGTTAGAATGATGCATGATATAAATAGAAAATTTATTTTTAATGATCATTCAAATGACAATATGAATAATAAAATTTGGATGAGCCGTCGCTGCCCTCAGCAGTTGCTGCAAAGGGATGCACAGTGGAGTATATTACCGAAATACGCCAACAGAAGCAGAAGGCGCCTAGCCAAAATCCGTGTTAGGCCGAGCCAAGCGCCCAAACGGCCAAACCCACCCAAAATTTCGTCGTAATCCCACCTTCCCACCCACGCGAGAACGCTCGAGCGCCGCAGCCATGCTCCCCGCCGCGCCGCTCCTCTCGCCGCCGCGCCGCCTCGCGGCGACCCCGCTCCGCTGCCACGCCCCATCCCAGCACCCCTCCGCCGTCTCCGCCTCCGCGGCGGCGGATCGTGGTCTCCTCCTCCGTGGCGCCGGGTCCCCCGTGGTGAAGCGCGCCCCGGGCGGCGGCTGGCTTCTCTGGTACCAGTCCAGGGCGCGCGTCGCGCTCGCCACGTCCCCGGACGGCCTGCGCTGGGGCCCACCCGCCGAGCCCGACCCACTGCTCGCCTCCACCGACTGGTGGGCCTTCGACACCGCCGCCGTCCGCCCCTCCGACGTGCTCCTCTTCTCGTCCGGCTCCGGCTCCGACGCCTCGGTCCGCCGCAGCGTCCCTTCCTCCGCCGTGTACTGGCTCTACTACTCCGGATCCACCGACGAGCGGTTCGGCTCCCCTTTCCCCGCCGCGGACGTCCCCTCGCTGCCAGGGCTTGCCATCAGCCAGGACGGCCGCCACTGGGCCCGCATTGAGGGGGACCACCACACCGGAGCGCTGCTCGGAGTCGGAGAGGATGACGGGGACGAGCCCCGAGGGTGGGAGGCCCGCTGCGTGGCGGCTCCAAAGGTGGTGCTCCACGCTGAGGGGGACCTGCGGATGTACTACCACTCGTTCGACGAAATGTCTCAGAGGCACGCGATTGGGTTGGCAAGGTCAAGGGACGGCGTCCGATGGAGGAAGGAAGGCAAGGTGCTTGAGGGCGGCAAGGCCGGGTCCTTCGACGAACGCGGGGTGCGGCAGGGGCATGTCATCCGAGACCGTGCAGCTAGGCGCTATGTCATGGTGTATGAGGGCGTTGATGCGGATGGGCGGGTGAGCATTGGGATGGCTGTGTCGGAGGATGGGCTAAAGGGATGGAGGCGGTCCAGTGAGTTGCCGGTTCTGCGCTCATCAGATGAGGACGAGGGGTGGGATGGCACTGGGGTCGGATCCCCTTGCTTGGTGCAGATGGATGGAGCTTATGAATGGAGGCTGTATTACATGGGTGTTGGCAGGGATGGAGAGGCTGCGATCGGAATGGCATATTCACAGGGACACGGGCTTCAAAAATTTGAGAAGTGTGATGCTGTCCTCATGTAAGGTGAGATCTTCAGAAGTTTGATATGTTTGGACTTAGGATTTTAGGAGGAATGTTAATGTGGAGTTCCTCCATAACCCTTTTGTTAATGCTCATCATGAAAAATTTCCATGTTAAACTAACTTCTAACTTATTTAACGAATCCACTTTCCGCAACTGCTATTAACTTCTAACTTGCCGGTTGATCCTGCTTTCTTGCAACTCTGCTATAGATGCACTGTTCTTCATTTTTCTAATGTTCCAATCATTATTTATATCATCAATAATATATAGGACATTAACAAGCGCCCCACAAAGTGCCATATTCCATTGGATAAGCAGTAGTAATTGCTCAGATAATTTCTTCTATCCAGCAAAGACAAGTTGCACTACATCCTGATATAGTGTAGGCCAAACGTTACTTGGTTCCCTATTAACTGTAAATTTTGCCTCACAAAGTTTTACTATGATATTTGCAAATTTATTGTTCAGAGTTGGATCTAGAATTGATAATGTGTGGGGGTGAATGGCTGGATGCACAACTGATGATGAATTGTGTCTCTTAAGACTCAAGAGAACTAGAGAAGTCCTGCAACAAGCACACCATGTTAAGTGTGGCAGTGAACATGCCATCCCAGAGGATACCAGTTGTAGCAGAATGTACTAGAGAGCACTTCCCTGTGCTTAGGGAGCACCTAAATTTTAGGTGCTCCCAAGTCCCAATCCATAGAACACCGTACAAAAACATGTAAAATTTTGACAAAAAAAGGATTTAACATAGACATGTTGTCATCCATCAACTACACAAAATTTTAAAAAATATACAGCTTGTGTAAGGCGAAGAAACAAAGAAATATTGCAATATAAGATCTCCTTTTATATTTGGGTTCTTTTTCCACAAATATTTTCCTCGATGTGTATATTAAAGTTGGATTTGAAACCTTTTTTTCGCATGATGGATCACACCATCACCAATATTACAGATCTTCTTGGAAGGCGTTTTATGAGTTGAGAGCACCTAATTTGAGGTGCTTCTAGAGCACATGATATGTTCTTGAACATACTCAATATGAAATAAATACATTACTGTTTTGTCTTGCTAGATGATAATATCCTGAAAACATGCAGAATTGCATATGACCTTAGCATTGTCTACAATACCACACAATAAAGTCCAACAAAGTAGTCAGGAACTTAATTGACATTTGTTAGATGCAGAAATTAGAATAGTTTTGTAGTGTTCTATCCCACAGTAATAATTATCAATTTTCTTTTCTGTTCTGCTGCAATGTTCCTTTTCTAAAATATCGTATGTCTCTGTGCCTATAAATTGTAAGCTATGGCTAGAAAAGATGAAGCATCATATGCAACCATCTACATCCTACAAGATCAGATGGTTTATCCAGTAGTCACATTAAAAGGGAATGTGGAAATGGATCTAATAATAGCTTCATGGAGTAAACTTATTTTGAAAAGTTCAATATCTACATGACTACATCTGTTTGAAAATCAATCACTTATCAAGAAACCATACTTAGAGCCATATTAGTTACAATGCCTACCTGCATTTGTACCGGTTTCACTGAATTCATCTGATCTGTCTGTCCTAATTCATGAAGACACTCTGCTAAGCTATATTCATATGGAGGCATATAGGTTGCCATATGCTAACTTGCATGAACAGAACTACAGAAGTTCTGAGCCTCTCCTTTGGGCATATCAATGTCCATATGGCATGACTGCGTGAGTCTCTCTTTCTTGCCTAAAGTGTAAAATTTACTGCCAATTTCAATACTGGATTTGAACTTTTTTACCTTTTGAGATAAACTACTGTCTAAATTCATAGCATGTTAGGGAATAGGACCACAGTCAAATGTTAGTTATCAGTATTAAAGTTATTAAAGTCCTATGCACATGCTAACTATTAAGATCTAGGTATATGTGCTCAAGCAAACAAATAAAAAAAATACAAAAGCACGTGCATAGTTGCATGTAAAGTAAACTTGGCAAACAACGCCATGTAGCAATACTCGTATACTGGTGTAGATGTTATCTTGTCCAGGCCTCCCTTGCTAGCAGAGCTGCCAGAGTACACTGCTGATTGCTGAAGGTGCATGTTACTAGCTATCGAGGATAACGTCCTTGATGTTAACTGTATTTATCTTGTGGTGTGAATCTTGGACTAATGTGTACCTTTTCATGGGATGCCTTGTCATTTTATCATGCTGCTGTCAACGACTTTTATCATGTGTTAGTAGTTTGCCTGCACAACAATATTTTAACTTCTTTCCTTTTCTTTACCACAATTTGCTAGATCTGCACAAAAAAACTTCAAAAGAATAGCTGGTATGTCTTTTTGTTGATGGTGAGTTCCCACCCTGCAAAGCTAAATCAACTTTTGGCACTGCTTGGTTCAACTTTTTCTTAAAAGCCAAAGCTAATTTTTATTTTCAGATTTTTATTTTTAAAGAATAATAGAATAGTTTTTAGCAAAATTTTTTAACTTATTTCTTAGCAATCATGAAAAGAGAGCTGAGCTACGAAAGTGGCAAATAAACCCCTAAAATTAAACCTATGATCTAATTCTAAAATTCAAAGTGAAGTAAATTCTTGTCGATGTTGTTAGTACCATCCAGTATAGGTTGTTGGTTTGACCAAAGTAAATCCTGTCAAAGCCTACGGTAATGGCATCATGCAGTATTGCATGTCAAGGTTAGTGTTGATCTATACTTGTGGTGGTAATATTTTTTCCTTATCTAGAACAATAGCTATGGTAATTATACCATTTACATGGGCATGGTAGATCCAATAGTCTTGTTAGTCTTGTATTTTTTCTTTGTCCTGATATACATCACATTTTCAATGACGACCATAATTTTATTTTTAAGGAGGCTAAGGTGTTGAACAAAGAGGTACAATCTTAATCCAGTACAAGGGGGTTGATCTGTTTTGAAAAGCCATGTGCAGATGGAAGAACCTGTACTATAGGCTTAAATAATGCAATGCTGCATAGTTATTTCAATGGGGCCATGGTTGTCCTTACTTCCTTCGTTGTGAGGTAAGTGTTTATCCCTGAACTTCCTTGTGTTCTATGTGTATCTGTCTTTAGGATGAAAATACCTTTGTCCTATTCTCTTCCTAAGTGTAGTAGTACAGTTTTCTATTCTAGTGTTGCTTTTGTTAATTTTATCGTTTCCCCTAGTTTTTGAGTCTAAATCACTTTTTTATACATCTGTGTTCTGTAATGTTTTTTGCTGTCCACCAAATGGTAGTGCATTTTATTATAGAAAATCTGCAAATGAATCTCCTCAGTCCTGTAATTTATCTAAAAAATCCCTAAATGTTCCATAGCCATCTTTTAGTGAATTGATTATTTGGATTTTGGACTAATGCACCTGAAATATGCCAATTACCCTGACCCCGAGCGTTGTTACTGTTACTTTGAAATTTGAACAAGTGTTCATCCTGTTTTGATCTGTTATGTTTTCATTTGAAACATGCCAGTAACTGTTCGCCTGTAGTGATATGTTCCTAGTGAGAAACTACTCAAAATATAGAACTCTTTTCAATAGTTGGGTGTTTAGGCACCTGACGATGTCACCGACTTTTCTGAACTGTTCACGAAATCTATTCATTTCTTGTATCCTAATGAAGAAATGGAAGACTAAATAGTGCTTTTATTGAACCAAAAAATTCAGTTTGGGAGTAATGCAACTTTGAACCTTCTTTTCGTAACAAACATATGATGAAAGGACTCGAACAGGGTTAAAACTTGACTTTACAGCACTGGTTAATCATTCTGGTTTCATTTCCAAATCTGGGGAGACAAGGCAACTTGGGCGTTGAACTAACAACTGTAAAGTCCCTGGGGGCATTTATTGCAGTGTCCCTGCTACGGTCCTGGAAGCTGGAGACTGACATAAGAGTAATTTTCAGTTTTACACCAATAGAAAGGTACTGACAAGTTGCAATCTGGTTTATTTACTACATCCCCACAGGCCCACAATATCTAATATTTCACAAATGCGTGGAGGAAAAATTTGCAAACTATGAAGCAGTTGTAGACTTGTGGCATCTATTTGCTGTGCTCTTTTAGTTTTCTTTTGATATTGGATGATCCAATGGTTTTTCTCAGAAGGCCTTTCTTTAAAAGTGGAGAGGACTCTGCTCTAGAGCAAAGGTGGCTGCTGGGATGGCTGCTCTGTATTCACCATACTGAAGATGCCATTCCAATAATTCTTATTCTCTGCATCTTCTGACACCTGGCTTCTTTGCTCATCTTGACCATTGTTGGACTCACCCCAGCATTCTGATGTATCATGCACATTGGATCCATCAAGCAGCATGCCTGTGAAGCCAGCTCCGATATTGGCTGTCCCTGGGAACCATGACTCCTCATAGCCAATTAATTGTTCTTCTGTCTCTTTGCCATCCAGTCCCGGCATTTGTTGCTTGCTAATGAACTTCCACTCACTTTCTTCACCCTCCAGTTCATCGCTTCTTTGCTGCCACACATTGGAGTTGCTTTCGGATAATTCTAGGCCCGTTGTCATTGTGAATGGCAGCATGCTAGCATTACTCCCTGTGAAAGTCAGTGTTGAGGTGGGCGACTCCAGGTCTATTTTTGCACTCTGCCATGCATTCAACACATCGAAGCATGGAGAAGAAGTTGAAGCAGGTGGGTTGGTTGACCGTGCATGGAGTTTGCTTGGTGCAGAAGCTGCTATGCGCATCTTGGATTCTCGAGCAAGCCGTGCCTCAGCCTCGAGACGGGCACTCTCCCACTGAGCCATGTGGCTGAGACTGGCTGTGGCTTTGGCTGATTTGTCTCCTGCTGTGCTGTTGAGAGTGCCGTTGATGGCTTTGTGGGTGACAGGATCAATTCCCATCTTGGCTAGCCTCTTCTTCAGGTGGGTGTTCCAATAGTTCTTGATCTCATTGTCAGTGCGCTTTGGTAGATGTGTTGCAATGGCAGACCACCTGAACAGGACCAGGTCAAAACCTTGTCAGCTGAACATATAGGGATCTTTTTTTCTCTTATGCTAGCATCAATCTTGGTGGACATCAGGATGCAGAGATGAAATGACATATCAAGAGTTATGGATACAATATCCATCAGGTCTTTTTGCTCGGAGATGTGATGGAGGCGGATGCATATGGTTTGTCACTAAATGTCAGACAACAGTCTGACAGGGCCTGACAATGCAGTTTATCTTAGCCAGGAAACAAAGAAGTCAGGATATGTCAATGATGCAACAAAAGGGTCACTACCACTGTGAAGGTAACTTGAGAGGGAAAAATCTTGAGTTAACTGTTTCGTTGTTAGTTGTTACCTGTTTCCGAGAAGAGCATGAAGTTGGATGATTGTCTGCTCTTCCTGTAAGCTGAACTTGCCCCTCTTGATGTCTGGTCTCAAGTAGTTTGTCCATCGCAATCTGCAACTCTTGCCGCACCTCTGCAAACCTGCAATATGTCACCAAATTCTCACTAAATTTCAGAGCATTTTACCTTCATTCCTTTGCAAGAGGGTGGAATTCAGGTTTGTCCAAACTCACCGGCTTTTGCAGGCAATGCTCGCCAGCTGCCGTGTCCATGCTCCTCAATGTAAGCGAGCAGCTTCTGGTCTTCCTCTGGTGTCCATGGACCTTTCTTTAGGCCAATCTTCTCACAACACGGTGATCGCCCCATTGGAGTAGTGCAATATGCTATCAAGCAGAAGCCTAGAGCTGGCAGCTGGATGTAGAGGAGAATGATAAATAGAGCTGGAACATGGAGGAAGACAAGTTGAAGCTATAAGCCATTAGCATGGTATGAAGGTATGACCCCTAATTTCTGATGCCTTATCATGGCATAAATGCTCTTGTGATGGCTTTATTTGGTGTAACCGTGTAAGTTACTAGGTACAGGTAGATGTACAGCTCCAGCATGATCAACAATTGTAAGAATAACGTAACAAACAAATGACTTCAGTTGGGGTGAGATTAACACTTGGTCCAATTGACTATGGCCCATGAATTAAAACTGCAATAACTCCACAGTGACCGGACCCCACCAATGACACCAAATCCAGGTTGGTGATGGGGTAAAGAAAGCAAATGGTTCTTTTCTCTCTCTCGTCTTTTTTTCCCTGAGGTATGTGATAGTCAAGGTCCTGGTTTGTTTACTATAGGACAATCATCTTAAAGTCATTTGGACTCTGGGTTGGAAATTTATAGTGAATATAAGAAAGGAGGGGGGAAGAGGGCCATTAAGTGTTATGTTTTGTAGGTAACTAGTCTGGTACACTGATGAGGTGTGCCAATTTGATGTGTTGTTTAGCAGGCCAGCACAAGGGGTTTAATAGTTGATCTCTATTGGCTATTTATCTGAAAATGTTTGAAACTAAAGATTTAATTAGATCAAACTATGAATGAGCAGTGCAATCTTTTTTTTTGGGTAAACACTACTAGTGCTGGTTTGCTATACATGCAATGCCTTGAACCCATGCCTATTTATAGTTGCTATTTTTGGTTTTATGCTTGAATGAAGGACTAAATAGTTGAACATAGTCAGGACAATTTATAAATTGTGAATGTCTTGTAGAATACCAAGTCATTGCTCCAGTGAGATGTAGGATGTGTCAGGTCATTAAATATTTGCTTTTCAAAAGACAAGATAGAAAGAGAGATGAATATGATTGCAGCCTTTTACAGTGAACAGTGTTAATGTTTGCAGATATTACTCACCTGACTAGCTGAGTTTTGAGTAGCATAAATATGCATGCCACGATTAGAAGCAAAAATAGATGCTGTAAAGAATATACCGATTACATAAATAAAAATCGCACAGCATTGAAATTATCATGTCATATAATTTCATCCCCCTTCCTTGACAGTTGACAGTTCCTGTTTACTGTTTAACACAGTAATCAGAACTGTTGTTTGTATTAATGTTGTCAAGCTAATGTCACAAGAAATTAACAAACAATATCATGTCGTTTAAACAACTAACATTTTGCTAAAGAACTGATATATATGCTAATATTTCTGTGATCTGTCTTTAATTTTTAACTTTTGCTGGGATTATTTATATGTGAGCCCGATTTCAGTTTCTTTAACATCATTTAAAAGTTCTGAAAGTGAAGGATTTTCACTGATAAAAAATAAAAATGTATGGAATGATATAAAATGTAATCAAGTAAAGAAGAATTTGTAAAAACAATACCTCTTGTGTTCCATCTAGAAGGTTCATATATAACCAATGTTTCTTAAGTATACAACTGAAATAGGGAGGGCAGAAAAGATCACCAGTTGCATAAACAAATAGAGCGGTAGATAGTCCTTTTTATCGGTCTTATGTTCCAGTTACCATGCGAAAATTTCCGCATGTTCTCTCTTTCTCGCTGGAGTTCAACCTGCTTTTTTTTTAAACAAGTGCAGGAGCTCTGCCTCATTCCTAACAGAATGAATAAGAGAACAAACTGCCAACCCAATCACATATGCATTTTCGGTAGCTCTTCGCTAGTTCTTTGACCGTGGTATCTTAACCAGAAAGCCCAATGGTTTCTGATATCACTGCACTGCAGCAGTAATATGTGGTGACAGAAGAAAACAAGGGCCAGTGATCTCTACATTGGCAGTTACAGTGATGAACTAATAGTTGATGATATTTCCCCACTGCCTTCCTGTGAAGATGCACAACCTCTTAAATGGCACCAGATGGGTGGTCTCCTCCGATTACCTTTCCTTGCGGTATGTCTTATTCAGCTCAATATCCTACAGGGCCAGCACTTTTAAAGCACGCATATAACTCAAGGCTTTGTATTGAAAGCGGTCCAAACTGGAAAAGCTGTTAGCGCCCCACTGATGCACTGAAGGCTGTCATAATACTTCAACTATTGAGTAATTCAGTGTGTGAACATTACCGCAAATCGTTTGATCTGTCGATGTAGATGGGCAAAGATGGATGATCTATGCATATGCTCTATACAGATGCATGAAGACAGGCACACAATACTTTTTGGC
This sequence comes from Oryza brachyantha, assembly GCF_000231095.2. NCBI lineage: Eukaryota > Viridiplantae > Streptophyta > Magnoliopsida > Poales > Poaceae > Oryza > Oryza brachyantha. Next base: position 12,824,928 of record NC_023170.2, read on the forward strand.
CTGGGTGATCGATCAGTTCCAGTAAAACGCCAGGGGTGTTATCTTGACTTCTTCCATGTAACATGCCAACACCATGCATGCCTGCACCTTGCAGGTCCTGAATCTGCACTGGTATAACCCTTCGATCTCTTAGTATTGTTTTCTGACAGTCCTTTGCTTCTGCTATGCATAAATTACCTAGGTTCTGATGTTATGTCTATACTATACATGTTGTAACCTGACTTCTCTAGGAATTCGGAGCAGGAAAGCTTTCCGGAAATTTATGAGTAAAGTAAAGCATGCATATGCAGTGGTGTCAGTGTGTTAGTTTCCTCACTGTTGTGGCCAGGTCCAACCAATTTGACCTAATTAGAATGTTGGACGTAGACATTAGGTCCAATAACCATGAGGTTTGACAGTAAAGCAACGTCGGCATGAAGATTGCTTCCATCATTTGCCTAATTCCAGGACACTGTTAGCTACAGATGATTTACGGATCATAATTAATGTATTCACTTGTAAGTACTATATGGTTATTAACTGCTGATCGTTTTCGACATGAGAGACAAAATGTTAGGTGGCGGAGGTGGTTCTTTCGTGCAAGCCTCTGGTTATGGCTTCCTTTGCTCGCGCATGTGCTGTCATGTAAATTGTAATGTTCTGATGTATGTAATTTTGCTCTTTTATCCAGAGGCAGCACATGATTGAATGAAACCCAACAGCAAGCTGACATCAATGATTTCCTACGGTTAGGTTAGGAGATTAAGACAGGACACAAGAAAGACAAAATTCTCACCTTGCAGAAGACAGGTGGTTTTATTTCCCTCAATTACCATCTTTTAGACACATTTGGTAAAAAGCACACTGATAATTTATCATTTTGCAGATCAACAGGAGGATGAAAGGAGACTAATTGATTAGTGGCCGACCTTAGGGATATGTAATATTGGTTTTATTATGCTTTTGATTATGATTATCATGAGGCGACTTGTTTTACTTTATAAGCTGAACACTAAACTGAATGCGTGATACAGTACCTTCAAAACACATTTTCTTTGGTATTAAAATCAAATCAGGTAAAATCATGGTCTAACTGCTTCTGCTATCATGGCAGCTTCATTTTAGTATGGATACACGGTTGCTATATTTTTGTTGCAGCAATATACATGCAGGGATTATATGATTAGCCAGGGAATGTCCAACTTGACTTCAGTTGCCCTCGGTCACAGGTAGAAATTGACATGTCCAATCATTAATCCATCCATTATATTATTGATTACAAAGAGCTGTCCTTTTCAAGTTTCAAATCATTATGGTTTAAGACTTAATTTGACATCAATCATGTTGGATGCGAAACTCAAGATCGTTGAGATCCACACGGCTTGCAGGATAACTTGAGAACAAGTCATGGAAATATCGACACGTGACATGGATATATCAGACCTGACCTCCCATGTTTTCATGATTGATGACGAAATTAGCAATAACTAATCCCATCATTATCTTTTATCTTTTAGTCCTTGCAAGTTGAATTTTCTTATACTTATACGAGTGATGCAATACAGTAGTGCTAGAAGAGAAGAACAAGCAACTGAATCTCAGAAGCAAGTGGAGAATGCTGATATTTGACAAACGTGGAATAAACAAACCTATCCATCAGGATCGATCGTATCCTCGTAGGTACGTATACATAATTAAATATACGTTGGTTCTTATTACAAGAGTTACAAAGTTCCTAATTCTTGCTGTGTATATGAATGTTTTACATGAATATTGGGAGCTATAGAGATCATTGAACATTATGCTTCAATAATTGGTAATATATTTCACAACAGTTTATACTACCAGTCAATTATTTAGTACAAGTACAGTGCAAGCACTCCCCCTTATCTAGAGGAGTATTGAGATCATATAGGATTGTGTACGTAAATGAGTAGAGCTCTGCATTCGTACCAACTGCCGTGTCAACCTAATGTTCTTTACACGCATGAATATGTATATTCTACATGCAAATGATTTTTTTACGTATAATTGCTAATGACTTGCATGCATGTCCTCTGTTCAGGAAAAGCATGCATGTTTTGCACCTACACTGGGTTTACGCCTTACTGCACATCGAGTGGAGTGGAATATACGTAATTCAGAAGTTCCAGAAGTAGCGCTCATCGAGGAATGAGCCAACTGAATTCGACGGTGAGGCCTGCTGCTGCTGGTAGTCCATCCGGCCGCCGTAGATGTCGCCGAACTCCACCAGCTCCGGCAGGTCATCTGACGGTGACGCGCAGGTCAGGTGGCCATGCGTGATGTGGACCAACTGGTCGGCATTGCTGCTGAGAAGCCAGGACGACGACGGCGAGGCGCACAGTGAACTGATCATGGGAGGCTCCTGATCTCGTGCCGTGCTATGGTCGTCATCCTCCTCGTGGTCGCCGCCGTATCTCGTAGCAGCCCGACCACCGCCGCCGGAGCGGCAGCTCGGTGGTGGCCCTGACGGCGGCTGCGCCACCGCCGGAAGGAAGTGCTTCTGTGCCGCCGCCGCCGCCGCCGCCGTCGTCGTCGTCTCCGCCTCCTGCTCCATTTCCAGGCTAGTGCAGTACTGGTCACTTGGAGGCTTCTTCATGAACACCCTGCAGATCACCCACTCGCCGCCCTGCTGCATCAAGTAAACATGTTAAAAACATCCCCGGCTACTCTTGTATCATTTTCTTGGCATTGATACACTAAAATGTATAATATGTATGAACGTCTCATATGGTTTCTAAAACTAGTTATTTTGCTATCAGAATACTACTAATATATATCACATTTTGAAATTTATCAAGAACTAACTATCGAAAACTCAAACTACATCACATATTCATACTATCTTCATATATTTGGCACAGTTGGCTTTTATGCTTATGTTTAGCCATTTATCTTATTAAAAATATAATTATTAATTATTTTATTATGATTTGATTTATTATTAAAAACTTTAAAATAACTTATAATTTTGCATATTTGAAAAAAAATTGAACAAGACAAACGACAAACATAGGTATGAAAGTTAATAACGTCAAATAAAAAAAGAAGAATATATTATTCATCAGGTTTGCTAGTTGTCAATCGTTTGAAAAGTTTTAAATGTTTTGTTAATTAGGTTTGTTTGAAGATCTGTGCTTGTTGCCTACGCGCTAATTTGTTTAGTTCCTTTTGTTACCGTTCGATTCAATCCAACGTCACATAAAATCGATTGATAGATCAGTTTTTTTAAAGCGGTTGACTAATAAGGTGACCCCTTGATTCATACATGAGAACAAATCGATGAAATATGAAAAAGATTGAGATGATTTTAATTACGTGCCTGAGCTCGTCTGGGGAGGTTGCCACCGGGTGCCCTAGAGTACTCGTGCATCACCCAGCTCGTCTTGTGGCCTCTCGGAGCCCTGCCGCCGTAGAACACCAGCGTCTTCTTCGTCCCTACGAGCTGGCCGCTGCCGTTCCCGGCGTACACGCCCTTGTCCTTCCCCGTCGACTTCCAGTACCCGCCGGCCGTCGCGCGGCGGACGCGCGCGCCCGACGTCGGGTGCTTGCTGCTCCGCATGCAGAAGAAGTAGCAGCACTCGCCGCCGCCGCCCCCTCCTTCTCCTCCTCCGGTGCTCGCCGCCGACGAGTTGGCTGCGCTCACATGCATGGTCGAGAGAATTGAACTACATATGGGCGACACGCAGCAACATGAATGATCGATCATAGCTATGGCCTATAGGAGCCTAACATGGCAGGTCCCATGGGTCGGAGGCGTAGAGGTCGACGTCGCGGATGGCGGCGCAGGTGAAGGCGGCGTCCATGGCCTTCCTGGCGAGGTAGTAGCCGACGAGCTCCTCGTCGGTCGGGAAGAACCGGAACCCCGCCGGCAACCGCTGCTCCTCCGCCATTATACTGATCATGTTCATTAATTCATGGACGAATCCGCGAAAAACCAAGACATCTAGCTTATAACCTGAAACGAAGGTGCATCGATCAGAGCAGTTTATATGCTGCGGACTCGTGGCCAAGAAGAACTTACCCACAGTGAGATTGATCCGGAGGATTAAATAGATCGATCGATAGGTCGCGGGCAGCTTGAGCTAACTAGCTAATTGTGTACTAATACAACAACGTAATTCTTACTGTGTGAGAAGGAATTCAAGTCGAGGCGTGCGCCGTTTAATTTATACTGCTAGCTAGGGCAAACTCTCTTACTATAGCTAGCCAGTTTGCGTGCACGTACGAATTAAGCCGTCCTGCCGGCACCACGCGACGCGACAGAGGGAGCCGATGTGGGTTTGAAGATCTCCGTTTATATATTTGTTTTCTATACTACTTTTAAATATCTCTGACACCTATTGTTTTCTATATTTTCTTTTACAAATTCTCTCATGTTATTTTCTAATATTATGGAATAGTCCATATTTAATTTGATGTTACTATAACAGATAAACAAATTCTATGACATTTTGTAATATGTTTCCATTGAAAAGCATGTGTATGTTGCCAGTAAAATATAAGTATCTTTTGAGTTGGGCACTAGTGGAGCCGAGCTAGATGAGAAGATATATAATAGTTTATCTCTTTTTAAATATAAGTATTTATATGGTTTAGATTTTCTTTCATGATATAAACATTTTAGCTAGCAAGGTTATTTGAACCCTGAAACACTTCGTTATTCAATTACCCTTAACCACCCTTTCACCAACCACCTTTCCTCGTTTATTAAGAGGCAAAATATTTCCTTTTTAACCTTCATCTTAGTTACTACTCCCTCTAATGTTTTTATTTGACGGCGTTGATTTTTGGTGTACATTTGACTATTTGTCTTATTCAATATTTTTGTGTAAATATACAAATTGTAAGTCACTCTTAAAGTTTCTTTAGTAACAAATGAAATCCTAAAAAATAGTTTATAATTATTTTTTAAAAAAACAAATAGTCAAGGACGTCAAATAGAAAATAAAGGGAGTAGCAATTTAGAAATGTTTGTATTGTGAAATGGAGGGAGTAGATAATAGCTATATGTACATGTGCATGGTATAGGAACTGTGGTCTCTTGCAAAAGTGAACCGATAGGGTTGTGAAAATTTCAAGAGCATTGTTCCATCCTTGAGGAGGTATCTTGAGAAGGATGGTAAAATTGCTCAAATTTCAAACAAGAAACAATGGAAATTGTGTAGCGTGTGCAATCTTATGGACTATCAAGCATCCCATTAAATTTTGTAAGTACTTTTTGTAAGAGAGAGAGAGAGAGAAAAGGCATTACAAATCATTTTCAGTTTGCATGTATTTAATACGGATTTGTACTTAAATGCATATACTAGTCTCACCTATTGCCATCTTCAGACCTCTTTTATTTTCAATTCTCAATAACTGAAACAATAGGTTGCATGTTCATTTTGCATGCAGAGGCAAGGATGACTGAAGGTATTTTGTTGTTAAACAAAAAATATACCTTCTCCCTGAAAAAAAGAATATATAAACATCCTATTAGAATTATTTTCAACATTTTTAGTTTTTTAAACTTTAAAACTAAATACTTCCAAAACTATTCTCATTTATATACCTTTTGGGCACACTATCCCACTTGCAGTGACCAAATAGAGCTGTTTGGTAATGTTATTAGCTCATTCCAGTGATATTACGTGGCAGAAAAATACTACCACGTTAGGCGAGGTGGCATGTCCAAAAGGTTCAAAATAAGTTTTGAGGAAATTTATTTTAAAATTAAAAATAACAAGGTTCAAAAATAATAAAAATTCTCACTATTATTCCTATATCAAGAGGTGTTGAAATGGAGATTTTCTATCTCTTTTAGACACAAAGATAAGGGGACTGATGATAAACCGTGTTCACTTGAGTCCTATCCTTGTTTGAGGAGCTGGAAGTCTGAAAAATAACGCGTGAGTATTCAGCCAGTGAGATTGCTCTAATTATTAGTGATTTTTTGGATTTTGTAGTCTTAGTACCAGAAGGCGCTCATTTGTGCTATTTGAGGGAGCTAAAATATCACCAAGAGACTACCTATTTAACTTGTCATGCCATTACACAATAAAATTGCTATTTATGAGTCCTACGTGGTTGGGCCCACAAGTCATTCTCGTGGTTGTTAGGATTTCTAGAGTATGGGTAGAGAGTCTGTTGAATTACTTATCAATTTAGAGATGAAATCTTTTGATATGAATGGCTAAATTAAGATTTGCAGAGTTAAATTTTAACCATTTTTGAATATGCTCTTAGAGATTCTAAGAGTATATATATAGTTGCTAGAAACTCCATAAACATGTCCTGCTCATGGAAAATTTTTTGCATCGTTACCTAGGTCATGAACTTATGATAGGCTCACCTTGCAACAATGCAAGTTGATCTATATATTCATATATAAAATACAATCATATCGGTAGAAACAAAAGGTTAAGAGTTGTATGTCAAACACATTTGTTTTAAAGCTATAGTATATAAAATATAATTATATTTCTAGAAATTGAAGGTAAAAGTTTATCGAATACAATTCTATTTTAAATATCTACTGTGTGTAATTTACAGTTGTATCCATAGAAATAAAAGCTAAGATTTATAGATTAAATCCAAATAAAATTTCAAATTTAGATGCATAAAGTTGCATGAGAAAACCCGCAGTTGAAACCAAAACACATTAATCGATGTATGGATTTATTATGGAATATTGGAGTTCCCTAGCTATGCCCGCATCACACGTCATCAATGTGAAAAGGTGGGCACAATATTTTTTTTGCCATTTCTATAATCAGGGTATGTATTTTTGTTGATTTATCCTCCAATATATCATGTGTTTTTAGTTGAGATTTCCTAATGATGATATTGCACTATATATTACAAAATTGTTCCGAAATACTACCCACCCCTATAACAGAAAAAATATGATATTTTTTTTGTATATTTTTCTTAAAGTCAACAAGAAGCACAGTTCTGCAGCTAAAATATACTAGCTATGACCGGGGTATAGGTCTAAGAAATGTTGTCAAATTGTAATACTATAATACTATGAACAATATTTTTTATAAAAGATCTCCTCATATGATTTTTTTCATATATCAAAAGACAGCTCTATAGATATGGTCAAAATCAAAACAGTTATTATTGTATAGGATTGGAAGTATATATTAGCTTAGGGTGTTTTAATAAGGGTGGGTGATTGCTTGATTTTTTAATGAAAAAAAATCAAACGACATATTTACAAACAAGAAATAATTTAGGAAAAAATATATGTATTCTTAGTGAACTAAAAGTTAATGCTGAATAATAAACATTGGTTAAAAATCCTAAAATCGACCTTTTAAAGTTGAATTTTAAATTTTGGTTTATAATAATAAGAAGAAACCAAAAGATTGTTTAGACGGCCAATCATTCAGAATTTCTAATTGATATGATCGAGAGCCAGGACGCAGGAAATTAGCACAGCACACAAAACTAGCATATCATTCCTTGCAAGTTGCAAGTCACCACATTGGCCATATAGGACTCTCCTATCTCCAGGATAGAGGGAGCGAGACCACGCCAACCGTACGTATCACTGCATGTCCACGTCAGTGACATCATCAAGGGGAATGTATAGTAGCAGGCCCAGTGGAATTCCTCGACACTTTTTAAAAAAAAAACATCACATCGAATGTTTTGATATTTAAATAGAGTATTAAATATACATAAATAAAAAATTAATTGTGCCGTTAGGAAAAAATTCTGAGACAAATATTTTAAGCCTAATTAGTTCATGATTAGTGATAAGTGCTACAGTAACCCACATGCACTAATGATGGATTAATTAGGTTCAAAAGATTCGTCTCGCGATTTTCAGACGAGCTATAAATCATTTTTTTTATCCATACCTAAAACCCCTTCCGACATCCGATCAAACATGAGACGTGATAACCCAAAATTTTCTTTTCGCCCACTAAACGGGGCCTTAATTTAGTACTACATAGGTATCAAATTGCTAGCTACCAATCTCATACTACAACTGTCCGTAATAACTTTATTTTTTGATTTATGTGCCTAAAGTTTGACCATTCGTCTTATTTGAAAAATTTATAGAAAAACTTATAAAATTAGTCACGCATAGAGTAGTATTCATGTTTTATCATCTAGTAGCAACAAAAATATTAATCGCAAAATAATTTTAAATAAGATGAAGAGTCAAAACATTATATCTAAAAACTAAAAAATAAACTTATTTTGGAACGGAGGTACAGAGCAAGCAGCATCGGAACCCGAAACACTGGAAGGGGCCAATGATAATGTTTTTTAAAAAATGACCAGTGATACAATAAATACAGTAGAGCTCTGCAGAGTTTAGGCTTTAGGGTAAGGCGAACCCTGTGCTCGCCCCAAACCTGGCTCAGTCCGTGAAAACAAGTCAAAATACTCTGTACATACTAAAATATAAGTATTTTCACTATATAAATATTGCTTCGCAACATAAGTATTTTTAGCATCATTCATATCACATCTTACTCCAACCTATCATCCACCGATTTATTTATTTATTAAATACAAATTTTAATGTTTATTATTAAACATAAACCATGCTAGAACTTATTTCCAAAATATGTACCAGGTTTCATTGAGGTCGGCGGAACCAGCGTGGCCAAATGGTGCAGATTTTAGAAATAAGATAAAGAACGGTTTTTAGAAAATAACTAATTAATATGTGTCTTTAATAAAAAATTCTTCTCCGCCTATATTCATTTCACGTTCACCGAGGAACACTAAAATTTTGAAATTATAATGTCTACCGAATAATCTAGCTTTCTATGTAGGAGTGTCGCGTGTCGAGGGAATCCAGATTCTCTGACTTTAGAGACTAAAGGTAGCGGCACACATTATTATGATTTTAGGGTATTTTCAACTGTCCGATCGAACAAATAGTGATTTGGTACTGTGTAAATGGCGGTTTGCATTGTTGCTACAATAACAACTATAAAACCGTTGTTGCTATAATAGCAGCTATGGAATCATTATTCTGTATTATAGCTTCACACACATTTATTGTGCGCCTCTGCCCTAAGCCTCTAAGCATTCACAATGCACCTACGTGGTGAGTGGTCTCAGCTCACCACGTAGGTGGATTGCTTACTTAGAGGAGAGAGGTGTGAGGAAGCGTGGCTCTACCAAGAAGCTCGTGGTCTTTGCCAGCCACGAATGGTTTTGACAGATAACGTGCTAAGCCACTCATGAGGAACTGTATTGGTCGAGTTTCTTTTTCCGCCGTAGCCTGCAGTGGGAGCCTAGGAGGAGCCAAGGTAAGGGGCGCGTCGCTAGCCGAGGAGGAGGACAGGGGTGTGGTGCCATCGCCCAAGCTCCACCGGTCACAACTACCTTCGTCGGTTGCCACCTTTTTTGCCTCTGCCAGCCGCCAAGAAGCCTCCACCGCCCCGAGAAGCCTCTGCCTCTGTCGGCCGCCCCGCCTCTGCTGCCCTGAGAAGCCTCCACTGGTAGTGCCCGCCTACGCTAGTCGCGAGGCGTCTTCCCGTCGCCGCCGCCAAGCCATGGAGACCGTTGAGCTCATTCCGTCGTCATAGCGAGCCGTCTTGTGTCGTCGCTGGATCTAATGTTTAGGAAAGGAGATGAAAGAGTGGAGAGAGAGAGAGTAGACTAGAGGAGGCCGTAGTGGATAGGGGAGGAGAGAGAGAGACGTGGGTGGGTAGGAAAGTGGAGCAGTCAGGTGAGAGCCTAAGAAAAGCTACAGCGTGGGCCCATACAAGAATATATGCACTATGAAGACAATGGCCTCAAGTCTGGTTAATCCTAGTTGGACCATGAAACCACTTGCTAAGGCTAGGGATGGCAACGGGGCGGGTCAGGGGCGGGTTGGACAGGAACGGACCTGAAATCGCCACCCGAATTCTATACCCGGACCCGATTGGAGAAACGGGTAGAATTTAATCCTCGTACCCGACCGGACCGGGTACCCGCAACCCGATCGGGTGACCCGCTCACCCGCATCGAGTAATATCTCACTTTTATCAACATAATAAATAAAAGACAATGATGAATTCAGCTTGAACAAAAATTGAATATTTCATGGATGATCCATCAATCCATCATTCGGAATACATAATAATCAAGATCCACCACTCGCCGGTTTCTGTACCTTGCTCCTGATCGGCTTAGGATTGGGTTTTTGCATATTTTATGGACTGTAGTTTAAGGGATTATAGTCTAATATACCCCCGTCAGGTCCCCATGGGTAGGACTCAATACCCGGCCTCTCACCCGCACATATGCGGGGCGCTGGACCCGATTACCCACGGGTCAAAATTCATACCCGACCATGTATCCATAGGGACGGGTACCCACCAGGGACCCGAACCCATAGGTGGAATTACCAACCCAAGCTAAGGCTTTGTACAGTGTGAACCGTCTAAAGACACAGGATCCGGATCCATGTCGGGGTGGTTGGCAAATGGCAGTGAAAGTCACGAGAGCCACGGGCTCTAGAGCAATGTGCTGCAGTGAAACACCCAAATGGGCCAAAGATCTCGAAGTTGAGATTTCGCAAGGACGTAGATTCATCCTACAAGCCCACCCAGCCCGAGACCCTCCGATTCGTCGCAAAAGCAAAACTGGGCTTCATTTCTCATTTCATCACCACCGCATGTGGGTGCCGACAGGACTGTGATTCTGTTGTGTATTACTGAATTCGGAGCCCATGGTAAAAAAAAAAAAAAAGAAGAAGAAAAGACAGAGGTCAGCAAGAACTCATATTATGAAATCACCCAAAAAAAAAAGAAGTTACTGATGAATAGGGTTTTTACATAGTGGTACCGCACCAGCTAATTGATTTACATACACATCGATCACTCATACAGACAAGACGATACAATCAGAAAATTCAGAACGAATGCTGGAATGAGATCGAGAGGAATGCAGCTAGAGTTCCTCGGTTGTCTAACGAAATGCTCTGCAGAAGAATTATCAGCTACTATATGTGAACATTTGGCGCGGCAAATCTGAATATGTATCTGTCTGCACCTTTGTTCCTAGCAATCGGCAGTGGAAGCTTCAAACAAAACTGCATGACTAAATGAACAGCGTGATGGAAGGAAACATGATGCTAATGCTCTCTAGTGCATGTATAACGAAGATTGCTCTCGTAGCTGGAACTGATTCTGGGTCAAAATCAATCAGGTGACCTTCCTGTGCTCGAGGTGTCTGCTCTCCCTGAGATAAGTCTCTAGCTTTTTGTCCACATTCTTGCTGAATCCAGGGTATGGCTCATAGCCAAACTGCTTGTTGAGTATCTGTGAACACGAGAGAGTTGATCACCATCACATATCAGTTCAACCCAATTCATTTCCTGGCAGATCCATGCATTTACTTTCATATCTGTACATCAAGAAAAGGATGGATCAACTGTTCCAAAAGGTAAGTCCATGATGCCATTATACAAGAACAATTGCCCTTAACTGTTAATCTGTTACCGAATACTCTCTTCGGTCACCAAAAAAAAAAGTGGTTTTAATCTTTTAGACATCAACAATATTTAACACAACCACTAAATACAACTTCGATCACTAATTTCTTCCCGGGACACCCTAATTTCTCTTACTTTGAATGTCTACGAAGTTGATAAATTCATCATACATGATGGCTCCTTCGGAGCGCAGGAATTGTACAGGATTTTCACAAGAATTAGTTCAGTTGAAGTGAAATTCGTTCAAAAAAAATCCTCCTTCCAATGGAATGGATGCTCACCTGCAACAAGATGAGGAACGGCTCCATCAAGAACACCTCGGGGAGGTCACTCACACCTGGCCCTCTCCTCTGCAGCAAGCAGCAGATCATTCAGCGAAGCGAATCAGCAGCGGCGTCAAAAAGGAGAGGAGGGCGGAAGGAGGAAGAAGCTAGCTTGCCTCGAAGAGGCCATGGCCGAGGAACTGCCACGTCCAGCAGAAGAGCTGCGTGGGGAGCGCGACCTTGCAGGCGAGCGCGAGGCCGAGGCAGGCGGCGAGGGCGCGGCTGGCGGCCCATCCGGCGAGGAGGAGGATGCCCGCGAGCGAGCCGGCGCGGCGGTCGGCGGCGACGTAGGCGGCGGCGTAGGCGAGGGCGAGCGCGAGCGCCGGGTCGAGAGGCGGCGGGGACGGCAGGAAGTGGAGGAGGAGGAGGTTGGTGAAGAGGATGGGCCAGGCGAGCAGCGCGTGCGCCGCGGCGTTGACCGGGTGCCGGTGCTGCGACCGGAAGAAGGCGAACTGCGCCTCCAGGTCCAGCACCCCGCGCCGCCCCTTCGCCGCCGCCGCCGCCATGGACGACGACCACCTCCCGGAATCGAGGATCCGAAGAAGGCACGGCGAAGAGGAGGGCTCCATTTTCCTTTTCTTTATTGGATACCTTTATATAGGCCATGTGATTCAGGCCAACTTATAAAAGTTTTTCTTAAAAACATCACATTAAGTATTTAAACATTTAAATTAAACATTAAATATAGATAAAAATAAAAAATAATTGCACACTTATAAGGAATATCGTGAGATGAATTTTTTGAGTGTAATTAGTCCATAATTAGCCATAAGTACTGTAGTTTAATTAGGTTCAAAAGATTCGTCTCGTGGTTTTCAAGCTAGCTGTGAAATTCGTTTTTTCGTTCGTATCCGAAAACTCCTTCCGACATCTGGTTAAACGTTCGACGTGACCCTTTAGATAAAAATTTTTAACAACTAAACAACGCCTCACTCGACGATACCTTTGCAATACTACTGCTCACTTAAACATGTGAGCCACTTAAACACATGGCTGCTTGACTTTGTATGGTCGGTGTGAAACTAAACATAGATATAGAGATCCCTATTATACTATTATGCTATATGATAATAATCAATAGACATATGTACATGTGTGAATTATTGCTATAAATATTTAAATTATATTTATAAATAATATTTATATAAAAAACATGGTACATGTTATCTCAAAAATTTATTCTGGCATTTTTAGAGCGTGTTTAGTTCACAAAAATTCTTGGTTTGAGTGTTACATCAGATGTTTGACCGGATGTTGGAAGATTATTTCAGCGACTAATTAAAAACTAATTACATATGGTGTCACGAAACTACAAGATGGATTTTTTAAGTCAAATTAATCTATCATTAGCACGTGTGAGTTACTAATTTATTTAATAGTTTGATGAACCGAGTTAATAGATTATAGATGAATATTAGAAATTTCAGAATATATCGATCTGGGTAGGGGCAGGGAGCCCTGTGATTTGGGGCCAGAGCGGCCACATCTCCGACCCCCTCAGGACCAGTTCTGCTTAAACATGTGAGCCCGATAACTCATGTCCCATATGATGATCTTATTTGCAATACTATAGATATCCCTACTCGACTCAATGGTTATGGAAAAAAAATACTTCCTTTCTTCTAAATGATGTATGGCGGAAGCAAATACTGGAGAGGATACCAACTCGGTTGAACGGATAAAAAGTTATTCCCTCATCCCATAAAAAAACTTTATTTTTGATTCTCTTGTTTGTCACCCGAAGACTTTATTTCTTGATCAATTGTTGTATTGGAATTTAGTAAAGTGGAGAACATATGCCTTTGGATTTTAAAAAGAATGGGATAATTGTATTGAAGTTTGAAAAGTAAATGGCATTTTAATTAGTTTTTGTTATTTTATTGTAAATAAAATTTTTATTTACATGTTCTTAGCGAATAGGAATAAAGGCTTAAAAATTAACTATGATGAAAAAAATTCAAAATAAGTTTAAATTTAAAGTTAAAAATTTTAATTTTTGGCTTATATACATAAGCGAAAGAGAAAAAGAACCAGAGCGTCCATCCGTTAGTGTCAAAATTAACTCTAGCGTAATCGACCTATCCATCTAATATTGCCGATCAAAATCCCAAATGTGCACCGGTAAGTGTGAACTTAGAACACTCACATCTATCGTTATCGGTTTAATTAGTCTTGACGCGCCATTAATATGACGGCCGTGGTCTTGTTGATTTCGCGGCGTTCGTCGGTCGATCCTCTTCCACCCCCATCGGTTTTAAAATATAGCTTTAGGTTTATTTTAAAGTACAATCACATTTTCACGTATCATCTCATCTTAACCAATCACAATATTTTTTTTACATAATTTTTTTACACCTTCTCATTTTAACTCATCGTATAATTTCTTATTACCCCGTACCATTTTTACCGCATGCGCAGCTAGTGGTTGGCCACCGTTGGCAGCACTCGTGCATCAAATCACCACTAAATATAAGCATTTAAATATTATTTGGCATGTACTGTATCCGTCACGAAACAAGTGCACTCTTCTAGTTTATATTTGAATTAGAAGAGTACACTTATTTAGAGATCGAGGTAAGACAAGTAGCTAGGTGTTTAAAAACCCCCTTTTAGTTATTTTGATGATTAATTTCAAATTTCAAATTGATTCGATTCCCTTTGTATGTATGTAATTAGGTATAAAATCATTGAAATGATTAAAATCATGGGAATCGGTGGATGAATGCTTATTTGTGGTATAAAATTTAAATGTTTATTTTAGTATGAATGAAGTATTATGTATACATATATAATACTTGTTTATTAAATGTTATTACAACACTTAAGTGGGAAAAATAGTAGAAGGAACAATCCTTAAATTAATCCTGTAATTTGTTGGATTACAATTCATAAGTCTCGTAGCCCAAACAGGCAAGTTCTATACATGAATCTGCAACAGATCTGCTGCTGCTCCCCACACTAATAGGCACTCACATGCGAATGGGCATGTAGCCCAGTGGTTACAAATGCCTCAGTAGCACTTGAGGTACTGGGTTCGACTCTTTATTGGAGCGAATTTTTCAGGATTCTAACAGCTTTGTGCTTTCAGTGGGAGACGACGTTCCCAACTCAATGATTAGGATGGTGTCCATAACCTTAAATAAGTTGACATCTAGGATGAAATATGATGTGGCAAGTGAATAAATAAGGAAAGAGAATGAAACCATGTCTTGCATGAGACATGGTTTCTACACAGCATCCAAGATATCATGTGAGATAAATAGCATTGGAAGAGTAGTGTCTAGTACTAGTTTCTTGATAATGTGGAGTTTATGAAAACTACATCCAGTGTTATAGGTTGGGAATACACTAATTAGGTCGATAGGGGCACGTCACGATTGCTCAAACGATATATATCCTGATGGCTGACGCTTTATTGATCGCTTCATTAATTACGACTAATTCATTTCGTTAAGTGTGAACGTAATGCGTTGTTTTATTTTTTTTCCCGTTCAGACTTGCTCTATCGGTTCTTCATTAAATTGAGAAAACGATATGGGCCATAATAGATAGTAGTCGATATGATATCCAGCTGTTCACCGAGCCTTTTCTTTTTTCTCAATGATGGATATTTATTCTCTGGCAATTGCTTTAAGAAAGAGATAAAGATAGCCAATTATCACGGGGAGGCCACGGACTATAAAATCCTATCTCTATTAAAAAACAAGAAAAGTATTTAACATATCATGCCTAATATAGACATAACACCTCCATCTATAGTTATCGAGAAACTCCATCGGCTTGCAATTACGTATAGTTCTTATCTTCTTTAGAGAAGGAAATAGAATCTCCTATATCAGCGGCTAATCGGCCGATTGAGTTCTGCTCACGTCACAGTCAATAACTGGCATCAAACAAGAAGATAATATCGTAGAGGAACTAACCAATTTTAATCATTTCTTATCACCGAAATAATCATCAAAGTTGATCCAGTGAGAACCCCATCTCAAAGAGGAACCTCCGATGCTACACCTCCAAGAAGGCCACAACATCTACAATATTGTTCACTATTCTAGACATACAAAAGTGGATTTTTCACCTGAAAAGTTCACCTCTAAGGCATAAAGATATCACATCTAGAAAAGTGTGTGGTGCCCATGAGTGTTACCGGTATAAACCAAAAGTTTTTGAAACCCTCAAATCTCGAATCTACTTGTCCTATAGCTAGATCCATGCTGTCACTGAGTCTTAGAGTTGACGCTGGTGCTACGAGGGTGTAGTACTAAGGGGAGTGCATAGAGTCATAAGGCGGATGGACGCGAGAGGCACGAACAAGGGTTTGCGATTGCTCTAGCTGCCATAACCATATCCTTCCTATCGGAGCTATCGCAACTAGAGTGCTAGCAATCCGATCGTTTGGATGCCACCATCATCCCTAATTTGGCCATCCACAGCGGATGCCCACTATCGTCGGATGGGGAGAGATGGGGAAGAAGTTGCACCGAAGGTACCCTAAAGACTTTGATGTTGCCGCCGGTGCTGATTAGCGTCACTGACACCGGTGAGGGGAGTGGCGAGCTAGGTGTAGTGATGAAAATGGTTTAAAAACGGATGAAAAGTAGCTCTAACATATATGTTTTCATATTTTTTCAGAATCAAAATTGGAAACCCTGGATACAAAAATAGAATATAATATTATCGAATATAGATACGGAGCAAATATGTATTGATACA
The DNA here is from genome assembly GCF_000231095.2 of Oryza brachyantha. Taxonomy (NCBI): domain Eukaryota; kingdom Viridiplantae; phylum Streptophyta; class Magnoliopsida; order Poales; family Poaceae; genus Oryza; species Oryza brachyantha. The sequence goes on from NC_023170.2 coordinate 12,841,404, forward strand.
AATACAGTAACAAATATTGACTAAAATATAATAGCCTCTTATAACTAACTCCTCAAATCAGCGAAGAGTTCTAAGCTTACTGTATATCAAAAATGGATCAAGTTATTTATATTTAACAATCATATATACATATGGATAATAGACAAATACAAACTAATGGCATTACTTGGCTTCATACCAAGAAATATCTAGTTACTATAAATATATTATATTATGTGATAGAAGATCATATTTTAAAAGTTGTATTAAATAAATAGATCATCATAAATAACATGAGTATGTAGTTTTATTTACTACCATGGGTTTTAGTTTATTTTTTTCCCAAAAATGAACAATGTTAAATTTAGAATTAACAAATATGAAGTTGTTTCCATCTTAAGATCACAAATTAGTATTTATAATTTAATTCTAAAATAAAACAAGAAGATAATGCTAGTGTATTTATTGTAGTTTTGTAGTAAGACCATTTTTAAAATAAAAAATGACAAATAAATTGGGTTACACAGCTACACCTATGGGAAGTTAGTATGAAATGGACCTTTTTGTGGAATCATCCGAATAACGATATGAACAAATATCATGACAGTTTTCAACCAAATCCGAATTACACCAAATACTAGCCTTACCGCATTTGTTTTCATTTCAAAGAGAAAATATCCAAAATCGTTGTCTAGCAAAATAATTCCATACAAAACTTTTTGTTTCCAAAAAAATTTTGACCGGATAAAAATGCAAAATAGATATCCAAGATTTTATTTTTGTGTCAGTTTGATTGGATATATAGCATGATGCAATGTATGTGATGTTTGCCTGGTCAAGTCTGAAACTCTGAACTTATGGTCATTTTCGTTTCCTGAATTTAGCTGCCACACAATCTACTTGTACTTCAGACCAACCTTATGCAACTACTTAGGTGTTCAACTTCAGAGTAACCCTGTGCAATGCTTAAACTCATCGGATCCATAGTGTACCCTTCTTTATGTTTAGATACTTCCGTTTGCGGATTATTGCTTTGATTATTTTTGAATAGCTTCATCCATACGGAGCGAAAGTTAAATATTATATCAAGTCCAGCTTCATCCATACGTAGAAGTTAACATGATCAATATTTGGTTGTTTCAAACAAAAAACCAAATGGCATATTTGGAAACGAAAAATAATTTATAAATAGGAACTGTATATATATATATATATATATATATATATATATATATGTGTGTGTATTTAGTGATATAAAAACAAAGCCTGAAAAATAAACTACGATAAAAAACCATAAAATTAATGCCAAATTAAGATTTATTTAAAAAAATCAAATTTTAATTTATAAGCATGCAAAAAGATGGGGCCTTAAGTATCTGATGAAGACCAACCTCACAAGGAAAAAGAAAAACTTGCATACGAGGATTTGATTCCGATTAAGTCATTGATTCATCAATACTGAGACCATAATCATCATCGATTCATAATCATTGCAAATCGACAGAACGGTCACATATAGTTGATTTGAAATTTTTACATTTCTGTCTATTTGAAAAACTTTTTTTTTACAAATAGACTTCTAGAAAAACTTGATTTAGGAATAGACCTTTTCATGACGCCAACACCTCTGACGCTCAAGTTGAATAGGAGGGCCCAAATAATGTGGATCCTGCCCTCCTACCATGTAGGCACCACGACGCCATTCGTCGGCTGCATCAGCATTGCGCAGGCCAATGGTGCATATGTGGCAGGAGGGTAGCACCAATACAGGCCACATAACGCCCTCCTATTCAACCACGATGCCAGGTGTGTTGGTGCTCTATTCTGGATTAAGTTTTTATGTGGATCTATTTATAAAGTTTTCTAAAAAGTCTACAATGTAAAAAATTAGTATAGCTGATATCTCTTTTTTTAGATAATGGATGAAAAATCTTGGTAAAAGTTGCACTCATTTATTACAACGTTGGCATATTATACGATAATATATTGCTAATTATATGATAATATATTGCTACATCTCCATTCAAACAAAAAAAACAAAAGATGGAAACCCTCACAAACAAAAAATTTCTTTTTATTGTACCAGTGAATCCAATATGACAATATCCATTATATTTTAGAACAAAAAATACTTTTAAGTTTTAAATGAAATTCCAAATGACTATTGGCAGATCTAGCAAATGATAGTAGAGAGGTCTAAACAAACTAGGTAGACTGTCAACCCCTCTTTCCATTTATCTTTAACATAAAATTTTAGAAGGGGTTTAGTGGGACTATTATAGACCTAATGGGGGTAACGGAGGCTCAAGCCCCTACCTCCAACATGTTAGACCTGCCCCTACAAATGACTAATGATATTTTTATAAGTCAAGTCTGTAAAGAACATGTGAATACACTAACAATTTCTTGGATCATAAATATTAATAGTAAAAGTTGATTGCTCATCAACACCCATAGAACTTGTATCAATAGAATCATGTAAGTTTTCATGTTCACTTAAGTTACTATCAACTTCATTTATATTATTGGTATCCTCTAAATTCTCATTAGCATGCACATCAATTCATCATGATTTTTAGAACTAGTATTAGTCTAAAAAATTATCAAAATCTCCCTTTTATGATTGTATAAACTCATCCAGATGCTTTTTTCTTCTTTTTTTCACTTCCGGACAAATACTTCCTAATCCTAGATGACATAGTAGAAGCAACAGTAGTTCCTTTGATGTGCAAATTGGTCAAAAATCTGATAATCCGAAGAACTTTGATCTCTGAAAAAAAACACCTGAAAAAAATATTATAGAGTATCTAGAAACTTTGCAAAATAACAGCAATAACTTAGTTATACATATATAATATATTAGCCAAAAAATCGTACCAGTGAAGTTTACTGTCTACGGACTGCAGACTATAGCCGATCTAAACCCTTTCTCTCCACCTCTTTACTAGCTCTAAATCAAATCTTTAGAAGAGGGGGAAACGAAATTGCAAGCAATTAGCAAATCAGGGGCTCAGCCCAACCATGGAGTGGTATTTAACAGCAATGAAGAAAGAAATCATAGAGGAGAGCATACTGCATACCATGCATGGATGCAACATGAGGTGATTTTGAGTAGAGCTATTGCAAATTAAAGACAAGATTGCTAGAGATTGACGAGATTAGATTATTTCCATCCATTAATCTTGGCGCTTGAAGCGAAGAGGCGGAAGGGGCAGTGTTACCAACGCTTATCTCATGAAGAACCGAAGAAATAACTATGGGAGCTTGGGAAATAGAAGGGGGAAAACGTGTGTGGTGTGTGCTAGCGATGTTTGCAACTAAGTTAGATCGATCCACCTCTTTTATGTGATTCACTTTTGCGTGGATTAGATTGGGCCAACATGTGTTAATTGGGCCAAATCAAATAATGTTCAATTGATATATATAGGGGCATATTACATGGCTGTAGGGCTATCTCTTAGGGGCCTAGGGCGGTCGCCTTGAATGACCTGCATCAGGGCCGGCCCTGACTGCAGTCAACTTCACTATAGTCCTTTCCTGCAAAGACCCATGGACTTGGTCTTTCAAAACTATCTCACCCTCCATCAATTCATCATATTCCATATCTGAAGCTATTTCTAGATTAGATTGCACTTTAGATCCATCTATTATTACCTAAGTTTTATTTTGTTAAACCTATCCTTTTACTTTGGATTGGGTATATTTATCAATGTTGCAATGTGAACTACCCTAAATAATTTTCATGGCCATCTCTAAACCTATTTTCAGCAAATACATGGAGTGCAGTAAACACAGCGATAATAAATTCATCATGTCTAAAGTAAAAAAAGATAAAATAAAATGTGGTCTAAAGAACTATCTCTATGCTTATATATAAAAGATTCTAGGAGTAAATCTAGATAAATACTTTTAACATCACTTATCTAGTAATACGCACGTGCTAACGTTATGGTGTTATAATATGTTTGATAAAACATTATAAAATAACAATACTTAAAGTATCATTTTTAAATATGGAGTGCTCAATTATAAAATAAAATTTTGAAATAGGATTTGAGGAGTGCAGTGTTAAGGGGGCAGTAGTGCGGTGGTGGGGAAGGAGTGTTTTGGGTGAGGCCAGATTCATCTATGCCATTGGATCGAGACACACAGAAGAATATATCCCATTAGATGTGTCACATGGTCTTTGGTCATGAGGGCTTGGTGTTGATGCACCGTAAGGTAGATGGACGACGAAGCAGTGTAATTTACTCTTATTATTTTTAGGGAACTGCTGCAATACGATTTAGTGTTAAGAAAAAGGGATAAACCCCGATTCCAACATCAAATCAAGACACGACGCACTCCTTGACGCCAACTCTCTATGACACGCTCCTTGCCGCCGCGGCGCCGATTCCTACCGCCAACGCTCCTCGCTGCCGTGAATCCTATCACCTGCGCTCCTCTCGTCGCCTATTCCTATCATCCGTGCGACTCTCGCCACTAATCCTCACCGCCACCCTGCTCGGTCTCGTGCGCCTTTGCACGCTCAACCTCACTTAACGGCGACGACGAGGAGCATGTCTGTGGTAGACATTTGCACGAATAGGCTTCCGAATAACATAAGTGCTACCTTAAGGGTACCAGGCTTAGTACTATGGTCGAGTAGCATGGTGCCTCACATGTACCATGCATGATACTTTAAGGTACTAGACATGGTATCATGACTAGTTACTTCCATGTAATATGATACCTCAAATGTACCATGTATGATACCTAAATAATATCATGTTAGTACTAGTGGTATCATGTCTGGTAATACTAAGACACATGTATGATATCTACCAAGTATTATCTTGATATATACATGATAAAAAAAACACAACCATAAAAATATGATCCATATGTAGTACTTATTTTCGCTATTTGGCTTCTTCCTTTTTTTGCAAGACCTTTTTCATGTACTATCATATTTAGATGGACTAGCTTTTGGTTTCACCTTAGGGCTCTTCCCTTTGATTCAAGTTTTTGATGCAATCTTCCCTTTGACAGAAGTTTTTGATGCATTTTTCACCTTAGCAGATGTTGCATTTTATTTTTTAGCCTTTTTTGCAACAATGATTGTATCACTTCATCCTACCACGTCTGAAAACCTTAAAGCATCACATGAATCTATATATGCACCTAGAAAAAAATAAGAAAAACATATAGTGCAACGCTCACTTGATATAGATTTTAGTATGAGCTTCTGTCCTTGTTGATTGGATGAACCCTAAAAATGTAGGCAGAAGGAGACTGTTGAGGAGAAAAATGACAAATTAAGACAATCAGGTATAAATGGAGGAGGTAGAAAAGACATCCACCAAAATGTTGCTGATTCATCATAGGAATGGAGGAGATTGAGGTAAGAAACGGTTAGTTTGCCAGAGGGAACAGAGTGCGCCGCTATCGTGGTCGTTACCGCCCTTGTCCCCTATGCTGTCACTGCTATTTTTTATGTGAAATGTTAATTTTGTTCCGTATGAAAATGAGCCGTTCCTTAGAACCAGTAGCCACATCCCGTCGGCATTGGATCCAACGTTGGTAATACAGCATTTTCGTTATTTCTATCCAAAAAAATGCTCCAGATGCGTAAGGGTCCACCGGTCACACTCGCGTCTATCGTCGTCTCCTTCTAGAACCACCCAACCCAAACAATCCCAATCTCTCCCTCCCCCTCCCCCTCCCCCTCCCCCTCCCCCCCCTCTCTCTCTCATCTCATCTCCTTCCGCGCGCTCTCCGCTCTCTCTCTCTCTCTCTCTAGTCCCCAGCCCTCGACTCGGCTCGGCGGCAGCGCACCCAAACCCTAACCCTATCATCCCCCATCCCAACCCATCCCATCCCCGCGCCCCGCCGGCGAGGCACAGAGCGGAGCGGAGATGCCGTCGGGGTCGGCGACCCAGTTCCGGTACACGCAGACGCCGTCCAAGGTGCTGCACCTGCGGAACATGCCGTGGGAGTGCACCGAGGAGGAGCTCGTCGAGCTCTGCAAGCCCTTCGGCAGGGTCGTCAACACCATGTGCAACGTCGGCACCAACCGCAACCAGGCCTTCGTCGAGTTCGTAAGGACGCCCCCCCCCCCCCCCCAACCCTCCTCCCCGCGTCGTCATATGAAAACGCTGAATCCCTCCGTCTCCGCAGCTGCGTGCCGATCGTTCCCTCCCGCGTGTGAGGCCGGTTTGCCGGGGAGACTCTGCTTGTGTCCGCGATTTAGGGTTTATGCGATTGCATCTAGCGATGGGGTCGGACTGTAACGACTGTTGCTTAGAGTTCGTTTGGTAACCGGTACCGACGGTGTTTGTTTAGGACCCTGCCCTCCAACCGAACACTTTCAGCTCCACCTGGAAAAGGATTGGAACGGGCTGGAATGATCTGAAAAAAAAAATGAACTAAAAGGGCGGAAAAAGCTTCACATGGAGTTATATTTAGGAGTTGGAGTCCTGCCAAATGGGCCCTTAGTTGCTCGTTTTTGTGGGAGCATGATCTATGAGAGGAAAATTGTCTGATCTTCGTCCATTGATCTGGGCAGCAGTAGTAGTGCCAGAATCTGGTGTTCAATTATTAGTTGGATATGTGCTTTGGAATTGAACCGCTAAGATGGTATGGTTCTCTCCAATGAGATGAATACAACACTGCAGCTTTCTGTCATGTGCTGGAAATGCTTTACTCTAGTTGACTTTTGTGCATGTGTTTGTTTCCATTTGGCCATTTACCTTCACATGAATTTGGATGTTGTCTGACATGATATGTCAGATATTCAAGTGCACAGGAAAATCAACTGATTTTTTTATTTGTTAGCTCAATTTAAAATACTAACAGTGAAGAAGATACTACTGTTGGAGCATGATTTATCTGGTGGCCAAGCTTTGGACTATATGATTAGATATAAAGTTAGTGAATCGCCAAGAGATCTCTATTAAGTTTTTTTTTTGTACATGCTCGATCTTTGATTGCAAAGGTCTGCATTCCTGATCACGTAGTACCACTGTTTGGAATAAGTTTTTTTTTCCATTTTTGGTTGATGAAAACTTTATGATTTCAATGGTATTGTAATGTAACATGGTTGATGACCTGCTGGTTATGTTGAATTGAGACATCAGAAAAGATTGATTCATGAAAGAAAAATTCTTCCCTGTTAAAAAAGAATAAGTGTTCTCTAGGCAATAAAAGAACCATTGAGAAATTACTTTTTAGTTGCATAGATGTATTACCCTCTGGGTTGATTTTTCAGAAGTTTGTAGACTGGACACTGAGTTGCTGTTCTTTGTCCATCACTTATATCATAAATGCACCTGTTTTTCAGGCAGATCAAAACCAGGCAATTTCAATGGTTTCATACTATGCTTCTTCTTCAGAACCTGCTCAAGTTCGTGGTAAAACTGTATATATCCAGTATTCAAATAGGCAAGAAATTACCAACAATAAAGGAACTGGTGATTCCTCTGGCAATGTCCTGCTTGTCACTTTTGAAGGCATCCAGCCTAATGATATTACCATAGAAGTCATTCATCTGGTAAGTATGTATATTTTACATGTGACACTTCAATTAGCTAACAGCTTGGTTGTTATTTATCTTTCAAAATTGTCTTGGTCCTTTGGTGCTATAATACATCAATCTTTCTTCTATTGTGACATTCCTTTATCAAAATAAAATTGGCTTTACGTAAGCTATTTGTTAAATGCATGCAAATTTGTTATATTTTTCTATGCTTTCTAGACTGTGTTAATCCATGTATTTTAGGACATGTATAATGATTCCCCGGCAGGGAACTTTTGAACGATGTAGTATTTAAAGGTATTACAGTCTACAAATTATCAATTTCCCAGAATAAAAGTTACATTGCACAGGTAGTTAAGTACTTCAAATCATAAATGACACGTTCATGTCAAAGGAAACTCAAAATTTCTACTCCTGCTTCTACCAAGTTTATTACTTCTTAAGTTTGTCATCCTGCATTATATAAAACTTCTCTACATAATGCATGTCCACTAATTTATAGTTGCATACAAGCTCATTACTTCAGTACGATCCGCTCTATGCTCCATACTTTTCATCTTTGTGCATAATCTTGCAGATGTTCAACTTACTCGAAGGTGGATTTGCATTCTCATTTTTTGTTGCAATGGTTTCTGAATGTTTTAGGTATTTTCTGCATTTGGGTTTGTCCACAAGATAGCAACCTTTGAGAAGGCCGCTGGCTTCCAGGTAATATAGTTCTTATAGAACTGTTATTATAATTCTCTTAAGCTCAGTTTATCATCTGGAGTTTCGCAGGCCCTTATCCAATATACTGATGCCCCAACTGCTCTAGAAGCAAAAAATTCGTTGGATGGAAGAAGCATCCCAAGGTTCCACTCAATTTTAACTATTATTATGTGTTACAAACATCCAATGTTGAGTTACTGATATTCAAGTTATGCAGATATTTACTTCCTGATCATGCCCCCACCTGTCACTTGCGGATCACCTTTTCTGCACACAAGGATTTGAATATCAAGTTTCAATCACATCGTAGCAGGTAAAAGAAAGCTGTAGCTGACAATATTTAAAATTTAAAATTTGATTTTGAGCTGTATTTTGCATAACATATGGTTGATGAAACAATATTGAAATTCACATTGCTGAATTTTTTGTTGATCAGGGATTACACAAATCCATATCTTCCTGTGAACCCAACAGCAATTGAGGGAATTTCACAGGTATGCTTTAACATCTACTACTATTACATTATGTTTTTAAACCTTCCTTACACACTGGAAGTTCTGCAGCCCACATTAGGCCCTGATGGGAAGATAAAGGAACCTGAGAGCAATGTACTTCTAGCTTCAATAGAGAACATGCAGTATGCTGTGACAGTGGATGTTCTACATACTGTTAGTATATTTTACCCTTAGTATTCTTGAGTTGGTTTTATCTAATAATGGTAAAATTGTATAATCATGTAATGGGATAATTTCAGGTGTTCTCTGCTTTTGGTACTGTCCAAAAGATTGCAATGTTTGAGAAGAATGGTGGAATGCAAGCTCTTATTCAATATCCAGGTATTTGTCAAATGCAACTCATGGCCCCATGGCTCTTGATAAATTGGATAAACCATGACCTGTTCACACCTTGATTTGTTGGATGTACATAACCTGGCTACTTGGGTGTGATTTGTCCACACCTCGTATAGTTGTGAATTCCTGATAATCCATCTCATAGATGATACTAAACCGTGTAGACATCTTAATGATGTCGTGCTGACTATTGAGTTAAGTATTTGATTATGCATCGTAAGTTTCTAAACTTGGGAACTTCAGCAGAGGGGTGTCGGAGTTCGTGAAGGCTTAGAATGGAGAACTGCAACTATCCACAGCTATAAAGTTGCCTTTAGTAATTTCTTGATCATTTCTATTTTCTGTGTAAGCATATTCTCTTTCTTAATAGAGGTTTGCTTCTTAGGTCTTTCTGTTGTCATTGCATCATATTTTCCTCCTTGTACTCCGCATCAGATATCACCTATTTTAATTGTTTCCAAGCATAGCACTTTGGGGTCAGAGTACCATCCACCATATCAACAACTATCTTGCACCTGCAGTCCGAAAGAGAACTGCAGCATCTGATTTGTTGGTTATTGTTTCTAATTTTCTATATCTTACCGTGACTGTTATTCCAAAGTGACTACACAGTGGCACCTCATATTACAATATTTGATCTTATGAAATCTTCGACTATTGAAATGACTTCACTAGTTTCTGTAACTTTATCAAATGGAAAGATTTTCCTGATTAACGTGCCTCCTTGATCATGAGCATTACAAATGGATTCATCACTTTCCATTGGAGACTTTTATTTCAGATTTTTCAAAGATTTAATCATGGATATTATTATGATTCCTTCAAAGTTTATTGGATATATGACTAATAAAACTATATTGCAGACATCACAACGGCAGCAGTTGCTAAACAAGCTTTGGAAGGGCACTGCATCTATGATGGAGGTTACTGTAAGCTTCATCTGTCATACTCTCGTCATACTGATCTCAATGTAAAGGTATAAATAGTAGTTTCAGGCTTGTCTAAATTAACAAACAATAAGTACTTCTCTGTTGACTAATGATTAGTGAATGTAACTCATTTAGAAAATAGCCTACTATATGAAAGCAGAATAAATTTGACAAAGTACGCTTTCTGAACTTTTTTTTCTTTTTCCCTTCCGCCTTGTTCCCCCTAATTGAAATTCTGTTGCTCTGACGTTCAGGCACATGACGAGAGAAGCAGAGATTACACTGTTTCGGATCCTAGTGCGCAATTGCAAGCTGCAGCACAAGTGCCAGCAGCGACTCCTGGAGCGGCATGGCAAAACACTGCCCCTGCTGCTTCCTTTTACGCAAGCACGGCAGCAGCGAGTCCTGTTGGTCAAGTGTCAGCATGGAATCCTAACATGCAGGCAGGGGCTTACGGATCAGCATCATCTGCATACCCAACCCAACCGATGATGCCAGGCTCTGTTCCGCACTATCCAGGAATTGGGTCCAGCTCCGGTGCACCACCAGTATCGTTCCAGGCCTCACAGCAGATGCCACAATATGGTGTACCCACAGCTGCTCCGCCCCATGCACCACCGGCTGGCCAACTAATGTATTTCCCAAAATAAGCTTATATCTTCATCCGATGTACAAGCAATTGCAAAATGTTGCCTGCAATACTCGGGTCTGGGTATCTTCTCTTCAATTTTTGCGATGTAACTGGCCTATGCAGCTATTCATATTGTAACTCCGCGAGCCTCCCTGTCGCAAATGTACCTCTGCGTCAGTCGGTGTCTGTAACTGTCCGGCAATATTAGAAATCCCCCCCATTAGCATGTCTGGTATTGTTCTGCTCAGAAAACTTAAGTATATAGTGATTCTTTCGACTTCTATGCAACAGCAGTACCTTTTTTTGGTCATACTCTTCATGCAGTCATACCTGGTTGGTTACTAAGAACCCATGCAATTTTGGATAGATTAACCTACTCACAACATGAATCTGGCATGCAAATTTGGATATTTGGATAGATTAACATACACTTAGAAGATGAATTTAGATCGTGAAACGCGTGTAAACTATTACCTTATCTTTTTATTTCTGCTTGTGTTTATAAACAAAAAAATTTATAGTTGGTTTTTTAGTTTTTTTATCATAGTTTATTTTTTACTCTTTGTTTTTACTCCATCCATCCAGAATTGATCATCATATTATCAAAAAGCAAAAATCCAAATTTGATTGTCGTATAAGGCTGGGAGGTGAAAGAAATCTTGAAAATGATGATTTATTGCTTCGTTTTAGTATGCATGCATGCGTTTAAAATTGTATCGTATCCCGATCGGTTAAATGCTATCCATTCCATTCAACAAGCATGCAGGATGGGAACATGCAGAAGGCAAGTGTGCATGCAGCTGCGAAACGGAGTAAATGGATTAGGAGATGATTTTCTTTTCCTCGGTCAATGAGTCCAGCTGTTCTAGACGGAGGAGTATGTATATAAAATTTTCACTTACAAATTATCTTTTATTTGTAGAAATACCGTTTGACTTCTCAATAAAAAAAGCTAAACAATGGGGGCTAAACGTTTATAAGGTTTGTGCCAAAATGCAAGGCGAAAGCTAGCTTTTATCATTTCACTTATCCAATACCCCCATTTGACCAGATATTTTTCTATCGCTGCTCCAAAACTTCTTGAGCCCCTTCCCCTGCAGCATAAAAGATATCAACCGTGAGGCCGAGAGCGATCTGCACCAGCCATCTCCCCGATCCGACGTGGCAGCAGCAAGCAGCCGCAGCCCAGGCCTCCGTCCAATAGGAACCCTCGCTTTGATTCCCCCCGTATCCCGGGCATCCGGATAACGCAGGATAAGAGCCGGCGCCTCCCATTGGCCACACCCACCCGGAGCGTCGTCCCCGCCGTCCGATCCGCGGCCACCGCCGATCCCGCCCGTCCATCGCCGCCGTCGCCACCCGGCCGGGCCGGCCACTCCCAGACAGTTTAATACAAGCCACGCTAGCTTCTCTTGCTCCCTGCCTGCCAAAGAAAACGTCCGTGCCATCCCCGCTGCCCGATCGAGCTCTCTCTGGCAGCAATGGCGTCCGTCACCGCCCGTGCCCCCGTTGCGGCGCTCCGGCCATCGGCGGCGTCGCTCAAGTCTAGCTTCCTCGGGCAGCCGAGCACCCGCCTCGGCCGCGCCTCGACGACGGCGAGGCGTAATGTTCGGGTGGAGGCCAAGGGAGAGTGGCTCCCTGGCCTCCCCTCACCCGTCTACCTCGATGGCAGGTGAGTCGTCGGTGTTAAACCATAAATAATTATCTATTTCTATTACCATTACCAGTAGAGAGCATCGTGTAATAAGAAAATGGGTTGTATGGTTTGGGTGGCGTTAGCCTACCGGGCGATAACGGGTTCGACCCGTTGGGGCTGGCGGAGGACCCGGAGAACCTGCGGTGGTTCGTGCAGGCGGAGCTGGTGAACGGGCGGTGGGCGATGCTGGGGGTGGCCGGGATGCTGCTGCCGGAGGTGCTGACGAAGGCCGGGATCATCGACGCGCCGCAGTGGTACGACGCCGGCAAGGCGACCTACTTCGCGTCGTCGTCGACGCTGTTCGTCGTGGAGTTCATCCTGTTCCACTACGTGGAGATCCGGCGGTGGCAGGACATCAAGAACCCCGGGTGCGTCAACCAGGACCCCATCTTCAAGAGCTACAGCCTGCCGCCGCACGAGTGCGGCTACCCCGGCAGCGTCTTCAACCCCCTCAACTTCGCGCCCACCCTCGAGGCCAAGGAGAAGGAGCTCGCCAACGGTAAGCACGGCATATTTGCAAACGGAAAACAATCTGTCAATAAATTTTTATATACGTATTTTTATCAAACTTCGGTGAAACGACCTAAAATCAACTCGAAATTTAAGATAAAAATTCGAATTTTGGCATATAAGTATAAACGGAGGCGAAAATATGGGGCGAATGGCCGTTCATCGAAGGTTGATTAAATTTTTATCATGTGTAAATCGATCGATCTGTATATGATTTGCAGGGAGGCTGGCGATGCTGGCGTTCTTGGGGTTCCTGGTGCAGCACAACGTGACGCAGAAGGGCCCGTTCGACAACCTGCTGCAGCACCTGTCTGACCCGTGGCACAACACCATCATCCAGACCCTGTCAGGCTGATCTATTTGATCAAATCACACACCTTAATCTCTGCAGGGATGGATGGAAAACCACGCACGCGTGCACTGCATTGAGTTCAGGCTGGCGAGGAGATGTTCTTGTTTTCCCCTTCTCATTTCTCTCTTCGTTCTTTCTGTGGAGTATGTATAAGCTGTAATCAATTGGGAGGAGATGGATGTGATTCAGGCTTAACTGTGTGTGTGTGTGTGTGTTCTGGTAATTTCCTTGCATGGATCTGGGTGCATGGTGATTGATCCAGGGGTGGTGAGTTGAGTGGTGGTGATCTGCTTATGTACAGTACTACAGGGGAAGCTAAAATGGTAGCAGCAGCGTTGTAGCTATCTCATGGGGTCTCGATCTTAATTATGGTGGATGAACTATGATTAATTGCCTTTTCATGTGCTTGGTTTTTGTTTTGTCATTGGGTGAGGCAGTTGGGAGAGGGTCTGGTAATCGATCGATGGAATCCAGCTGAATGAGCTTTTTTATGTGCCTTGATCTTTGAAAATTCAGTCTGAATTTAACCATTGGAAAGTCTAATTCACAAACAAAACAACTTATTCAGTCGCTGTTAGTTGGTATTTCCTAGTTGTATACTTGCATCTGCGATGCTAAATGCTTGCTTATATTCGGTATGCTAAAGGATTTATTACCACTGAAAGATTCACATATTTTCACCACAAAACAGTCCATATGTTCTGAAAAATATCCACTAATTAACGTCTAAGCTTCTCTATGAGATTTCGTCTGTTGCTCTCAACGCTTCAGATCAGTCACACAAGCGACGACTGGTTAGCAAAGAGTCTTCGGGAGAAAATCGGTAAAAAAAAAAAAGTGCTTTATGATCCATGATATAGATGTTTCAGAAAAACTATTATTTACCATAACATAACTAGATAATTAAAGAGAGTGGTCGTGTATGTCCGGTTCGGATGTAGTCATGTAGAGGCCTAAAAACCGGACGGAGATTCAGTGATATTGTCCCGTGACGTTCTCCGTGATATTGAGTCATTAATATACGGGACCCATACGTGTCAGGCACATGTAAGTCCCACACATCAGTAACTCAATGTCACTAAATCCCCTGTCCTAGTTTTTAAGCCATTTTCTGAAAATCCATTTTCTCGAGAGGCAAATCACCGCTCAACCAAATAATTTTTTTTTAGTTATGCGATGCACAGCTGCCTTATACATGTGGAGAAGTAGAGTACTCCGCTCCGATTTTTTATTTGATTCCGTTGATTTTTCATTTATGTTTGATCATTTATCTTATTTAAAATTTTTACATAAATATGTAAAATTATAAATCATATTTAAAGTTCTATAGGTAATAAACCAAATCAAAGAAAAATAATTAATAACTATATAAATATTTTTAATAAGATAAATGATCAAGTCAACCACGTCAGATAAAAAGAAGAGGAGGGATCAGTATAATTTATATACAACTACAAAGAAATAATGTTACAAAGCAGGGCATCTACAGCATGGGCTGATGGGCTGGTCAGCTTGCTCACTATCGGACCCATTGAGGCCCAAAACCAATTAATTCCAGCCCATTTGAACATCAATTCTTTTTCTTTTTACCGATAAAGAGTAAAAGAAAAAAGAAAAAAAAAACTGGTCAAGTCGTCTTCCTCCTCTGCCTCCGGCTACCCCTCCGTCTCCAATCTGCAGAGCCGGCGGAGGCAGGCCGGCGACGGCGAGAGGGCGGTCTCAGTATCCTTCCCGACCCCGCGCGGCGGCGCCGTCATCGCGCGCACGGCAGGCGAGCAGGTGCTGGAGGGTGGACGCGTCCGGCCGGGCTCCTTTGGCCTACGTCCCTCTCTCCCTCCCTTCTCGGTTCAAACCGTAGCGGAAGGTATCCGTTCTCCTCGCGCAGCCCCTCCTTCCTACCCCTCCGCTGAGCCGTGCTTGGATTGGGAATCTGTCCGCCGTGGAGGGAGGGAGGGGACAGCTGCCGCTGGCGTCGCGCGCGCTGCCTGTTTGACGGAATGCGCATGCGAGACTGACTCGCAGCGTTGAGCCGCGCAACCCCACACAGAGGGTTTTAGGAATGGCTGCTGGGGTGGCTGGAGCGAGAGGCTCCGGCCGGCCGCTCATGCGGCTGGTCACCATGGCCGGTGCGCCGATCCTGCAGCAGCTGCACCTGGAGGAACGGCTGCTTCGTCGCACCGGGGATAACTGGTGCATCATCAACGATGGCACGGCTCCTGCCACCATCGTCATGGGCGTGTCGGGGTAAGTAAGTTCATCTTCCTGGTGGGCGTTGTATACGATAAGGCCTAATGAGGTGTCTTGGCAACTGTGGAGGAGATGAATTCAGTTTATAACATGGTTTCGATGATGACAGGAGAGTTTCGGAGCTTGTTGAGACTGAACCAGTACTCCGGGATCAGGTCCCAGTTATAAGGAGGTTTAGTGGAGGTGG
Organism: Oryza brachyantha; assembly: GCF_000231095.2. Taxonomy (NCBI): domain Eukaryota; kingdom Viridiplantae; phylum Streptophyta; class Magnoliopsida; order Poales; family Poaceae; genus Oryza; species Oryza brachyantha. Next base: position 12,857,010 of record NC_023170.2, read on the forward strand.
CACAGTCATCGTTGATCAGGGGACGGTGTTTGTCACTTTCATATGCAGCAAGACTGCCATTGCTGGACTGCAGCCATTTCCACGGGACATCATGTCGTGGACTGGTCAGTTGTATGGAAAGGTCTTTAATGGTTTTGGTGAATTTCATCTGCGTGAGAATGGTATGCCATAGCAGCAGAGTATTTCATCACTTGACAGCTTAATTTAGTCATGCCATGATTTTACCATAGTCGATAAAAATTGCCATGCTATTAATTCATAAATTGCATTATCAAATTTCATATTCATATACTGGTTTTAAGTTATATCTTTCTAATTTCAAGATATCAATATCATATTTACATGTAGTTTATTCTTTTTTTTATTAGTCTGTCTTGCAAAAATCACCTAACTAATTAAATCTTTAGTTTTTTTTCTAACAGACCAATTTGATTGTTGAAGAGCTATGAATCTCAGTTTGGCATATTTCTTTCCAAAATTTATAGTTAGAACTTCAATTGTGGTATCGTGGAACCAATATGTTGCTTGAATATGTAGTACTCTGTACTTTTGTAAATGTTATCTGAGAAATAAATTTATTCATGTATTGGTACTTTTTGCAGACTATGCATTTAGTCATCGAAAGTTTGGGGGCAATGCTCAATCCATAACAAGAGATCGTTGGGTTCATCATACATCATTCTTATGGGATTATGATATGAAGAATATGGATTATCTCAAAATTCCAAACCGTGCACCTGATTACCGACTGGTACAGCTCTTTCCTTTTTTTTTCTCTATATGCTTATCAACACACCAATATTTTAACATTTCTGTACAAAACATAGAATTCATTGAAGTAGGTTACAATGCCAACATTATGTGAAGACAATTGCCATTCCCTTTTATTAACTAAATTCATAATTGACAATACACACAACCTAGGTGTAGAATGAGGAGCCCCACAACCAGAAAAACAAACTAATATAAAATTAGATGGCAATCCTGTAGTAATTCACTATAGTTAGTCAGAGAGTAAGCACAAAAAGGTAACAGCCTGTACTCAGATACATGATAGACAAGTAACAAATAAATGATGCCATGAGAATTGCGAATGTAGTTTTCACATTCAAAAATGCAACGAGACAACTTTCTATAAAACCGCCAAAACAATCCAAACAACTTGGCCAAATATACCAACTTAGGAATTTCCAAAAGTGAGATACATCATTCTTATGGGATTATGATATGAAGAATATGGATTATCTCAAAATTCCAAAGCGTGCACCTGATTATCGACTGGTAGAGCTATTTCCTTTTTTTCTCCTTATCAACACACCAATATTTTAACATTTCTGTACAAAACATAGAATTCATAAACTTTAAGTTTGCCTAGATATGCTTGGATATCAGTTTCTATTTTGTAAGACTATCAAATTTAACCTTAACAGACTTGATAATCCCATATATGTTGGGAAGGAAAATTGAGCTACAGGCAAGTGGTTAGTAGCTACCTGGCTATCATCGCACTATTTTGGTACTGCAGTAATAGTTCAAGATATGTAAACCGCTGAACATCTGGTAAAGGCTTCAGCGGTTTCTCAACCAGATAGTTTTATAATGTGTTCCATAGTTCCGAAATCTATAGTGATGGCTGAATGGCTTATTTTTTAGAGTGAAGTGCACCTGCGGTCCTCAAACTTGTCGAGGTATGTCATCTAGGTCCCTATACTCTCAAATTGTACTTTGACATCCCTAAACTCGATTATGCGTCCATGAATGACTTTTTAGCCGACGTGGCATCGTGACGTGGATGGTGCTAGCCAGCTACGGGGGTAATATTGCAAAGGGGCCCTCCAATTTTTTATCGTCACACACATCTCCCCTGTGTCTCTTCTTCGCGTTAGAGAGAAGTGGCGGCGCGAAGAACTCGAGGAGACACAGGGGAGATGTGTGTGACGATAAAAAATTGGAGGGCCCCTTTGCAATATTACCCCCGCAGCTGGCTAGCACCATCCACGTCACGATGCCACGTCGGCTAAAAAGTCATTCCGTGGCTGGTTTCGACCACTAATGGACGCATAATCGAGTTTAGGGACGTCAAAGTACAATTTGAGAGTATAGGGACCTAGATGATACACCTCGGATTGCCGGTACACTTCACTCTATTTTTTAATAATAGTAATTTAATAGTACGATACTACTTATATTATGAATGCAACTATAGAATAACCACTTAGAGGATATTAATGACAAAAAAGAGAAACAAAGTAATCTAGTCACCTGTTCCTGCACCAGCTGAGAAAACTAGGTCAGTTTATCGTTTATGGTTCTCTATCGTCCATCGTTTCTGCAAGCCTCTATTCCCACCGATCATGTCCCATCCATTCTGCACCAGTGGCAGAGAATAGCCATTACATTTGAATTTTGGTTCCCTATGGTGATTCCCTGGATCTGTACTCCACTCCATGGTGGAAAACTAGCCAGATTGGAAGAGAAGTAGTGGCCAGGGAGCTCAAGGCGCTGACTGGGCCAGACCTCTAGCCAGCCCATGTAACTGTTCTTTTCTATTTCTTTCTTTTTTTTCTTGTCCAACAAGAGCAGTTCGGTAGATTCAAAACTGTTCAGTTGTTGGTTTTACAAAATTACTGGGCCTATTTTTTGTGGTCCACTTTTGTGAACAGTATTCAAAGGAAACTATGGAAATAAGGCCATGGTTCAGTTTTTTTTCTCCTGTTAAAACCTCCTTTCTGGTCTGGTTTTTAGACTATGACTATGCATATGAATACCAACACGACTTTACATTGTAGTAGGCAAGTTTCTCCCATAATTTGGTCTGAGTTTTCAAAACATTTTTGCAATCAGTGATTTTGGGCCCAAGCTCAGTAACTGATAGTGATCGGTTACCTGTGATCTTAGAAACATAAACAGTATTTCACAGAAAGGCAGAGTAGGGATGGTTCGATGGGTGAATGAACCATTGCACTTGGTCCATCCAGACCAAAGAGTTGAGCAGTACAAAAGTTATGGTTTACCATTAAGCATGGTTCATTCACCCATCGAACCATCCCTACTCTTTGGTCTGGATATTACAACTTAAGAGTGAAGTACTTGTACTCTAGGGATTGTAATATAAACATTTATTTTATTGTACTTGAATACAATCTATCTGAAAGCAATGCATTGAGTGGAGCATACTGGCTTTCCACCCGCTTTTGGATGCAAAGATCTGGTACTGCAGGAAACATCTTGTGAAGTCCAGCGGCTGCAAGCAGCAACTTGTCTGGAAACCTGCTGATATCTTCTGGACCACTAGCAGATTAGCTTTGATCCCTAAGTGGCCCAGCACCGCACACACTTGAAATCAAAATGCACACATTTCCTTTTCCCGCAGAACAAATGGGCATTTATTTGTTATCTGTAATGATGGTGCAGAAGTTGGCACACCTTTTTGCTCTATTCAATGTAGGTTCTGATTTCAGGAATACTAAAACAAGTGCCAAGCCTAAATCAGAAACACTGTGATTCAGCACCTTGCATTTGATATTTATAACTTTAGGCACCTCGATGTTTGCATACTGATTTCCAAATCGATTGCTTGTATTATTCTTCAGGCGAGGAACCACACAGATTTCTTGTGTCGCATGAAGGAGTATATGCCATCGCGATCTGTTTTCACGGAAGGGATCATCTCTGCCCTCAGAGACCACTTCACAGTCCAACCCACAGAATTGGAAACAGTGATCTCTGACGACACAGGATTTAAGCCTTCTACAAAGCTGTTGTCGCCACAAGACCTAGAGGATATCATCTCCACAAAAGAATCACACAAGGTACAGGAAGTTCAAGCATGACCGCAACTGCGAAGATGACTTGTTTTTCTCATGGTCATGCCAGACAAGCGGTGTCATCGAACAGTGAATTAAGCTTTCAGTTCGGACGACGTTGTGCTCCTCCCTGAAACACTGAATGAATTTATTTGCTCCCAGGAGGACACAAACCACAGCTTCCTTGAAGTGAACTTCCACATCCAAAGCATCATTTGCTCAAAACAACTTATTGCTATTCATTCCGATTTCGTAATCTTAACTGGAAATAATCAGCTGGAGAACCCGATGTTCCTCTCTGCTAATGTTGCCCATCTCCTCTAACCTGGAACTCTTTTACCCTGTTTAACCTGGTCTTTTTTGGTTACCTAAATGTCCGAGCAGTCAAGCAGAAGCTCTCTCCCTGTCTGTGACCACCAGCCATGAGTCCAAAATGGCAGGCAGCCTGAGCCAGTGAGGTCCTGCTCCAAATTATTCCCCTCTACCAATCCTAAGCAGGTACTACTATTACTACCCTGTGGCTCACCTCACTTGCTGTTGCTGCTCCCCTTTTTTTTTTTTTTTTTTGACTGCCTACCTGACATGCACTGCACTACAAGTTGCATCCGGTTTTTAACTTTTAACCGCAGAGCCCCGTGTTTACGGTCGACCAGGCAGGCCGGGCATCCGTGTGGCTGCTCTGCTCGATCTGGATATGCTCCGGGGCAGGAGAAAGAGAGTATGTCCTCCATCTCATAGTATAAGAAGTTTTAATCCATGGTGGTGTTTAGTTTGCAAATTTTTTTTCAAAAACATCACATCAAGTTTTCGAATACATATTTGAAATATTAAACGTATTCAAAATAAATTTTAGATTTCGGTTGAAAACCGCGAGATGAATTTTTTGAGCCTAATTAATCTGTCATTAGCACATGTTGGTTACTGTAGCACTTATGGCTAATTATTTTCTAATTAAGCTTAAAAGATTCTTCTCAAGATTTCTTTTGTAACTGTGTAATTTTTGATTTATCTATGTTTAATACTTTATTTAGATGTCCAAAGATTTAATATGATGTTTTTGGAAAAAAAATTTGGAAACTAAACAAGGTCATAGGCAGGCGATTGGTGAAGTCAAGAAAATAAATAAGAAATCAGAAGCATACCATTGATCGAAAAAAGAACGTAGGCAGGCGAAGAAGTTTGCTATATTCTGGGTTAGGGGTGTTTAGACTGAAATTTTTTAGAAGAAGTGTCACGTCAAATATTTGATCGGATGTTGAAAGGGTTTTTAGACACCAATAAAAAACGAATTTCACGGCTAGCCTGGAAACCGTGAGACGAATTTTTTGAGCCTAATTAATCCGTCATTAGCACATGTTGGTTACTGTAGCACTTATGGCTAATCATAAACTAATTAGGCTCAAAAGATTCGTCTAAAGATTTCATAGCTGTACAATTAGTTTTTTAGTTTATCTATATTTAATGCTTTATTTAGGTGTCTAAAACTTTAATGTGATGTTTTTTTAAAAAAATTAGGAACTAAACGAGGCCTTAGATTTGTAAATGCTAGGAGCTGTTGTATTTTGGGAGGAAAATGGTACTGTGTATGCACGCGTGCGTGCGCCCCCACAAACCTGCAGAACCTGCAGAATCACACGGGGGGAGGCGTGTGATGGATGGATGGATGGATGGATGGATGGATGGGCGGGTGGGCAAAGGTCGCCATGGATAACGGACAAATCCATCGCGTCATGCACGAACGCGGGCACAGTGCCGGTGCACGGACGCTCGGCGCGTACCGGCGCCAGGCGGACCCCCCTGCCTGATTTTTTTTAGACCGGATGTGCTGGTGCTGGATAACCGTTTCTGTTTTAAACTGATTAACCTGAAGTATATTTTCTCCGTCTCAAAATAAACCAATTTTTTATTTTTTTATTTATAATTTTTGATTTTTCATCTTATTCAAATTTTTTTTGCGATTGATCTTTTTGTTTTTATTAGATGATAAATCATGAATAGTACTTTACGTGTGACTATCTTTTTTTCTAATTTCCTAAAATTTTTTCAATAAGACAGATAATCAAACGTTGGACACGGAAACCGAAGAATTGGTTCTTTTTGGATAGAGGGAGTAATATACTTGGGCCACATTTGTCCTCCCTCTTTTAAGTTAACTTATCCCCTCGTTTTTCGCACACACGCTTCTCAAACTGCTAAACGGTGTATTTTTTAAAAAATATTTCTATAGGAAAATTGTTTTTAAAAATCATATTAATCTATTTTATATTTTTTTAATAATTAATAATTAATTAATCATGTACTAATCTATTACTATGTTTTTCCGTGCCAGAGTAAGTTTCCATTTTTCTCCTAACGTGGTTAGAACACCTACGACGAACCAAACTATATATGATCCTATAATTTCATCTCACGTGATAATTTCATAAATTATTTTCGTTTGAAAATAGTCAAGCAATCATATCAAGACCGCGATCGTTTAGGGTACTAATTTTTAATTTTATTAAATTTTTTTAAATAAAATGGATGGTCAAAACGCGAGACACAGCAACTAAAGATTTGCTTCTTTGTGGGACAGAGGAAGTAGTTATCGCCCGCATGCAAACGTGTTCGTGGTTGTTTGGATCATAAATTTGTTTTAGTCCACGTTAATTAGAAGTATTAAATATAGATTAATAACAAAACTAATTGTATAAATAAAGACTATTTCATTAGATAATTTTTTAGCCTAATTAATCCATGATTAGTGAATATGATGCTACAGTAAATATTTGCTAATCGTGGATTAATAGTCTATATTTAATACTTCTAATTAGTATCCAAACATTTGATATGACAGACTTAAAAAAAGTTGGAGAGAAACAAAGAGTGTCTTCATATGATCGAAAAGACATGTAGGTTATTTCCCCCAACTTTTAACTCCACCCGTACACTAATAAAATGAAATAGGTCATCGACTGGCTTTTAGAAAAAAACAATATGACGTGTTTTTAGCGATAGAAAAATAAATGATGAAAATAAACTACGATAAAAAACCCTAATATCAATACAATTAAAAGTTTAAACACTATAAGCATAGTCATAAGATAAGACCGGAACTCCACGGCTGTCATTGTTTTTTTCTTAAAAAAATAACTTAAAAAGAAAAAAGCAAGCAAGCGCAGCAGGACAGTGACCGTACCGTACGGTACAGGAGGGGGGGGGGGGGGGAGGGCAGGAGTGTATGGATGCCGGTGACGACGCATGCACCTGCAGTGGTACGCTTGTCTGGTGCTGGGCTGTAGTCCTGTAGTCTTTCTTATTTCTTAACACAAAGATTTTCTATATATATTTTTTCATATCTATCCCTTCCTTTTTAACTTTATTAGACTTTTTTTTGTCTTTCCTAGACTCATAAATGTGATAACAAATATATACATATGTACGCTGATATATGAATGAATTTAGACAAACCCAACAAATCTAATAACATAGAATATATGGAGTATTAAATAATACAGATGATAAAATTACTAACTAAAAGTGTAGACGATGATGAATTTAGCGGTTTCAAAAAAAAATAAAAAAGTGCGAAAAGAAACGCCGGTTTGCGTGCGTGGACGTAGGATGGGTATGAAATGATATCGATCTCGCGGGCGCGTGAAGGCCGGGGGCATGGACCGTTGTTCTCCTGCTTCAAATTAATTTCTCTCCGATTCGTTGACACCTGCGCTCCACCTGCCCGGCTGCGCGTATATAACGATCGCTGCCCACCTACGTATGCACGTACACGTACGTACCTCTCGTCCTGTACACGCATACGTATCAACGTATGCATGTATAATAGAGCTACCGTATATGTATCGTCTGTCCTCTGAGAGTTGCAAGCTGCCCGCCCCTATAGCCAGCCCTGCATCTAATAAGTCGATCGCTAGCACACCTGATCTGATATTTTTCGTTTCGGTTTATATTTATAAGCTAAAATTTAAATTTTAATCTTTAATTTTAATTGATTCTTAGGTTTTTAAACCGAATTTTATTTTCTGGGTTTTTTAACCTTAAATTTGAATTTTAAATAGATAAGGATATGTATGTAAAATTTTTATCCACAAATCGGTTATCGTTTGTAAGTATGTCTTTTAGATTTTTACATGAAATGGTCAAACAATTACTCTGGTGCTAACGAAAGGCATGTATGTATGTACGGACAATTAATTGATTCGTGGCATGCAACCCGTGTTTTTCTACATGTTGCATTATTGTCTAGCCGATTAACTCCTCAATCGCTAGGCGGCACCCCCCCTGTTGATCCCGATTGACGTAAGTTGGGTTTTATTTATCCTTGTTTGTTGAAGGTATGATGGAGGATATACTTGGAGTTGTCTGAATAAATTAGTTTGCACAAATAAGATATGTTTAGAGACATTATGTGTGAATGGTGGGAGGTGTCATGCATATTTGTATCTTTCTTGTAATGGAAAGATGAGTGAGAATAATAGGTCATAATGGCTCGGTCGACCAAGAATCAATCGTATTTATTAATTTTAGAAGCAAAAGAAATCGTATTTATTAATTTAACTATTCAATATCGACCATAATATAATAAGATGTAGATACTTTCGATACAAACGAACTCTATATATGAGTAAAACAAAAACAGTTGAAAATAGTAGCACTATTACGAAAATGGTTCACAGTCCATCGGGAATTACCGTTTTTAGCCCCTTACGTTGACAATTTAATAACAACCATTCACCTCAACTGAAATTTAAAGGTTTTATTTAAATCTTGCTGCTAAATTAATGTGTGGTATTACCTCTGTTTTAAAATATAAATATTTTATATTGTTTAACGAAATTAATTAAGTTGAGAGAAAAGAGACTATATTACCTCTTAATAAATGAGAGATATACGTAGATAGAATAATACACGAGGATAAAATGAGAATAATTTTAAATATAAAGTAATTAATGACATAAACAGTAATATGCTTGTGTTGTAGGGTGAGATATAAATTGTGGAAACGTTTTTACATTTTGGTTTGGAAGGGAGGCAGCATGCATGTAATAATGCATAAGGCGGAGTTTAATAATTTACGGACACACGTATAGGCTGTCTCCACGACGCGAGTAGCATTGCGACGTGAGGTATTCAATTAATTCACATCATGTGCCGCCGACGATTCCGGCGAGGAAGCAGCGACGTCGACGACAGCGCCGCCGCCGCCGACGACGACGGAGAGCCAGCCATGCATGCATGATCGAGCTAGGTGGAGATCGAGCTACGTACGCATGACTCTCGGCGCCGGCCGGCCGGCCGGGCGCGCGGTGCGTGCAGAGCATCGATCGATCCTATCCGTACGTGGCCATGGCCGCGCGAGCCGTCGCCATCGCCGTCGACGATCCCGCCCGGCCGCGCGGGCGCACAGGCGTCCACCTCAGCCATCGCATCGATCTCCGGAGGGACCATGCATGGCTCCTCTCCTGCCCCGCACGCCGTGCCCGCGATCTCCGGACACCGGCAGCGGAGGAGACGAGTTAAGGCTCGGGAAGACCAGCGGCCGGCGTGTTCTACGTGCGTGCGCCTAGCCACAGCTGATCGATCTCCTGGTTACGCTTATAAATCAAAAATTAAATTCTTAGATTTAAATTGAAATTGATTTTAAGACACTTTTATTATTTCATTGCTCATATTTAGTTTTTTTTAAGATCGCTGAAAACACGTTGATAAAGTATTTTCCATTTTACAAATTGCCGTCTCGTGTTTTCCTCCAAACAATGAAAAGATGACCACCTTGCCGATTGCCTGGGAGGTAATTGTTAGGTGCAAGAGCATCCCAACGGCTTATCTATTCCATCTTCTTTCATGAGAAATCCTATTCTCTATTTATAGATGTCATCCACGTTAGGAGAGAACATTCATATTTAGATGATTTTTCTCTACCCTTCAAAAAAATAATGTCATATATAGATGATTTAATGGAGTAGAAAGAGATACGAAAAATAAAACTAGTTTAGATGACATCTAAATAAAGATATAGATGACCAAATTTAGATAAGCTATTAGGATACTCTTAATGGAGATCTATGAGGTAGCCTAGCCTTAGCCTAGGTAGAAGGCTAGAGATGGAGACGTAAGCAGGTAGTACGTGTATCGAGGTCGTGGTGGTCGCCGGCCGGGGCGGGGCGGGCATTGGGCTCCGGCCGGCCGGCACGTACGCGGTCGCATGTGGCCGACATGTCAAATCACCCGCGGCGGCCATTACGTTTTTTGGCGCCTGCTATAGCCTCTGCATCGGTAAGTACCCAAGTTTTTCGGTATAAAATCTCCATCCCCGTTCTAAAATAATATTTTATTTTATTTTCCCGGTACAATCATTCGTCTTATTTAAAAAATTTGTATAGAAACTTTTACTCTTGCAAATATCCATGGATATGGGTTTAATATGACTGGAAAAAAATCCAACGATCTTGGTCCATTATTACTTCTACTCTTGTAAATATCGATGGATAAAAATATGGAGAGAGAGGTAGAGAGAGCGCACTCTAGCTATTGTTGTTTCATGAGCTTGTGGTGTTAGACATAGTAGCTAGTTCGGCAAAAAGATTTAAACTGGTGAGTTTAAAGTTAATTTATACCTCTAACAATTAATTAAACGATCGAATAATATCTAGAGGCACTGAGGCAACAATAACAGAGACGCCTACCACTGCCATGCATGTCGAGGGGATGGGGTGGAGGTTTTACCCGTAATGTCCGTGGATTAGTGCGAAGGTGTACGTCGTGGGTGAGAAGGGACGACGATGATCATCGTTTTATAGAGAAGGATATTTTTTTTATCCCTGATATACATGCAGCCATCGACGATGATCATCCTATGTCACTGTGAGTACCATTACAACATGGGCTGGAATTGATTGAAATACCCTTCCTTTCATGTCATAGTACTAGCTCCATTATAATATATTATATAAGCAATTTTACGACCCCTAAATAGAAAATACTAAAATTTTAACGTAAAATTTGATATCTCCTACTACATAGGTACTAAAAGATAAAATTTTGGTAGCTCCTGATATTTTCTCAAGTACTATAAAATTTATATATATATATATATTCTAGCGCGGTAGAGATAACTTAGTTAAAAAATATTTAAATGCTTCTTATTAAATAAAAGGGATGGTATGAAATAAGGGATAGATATGAGTAAAATAGATATATATTTGAATATGGGGTGATGGGTGGGACAACAAATATATTACGTACGCTCTTTATGAGATAAATTTAAATTCTAAAAATACATTTATTACGAGACAAATATAATAGTAAAAGTCAAAAACACCCATCGCAATTGGTCGTTGGATTTGATCTCTGCTCCCTCTGTACCATAGTAAGCCAACTCTTCGGTTCCCGTGTCCAGTGTTTGATCATTTGTTTTATTTGAAACTTTTTTAAGAAATTGAAAAAAAATTAGTCACATGTTAAGAACTATTTATGATTTATCATCTAATAAAAACAAAAATATTAATTATAATTTTTTCTAAATAAGATGAAGAGTTAAACATTATAGATAAAAAATAAAAAATTGGTTTGTTTTGGTACGGAGGGAGTACTGCCCTGCTACCATCCGTAGGTGAACGGTACTGTAGATGTCACCTTACTTTACTCTTTTTTTCTTTATTTTGAAGTTGAAAGCTATGTAAACCGATTGAATTTATGTTACAATTTTTTAAATGTGTGAAACTTCCTACGTTGAGTTCAATGTGAGAATCTTCTTTTCCGTTGGAAATTGTGTATTTGTGTGGAACTATCAAGACGATCGAGGAGCTGGCTGTGGCTGAGACGAGAGGAGCAAACAGTACCTTGACAATCCAATGAATCGACCATTCAGCAGCAGATCGATCTACTTGTGTACACAGTGTTTGTATCTACGACATCTCCCTCTCATGCATAAGGTTCTCCTAAAAACTGTTTTTGCCAACAGTTACCCTAATTGGTCTACGACTTCTGATATTCTGATAATCTGTAGTTATAGATTCTAGAAAATGAACTAAGAATTCAGAAGCTGAAGAAGCTAGGTTTAGGAGCTTTTGCAGATTCTCATAAGCTGGCTATCTAGCAGCTGCTTCTCAGAATCTAAAACTTCCTAAACAGGTCCATATTTAGGACTATCCGAACGAACTTCTCCAATCATGCATTTCATGTCCCCCTAACTGTTTTAATTTTCCCCTTCTCACAAACTAATCAAGGCAGTGATTAAAATCTTTCTCATGAGCATGCGCATATATGCTGCGTTCTTTTTATTCAGATTATTCACGACTCTCGTACGCATATGTATTTTTTAGAAAAAAAATCATATATAAGTTGGCCATCTCATATTGATAGAGTAAATTTTTCTAACTTTATATTAATTAATTCTATTGATTAAAAAAATTATCATAAAAACAGATAATCTTTCATTCTCAACGATCAAAAGGATCGAGGCAGCCATATTATCTTGCTAATCATAAAATGATCAGCACAAACTCCTCGATCCAAAACAAGAATCAGTTAGGAAACAGTTGTTCACTTGTTCCAGCTAAATCCATGGGCTGTTTGACGAGCTTTAGATTCTGAGAATAAGTTGCTTTGTAGCCAGTTTCTGAGAATATGTAAAAGCTCCTAAACCCAGCTTCTGGATTCTTAGTTTATTTTTCAGAATCTATAACTACAGATTCTCAAAAGCTATAAACTATTTAGGACAGCTTCTGGCAGAAGTAGCTTTTAAGAAGAAACTGCAGCGGAAAGAAGCTCCCCAAACAGACCCCATATCTCTCTACAAAAGAGACAAGTCCATTATAGAACCCAGACACATTGAAACGTACGTATCTGAGACGTAGGACGTCTCAACTGAATCGAGCAGTCACTTTCTACTCAATTGAGCGCATTGGACTCATTCATTCATTGCCTACGAACTATTCACACACTCACTCACTCCATCTCCATGGATGCAAACAAGCCCTTAATTATGAACACCATTTGGAAACATGCAAGGTCAATTAGCTGTTGTTGCATGCCTACGTACGTACAAATCTCTCCTCACTCTGCAGCAGTGAAGTAGTTAATGTGGAGCACAACACACAGTGCTCACTCTATAGCTAGTACATGGAGTATAGTGGTAGCTGGCTGTACTATTTAGTCTTAATTCTGCCACTAATTTTATGTTGGCACAGTTGATCACAAAATGTACTGTGTGTTTGCATGATGTACCAATTCAATGGCTGTTTAAATTCAGGGACTTTTTTTTCCCCTGTCACATCAGATATTGGGATGTTAATTAGGAGTATTAGATTTAGACTGATAATAAAACTAATTACATAATCAAATGCTATTTCACAAGACAAATTTTTTAAGCCTAATTAAGCTATAATTAGCAAATGTTTACTGTAGCACCACATTCGCTAATCATAGACTAATTAGGCTCGATTCGTCTCGCGAAATTGTCTAAAGTATGAGGTGAATTTTATTAATAGTCTATATTTAATACTTCTAATTAGTGTTCAAATATTTGATGTGACACGGAAAAAAAAATTTCAAAGGAACCAAACAGGCCCTCAATCAGAGGGGCTTGCATTGATTAGCATATACGACCACACGCACTTGAGTTTAACGACATTCTAGGGCTATATTTGGCATCGTGTTGACTTTTCAAGGATCGATAGTTGTTTGTTTCTAGGGATTAATCTTAAGAACTTCACATGTTTTTACAGAAAAATGAAGCCGTAGAAAAAATAATTTGTAGAACCTTAAAATATGTATTATTAGCAATTTAAAAACTATGCTTAAAAATATATGATTGAAAAAAAAACCAACTTTGAAACTAAGTTTCAAAATTCAAATCTTGACTATGACTGATAAATAAGCTAATTAATAGGGAGACAATGAAGGGATATTTAAAGATTTTTCTCTTAGAAGAGGTACTTAATATATAACACAAAGAGTGCCAAATGCTGAAATGCAGTATCGTAGCAAATGGCAAGTAACTAAATGCCTTGACGATGAGTGGCTTCTCACCGAGGAAAAATGTTTTAGTTGTATATTTTTTATGCTGGGACAAACATACTCCAAACAATAGAGTTTTAAAAAATTTGAAACTAAAACCAAACATTCCTAAAAGTCAGCTAAATTTTGTCGAAATTCATTCAAAACACAAATTTTGAATTTTCCAACAAAGGGGGAAAATACCAAATTTGTTGGCATTTGGTTACTTGACCCTTCTTTTTGAAACTTCAATATTTATTTTTTAAACTCAATTTTTGTTTTTAAATTGAAGCTCAAATTCCACAGTTTTGATGATTTGAAACTTTTTGAATTCAATATTTTGATTTGAATGTGAAGTTTTTAAATTATTGTTATAAGGGCAAAGCGATATGGTCGTTTGGAGAAAATCTTATTATCAACTATGACCAAAAATAAGAGTACCTTTATGGTCGCTATTTCTCTGTAAGAAACAGTAATTCATGGTTATATAATAGAATGGACATATATACATTGTTGGTATATAATGAAAAGTTAAGAGCATGAATATATACATCGAATATCCGAAACTTCAAGGGTATATAAGGATTTTTTGCAAAGCTCTTATTAGACTAGTAATTAAAGCATCATAACTAACTAGATTTCTAATCATAGCGCGCCGCGACAGAACACGACAATAATTCAGAATCTTATTGTCCTGTCTTTATCAAATAGACAAACAATATAAATTTTTGGGATTTTCGTAGTAAGAGGTATGACAAAATACACTTAGCTAAATTAATTAATGCATCAACCCCCTATGTTCATAATCGTAGCTAGAATTTATTTTTTAAGAAAAGGCCGCATTATTCGGTTCATGCGAAAGCTTTCAATCATGTATACAAGGAGTATGTCCTACGTATATATCTCGCTGACCAAAATTTCATATTAAAAAAATTCAGTATTTCTAAAGATTTTTCAGCGACCATAAAATTTATGAAGTAAACATGTCTCAGAACCTAAACTCATGATTTTGGACGCTCACACTCCAAGGAACCACAAGCAATCAAGAAAAGGATTGGTACGCACTAACAATAAACGGCATTCAACGGAAAATAGATGTACACATGGCTAAAATAAACTGATAAACTGAAAAAAAAGGCATCAGTTCATTCACATGCATGAAGCTCATCAACAACATGATCTGGCCTGCATATAAATATGGGGCTAATTAATTAGCTAAATCCCAACTAATCCAAGAGCAACCCTTCTTCCCCTCTATAAACCGAGCCCCAAATTACCACATGCTCTCCCTCCTGCATTCTTCCTAGCTAGCTAGCTAGAAACTAAAATACACCCATATACTACTATATATATAGTTATACATACTAGAGGGAAATTAATTAATTAATTAATTAATTGATCCAGAATATATTTATAGCTGGGCTCTAATAAAACTAAGCTTAGCTAGCCAAAGCATCCATTACCACTACCACTAATTTTTTTTAATGGCAAAGCTAGCTAGAAGAGCTAGAGCTAGTGGTAGTGGTAGCTAGATCCACCTGATGCATGCTTGGGACAGCATGTCAATGGAGTATATGCATGATGGTGATGACGATGAGTAGTCTCTCGTGGATGGATCATGAGCTGAGATCGATCGATCGATCGGTCATGTCGCGCCGACGCCGAGGAAGTCGATGAACGTCGGCGACGCCGCCGTCACCACCTCGAAGCCGCCGCCCTGGTCCAAGCCGGCGCCGGCGTCGCCGCCGTTCAGTATCATGATGTCGTGAGCGTGGCCGTGGCCGTGGGCGAGCCAGGCGGCGTTGCCGCCGTGCGCCGCCGCCGGCATTAGGAACGGGGGTGGCTCCACCATGTAGCGGCCGCCACCGCCGTCCATGACGACCCCACCTCCTCCTCCGGCGGCCATGGCGTCTGGCCAGGACAGGCCGCCGTGCCCCGCCGCAGCCGCTACGCTCGCCGCCGTCCCAGCACCGACTGCAAGAAAAAAAAGAGTTAATTAACTACCTTAATTAACCAGCAGCTACTCGTGGTCGCCATTGACCGAGACGAAAGAAAAGAAAAACACAAAAAGAAAAAAAAAAAGGGAGCACCGCGAAGTGATCAATTGAATGAAGTGGTTGCGTGCGTCTCGGCAGGGAGACACGAACGCAGGGAGGAGATAGCGATATGCGGAGAGATCGATCGATCGATGCATGAATCGACCAGACTAAATAGCAATCACAAATTTGTGATACATGATCGATGGATGGCTAATCAAGAACGAACAAACAAAACAAAGGAAGGATTTTTTGTTTATGTAGATGAACAGGAGAAGAGGGCGGTGCATGCAGTGCAGGTGTGGCCGGGGTTGGGGGAGGCATTAATGGAGACGGACGGACGGATGGGTAGTGGAGTGGAGTGGAGTACATGCAAGAGCCTCCAATCCATCCATGTCGCCGGTGAGAAACGAGGCTCCAGCAGCTGCAGCTAGCACTGTAGCAAAAGTGTGTGAGGCCCAGAGTTCAGTGGCGTTCGTGCACGCACGCACTGTGCTCGGCGAAAGTCTTGCAAGGTCGTCTTCCTCCCCTGGCCGGTGCCCAGTGGGAGTGGTACCTACCTGCTCTTTCTTCGGTCTCGCGCGCTATGCCGGCTTCCTATTTCAAGCAACACATTTACTCCTCGTCGACCGGCCGGCCGGGCCGCCTGCTCGTCTGCCATTGGCGCCGGCCGCTCCGTGCACTGTCCCCGATCGAATCACATTTCTCCAGTGCCACTCCACTCCACGCCACGCCAGACCTCCCCCCCCCCCTCTCTCTCTCTCTCTCTCTCTCTCTCACACTGTGCAACCGTGCATCAGTGTACGTGCACCGTGCGTGCGCGTGCCTAACCATGGCGTCCTCAGCTGCAGCGGCGACGTCGGAAAGCAGCAATGGAGGATCTTTTCTTCTTTTCGTTCTTTTTACAAGTTTTGTAAGGGTCTGGATGGTTGGGGGTTGGGCATGGCTGTCAGCGAGAGGAGGAGGAAGAAGAAGTGCAGAATAATCAGCTCGGACTGTGAGGTGGGCCCCACCTATCTCAGTGGATGGCGCGATGCTGTAGCGAAAAGAGGTTAAGCTTTGGGGGGGGTGCTTACTTACCAGGGAACAAGCAGGTGAAGGGGGGCTCGTCGGCGGCGGCGGTGGCAGGGGAGCCGGGAAAAGGGAAGCAGTAGTGGCGGAAGCTGAAGGCGTAGGGGTCGTGGGCGGCGGCGATGAGGTGGTGGTGGTGGTGGCCGACGACGACGTCGGCGGCGGAGGGGGGCATGGAGGAGGCGACGGCGGCAGCCTCGAGCTTGCGCTGGACGGCCTGGTTGAGCTTGCGGCGGCGGTAGGCGGTGGACTGCTCCCGGTACTTGCGCGCCATGATGACGTGCCAGTGGTTCTTGACGGCGTTGTCGGTCCGGCCGGGGAAGAGCCGCGCGATCATCGCCCACTTGTTGCCGTAGAACCGGTGCGCCGCCATCAGCCGCTCCTCCTCCTCGTCGCTGAACGGCCGCTTGCTGATCCGCGGGTCCAGCTGGTTGAACCACCGCAGCCTGCAGCTCTTCCCTGCGTCGCGCGCGCCAAGCCGACGCCGGAGAAGACGATGTCAGTAACGAAGCAAGAAAGCAAGCAACGAACCAAACAATGGACACACGACGGCGCGCGTGCGTTCAGGCACGTACCGGATCTGCCGTCGAGCCTCTCGGCGATGAGGTTCCAGTTCTGCGGGCCGTACAGCGCGACGAGCTCCCGGAGCTTGGCGTCCTCGGCGGGGCGCCAGTGCCCCCGCGCCGCCAGCCTCGACTGCCCGCTGCTGCTGCTCTCCTGGTGGTCACCGGCATTGCCGCCCCCACCGTTGTACCCCGCCCCGCCTCCCCCACCCGTGTCCATGGTCGTCGTCCCCGCCGTCAGCACCCTTCCTCCTCCCTTCGACGACGACGACGACGACGCCTGCTCCGCCGCCGCCCCCACCTGCAGCAGCCACGCCGCCTGAGCAGCCGTCGCCGACGAACACGGCATCCCCCGCACCACCCTCGATCAACCCGCAACAACAATCTCAGCCAACAATCTAAGCTTAATCAGGTAAAGAAGCTCCTGAAACCGATCGTCCTCTTCCCTCTCTCGCTCTACACAGCTCCAGCTCGAGCTCGAGCTCGCTGGGACGCTCTAAATGGAGGAGGAGGCGTGCCTTTTACTGTTGGATAGGGGAGAGAGAGAGAGGGAGAGGAGAGAGAGCTAGGTAGTCCAGCTGCAGGCGAGAGAGAGAGAGAGAGAGAGAGGGGATCGTCTGCGGCGAGACGGGGACAGTGGCTGGCCGACACCGACCGATTTTATGCGTGCGGGATTACACGTACGGCGGTGGGGAGACGCCGGCGGCGACGGGCGCGGGTGGGCGCGCGCGTCGACGCCCCACCGGCGAGGCGATCGAGCGCGCTACTATACGCGTACGTACGTACGTATACGTATATCTACCAGCTACGACGCGTCACTTTTGGAATTTAGTTAGCGGTATTAATTAATTAATTAATGGCACGTTTTTAAGCTTCCGGGGGAGGGGAGGGGAGGTGGGATGATTGGGACGGTGAATTTTTGTCTCCTGGTTTCATGAATTGGGAACGACATGAACCGCGAGATCGATCGATGCATAAATATTAATTGCACTTGATTTAAGAAAAGACTATTTTACACATGTATTCTTCGAAATAATGACGTTGAATAATGATGCGATGGTCCGTTTGCTTCGCGGAATAAGAGGATGTAACGGCATGTCCAATATTAAAAACTCCTCAAAAAACAGTATTTCAAGTTAACTCTTTATAATTTCAGGCTAATTAATTCCACATTACATTCTAGAGTCAGGCACACGTACAAAACAGATTTTTTGGTTGTTCCTCGTTTTATGCGTCAAGAGTCAATATTTTACTGCTCCATACAAAACAACAAATTTATAACTACGACGAAATTCTGTACAACTTGCATGTCTTAAATAACGGAAGAGAGCTGCTCTATCATTACTTTGGTCCTAAGAACATTGTATGCATTCGCTGCTAAAAACGACATTTTGTTCCTTCTTTCCTTAAAGGTCGTCATTCCAATAATTAATTGAGCAGCCGTCTGGTTAGATGAACAGTGACTTGCACATTCGTTTTTAGACAACTTGTTGTCGTGTTTACCAAATTAAACACAATCACAAATGGTCCATCATTACCTAGCTCTCCTTAGAACATTGACTGTATATATGTGAATCTTAAAATACAACATTTTTTGCAAATACTTTTTTGTTATCTAAAAAAAACGTATCTAACCATTAATTGGAAGCATATATCATATATTCATAGGGGACAAGGATGTATTCCTACCATGCAAATGGTTGCAGCTCACAAGTGACGTGCATTTGTATTTCTCGCCCCTCTTGGCCGGCCCATTGATACAGGTGTGACGCGGCACAATGATCGCAAAATGAATTGAAAGCTGGTTTTAAAAGTTTGTTTTTTCTTTCCATGTTTTTATATAGAAGTAAAAATAGCTACCTATTTATATATATGTGATAAATACCTGAGAAAAATTAAAGGAAATTAGTTTTGTGTTATTGACAGAGCCTGAAACATGTCTCGCCAATCTCTAGAGCAATGGAATTTTATAGATATTTGTCTGGACTAAAACATGGTTTCACTGATCCGATACCGTACTGCAGCTCTAAGCTAAGATTAATGTATATATATTCATATGGTTATGAATTTAACATGTTTTTATGGTGCTAATTAATATATGTCTGTAGTGCGCATCTTTAGCTCGGGAGATTATTATAAAAAACATATTTGTTGGCATATATATTAGAATGAACTCAAGATTCATCTTTCTTAATTCAGAAGATTATTATTAATTACATTACGCAATACACAGATCTATAAGATCTCACAATTATACGAGTACCATAAGATCGATCCACAAGAGATCAACAACTCGATCTGCAGTTGTACATGCTCTACAACATATACACCCTCTGCATTCTGATCCGGAACAGTATATATACCACCAGCTTAATCAGCTTGGGAGAAGCAAAAAAGATCGAAGAAAAGCGCCTCCATATATGAAGCCTTTTGATTGCAGATGGAGACGATAGCCGGCCATGTGAGACCTTGCAGCAGCAGGAGGGCGGTGAAAAGGGAGGAAGAAGAGGAGGGAGGGGTGGGTGCAGAAGATCGTCTTACTGCACTCTAGGCTTGTCACTGTCCCAGCTGTCTACGCTGCTGCTGCCACCATCTCTCATGGCTTTCACCGAGTTTAACAAAAAAGCATCAAAGGCTGAGGCGCCCCCACCGCACGTGTAGATGTCATCTCACAGTCGCCTCACCTCGCCTCGCATCGCATGCACACACAGGTGTGTGTGTGTGGCTTCGCTACCTGCTGCCTGCCTCTGCCTCGCAAGGACGACGACGACGACGCACATCCCCAGCCCACACACTCACAGGAAGAGGAGACCCACCCTACCTCTCCTCTCCACGTATTTACCAACAAAAAATTTATATAAAATAATTTATATATATATATATATATATATATATGTTATCAACTGTTTTAAGACTGAAAAATGTAATACGATGAAAAACCTTAAAATTAACTTTAAATGAAAGATTAAAATTTTAAATTTAAATTTATAAGTATAAATAAAAGTGAAGAGAAGCACAAAAACCTGTGTTTCTACGTCCCTCTCTCTCTCTTCAGATTTGCTTACCAAGAGGGCATCGCGTACGTCGGAATGTACATGTAGTACATGCGCCGAATAGTTCTTTGTTGGTTTCTCGTGGCTAGTGTAAATATGTATAGAGAGTATATATACTCCCCCGTTCCTTTAAATTTGAACTATTTAACATTTTTCCAAAAGGTTTTTAAAGGTTCAAAGATATATCATATATCGAAAGTATATCACGTAGTTACAACAGTACAGGCCAATAGTGGTAATTATAAGAGGAGTGGTAGGAGTAGATTTTTATCTGTTTCTGTTATTATACAGGGTAAATTCTCGGTATACACAGCAAAACTCGCTCAATCTATTCCATACATCTAAAATTTACCCGATCTCTTGTATATCCTTAAATTTTAACTTGATCCTTCCATATCCCAGTCATTACATTTTACTTCATTTCACTTTTAAGTTTTTGACAAATGTCTTTGATGATTTCTGTTGAATATAAGCTTAAAAAATAATTAAAAATTTTGTTTGAGCGTATAGTATGTGCATTTTATACAACTAATGAGACTAAGTAATTAGTGTAGATAATTTTTTTGACAAATTTTAAAAATACAAAAATGTAATAAATTAAAACTCATAACTATTAATACTCTCGTGCGATAAACTTTTATATTTTAAATAATATTCATAAATTTCTATATTTATCTAAAGAGTAAAATGATCATTTTTATAGAAATTGAACGGTCAACTGACGGGAGGACATGAAAAGGATCAAAATCAAATTTTAGGGTATACAAAGCAAACTTCAGTAGCACGAAAGGGATAAGCTAAAATTTTAAAGGGTATATAGTGGATTATCCTAATTATATACCACATCCGTTTTAAAACGCAGCTAACTTTTGACAATAAATTTGAATATATATTGTGCGTACTGCCTTTGACTTATGCTAATGTGTGGCCTCCGCTGCAGCCTGCAAGGGTATAATATCAGGGAAGATCGATCGTATTAGGCCCCGTTCAGTTACTAAATTTTTTTTAAAAAAACATCACATCGAATCTTTGGACACCTAAATAAAGCATTAAATATAGATGAATCAAAAAACTAATTGCACAGTTAAGGAAAAAATCTTGAGACGAATCTTTTGAGCCTAATTAGTCCATGATTAGTCATAAGTGCTACAGTAACCAACATGTGCTAATGACGAATTAATTAGGCTCAAAAAATTCGTCTCACGGTTTCTAGGCTAGCCGTGAAATTCGTGTCCAAAAACTCTTTTCGACATCAAATCAAATGTTCGATTTGACCCATTTAACAAAAACTTTTGCTAACTAAACAACCCCTTACTACACGTACTACTGGTTACACATCATGCACGTTTCCTCTCACGGACTTTCAATATGTTGGTACCTGGCAGGCACACGCTCTAGTACAACACAGGGAACAATTATTAAGCAACAAGGCAAAGATTAATAACACATTCTTAAATAAGTAAGTACATCTTCAGCACATGCTTGGCATGCATGCATGGCACAAGTAGGGAAAAATGTGAAAGAAATTAAGAAGGATAAAAAAGTGTATATAATATTTGGCATATTAGAATGGACTAGTACTTGTTCTCATATAATTAAATTACTACCAAGCCTTATGTCTTTCATATGTTAATTTCAGATCATTAAATTAGACTTGTTGTTCAGATACAAAATATGCTTCCATATTTAGAGGTCTTGGTATTACGAAAAATAATTGAGATAAGCATAAAAATACAGTTATAAGGATGTTTAAGCAAATTCCTCACATGTCTAAGTGCCCTTGCGTGACTTGCGTCATATCACCTAGGCCGCGTTTGTTTGGAGTGCGGTAGGTTAACTTACCTGACATGGAAAACGTAACTTACCTGACATGAAAAACAAAACGTAGTAATAGATTAGTACATTATTAATTAATTATTAATTATAAAAATATAAAATAGATTAATATGATTTTTTAAAACAATTTTTTATAGAAATTTTTGTAAAAAATAGAGCGTTTAGCAGTTCTGGAAACGTGCGTGTGGAAAACGAGAGAGATAAGTTAACTTATGGGCGGAAGAACGGGCCCTACTCGGACATTTTCTCTTAGTTAATAGAAGTGGTATTTCTTATAATACTCAATCCGGATTTGAATATGTAACGTAATTGATTTTCTGATATGCATTCGACCCTTTATATTATTTACAAAATTTATGTAAGTATTATTTAGTATTGTGATTATATTTAAATGTTTTTAGTTATAACTTATATATATTGCATATAATTACACACAATTTATGAATATAACAAATAATTAAATGTATGTTAAAATTGAACAATATCATTTATTAAAATATGATGGAAGTATAAAACAAAAAACGTGACACGTGTAAACATGTCTCGGTGTTTCTAAGATATCCCGTTTTTAGTAAAACCGATAAATTGAACGATATATTACATTGGGTAGGCGTACTCCAGTAGGGGAGAGCTAGTTTTCCTGCTTTGCGTTCGTTTCAGGTAAATATTTTTCTGTTGGTACACGCGCGCGCAAGCTCTCCGGACAACTAAATTTATGTTTTTGTAAATAATTTTTTATTTTCTCATATTTTTAAGTAGATTATTAAATTTATAATAGTTAATTTTATAATTATAATATTAAATACTAGCTATAAAATATTAGATTTTTTTAATCTTTTATCTATAGAAAAACAAGACTTAACTTGTTGGGATATTTAACTATTTGCACTTTAACATTTTGTAACTCTCTAAATCTAAAATGATATTTGGAGAGTTACGAAAATGTCAGAGCGCCAAATAGTTAAATATCCCTAACTCGTTGCCTCTTCTCCTCTTCTTCCTCCTCGTGGATCTGATCGGTCTGAACCGATCCCTCCCTTGACGAAAGATAGATAGATGCAGCTAGCATACACCACCTATGGGCAGAGGTCCAGTGGTGGTCTGAATGAGCCCTGCAGGCACTACAGGCACCTTTCTTTTCAACTGTGCCTGGCAACTGTACTACGTGCGAACCCAACTCGATCACTGCCACCCACCACGGCGCACGCACGCACGCACGAACGAACACCATTATTATTTACTCCTAGTAGCTAGCTAGCCCTATCTACCCACCAGCCATGCAGCTAGCTGTTCATCGTTGCCGGGGTACGACCGTGTTACGTGTGCATCGTGCAAACTGCAGCATTAGCATGCAAAGCTTTGGCCATGCATCTCTGCACTCCAGCTTGAGACACGCGGCAGGCCAGTTTGGCGACCGGCCGGCGGCGAGGGGAAATGCTCACCGCGGCGCTCGCCGGCCGGTCCGCAGGGCGCGCGCAGGGCAGGGGAACACTCGACGAACCGACGGGCATGTATGTGGCTGATGACCGCGGCAGCAGCGCCCGTGCGGCTGGCGCTAGTCGCCAAGCGGAAGCGGACGGGCGGACGGGCGGGCGGGCGCTGGTGGCAAGCTGATGGTGGTGGCGAAGCGAGGGGTTCAGGGTACCAGCGCACGTACTAGCTACACACTGTGCCGGAAGAGAGAGGGAGAGAGAGCGCTCACCCAAAGGCAGCGCGTGGTACCACTTAAATCCATAAACTTAGAAAATACATGTTAAGATCTATGAATTTGTTTTAATGTACCAGCTATGTCCATATACTTGTTTTAAATGTACCATCCAGTTCCATGATTTTAGACATTAAAACGAGTTCATTGATCTAAACGTACACTTTTTAAGTTTATGGATCTCGCGTCACAAGTTTAAGGACCAGCCATATAATTTACTCTTAAAAATATTACCGGGTTATCTTTGCTGCATAGTATAGAGATATATGGATCAAAATAATGTTTTAGTAGAGATTTTAGGGATTTTATCGGGTCATCTAACCCTAATATATAAAAAGGGCTAGCTTCGCCGTGACCCAAAGCTACCATAGCTGTTCTTTTGTTAGAAGACCACTAAAGACAAATAATTATCTGATTTTTATACCTATTTTATATTATAAATGATATAATTAATTAAAAGTTAAACATATACTTTTTAAATATGAGATAATTAACTTATATCCACAAATTGTTTATAAAAAGTTATACGTTTTATGGTTTGGAAAAGACCATTTATATATGTTTCGATCGTAGCGCTACTTAATCTTCTTTCTACGTATACTCGTACATCGCTGATGGCAATAGTACGAATGATTTTCAGCGAATTCAGTACTGCTCACTCCGACCGGAAATAATACGATTAGACACCATCTACCAACTCCATCCAGATAGTGGATACTAGAGAGATGCTTAGATGATATACTGGTTGTCACGTTTGTTATACTTTTGTGCCATATTTATCTTAAGTTATGACAAACAAAACATCCCCCACACTTTAACAAGAAAAAAAATTCGTGTTATACTTGTTTACGTTGATGATATGTGGTACCATAAGAATTGAAAAGATATTTATGTCACGAGTATGACCATGAACCAAATAATGTGCAATGTTTAACATGAGGTATGACAACCATGTGCAATGTTTGACAACGAATCAAACAATCTCTAGGTTTTGCAGTATTAGATGATGCCTAATCATACAACTGGATTGCTACACCATTCGTCCAGGAAGATTAAAAAACCAATTTCTGATGGATTAATCTATTTTTGCTTCTACTTATACTGCTATGATAAAATTTAATTTTTCAACTTTAAATATGTAGTTGATTTTGAAGTTTTTTCATCGAAGTTTATTTTAAACTTTTTTTTAGATCGCTAAAAATACGTACATAAATATTTTATTTTTAAAATATTATTTGCTTATAGATATATTGTTTGGTTTTGTCATAACAAGAACCGTGCAATCACCCCAGCGTTTAAATTTATCGGGAGAAATTGGTTTTCCAAAGACGGAAAGAGTACTTGTCTAACGTTAATTATCTTGTTGATCTTTTAATTAACCCTTGACCAAGCTCACGAACTCTGCAACTCCTTTTTCAAGGGGGCTTGGCAGGCCAGCCAGCTAGCTAGCTACGGCAGTGGCTAGCTAGGTGAGGCAGGGGTCAGGGTCAGGGGGCGTGGAGCAGCAAACGCAACCGGTCCACTTTTATACACTTGACAACGTTAGATGGTGTTTAGAAGGAGAAAATTTTTGGGAGAAGTATCATATTAAATATTTGATCGAACGTCGGAAGGAGTTTTTGGATATGAATAAAAAAACGAATTTCACGGCTAGACTATAAACCGCGAGACGAATCTTTTGAGCCTAATTAATCTATCATTAGCATATGTTGTTACTGTAGCACTTATGGCTAATCATGCACTAATTAGTCTTAAAAATTTGTTTCGTGATTTCTTACATAACTATGTAATTATTTTTTTGGTTCATCAATGTTTAATGCTTTATTTAGGTGCCTAAAAATTCGATGTAATGTTTTTGGAAAAAAAATTTGAGAACTTGTAACAAGGCCTTCAACTGCAGGGCCTTCTCGCTCTTCTTCTTCCTCCGACGACGACGCATGCACAGCACAGGCACCCCATTGTCCATCGGACACAAGCAAGCTCTCCCCTCTCTCTGTGTCTCGCACGCAGCAGCAGCAGCAGCAGCAGCGAGCAAGCATGCATGCAGTTGCCGCCCGGCTCTGAATGAGGAAAAGCAACACGCAATCACACGCGGAGATCATGATCGAGAGATTGTTCCGTTCTCCGGTGGTTCCGATGCAACAAGGAAAGGGGAAAAAAAGCTAGTAGGAGCTAGCTACCCCGTCAGATCGGACTCGACGTGACCCTGACCGACGCCGCCCGATAATTCATTCGTTCATTCATACACCTGCTGCTGCTACTCCTGCTCAACCACGATCTATCTCTACCCCCTCTCTCTTTCTCTCAATGCTATACGGAGTATGTATACCCAACTATATACTTTTAATAAACTTATTTCAAAAATATAAGGGCTATCCGCAAAGGCTATCCTCAATGTAAATTTCATATATACGATTATCTAGACCGTATTCGGGAATGGGTGATAAATTAACTTACTCGACATAAAAAACATAGGAATATATTAATACATGACTAATTAATTATTAATTATTAAAAAATATAAAATAGATTAATATGATTTTTTAAAATAACTTTTCTATAGAAATTTTGGTAAAAAATACACCATTTAACAGTTCGGCAAGCGTGTGTGTGGAAAACGAGGGGATAAGTTATCTTACCGCTATGGTCGAACGTGGTCCTAGAGTGACATGTCTAAAAAGTTTGAAACTAGGATAAAACACCCCTCTCTCAATGCATAGTTTTATCTATTGTTGTTTCTTAGATTACATGCAAGACACAGACTATCTAGGTAACAGTGCATAGAAGGTGTAATTTTCATGAAACTCATTTCATCTCTGTCTTCATTAATACTTTACACATCATTAAAAATGTCTACATGACACCCTATTTATTGTCCATAAAATTCTCATTGAGATTGTTCTAAGATAGTAGGATCATGAGAAAAACTCAGGTGCTCCTTAATAAATAATAAATAAATAGGGTTGGAGGATAAAAATATATGAATAATTAAATGTAAAGTGATTAATAAGACAAGTTTTATTCTTAATGGTAATAAAATATTATATTTCAGTGGCATAAGATTTAAATCATAGAAGTATTACGTTATCTTTGAACATCTAAGTAAAGCATTAAATATACATGAATATTAAAACTAACTACACAATTATGGAGAAAATCGTAAGATGAATCTTTTGAGCATAATTAGTACTACATCCGTCTCATAATAACTTTATTTTTCGATTTCTATGTTCAACGCTTTGACTATTCATCTTATTTAAAATCTTTGTAAAAACTTAAAAAAAACTAGTCACGCATAAAGTACTATTTATGTTTTATCATCCAGTGACAATAAAATTATTAATCACAAAAATATTTTAAATAAGACGTTGAGTCAAAATATTATATCTAGAAATTGAAAAATGACCTTAACATGGGACGGATGTAGTACATAATTAGCCATAAGTGCTACAGTAACTAACATGTGCTAACAATGGATTAATTAGACTCAAAAGATTCGTCTCGCGGTTTCCAGGTGGAATCTGAAATTTGTTTTATAATTAGAATACGTTTAATACTTCCAACTTGTGATAGTAGGTGTTGATGTCCCTGGCGCTGAGGTACAACGTCTAGACACAATAATACTATGGCCGCGTTCGGTATGCATGCATAAGTTCATTTATACTCTGGCACGGAAAACGTAGTAATAAATTAGTATATGATTAATCAATTATTAATTATAAAAAATATAAAATAGATTAATATGATTTTTTAAAACAACTTTCCTATATTTTTTTAAAAAAATGTTTAACAGTTCGGGAAGCGTCCACGTGAAAAACGAGGAGGCTTAGTTAACTAAGCCTTGTTTATTTTCTAAATATTTTCCAAAAACATCACATCGAATTTTTGGACACCTAAATAAAGCATTAAACATTGATGAACCAAAAAACGAATTGCACAGTTATGGAAAAAATCTCGAGACGAATCTTTTGAGCCTAATTAGTCCATGATTAGTCATATGTGCACAACATGTGCTAATGACGGATTAATTAGGCTCAAAAAGATCCGTCTCGTGATTTCTAGGCTAGCCGTAAAATTTGTTTTTCATTCATGTCTGAAAATCTCTTTTAACATCGAATCAAACATTTAACGTGACACTCATCTCAAAAATTTTCTCAATCTAAACACCACCTAACTAAATTTTGTCAATATAAACACCACGACGAACACGGCCTATCTTAACGACGAACACGGCCTATCTTAACGCCATCGCCCCCATGATCATTCAACATGAAAGGGTGCCATCGTCGGTACCTATTTATTCCTATTTGCAATTTATAAATTGATCGTCGGTACCAATGTCTTAACACCAAGAACCTACTAATAAAATATGTTATTTAATTTTTGACCCTTCCAGAGGCTATTTGTTAATAAGCTGTTTACACGTACGTACTCGCTGCTAATCTCTTTAGTGTTGATCCCTCCATGGTAACACTTGACTATCACGAGAGCTAAGGGTGCCATCGTCAGTACTATTGGCACCAAAACATTGGACCTCACTGTCAGTTACCCTGCCATTGAGAAAAATGTCTATTACAATACTTAGTTTATATATATATATATACTTAGTTTATATATATATATATATATAATATCTGTAAAATGATCGAAATATATAAAAAAATATCCAGTTGAATATGTCAGCATGTGTGTGGAGTTTGGCAAGCAATGGTCAGTAGAAGAAGAGGTGTACCGAAGCTAGTTATTATAGCTAGCTGCAGCTCGAGTTAGGCAGAGAAAGGGGATATGGTTTGTTTCGAGAGCTTCTCTTCGCTATAGTTTTTTCTAAAAATTGCTTACGTCAGAAGCTGCTCTAAATAGTTCGTAGCTTCTGAAAATTTGTAGTTACATGTTTTGAAAAATAAACTATAAATTTAAAAGCTTTTCTAGATTCTAGTTACCAGGTAGTTGCTCGTCAGAATCTTAAATCTAATCTTCTATGCAGGCCATAGATGCATGGCTGTTGCCATAGCTAGCTGGCCGGAGCAGCTAGCTCCGTGCGTGTGCGAAGTGTACTGGTGCTACTGTGGTTGAAGAGATCGATCCGGTCCAGAAGAAGGCACGCTGTCAGGAACCTAGCTAGCAAAAGCTTGGCTTCACAGTAGGGGTTGTTTAGTTTCCAAAATTTTTTTTCAAAAACATGACATTAAATTTTTGGACATCTAAATAAAGCATTAAATATAGATAAATCAAAAAACTAATTGTACATTTATGAAAGAAAATCTTGAGACGAATCTTTTGAGTCTAATTAGCCCATGATTAGCCATAAGTACTATAGTAACCAATATGTGCTAATGACGGATTAATTAGGCTCAAAAGATTCGTCTCGCGGTTTCTAGGCTAGCCGTGAAATTCGTTTTTTTATTCGTGTCCAAAAACCCATTCAGACATCCGATCAAATAATTGACGTGACACTTCTCTCAAAAATTTTCTCAATCTAAACACCACCTAAATAAACTCCCAACATCTAGCTAGCACATATAGTACGCAGGTAGTAGAAGAGCAGTGCTAGTACGTGAGAAGAGGGCCATAAAAAGGAGGGCTGCAAAGGTAGTCGCCTCCAACATTTGTAGCGTTCATCGGCAGGAGTACATGCTCGCTGAACCCAGCTAGCGTTGCTTGTAGCGATTCCACGGCTTGGGGAAATCCGGACTCCCCCATCGGTTTAGGGCATTCAGGTATATGGGAGGCAGTCTCCGAGTGCCACGTGGGCTGAGAGCAAATGTCTGAAAATTTTGTCATTTTTGACATTCTCACATATATTGTAGGTGCCTTCAGGGTGTTTTTATTTCTTATGTTAGTCCATGCTACTTTTTTTTTTAATTTCAGCTCTTATTTTTTTAACTTATGTGCATGCTTAGAAATTTATACTTGTAGCATAAAATTCAGGAAAAAGAATAGAGTTCATTGTACTTTTTGGGCAATCTTTCGGTTTAGTATGAATCACCTTTAAACTTATTGTTCTACTTTATAGCATGTACATCTGCCGTTCATAAGGTTTGGACCACCGAAAACAACTTTTCTAGTCAAATCTAGTCCACCTTTCAACAAATATATGGACAACACATAGATGAGAGTCTGACAGTATACCATAGTCGATGTGTTCAAGATAATTGTTGTGTACTGCAAAACTATTCGAGGTGATCTTAACCAATAATAGAAAAATTATCCAAACTAAACTAAAAAGAATAGGATTAAAGATGACAAAAGTGAAACATGGAGATAAATATGGTCCAAATGTAATTTACTCAACAAATTATAAATACCTCCTCACCACTTTCCCTTCTCTGCTGCTCACTCTTGTACCTCTCTCTCTCTACCATGCTGTTACCTCTTTCCATCTCTGCTGACAAATTATTCAGTCATCGCCACAACTCTTCTTTTGTTCTATGTAGATATGTAGATTTGATGTCATCTTTAGACTCTTTCCCTTTCTGAACAATGAGTTCCCTTGAATTGTAGGCCAGCGGGCTCTCCGATTGCCACAACCAATGAGGAAGTGGAGAGGGCGCACAGAGGCCATCCCCTCATCCACTTACCTAACACCTCATATCTAGAGGCCTAGGTGATCTGCATGGACCAATGTTGATTGTCAATAAGTACTATTTTCAATCGACAATTAGCTCGATAAATAAAGGAAAATGAGTATTTCTTGTACACATATCGTTATCAAATAATTCCACTCCACTTGTCATTGTAGAAAGTTATGAATGTTAGGATTATTAATGAAATGAAGGAGAAAATACACCCAACATGCAAGAAAGCACGCATCCGGCCAATCGCACATGAGTAAAGGGATCGAGGAGCCCATAGGTCTGTACAAACCAACTTTGAAAGTGTTGAATAGTCCCACATTGGTTATGGATGCGCAAAGGACCTAGGATATAAGTGGAGAAGCCCTTCATCTCAATGGCTAGCTTTTGAGGTGAGAAATGACTTTTACGATCCTACAAGTGGTATCAGAGCCTGGCTAGTTTAACATCTCTGACCTGATAGACACAGTGTGTGAAGGCCTGATGGACCGTAGGGTGCCTGCGGGGATGCGGGGCCTGTATACCTGATGGGCCGTGGGCTGGTGATAGCCCGGATACGGTGAAGGGGCGGTGAAGGGCTAAGGGACACCAATGTGTGAAGGAAGAGATTGTTGAATAGTCCCGAGATTGTTCAATAGTCCCACATTAGTTGTGGAGGGGCAAAGGACCTAGGATATAAGTGGAGGAGCCCCTCATCTCAATGGCTAACTTTTGAGGTGAGAAAGACCCTTTACGATCCTACAGGAAGTACCAACTTGGCATGGAAGAGCCATAAGGGCCCACATGTCAGCTTTTGGTAAAGTCGGTTGTTGAGATTTGGGACCCATAGATTGGCCGAATGCTAGGAGGGCCATCCTATCTCAACCTTCCACGTGGATGCACATAATTTCTTCCCAATAACGGTTGTGGGTGTTACCAACCTTTGTAACCATCAATGGATAGATATAGGGTGGAGTTCACACTTTACAACATATACTCAAGAAGCAAATTGTCCCTCTCATTTATATTTTCTATTGATTAGTGGAGTTAGTCGTAGTATAGCTTTCACTGTTTCTAAGTCTCCACGAGGATCGGGTATGATTTTTGAACTTTAATTTTCTTCTTGTATAACTTTGAATTTAATAATATTAACTTATTATTATATATATTGGTCTTTATGTTTCATATTATGCCTTAGATTTATTATGTTCCATAGTTAGATTATATTATTTGTTTATGTATTATATGTTTAAGGTAGTCGATTTATGCTATGGTATAGGTCCAATGATTGTTGCTACGGTCTTAGCTTGTCCTTACGTAGGGTGGGAGTCCTAGGAGGCTAGTAAGACTATCTAGCAATACAAGTATGGTGGTTAGATTGACTAGATGCCATTGAATGTGGGTGTACCTCACGGAATGTAGGGGTAGACGGTAGGTGGTTATAACCATGTTTGTCTTTCGCAAACCTCCACGTTCGGATATGACGTAAGAATTTGTAAATTACCACAACCACACTAGTATATCATAGTGCACGTGTGCATAGAACTAAGTCATAGACATGTATATGTGTTCTTGTAATATAATTGCACCGATGAATATAGAGGTATATAAGGAAACCTTTGCTAATCTTTAGACCTCGTCTATTAACTTGGATAGTATTTCTTAAGGGAATGATTATTTTGTGTGCCCACTACCTCTATCATATTATCATCTACCCCTTTCTTAGACAGTTCATTCATTATTTATACTATACTCTTAAGCATTAATATATTTTTCGATCACCGTCTTCCTATGGATAAACAAATGACGATACACTGAATACTCATAGGTGAAATGATACAATGTTATTCCGTGTGCTTGCGGATTTTTCTGGGATAGTATAAAATACCAACAACCAACATCCTTGGCACCCAGTTTGCTTTGAGTGATGGCCTATGAGGAGGCATCCCTGATAACGAAGTAAAGGCCTATGGTGACGAGCAGATTGGGTCAATGTACTTCAGTGGCAGAAGATGAGGCTAACACGCTTTCGCGGGGTCATGGTGATGAGCAGATTGGGCGGACGTGCTTTGGCAGTGTGCAAATCAGACTAGTGCGCTTCGGCGGAAAGAAAATTGAGCATCATCTTTGGCAATATTCTCCCCCTCTCTATCCTTCATCTAGGCCAATCCGAGCTGATAGGTTAGTGAGAACCCAATTGAAAGGATGTTGACGTGGCAACATTTGGCCGAAAATCCAATAGAGATAAACTCGAAATAGTTAAATAAACAATGAATACCTTGCTATGATCGCTCAGAACCAACTACTATGTAATTCTCATAAGCCGATGCAACATAATAACTATTTACTTAAATAAAGTCGATTGATCAAGAAGCGGCGTAGCAAGACAATCAGCTAGTATATTGATATAAATGCAATGGAGTATGCGAACTGCCAAGTATCATCGGCTATGACTAATTGACAATCGACCACGATCTATAAAATATCTAGCCTAGCTTACTAAGAATAATCTTAGTAGATTGGACCAAACCAAGACAGTTCAAGATTATGCTTAGCAATATCAGGCGAGATACTAAACAGATCAAGATCTCTATCATACCGATGAGCCAATGAAAGAGATCTTATCGGTTGGAACTCCTATAAAACAGTTTGCAAGATACATCAACATGGTATAAGCTATTTGATGAATATAATCTAATAGATCAGACTAAACTGAGATAGTATTAGATTATATATATCAAATAGAAAATATCAAATTAATGTAGATCACCCAAATTGGTCGACTAGATCAACCCAAGATACAAGAGTAACCTAAGCTAATATTGATACGGTAACTACCAACCGTACAACCGGATCAGAAAATCGGACTGAACCGAGATAGTCCTGATCTAGCCGATACGATCGCCGGGGCCGGCGAAAGATAGGACTTACCCCTCCATGAGAGATCGAAGCGATGCAGCCCCACGTTAGGTGCAAAGTTCCGCCAGTGATTAAACCTCAGTGAGGAGGGTGGCGATGCACTGAAATTCTGTTGATCTATATGATGTAGATGTAGATCCTTTACAATGACCATGGGTGTATATATTTATACTCATGGGTGAATACTAGTCCATATTAGACACACCAAACATTTCATAATAAATAAAAGGAAATAACAAATTTTATTTGGACTCTAGTCCCTATTGGATTCGATACACGTTTCCTAAAGACAAAAGGAAAGCTAGTCCTAATCAGACACAAAACTTTCCTAGAGATAAAACAAAATTCCTAAATTGGATCTAAGTAATAGATAAAATTAAACTGTCATAACTTGGTCTTCATGATTTCTTTTTGAACCTGGACTCTTCTGGATAAGCTTTTTATTGGCTAATTGTGTCCTCTCCATAAGCAAATGCACTAAGAAATCTTACCAAAATTTGGTGTTAACCATAACTTATCGGTTCTATTAGTTGACCATTAAATTACTTTTTAAATGGCTATTACCTTTTTCTTTACTTGTGTGCTAGTTTACTGAGAAAAACATAATTATTATGTAAAAAAAGATCCATCGTACGGGAACAAATGGGATGGAATTATACAGCCATACTTTTTAAAATTGAAATTTAGAATTCTTAAATAAATTCAAAATCAATTTGATAAAATTAATAATTCACGTAACATTCTCATTAAAATTTATTCCCAATCAAAAAGGGACTTTGATTTCAATTTCCAAGTGAAACTCTTGTATGGGTTTAACAGAAAAAACAACTTATTTTGATAATGTTGAAAATATTTTCCAAATTTTGCATCAAATAATTCTGTCCCATTTAATTTTAATATCAAGGAATATTTCACATTGAGATCCAAATATTTAGGGGAGGTAGTGCGTAAGTATGAGGACGGTAATATAATTATTTTAGAAATAAAATAACAGTCAACACATGTAATAGGGATGGAAGATATGAAATAAACTTTAAGGGGCATATTTATACATGCTGGGATCAAGGCTTAGGTCCTTTTAACTTCTTTGTTGGGCCATATATCAGTAATTAATAAAGTAACCGTCGATCCATGACTGAATTATTTCAGGGGATCGTGAAGTCCTGGAGGCATATAGAGAGGGGGCAATTATGGAAAAAGCAAAATAACATATTCACAAATAAAAGATAATTTATGAATAAATTTTTTATATACATGTTCTTAGAGATCTAAAAGCCAAGATTGAAAAATAAACTACAATAAAAAAACTCTAAAATTAACTCAAAATTTAGGACCGGAAATTTAAATTTTATCTTATAAGCATAAAAAACAAAAAGGTGAGAGTGTCAGTTTATTTATTTCTTTAACCAAACAGTGACACTACTTCGATTTGTATACTTGTGATGACACGAACTCTAGATACCGTGGCTTGATCTTTCGTGTGACGAGTTGTGTTAGCTAAAATTAAGAGTGAAGTGCATCAGCGGTCCTAAATTGGTGTGCATATGTCATATAGGTCCCTGAACTCTCAAAATGTATTTTTGGGTCTCCGAACTTGTCTGGGGGTATCATATAGATCCAAATAAGCTCCGATCCTCTCCATCCGCTGACGTGGCATGCCACGGTGGTGCCTATGGGAAGAGAGAGAAAAGAATAAGGAGGAGATAGATACTGACATGTGGGACCCACATGGCCCCACCAACACATAGGCGCCACCGTGACATGCCACGTCAGTGGATAAAGTGAGTCGGAGCCCGTTTGGACCTATATGACACCTCCGGACAAGTTCTTGGATCTAAAAATGCATCTTGAGAGTTCGAGAATCTAGATGACACATGCACACAAATTTAGGGACCGCTGATACACTTCACTCTAAAATTAATCTCACCTAAACTTTTTTTGCCGGAATGACCGAAGGAGGTCATCCAATATAATTAAGATAGGAATCTCACCTAAACTGGTATAGTTCAATATTGTGAAAATGGTTTCTATTCGACAATGGCATCCCAGGGAGAGAAAAATTAGTATTTTCCTTCGTTTTAGGTTATAATACTTTCTGGCTTTATCTAGATTTACTTATGTCTTAATGTATATGTTTTATATATATGTTTATATTCATTAGGATACATATAAATCTAGACAAGCCTAAAAAGTCTTATAATCTAAAACAGTGGGAATACATAAGAGGATTTTAATAGATAGTATGAACCATGATTGAAAACACATGAGGATTTTTCTGAACACACGCAACTCGAGCTAACACTCGTATACATGCACACGCAGAGCATATTTTCTGAATTTTCAAATTTGGAGTAAGACAGATCAAGATGAGCGCGCGTCTTCTCCATATATAATTAAAGTTCTGAACTAGGCAGTCAATAGATGCTCAAAAGCGTCTGCATTCTCAACACAATTAGCTTCTCAATCAAAACGTACAAATAGTGTTGTACTCCAATCACACAAGACCTCATTGAACAATTTGGACGCCATGCATGCACTTAGACGCAATCTAGAAAAGAAAACGCCCAAATTGGGAGCACGCATGCAGGGCGAGACAAATTCATCAGTCACCCACGAGAGAACGACCTCTCTCTCTCTCTCTCTCTCTCTCTCTCTTCTTCTTCCTCCTCCTCCTCTCGATAGATCAATCCCTACTCCACACACATCACGTGGCCGACCCATTCATGTCTGAAGAAGTTCTGAACCCGGCTATGGCGATATCAGATTCAGATCGATCAGCCTTGAAAGCGAGACCCCGCCGACCTGAGAGTTACGGCATTCAGAATCTCTGCTGGGTTCCTCTTCCTCCATTCTGCCGTTGGGTACACGCTCGCACGTACGTCCAACGACGCATCATCATCATCATCACCGGTCGTTCTCACTGTAACTGTACTGTACTCATGAACAAACTCCAGGTTTTTCACCGAATCGTGCGAGTGAACGAGAGAGAGACAGACATGGTAACCTGAAAAAGCTGTGATCTTTTTGGGTTTTGGTTTGTATGGAGCGTGTATAGTCTCTAGACAGTGCAGGTTTAGTGGCTGGCCACCGGCTAGCTAGCTTGGCAATGTAGCTAGAGTGGGCAAGGTTGCTGTGGCCTGAATGGCAAATGCAATATTGCAGGGAGGAGTCCTGATTCCTGAACAATTTCAGGGTTTCCTGCCGGCCTGCAGCTGAATGAAGCTAGCTAGGGTCCATGCATGCAAAATTCAAGCAAACAAATGAAGCAGGTGTCATCCATGAGTGAGTAATTGCAATGGAGAGGGATAGGTAGAGATCAGTCTGAGAGAGAGAGATGCAGACAGGCAGTGGCAGGAATACATCCATCCATCCATCCATGGACCACAGCTACTAGCTCACCTCACCTCAGTGTGCTCAAAAGTCTAGCTCCAATCTGTCCATGTACATGACAACCAACCAACCGACGCCATGGCTGATCATCACAAGCTTTGCTTCGCTTTGCTTTTGCCTCTTTGCTGCAGCATGCATGCATGTACCCCAATCATGGCGAGTAACTGTGCAGATCGAGCGAGGTAGAGAGCTTGCTCTACCACTACATTTATGCAGTTATGCCTGCCTGCTACCACCACCACCGGTGTTTTTTCTAACGGCCTGCAATAAATGTAGTCCCCGATCGATCCAGCAGAGCTCGATTGCGTGTGTTGTGCAATAACTGAAATGTACCATGGAGTGATCGGTAGTGGTACCTACATGCTAGCTAGCTACTTGCTGATTCTGCTTGACAGTTTTGATTGATGTATATATCACCATTGCAAAACATGTAAACATGTTCTCATTGATCAGGCATCTGTCATCATCATGTGTGCTTATATGCATGGATACATGATGCAAGTGGGTGATTGAAACGATATATTCGTAAATAAAAAATAATTTGTAAATAAATTTTTGTATATGTGTGTTTTTTTATACAAAATTTAAGGCTAAAAAATAATATGATAAAATACTCTAAAATCAACTTCAAATGATAGGATGAAATTTTAAATTTTGGCTAATATAAGAATAACTATAAACGAAAAGATGGGATCGTAATTAAATATCTTGAGCGGTATACTGCACGGTGCATGCAAATTAAAGACACTGCTGCGTACAGAAGAAGATCGAGGAGCATGAATGCCAAAAGGGTTGGTTTGTGGCCGGCATAGAGATCGAGCACAACTAGAGTTATCCATTTGTTTTGATCTGATTAGCACCTATTTACTGCAGGTGGCTTATGGCTTTGCAATATCTATTAGTTACAGCGATATATATCCTCGTGCAATAACATTTTTGCTTTTGATCGGTAACCACTCAGTGTGGTAATTAACCATGATACCACCGGGCAAGATTATCCCCTCCCCGATAGGCAAGGCAAATATTGGGTCACAGTCATCGATAAAAAGTTTTAAGTTTGACCACGCGATCAACTAAGAATGTTCTATACCCAATGATATACATAGTAAATAATTGCCGTATAAAAAACTATGTACAAAATATTTGGAGCATGGAAGCTATGGTAATTTAATTTACTACAGTTTATTTAACACTAGACATACTTTACTGTTCAAATGTGCTTCCATTGTATTTATTATAGTGGAGCTATGTTTGGTTGGTAGGACGATACATAGTTATTTATAGAACTCCTCTACCTGAAGGGTTAAGTGTCTCCATCATATAGTTGTCATAAGTCTTTTTTTTTTGCATATGTAACTACACTCTGTTCAATTTTTATGTGCATTATAGTAAATTTATATATAATACATCAGGGAGATTTGCAAATTGTGGCCTAATTTGGAAACCTGAAGTTTAAAAAATTAACATGACATATATACATATATATATATATATATACATATATATATATAAGCATATATTCATTGGTTTTTCTAAAGGGCATGAATGTCACATGAGGGTGGTTCTTATATGTAACAGTAGGCATGAGTGCTGATAAGATTACTATGTTAGAGCACCTACAATAGTAGGTTGGAAGACGATTATAAAGTCTATTTGGAGGAGAAATAAAATAGAAAATAAAGAGTATTGGCTCTTATGCACGAGCTAGCTCTACACATACTTTGAGGTAGTTGTATTAAGTATGTAAGTGATAGAAAGTGACATGAGAAAAATATTAAAGTCAACCTTATAACTAATCTGTTGTATAGGTTAGCTCTAACATAGACCTATAGTTAGTAGTTTAGTTGCCTCTACTATTAAACTTACTCAAATAGTCTAATAGAATTATATAACAAGGAAAGAGGACATGTAAGTCCGGAGTTCACTTAAAGTACACACAACTAGCCAGGACTAAGGGCATCCACAATATGCACATAAGGTAGATAGTAAGGAATAAAATAGTACTACTATTAGGTTGAATACATTGTGAGTAGCTAATGCCAGGTAATATGCTTACTACCTAGTCATAAGAAATAAACAAATGATTTCTCTCATCTTTCTCTCTCAAGACAGTGATGGTGGGGTCCAACTTACTACCTATTTTTGTTCTTTCACCATTGTGGCTATAACAATAAATAATATCCACTGACGCAAATCCCACCCTTATTCATTCACAAAGTAGGTAGTAAACATTGGTGATGCCCTAAGCACACAATAGCAAGATTTGTAATATTGTGCGATTATACCTCTCGGTTACCATTGTATAGGCTTAAGTGGCAACCCTATCAAAGGAACACAAAATTTTTCAAGATTTTCAAAGGGAACAGTCTATTTTTTCTTTCAATTTTCGTTTGAAAATTCTTCCAACCGAAGAGGCTAGTATTTATCCTTTTGGTTTATACAGTAATCTTGATATATCCCAACGGATAGGGGTGACCCCTCTCATAATGGTGTCATTAAGGAAACCTTGCAAGAGACTTGACGGCTAAGAAATCCTCTTGAGCATAGAACAAAGTTCAAAAAGGCCAAGAGGGTTAAGAATTCCCGAAATTGATCTGTGTTCCTTTGTTGAGGTTATGCTTATGAATCAGAAATTTGTTGTCGAATTCTCCTATTTTCTCTAACACTGTTATATATTGTTTCATTATTTTACACTTAAATATATTTTATATTATTCATAGAGGTGGTAAAAGACCTATCATGTTAAGAATGAAGTTATAGAAATTGTCATGTCACTTCCCAGAAACTATAATAGTCTCAACGGTTAAAAACCGTTGTAAATAAACAAAATACCGTCAGGAAAATAGCTCTGGGTGTGGCCATATTATAAGATGATGTAGATTAATGAATATATATATAATTGTATACAATGTACGGTTATTAATTACCATAAATAGAATCTCATTCTTTTTAAAATTATGTTATGGATACAATAAGTTCAACACAAGCAAGGCTAGAGCTATATATGTATCAGATCCAGTTCAGTCCTTAAAATCTAGCTCAGCACAAAATCGTATGTAGTACTTGTGAGGCAATGCTCGTGTCATGTCTCACAATGTCCAAGTACGATCTGGGGCTATTGCATACAACTATGCAGCTGCAACTGCAACTGCATGCACATGTCACACATCCTGAATCCTGGATATGTGCTCACCAAAACGTCAGTGCAAGCATGCAGTGTCACACATGTACACACTCAACTCATCACCTCATGACTGTGCATCATCCTGCTGTGCTGCCCTAAATTCGTCACCTAACACTTGCCCCCACACGAAGGAAACACCCAAATCCAAGCACGGCGATCGACATGGCTCGATTAGCCAATCAAGAGAAGATCATCGATCGGTCAGCACCCCATCAGCTAGCAGCTGATGAATAGCACCGGCATGCATGCAGCTTTGCTGCCAATTTTCCTCTGCACAAATCCTGCTACCTCCTGCACTGCATTTTGCATAGTGGATTTCACTAGCCAGCCACAGTAATCTGAAGCAGCTGCTAGCTAACATAGTAACATCCAACAGGATGCAGCTATAGCAAGTACAGCTGATTACTGTGTGTGGCTGTGTTTGGCCAATGCTTTGCATAGCTATAGTTAGCTCATGCATGCAAAGTATGCCCATTCTCTAACTGCTACAGCTAGTAGTGGTTGTGGTAGCTGCAATCAATCATGCTGCAGAGGGACCGATCGATTGGGGGCAGATCGAGTATATAGCCTCTCACTGACTGTCACCACTGATGAACAGCATGCATGCATACAAATACATGCATGCTCTCCCTGCAGCTAGCTGCTGCTGCCGCTGTACGTTCAGATCTGTGTATATGTACCTCGATCTCTGCAGATCGATCGGCCGAGATCGATCCTGGCTCGTTGCTACAACTTAAATAAAACCTAGCTATAGCTAGCTACCCAAATTAATTGTGTGCTCGCCTACCATGCCATCGTGGAGAGAAGGAAAGCCGCACCCATGGATCGATCCATCCAGTTCATGATCTCTCTGTCTCTGATCGTTCAAATTCTAGGCGCAGGTCGATCGAGATCGAATAATTGATCGAATCCATACTCTGCACAGCGGTGAGGACGATCATGCATACGGAGGATCGAGAGTTAAAGTTGACACTGAAACGCTGAAATCGATGGCCGGACCATGGATGGCGGCCAGCTAGCCCTGAGAGCTCGCATGCATGCACGCGTGCGTGGGCTCATGGCTGCATGCATGCGAGCTCGCCGGCGCGCGCCGGCCGAGCTGATCTCCTTGCTCGACCTGCCTGCCTGCATATATACATTTGACCTGCACTGCATGCACCAGCTGCAGCAGCAGCAGCTACTAGCTGCATATATGCAACTTAATCCGCGATCAGCGAAACTTTCTCCCACGCCGGCGACGTACCGGCCGGCCGGCCGGCGACTGCAGCTCTGGCATTGAATGAAACCACACCGACCTTGCAGAGAGAGACAGAGAGAGAGAGAGAGAGAGAGAGAGAGAGAGAGAGATCGATGGATCGATCGACGACCATAAGCATATATCTGATCGAGCAAGACAAGTTCAGGCTACGATCCAGGAACGACGCGAGCCAGCAGCAGTACGTTGTACGCACTGTTAGAGTTATTTTGGTACTACCGAATTTTTCTGCATGAATGGATGCACAACTGTGTAGGATCGAAACAGAGTTAAACAGACCTACCAGATGAGGATGAATGGTAGCTAAAACTAAAACTCAAAAATCTTTTAGCGGAAATAAAAGATTACCTCTAGTTAGCCGTTTCTGCGATTACCTCTGGTAACGCTGTCCTATGTCGTCACTCCTGAGATTAACTTGATCGCGTCGCTCCTGTGTCGTAGATCAGATCGTCGAGATCCACAGAAATACCGGTAGATGAAAACAGAATATGTAGATTGAATATCTAAACTTTATTGCTTTCACTGGTATTTACAAAGTGCACCAACAGCACTCCTATAAACATTGTCGATCTAAAATCAACAACTAAATCCCACAAAAAGCACACCGGGGGCATACCCCTCGGTACCTATTTATATCAACAAAAGCTATCTCTGACTAGGAATCAGACTACTTATCCTAGTAAGACTCATCTCTCCAAAACTATCTCCAACTGCAATTCGATTTTATCTTCCGCGCTACAGTAACCGAACCGGCGGTACAGTAACCGAACCGGTGCTATAGTAATCCGATTACGCTACAGTAACCCGCACGGCTACGGTACCCGACCAACTCCTTTTAGCTTTTTCTCATCCGATCTTGATCCGATTTAATTCGCGATTTTTCTGATGCTTACACATGCAACATGTGAAGCCCGTTACGACTCCATCCCACACGGTGTTCCTCCGTCATGTGCCATCTCGTATTCAACATCGTCACCCGGCATCCTTGATCATCCAAACCTCAGCTCCTCCCTGAGCTTAGTCACGATCCCACCGCCGGTGACCGATATTGACCTCCGAGAATCACGACTCTACTCCAACCATGTCACATGGCATTCCGACCATCCAGACCTCGGTTCCTCCCTGAACTTAGTCATGGTCCGCATCCTGACCATCCAGACCTCAGTTCTTCCCTGAACCTAGTCATGATCCTTACCAGCCATTGACCACAGTTGACCTCAAGTCACCTGCACAAACAGAGACAAACCAACTGCTTCCGGGCACAGATATCGCAACCTGACCCACATTAATCACACACACTCACACCAACACAATAACTGTTTATAAACTAAATCTATCAATTTACAAGCCAATTATTCATCACAAAATATAGATCATGACTATGATCTTACATGCTGCTGGCAATGTCGTCTAGCTAGCTACATACTCTGTCTGATCTGATCGATCTAACTACTACACTAGTATAGTACGTGTAGGCACTACTACTGCCGGCTCCGTGATCTTCGCGACGACACATATATATACTGCTACTACCTACGGCGATCGAGATCGATCGATCGAACGCATAGATCGTCGATCGATCGATCTGCAAGATGGATCCAGTTCAGATACGCGAATGCTCCCTGCCATGTGAAGCCGTCGTTACAGGATTGAGAGTTGATCGAGTACGTACAGACAGGTTTGGATCCTGAGAGATCAGGTAGAGTGTTATTGGAACAATTACTTAATAATCGTTGACGTACTAGCTCGATCTATACAATCGAGTGGTCGAGCGATTTGTGCTTGCATCAGCCAGCTCAACTTAAAGCTTTTGACTTGACAGGAGATCCCGACTGATTGTCAGTTGGAGAACTAAATTTTTTTTTCCATAAACATTACATCGAATTTTTGGACACATAAATAAAGCATTAAACATAGATGAACCAAAAAACTAATTGCACAGTTATGGAAGAAATCTTGAGACGAATCTT
Organism: Oryza brachyantha; assembly: GCF_000231095.2. NCBI lineage: Eukaryota > Viridiplantae > Streptophyta > Magnoliopsida > Poales > Poaceae > Oryza > Oryza brachyantha. The sequence goes on from NC_023170.2 coordinate 12,900,345, forward strand.
TTAAGCCTAATTAGCCTATGATTAGCCATAAGTGCTACAGTAACCAACATGTACTAATGACGGATTAATTAGGTTCAAAAGATTCGTCTCGCGGTTTGCCATGAAATTTTTTTTCATTCGTGTTCAAAAATCCCTTCCGACATCCGGTCAAATATTTGACTTGACACTTCTCCCAAAAAATTTTTCAATCTAAACACCACCTTTGTGTCATGGTCTAAGCCAGGAAATCACGTACGTGCTCCGTCTCTCTACTCGGTTTCCTCTCTAATTTTAATAATCATCAACGTACTAGCTCTATCTAGACATGGGTAGGAGAGAACAATTTGAATCGAGTGGTATGTGTTAGCTTGCTTAAACTTAATTCGAACTTGAGCGATTCTACGGTCCAACAAAAAGTATCTCGAGATATCGGTACCTCGCGGTATCAAATCATTTTGGATTGTTAGATCTAACAACGCACATCCTACTCAGGTAGATCCAATGGTGAGAAATAATTTGATACCTCGAGGTACTTTTTGTTAGACCAGAGCAAATCTCTTCGAACTTACCTTCCAACAAGAACGGATTTCTAACTCTTATATTATTTTCCTTTTGAACGATAAGGGGCTGAGATCTAGCTAGTACATTGAAGGAGAAACAACTCTACAGACATATTTTACTCATTCTGCATCATTTATTTACCATTCTTTAAATCCGACGGTTAAAATTATCTTTATAAGATCGGATGGCTAGGACGGACTTCACCTCTTCTTATGAAGATTTACCATATATCAGAGACTTTCTAAATTAGAAATTATCTTAGCAATTATCCAGTTATAGAGTTTCTAAATGGTGTTGCAAAGATTTTCCTATAGTGGCATTGTCAAACACTGTTGCCACGCCAGGAATAATATCACATTATCACTACAGTAATCATATTCCACCATTCATTGTGAAAATAGTTGTGTGTAATACTGTTAAGGGTGCTGTTGTCAAAATATTTATTTCGTGAATTAAGATTGTACAGAGTTATTTTTAAAATTAAAATTAAAAATTTTCAAAAAAAGAAAACTCATGGGCAGGTAATCAACTTGTGGATTATTTCTTACCTACTTTCCTTAGCATAACTAAATAAACGAAATTTTAACACCCCACCCACAGAAGTAAAAAAAATTAAACGAGGCTTAGAAAAAACCTCACCGGTCGAGCTCACGTCCATCACTATAGCGCGTACCTATTGAGAAACGCATAGGAGTTTTTTGTCAGCTCCATGAAATAGTGGGCTAGCTAGTTTAGATTTAAAGCCTCACTACTATCTATTTAATTGATATTAGGTTCTTTTCTAATATCCAAGGTTTTTTTTTTACTATAACTCCCATTGTTCCAAGACTGCAAGTCTAGCTACAACCCTATCTTTCTGCATCAATGTTAATCTCAAGCATGTTCATGGCATCCGTTCGAGTAGTTTTCCGAAACTTTTTGTCTCGGTGTACGCGTATGTTCATAGCACGGCACACATATGCATGATCTAAAAGGGGCCGTACGACGTGCATATATAGTTGTTGCACTATATGCAATATATTCCATTAGTTTAATAGGTAATCAAATGTTGATTTTTTGGCACATGTTAAACTATTTGTTTTATTAAAAATTTTGAGCAAATATGCGAGGATGCAAAAACAATAATTAGAATATATGTAGTAATAAATTCAACCACAATAAAATAAATAAAAATTTATGTGAGTTTTCTGAATATGACACAAATAATCAAACACGTCTCAAAAATCAAAAATCAATGTCGTTACCTATTAGAATACGGAGAGAGAGAGAGAGTACAATTCAGACAAGAGAAGAGGACTACGAACAGATGTAGACATATATGTATAGTGATCGCCCGGCATAATTGGGCTACATTGGCTAGGCTGGTCCTGCATGTGCAGGGTAATTGTCTTATTTGCTTTTATACATGGTAGAGTACACGTACGTAGTACGTCGTACATGTATAGACATTGCATGATTTATACGTACGAAGCTAGCTAGCTCTAGCTATAGCGTACTCTGATAGCTGCTGCTGCAATAGCCTGTGTGGACGCTGGCACAGTTACATGGGCAGAAGCTATAATTGAGCTCATAGACGTAGGTACGTGGCTACTCCATCATACGTACGATGACTAGCTCCGGTACTGTGCTGTGTACTGTACTGGACACATTTAGGTGGTGTTTGCGAAAAAAAATTTGCAAAAACATTTTACAAAAACATCATATCAAGTTTTCGGATACATATTTGAAGTATTAAACGTAGTCTAATTACAAAACAAATTTTAGATTCCGGCTGAAACCGCGAGACAAATTTTTTAAGCCTAATTAATCCATCATTATTATATGTTGGTTACTGTAGCACTTATGGCTAATTACTTTCTAATTAGGCTTAAAAGATTCATCTCAAGATTTCTTCCGTAACCGTACAATTAGTTTTTGGTTTATCTATGTTTAATGTTTTATTTAGGTGTCCAAAGATTTAGTGTGATGTTTTTTTAAAAAAAATTGGAACTAAGCAAGGCCTTAGAAGTGTACGTATGTATATGGTCAGTGCTACTCATGATTGTTGCATGGTCTTTCTGTGATGCAGAGTTGAGTTGATTGGAGGGACGCCGGTAAGACGACAGGGCCAGTAAAGTTAACTGGGCTTTTCGAACAATTTTGACGATAGATCTTTAGGAAAACTTATTTAAGAAATGAAATCTGTTCTCGACACTAGTGTTATTGGCTTCAAGATCCAATGTCTCAGCGTCAATGATGCTAACAACGACACCCTCACCCCATAGCAGCTAGCATGAAATGGTCTGTGTCAATATCTTTACCATCGCCACTGAGGAATAATTTGTAAAATAATTTTAGAAATAGGTTCTTACATTGAACGTACCAATATCAAGGATCCATTTTTATTTATAAACTAAGTTATTTATGATTTGATGATTCTGTGGATATATTTGTAAATGAGTTATTTACAAATAGGTCTCTCATCCACGTCATCTCTAGGTTGTAATGAGGGATGATGATGTCGTCCTGACATTTGTTGGCAGATAGACATTGGACCTTGTCACCACACCAAGAAAATAGTATATTTCTAGACTTAAGTTTCTTAAAAAGACCTCTCTATAAAAATTCTAGACAAGACACCTGTCTAGTTTGGAAATTATATCTACACCATATTATGTATAATAATTACTCTTTCTGTTGTCTATATATATAAGTAATTTTACAACTACGTTAAGTCAAACATCTTTTTTTCTTACTTTTGACTATCAATAACAAAGAAAATGATGAAGTACAAATGATATTATTGGATTTGTCATTAAATGAGATATCATACTATGAAACTCCTTTTATTTTCATAGATATTACTGGTTAAGTAGAACATTAAATACCGTGTTAAAGTCCAAAAAGTATTTATAGTTGTGAACATAGAGAAGAGTATTACTTCCTATAATAAAGGGTAAACTGAGTCGGCCAGATTTTTAAAATATCAACCACTAATAATTTCTTGATAAATACTTAGTTTAAAAAAAGTGGAATACTATGCATACATACATATGCCCAAAAAATACAACTACCTCCGTTCCAAAATATCTCAACCTTTGACCTTTTCAGTTCAAATTTGTACTAGAAAAGTTGCTACATTTTGAGACGAATGAAGTACTACAGTATTCAGTATTGTAAAAACTTATTGTTTGATAAACTTATTCCAATATAAGATTGATTGGGATAATTTTGAAAGTTCGATCAAGTCTAACCACAAAGAGGGTAATTAGTAGATCGTTAGATTCGTCATAAGTGGCATACATACTTAATGTACACTACTAACAATGCTATGGGACAGGCAGACACCCAGACAGCCGATAATTTTCGTCGTAATTCGTCACCGCATGCAGCGTGCATCACGTACGTCGCTAGAAACTACACGACGACGTACGTACATAGGTATACGTACGTAGGCCATATGTGGCTATGACTCCTTAGCAGTGCAGCAACTAATTAACCTAGCTACTAGCTAGCTTTTTGTCTTTTTGATCGACACGACAGCGAGCGAGTATGCATGAGGCCGGCCGGCCGGCGGCGACCGCGGGTCGATCTGGACCGACGACGCCGGCCGGCCGGCGAGAATAATGGCGATCGACGTCGTACATGATAGATGCACTAGTAGTAGTAGTACAGGAGGATCTTCATCATGCATATGGCGTGAGATCGATCGGTCGATCGGATCGCATCGCATCGCATCTCATCTCATCTTTTTGTTCGCTTCTGCGCGCGCGGCGCCGGCCATCGTCATCATCGTGGTCGCCGATGGGAGTTAAGATCGCGCGCGGTGGTGCCCGCCGGCGGCCGGCCGGCCGGTACTGCTGCATGCGCCGTCCATATGCATTGCATGATATGATTGAGATGAGCGGTAGCTATAGCTGCTAGGTGTAGCTAGCTAGCTAGCTCAGTTGATCGTCGCCATGCCTGCCTGCGACGGCACGTACAAGTTGCTCGCGAGACTTTAAGTCGTCGTCGTGGTGGTGGTCGCCGCCGTCGTGGTCACCACTGGCCCCGCCGGCCGGCGGCCTCGGATTCAGAGCCTCCGCCGTACGTACGCAGGGAGAGACCAGCCGGGGAAATATTTCTGGCACGACGCGGAGGAATTAATTCATTAAATCCCGATCTTTTTCTCTCTTTTTCTATCTCTCTCTTTCTCTCTCTCTGAATCTGATCGAGATCAATGACATGATGTCGCAGGACAAACCAGCAAATCTATTGTAGATTGCAGTAGCAGCAGGCATGTGCAAATTAAATACAGTATGTTCACGCGCGCGTTAGTTTGTGGTGCAGAGAATGTATATATGCAACATATATACTCTGAAAATATACGATGGAAATCCTAACTCATGATATGATATAAAAAAAAAGTCATCTAAAATCTGACGTACGTTTGGATAACTATGAACAGCTAGGCGTGTCAAATATCTTGTCCAAATTCAACTTCATTTGTGAGTTAAAAAAGGAAGTATTTCGAACAGATCGATTGACGGGAGAAATTTATAATTTTATATCTAACAAATGTGGTCAAATTTAGATAAAATATTCTATCATGCATGGTTGTTCATCTAAATGTGGGATTTTTTTGTGCGATTTTAGACGACTTTTCGATAGTGTGCTTTACACAGGTTTTCACCAATGTTGGTTTTACACCATATATTAACCCCTCCATCTAGGATTAAATAGTAGACGTTTAAGTCAAAATTTGGTGTTAAATATTTCAAATTTCGACCACCAGTTTTATATTAGAATAAGTAAAAACTAATAAGTTAAAATATTGTGATAGCATGCACTTTTCAAGGTAACTCTATACATCTCATTTTTCTTGTTGTTAAACTAATCATTTGAGAAGTTGTTGACGGTCAAAGTTACCAAATTTTGATCACATCTTATCCTGTACATTAAACATATATGACCAGAGAGGGTATATATATATATATATATATATATATATATATATATATATATATATATATATATATATATATATATATATATATATATATATATCCGTGTCATATAAGACATGAACGGGTTAAATAATTTAAACCTTTACCAATAATTTTCTATAAAATAATTTTATAATTTACACTCCAATATGATGTACTTCTAAGAAAAAAAAATCTATGCGTATATTTTTTTTCTTTTTTTAAAAAACAACCAAACATTTCAGAAAACAAAGTACTCTTTTGTTCCAAAATATAAAAAAATTATTATTCAAATTTTGTACCATAATATAATCATTTTTGCATTGATTCATATGATTTTAATCATTCCAATGATTCCAGAGCCAATCAGATGCTTATAAAGGGAATCTAATCGTTCCAAAATTTAAAAATTAACCACCAAAGTGACCAAAAGAGAATCTTTTGACATTTTTTTAGTGTATGTTAAACAATCTAGAAATACATATATTTTAGAACGTATGTAGTATTAAAGATATATGACTAGATCCCGTATTAAACGCCAAGTATTTATGCCGTACAAAAGGGTATAAATCATTTGTGTCCAATGATTAGTGCAGTACAAACACTACACTAGGTTTGAAGGCCGCCGCTATTAATTCATTTCCAGCTGATCTAGCATTCAGTGTGTCTGAATGTACCCTGCTCTAGCTTTGATGATTGTGATTTTGTGTCTGTGCCACATGAGATGTCGTCTCTATCAGGTCCAGCTAGTGTGATGGCTGCAGGTGAATTCTCCTGCCTCTGTCAGGATTTTGCAGGGCCGGGTATACATATGCATAAAATCAGCATTCATTCATTAATTAATTCATGGAGTTTGTTTAGATATACATGAGATCATTTATAACATGCGGATGAGGAATTTTGTTTAGTTCTCTCGCTTTGTCCGATGTACTTCAAGTTGATCAACAACGATCTGAATCAAGTGGTTGAAGCCATCATCAATTGTTTGCATGCATGGAGTGCTAGCTAGCTGTGGCAGCTGCCGTCTACAAAATTATGGCAAGCTATGTACGATTGACTCAAAATGTTTGTTTGTTTTTTTTGCAGTGACAGAAGGCCAGTGCCAATGATTTACTTGGAACATGATGAGAGAATTTCATCAGACCAATTAATGTGTATATATACAATTTTTTGGCTGACGCAGTAATGTAAGAATTTCACACAAACAAAACCAGTATTCAGAGGAAAATTTCTCGGCCTTCTGAACAGCAAAGGTAGGTTAATATTTCTAGCTATACGAAGCTGGCAGCTAATCTAACAAAGTTCATGACTCTTTATAGTCTATGGAGTGCAGACCCATCATGGAGCTGATATCTGCATTAGAGCAGACATAGTTCTACTTTGCTTGATAATAGAATTTTTCCCCCAAACTAATAACAGAAATGGTTTATATTCTCGGCCTTTGTCATACAATATATACAGATCCGATAGGCTTTGCTTTGCTTGACGATAGATTTTTTTAAAAGATAATGAAAATGGTTTATAATCCTGGTATCTATTCAATTATTATACAGCTACACAGCCCAATAAGAGCTATATATGCTCTACTACTTGATAATCGAGATGACAGTACGATTTGCATCTCCGAAGTTGGTTGACATATCATTTCAATTAAAGTAAACACAATGTTTCAGAATATCGAATCTTTACAGGAGTAAATTCAATTCTCACCATGATATATATATTCTCCTACAAATTAAAGAGGCATGCATGCAGCTGCGAGAGTGAGGGTGTGAATTGAAAAAGACCCTGTTTAGGAGTACGCAGGTAATTGTGGGCCGAAATGCATGGTCAGCCCAGCCCAACATGCATCGCAGGAACTAGCAGGCCGGAGGCCGGGCCACCACCCGTACGTTGCAGCCCGCTCGAATTTTTTGAATTTATTTATTAAATAATTTACAAATTTTGTATTTCAAAAAATCACAGATCTAACCTCCTACTGATCTCTAGGACAACGGAAAGCCTACGTGGCATATGGTGGGGCGGACGGCAGCAATGGATGATGACGGCGACTCGACGATTTTGCGTTTAGCCTCTTTTCGCCCTATGTAAGCCTTACAGAAAGGGGTATTCGAAAAATGACCACCCTGCCTCCCTCACCTCTTGGCCAGGCTGTACTTTTTTTATTTTTCCCCTTACCGCCCTTACAGAGGGTGGCAAGGGACTAAATGCAAAAAAAGCCCGGACCGCCATTTGTGGCCGTCCCTCGCGGCCGGGTGGTCGTTTGCCATATCACCTTTTCATCCTCTTAAAGGGTGGTAAGAGGTTAATTTTATGATTTTTTAAATACAAAATTAAATTTATAAATTATTTAATAAATAAAATATAAAATTCAAAAAGTTCTGTCGTTAACTCGGTATTAAGCAGCTGACCTGGGGATCGAACTGCTTCTATTTGGTGAATCCGCCTAAACCGGTTTGTATAGGCCTAGTATGTGCTATATATCTCTGTCTCTATTTTTTTTATATATGTTATTGTATTACATATAGAAATTATGTATTAAACCATCTATATATATGTACTCCTATGAAATAAAATAGTGGTAGTGGTGGGTGATGATGAATTTGCCACTTATCCCACCACTAACTCCCTTATATTTTTTAAAGTAAAAATAACTATGACATATATATCAAAATATGAACAATATGCTAATACCATTATAATGCATATTCTTTCTTAGACTAGGATGATTAGTTTTTTAGACCTTTATGACAATATATCTGCTAACATTAAAAACACACAATTATCCAATTATAGGGAAAAACAGGTTGCTAACAAACAACAATAAAATAAAATTTCCGTGCACTAGCTATTTTATTTTGTGATTATTACCAAAGGGGAATCAGCAGGATCATCCACTTTGTCCACTTTCCCCAGCTTCCTCAACCAAAGCCTTCTTTCTTCTCTCTTGCTAGTCTTATACCGAGTTCACAACTGCATGTGGTTATGCTAATCAGCATACGCAAAACATCGAAAGAAATCAATACATGATTAATTGAGTATTAACTATTATAAAAAAATAGTGTAAGAAAAAGGAGAAAAAAAATAGTATCAGTGGACAGTGGTGAACTTGCCCTTAGTTGAGTTCTTCTCCTCAGGGGCGGATTTACCATCGGGACTAAGAGGGCTTTAGCCCTTTCTACCCGATCGACGCCATCGAAGCCCCCAACATGTCTTTACTTCTCTTTCATCTAGTCTCTTCTAATATTTTTTCTGAATCCACCACCACCGCTCCTCCTCCCTACTGCCATGAGGCTGACGTATGCGTCTCCACTCTCCACTAGAAAAAAACGTTTTTATTGTTCTCCTTCTTGCTGTGGTTGTTCCTGAGAGCCACTAAGCTAGCTAGCTGCGTACAATCCCTTGTGCTTGCCCCGTCATCGCCCGATCCATATCTCCCAAAAGAGCATATCTTGTCAGCAATCCGATCCATAGAGACAAAGTAGGTTTTGCTCCGTTTTTTCCCCCTCTCCCCTCTCCTTTTTGACAGCGACTCTCGACGTCGTTGTGAAACCTACCGCAGGTTCCAAAACCAACAACGGTAGTATACAACTCTCTTCTTCGATAATATAATTTGTGTAGAGTTTTTAGGATGATGTAATTTTATTTTAGTAAATAGATAATTGGCGTGGAGCTCGATCTGGCATTCACTAAAACAGGTAGAGATAATTACTAGTTCATCTGTTTCATATTATAAGACTTTCTAGCATTGTTTAAATTCATTAATTTATTAATGTATATAATTTATATATATGTGTTTAGATTAATTAGTATCCCTATAAATCTAGACGATGCTTGAAAGTCTTATATTATGAAATAGAGTGAGTACTTTGCATCATAGGTTTTAGACATCGGAAGGATCTTGCTTTGTTTTCCTGGCACGTGGCTAGTGAAGCAACTAACTCATGCTCTCTTCGTCCCTAAATGTTTAACACCATTGACTTTTTACACATGTTTGACTATTTGTCTTATTCAAAAAATTGACATAATTATTAATTATTTTTATATTATTTTATTTATTGTTAAATATATTTTTATGCATATGTATAGATTTATATATTTTACAAGAAAATGAATGAAATGAATAGTCAAACATGCATAAAAAAGTCAACGGCATGAAACATTTAGTGATGGAGAGAATATATAGGATGTTTCGTGGTTTCCATTACCATTTTGCTGGAGGTTATCTCTAACAAGTGGTGTCACGGTTACTTGCCATGAAAAATAATGAGGTAATTGTGAAAAAAATAATTGTTTTAAAAATGAGAGGGTTACCGCAATAATCGTGAGTTTTCTTTTTAGATAATGGATAATCCGGCTTTGACTTTAAAAGAAGCTACAATCAATTATTACAGTCCGAGGTTCACACATTAGAGCAACACCAGATTGACCAAATCTCTAGACAATATACTCTAAACATAAACAAGCCAGAGAATAACAACTCCATTCAACCATCCTCCACCCATATGAGTAAAACTTGTTGGTATATTTAACCCAAAAGATATGTTAACGACTTTCCATAGGAATTTAGCAAAATGACAGTCGAAAAAAAGATATTGTATAGTTTCTTTATTAGAACAATAACAACACTTCTTATCACCTACCCAATTCCGTCTTGCTAAATTATCCTTTGTTAAGAGCACCCCTTTATAAAGATACCAAAAAAGATCTTAATCTTTAGGGGCAACTTTAAATTCCAAATATGTTTATTTGTGTCTCTAATACCATTATTAATAAGTGCTAAATACATAGAATGGACAGAAAATTGTCTATTTTGATGGAGACCCCATTTAAACATATCCTTTTGATCATTTAGACGAATATGTATAATTTTAGCAACTAAGTTATACCAATTGGCTAAATTATGTCCGACTAAAAATCTTCTAAACGAAACATTTAATGGAACAGAACTCATAACAGTTGCTACGGAGAAGTTTTACTCATATGGGTCGAGGATGGTTAAAATTTGTTCAAGAATTTGAGTGAGGGAGAATAAACCAGAAATGTGTACTAAGAAATTGGGTAAGTAAATTAAAAGATAGTGAAAAAATTGAAATGGAGAAGCATAATTAGCGTGGTAGAGTTGTGGGTGTACAACTACCTATCGGAGTTTAGATTAGAGGGCTGGTCTTGACTTTCGAGAGCCATAGTACGATACGAAACTAAACATAGAGACTTTTATTATACTATATAATAATAATTAATATTCAATATATATATATACTTTATATATATGAATAATCATAAACATTTTAATTGCATTAAAAAATAATATTTAAATCAAAAACATCGTAATACCTCAAAATTTGAGAGTGATGCCATGTGATTTGGGCGCTCAGAGGGACCACATCGCTCGCCTCCTAGGGTCAGCCCTGTATGTACATGCAATGTGTTTTGGCATAAATTTTCTTATTTTTCGCTTTGTAAGCCAAGATTTAAATTTTCAATGAAAAAGTTAGAGTTGATTTTAAGATTTTTTATCGTAGTTTATTTTTCAGCCATTACTTTTAAATATCTAATATCTAAGAACATGTATATAAACGTTTTATTTATAAATAAATTTTTGTTTGGAAATATGTCGCAGGATCACCTCTTGATGGTCTTAGAGATTTCTTCTAGTCTCTACCTCTTTGAGAAAGTGTTTAGGAAATTCATTTGTGGTGTCTATATGTGTGCCTTTCATTTAATCGGGAAAAAAGAGAGAAAAAAAATGTGAAATGGAGAAGGCACCACGTTTGCACATATGCATTACTTATCGTCGCCACATTTTCATGTCTTAATCATCCAAATGATTGACTCTAATAACACCACTTGTGCATGCAAATCTCACATCTTTGGAAAGCACAATGCTTTGCCTTCTTTTGCTCCTGCCCTTGCTTTAGTTGTTCTCAGTTATCTCTTGGCTATGCATAACATTGGAGTTGATGCTGCTTTTCTTTTAGCAAGAGCATAGCTATATATACTTGTCATCAGCTAAAGGCAAGTGCTCCAAAATTAAAGTCATCCACACAAAAGTCTTAGCATTGAAGCAAAGATTTTTGCTGTGCTGCATCGTGTCCTTGTGAATGATTTATCGGTTTCAGTGTTTCTGTGCTCATGCGTGCTTGATGTTCAGTTTCAGTCTAGGACCGTCTGAAAGAAAGGGAACCGAAAGAGGCCACATATCTCCTTTTATCCTAATGCAATCACTCTGATGGGCTCCTGCAGATAGATGATAATGGAGATTAGAGAACAGGTGTTCAATGTAGCATAGTATGATAGATCAGGTGCATAGGGATTAGTTAAGGAATCTGAACTTCTGCAAATGCAGAGTTCAGAACATTGCATAGCACATAGCTTACCTGCAGATTTTCCCAGTTTCTGAAACTTCCTGAAGAATATTTCATCAGTTTTCGTCTGAAACGGAGCAGTATAATTGGTTCCAAGTTGGACTTGAGACAGACTGAACAGTCAATATTCGTTGAGGAAGCCAATAATGTTCGATTCCGGTGTGATTCGATCCGTCGCGATCTGCTTGCTGTGCATCCTCCAAACTGGAATATCACAGCTGGGAAAGCTAGATATTGGTGCATCTGACAAGCAAAAGGGTTGAATTGGTGTCTGAAAGAGAGCTGGCTCAATTTCATGCACCACAAGCTCATGAGGACTTCTTCCCAGGGCATCTTCATAAGCAATACATGCGATTCAGGGAACAAAAGCATCCTAAGAGAGTGAATTATTCACAGCATGCATGTTGATATGCCGGTCACTTGTTCTCTGAACACTGCAAGTTAATGGGTGTCAGATGTACAGAGAAAGAAGAAACCACCGACAAAATGCTGATCGATCAAATCATGGGTTGGTTGTCTCATTTTTTTTTCATCCTGGGATTAGTTCATAAGACCTGGTAAAACTTGAGTGGTGTTTTGATCTAGATAAGCTTCTTTAGTTAATGCTTAGCACTCAAATGCACTCTCATCCCCCCTTTCTTTTCTCCCTCTTCCTCCTTTTGATCCCCTTTGGTTTATCTCAATGAAATATTCGGCCAATGCCTTTCTTTTGTGGATCATTGGAATCCTGCCTACCTTATCTGAAGAGGTGGGAAGAGATATGTTCTAAAGCAAAATTTCAGTATATTCAGAACCTAACCAACAGCTTAGCTTCATGACCAAGTCATGATATTTGAGGTTGCTACTAAAATCAATCCAATAGTTTCTCTATGTAGGAAAAGATTTGTTTTCCATTTTTATGATCAAAATTGCTTCACAACCTCCCAGCCTTTTCTTTGAAGGAAAGATTTCTTCATTAAGATCTATGCTTCAAGATTAACCACCGGTAAATTCCTGAGGGCACCACAGCTTTAACTTCTCTCTGAAAGTCAACAAAGCAAGATTCCCAAGGATTGGTCATGGACAGGCCATGGTGAAACCATTAGAGCGCACAAGAACTCTAGCAGGAAAAAGGATCAATGAAGAACAATTGCAGCACAGAAACATCGGTACCGTCCTAATTATTCGCTGTAATTTTCTTTTACCTGACAAATGAAAGAAGATGGATGCTCCGTGCATTCAACTCAAAATATGGCATTGGTACAACAAATCCCAAACTTTACTTACAGTAAAAATAAAAATAAAGGAAATGAAATGAAATAAAGTAAAAGAACAGGAAGCCAAACCCCCAATGGGCAGGTAATTATGCTGCAATTATGTGCCTGCCCAGGGCAAGCATGTTACTTCACTGACAGATGCATAGGAATTCCTCATGTGGGTTACCTTGGCATCTTGCCGGAGTACTTTTCCGATTCCCTTGGGTCCACACACACTCTCTCAATCCCCTTTTCTTCTTGATACCTTTAAAAATCAGATGATAGACTTTGATGAGCTCTTTAGAGAGAATTATTGATGATGCTCTCACCTTTGCCAAAATGACCTGTGACTTGTTGTGGCAGCCAGTGCTTGCTTCTCCCCTCCCTCACCTCACCTAGCCCAGCATCATTCAAGAATCTGCTTTTCTCTTGCCCTGGAATATGTTAAAGCAGCAAGAAAACACGCGAGAAAGAGGCCATTTTTCTAAACAGGTATTGCATCAGATTGTGCTTAAAGTAAAGCCACCCAGCCTTTCTTGATTTTCAAAATGCTGTCTAGCCTTTTGGCAGGCCCTTTTATTTCTTTTTCTCCATGCTAAATTGGATGCACAGCATGAACAAAAGGCACACGAGATGCGGAGGAAAGGAAGAAAATTCCCCGTATCTTGGCTCGATGCCTCGTCTCGCACTTTCAATCCCTCCTGGTATGAACATGAATATGAATATGAATACGAATACGAATATGAATATTCGAGGTGTAAATTCAGACAACCACTAGGATGTCACCTAAGATGCCACCGGTCTCGACATGCGGCTGCCCTCCCATGCAAGTCACTGCTCATGCGAGCTGCACAATCATGAGATGCCGGAATAAACTGCTGATGTTCTTTGCAAGCTAGCTAGTAGCAACAGGGCAAATGCTGCAAAGACAATGCAGGCCAAAGCATCCTGCTTGATGAGTGGACAAAACGCTTGTCCTGAAGCTAATTGCGGAGCTGACACAGCAACGCCAGCGAGCTTAAGAGAGGAGGGGACTAACCGCGAAAAGGACTTATGCTTTCAGAGGGCCAACGTGCGCTGCTCTGAGTGAACTGTTCAATCACCCAGCGCATTGCATTCCAACCTCTCTTCACATCATTCAGATCTTGCAGAGGCCTGAAAGTCTGAAACATCATCAGTGGCATACTCTTGGTCAGATGAATTCACTGAATCAAATGCCACAGGTAAGAATAATTCACAAGAAGTAACTATTTGTGTAACCCACCCCCCCCCCCCCCCCCCAAAAAAAAAAAAAAACAAACGTAGATGAATTATTGAGCAGTGAATGAGAAATCTAACAACTGCCCATGCATGACTAGTTCACTTCAAAAGCCATACCTGTCCCTGTACATGCCGCTGAATTCCCTTTCCTGGTGCGTTATTTTCAAGCCTGCATATGTTTGCAAGCAAAGGCAAGGTCAGGCATTTTGTCAGCGACCACTTGTCATGGGAACAACACGAGAGTTTTGGCAATGGCCTGCATGATGCAGCAGCCAGCAGCACAGTGTGATCTCTGAAGCTCTGGTGCAATGGGCGGCTTGACGCCAATGCACAAGTACAGCATGAATATGCCCTTGCTGCTGCTACTCTTGGTTTTCAGACATATTCCCCTGATTTTGATGTTTGACCCTGCAAGACACTCAAGGGGGAAAAAGAAACTCTGCAAGACTGCAACATCTCCCTCTCAAGGACGTCCATAATAAAACTGTCCAGAAAAATTAGAGTTTGGATTACAAACTGACAGTCTCAGTAGAGAACTAGTAACTGATACTAAAAACAGTGAAAGCTGATGAGTCCTTTCACTGGACCCACTCATCATTTGGCTCTACAAATCCCATGAAAAGGCTCACTTATTAGTGCTCGGTTCACCAAATGGCCTACCATGACCAATAAAAGTTCTTAACAAAGAACACCACAGATATTCTAGGTGAGCAAGAATTTCATACTAGCAAATATATACTAGCCCTTATCTGGTAGAAATTGCAAAAAGGAAGAAAAAATATCTCAGGTTTCAAAGGAGGGCCTGAGTATGAAATGGAGAGAATACGACCATCTCCTGTTGTCACTTGTGATCATGGCCACACACACACACGCACGCACACATATATAGATACATAGATACATACACACAGAGGCTGCCTTTTAACAGAAGGTTCCTTTTGATCCATGCCGATAGCTAAGTCCCGATTACTTCCGTGCTCTGAGATCTGGATTAGATTCCTTGATTCCCCTATCATCAGAAAAGCCAAAGGCAGTTTGCCAATTGCATCAGGATACTGTTGGGGTCCTCCTCTGAAAACGCAAAGGTTACCACCATTTATTCTCTGATTCTCTCCTCATTGTTTTTTTTATATTTTATTTTAACCTTTCCTCTCCAGCTCTCCTCCCCTCTTTTGATATTTTCTTTCATCTTTCACCAATCTAACAACAACCCCTTTTGCTTCCTCTGTCAACTTTTCCATTCATGCCATCCACTTTTAACAGTTTTTATTTATTTATTTATTTACAATTTACAGCAAGAAAAAGATGGTCACACACTCACTCCTGGCATATCTGTCTGTCTGTCTATCCATCTATCTAATCTTCACTCGGAAGCAAATTTTGGTGTGTGGGGGAAAGTTGCATCGCCCTAGCTAAGGCTAGGAGCTGTGATAGTTGAAGAGAGAGAGAGAGGAAGAGAGTGGAGATGGTGGTGGTGGTGGTGGTGGGGCACTGAGAATCCAGCAAAGGAGGATAGGGCTGAGAAGTGTGAGAAAACAGCAAGAGAACAATGCGCAAACAGCACACATATATATGCCATCTCCTCTCTCTCTCTCTCTCTCTCTCTACTTTCTCCATCTTTTCTACTACTACTACTACAAGTTTTTTAATCTCTTTTTCTCTCTCAGCTCACAAAACACAAATAAAATTTCTATCCTTTTGAGAAGCGTGTATGTAGTTGAACTGTTTTGCTTTTGCCCGCCTACTGCTCAAAGATTCTCCCTCCTTTCAGGTCAAAGAAGTGAAAGCAAAAGGAGGAACAATTAAGGATGGGAGGGTAGCCAGCCAGCCGGTCGGCCGGCCAGTCAGTGACATGTGTGCGCCTTATGTTCATGGATGCCTTGTGTTTGTGTATGGAGATGAGATGAGATGAGAAGAAAAGATGGCCTAGCTTGCCCTTGGCCCCCCCTCACCACCACCACCACCATATATTCCCTTGCACACAGAGGCAGGCAGGCAGGCAGGAAGACGAGGAGGAAGAAGAGAATATATCTGAGTAGTGGAGTCCAAGGAAAGGAACCAACTGACCGGAGCTAGCTCAGAGAAGCTTCACTATATAAGGAGACGTCCAGCCACACGGCTAGTGGGAGGAAGAAGCAGCAGCAGCAGCGTGCTTGTGCTTGTGTGTGCGTGCGTGGAGAGAGAGCTTGTTGTTCTTCGTCCTCGGCTCCGGTGATCGATCGCCGGCAGCGGCTTCTGATGCTGGTGAGGCCGCCGATCCTGAAGAGACACCGCGCACCGGGGTGGGCAGTGGTGGCTCGCTGGAAATGTCGTCGCAGCAGCAGCAGCAGCAGTACGCCGGCGAGGCCGCCGCCGGTGCCAGGACGCGACTCAGGTGGACCGGGCAGCTTCACGAGCGGTTCGTCCTCGCTGTGGCGGAGCTCGGCGGCGCAGACAGTAAGACGCCTTCTTTGCCCTGCCTCCGTGCCGGCGGATGATCGCTCGCCTCCCCTGTTTCTTCTTCTCCGATCAAACTGGGTCGACTGATCGCCCTCTTGGCGCCATTGCAGGAGCGACGCCCAAGTCCGTGCTGACTGCCATGGCCGAGCCGGGGCTCACCTTGTACCACCTCAAGAGCCACCTCCAGGTGCCGTCTCGCCTCGCCGCCGGCGAGCCCCAGTCGCCGATCACCTTCTCACAGACTCTGCATCAGTTCTGGTTCCTGACAGTGTAATGCTCTCTGCTGCAGAAGTACCGGCAGGCGGTAAGCCGCGGCGGCAATGGAGGCGGCCCGAACGACCGGTCATCCTCGTCGGACCGCCAGCCGGCCGACTACGACGGCGATGGCACCGCCGATGAGCCACGTACCATTGCTTACGACGTCGCCGGCGATGCTAAGGCGCCCTGTGATTCTTCCAGAACCATGATGCAGATGCAGAGGGAAGTGCAGAGAAAGCTGCAGGAGCAGATTGAGGTAAAGAAAAACAAGTTCTTCAGAGCTCGTCCAGGTTGCTGTCGTCTTCGTGGTCGTCGGCGAGCTGATCAACCACGCTTTGATCAATCCATGGCAGGTCCAGAAACATCTCCAGCTGAGGATGGAGGCGCAGGGGAGGTACCTGCAGTCGGTGCTACGCAGGGCGCAGCAAGTCCTCGCCGACCACAGCCTGGCAAGCTCGCCGGAGGCCGCCAAGACGGAGCTCTCGGAGCTCTCCTCCGCCGTGGAGATCGAGTGCGTGTCCTCCCCCTCCCCGCCCCGGCGCTACCGCCGCTCCGCCGCCGCAGCCGACAGCTGCGTGACAACGTCGTCGTCGTCGGAGGGCGAGAGCAAGGCCGCCGGGTCCAAGCGGCTCCACACCAGCGACTGCACCGTCGAGCAGCCGGTGCAGGGCAAGAGGGCCTTCCCCTACCTGCAGAGGCAACACCAGACAGAGGAAGAAGATGAAGAACAAGATGACGATGACGAACAAGAAGAATATGCAGGAGCAGAGGATGGAAGCTCATCAGAGATCGATCTGAACAGGTAGGATGCAGAGAAGGAGGAGCAGCAGAACTGCAGAAGCATCTCTGATGTGCAGTGCAGTGCATTGCAGCAGTGGATGATTGGTGGGGTGGCCTCCAAGGCTGGGTCCAAGCACCCAGGCTTTTGAGCAATGTCTGCCTGCTGCTCCTCATTCTATGATGATATATATTTTATTTTTATTTATATATATAGCTAATGCATGCATCTGGTTCTTGTGTTTCACGTACCCTGTAAAAAAAATGGAATTGGAATTGGAGGCAGGCCCAGCTGCAGATGCATGTGGCATGCTTGAGGTGCAAGAATATATAGGAACTGTAGGAGTGTGGATTATGCAGCCAGTGAATGATTGCCATGAAAGATGGAAATGGTTTGTAGTGTAATTTAAAGAGCAAGGTTGGTTTTTCACAACCGAGCTCAGTATGGATTAATTTAAGTTACAGTGGCTGGAGGCTAATTTCGCACAGATGGGTAAACAAGTGCAGGGAGTAATCCAGTTTGCAGAAAGCTGATCACCTAAGTGCAAACTTCATAACAGATTTGCATGAACAGAATAACATCTGAATGACACACCAAAGAATCTTCATTTTTTAAAATTTTCCAGGCAATTACAATTTCCATTTTCTAGCAAGATCGATGGTAATGATTATTTCAAAAAAAAATGTAGATGCTAATAAGAGATAACATTGGGGTGCAATCTAAAGATACAACCTGAAAGGCAACTTGCTAAAACTGAGCTCTTGACTTCCTGATGAAGATACAGAACATACCTTAGTGTTTGTGAAAAGAGCTTTGCTCCGATCCTTCCTTTTGTACTGCGAGTGACCAGTACCGTAAGGTACTAAAATCCTCACTCATGCTACCCACCTCACGATCAAGCCAGTACTAAAACCCTAACTGTTGATGATGATAGATTGAATGGTCACGATTGCATGGTACCAGCTTGGTCATGGGGTGAATAGCATGAGTGGAGATATTAGTATCTCATGGTACTAGAAAGGAAGGACCAGAGCAAAGCTCTTGTGAAAAATATGTATGTCTTTGTCAGTATACATGTTGCAACTCCTTCACCGAGTGCAGATGAAGTTGGTGGCTTGAGAGCAAGACAGCAAGTAGCCCCACGTCTTTAAAAAAACAAGGCGCAAATTCAACAATTCTTCATGCCAGAAGCTCAATTTGGGCAACTGTCAGTTCTCTTCCACATTATAAATATTTGCCTGCCAACATGGCATGAATAAGAAAGAAACATGTTAAGAGATAGGAGCCTAGGCTGATCCCACTAGCTAGGGTAGTAAATGAAACAGTATCAGTCTTTCAGGTATGCATAGCCATAGCAAGAGAATACCAGCGAAGAAAATAACAGTCTTATTAACAAGGGTGATTAATAGGGACCACATTTCCGTTCAGTTTTTCTTTACTATCATCTAAATTTTTCATGTGATTGTAAAGTATATCATAACAATGTCTAGTTTGTCTCTTAGGCAGTACCTGACCTACCACCTGTTTATTCTTTCCAGACAGAGAGAATATCCCCTAGCAAGTAGAGCTCATAAAATTTTTGTAAGATGATTAACCTGGAAAATAACAGAAAAGACTATTCATAACACTCTCTTTGTGCTACCACCTTAAAATGTCCTATAAAACCATCTGATACATTTCACACATTTACTTTCAGGTAATTTTCCAGATGACCAGTCACTGTCTTATACTCCATGCAAATGTCAAATGGTGGCCTTTTTTCAAATAAAAAAGATAAGAATTTTCAGGCCCTTTTGGAACATGAAATTTTCAGAACATTTTGGCGAATAAGAAACACCACCCTCATTGGATGTGAGGTTTGCAATAAAATGTATGTGTGAAATCCTGCACTTGCATTAATTGTTTAATGGATTCATTGCACATATAATTTTAAGAGATATATGCTGTTGATTATGTGCGTGTATGTGCACTATGATCTGTAAAACTAATTGTAGCATTTGGCTTCATTGTCAAGGCATTAAGTCTGTCGACAGGTTTATCTGTCAGACAAGCACATATGCTTGTGATATCCTATCGCTTTGACCTTAATACTACTATATATCTAATCCAACACACTATTCGAGTGGCATGAGATATCAGATATGAAATATTAATAAGCACTTGCAGGCATAACTGAAACTTCTTAGAGATGCCAATATCAGGCTTTTGTCATGAGCAAATCTTATCTCCCAATTTAGCCAATGAAGCTCACTCGTTGACCCTTCCTGCTTGGAAGAGGCCAAGGAAGACAGCTTTACAACGGTGCTACGACATGACACTCTCAAGCAACACCCAGAACATAAGAATAAATAATTTAATGGAAGGACCTACAAGGTGGACAATGAACAATATCATTCAGAATTGTCATCAATTGGCAAGAGGAAATCATGTGATATGCCCTGCCATATAGGAAATCCATTCATCGAGAATATGTTGGCTTAACGTGTGAACTATGAAGTGTGCTGCCAAGGGAAAATACCATGGAAATTACTATATTCCCAACATTCATTCACCAAAGAAAAGGATGCCACCCCCTCCCCCATGTTGTATTCACAAACATCTTTTAACTCAAAAGCGCAATACGAGTTTCCACGAAAGGGAAGTGCTACCTCCGTTTCATATTGTAACCATTTCTAGCCTTATCTAGATTCATCCATTGATGAATTTATATAATTTGTATTTATGTCTAGATTCATTAACATCTAAATAAATGCTAGAAAGTCTTACATTATGAAACGAATGAAGCAGTGATCACAGAGCATCATCTAAAACTGTACGAGTGTGAAAGAATAGCTGCCCGGAAACAATGTTGCTCAGCAATTCCTTTACCTTGGTGTGCCGACTGCCGAGGCCGAGCACTGACTCCACTGAAAAGAGCAATCCACCACAAAGAAGGTGACTGTGTGGAGAATAATCATCCGCGGCAAGCAGGCAGGCAGGAAGAAACGGTAGATCACGTGGAACTTCCTCCAGACCCGGCACCATCCCTCTGCAGCATCAGACAGCAGACAAGTTCGAACAAGGATTAGAGGTGGGTTTTTTTCTTTTGGCAAACAATTTGAAGCGAATTGGACGCACGATTCCTGATTGGAACAATCATCAGCTCGGGATCTCAATCTGTGCAAACAGCCAGAACCAGCGTTACCTTGATTGTGACCGGAACCGCGGCCAAACCCGTCGTCCCGTCGCATCCAACCAGCCGCCGCCCGGCAGGCATCCGCAAACCGCCGCCCGTACAAGGGCGCGGGCATGCTTCCCTTCCGTGGATGATGACGCCCGCATCCATGGGGCGCTCGCCGGCGTCGACGGAATGGCATACGGCTTGGCACGAGAGGCGAGCCGCCGAGGTTGCGGGAGGGGAAGGAAGCCGGCGGCGGCGACCGGCGAGCGTGGCGATGATCTGCCGGCCCGCGGAGCCGCAGGCGGCGGCGCGGTTTCCGGGGTGCGAGATTAGATTGGGCCTATTGGGCCTCGTTGGGCTTATAGGCCGGTAGTGGGCTGAGAACAAGAGTGTAGTGTGGGTCTTCTCCTTAAGCTTATAAACTTATAAACCGTAGCGAACTTTCAATTTGTTTACCTTGATTTTAAAGTTATTTTAGGGTTTTTTCCCCTTCACTTCCTTGGCTTTTGAAGCATTAAAACTCAAGATGAACTATAGAGGTCTGCATTAAAATTATTTTCCGTTGTATTAGTCACATGTCTTCTTTCTTCCAAGGCTATGTTGAAGTTTTCGCCACGTCATGGATATAGGTTGACACATCTTTTCGCTTATACTTATACTTATAAATTAAATTTTGATTTTTAAAACTAAAATTTGGAATTAATTTTGGAGGCATTTTCATCATAGTTTATTTTCCAGCATTTTCTTTTAGATCATTAAAAACACATATTCCCATAAAAGCTTTATGTGCAAATTATTTTTTAATAGCTAATAAGTTCTTTTGCTTTGCTAATTTTAAATGAAAAGATGCTGCTGCTGGTCTGATAGGAAAAACAACCGTGTCTCCGTTTCTATTCCTTCGACACAAATAGATTAATCTGTTGTGTGGTCAAGATTAGGAACTCGTTCATTTGATCAAGGTAGACAAATTAAAAATATGTTATCTTTTTCAGAGTATAATTAGGAGCACATATTTAGCAGCTAGAGTATGGGCGCAGAACGTTGTATAACTCTCTTTTACCTCTAGGGGCAGTATTTTGTTGCTCTATATTCAATGAAATTGGCAAAATACCGTACCGGTTCGTGTCAAAGAAAAATAGAAAAATTGCAAAGATGCCATTATAATTTTACGAAATCGTAGAGATGCCATTATAATTGGGCGCACATATAAGCGCACAGACCACACTCACTCTATATTCAATGAAATTGGCACAATACTGTAAATCCGGTATTCTGTGTGCCACATCAAGTGAAATATCAGAACAGACTTCAGAGGAAATGCTTACATGCTGTACTTTATTCATTTCAAGTTCTGTCTGAATTTCGACAGAATTATTGGTGTTCAGGAACAATGTACATTTACAAGATTTTAGCCTACTACACCAGATTATATAGACTGAGACTGATGGCCCATCCTGAATTACAGTTTAAATAACTACATCAATGCATTGACAAAAAAAAATTTGGTAGGCTAATTAAATTGGTCTATAGTAATTGCCAGAGCACGCTATTTCATGTACAGCTCTGTTATTCTTGCAAGTGTATGATGCTTCTCTACAGGATCTGAACTCGAATGCTATTTTGCACTACTCCTTCTGTCATAATGCATCAGTAAATACTGTTATTATCAAAATAATGACTGTTATTTCATACCCTTTGTGGTGGTAAAGAATGATTGGATCAATCAAATCTGACCAACCCGGCCAAAAAAATTAAATCTGACCAAGACTGATGAGGAGAATGATCCATGATGAATTTTGTTCCGAAGTTGATGTGTGCAGGAGAGCGGCTTTAGTTGCACGTAATTTCTCATAATTCTGCATGTCGGCTCCATCAATGACTACTTATTCTGCTCAAGGAGGGCACACGCCGATATAATCAAAACCAACAATGAGGAAAGCTAGGCCTTGAATGAAGAGGAATATGTAGTATCCTTTCCTGGCATAAAGCACATCATAGCAACCAGACAGAATTATGCAGATTCCAACAAAAATTTCTGAATAGTGGTACCTGACATAAAGAAGACAGGTATCAACATTAGTAGAAAAAAACTAGAGGGTTATGTCTCCTTTGAAGCACATGCATTCTCACGAGTTGGTAAAGAATTGTACTTAGCACTTTAGATACACATATCGTATTAACTATGAATCTGAAAATGAATTTTGCTTACTTGTCCCAGAATCTTGTTCGCCTCTTCTTGAGCTTTGGTATTAGTGGAGTTGTCAGCTCCACATCGATCACTTTCAGAGCATCTGATCCATTGGTGGCTGGCTTTGTCTTGTTGGTGTCTCCCAACTTCTCGGTGACAACCCACTCATTGACTCGTCCAGCCTCTAGAAGACCAGTTATTGCCGCTTTAATCCGGTGCAATGACATGACATTCTCGAATAGGACCCAGAGTATTACAAGATGAAATGAACTGAAAGAGAGAGAAATTCTGGTGTTAACTGACAGTGACATTAACATTGTCATTCTGAAACTTGAATATCAGGATGCTAAAGTAACCTGGGTGTTCCAACAGC
The DNA here is from genome assembly GCF_000231095.2 of Oryza brachyantha. NCBI lineage: Eukaryota > Viridiplantae > Streptophyta > Magnoliopsida > Poales > Poaceae > Oryza > Oryza brachyantha. Next base: position 12,923,887 of record NC_023170.2, read on the forward strand.
CTTGCAGAGGGTGATGACTGTAGGAACATAGACCACCCCCCAGAGAGGAATTTCGACTTCAGGCAACCAAACGGACACCGGGATCACGAAGCAGTAGTAAATGAATGTGACTGTGTGAGCAGCAATCTTCCCAACAAAGAAGAAATCATACCAGAGGTGAACTTTGTTCCAAAATGAGACTTTCTACGCAGGAAAAAGGGTAATCATGTAAGCCAATAAGATGATGTTATCCATTTACCAAAGGTGGCATATTCCAAAGTCCAAACACAAACCTTGTTTTCTAAAATCTCTACCATCATTTTCTTGAACAGGTTTGCCGGTCCACATGACCATCTGTGCTGCTGAAATCGGTATGCCTTGAATGTGCTTGGTAGCTCGCTCTTGACCTAACCACAAAACATCATGGTATTCTGTGGATCATTACGTCTGTTGCTTGTCAGGATACCTAATTTCTAACAAGCAAATAAAGGAGCACCAGCATACTTTGACATCACCAACATAAACGAATTTCCATCCCTGAAGCATTGCACGAACAGCAAGGTCCATGTCCTCCACTGTTGTCCGGTCCTTCCAGCCCCCGGCATCATCAATTGCTGCAATCCTCCAGACACCAGCAGTCCCTGAAAGGAGAAACCGATGTTTTTTTCAGACCAACAGTTCTACACAATGTGTTAATCTGGATGCTTGGACTATCCAAGGCATCAATTCTGCATTCAATTTTTTACAAGTGCTCCTTAAAGCACTTCAGTATTGCACGCTGGTCCTTCCATATATTGTTATTGTTTTCTTATTTGGACTTGCAATGCAGATTTATCATTGGTTTGTTCAAATGGTCACCACATATCTATTAACATACATAGTCTAAAAGCTAAGTTTATTAGAATTATCTAAAACTGTCAGGTGCTCCTTGTAACAGAAGTAAAAAAGATGTAACAACGAAAAAACTCAGATCATTTTTTTCAAATAGCACGTGTATGATGCATTTGTTATCTACAGGAAATACATAGGCATTTAACTGGTAAACATATCAACAGACTGTACCATTGAAGCCGAAAAACGAGTACACCACAGACCCTGCCTCTTGCTCATACTTGAAGTGGTAGTCCAACGACATTTCTTGAAACCTCGTCAACAGGCACTCGTTAGCATTAACTGCATACACAAAATGGAGGTAGTTAGATCAACTGAGCTATCACACAAAACTACAATTTGAGATGTTCGGAGTACAGCAAAAGGAATTCGCATGCACTGGCTACCGACCGAATTTCCAGCGAGTCTGAACAAGGGCGATCTCCGAGTTGTGCACGAGGAACGGGACGGTCCTCAGGAGGAAATCCGACTCAGGCTGGAAGTCGGCGTCGAACATGGCAATGTACTCGCACTCTTTCACATAGTCGTGCTTCAAGCCTTCCTTGAGCGCGCCGGCTTTGTACCCCTTCCGGTTCCCTCTGACCTCGTACTTGATGTTCACGCCCTTGCCCTGCCATTTCTGGCACTCCTTCTCCACCAAGTCCTGAAAAACCGAAATCGAAAACAGTGGGAAATGTGTTCATCCGTTCACTGCAAGAATGATCATACTACTATTCTAAACGTTAGCAATTGAGCTTCCAAGCATGGATCTTGCATTATCAGCAATTCAGCATTCAGCTGGGCCATATATTTTTTCCTTCCAATCAGATCATACAACCTACTGGGGGCTTCCCTAAAAACTGGATCCGCCAGGCTAATCAGCGATCGAGATGCAGTAATACCAGTAGAAATTACACGGATTCAGCCGAATTATAAATTCCTAGTAGATCGAATCTTTCTCCCTACCAACTACCATGGCGCACCAGCAGTAAAGGCAAACCTAATCCCGCGAATCAAAATCTGCGATACCTCCAACGCACGAGACGACGACGCGTTCCCGCGCGCACGACCCTCGCTAGTGCGCTACCCACGTCGTCTTCCCTTCGCATCCCCACCGCGCCGGCGTCAGGGCCGCCGCCGCCGCCGACGCCCCCTTGCCGGTCGCCGCCGTCTGGGAGATGACCTCATCTGTGTGGCCCAGTATACAGAAATGGAGGCCCGGCCCAAGAGGCCGAATGCTACAAATCCTCAGAAGCCCGAGAGAATTGAGCCCACTAAGGCCCATCTAGAGCATCGGAATTCTTCTATAATTCCACCCTCTTTCTGGAGCAGCTTTATACAGCATTTTGACAGTATTTTGGGTGAAAAAACTTTAAAATGATTATAGTACAATTGCGATGTAACTTATGTATATAAGTCCAAAAACAAAACCGTCTGGTGCAGATGGCTATTGACGAACGCTCTTGCCGAAAATCAAAAGCTCGCATTTCCTATATTCTGTTAAAACCGCTTCAAGAATAGGTTTTGAGTAAATCTCTCGAGGATTGAAATGTACCCTCTCGGTTCCATATTATAATCTTTTTAAAATTTATTTAGATTTACTCATGTATTAACGTATGTGTAGGCAAAATCCGAACGTATTATAATATGGAACAGAGTCGATACTTGCTCTATCATAAACTATAAACAATATTTACGTAGATATTTTTCTTTCAAACCGCAAACTTTCATAACTAAAATTCTCATCTGACTCCTCTTCCACAACCCTATCGCATTTAATTCTACCAGTTTCCTTGATAGTCGACGTGACAAGCTTTAAAAATTCTTATATTATGTAAGGCGAATGGAGTAACATGATTGGACATAATCCCTCCTCTGAGAATATATTTCGGTGTCTAGTTTAGTTATAGGTTATACTTTTAGATGGAGGGAGACGCGTTCGCCCCGGTAAGTTAACTTAACCCCTGTTTTTCGTGTGCACGTCTACTGAAACTACTAAACGGTGTATTTTTTTTAAAAAAAATCTATAGAAAAGTTGTTTTAAAAATCATATTAATATATTTTATACTTTTAATAATTAATAATTAATTAATCATATACTAATATATTATTATGTTATTCGTACCCTCGTTACCGGAGTTTGATTTTTTTTTTTTTTTTGCATGAACACCAAAAACAACGGCGGCGAGAAGGATCAAGCTAGCAGCAGCACAAGCATGGCATCAGGAAGAGCATGGCATCCTAGGTGGGAAGGTAGTTGTACACGATGGTGTACTAATAGTAATGGGTGCGAATCCCGGACGGCACTGGCGGGTTACACGGCTGCCGGATCTGACAGGAAAAGCGGTATAGGGGGCAACTGATAGAAGAAAAACCAAACGGCATATAACATATTTATAAACAAAAAATATAATTTATAAATAAAACTTATATATATATATACTTTTAGCGATCAAGAGGCAAGACTATAATACAGTAAAAAAAACTCTAAAATTAACTCTAAATTTAAGGTTGAAAATTCAAATTTTGGCTTATAATTATGAGAAGAAGTGAAAAGATGAATGTGATAGATAGCTGAGATTTATTTTGTAATCGAAAGATTATCTCATTCGTGTGATAGTTATTTGAGGGTATAAATGATTATTGAATTAACTAGCTAGTAAGTTAAAATCTCATTTTACAGATCAGGTATGAGATTTATATACAAAACTTTTACACAAAAATGCACCATATATAAGTTTGATAAATAAATGTGTCCACAAAACTCTTTTCTTGTTCCTACATTCCCTCTATGATTATTTATTTTATTTTTTGCAATAGTACTTGTAACATTGCTAACCATGATATATATTCAGGTAGGAGTACAGTCAGTCCGTGGGCGCACAGCAATAGCATCCGAACCTAACAACAGTTCATCTTCTGTGAAAGAAAAAAAGATCTCTCCAAATCTAATACTCCAAAGAAGTAGCCTTTGACGTGGTGATGTAAAACTAAGTAGATTTAATCAATCAGATGTAACTACTACTCCATGGGTATAGGCAGCGTGGACTGTCAGTGTTGACGAATGGAGGTGCTAATTGTAATCACAGAGAGAGGGAGGGAGAAAACGTTATCAAACGAGACGGGGACCAGCTAAGAGAGCGATGGTGGAGGGAGGAGGAAGAGTCGAGTTCAACGTCAACGTGCAGCGATTACAGGAAGAGGTTACTAGTAGTAAACTGATCATACCATCCATGCTCGTAATTGATAATAATAAAATTTATACCATGGTCAATATAGAAAGAGAAAGAAAAAAAAAACAGTGGCACGTACGTCTCCTCACATGGCTCCAGCGATCTTTCCGTCTCTGCTCTGCTATGAACGCAAGGGCCTGGTGCGGTTAAACAATGGCCCCCCACTCTCTCTCTCTCTGTGGGTATCGGAGTGCAAAGGCCATGTTACGCCCTACTTGCATCATCGACTGACTGACCGGTGGGCCCGGACACCCGGATTTGCCGGGATGCATTTTTCTGTGGGTCGTGGCGAGCTCAGCATCATCATAAGTTGTTCCGCGTATCAGCAGCCACCACAACGTACATGACGATAACATGTGTATATATTCCAATTTATCGTGGCTTTATTATTGGCTTCGGTATCGAAATTGAAGCAGACGGTGCCGATCTAAACAGGCGCGGCCATCAGATCCACGGCGGCGAGGGGGCCGGACGGACCGCCGTGCAGAAGGGCATCGGCAGTGGTGGGAACGGGGGATCGATGCCGACGGATTGATCGATCGATCACGACGACGACGGCCAGAATTCCACACCTATACCAATTACCAACTACGCTACCCGTTTTGTCGTGTGAAGCTACAGCTTCGCTTGTTCTCTCTCTAATTATTTCTGTTCCCAGCAAGATCGATCGGTTTCGGACACAATATTCTGGACCCTCTGATTGCAGAGCCACATGCACTGCACTCCCCCTCCCCTCCCTCATGCCCCCGGGAACGCCTGCCAGCCTGGCAGCCCCACAGCGTTTCGAACACTCGCAGCCAGAACGTCGCATCATTCGTCGCCGCCACTAGACTAGGCCACATGTACGTGCGCCACCGCCACGCCATCTCATCATCATAGCCATGGTGGCGGACAGCGTGGAACGCATGGGCCCACCTGCCAGAGACACCTCCCGCTAACCACGTGGCAGGGGAGGGGGAGTCACGAGTCACACAAGGCCGGCGCGCGTCACCTCGGTGTCTGCGTCGCCGCTGCCAACCGACGCGCCGGCGAGTTTGCCGGCGGCCACAAGAGTTAAAATGCTAAACACCACAACAAAAATGGAAGCCTAATAGCTAACTTCACATGCATGTCTTATATATTTGTGTTTTTTTCTAAGTACTTGTTTGCGAACGAATGAATTTCTAATGGTTGGATATTAATTGCAGAAAAAACAGAAGGAATAAAATATTTTTAATTGAAAAAAAGGGGATGATGATTGGGTTACTTACCTTGACAGTAGGGTCAGTGGAGTCGTCGAGCACCTGTATGACGACGCGGTCGGCCGGCCAGTCCAGCGCGCACGCCGCGCCGATCGACAGCTTGTACACCTTCATCCCAATTAATCCAATCCACCTCGCCGTTAATCACCCACGATTAAGCGCGCTAATCACTAGTTAATCCGGATGGGATCGGTGGCATTGGTCCAAGCTCACCTCGCGCTCGTTGTACATGGGGATCTGGACGAGCACCATGGGGAACGCGGCGGCGACCAGGCCGGCGGCCTCCTCCTCCTTCTCCTCCTTGTCGTCGTCGTCGGAGCTGGAGCTGGTGGCGGCGCCGATCGGGAGCCACTTGTAGCGGCGCTCCGGCCTGAGGCGGAAGGCGCGCACGGCGAGGCAGACGGCGGCGACGAACAGCTTCTCGGCGAGGATCATCACCGTCATGGCGAGCGACACGGCGACCAGCGCCCGCACGGCGGGCACCACCACCAGCGCCCTCGCGCCCGCCCATTGCGCCTCCACCGCCGCCCAGTCCACCCGCACCGGCAGCTCGTCCCACAGCCTCGCCACCTCCTCCGCGACGCCACCGCCGGACGACATCGCCGCCGCACGCACCACCAATCGGCCGGCCGGATCTATCTATCCGACGCCGTGCCGGCGATGCCACTGGCGAGCTAGAGCTAGTAGCTAGCTAGGCAGCAAGCCAGCAAGCTAGTGCAGTGGCACAACGGTGAGAGGCTTATATAGCTCGAAATGGAGGCACATGGCACACATACACCTCAAGGTTAAGCCTTGCTCTCATTGCTAATTTGCTATAGCTGCATGTGGATGTACTATTAGTGTGGCTAATTCCTCACACATTGGTCTTTGGCCAGCTTGTTTAACTTAAATCTTTGCCACTAATGATGGAGATGGTCAAGATCTAGATGGTTGTTAACATGGCAATGTGGGGAGCTTAATCACCCATGTTTGGTAGTTATTGGCTATGTTATGTGGTTGGTGAGATTCATGGGGATAAATAGATAATAATAATAATAATAATACTATGGATGTGAATAAATGAAGGGCATGAGATTATATGAGATTTGGGGAGGCAGCAGTGTGGAAGTGGTAGTAGGCAAGGAGTGGTGAGGGTTTTAGGGGCCACTTGGTGTCTATTATTGGTGTAGGAAAAAAGTAGCAAGAGGTGATGAGATGTGAGGTGAGATGGCAATGTGTGTTGTGTTTGTGGGTGTGTGTGAATCAGCAGATCCAGTGCTTGTCTGCATCCAGCAGCCATGTGGTTTAACTGTGCTTCAAATGTACAGTAGCAATATGTAGGATGATGTTTTTGTCCACATGGGTTTGTCACTGCCAAAATATTTTGACTCTGGAGGTCTTTAGACTTAATTTGGTTAGTACAGGGTGTACACTTGTGTTTACATTTTAGAAAGAGAAAATAAGTTATGGTGATGGTATGTTCTACATCCGCTTTTATTAGGATATTCTCGATGCAATGACTAGGATTATTTTCATACAATTAAATGAGTTACCACATTGGATGAAAGTTGATAATATAAGTGATTAAATAAAGAAATTATATCTCCCATGAGACATAGTTTCTACACAACACCTAACACATAATTAGAGATGACTAGTGTTAAATTCATATATTGATTAGTAGTATTTGTATCATAAAAGTGTTATCTAGTATTAGTTTCTTTATGATATAGAGGATATAAAAATTATGAGTAATGTCTTGTATTAGGATTGCTCTTATCGAGGTTATTTGTGGCTAGTAAACGTTAGATTTTTGGGTCATAACGATTTGGTAACCCAAATCAACTTTTCATGACTTTTGCGTAATGATAGCCCTAAATATGATTGTACTTTCTTACCACGAGTGTAGCCCCGTTCTTTTCTACCTATTAGTTACTTTATTACCACGAGCACGCTTCTTAAACAGTCGGAAGATATATTTTTTTAAAGAAAATTTATATATCAAAATTTCTCTAATAATTAAAAATCCATTTCTAATTTATGCGCTAATTACTTCGTTTGGTCAACCAATAGATGGCTTCTCAACCAAAACCACACTTATAAAAACGGGATCTATGGCTGGCAAATTTTTTTGATCTTTTATATTGTTTCAGCACAAATTTGGTGTTTAGGGGACAAAACTATTCCGCAACCTAAAATCTAAATAGAAATTTAAACATTTTTCTCAAAGTGTTTGGTTTTGAGCAAACTTGCTGTTTCGAGACTAGAACGCGCGGGTCAGTAATACATAATTTCTATAATTTCCAGTGTGTTACTTTTTGAGGGAATTATTGTTTAACATATTGAGGAACTACATAGACTTGGGCCACGTTCGTCCCGGGGATAAGTTAACTTATCAACTCGTTTTCCCCGTGCACACTTACTAAACTGTTAAACGGTATATTTTTTGAAAAAAAATTATAGGAAAGTTGCTTTAAAAATCATATTAAAATATTTTATATTTTTAAATAATTAATTAATAATGTACTATTCTATTACTATATTTTTCGTACCAGGTAAGTTAACTTATCTATGTCCTTATTGAACACGACCTTGGTGCATTTCATATCGGAAGGATCGTGGGTCGACCTATGAATAATTGAAGATCAACTATAATTTAACTAAATGATCTGCAGGTTGACCCATGCTCATCCCTAATCTCCTAGCACATGGATAAGATGAGTTCATTCCTGTATAATAGCGTTCAATAATCCCTTGAGGCTGTCACCGATAGAATTTCCCCCACTTTATCACACTGTTTAATGTGTGTTGACTCTACAAGTCTACGTACAAAATGTCATTCCCTGCTGGATTGGCACAGCTTCTACGACGTCATTTCCTTTCATATTGGGGGATTAATTAATAACTAAGACTGTTTATGTGAGGTCATTTCTTTTCACATTAGGATATATATACACCTACCAAGCATATTCTAACAGTAAATATATATGTGGGGTAGGAATGTACGGAGTACTACTGAATAGTAGTAGTGTAGGGCTTGTGCTACATGTTCTGATCGGTCCAGTTCATTATTAGAAATAGAAAAGGAATATTGCAAGAATACGAGGTCGTTTATTATGGCCTTGCTGAGGATCGGATCTTATTAGGCCCTGTTTACGTGGGAAAAATTTTTGTGTTTGGTGTCTTATCGAATATACGAACACATATTTAAAATATTAAATGTAGTCTAATAATTAAAAAAGTTACAGATTTCGTCAGAAACTACGAGACGAATTTATTAAGCCTAATTAATTTATAATTAGTAAATATTTAATGTAACACCATATTATTAAATCATGGTGTAATTAGTCTCAAAATAACCTTAATTTTGTTATCATCCTCGAGCAGTTCTTGTTGAGTGAGTACCTACTAGTAATTTCATTTGAAGATGAAGAAAGTCAACTTGTACCATACTGATCGGGGCAATGTATATAATGGGATTTTTCGTGCCATTTTGCCACTTCTACTGTAGTGGCGTTTAACTGCAACTCATATGGCATTTTATAAACACATAGGGTAACGAGTTGATAAACATAATGTATTTTCGTTTATGATTATAAGGTAAAATTTAAAAATTAAATTTTTGATGTATTTTCATCGTAGTGTATTTTTTATATTTATTTTTAGATGGCTAAGAAGACGTATATAAAAATTTTATCCATGAATTGTTTTTAACGATTAATAAATTGGTTCTCTTATACTTATAAAAAGCAAAAACGTAGAGGCTATAAGAGTGACAAATCGTTAAATATCTCACGGGTAAATGTATGAGTTGTTTGCAGTTTTTTTTAAACAAATGTTCTTTGCACATGTGCGATTTAGTTGTTTGGTCGAACTCACTCATCTGTGTATATGATGTTTAGAATTGAGGATTTTTTTAATAAATTTTAACTATATGTTTTATGTTATACTTGTTATTTCCCTTAATTGACTACTCTATACTAACTCGCTAACCAGAGCCAAGGGAGATATTAGCACTCTACCTCCACGCTTATAAACGTGGTCACACAAAAATTGCAAGTAAACACCCAGAATTCATTCGTTATAAATGTGTTCTTTGAATTGAAATCTCTCCCGGAGTAGTAAATGTTTGTCCATTTTATCACACTTATCGTTAATTTTAAGATATATCGGTTCAGACTTCGGAGATGTTTAGAGATCCATATAAATGACGAGTATACATGTACTTGACAAGGGTTTCTAAACTCTGGCGGTAACTGTATGATTATCGTGGTAGCCATACTTACTGTCTATGCGTGGTAACGTACGATAATATCACATTAACTCCACCAATTTAACCAAATTTATATAAAAAGTAATCTTTTGAGAAACTTTGTACGGGATTATCATACAGTAATCACGCTTACCGCCACCATGGTGCGATAACCCTTCCCCTCGCAGTAGGGGTAACGCTGGCGCATGGCATTGGTTCACTAGTAAGGTTGGATGGGATATGACGATGCATATTTTATTGGATATGATAATCCAAGTTGGTTGTTTGGTTGAATGAGACATGATGAGTCAGTTTTTTATTTGGTTGGATGTATAAGGGTGGATAGAATAAAAATAATAAATTATTACTCCAAAACAAAATATACTTATGATCAATAATGCAACGATATTTGATACTAATTAACAACAAAATGTATTAACTATTCATAATTAACACTAATCTTAAAAATGATAATAACTAATTAATAGTAAAATAGACTATTATCACTTATTAGTTGCTAATGATTATGGTTAGCGAGGATGAATAGTCCTATCCAACCAAATTGGCCAGATTTATCCATCAGCATATCTAAGGAATATTCCTTGGTTGGCCATCATATCCACCCATTATCCATGAACCAAATACTGCCAAAACCTAATGGCCATATCCCATCCACCTATGTCCCTTCAACTCGACACACTCTAAGGGTGTGTTTGGTTGGCTGAACATCTCTGGATGGGCGACCTAGAAAGGGGATATTCCCTGAAAACGCTAGATAGGTGTATTCGGTCAAATTGGCTGGATGAGCTCATCCACCTTCACTAACGGTGTTCATTAGTGATGGTTTACAGGTTTAGTGATAATTAGCGTGTTTTCTTATTAATTACTAATTATCAAGTTTAAATTAGTGTTAATTACTGATGATAGATATATTTCGTTGTTAATTTATACTAATTAGAATAAGATATATGTTGATTAATTAATAATATTATTTATTAGTAATTAAATATGCTCATCCCATCCATGTCAGCTAAACAAAATATTAGATCACCTCATCCATCCAACCAAACATAAATCTGGATTACCGTTTCTCTAAAAATATAAATCATCATATCTCTAAATGAACACATACACGAGGGGCTTGCCTTTGTACAGTGCATCGAAAAGAAATGACGTTTGTTTTTTTTGACCTCAGAGGCGGTGACGCAGAGGATCCATCTCGGATGGCCCGTACGTACGCAGAAAGACACCCAACAATGCCCCAAGGGCGTCGCTGTCTCTCCGGCAAGCCGCTGCAAATTTCACGTGGGGAATAATCCCCCGTGTTCTCTTCACCCCGGTGACGTGGCTGCTCGAACATAAACTGATCGTTTGGAACCTAGGAATATGTAATTAGAATCCATATATGATATAAATAGCGTTTTCGTATCATGTGGGGGTTAGTATAAAAGGATTTGTATTCCTCGTTTGCTTGGAATATAAATCGATAGTCATTCTCTGCCGGTTTAGTCTAAATTAATAGGCAGTTTAAATATATATATATATATATATATATATATATATATGAAATCATCGTGGCATAAAACTTGGCTGGATTGACAGATTTAGCCCTTTGTTCCATCGAATATTTGGACGTTTATTATAAATAGTAAACATAAACTATTAATAAAACCTATCCATAATCTTGGACTAATTTGCGAGACGAATCTATTGAGCCTAATTAATCCATGATTAGCCCATGATTAGCCTATGTGATGCTACAGTAAACATGCTCTAATTATAGATTAATTAGGCTTAAAAAATTTGTCTCGCGAATTACTACTCATTTATAAAGTTAGTTTTTTTATTAGTCTATATTTAATACTTTAAATTAGTATCTAAATAAACAATGTTACATGGGAATAAAAAGTTTACCGGCGCCCACCGTTACCGGAGAAAACATCAGCTGGAGCCCTGGAGGGTAGCTGCTGACCCACGAGATGGATATATGTATGGAGAAGAAGATGCACTTTTGTACTCCATTAGGCAGTAAATTGTCAGAGATCGATCCACAGGGGAACAGGGTCTAGACGGCGACGACGAAGCATGGTGAGACAGGACAAGATGTGAAACCAGAGCTGTTAGTTGGCACCTTTGTCCTCTTCCTCTCCTCCTCCTCCAGCTTGAGATTCAAGAGATCGATCCATCCATCCCTGTCTTATTTTATAGTACTAGTGTATTTGTTATCTGATCCCGAGGGATCTCATTCATGAACCATTAAGGTTGTGTTTCAGATGCAAGGTTACTCTACTTAATTAACCCCTACGGAGAATTTGGAAAACACGTCGATAGAAAAAACACACGATTTAGCATGTTATGCTAACCTGATTCTATGCAGTGCAAAAATATAGAAATTGCTACATCATGTCGTTTAGTTGCTTTATAGGAAAATCATATAGGAATTTGGAGACAGTGATGTAAAGTAAATATTTCAATAGTTTGAGCTCATGGTGTATTTTCTATAAAATTCCTATGTTTTATGTCATTCCATAGAAATTCTAAACTCTAAAATTCCTATGGTTTATGTCATTCCATAGGAATTCTAAACTCTAAAATTCCTATGGTTCATTCATTTGATCCAAAGGAGTATATACAAAATTGTTCAAAGGATTCGTACCCTATAAAATTCCTTAAAACCCATTTGTTCCAAAGGAGCCCTAAGTCTCCGTGAAGGAGAGATAAAATAAAAAAAATAAAGAAGATTGGTTCCATGCAAGAGCGAATTATATACATGCGCCAAGGTAGATGCATCAAAACATAAGCGGGAGTAAGAGACATACTTATCTCTACTATTAAATTTGCTCTTATGACTAGCTTATTCTCGGTTTTTCCTTAGCTTTTGTTTGCGCACTTTCCAAACTGCTAAATGATATGTTTTTTAAATATCTATATAAAATTTTATCATCTTACTTTTGTAATGTATGTTTTTAACTATATAGCAGTTAATTCCATTATTTATAAAATTAAATAATTATCTAAAAAACCAGATAATCTTTCACCAAGATGAAACATAAGAAGGTCAACATAAGAGGTGAAATTCAATGAGAGATGTTTTAATTGGTTGAGATGAGAGAATTGATAGATAGGTTAAACAAGATATTGTTGTAATTGGTTGGGTACAGATATATACTAAATAGAAAGGTAGCTATCTTTTAGGGAAAAAATTGAACGCTAAAATAAGCTAAATTTTAAGACAAGGAAGTAGTAGCCAGTTACCATGGTATGGAAGGGCCAGTAGAATTGTAGGTTTCTAAGACCGAGTATTCTCTCTGTCCCAGAAAAATTGATCTTTTGGGGTTTAAATTTTGTCCCAAAATAATCGTTGCTTAGGGTTAGGTTTTTGGGTCAAATAGGCTGAAGCAATTTGCTCCTACGGAATGAGATAAGTTATTAGCGTACTAATTATTTCAAACTTGGAAAATATTTTTATTTGTGCTTTTAAAGAAAATATTCTATAGATTTTAAAAATATATATAATTAATCATACACTAATGACTCGTCTCGTTTTGTGCAAGTAAATTGGTTTAACCCGTTTTTGTTCAAAAGAACTTGCCCTCAGTCGTATAAGGCCCATACTATCTATCTCTATCTCTTTTAATGTAGCTTGACAGCGATCAGTGAAATTGAAACAATCTGTTTGATTAAGATTGTACTGTGCATTGTAATCGTGATAAGCTGATGTTGGAGCTAGCAAATGCCCATACATACAAAAGCTGAAGAACAGTATATTCTGAAAATATACGTACTACGCTCACAAACATAATCGAAGAGATACATCAGAACAAAGGAGACGACATTACTAGATACAAAACATGATAACATGAACAGATCACGTCAGATATATATATATATATATATATATATATATATATATATATATATATATATATATATATATATATATATATATATATATATATATGATCTAGCTGTCTCTCGTGCACTACTAGTGTTTGATCAGATCACGTGCTAATCAGATTATTACAAGGTGAAAGCTAGGTTGAAATCAGACAATGATTTCGATCGTTGGACGGTCCAAAAAATTTCACCAAACACGACGGTGTGGGCTGTGCCCTATGCTGTCGGCGTGAGAGCTCGATCAGAAATGGCTTTGTTCAGGTCCCCAGTTTTGATCGCTATCTGAAGAGCTATTTTGCGTGGTAATTAAGTAGTTAAGTAGAGTTCTTCACTTCCAGAAAGCAAAATCTGGACAGAGAGAACGACCAAGCTAGGCATCAAGCACCTAAACAAGGCCAAGAGAAAAAAACATGAAATTTTCGCACTTTTGTGTTCTTCAAGAACACACATAAACATGCATGCTTGAATAGGATGAGATATCTAGCTCGAGTGCTTGAGCAATGTTGGGGAGCCACCTAACAGACAGATGCTACACCTTCAATTTCTTGTCACGAGCAAGGCTCATTGTTTTTTTTTTCAAATACTACTGCAAAGTGTAAGAGTACATTTTAGAAAACTAAAAATATTGTTTCAAGTAATCACAAAAATAAGCATTCAGGTTACAATGTTATAAAAATACAGATTTAACACTGAATTTTATTAGAAAACTATAAATTAAACTACTATAGTGCAAAGCAATACAATTAGCACAGTACTAAATTCATCACAAAACTAACATTTTTGCAAGTTCCATCAGATATGATTGTCAGAGATGAAACCTCTAAAGTATGTTTTTTTTTGATAATTTTGTGCCAAATATTTTTATAACTTTTTATCTTTAATGTGAATCTGCCTATTTTGAACCTAGCAACTTTCCAATATTGAGAGTTGAAGCTAGGGGTGGGGTTGGGTCAAAATCCTCTAGTATTATGATAGTACCATTATAATCACTGACATATGAACCTATAAACAAGTGAAATTTACATATCGATGGCTATAATAACACTCTCATATGGGCCTATGGTAGCGGAGTCGACATGTGCAGCGGGAGGAGCCACAGAGTGTGGCCGTTCAGAGAGGCAATGCAAGTTGGGGAACCGCTGGCAATGGCACAAGGAGGTGTATTTTATCAATGTTTTTGCATACCAAGGCCTTTCATATATCATATTTCGGTAGGGTTATACATATTTGTTTCGGCGTATTTACGATATTTATTCCCAATGACGACTATGTAGTATGATTTTTCACACTATGATTTAAATTTACTGTTGTGTTGTAGCTTGGTTGGTGTTACGGATTAGTCTTAATGTTGATTTGACATTAGGTAGTTTTACTTGTATGAGGTGTTCTATGGTGTTTGATACTACAAGAGAATTTTTTTCTTAAGTGGAGATTATTAAATAAACAATCTAAAATTTTGCCGGCAATATATTTGAATTAGTTTCTTATTAGGACTTCAAGTCTTTACTTATTATGATATTATTATTCTCTAGTGATTATCTTCTTATAGCGATTATTGTTGGTCGGCGCCAGCGTTTTTTCCCATAAAGATTTTTCACATAAATTTCTATATATTTGTTGTGCATCTACTTTCATAACAAGCAGGTTGTGAATGAGACATGTATGGTTATAACTTTACATGACGTTGTTGACGAAGACGTCGTCGTCGATTTTGCACGTGTTGAAAATGAATATAACACAAAGCTGTTTTGGCAAGAGAATATATTTTAGGGCTCTAGGATGTAGGGGCAGAGCACAGTATTGTGCGGCAGGGGTATTTTTGTGGCCAAGTAGCTAGAATTGCTTCTTGGTTACATTCAGGGAATTAAATTAGGTGGACGATTTGAACCCATGGTTGTTGAATGATTGTATGCTATTTGTAAACTTCTGCTGTTGATAGTTCATAGAAAATGATAGATTGTTTCTTGTCGGAAGTTCTTAATTATTATTTTTTGGATCTATTCCCGTAGGTACGAGTGTACACAAATGAGTCCCTAATGTCACATCGTGTCACATCGGATATTTGACATGAATTTGAAGTATTAATCAGAGACTAATAAAAAAACTAATTTCATAAATGAGTGGTAAGCCACGAGACGATTTTTTTAAGCCTAATTAATCTATAATTGGAGCATGTTTACTGTAGCATCACATAGGCTAATCGTAGATTAATTAGTCTCAATAGATTCATCTCGCAAATTAGTCCAAAATTATGAATGTGTTTTATTAATAATTTACGTTTACTATTTATAACAACCGTTCAAACATTCGATTGGACAATAGACTAAAAATAAGTCCCTTATCCCAACGGGGGTTAGGCTAGAGCCATACAGAGACTGAGCTTGGATTTTCCAAAGTGTAGGACTAGCTACTGTAATATGGAATTTTTAGAAAATAATCTAGCTAATATTATCTTGTTTTCAGTTTTGCATCACGTGTAGGACTTGAGCTCAAGTTACATCACACATGGCTCCCACCTAACCACTTAGGTTAGTGAGATAGCACAAAGTTGTCATTGGTGAGGACTATCATAATTTATAAGATCATAGGTTTCAAACGATATATTTATAAACAAAATTTTATATACATGTTCTTAGCGATCTAAAGCAAAAACTATAAAATAAATTATAATAAAAAACTCCAAATTTAACATTGAAAATTCAATTGTTGATTTATAAGCGTGAGCAAAAGCGAACCAACGAGGGTGAATATCTGTAATTCCTTATTCATTCTCGTGGCTTCTTTGAAACACGAGTTTTATTGTAGTTTTATAGGAAGCTAATCCCTTCATAAATCATTTGTTACACACAAGCCTAAAATTCTTACAAGTAATGGTAATATACACATGAGCTTGGACCAACCTGTTAATGATGACATGTTACACGCATAAACCGCATCGTCGTGTTCCACGCACACATGCCGTTCTCTTTCCAGTTGCACTTTAGCTTTTCTGATCCCCCATCATGCATCTTCTAAAAAGCTTATTAAAAAGGCAGGAAGCAGCTTCCATCCTGTTCATAAAAAAAAAACCAACTTAACTTTGCCTATCTGGCATGGCATTTTGACAAACAAAACGAGGCCAAAAAGGCACAAACCGATGTAGCCACAAGTGACTATCTATCATGGCACACACTGCATCGCACCATCAGACATTGGTCCCAAGAGGACCAAATGGCATGTAAAAAAAAAAGAAAAAAAATTAGGGGATCAAAAATAATATTATCACTGTCTCTAGATGTTTGACGCCATTGACTTTTTTATATGTGTTTAATTACTCGTCTTATTCAAATTATTTTGTCAAATATGTAAAGCTATTTATATGCATAAAAATATATTTAACAATACATAAAATGATATAAAAAATAATTAATAATTATGTAAATTTTTTAAAATGGACGAACGGTCAAACGTGTATAAAAAATTTAACAACATCAAACATTTAGAAATGAAGAAAACATACATAAAAAAATTATCAGCGTTAAATATGTAGGGACGGAGGAAGTACATACACATCATAAGCATCAAGCCTGCAGGTTTTGAGGTCCGAAATGGCTGCAGCGTGGACATGGCATAACCTAGCGACTTGTCTGGGCTACTGTGGGCCGTGGAAGACATGGCCACATGGGCGTTACACTGTTGCTACACTGTTTGGTGATGGAATTTGCCATTTATTAATTATTAGATGTAATAAAACTTGGTCGTTGAGAGTTCCTGGATTCTGAATTGTGGTCAGATTTTGGCTGACTAGTTTCAACTGGACAACCTTTGCTATCAGAAGGTCAACTTCAAATGCCCTCCTATTTTTTCTTCTTATCTGAAGACCAAACGATGTATTTAGAGACGAAAAATAATTTATAAATATAATTTTACAAATGTGTTCTTAATAATTTAAAAGAAAATACTAAAATATTCTTCGATGAAAGAACACGAAAATCAACTACAAATTAAAATTTTAAAAATTAAATTATGGCTTATATAAGCATAAGTATAAGCATAAGCAGAAAGATGAGACCGCAACATTCATGATTCATCGAGATTCCCTTTTAATTAATTTTTCCTTCAATTTTACAAAAAGAAAAAAAATCTTGTTATAATTGTTTTTGTGAATATACCTATGTTGTCGATCGGGCGGGCAACACCGGGCCAAATCGGCGACAAGAAGATAGGTTACGCATTGGGCTTTGATTTTTTTTTTAAATGGACCTTTTAATTTTAATACTAAACTCCACTTAAATTTAATTTTATATCTAATTTTTTGCACACGCCACCTCATCCTAACGCCAACCAAATAACACTACCATGTTAAAAAGAATAAATTTGACATCATTGTTTTGCCAAGATGTTAAAATAAGTTAAGGTAGAGTTTTGTATTAAGGTTAAAAAATAAGGGTGCATTTGGTTTGAAGGTACCCGTAAGAAAAAGAAAAAAAAGAGGAATATGAATGCATGCATGTGCCAAGATTTTTTTAAAATATATTTAAGTGGATGACACTTTTTCGATGTTTATATACATTTTGTAGGAAAAGAAATTTTTTATTTGTTTTTTTCCTATATTTTGTGGTTTTCATATAGGAATTTATTATTATGAATCCAAATTCTCTTTGTTTTTCTTCAAATCAAACAGAACCTCAATGGTTCAAAAAGTTATAATAAATTGGAATCCAGAGTCTTGTCGGTTACATGCGTTGGAAACTTGGAATCTCGTTCCTGTTTCGGAGTTTAGAGTTTCTTGGGCGTAGGTCAATCATTCTGTGTATTCTGTGTATGTGATAGTCAGCCAATCAAGGTGTTGTACTGTTGTCTGGCTAGGTATATTTATGCCGAAAATTTTAAAAATGGATTACCGCTGTAAAATGGAGTGGAAAAAAATAAACATTAAGAAAATTCCTTTTCTGAAAGATTGTCAAATTTGGTTCGTTCTTTGAAAAATCAATTTTTCAATTCAGTACGCCAAGTTCTATAACACCAACGTCTGGAATCAGTTACCCAAATTAGGGCCTCCATCGTTTCGATTTTCAGAGAAACCAGTAATCTTGCACGTGTAATACACGTTTGGTGCAGTTTATATTACACCCAATATCCATCTATATTATTTCAGTAAATACTCCATCTTTTCTAAGATACAAGCATTCTTCGGATGCAAATTTTATATCACAATATAAATATTTCTACACTAATTCTTATAATTTTAATTATTCAAATGATTGTAGAGTCAATCGGATGCTTGCAAAAGAAATTTGATCAACTCAAAATTCAAGAATTAACCTAAAAGAGGATCTTTTGACATATACTTAGTCTTTGCTAAACAATATGGAAATGATTATATTTTGGAAGGGTAATAGTATAGCACAAAACTGAAAATGTACATTTATGTTATTTCCTCCACATATTTACATTATTTTGTACAGAACAAGCACTCAGGTTGTTGATCAATTTTAGTGCGTGTATACAATCATAGAACATAAGTTAAAAGCCAATTATATTTGCTAATAGGCTAAATATTCTAATTTAGAATATCTTGAATTCACATTGTGTGGCTAAATAATCCAAACAACAATTGTTAAATACCATCATCCCCTAATTCTATGATATTTAAACTATCACGTTCAGTCCCCTTCACTGAAGGATAGAGTGTCTGGATGAGACAACTGCGTCCTTATGCAAAGCACATACGTATATACGTCTTTAAAATAAATATCATACTCCAGACCATAGTACACTTGAAAGCAAATTTAGGATTATACATACAGCAGTGATGCAATCATTTATGGAGGTCAATGAATGCAGTCGTAAAAGAAAATCATACATGGTAAATAAAGAGTCTGGACAATGAACTGTTAATTTCTTCACGCAGGGATTTCCTCGCTCCATATTCTCTGATAGAAAGCAAACGAATTTCCTCGTCAGGTGATTCCATCGAGCACCTACTATATATATTAAGGTCCTACCTGAAGAGGAAGAAGGCAGAGTAAAAAATGCAAAAAGAACATGCTATAAGGCCACTGCGAGGGTATAAGTTTACTAAAACATGAGGCATATGCCAAGAAAAAAATCGTGTGCAGTAAATACTTGGACAATGAAAAGGAGACCTTCTGTGGTGGACTCATCTTGGGTCGAAGCTGGCAACAATGGCGATGGAGAGGTCGGCAAGTGAGAATCGGGAAGGAGAGTGACGGGTGAAATTGGGATGCTTAGGTGCGTGATTTTGGGGGCAGAAAACACTGATGGGGCAGCTTGGTTTAGGGGAGAAAACGTTGGTGGGGCCGTAACTTTTGCGAGGAAGGGGTGGCCGGGTGGGTGTCTCCCGTGTTGCATTACATCTCACATCCTGATTGCTGCAATCTAAACCATTGAATAAATTGATCTAACGGTTGATAAATAGCTGATGGTATTTTGTGTACATTTCTTCGGGTGAGCATAGGAAAGAATGAACTGCTCCTTTTTATATTAGTATAGCTAAGCGAAAACGTGTTTTTCAAATAATTTGCAGGTAAAACTTTTATATACGTGTCAAAAACCACAAAATTAAGTTTTAAAATTTATATTTTGGCTTATAAGCAGCTGTATGTAGCTGTGAAACGAGGAGAGCCTAGATCTGGCCCAATAGCTTGAAGGGCCAGGCCTGTCACTATTCTGATTCTTCCACCGATTGTGGCCCACGCAAACCTTCCTGCCGCTCTTTTACACGTTTTTTTTAAAAAAACAAACATCTAGACCATAAATCTATGGTTATTCTTGCCAAAATATTTACATAAACATAGATTAGAACATTTTTCTGTTATTTGACCCCTTTTGGTTTTGCAATTTTAATCTAAATTGTTCCGTATTTTATTTCAGATTCGAATCGTTAAAGGAACACTATCACAACGCCCACTTCACATGGCGTGACGGTACAATTTGTCCACGAGCAAAATAAAGTATGGTAGTGCTTAGTTTTTTTTAAAGAAAAATATGTAGATAGTAAAATAAGTAATTTTTACCGGAGTGATAGATCGTAAATTCGGTGATGGAGGTGGACGAAACCAAGAGGAAGGTAAATAAAGACGCACGTGGACAATTGGGCTGCGTGTCAGACACAAATATCTCTCTCTCTGGTCCACGCAAAAAGCAGCGAACAGAGAGAGACCTGTGATTTCTTTGGCCCTTTGCGTGCAACTTGCCACGGAGCCCAAACTCCGTTTACTCCGTTCGTTTTTATTCTTCCGTTTGAGTGACGAGTTTACTTTTTGGGTTTGCGTCTGATGTTTTTTAAACTCCAAATGGTGTATGTTTTAACGAAAAAGTATTAATTTTTTTTCTTAAATAACCAAATAAATCTATCATTTAAGTTTTTAATAGTTACTTAATCATATATTAATATACAGTACATGTTAGAGAAAATCTCCATCATCAAGAAAAATGGTTGAGCTTTGTCTTTCAGGGGTGTTAATGATGCTAGATTTTTGGATATCTGAAAAGCTCCATATCCACCGAAGATTAAACATTTTGTGTGGCTTGCTTATAAAGATAGAATACAATCTGCTATACAATTGAAAAAAGAGGTTGGGGAGGGTCCCACTTATGTATTCTTTGCAACATCCCAGAAAATGCTCAACATATTATTTTTGGTTGTCCAATCGCAATTTTTGTTTGGTGCTTAATCAGAGATGCTCTCCTTTGGAACAAAATACCAAACAATTTTGAAGATTTTAATGTTCAAATAATTGGTCGGGCAGGAAACAAACACAGCAGAGTGAGAGTTGCGTTATTAGGGTATTCCCAACCCAATGACTAGGATGGTATCCATAACATTAATTAAGTTGTCATCTAGGATGAAAGATGATGCGGCAAGTGAATAAATGAGGAAAGAGAATGAAACCATGTCTTGCATGAGACATGGTTTCTACGCAACATTCAAGATATCATGTAAGATAAGTAGCATTAAATTGAAGTATGGAATAGTGGTGTTTGTATTGGAAGAGTAATGTCTAGTACTAGTTTCTTGATAATGTGGAGTTTATGGAAACTACATCTAGTGTTAATGGGTTATCTTGGGCTCTTTGGAACACTAGGAATGACATGATTTTTCGAAAAAATGTACTTTCTTCTCCTCTTAATGTGATTTTTCGTATCCTTTCGTTCCTAAGCCCTAGAAGATTCTGATGAAGAACGAGGAAGTTACTGTGATGGAGTTGATGATGCAAGAGATTGCTGGGAAGGCTATGAATTTTGCTCGCAACCATGGAAGAGCTGGAGTGGGTTGAGTTTGTTGGTGATTTATGTCTGTCAGTTTCCTAGTACTTCTTAGAGTAGCTGTCTGTTTTGAGGGTTCTTTTGCTGTAAGATGTAATTAGGTTCTGGAAAATAATTCGATACCCATGCATGTAAGCTGGTAACCCAGCAAACTATGTTTATGCTTTCAGTAAAAGCTGAACTCTTCTGAGTCTTTTATCATTTTCTTTATTAAGAAAATGGTTTTTTTTTCCACTAGATGAATCGGGTGCTGTCTGTGTTTTTATATATTTTTATATAGAAGATGAAGTTACCACAGGGAAGATTATTCTTATTTTTCAACAGCTGTATAACGATATAAACGACGTAATTAACTATAATAGAATTAAAATTTTACTTTAAAATATTATAAACTAAACTTACAAAACGTGCGTAGGGAGAAAAAAATCTGAGAAAAATCCGATATAAAAAAACACACACAGCTGGTCGCACACGGGTTACCAGTAGGAGAAACCGTACGAGTCGAAGCAATGGTTCACCAGAAAAATAGGGAGGGAGGGGATATTCCCCTCTGGCTGCGCTCATACAGTTGCACACTGCTGCTACCAAACACCCGGCCCACCGTAGGACTGGTGGACGCTTCCCAGGAACATCCAGCTTTTTCGGAGACAGCGATTGTTGGGCCTTTTAATGAAAAAAATTACGCGGTATATTCAAAAATAAATAATAAAATGAAATATATATATATATATATCTAAAAACCAATGCTGAAAGATAAACTTTGGTGAAAAAATTCTAAAATTAATTTAAGTTAATATTAAAAAATTAAATTTTGTTATATAAGTATAAGCAAAAGCTAAACGAAGTGTATGTCCACGTAGACAAGGCTTGCAGTTTTGGACAGGGAATGCATGTTGTGGTACCACGTGGATCAACCGGCGATTCTTCAGCTCCTCCCAAGGGTTTCTTGGTTTTTTTTTTTCTAGATTTTGTGCTATTGAGATGCATGAAAGTTACTGTCATACATGTTTCTCGTCTCTCTCATATGGTAATCTAATGCTAGAGGGATTGGTATTACGGATGCATACCGATGAAGACATCTAAGTTATTATTTGTTTTATTATGGTTTGATTTATAATTAAATATACTTTAAGTATAATTTTTCATATTTACATAATTTTTTATAAAATGAATGATTAAATATGTACCAAATAATCATAAGTTGGCGCATTAGGAGTACATCCTCGGTGTGCTACCAGCAAACCACAAACTCACAAATGTTAACCAGCATTTTGGGTTTGACTCGTGCAGTCACCTCTCCAACTTTGACTGCAGTTAGTTCCAAACTCCCAACAACCAAACCAAGGCAAATTGGCGCTTTCCAAGTGCAAAAGAGAGACGAAATTCCTGTGAGCCAGTCAGTCCACAGGAAAACACCATACACCGGGTCCACGCAGGCACGGACGGTGCAGGAGCCCGTTGTTTCCGAGGCCGCACGCCCGCCGCCGCCGTCGCCATCGCCATCGCCATCTCCAGCGACGACCCACCATAAAAGGCGAGCGCCCCAGCTCCGCCCCTGCCGCGCCGCTGCCCTTTCCACCGAGCGAAGGAGGCCACAGGCCAGCGCCGAGCCACGCGCAGCCGGCATCGGTATCTGCTCATCTCGATTTCCCCCCCTCTCTTTCCCTGTTCGTTCTTTCCCTCCCAAGATTGGATCCCAGCATGGCCGCTTCGGTGGCGGTGGTGGTGGTGCAAGATTTGGGCTTTGGCCGGGATCTTGCGCCGCGCTGAATGATTGAGGTTCTTGGTGGTGTGTTCGTCTGGGATTCGGTGCTGCTTGCCCTGGCTCCCGATCTGGTTGCGGTGGGCGGAGTTCCCGAGAGTTTCTTGCGAAGCTCTGTTGTTTTTGTGGATTGCTGGTAGGATACGGTGATGGATGAAATCTTTGGGTTTGACGGGTTCTGTATGGGGGGATTCAAAATTGTTGTTTTGGGGTTAGGTTGCCGGATTATTGCTGAAACAGTATAGTTTCCAGCGCAACAATTCACCTGTGAGTGGCCACACTGATGCCTGATGGACAGCTTTGCATTTCTTGGAGACCATTTTCAGGAAAGCTTGAGACTGATTGGAAGTCTTCAGCTTGGGTGGTGATGATAATTCAAACAAGTTTTAAGTTTTTTCTTTGTTTTGGTTATAATTGTGTTTTTTACAGTTAAAAGAGTTGCAGCAACCTGCTACTCTGCTGCGTTGCATTACTGTTGCATTGGGTTAGCAATGTCTTGTTTCAAAAAAAAAACAATAATATGTTCAATAGTCTAAAAGAAGATATGTGGTCACTATTTTAGCATGGGTTACATTTTGTAGTGATAAAAGAGGAGATGGTCTTACTGTTAAGTCAGGTATATGGTATTGATTAGCTGGATTCTTTTTCTTTAGATATCCCATGGTAAGTTGGTAACATATCCCCTGCATGGCTCATGTATCCATTATCCATGATCCTTTGTTTGTTATGATTATTTCTGTCGAGTGACCCCTGTTGTGAGTGAAAGCCAGCATATCTGCTATCAGAAAAACATAAATTTCCTAGACAATATTTCATCTGCCCACTACTCTTTCAGCAGTACATTTATGTGTTTGCCTATGATTATGTATCATATAGTTCTAAACTTGTCGAAATTATTGGTTCTAATAACAAGAAATTTAGTATACTAATTATGAAACAGTTAGTGATTCGAATGTATCAGCAGAAATTTTGGATTAATTTGGTTAATTATCCTAACCAAGATCAATTATTGGATTACAACAATTATTTTTATTCTGAGTTTTATTCTTAGATTCTAGAAGGATTCGATGATCTTGTGTTGTTGTTTTTCCATTGTTTTTGTCAGGATACACAATACATTCTATAATCCAATAGATAAAAGATCTTTTATCTGGTGCTAGAAGTATAAGGGAGCACTTCAATCTCTGTCAATGCCATTTTTGAGTGTTTTGGGTGCATTGCTGCAATGTATTTCTTCATGTTGCCTTGTCTTTTTTTTCTCTTATCAATATGTTCCTGCAGTTAAAATGGCATCAGCTGTTACCATCAGCTCAGCTGGTGCTCAGGCTGGCCTGATCTCAAAGCCAAGGAATCATGGCTTCACAAGCTACAGTGGCTTAAAGGCAGCATCATCCATTAGCTTTGAATCAGCGTCATCATTCCTGGGTAGGAATGCATCTCTTCGGGCATCTGTTGCTCCAAGGATTGTGCCAAAGGCGAAGTCAAGCTCTCAAATTTCTCCTGAGGCTTCATACAAGGTGGCAGTACTTGGTGCCGCTGGTGGTATTGGTCAACCATTGGGGCTTTTGATTAAGATGTCTCCTCTGGTCTCAGCTCTGCATCTGTATGATATTGCAAATGTCAAGGGAGTTGCTGCTGATCTCAGCCACTGCAACACACCTTCTCAGGTTCTGGACTTCACTGGGCCGTCGGAATTAGCCAACTGCTTGAAAGGTGTGGATGTTGTTGTCATCCCTGCTGGGGTCCCAAGGAAGCCAGGCATGACTCGGGATGACCTTTTTAACATCAATGCGAGCATTGTCAAGTCGCTTGTTGAGGCTGTTGCAGACAATTGTCCAGAGGCCTTCATCCAGATTATCAGCAACCCAGTAAACTCCACTGTTCCAATTGCTGCTGAGGTTCTGAAACAGAAGGGGGTCTACAATCCCAAGAAGCTCTTTGGAGTTACTACTCTAGATGTTGTCAGAGCTAACACATTTGTTGCACAGAAGAAGAACCTCAACCTCATCGATGTCGATGTCCCAGTTGTCGGTGGTCATGCTGGGATTACAATTCTCCCGCTGCTGTCAAAGACCAGGCCATCTGTCACGTTTACAGATGAGGAAACTGAAGAGCTGACAAAGAGGATACAGAATGCTGGAACAGAGGTGGTGGAGGCGAAAGCTGGTGCTGGATCCGCTACCCTCTCCATGGCATATGCTGCTGCTCGATTTGTCGAGTCTTCTCTTCGTGCACTGGCGGGTGACCCTGAAGTTTACGAGTGCACATACGTCCATTCTGAGTTAACTGAGCTGCCATTCTTTGCATCCAGAGTTAAGCTAGGAAAGAACGGTGTCGAGTCCATCATTTCTGCTGACCTTGAGGGAGTGACCGAATACGAGGCCAAGGCACTTGAAGCATTGAAGCCTGAGTTGAAGGCCAGCATCGAGAAGGGTGTCGAGTTCGTCCACAAACAGCAGACAGCCGCGGCATCTGCTTGAAGCAAGCAGAATTTGATCAATACAAACAAGGAAGATAATAAACGGAAATCGACTCTCGATACCTTTTAGTTTTGCAGCCTAGAAATTTTTTGTGTCGACGCGTAGGAAGATGCTCCAGACTGGTTGCGTTGTATTACAATCTTTAATTTCTTCCTAATACATGAGGCCGATAATGCCCAAACTGTTGCCCGTTTCAAGGTCCTGTGTTAACACTTAAATTTTGCTTCAGTTTCGCTGAGGTTTGTTTGTAGCTTGCTGAAACTAGACAAACTAAGGAATAATAAATCAATTCTTTGATCATTCTCAGCTTTCTTGCGTGATGTGTACCTTCCGAAGGCAACCTAATTCTCTTTTTTTTTTTTTTTTCCTTTCAACTGTCACTGATTGGTGTTGACTTGATAACTTCAGACGAAAATTTTCTTGAACCATCGTTTGGTGATGTACCGATGTGTGCCTTCATTTTCCTGTCATCTTTAATTGTCATTGGCTTGTAACTTCATATCAGATTTTCTTTCAGTTGGAGCAATCTCTTGGTTAGGCTGACAGTGATGGCTGGAAGCTGGCATCTGTTTTGGTAGATTCGGAGTTGAGCATCAAGAGAGAGGACTAGAATTTTGTTTGCAAAATCTTCCTGTGTGTTCTGGCTGTGATGCGTCCAAAACGTCTCCATCTCTTAAAACTTGGACCAGAAACCGTGTAAATGGAATTTGCTGCCCGTGTACTCCAATTGTTCCGTCCATGGGCACAATTGCATGCCGTGTCGACAACATAATGTCCTTTGCAATCGAAAAAATAAAAAAGAAGTTAGGCCCTGTTTGAAACAGTGGCCTCTCTCCCATGTTGCAAAATTTTCCATTGTTACTGTTAATACCGCCCTGAGCAACTTTCTAGCTATATCTAATCTCCATTTTGATAAATATATGAACACACTGCACAAGATGGTAGTTTAAGGGTGTATGTGTATCGAAACCGATGTACTTGAGGTTATTGATATGTATTGAAAAAATGTTTGGGTGGTCCAAAGCGTAACAACGATAAATTTACATAATTCAAAGTGAAGATTGATTTAAGGGTGGTATAAAATAAAACTTAGGTAATAAAGCATGAGAAGATTGTCCTCCGGTCCTTTCGTTAGAGACAGAATCTAAGTATTCGTATAACCATCTGACTTTATTTTTTGATAAGAAGACTCAAAAGAGCCCACTTTTACCGAAAGCAAACTGAGTATAATAACCATCTGACTGTGGTTGGATTTTTATCCGTTAAATGATGAACATTGATTTGAGCTTTCTCATATAAAAGCTGAATCGAAAGAAAAAATCATCTAAAATTTCACGTAAATACTATTCCATTTTCCTTGATTTATATGATCCCCTGAACTTATCCGAATTATGCGGGGGAAATACATTACATGGCCATCCTTTTATTGCAACAAAAAAAAACAATATCACGCCAGATTAATTACATGAATAATAACCATGGAGAAATAGATCAAATTAATAGGAGCTGCTTGGTTAGGAGTAAAAACAGAGGCTCAGAACGCCGGGAACTCGATCCTGCTGCCGGAGCAGGGGCGGCCGCCGGGGGAGACGGGGCAGTCGATGAAGCGGTCGCCGGCGGCGTCGACGCAGAAGTAGAGCTGGTAGAGCTGGGTGTTGCCGGACTCGTCGCGGTTGCACTCGACGAACGGCTGGAGGCCGGTGCCGCGCTGGATGGCGCCCTTGATTTGGGCCAGCGTGTAGTAGCCGCCGTCGGGCGAGACGCCGCCGTCGCGGAGCGCGGCGAGGACGGGGAGCTGCGAGCGGAGGCGGAGCGCCGCCTGGAAGTAGCCGCGCTCGTCGCCGAGGGCGGACTCCGCGCAGGTGCCGTGCTTCTCCCACTCGTGCGACCAGAAGCGGACGCCGTCGTTGCTCGGGCACGCCAGCGTCGGCCACTCCGACCGGAGGCTGCCCATCAGGTCGCTCACCTGGACGAAGCCAAGTCCACAAAAACACATTTTTTCTCTCCCTCGTTAGTTTTACGCTAAAAATTCAACCTTTTTACGGGGAAATTGATTGGTAAATAGCATTGGGTAAATCTTTGCAGGCAGGGAGGAATCATTCCTCTTTATATAATTTGCCAATTTGACAAGATCTTTTTTTTTGTTAATTTTACAGTACAAAAACAACTTTTTTTTAGGGTGGAATTGATTGGTGATAACACCGGGCAAGTCTTTACAAGCAGGGGAAATCATCCTTTTCTTTATGAATTTTTACATGTTTATAATAATTTTGTGCTACCGAAATCAATGTTGTGTTTTGGAAAATCGCTTGATGATAACATTTTGTCAAGAAAAAAATAGTTTCTTGTGAGGAAAAAGAGTTTTTTTTTTAGCATTGACGATTGATTCTGGGGTAGAGAAATCAGACAGGGATTTGTTTGGAGATTAGGAAATCACGCCGAGAATAGGCAATATCGCTGTTTGATGGGAAGGGCAATTAAGCAATAGATGGTGCAGTGGAGTAGAAACCAAGGCAAGGATGACCTCTGTTTCTTCTGCTTCCTTGCTTTGTCTGAAATCAATCTTGACACTAAGTTTCTTTTGCAAAGATGGGGTTGGAATTGCATTGAGTTGGCTCTTTCAAATTCAAAACAAAAGGTTATCAATTCAAACGAGATTGAATTCTTTTAAGGATGCTTTGAGTTAGACCGGTTTTTCAAAGTTCAAAACAAAAGGTCATTAGTCCAAAACAGATTGATTTTTTTTTCAAAGTTATGTGTTGGATTGAGTTGGTTCTTTGAAATTCAAAAAAGATTGCATCTTTTCATATGCTTGCATAGGATTGAGTTGGCTCTTTGTTATTCAAAACAAAAGTTCATCAAAAAGTCATCAAATCAAAAGAGATTTCCAACAGAAAAGCAGAGGCGTCATCAGACAGACAGCAACAAGCCAAGAACAGCATCAGCTGCTGCAACAGAGAGACCATGACGCAGACGAACCGAGAGGAGGAGGAAGAAGAAGAAGAAGCTGGTGCTGTGCCTCTCATACCTTGGAGGGGTCGAACTCGCTGTCAGGGTCGCAGTTCTGCGGGTAGCTGCCGTCGTCGCGGTTGGGCCAGAGGCCGTGGATGCCGAAGTCCGCCGGCGGCTTGCCGGAGCGCGGGTAGCAGCAGCTCTGCCTCGTGTCGCAGTACGACCCCGGCCACTGCAGCACCAGGAAGAAGAAGTCGTAGTCCTGCGCGCTGCAGCTCCCGGCGACGCCCAGCACCACCACCGCCACCGCCAGCGCCAGCGCCAGCCCGAGCCGCGTCGTTGCCCTCGCCGCCGCCGTCGCCATGGCTGCCTCCCTTTCTTGCAGAGCTACCTCACTTGCAATCTCTCTTCTCTCTCTCTTCTTCTTCTTCTTCTTCTCTCTGATGATTGGTGGATGCTGTGAGTTGTTGCAAGAAATGAGCTATGGAGGTGCAGATTTTATAGGCAGGTGTGGATTCAAGAATCAGGATGCGCAAACAGAAGCATGGCCGGCTGGAGCAACACACCGCATTGAATTTTGCATGGATGGGATTCATTCATGCATTGTCAAAAATTTGATGATATATTCGTGCATTTCAAGGTGTGAGTTATTGGCCTACCCGATTGGCTACTCTCAATCTTGCAGAAATGGCATTGGTGGAATGGAAGGCTAGGTGTGGAAGGCAAGCAGTGCATCCATCCAATTGGAGAGTGACAGGTTGGAGATGGACGGAGCAGCAGCTCTGGGTGGTGGCTGTCTGTCCAGTTTTACTGTTGTTGCTTTCCATTTGGGTTTCATGAAGACCCTGTCACAATGTTTGCAGGTTGTCATTGCAGTGAATTAGAGTGGATTTAAGAAAACCCTCATGTTTGATAATCAAAGTTGCATAAAAACAACATTTGCGCTATAACTTACTCGCCCTGCCGTAAAGTAGAGTTGCCTACCGTAATAGGTGATGTTTCATTCGGTACTATGTAACTATATCATGAAGAACGAGGTAGTCTTTTATAAAACTTCAAACTAGTTGAAATCTTAATTAATTTTAGCATATTTGACACATTATTTTCTAAAGTAGCGAAGAGTTAAACGAAGTACCTTAATAAAAACATCAACGATTAAAAATTCCATATACAATCTATATTTAAAATTCTAAGTAAGCACGTGATCAACATATATAATGGTAGAGTTTTGTGAAACTTTAGGACCATATTGCTTGGGATTTAGTATGACCATAAGAACGTGTAGTTACCTGAAATTTTATCTAATGTGAATACCATGCCTATGGTAGCTCATCTTATTAGCACGAGTTATAGAGAGGAGGTGGAACGGTGAGATGGAAAAATGTGAATAGAAGAACGCACAAACAAAAAAGGGAAAAAAGTGTTTCTGAGCAAATAAAGCCATATACAATTTGTTTTAGATAAATACGCAACGATTTCTTGGTATTAGTGAACAGGGAGAATGCCAAGTAGTAGTAACCATTAACGAATGCCCAGCACATCTCGTGCATTAAGCCACCTTCCTTTAATAGCATAAGAGTAAACTTGCTAGGGTGAGTTTCAGAGAAGAGAAAGGAGGAGAAATACTTTTAAAAAAAAGGTGCGCCATTACCACAGGATTAATTGAGTACTCTCTCTGTTAACATTTTAGCTATGTCTAAATATATTTATTAATCAATGTATATTAATTGTATAATCAGCACTAGAATGTCGCAAATGTATTATTTATTATTTTAAACTTAAAAGATTGATGAATATAAATTTTAAAGTAACTTTTATATAGGTTTTTGAATAAAAACTCACCTTTTAAGAGTATGGAAACACACACGTAAAAAATGAGAAAGTTTAATCGTTATGTCTATCACTTCATTTTTTCGCTTCTGCTTATTACTATATAACTTAAAATTTAAATTTATAATCTTAAATTTGAAGTTCATTTTAGAGATTTTTCACCATAGTTTATTTTCGATATTTGACTTTTAGATCACAAAGAATACGTATATAGAAGTTTTATTAACAAATTATTTTAAATTTATAAATATGACGCGCATCATTCCTATTTATCCACGGTTGTAGTGTGTGTGTTTTTAGGAAGCTGTTATTGCTTCCTTCATGGACAACTTTTTCCATAGACTCGTGAAGAAAACCCAGTCGGCACGCAATTTTGGCACATCTTGGTTTGCAGCTAGCCAGGTCGACAAGTGTACCTTATTTGGTGTTTTCTGCTGCTGCTAGCTGGGATTTCGGAGGCTTAATCAATCCGTTCATATGGTCGATCACCGGCCGCCAGAATTCCATCGGCGTACGGTGTTTGTGCGTCGCCGGCCGGTGAGACCTCGCCGTCGGAGGTGGGAACAGCAGCAGCGAGCGCGACGGCGACGCAACCGCCGGCCGGCCGGCGGCGTCTCGTCGATCGTCCGTGTACGTGGCCAAGCCATGCCCAGACGCCATCATCATCTTGGTGTCTCGTGGATACGCCGATCACTGGTCAACGAGGCGTGCCTGTGCAAGCCGGCGACAGATAGTGATTTTGTGAGATCGACTTGATGCTTAGAGCAGAGAGGCTCATGCTCAAGACGTGATTCTAGGCCAGTTTGATTTGTCATCCTATCCAACTTTGGTGATGCCAACGATTTTTTTTTTGGGTAAATTACAGACCAAACACTTAACTGACACTAGCTGTTTAAATCAGACCAAACACTTAATAACACTAGCTGAATGACCACGCCTTGTTACGGATAAAGAAAAATATTTTATAAATTAAATACAAATATATTTCCATTAAATGTGTTACACCTTTTCTATAGAGAATATTCACCGTGGCTCGATTTTATACGTGGCTAACCATTTAGATTTAATTATTTTTAATATTAAGATTTAAGAAGTTTAAAGAGGTAAATTACAAAACTTGCAATGAGAGCATCAGTGTACGTCCGTCCAAAGGAGTATTGATGTTGCACTACATAAGTTTTGGTAATACTTGGTCTGTTCCATATTATAAGACTTTTTAATCTTGTCTAAATTTATCAATACATCAGTATATATATTTTACATATGTGTTTAAATTTATTAACATACATATAAATTAGTAGTGCTAGAAAATCTTATAATATAGAACAAAATGAGTACTAATCTACTTGGCTCAATGTAATGTATAATTTTGGTATGAATGCAACTTTTTTTCATATAGCTATCCTAAGATGGTGCCAAAACGCACCTACAATTATAAATTTGCGAGTCCTCCAGAAAGAAAGAGCTCGATGGTGACCGACGCATACCTGGATAGGTTTCGTAGGGAGGCACGGCACCAATTTAATCAGCGTACAGCGAACGTGGTTGGCTGTCGTCCACGGTCCAACGCACTTGGAAGGACAACCTAACATATAACACATATTATCAGGAATCAGGATAGGTACACTCTTGAGAAAAATATTTTTTTAAAAAAATGCTGTTGCTTCGCCTTGTTTAGGTTCAACCGGAGAAGCCAAGTCTTCTATCCATCAAATATACGCTTAAAGAAACTCTCACCAACTAAACGGTAGATACTGAGAAGATAAAATTAAAAGAAAAAAGAACTAAAATGCCATCCAAACATCAACACCAGCACAATAGAGATAGTGGGAGCATACTCGATCATAGACTGTATGGCACATCTTGCACACATCTTTCTGTTACGTAATCCAATGGTATCAGTAATAAAGAAATTAAGCAAACATGATTGGTAGACTTAATCGGAACATAATCCATATCCTAGAGAAATGGTCCTGTATGTGCTTGGTTTGATCATCAGATCATTGTACAACACAATTAAAATAATGGATATCCAAAAGAATAGCCAACACACTCATCTTTTCGCTTTCACTTATACTTATCTTTTCAACCTTAAATTTTGGGTTTGATTATTTTAGGTTTTTCATCATATTTTATTTTTTAGTCTTGGATTTTAGATCACTAAGATCATATATATATATAAAAGTTTTATTCACATATTATTTTTCATTTGCAAAAATACGATATCACACCCCAAGTCTTCTGATTAGCAAACAGACGATACATGTTTGCATCGAGGGTTGACGAAGTGCCAATCATAACATGCCAAAAGGAAGTTCCATGGGGGATATTCCACTAGAAATCCTAGATGCCCTGTCATGGATAGGACAAAACAAAACATACGTGTCACAGGATCATATATCAATGCAAATAGTAAAATTAGTAGTCTTAGCATCATAACGTACGTACCAAAATAGCTGTTTATACCTGTTCAGACTTTGATGCCATCAGTTGGTTCCAACATCAAAAGAAAGGTGCACTAAACAATCATAAGTTTTGCAGAGTCGCATGGTCCCATAATTCCTATTATGAACTAATAAGATATACTCTTTTGTTCGATCGAATGTGAAATTAATGCCTCTCCTGCAATTTTATCAGAGAGCTCTCGATTGATGAATTCATCAAACAAGTCATTGAAGAGAGCAGCTGCAGTAAAACGAAAGGAAGAACACATCAGACAACAATTGATGGACAAACTCTTAGATGAAATAGAACAAAAGAGCCCAATTTTAATAAAACTGTTATTCTATGCCAATTAAGAATCATTTCTGAGAAGAAAGCAGGCAAATAATTGAGGAGTGATGCATGCAAAGAGTAAACAGGTAGCAGGCAGCAGGCAGTAAATATTTCCTGGTTAACTAGTCAATCACCACCAGTAACAAAACATTCATGTCACGCAGAATCAAATTCAAGGCAAGCGAAAAAGGGAAAAAAGAACGACTTCAAGGCATAAGCTTCTATGGAAGGGAACTATTGGTTGGAGTGTTGGAAATGTGAGAAAAGAAGTAAACATGGCAGGGCAACAAGGTAAAATTAGAAATCGAAAAAAGCACAACTTACCTCCATAATATATTTAAATGCTCTGGAAAATAATGTGTAGTTCTATACAGATTGTACTTCCTTTAGATATGAGATTCCTGAAGAGTGACCCCCTATGAAATTTCAAATGCAGCAGGAAAAAACTTGTGGAACGCTTTTGAGAATTTTGATAGGCTTATAAGCCATTTGCACTAAAAACGCGAATATTACATTTTCTACAGAAGATTTTGAAATTGCAGGGTCGCGATTCCTTAAATCAATATCATCAAATAGTGAAATTGCAGACTCTCGTTTGTAAACTATGCTTGAATTTGAAGTTTCAAACAGTGGAGTTCCAAGTTTGTTCTACACTTTGGATGAATATGCAGTTACCGTGTGTAAAAAAAATAGAGTTAACTTACTGCTTTCAACTTATTGCGATAACCATGCAGTTCTGCACCTGTACACCATTGCCCCCTTGAATTTAGACTGTTAATAATCCTTGAACAATTAAGTCGTGGACATTAAGGTTGACTGTCTTGTATTTAAACTAGAATCATCATCATGAAAATTGATGCAGTGGTACTCCATCAAATTTCTCAACTTGCACAAGAACAGAAGAACTGATCTGCTGGAGATCAACACAGTATCATAAGAGGTGGAAAGCTTTCGTTCCAAGCTTTGAAGCCCAATGTGCAAGGAAATGCCATGATTCAACATTAGTTTCACATCTACTTCTGGCCAAGGATATTCTTTATGGTGTACCTGCATTGTATGCTTTCCGTAGGTTCCTATAAGCAATAATGTATAAATGAACCTGATAAGTGAACACCGCCCAAAACTTCAATACATTGCTGTTCTAGGAAAGATCATGTACTAAATAAGACAGTTATGCAATTTTAATGACCTGGCGTTTTAGATAGTTTTTTGTTGAGACCTGGTCCTTGCGCCCGGGATAGATCATGTGACATGTCTGACTGCACACACAACTGATATACTCTTGCATCTCATGCCAATATCATCAATTGCGGCACTCAATTAAGCTCTGACAACCTCTGTGTGTGAACGCTTCATATCCTTTGTAATTATCATAAATGCAACAGATAAGAAAGGGTGGACTACCAATAATCATTGCACGAACACTGGAATCCCTTGAAATGATGGAATCGGGTTCTGTCTCTGACAATAACTAAGCGATTATATACACCAGAAAATACTTTTGTGAAATTGTGGCAGTCTACACAAACACGAAGATTCTTAGCAAGCCTTATTGGTCTATGCTGTGGTGTGACAAGAAGAGCAAAAGCAATTGCTAGCTTTTCACTGTGATATGCGAGGGCACATTCTTTCCCTTCAGAATCCAAATCATGCAGCTCTGACAACATGTTTGGAACATAGCCAGCTATTCTGAGATGTTTATTTATCTCATTGAGCTTTTCATAAATCTCTGCCTTTCTCGGATGTGAATCATCATCTGCAATAAATTCATGGATTTCGCCGTTCATCTCTACTGTTGTGCAGCCAGGAGTAGTTTGGATCCCTTTCTCTTTCATCAACTTCCTAACCACTGCTACATTTTTCCAATCCTCAGCTGCTGCATAAGTATTAAGCAATAGAACATAATCCCCGGCTTGTTGTGCTTTCAGTTCAATTAGATGGTTGATCACACGCTCTCCAAGATCAACATGACCATGAACTCTGCATGCACCGAGAAGGGTTCGCCAAATTGTTGCATCTGGTGCAACCCTCATCTCTCTTACCACAAGCTCATATGCCTGATTAAGCAAGCCAGCACGGCCCATGAGGTCTACCATGCATCCATAGTGATGAACATTCGGCATTAACTGATATTCGTGACACATAATATCAAAAAACTTGAATCCTTCATCCACCAGCCCACTATGACTACACGCCGAGAGCACACCAGTAAATGTCTGTTCATCAGGAGCAATGCCTGATCTACCCATCTCCTCAAATGCAGATATAGCATCCTTCCCAAAACCATTTGCTGCCAAACCCGAGATCATCGCACTCCATGTGACCACACTCTTATTAGGAGTCCCAGAAAACACCTGGTATGCCTTCTCCATACACCCGCACTTTGTGTACATCGTGATCAACGAGTTACGTACCTTCAACTCACCCCCATAGCCATGATCCTGAGCATAATCCCACACTTGCTCCCCGAAATCAAGCGCACCCAGGCTTGTGCACGCTTGGAGGAGCAGAATACAGGTGACATCGTCTGGTTCTGTCCCATTCTCTCCACTCCGCATCTCATCGAAGATCTTCAGAGCATCCTTCGTCCGCCGGTTCTTCGTATAACAAGTGATGAGAACGTTCCACGCAACAGTATCCTTAACCGGCATTTCATCAAACATCTTGCGCGCGGCATCCCCATCGCCGCAGGCCGCATACGCCCTCATCAGCGAGGTGGCCAGGAGGGCGTCTCGGACGTGGCCCTCAACCACGACATTGGCGTGCAGCTGGCTCGCGTGGCCAATGGTGCGGCAGTGCTTGAGGACGATGGACAGGGAGAAGGCGTTCCCGCGACGGCCGAGCGCGCGCACGCGGCGGAGGAAGCGGACCGCGTCGGGCTCGCGGAGCGAGCCGAGGATGGTGTTGCAGCAGAACGTGGAGGGGAGGGACTCCTGGGTGATGTGGTGGAGGAGGACGGACAGCGCCCGTGGCGAAGGGAGGGAGGCGGCGGCGAGGGAGAGGAATGCGGAGGCGGAGGCGGGAGGGGCGCGGAGGAGGAGGAGGCCCCCCGTGCGGAGGACGTGCGCGTGGAGCTGGAGGAAGCGCGCCGCCGGGAGGGGCGAGGTGGAGGATAGCAGCGCGGCGGCGGCGGAGGTGGTGGAGGACGGCGTGGAGGGGCGGAGCGCGCGCGCGAGATGAGATGCCATGGCGGGGCGCGCGGCGCGGCCGGGACGGAGGTGGCGGCCTTCATGGACTTCTTTTGTGGCCCAATAATTGGATCGTGCGCGCGAAATCGGCCCAAATGTGCGCAAATTCGGCCCAAAATTACCCTTCCTTTCGGCCCGACATAGCGTGGAAATTCGGCCCAGTGGGTGCGGGGAGTTTGGTCCAAATGTGCCTGCGAATTTGGCCCAAGAGACGTGCTTGAATCCAGCCCAATAGTGCTGACGAACTCGGGCCGCGAGAGTGCGCAGCGGCTTAGCCCATGAGAGGGCATGAATTCAGCCCAAGAGCGCGGGCGAATTCGGCCTAACAGTGAGCAGGAATTGGGGCGAATTAGGCCCAAGAATGATCTGAAACTAGGCCCAAAAAAATGAGTGAATTCAACCCAGCACTTCACGTTAACTGGGCCGAAGAGTGCTCCAGATTTCAGCCCAAGATTGGGCGTGAATTTGGACCGGGAACGAGCACGGATTCGGGAACAATATTGCGGGCTATATGAACCAAAGTGGCCTAATGTGCTCGAATTTCGGCCCAAATGTGCACACAGGTTCGCCACAGGCGAGCGCAATTTGGCGAAGTGTACTTTTATTTATACATTTTTAATTTAAATATTTACAAGTGTATAAATTTGTTTCACGATTTTGCAGATCTATACTCCCAATGCCATATTGGAGGTCTTGTTTAAAAAAATCGCCCTCTCAGGGGTCACTAGGGATATAGCTGTAGAACTTTGACATGAAAATATACTATTGTAAATATTTTAAATAAAAATATAAACAATAAAAGAGTAAATTTGTGGCGCAGTACCACTTAGATCCATAAACTTAAACTTAAAAAATACACGTTTAGATCCATAAACTCGTTTTAACGTCTAAAATTATAGACCTGGATAATACATTAAAACGAGTTTATGGACCTGGATTGTACATTAAAACAAGTTCATAAACACAAGTTCATGGACCTAAACGTGCTTTTCTAAGATTATGGACCTAAGTGGTACCGCGCCAACAGTTTAAAAAACGGCCATGTACTTTACTCCAATAAATATTATACTTATAGTTTCAGCCATATAGCTCCTTGTGATTATTATGGATTTTTACCTCTTGAGAGAGTTTTCTTTCATGTGGACCAATCCAAATCGAAATGGAGATAAGATTTATCGTTTACTAAGACCCGTATACATAGAGGGGGCAAGTTAAGACATTTATGATTGGTTACTCGACGACAGATAGCTCCGTCCTATATATCTGGTACTCCAAATATTGGTAACTTGATAGCATTTCCAAAATTTTAAAAAGGTAAGATTATTTTGGTTGTGTTTAGTTTGTTTGTTGCCAATGTTTTATCTTATAAGAGTTTAGCATAATTAGCTACTTTCAGTGTAAAGCTCACCAACCCAATTTTGCTATATCGTTGTGGTTGTTACCAATTCTTTTCAACATTTGTACCAAACTGAATGCATCCTTATTTTATGGGTTTACAAACCAATGGTATATGGTTTAAAGTAACGTCAATTTAAACACTTAACGTACCTATCTACGAACGGTTTCCGTTCTCTAGCATAAAAAAAGTCAAGTTTAAAATGCCCAAGAACGAGAGAGCAAGTGACAAATTGACAATTCGAGCAAATCAGCGAACCCCAAATCGGAGGAGCTCCCACACCAGCAAGGCAGCGACAGCCTCTCCCGCGCGACCACCTGTCGCCATCGCGAAGGGCCCCACCCCGCTGGGCCCACCCGCTTCCGCGCGGCCACACGCGGGCCCCACCCCCGCACCGGATCCCCCCATCCACCTCGGCGCCGCGCCGCCGACGCGCGCCGCGGCGGCGGCTCCTCCTCCGATCGGTCGGTCGGTCCACCTCGCATGCGCCGCCCCAATGCCCGCGTCGACCCGCGTGGTGAATCGCGGGAGGAGGGGACAACCCTAGCTGCGACGACCACGACCGCGAGTCCGGCCGCTTCCTCCAGGATGGGCGCCCGCCGCAGCGGCGGCGGCAGCCGACGCCGCCTCCTCGTCGGCGCCCTCGCCCTCCTCGTCGCGTCCGTCCTCGCGCTCCTCCTGCTGGTGGCCCGCTCGCCGTCCCGTAGGTATGGCGTCGTCATCGACGCCGGTAGCACGGGGAGCCGGGTCCACGTCATCGCCTACCGCTCAGCTGCTGCGGCGGGGGCGGGGGCGGGGGCGGGGGCGCTCCCGCGGATCGACTGGGCTCGCACGGCGTCGATGAAGGCGACCCCGGGGCTGTCGTCCTTCGCGTCCGATCCGGGGAGCGCGGGCCGGTCGCTGGGGCCGCTCGTGGAGTTCGCGCGGCGCCGCGTGCCGCCGGAGAGCTGGGCGGAGACCGACGTGCGGCTCATGGCCACCGCCGGCCTCCGGCTGCTCGACGCAGCGGTGGCTGAGGCCGTCTTGGAATCGTGCAGGGTGTTGCTGCGGGAATCAGGTTTCCAGTTCCAGGACGAATGGGCCACCGTGATCTCAGGCATGTTGCATTAAGAAACTGTTGAATTGTGCATTTTGTGCGTACTGTGGAAATGTGCGAACCCAGATCTGCAGTTATTTCATGTTATTGATCAAGACGATATCAGATGGAGTTGTTCTGAATCAGTTTATTTGCATTAACGGATAGGATGGGATTGCGTTTGATCTGGGCTGATGTGTGTGCGCGCGGGTGCATGATGTTTGGTGTAATTGGGTATTTTTGTTGAGGCGATCATACAATTGCTTATAACTACTTTGCAGGAGCTGAGGAAGGGACGTATGCATGGATTGCGGCAAATTATGCGTTGGGTACTCTAGGTGATGACTCACAAGATACTACTGGGATAATTGAGCTCGGTGGGGCTTCTGTTCAGGTTTCATGTATCGTTTTCACATGGAGGAATTGAATTTCTTGCAAATGAAATTATTCAGGATGCCTTAATTTGCGCTGTCTGTATTGATTAGGTAACTTTTGTTACGGATAAACCTTTGCCTCCGGAGTTCTCTCATACTCTGAAGTTTGGTGATGTTACATATAATTTGTACAGTCACAGCTTTCTACATCTTGGTCAGGTAATTTCTGTAATTATTTATCTTGTGCATCTATGATAAATTATGGTGAATTTCTAGGTATAAGTATATCACTAAATCTTGCTCGTGTTCTGTGCAGAATGTAGCATATGAATCACTCCATGACATGCTAAGCACACCTGGACTTAAATCAAGTGAGTTTAAGTAAATTTTTATCTTGTACTTGTTCGAGTGACTGTGCAAGCAAACCTCTATATGATTACTGATTGAGACTTTGGTCCATTCTAATTTCCAAAGCTTAGATTTTAGTGGGGAGCTTTTTAATATGATGTTGTCTCTTTTCCTTTTGTATGCTTCTTCCTTCTGTCCATGGACTACACTTACCTACCCTGCAAAGCAACTATATTGCAATTCTATAGTCTTTCTACTTAAAACTAGATTTTGTTATGCAGTGGCGACCCATTTAATTTCTCAAGCTAAGTACAGAGATCCTTGCACTCCAAGGGGATTTTCATCCATGGAGGGAGCGGTTAAACTACCTGCTAGTGTTCTCGAGTCAAAGGTTGATTACAGACCTTATGCGCATGCTGTTGGTAACTTCTCTGAGTGTAGATCTGCAGCACTAACACTATTGCAGAAAGGAAGAGGTATCTGTTTGCTCTTACAGCATTGAGTTGTCCTTTGTCTTTCCTTTGGTTAAGAACATATATTTCATCCTTCAAGGTAATTTTTTTAATGTAAAAGGGTCATTAGGCATTAGCTTATGAGATGCTGTGTGCCCTTAAAGTATGAAAAATGTTCTGTTGAGTGCTGCTCGAAAGTTCTCTATACTTCATATATGACAAGATAGCAAAAAGCAAAAGCGAAGTTGACTATACCAATGAGGCGATGACTTTGTTTGGATCACAATAGTCATTTTCTGATCTTTAGACATCATTTGCTAAGGTTGTCATTTCTAGATTCATAATTTGCAATGCTAAACAGTTCTTCTCTTTCTCAGTACATTCTGTAACATAATAAAAGGAGCTGATAATTTCCTCCTGTTGCAGAGGAATGTAGATACCATGAGTGCCGCATGGGAGCAGCATTTGTACCAGATCTCGTTGGGAATTTTGTAGCAACAGAGAACTTCTACCATACTTCAAAGGTTTACTTCCTTGTATCTCTCCTTCCCTCCCTATGGTATCTATGCAATGAAATGACTTGCAGAATATAAGAGCGTAAACTGCTAATGAACCGAAATGACATGCTCCTTCTGTTTCTCAAAATTTGGTTATTGCTTTGAGATGTCTCTTTATATCGTTTGCCCCATTGAAGAAAATGATAGTGCAGTTGTTGCGATATTTCTAACCTCAGCGCCCTCTTTAGTGTTCTGTTGTTTTATAGTAGATTGTTTTATAGCATGCCATTTAAGTAAAGTTTATATCCCTTAGATTCAGTGTTCCCTCGACCTGTGGGGATGATGGGCTTGTACATATATTATGAAACTGGAGAGGGAGCATGCAGCAGTGACTCCTACTTTTTCTGACCTTTTATTTTAGTGTTCAACATTCCAACCTTTTTTCGTATATATGGAACTAATTTTGGATCTTTGATTACTTTGCAGTTCTTTGGGCTGCGCTCAAAGTCTTTTCTTTCTGCTCTGATGCTGGCTGGGGAACAATTTTGCCATGGAGACTGGTCAAAGATTAAAAAGGAGTACCGTTCTTTCAATGAGGGGGAGTTGCTGCTTTTTTGCTTTTCATCGGCATATATTGTTGCTTTGCTGCATGATACTCTAAAAGTCCCATTGGATGATAAGAGGTCTGGCCTTTTCTGCTGTCCTAATATTTCTATTTCACATTTTGAACTTAGGATTTGAACTATTATTTTGTTTCAGGATTGATGTTGCAAATCAAATTGGCGGTATGCCTGTCGACTGGGCATTGGGTGCTTTCATTGTGCAGAAGGCGTCAAACCAGACAGAGTACTCAGATTCATCAGTTCCATATCTAAACAGCTATGACTATTCTGGGTTGGTTCCACTCCTCTTCATTACCGCTGTCGTTCTATTTACAGCATGCTCCATCCTGAGGGGGAGAAGATCTCGCCTGAAGACGATATACGATATGGAGAAAGGCCGGTACATCATAACCAGGGTGAGGCGATGATAAGCCTTGCACGTCGTCGATGGGATTTGGTGGAGTCCCTACGATGGGGTGGTGCCAGTGGCCGTGTTTGTAAATTTTCGTAGTATATATATATATACACACGATATTTGCTAGGCAGCCATATATGGTTCTGGATGCTGCCTTGCAGTGTGTGTCTTTGACTGTAAGCAGCCCTTTGTATGTAATACAACGCTGTGAGTTGCTGCAATGCTTGTGCACACATGCTCAATGCTGTACTGGTCTCAAAATGTTGCTGATGTAGTTGCTGCAATCTTTTTGTCTCCAGTATATGTACCCATTGTTTTCTAGCACTGACTTGCTGTAATCTGTGAATGTACATTCAGAGAACAAACCTAATCATCGATACCAGTTTTCCAGCCCCAAAGAGATTGTTTTTCGATCTATTCATTTATTTACTTTCAGCAAAATGCATCCGGTTTGTATATTATTAGTACCTGATTTTATT
Source organism: Oryza brachyantha (assembly GCF_000231095.2). Taxonomy (NCBI): domain Eukaryota; kingdom Viridiplantae; phylum Streptophyta; class Magnoliopsida; order Poales; family Poaceae; genus Oryza; species Oryza brachyantha. The sequence goes on from NC_023170.2 coordinate 12,966,234, forward strand.
GGCAACACTCAAATTTCCACGTCTTCCGTAGGATCCATTGGTTACTGAATTATCTCGTGTCCAGTAGTTTACGGTAGGGCTGTAATCACTTTTCTTATTTATTAATACAATTCGAACCGTGATATTTTACGATACTGTTAAAATATAGATGGAGTATAATGGTGCATTTTATTTTTCATGATTTTCTTCTTAAAGACAATTAACTACTCGCAATCGTAGTTTTAATGAAAAAACATACTACTGATAGAAACGGTGATACCGTTTCTACTTTCTAGCCATATATAATTTTTTTTTTCTAATTTCCGTAAGTGTGGATTGTCGTTTTTATATTTTAAGTCATTTTGGGCTTAGGTTAACGTCTTCTAAGTTTGACCAAGTTTGTATAAAAATATAGTAAATTCTGCAACCAAATTAGTTTCATTAAATCCATACTTAAATATGTTTTATATTATGTTTATTTTGTGTTGAAAAAATGTTACTATATTTATCTATATAAGTTTAAGTAAACTTAAAAGATGTTTGATATAGAACCGATCTAAATTGACTTATATTATAAATTAGAGGAAAAATTTATGGTGATACTGTTTCCAAAAAAGTAATCCTCGTCATTTCGCTTCTACTTACGCTTATAAACCAAAATTTAATTTTCAACTTAAATTTGAAGTTATTTTAGGGTTTTTCACAAGTTTATTTTTAACATTGGTTTTTAGATCATTAAAAAAATATATATATAACATTTTTTTATAAATTGTTTTTTATTTTCAAATATTTCATAATACTCCTGGTCTTTTTACGTAAGTTGTTGACTTTTGACCAATCTCTTATTTAAAATCTACATGATTGTTAAATTTTTATTATAATTTATTTTATCATTAAAGATGTTTTAAATCTGACTTATAATTTTATATATTTACATAAAGCTTTTATATAAAATTAATAAGTTATGCATTCAAAAGAGCGCTAAATAACAACAATAATAATAATAAAATTTAAAGCAACGTTGTTTCCGACCGTTTCGTGAGAACCCACCGCTCTTCTCGACCGCGCGATTCAGAGGGGCCCCACACGCAGAGGCGCACCCCGACCCCGCCCCTCCCAGGAGGGCCCCACGTGGCAGCCATTGGGTGGGCCCGTCCCCTCCTCTCGTCCCCCTCGCGTATATGAGCGGCCGCGCGCACGGGGAGCGGGAGGGAGGGGAGGGAGGCGACGTCGACGAGGCACGAGCGATCTCGGACGACGACGACGACGAGGCACGGCACGCAACGGGAGCTCCTCCTCCCACCCAAGGTAGCAACACAACCCGCCATTCCGTTCCCCCCTTCCCTCCCTCCCCGCCACAATCCCCGATCGATCGATTCCGTCGAAATCCGCTCTCCTCCATCGGGATTTCTAATTCGTTCCCCCCGCGGCCGCCGGCCGCGCGGATCGATTCGATTCGAGATGAGACGAGAGGGGAGGAATGTTTTTTTTTTCTGGAAGCGCAGGGGGAAAAAATTGTGCGAGGATTTGATCCCTTTTTTTAGCTGCGGTACGCTGCGCACACAGCAGTTTCCGTCGAGCGGCGGGGTGGAGGGTGGTTGCCTGTTGCCTGATGGATTTTGGGGGGTGCTAGTGCATGCGCGGTGGAACCCGGATCTCCTTGTCAGATAGCGGCCCGGGGAGAGAGAGATTGGGATTTGGGAGGGATTCTGGCCGATTATGCATGGGTTAATCCCTCTGCCTGTGATATAGGATAAATGAGGTTAGAAATCGGGGAGGATTCATCCTCCAGTTGGTTTCCGTTTATCCCTTTGGTTAGAATAAACATTTTTTTTTCAAAAGCTTTGGTTAGAATATTTGATCACATTGTAGTTAAACACCTGGATGGTTTTGAGTGCTTATTGTTACATCTGAAAAATGAAGTACGAATACTAGACCGTTGGTTTTCGTGAATTGTGTTTATGTTCATTCGTCCAACAAGTACAATTCAGGCATTTTTTTTTAATCACGGAATTGAATGAAGGAATGCCTTACAGGTTGCTGTAGGAAATGACACTTCTTTTTGTTGTGATTTTTCTTCCTCTGTGTTTTTGAATGATAAATCCTTGTCCAGTGCGGTTTTTTTTTCCTTTTAATATTGGTGATAAATGTTAATTTGAGGGTGTTGAACAGTTTTACTTGATTTTAATGTGCTACTATTTGGGTTGGGAAGCACCCATCAATAATTTACTCCAAGCTGACTTGCTCGAATGACAGTTTTAGTGATGTCACAAACAGTTTTGCTCCAATCAGTTTGTAATATTATGTATTTCTCTTGGATATGCTCTTTCTCAATTGCTTCGGTGTTTAGATGTTAACAGTATAAAAAAAACATGCTCAGAAAGTTGCCACGTATGTATGATATTTTGCTCATTCTACTGCTACATTGCTTTTTTTTTTCCAGTACGGTGGAGCTCATGTTATCAGTGCCTGTTCTCAATCCTAATAAAATTTGGTTACTTTGCGTCGCCTGCCTGGCGAAAAATCGGTGCCTGTTTGTGTCTTGAAGCTTCTACGGTTCCACCAATAACTACAGTGCCATCTTTCCTGACAACAGGCATAGTTCTTATTCTCCAAAGCTATTTTATCAGACAATATTTAATTTTATATTGTATTGATTTAAACTTCTGTGTTTGTAGCCCATTTCAGGAGGACTCTTAGTAGAGTACATCAGTTTTATTATTTAGTACTGCTTGTGGGTAGAATTACTCTGTTGGCAAGGTTCTTTGTTCTAAGTAGCATCGTAGCGATGAAGGATCATCTAATGCTTAATGTTAACAACCTTGTGATTCCTGAGTCTGTTGAGGCGACCGAGGTAGCGACGAATCTGCCTTCTGGTGGAGTTTCTCTACCACCGCTTTTGTCAGTTCGGGAAAGCATGGGTACTGAGGAAGAACCTCTTATTCAGACTGTAGAATGTCGTATTTGCCAAGAGGAGGATAACACCAGCAACCTCGAGAGTCCATGTGCTTGTACTGGAAGTCTAAAGGTATGCATCCATCCATCAACTTCCAATTGCATCATGTGTACTTTCAGTTGCAAAAACAGAACAAAAAACAAAAAAAATATTGTTCAATTATGTTGGCTGTTTTATTGAGCATTACCACCTTGTCTTGAATAAGTCTCAGTAGGACTAATGCATTTTGTGTGGAAGTTCATATGATCTGTCTTTTTTTTCTTGCAGTATGCTCATCGAGTTTGTGTGCAGAGATGGTGTGATGAGAAAGGAGATTTGACATGTGAAATTTGCCATGAGGTGAATTAACACTTTTTTAAATGCACTTATAATACCTCTCTATATTTGCTTGCCTAATTTTAGTTGGCATGTACTCTCCCTATTCAAAAATCTTGATCGGTGGGTTTAAGACGGTCCACGGCATTCAAACCTATTCTCCCCGTTAAATTTTATAAGCCCGGTTTACTTGGCAGGGTCTTTTAAAATGAATTTTGAGCATTAATTTCTCTTATATTGTTATTATTAATCTAGAAAAGTCACAACTGGATGAAGGTACGGAGAAATAGAAATCTAATGTTCCACTATTACATCAAGCATGTTTCTAAGCTGTTTGACTGTTTTTGGCCAAAAGTTAAAATTTTGAGTTTTGAAGTATGTTTGCACCTTAAAAGTGATCATATGGAGTATCAACTACGAAGTCATCCAAAATTTTCAATAAAATCCTTTCCATATTGGGTTCTTGTTAAAAATGAAAAAAAAAAGTTTTTGTACCTCTTGTCAAGTATAACAGATAGCAGATAATTTGTGCAAAAGGTGTTGTTCCTGTGTTGAAGAGGGATTTCATAAGCTTCTGCGTATATACTCATAGAAGATTTTAGGCATATCAATGGAGTAGATAAAACTAAGAGAGGCTTGAGAGATCAATTATCTGATATCTGTACCAGGTTATTTTCAAGTCAATCTCTTTTAACACTAGAACAAATGGCAATAAATTTTTGAAAGCAATGGAAGAAATTTTAAACTAGAACAAGGCTGAACCTAGGGGAAATTGAGGAATCAATTTTTATTTGTCAAATATTTTTTAGAATTCACATCATAACTTCATTCAGAAAGCAAGGTGCCTGAGCTGTGGCTGAAAGCTTCCTTATTTGCAGCCATACAAACATGGGTACACTGCACTTCCTAGAGCTCATCCTGATGAGACAACCATTGATATAAGGCAGGCATCCATACTTTACTATGATCTAAACTAACTGTTCCCATCATTACATAAGAGACAACTATTGTATATTTTTCTGATTGCATCTTTCATCCTCCTCTGGAGTGTATAGTGGTGGTTGGACCATTACTGGTACAGCATTTGATTTGCGTGATCCTAGGATCATTGCAATGGCACAAAATCATATTATGGAAGCTGATTATGACGACTATTCTGTAACAAACGCGAGCTCTGCTGCCTTTTGCCGTTCTGCCGCGCTTATTGTAAGTTGCCTTGTGTAATCATGAGACATCTATTAATAACTCTTGCTTATTATCCCGTTCAACTGCATTTTGTGTTCAGTTAATGGCTTTGTTAGTGTTGAGGCATGTGTTGGTACTAACTGATGAAGATGAAGATGATGCTTCTTCGATGTTTTCGGCAAGTGAAAGAATCTTCTTAGAAGTGTGCACTGATCTTCTTGTTGCTTCTGCCTTTATGACCCCGCCATTCTAACCTGATCATTTGACAGCTTTTTCTACTACGTGTTGCTGGGTTTCTGCTACCGTTCTACATCATGGCTTGGGCAATCAATATCTTACAAGGTCGAAGGCGGAGGCAGGTTAGTATATCATGAGGAAGTAAACATTTCGACAACTAGATAAGTAGTACCAAGTATGAACTCTTAATTGTTTGCATTCAACAACAGTTGTAAGTTGCTCAGATTAAAATCTGTGGAGAGCCTGAATACTTTAAACATGGAAAACCAACAGTTTGGAAATCGTTCTGACACTTTTCATGATTCATCACATCCCCATCTTAAAATTTGTGTGTGTTTCTTTCTGTTTCCACATAGGTAGCTGCTGCTCTAGCAGCAACCGAAGTGGCATTCATTCTACAGTCGGGACAAAGAAGGGGCATGAATTTCACCATCGCACCAGATTCCCCTGCCACACCGCAGCACGAACCTATCCCTTGAACATGTCTCTGACCAGCGGCATGTCAGCATCACTTAGGTTCTTAACTGGTTGAGTTGGCGAAGGACTTCTGTGAGTTGTGATTACTCAGCACATGATCAGACGCAATGTCGTCTCTTGTCAGGTTTTATCGTTTATCAAGTGCGGATTTAGATAGAATGCTTATCCATATCATGTATTTTTGAGTAATTTTACCATCCATGAGTATGAGAAAGAAACTTTAGGTACCGAAATTTATCTCTAAAATTAAAATTTTGGTGCCTGAAGGTAGAACAATAGAAATTATGGTACATTTTAAGGATGGTAAAATTTTTGTGTGTAAGAGGTGCCTATGATGCCCCTGTTGTATGTAATGATATGGGTTGTGTGTCCAGTGCCCTGCTTATTACAGGCAGAGAGCACGGTGAAACGTTACAGTCTAGTCATACTGAGGTTTATATATACATATGATTTACCAATTGATGCCTCACAAAAATCCGTACTAATTCCAACTTTCATCGGAGATCCGGTTCCTCCTGGGATAAAACTTTTGTGGATGCATCTGAATACGAACGTGCACAAGTAGTAGAGAAGTTTGACCGTAACTAAGACTGCGACGCTGACACGGACTCGTCGCGCAAACGCAGCATCGCGACCGACACGTACGCGATGCGCGCGCGCGGGAGTCGGAGAATTCTGGCGCGAGCGAGCCCCGGTGATCCTCCCCCCGATATAACGTGGCGCGCTCGCTGGGCCGCAGCCACGCAAACAGACGCGGCCGCGGATCACGATCACTCGAACGACAACGCGCGGTCTGCACGGGGATCTCACCCCCCGCCCCGAGCGGCTGACCGACCACCGATCGGCGATCGACTCTATCTCCGGCGGCCGGAGCGTGCACCGGCGACGTGGTAGCATCGAGCTAAGTAAGCTTAGCTAGCGGGCGGGCGGGCGGCCGTCATGGAGGGGCATCAGCAGCAGGCGGCCGTCATGGAGGAGCATCAGCAGCAGGCGGCGGCGGCTGGAGGCGGCGCGCCGCTGTGCGCGAACGGGTGCGGGTTCTTCGGTAGTCCGGCGACCAAGAACCTCTGCTCCAAGTGCTACCGCGACCACCTCAAGGAGACGGCGGCGGCGGCCGTCGTCGTCAGCGGGGCTCCCGACTTCACGGACAAGTTCACGGTGCTGGAGGAGATCAGCGAGGACGACGTTTCCTCCGCCTCCGCCGCCGACGAGGAGGATGAGGAGCAGGTGCTGTGCGCGAACGGCTGCGGGTTCTTCGGCAGCAAGGAGACCAAGAACCTCTGCTCCAAGTGCTACCGCGACCACCTCAAGGCGGCGGCGTCGCTGCCGTCGCCGGCCATCGCGCACGAGACCAACTCCTCCGTCCTGGCGGCGCCGCCGTCGCCCAAGGAGAGGCCGAACAGGTGCTTGGCGTGCCGGAAGAAGGTGGGGCTGCTGGGGTTCGACTGCCGGTGCGGCGGCACGTTCTGCTCGACGCACCGCCACGGCGACAAGCACGGCTGCAGCTACGACTTGAAGGACACCGGCAGGGAGAAGATCGCTAAGGAGAACCCTCTCGTCGCGCCGTCCAAGATCACCAAGATTTGAAACCACCCCAAATTAGCTTACAAAAACACGACTTTATTTTTTCTTATGCTAGCTCTTTCACATCGTGATGTAAGATTTTCGTTGATTAGATTTACATGAATGCTAATGAATCTAGTTATCAATATCTAAATAATATATATTGATCAATAGATTTATATGTATAGAAATAAATAATATAGTATTATTATCCAAACGAAACCATCGCCTAGATCCAGTCTTCCCCGTTGTCGATGGGCGTGTGTGCGACGGTGCTCCCGTGACAATTCTTGGCCTGTTGTCGGTGCAGGCACGATGGGGATGGCAAATCCTCAAGATGTGGCAATAGACCTCGATGGGTGGTGACTATGTTGGTCGGTCTCCTTTTTTGCCGGCCATGCCTTCTCCTAATGAGTTTCTCACCTCCTATGGTTGGGTTGTCCAATCGTGATCGCGGGAAGCTCAACAGAGAAGGGGGTGTGAAGCAAGGGTTGATTGCGATGTTTGGGAGCAACTTGAAGAACCGCTTAAGAGGGCAGTTGTGGTGGTCTGATGATAGCCCCGTGCGGGCTGGTTGGGTGGGTTAGAGGGAAATTCAAGGCCATTGACTGGCTCAACGATGGCGACGCCACTAGGCGTCTTATGCTCCTTGGAGGCGTTGTTAAGGTGTTTTCTACCTTTACCCATTGATTTCTAGGTGAAAACCCTATTCTGACTTCCAGACAAGAAGTGACGACATTCCTTGTCATGTCGTCCATGGGGGCACTGCTTGAAAAACATCCCTCATGCAGCGTTGGTTATCCTTGGACTGTTGTGTCAGCTCCCAAGCTCTCTTGACCTAGGAGATTGGGCGAGGCCTTCGTCACATTGGTTCCTCCTTGTCTTTGGTGAGAGGCTAGCTCTCTTTGGTTGGGTCTGCTAGGTAGAGTTAGAGTTGCTTTAGTGTTAGATGTGCTGGAGCTCGATAACGATGATAATTGCAGTCCTTCTAGCCTCTAGGGGTGCTTGTGCTTGTTGTGTACAAGATGTCGCTTGTGGTGACTTGGACTGAGATCCATCGCGGGGAGTCAACACCTCTTGTTCATTCTTGCAATACCTTTGGCTAATGTAAAATCAAACCTGTTGTGTCATTAGGCGACAAGCTTGGCAATGATAACACGTATTTTATGAAGTCTTAGTTGATCGTCTACTTTTACAGCTTTTTGGTATCGACACCTTGTGTTGGGCTCCGTCGTTGCTTTGGCATTCAAGGGTTAAAGCTGAGTGTTGCGTTGCTATGTGTGTTGTGTGGTTGTTTCGGCCGTGAGTTTTGTTTTCTTGGAACCCTGTCTGGGTTTTCCTCATGCTTGTTTCAGGTTCAAAAAGAAAAAAATCTTGCACCATCATCTATAGGAGTGGATCAAGCCTATTGGGTATCTTTTATTGGGGTATTTGTAAATTTATTATTGCTTTTCTATTTCGTAAAGATAACACTTAAATGATAGTCTTACGTAAACCACCCTTCCTGACTTTGGATAAATATATAAGCAAGAAGGTCTAATCGGAGGACCAACCTGGGTTTTCACGAGCATAGGCAGGTCATGAAAAATTTACCATTGCCCCTTCCCTCTGGAGTAGAAAAGGTGAGTGGACATACAAGAATAACACAAGATAGAAACAAGCCCTACGTTAAAGATGTAGCTAGTTCAACTTGAGACGAGTAAAATATTAAATTTCATAAGACTAAGAAATTAAGTTGAAATATTATTACGGATGGTTTCTGAGAAATATTTTTTTTGTTACAACTAGGCCACCGCAAACAGTTTTGTCACTATACTTGTCTTGGAAAGTCATTAATGATATTGAAACAATGAGATCGAATAGCAACAGTTGGATTATCTTTATGAACTTTCTAATACAACGAATTGGCACAATACCTATTCAGCTCCCTAAACTAACACTATCCATTATCTTAGAATTAAACTCTTCTGACAGATATTACTGTAAACAATCTGATGCTAGTACTGATCTACAAGCTTAGCAACAGCAACAGTGTATGTGTAACATAGACTTTGCTTGCTTGCACGAGCTGGGGGATTGTTTGGCTTTTTCATAAAAAAAGCAAACAATATATTTACAACGAAAAACAATTTGTGAATAAACTTTTACATATGTATTTAAAAGTTAATACTGAAAAATAAACTTCAATAAGGTGTTAGCCTTGCTTGCAGTCTTAGATGTTATTTAGTCTTGTATATTGTCTGAGTCAAGATCATATGAGATGTTATTTGATTCATGGTACCAAATACAGCTATCTTCTTATTTGGATTGTGAAGTTACGGTCCATCTAATATAAATGAAATATTGTTAAACTAAAATACTACATTCAACGGATCCGAGACTTTATCAACTGATTGTTCAATCTATTAGCTAGATGCTGCCACATCGACATCTTATTAGGTGGGTCCTAAAATATTTATCGGCTCAATAGTCGATTAAGTTCTTTTACTCTTCATCTTGTTAGTTCTAAAATCAAATTGATAGATTTCCACACCTTATCAAGATCTAGGTCTTGCACTGGAGCAACACGAATACTCTTAGGCCTTTGCGTGTATTAAACATGCTAAATTAACAAATTTAACGTCCATAGATAGTCCCGACAGACGACGAAATAGTGGTGGATAGCGGAACGAGCGAACAATGAGTGGTGGTAGCGGTGAAGCCATGAGGTCTGCAGCTGGGAGGGGTGAGAAGGAAGTTGGCGGGGTAGGGGCAGTCGCCAGCGCTAGCTCGGTAAGAGGAGGGAGGGGAGAGCGGTGCTGGTGAGGCTGGGTAGCAATATGAGAGGTGAGTGTGTGAGGTCTCATGTGCATGCGTGCAACGGTGAGAGATGGTGGGAAATGGATAAAATTACTATGCACACAAATACCAAAGCTGATTTAACTGCCTAAATATCATACTCTCTCCATATTTTTTATATGATGTCATTGACTTTTAGATCTATATTTGATTATTCGTCTTATTTAAAATTTATATCAAAATATGAAAAATTATAAGACATACTTAAAGTTCCTATAGGAATAAATTATATTATAACAAAATAATTAATAATTATATATATTTTGAATAAGACGAATGGTCAAACGTGGACCTAAAAGTCAATGATGTCATAGAGGGAGTATGATATAAGGTTGGATTTTGTAACATGTTGTGTAGACTGTCCCTAAATTTTTGGGAGATGGATTTTTATCTCTCGGTTGGATATCCATTGTCATCTAAATAATCATAAAAAATCTATTTTTTAAAAAAATTAATATAAAATATATCACTACATAAACATGCAAGTTCAAATTAAACTTCTATAAGTTGTAACAAAAATAATAAATTTAACTATGAACATACACACAATAGTTTAGTTTAATTTCCTTCGATACGGTGAGCACCTTCTTGCCGCCTCCTTATCCAGCAGGGGCTACGGGTGCCCATGCAGCCCTCGGTGAGCAATGCCATCAAGGTCCTCGTCCTCTCCACCTCCATTGTGTGGCCGATGATGTTGAGTTGGTCTTGGCAGCATCACACACACAGGTTGTTGGTCCTCACTGCCTCGAAGAGCCCACATCAGTTCGTGCAGGACAACATGTCATCGTCGCCACTGCATTGCTCGACGTCGAACCTCAACTGCTTAGCTGCCATTAGAACAACGAACCAAGATTTGCTTGGCCCTCTCAAGTTTCAGAGCTAGAGGGAGATGGCTTGTTGGACGATGCTCAATCGCTCCAACCCTTCATTGTTTGTGTCATTATGTAGGCCCGAAGTCATCCATCACGGATTCAGGTGTAAATTCCAAATCAACAGGGAGAATAATATGGAAATCATAGGCACCAGCACGCGGTAAATTCTTCATGTTTCTAGCCACTAGGGGGCATGTTTGACCATGGACAATCTCCAGCTATGGGATGGCATTTGGCACCCTATTGCCACCTATGCGACAATAACGCCGAATCCTATAAACACATCTTCCAGGCTTGCACCTTCACACAACAAGTTTGGACTTCTGTCAGAGCCTGGCTTGGGCTGACCGCTCGATGGGTACTCCCCAAGGAGAGGAAATCCTTCGATGCGGAAGTGATATTGGTCACCTGGCTGATTTGGAAGGAGCATAACGCTCTCATCTTCAAAGGAAAAGAGTCCTCGTTGGTCCTCCTACCTACATCCATTGTGGACGAATGGACAACATGGAAGACTGCAAGCCTTTTCCTTGACGACGGAAGTAGTTTGTAGCCTCCTAGTCTGATACCGTCGTTTTGTCTGGTCTACTGCAATGCCTTGTATAGCAAAGTAGGTGTCCTAGGGCTGTTCAGGGTGCCGGTGTAATCGCCCCTGGTATACTTTGTTCGCATGTTTGTTTCTCTTGATTAATAAATTTTTTGGTCTGCTTTTGTCACGCTCTGAGTTTTACCATAGCCAAGAAATAATTAAATAATGCACTAAAAATAATTTGTTTAATTAATGTTCAGGAGAAAACCCAGTGTAAATTAATTTAATTTAATTGGAAGCTTTTCGGACATTCTAAAATGTCCCAAAAGCATTTTAAATTATTAACAGGATTTATATTTGAATTTCAGGGAATAAATTTTGCTCTAATAAACATAATAAAAATCGGCAAAATTGGAGACAATTTCTTTTTTTCCTCCTTCCTTTTTCTTTTCTTTTTTCCTTCTCCCTTTTTCTCTTTTTCCCTTTTCTTTTTCTCTTTTCCTTTTTTCCTCCCTGGCCGATCTCCTCCTCCTCTCTCTCCCTGTACGATCTCCTCCTCCTCTCCACACCGTGCACGCCTCCACCTCCTCTCTCACGGTAAAACTAATTCCTATCAATTAAAATTCTATTTCTTATCCCTTTGAAACCTTATCTATTTCTTGTTAATAGGAGATAGGTAACAAGATCTATCTCTAGCTTCCCCCTATAAATACCCCCTACACCCCTCTTTTCCCCGTCTCCCTCTCTCGTGCACCTCCTGCCACCTCCTGTCCAGCAGCAGTGTAGCCGTCCGTCGGTTTCCTTCCCCCGATCTTCAGGTTCGCATATATTTTATTCTTGCGAATCAATCTAAATTTATCTACCGTTTAATTGTTTAGGTTTCCTAGCCGAACAGCGAGGAACAACAGCAATCCGTCACTGATCTCTCCACCAAACCTCAGGTTTGCATACGTTTTATTCATGCAAATCAATCTATCGTTGATCTACTGTTTAATTGCTTAGAATTTCTAATCTAATTAGCTAGCGTGAGATTGATCTACAGTGCGGAGTTTAATTTCGTACGCATAGATTGGTTTAACATTAAAGTCGTTTAGTTTCCAGTTTAGCGGGTCGTTAAATCTCGATTTAACGGGTCGTTCAATTCTGGCGTTGTTCCGCTAACAGTTCACGGTCTCGCGTTTCGGATCTGATTCGTCTTGTGAACCTCTAATTCGTGCACGTTTTAGTTCTGTTTTGTGAGTACACGTGTTGTTCGTGATTTCCTAAGTCGCGGCCCAACTAGCGCTCGAAGTCCCCATCACCTCCCTCGGCCCATCTCCCTCCTCTCCTTCCTTCCCTCCTGCTGGGCCGGCCCAGAGGCCGTAGCCCACTGGCGCCCTGGAGTCCGGTTCACCGCCCCCCTCTCGGCCGCCGACAGGTGGGGCCCACCTGTCGGAGGCGTCTCCCTCCTCTGTCCGTCTGCTCGCGCGCGCGCTAGCCGCGTCGCGCGTCGATCTCGCCGTCGCCATGGCCGTGTGCCGCTCGGCCGCTGCCCTTCGCGTCCTCCCCGCATCCGTCTCGTTGTGCCGCCTCGCCGTGGTTGTTGCCACCGCGTCGTGCGCCGCTAGCCGCGCCGTGCCCTCGCTCCCACGCCCCGTCGCCTTCCTCCGGCCGCACGCCCGCGCCGCGACGTCGCCTTGCCATGTCGGCGCGCGGCCTCATCGCCGGCCGCACTCCGCCCCACCGTGCCTCGCGCCACTGCGCTGGTCGAGCCTGTCGCCCGGCCGACTAGCCGCGTCGCCATCCTGCTCCCCGTGTCGCGTCGCGCTAGCGCCTGCGCCATCGGCCTTGCCACCACCACCTTCACCTCACCGCCACCGATGAGGTGTTGCTGCCGCCGTTGCACGCCCGTGCCAACCACGCCGTCGTCGTCGTTTCCCCGAGCTGGCCACCGACCGCCTCTCCATCGGCCGCCGCGCGTCGCCCCTCAGTCGGTCGCGCCGCCTCCGCCGTCCATCGACGACCGCCGACCACCGCTCCGCCGTTGTACCGGTCGCCGGCCGTCGCCACCGCGTCGCTACCCCGACCACCTAGCCACGCCCCCGCCATGCCACCTCCTCCCACGCGCAACCGTCGCTCCACTTTGCCCGATCGCACCGTCGGTCGCGCCCTCCGCTCTGTCCGCTCACCCGCGCATTGCGCGCCACATCCTGCAACCCCGCCGCTCGCGCCGGTGTAACGACCGACGCCGTTTTTCCCGTACCGGCCACCGCCGAGTCCGTCGCTCGACGTAACCACCTCCCTGCTTCTCCTGGCGCCGTCCCCTTTCCCGCGCCGAAGCCGTCGCTGACTCCAACTCCGCCACGCCTGCGTGCGCGACGCGGTCTCTAACCGCCGGCCACGATCCACGCGCCGCCGCGCTAACCATCCCCGCCCTAGCCAGCGCCACGCAACTATAAACCCCCTCTCCTTGCGCGCCGCCGCCGCTTCTTTCCGCAAGCGCCGCCGCGCCACCGTCGCCTCGCCACCGATCGATCTCGCCGTCGGTTGCCGTGTGCCGCCGCCCACCCGCGTCACCCCCTCTGCCTCGTCGACGCCGACTTGTTGCCACCCTCCGCGGCGCCGCCCCGAGCCGCCGCCGGCTGCGCCTGGGCGCGTCTGCGTTGATGGTCGTCCTCGCCGCCGCGCCACGCCGCTCCCCTCCATCTCGGTCGTGTCGCGACGCCCCTTCCTCACGTAGTCGGTCGCCGTCGTCGCCGTGGCACCGTCACCGCCTCTTCTTTGCTCTGCTGCCGCCGCTCGCGCACGAGCATGCCAGCGCTTGCCGTGTGCCGTTGCCACCGCCATCGGGCAATGCCCTCTCGTCAGCTCTCCCCTTCCTCGCCTCGTGTGGCCACTGGCTGGTGCTTGACACCGCCACCTAATCTCGCCGCTCGTCGCCGCTCCGAGACGCGCAACCCCGTCGCCGTCCTCCCTCTCCCTCTCTTTTCCTCTCCGCCCGTGGACGCCGAGCCGGTGCTGCCGCCGTGCCCTCGCGCGCTCTGGCCGTCGCCACCGTCCGTCCCGGCGCCGTCTCCCTCGCCTTACCATTGCCGATGCGACCCCACCGTTGCTAGGGTGCGCCCGTGTTCGCCGAGTCGTCGTCGTCTCCGCCCCATGCCGTCGGCCGATGTCCTCCCCTCCGCATCGCCCGTCGGTCGCCGCCCTCCGTGCGCCGCACGCCGTCCCCGCGCTTCCCGGGTGTCGTCGCCGCCGTCCCTTTCTCTTCCCCGTCCTCTCCTCTCCCTCGCGCCGCCGACGTCGCTCCGCATCGCCGCCGCCCTACCCCTTGGTCACCCCGCCGTCGACCGCTGCCTCCCTCCTCGCTCCCCCTCTCTTCTCCCCGGCTCGCTCCCCGCGCGCCACCTCACCCCGGCCGCTGCTCTCGCGCCGCCGCGCTCGCATGTGCGCTTAGCCTCGATCTCCGGTGCCGCCGCTCGTCACGGGCCATCGCCAGGCGTTCGCCATCGCCGTTCGCCACCACCCGTCACTCGGCCGCCCCCTGTTTGGCCGAAGCAAAGCTCCCTCTTTCCCTCTCTCTGTTTTCCCCTCACCGCCAAGTGGGCCCCTTTGGTCAGCCACCCCCTCCCTTCTCTCTCTCCTCTCCTCCTCGGGCCCACGTGTCATACTCCCTTTCCCTCCGTGACTCACTGACCAGTGGGCCCATTGCGTCAGCGCCAGCTTTCTCCCTCCGCTGACGTCATCCCTCCAATTAATTGCGCAATAAATTCATTAAGGTTTTCTGTTTAGTTTAAAAACACAGTTAATCTTCTAAAATTCATAGCTAATTCATCTAGTCTCCGTTTAGACCCATTCAAGTTTCATTAAATCAGAAAAATACCAAGAATCCATTAAAAATAGTTTCTTTCTCTGTTTCAGTAGTTTTATAGTTTGGTTTTACTTGTTTTGCCTTGTTTGTCGTAGGTTTTGACCCCGTCGCAGCGCCGTTCGTTCCCGAAGTTGTCGCAGAAGTTCCTCGTGGGTCTCAGCAAGGCAACTGGCACCCTTCTTTGATCATATTGAACCTATGTTTATAAAATTCCTCGCTTTACATTCAAACATGCATTACTTTATGCAAATTTACTTTTATTTATTTATTTATTTATTGGGCTATTACCTTTATACCTGTTAATTCCCATTTATTATTATTGTCATCCTAGGGTTAATTTGACTAGACTTAGGGTTAGGCAATGCTTAGCCATGCTTAGTTCAACTAGCTCACCAATTATCATTTAATTACTGTTACACTTTGATAGACCTTTAATGGTTGTGATCATTATTAATCTCCCGTTGTGGATTAATAATAACTAAAATATTGCTTATGGTGGGCTATGGGTGCATGGTTTTGAGAGTCGTGCCCATGGCAATTAAGGACCGGTTCTCAGGAAACCCTGAAAGTCTTACACGTACTAACCACAAGCCAGAATGGGCAACGGTGAGACTCGTAATCTAGCTTGTCCCTATTCGACGTACCAAGGCAAGGGTGAGCATGATGGAGTATGGACGAGCAATCGTGGTGTAACGAAAGCCTCTGCTGCTTCTGGCTTCACCAAGGCACAAGAGGGGACTGCCCGACTTGGTGTAAAGGAGGGGGTGAAACCTGAAGTGCGGTGCGATTGTCTAGGGAGGGTTAGGTGAAAGGTCTTATCATGATTTCCGTACTGAGGTATCGTGGTGATACGTTGGGGCATGGTAACATGCTTGGGAGCTATGTCTTGTAGGTAAAGTTGTACACCTCTGCAGAGTAAAACTATTCGAATAGCCGTGCCTGCGGTTATTGGGCGAACTGACAGATTCACTGGGATTAGTTGAACCTTTTATAATTTGTTTAATCTTGGAACTGGTTGACCCTGCGCAACGTGGTGTAACGTTGGCAGTGGTTTGGGTCTGTCGCAACGTGGTTTAACGTTGGACAGAAGGTTGACCCTGTTGCAGTGTGGTGTAACGCTGGACAGTGGTTTGGGCCTGTTGCAACGTGGTGTAACGTTGGACAGTGAATGTTTATTTTTAAATTGTATACTTTACTTTTTATTCAGTCTATTTTATCTACTGCTTTGCTAAATAAATGCAGCTTTTGTGCAATTTAACCTTAGCCTATCTTTGTTATCCAATTGCATTCATTATTCTGCTCTCTTGGGTGTTACTTGTTGAGTACAGTGGTTTGTACTCAGCCTTGCTTAATTTTCTCCCACCAGAGCAAGTGGCGGAGCCTGAGTCAGAAGGTTGTTCCCAAGGTTAAAGTGAGGTTCAGTCCACCGTCGAGAATGCCTGTGGTGTGGAGCCGTCATTGCAGCTGAAGCTGAAGACTAGATGGCCTAGTCTTGTTTTCCTTTTCCGCTGCATTTCAATAGATAATTATTTTTATTTGTTTTTAAGTTGTGGAACTGTGTATTAATTTTGTCATAGTGTGTACTCGGGCTGATTCCTAGACCGAGATTTAATGCATGCTATTGTTTAGAAATTTGGTGTAAATTTATGGGTGTGACAGCTTTGGCCCAGCGAAATAAAGGCCTACTTTTATCGTTTATAATTTAATTTACATAAAGACCCTCATTCAGAATTTAATTTACATAATAGTCCCTTACTGCTTTTATTTGCAAAAGGGCCCTTGTATCTTATCCCCGTCTCCTCCTATCCTCCCTCACGAGCCCCGGTGACCACGCCGGCGCCGGCGGTGGCTTGCCGGCTTCCGGTCGAAGGATTCCTTCGATGGCTTCGCCGTCTGCGCCACCCTCTCTGCTCTTCCGCCTCCGCCCGATGCCATGCGGCGGCGGCGGGTCGCTGCGCGTCCTATCCAAGCGGAGGCTGCGCCAGTTTCTCTCGCCAAGAACCGGTCGCCGTCGGGTGGTGGAGGAGCTGTTAATGCGGCTGCCGGAAGCTGGACGGAGGAGAGGTTGCGGAGGATTCGCTTGCTTCTGCTCCCTCGATGACAGGAACGATCCGCCCGCGCTTCCTCCTGATAATGTGTGCTATGATGGGTCGTTGCAATGGGAATTTTTCTTTCCTTTCCTTTCGCAGATTTCTGTTGTGAACTGTGATTTATCCGTTGCAAAAATGTTGACTTTTTTTCTCTGCAGAAGAAAATTTTGGATGAGTGGCCTGTCCTTCGCCGGTGGGATGTGCCGTGGGAGTGGCCAACCATTTCGCTCACGATGGTGGCATGTGCAGTAAGGTACCTTAGTCGATTGGTTCTGTGGAGCATTCCAGTTTCATAATCATTCTGCTATTATTGTTCATCGTCATTTAATTTTTTTATTATGAACTTGCATGCGTCTTGCGCCCTCCGTTTCTTATGATCCACATTAATCTGATCATTTTGAATGTTTTGTAAATTTCTCTGAAGAATTTTCTGAATTTTTTTTGACAGCTTTCTTCTCACAGGAATGGTTGAGCAGGCTGTTCTGGAGTATACAGGTTTTCAAGCTGGGGATGCAACTATAGATGAGAAGGCTGAAGTACTATTTTTCGGGCAATTGTATGGATCTAACATAGTATTCTTGTTTGCAAGATGACCTGATACTGCAATTCAGTACCTACTACCTATATCGTCGTCTTGTACTGAAGACTATGTATATTGCCATGAGATTTACTTGCCCTTTTTTGTATTTGCAAGTACAGTATTGTGACAGCAGTTGTGCTTGGAGTTATATTTGGCATCACCAATACCTTCCGGCCATTCTCAGACGATGTATTTCGTTACGGTAACTACATGATATTGTTATGTTTTCGCTTATATCTACTATTAGGACATTTCCAAAGATTAGATTAGTGTGGATTGTTGCGGGTCACCTCGATGATATGAAGAACACCTAATATCTAAGATTAGATTGGTCTGTTGCCATTTTTTTTTTTGAACTCTGCTTGACAATATATTGTTGCAACTGTGTTCTTAACTTTCAGATTTGAAAGAGCCATTTAAGCTTGAAAATGGTTGGCTACTGTGGGCTGGAGTTGGCCTCTTTGGTGCAATAATTTCTATTTCTTTAGCAGGAGCTGCAATGTCCTTTCTGGGTGGTGAAACTCCAGAGCGAGGGGTGTGTGCAAATTTATGCTTCAGCATCTAGTTTCCTGCTGTTGTATTGAGAACTGCCCTTTATTATTTTTTTCAGCGAATGGAATTCATTCTGGCCTTTGAGCACTGCCCTTTATAAGTTGACAACCCTGATTGTTAGGGGTACCACCTTACATTTTGCATTTACTGATCTACTTATTGATAATCTTCTTCCAGACTGACTCATTGGTCCTTCTATTGCCACTGATTGGCTCATCTAATATGAGGTGTCATTTATCTGGAGTTCCTTTTCTGTTTTCAGAAGTTTCTGATTTACTCTATATAGGTTAGAGCATCAGGCAAGACAGACTTGACTTTTGATTTTGTTTTTCTTTATTGGTAGCACTGCCTGTTTGCTGGGCATCACCGGGGTTCTGGCACCAATTCTAGAAGAAACTGTGTTTCGAGGATTTCTAATGGTGTCCTTGACTATGTGGTATCATACATATGATATTTTTCTTGGCCCAGAGGCTTCCTTTCAAAAGATTATCTTACAAGTAGAACATTACAGCAATATTGGTTCATTAGGTAATAAGTAATTTATTTCCGATACAGGTTTTCTACTCCAATTTCTGTCCTTATCACTGCTTCAGTGTTTGCATTTGCTCACCTTACACCTGGAGAATTTCCGCAACTATTTGTGCTTGGTAAGTGACTATGTTGATATTATTAGATAGATAGTACAGAGCAAGAAAATCTAACCTGCTAAAAGGCCACTATCTCAGTGTAGTTACTCAATTAGGTAGTTGCTCCCTTGTGTGTAAGATAGAAATTTGGAAAAACTGGAAAGTTCTATGTCAGCATGATATAACACCATATAGTTGACTATGTTTTGTATATACATTGAATGCTCACAGGTGTTGTACTTGGATTCTCATATGCTCAAAGTCGCAATCTTCTCACTCCTATTGTTATACATGCTATGTGGAACTCTGGAGTAATATTGTTGCTAACATTTCTTCAGGTATGTGTTGCCCTTTTGTCATTATATTGTTCCATATTTTTAAGTTTTTTAAGTATTGGACAGAAGTAGGGACAGCTCTGCTCATTCCCTTCGTAGTTCTACTACTATCTACTAAATTATTTGGGTAACTGTAAAAAAGTTTGGAATCTTAATCTATTCTGTTTGAGATTTCATGAGAAATATAAGAAGCTCCTTTTGTCAAAATAGTAGGCATCGAGCATCCATTATATATACTAGACTACATGTATAATGCATTTCTCAAAAAAATATTTAAATTAATGTATGTGTTTTTTTACTGTCCATCAGTTGCAGGGATACAATATCAAGGAGCTGTTGTCGGCATCTTGAAGGTTTCAGTTATTTAGACTAGTTTTAGATTGTGCTCCCTTGTGTACTTTTTGGCCGAGCCGTTCCAAAGTAGGACGGCTAGACTATCATTAAGGGATGGGAGGAAAAAATACAGATAAAATTACACGGCAGCAGGGTGCCGAAGAACAGAATGAAAAGGAAGAAAAAAAAGAAACAGCAGACCAGCTATCTATCCATTGTCGTAAAAAAATTTAAAAAATCCTACTGCTTTCCAAATCAAGGACCATGAATTATAAAGACACCTAAAAATATATATACACTCTTTAGATGATCCTTGTTTTTCCTTCTAGAATGATCTGACAACCTTTTTTTTTTCCAATCAAATAATTTAAGGGTGTGTTTGGTTGACTGGATTTGTCTGGATGAGAGATGGTTGCCTAGTTTTTTTTGTTGTGTTTGGTTCGCGGGCGAAACTGGATATGGTGGCTCAGGAGAGAAATATTACATAAAGATGCTGGATGGGTGTATTCGGTCAAATTGGTTGGATGAGCTTGTCCACCTTCGCTAACCGTGTTCATTAGTGATTGTTTAGTGATAATTAGCTTGTTTTGTTATTAATTAGTACTTAACAAGTTTAAATTAGTCTTAATTAGTAATGATAGATATATTTCATTGTTAATTTGTACTAATTAGGATAATATTTATGTTGATTAATTAGTATTATTATTTATTAGTAATTAAATATGCTCATCCCATCTATCCTCATCCATTCAACCAAACAAAACATTAAATCATCCTATCCATCCAACCAAACATAAATCCGGATCACCATATCCCTAAAAATATGGATGGACATATCCCATCCTAGCTTGACCACCAACCAAACGCACCCTAAGAGTTTGCTCTCCTATGATGTCAAAACTTACTTTGAGGAGATCCCATGTTATTTTGTGATGTCAAAGTTCAAGTCAATGCAAAACAGAAACTCTGAGAACGTACTCTGTGAGCACAGTATGTAGTTT
This sequence comes from Oryza brachyantha, assembly GCF_000231095.2. NCBI lineage: Eukaryota > Viridiplantae > Streptophyta > Magnoliopsida > Poales > Poaceae > Oryza > Oryza brachyantha. Next base: position 12,986,546 of record NC_023170.2, read on the forward strand.
GTCAAGGACCATGTATTACAAGTGTATAATATGATCACAGCCGACGGTAAAGTATAGTATCTGATCAGAATGTTCATGCCATTGCTATCCAGTACCCATTCTGCCTGAACTATATGAGAATATGAAAATAGTCATGTACTCCATCAGGTGCATTGTCCTCTGGTTAAGAAGAATTTTCTTCTCCATGTTCTGTTTTCCTGAATAGTTTGGACCACTAACGTAGCCATCTATTGGGAAATGCTCCATCAAATTATATACTGTTCCATTTATTCATAGTTTTTAATGTCCTATTTGACCAAGCATGGCTCAACCCTATTGAAATCTGACAAGTTACCCTGGTTTTCTTTCCTTGTTTAAGGAAAACACCAATAGCATTTACTTGCTTTCACACTAAAAAAGGGGGTGGCTCTTTCTTTGATGCATGCAACCTGTGTGAACTTACAATTGGATGCTTTAGGGTCATCCACAATTTATTAGGATAGCCAGGGAGAGTAAAGCATGCTCAAGGGATCTCTATAATATGTATGGATCCAGTTAGGGCCAAATATTGCATTATAATGAAGCAGAGTGATAAGTTGCCACTACTGTGATATTGACCCCCGTTGTTAGCTGTCTGATTAGTACACGCATGTGTGAAGGCAAACTTACATTTAATAAAGAACATGATATGTAAGAGTGTCTTGCAAGTTATGAAATCAATTGTATTTTGTACGAAAGGGATCTTGTGGTGAAAATATGGGCCATTGGTGAACTTCGGTCTACTGTTAAGTAGTTCTTATTTAAACTGAAATACCTGAATTGCAGCTGTAGAAATCTTCCTGTTGTTAGAACAAGATGTGTCACATATATACAGATGATTCATACATTCTTGCGTCCCAAAAAAATAGTTTTGTAGAATTTCAGTTAATTTTCCTCTTCTCCAGTGTTCATAAATTTTCTGAAATAAATACTTTCACTGCCTCTTTTATGGTTTCCTCTTGTTTAACTAATCTCTAGCTTTTGGAGTTTCATAACGATCTGAATATTTCAGAAGTGTTTCTTTGCTTTTGGAGTTTCTGTACAAGTGCAGAGAACTGAAGTGACGGCGACATCAAGATATAACCCCAAGGGGAGAAACCCTAATTACTGTATTGTTATTATTATTGTTAACCAGCAGCGGTATTAGTCGGTGTCTTTCCTGGTGACGTTTCAAGGTGGATGTTACACGTTGCTTTCTGAGAAATTATTTTTCCATCGCTGTAAGCCTGTAACAATCAGAATAAGATGCCTATCTGATGGATTTGGAAGAATTTCAAATGGAGAATTCTCTATTGTGTCATCTTGTGCATGGATAAATATGCAAAGTGTAAAGAATGCCCCTTGTTAAATTGCCATTCTTCCTCATCCCCAGACAGTTCCTGTATAATATGTTCAATTATCTGCATAATGATGTTTCTGTTTTTTGAAAAGTATCTCTAGATTCAAGAATTGAGCTAAAAGACAACTTCCTTATTTCAGACCTGAAACTTGTTTCAAGTTTGCTTGTTACTCTTATATATTAACCCTTTTTTGTTATCATTCTTCAAAATTCATAATATGATGACATATATGTACTTATAAATGATATTTATGTTTAGAGATTAACTAGAGTACTTGTCTATGTCTTTGCCACTACATCACCAAAATTGATTTTGGCTATAGGACAATTTTACTATCTTTGAGAAATACCATGAGGTATCATATTTTTTTATTGCAAAACTTTGTTACATTGAGGTATTAGGTACTTAGAGTTACTAAAATTTTATATTAAAGATTTAGTATCTCGAGATACTTTCTCAAGGACAACAAAACTTTTCTCAGCTATGTTCTCTTTTCTGATTAGGTATTTTCTTCTTTCCACACTTCCTAAGCTCCCAAATGGTGTGGTTCATGCTAAAAATTCCTATAACATAATCTTATAATAGTTTTCTAGAACATGGCCTCCAATGTCTGTCACAAAAATACCCAAAATCAAATAACGAATCAATTTCAATATGTAACTGTTGTTAAAATTACTAAATTTGTGAATTCTTACATTCTTGGTTACTGGCTTTTGATTTGATTGATCATGTAATCTACTTCTTTCGCCCCACGAAAGCTTCATTTTTGCTTTCTTCATTTGTTCCAAACAAAACTTTATTTTGGGAGTAATCAATGGTTCGAGTTAGAGAAAATGAAAGAAAATTGTATTGAAGTTTGAAAAATGAAGAATATTATGAACTTCTTTGGTTTTATATTGGTTTGTATAAAATAGCTAAAAATGTGCATCTAGGATTTGTTTAATACTCTGTTACAAAGTTCAGTGAGAGTGTCAGTCTGTCAGCTTAGCTTTGTGTTAGTGACGTCTTTAGCGTTTAGTCTAGTGCGAATGTGCATCAAGGCTTTGTCTAATACATCGTTATATCCTTAGTGCAATGATGCGCATTTATTTTTGCACTTTTGAAAAGAAAAATCAGGCAGAACATGAAATTCTGTCAGATTTTCTCAAGAATTAGAAGCAAGAAGTTCCAAGGCAATGCTTCAATTGCAAGATTCCTAGCACTACTTTCGTTCTTGATGAAGCTCCATTGACCCAAAATTTAAAGCACTATGACTTCTTGCCGTACAAAAGTATAATAAATGTTAATAGAAGCTCTCCTCGTGCCAATTCTCGCTTGATTTGGAAGAAATGATGAGGTTAACAAGATGGTGTTAATTAATTTACACGGAACACGAAATCTCTGTCCTTTAATCATCAGACCAGCATTTTGATGCCTTTCATATTCTCATCAAAATTATTTATCAGTAAGCAGAACACCCATCTGTCTCACTTCAACCAAAAATATTAATGACACTTTTAGCCGGGAGGATTTTCAGTACGGTTATGTCGCCTTGACGTAACTTATGAGATCAATAAGATTTTCATTATCCAAAAAAGTTGTACATTTACGGATTAATCAATCAACCAAACGAAACAATTTGGTTGATTTTCTTTTTCACGTAATGGAAATCAACCCAGCCTTTGCATTAAGATGTATTTGACTACTACTCACTCCTTTTTTTTAATTAGCGCGGTTGACTTTTAGATTTACGTTGGATTATTCATCTTATTCAAAAAAATTATATACTTATTAATTATTTTGTTACGATTTAATTTAATACTCAAGTAACTTTAACTACGAGCGATAGGGACGCCTCGCGAGCCAGGCTTGGCAGACAAGGTCTTGCACAAAAATTTTAAATAAAACGAAGGGTGAAACATATCCAAAATTCATTAGCATCAATTAAAAAATCAAAGGAAGTACAATATTTCACCTTTAAGCTGTTGTTTTCCTTAAAGAAAACGTTAAATTTCCACTATTTGAGAAAGAGAACGCAAACTAATAAATTTCGTTGCAATTGCAGCTGTCAACGAGGAGGAGCTGCTTGCATGGACATGTGTTCCGTTGAACCGTGAACCCAAGCAGCAGGAGATGCAGATGGATCGCTTGAGCCTGAAGCGTTTGACGTTGACGCGAATCAATCCAGCTCTTGGCAATTCAGAGGCTGAAATGGCCTACCCGGCTAGCTAGCATGCCCAGTTCTTGGTCCAAATCGAGATAGGGTTTGTTCTTCCAAAGCTGGGGGGATTAATGGTGCTGCCTGCTCCATTTGCCGGGAATTGGGGAGACATGGGATTGGCTTTTGGTAGTGCAGCAGTAATTAGTTGTGCAAATCACAAAGCTTTTGATGAGCATTTGACCTGACTGATCGACACCAGCGCACGGGCGAAGCCTTTGTCCTTGAGTGATTGGAAGGAGCAAGAACTCTCGCCTTGCGCTGAATCCTCGCGTCACTGTCCATGATCCGGTGATCAATTTGGTCAGTTTCTTGGATCGGTTTGTTTGTGTGTTTTTGTAGTTAGTAAGATAATTAAGATGGGGGAGAAGAAACTGCAACCGAACACATCCCTACTTACCACAGGGTGATCATTTGACATTTTTTCCAAAAAAATCAAACAACATATTTGCAAATGAAAAATAATTCATGAATAAGTATTTTATATATGTGTCCTTAGTGATCTAAAACCTAAGGCTAAAAAATAAAATAATCAAATTTCAAAATTTGGCTTATAAGCCCAAACAGAAGCGAAAAGACGAGGGTGCGTTACAGTTGTGCCGTCCTCCTTCATTTTTGTGGATCTGCCTAGAGATGAGATCTGTGCTGTGTTACAGTAAAAATAATCATTTTGAAATGCACGTATACTTGCCATAAAAGTTTGAAATAATACCTTGTGTTTATGTTTTACAATTGAAGATAATATGGGATGAAGTATTCAGATGTGCGTATCTGTCTAGTTTGGTAGTATGTTCAAAACTCTTAAAAATATTTAAGAAGGTAATCTTTTGGACCGTGGAATAATATTTCCATGTGGAGTAAGAGTAAGAGATGAGTTAGCATAAGATTAACCATGCTGACCATTGAGCAAATTGGACCGGTTTTCAGCGTGGCAACTCAAGTGCAATTAAATTTAGTGTAACAGAACTGTACTTAGAATAATAGAAGTTTCCCTTCCAACACCTAGCAGTGTCACACACGCTAGCTCATAAACAAATGTTTAGAAATCGCACTGCCTAAGGACATCACTATCTGAAGTCATTTCACTATAAAAAAACAAACTTTAGGTATCTCAAAAAGATATAGTTTAGTGACTATGCATTATTTCAGAATTCCAAAAACTAAACTGACAAAAAATGCATATAAACATCAGTGAGTAGTAGAAGGCTACTGAAGAAAATGAGATGTTCTCAAAAAACTGAGTGTATTGGAAGTATGTTCCATATTCTCTTCTTTATCTGGAGAGGCTTAGACCTTGTTTAGTTTGCAAAAACATCAAATTAAGTTTTTGGACATCTATTCGAAGTATTAAACGTACTCTAATTACAAAATAAATTTTAGATTTCGCCTGAAAACCGCGAGACGAATTTTTTGAGTCTAATTAATCCTTCATTAGTACGTAGCGCTTATGGCTAATATATCTTAATTAGGCTTAAAAGATTCGTCTCACGATTTCCTGAATAACTGTGTAATTAGTTTTAATGTTTATATATATTTAATACTTTATTTAAGTGTTCAAAGATTCGATATGACATTTTCGGGAAAAGTTTTTGGAACTAAATAGGGCCTGAAAATTTTCAGAAGGCTACTGTTGCATTGTTTAAGGATTGTTTTGACTGCCGTACATGAGTATTGTAAGTGTGAACTGAAAGTGACAATGAACCCCTCATGCTGCTCAGCTTGTCTTCTTTGAGACACTGATCCGTGATTAAAGAAACCATGACAGCTTCAAACAGAGAAGGAACTGAAAGCTGTTGTTTAATGCAGAATGAAATCCTTCAGACTTGTGGGCCTCATCCAGTCAATCTAAGTAGCACAAGCTTTCATATATAAGTACACATGGTGTGTATTGGATTTGCAATAGTGTACTGTGCACAGCCTCTAGGTGACTGTGTCTTCACCTCACCAGCTTCATCCCTAGAAGCCATTCACTAGCTACTGCATAAGTAGTACAAGAGCATACTTTGTAAGTTTGCAGGCTTCAGGCTTGATCCTTCTCTGTGAGATATGGAGGAAAGAAATGATATCAGCATGGACAAGTCAGATGAGGTCCTCCTGCCAGGATTCAGGTTTCACCCTACAGATGAAGAGCTGGTTAGTTTCTATCTCAAGAGGAAGATCCAGCAGAAGCCTATCTCCATTGAGCTCATCAGACAGCTTGACATCTACAAGTTTGATCCATGGGATCTCCCAAGTAAGCTTGCAGCTACTTCTGCTAACTTCTTGTACCTTCTGTTAATGAATGAATTCAAACACAATAAGCTCAAATTTTATTTTTCAAGATAACAAGAAAGAGTAGATTAACTTGTAGTTTTAAGGGTATCTCAGGAACTGCAAAATTAACATAAGACAAAAAAAAAAACAATGAACCGGCTTATGTGATGTCTAGTTGAATAGAAACAAGTGACACTGATCTGTTCATCAAGTTACTGGAAGTTCAGCTAAAAGTTGAAACTAAAGTCACCAATATCTTTTGTGTTGTAGCTGGCCAAGTTATACTAGTTGTTCATCTTACTTCAGTGTCTTGATCTCACTCTCACTGTCTTGATCTTGATCATTGACAGAGCTTGCGAGCACCGGCGAAAAGGAGTGGTACTTCTACTGCCCAAGAGACCGGAAATATCGCAACAGCGCAAGGCCAAACCGAGTGACGGCAGCTGGATTTTGGAAAGCCACAGGAACAGATAGGCCAATTTACTCCACTGAGGGTACCAAGTGTATAGGGCTGAAGAAGTCCCTTGTCTTCTACAAAGGCAGAGCTGCAAGAGGGATCAAGACTGACTGGATGATGCATGAGTTCAGGCTTCCAACACTCACCGATCCCTCGCTTCCGAAGAAACCGATCGACAAGAACATTCCGCTCAACGTAAGCATTCCATTCTCAATTTGAAGTTATAGAACTGAATTGCAAGGTAGGTTATATCAAATTCTGAAGTTTCACTTTTTCTGTTGCCGGGAACAGGACTCCTGGACAATCTGCAGGATCTTCAAGAAGACCAGTTCCATGGCACAACGGGCACTCTGTCAAACCTGGGGGCCTCAATTGCCTGGGGCAATTGATCCAGAACTCTTCTCTACTACGTTGCAACCGGTGCAAGCTTCACAGTTTGCCTTGGAGAGCTCTTCTTGCTCATTGCAAGCTGCAGCACCTGCAACTCAGTTCAGTAACAAATATGGAGTGCAAGGCAATCAGCAGCAGCAGCAGCACAAGCCCAGCAATCCACAAGATGGCTCCTCATGCAAGGTCATAAACTTCAACTGCAGCCCATCTGCAGATGTCCAGAACAGCCAGATCATAGTGCCATTTGAGATACAAACATCACAGAAGACCACAGGCGCTGCGCCGCTCCTCTTCGACGCGCAGTTTGCGCAGCCTGAACAGATCGGTAGATTTGTGGTTGATTCATCTGTAAATGTAAATGGAGGAGGCATCAGCAGCAAGAACCAAGACACATCAGCAAGAAAACCTGGCAATGGCTTCAGCATGAACAATGAGTGGGAAGGCCTTGGAAGAATCAACTTCCCATTTGATTTAGGAGCAGATTCTTCAGAGGATTGGAGGAGCAACATACCTTGGGAATCCTTCCTTAGCCCAACTGTCCATGCTGAGATGCCACACTAAGGCACTCTTCGGTTTGGCGGAATTTTACAGGAATTTTGGAGGAATTGAACTGTTTCATCTGAAATTCCTGTAAAATTCCTTTGACCCGAAGAAGCCTTAAGCCTTTGGCGCCTTGCCATGCAGAGGAAGGCATGGGGGTGTTGTTAGTGGATGTTATTCAGAGATAGATGTACAAATACAGTGAGTCACCTTCATCTGTTAGTATTTCTGTTAGCAACAGACAAAAATCAGATATTGTTTCTTCAGTTTTGATTAGATGTATATACTATGAGATACACTTGTTAACAGGGCAGCTAACAGAGAGAAGGCTACTTTGGTTGTGTTGTACATACATTTTTGAGTTCCGAGTGCTGTGAGATTGTGTTACATGAGTATTGCACTGTCAGTAGGAGATACATATGTGAAATTATATTATTGGCAGATTGCCAGCTTTAGAGTGAGATTATACTCGTAGATCTATACCACTTTCTGAACTTTCTGAAAGCAACATAGTTCTACTTTCAAAAAGGAAGTCACACTTCTGTTTTTCATTTTTTTTTCTTAGTTTTTCGTAGCCAAATTAACATTTTAAATTTGTTAAAGATCAATTAGCTTGTTATAAGCTGAACTATATATGAGAATGAAACTTCCGAAATGCATTGCCTTCGTTAGCTAGTCTTTTGTCATCAATAAAGCTAATTGACATATTACCAACTGCAGATCTAATTGTAATATGATATGGCCAAATTGGTCATCCAAAATACTGTACTGTAGACATTTATCACTGTACGAGAAAGCTTAGCTCCCAAAATAACCCAATTTTTCATTTTTTACCTTCAATTTTTAACTCTTCGTTTTATTCAAAATTTTTTGCGATTGATATTTTTGTTTTTATTGGATGATAAATCATAAATAGTACTTTACGTGTGACTAATTTTTTTCTAATTTCCTAAAAATTTTCAAAGATGGTCAAACATTGGACATGGAAACCAGAGAATTCAATTTTTTTTTTTTGACAGAGGGAGTAAACAACAAAGATGGGGGGCACAAAGTGCCCACAAATCATTAAGGAAAGTGAAATAAGTCAAATGAAGAGATCGCTAACATGTAGGCGAATTCAACTAGTACCCGATGGTTCCAAGATACAGAATTTCATAATTAAGGAACGAGGGGATCAGATGTCCCAATACTCCGACAATTATAAGATAAAAGGATTGAAAGCCCTAAAACTCAAAAGGTACGTCTCTCTCACATGCTAAAACATCATCCGACAAGAGGCAACTAGACCCTTTCATCAACCGCCATCAAAAATACTCTTCCCTGTGTACAAAACAGCATTGTGTAACCCTTTCGAAGGAGCTCTACTTTGCAGCTGTCTTGTCCTTGGTTTTCTGTATTTTCAGAACCTTCTTGACAATCTTCTGTTCCTCAACCAAGAAAGCGCGGATGATCCTGCAGAATAACAGTTGCAAGTTGCAACTAATAAGAATACATAACAACAGATCTTGAAACTTTTCACAGCAGGATTTCTAGTGCAATGTGCTGACCTTTCCCTAACTGCAGTTCCAGAGAGCACTCCACCATAAGGACGGTTCACAGTCCTGCGGTTCCTATACAACCTGGACCTCTTGTACTCAGCAGGCCTCAAATGGGGAATCTGGAGCCAATAGAACACAGTACGAATACAAGTGCATTAGCACAGAAAAAAGTGGTATCAGTAATATCAAGAAGCAAACAGTATCTATTCTTTTAAGAAAACCAAAGTTTGCATTACATTTCTCGACTAATTACAAGCAAACGAGGAGTTTCTGCTTGTACTGGAACTAAAACACCGGTCTAAAGTGAAAGTGTGACTTTAGGCGCAGCAGTAAGCCATTTAGTGGTAATCTGGCATGTTGAAAGCATTACTCATCATAGCAAAGCTAATGTAATGTTTCATCAGAAGATCAGATGTAAATAAACAACATTGTGCAAATTGAAAAAAAAAAGCAGGGGGGAATACATTTCGAATAGCAGCAGCAACCAAGTGTAGCCAATTTATGATGGCATTTTGTGTTGTTCATACTGACTCATTACAACACTAGATTTCCAAATACCCGAAGCATCAAACTGCCTCAATGCCATTGGACAATACAACAAGCACCTAACCTCAGAACATTAAACATACTGCGAATACTGTATTACTCATTACATTGGCTCATAAGACATTGGTTCCATTTGTTCATCAACAGGTTTACACAAAACTAAGATCTAAAGGCTAAAAACTACACAACCATTCCCCCCAATCAAACTTCTTGTAAGAGCTCTTGTCACACCCAATTAACATAAATTAAAAAAATTCACCAAAATCCATCTAGCAGCCGGCCGAAATAAAACAAGATCCAGTTCCAAGTATTAGTTCCACACAAACAGCAGCGATTTCAGCGAACGGATACACTGCATCCACACCACATCTACGCCAAATTGGAAGTAAAATTACAAGAGCGGCATCACTCACCCCCTGGATCTTCTTCCCGGTCACGGGGCACTTCGGCCCGCTCGCCCTCTTCTTGGTGTACTGGTACACGAGCCTCCCGCCTACAACAAACAACGGCCCGCCCACCACCATTCAAAATCCAGCACAAATCAAGTAAGCTCGCCCAAGGAGGAGCAGATCGAGATTCGAGAATGCCACACGCCTGAGGCTCGAAAAATCCCTAGTGTGAGGTCCATCGGGCCACGTACCTGGGGTCTTGACGACCCTGGTCTGGTTCGACTTGGTCGCGTAGCTGTGACGCTTCCGGTAGGTGAGCCGCTGCACCATCTCGCCGCCGCCGCCGCCGCGAGGTCTCGCCGATAAACCCTAGAAAAACGAGGGTGGGGTTGGTTGGAGAAGAGGAGTGCGCGGCGGCGGCGATAGGGAGTATAAATGGTTGGCCAGCGGCTGGGCGCGGGATGGACGGCTCGGATCGGTTCGATCCGACGGCCGGGATCGCGTTGGGCTGGTTTGACCAGCCGCGGGCCCGCGGCTCCTCCTGTTGGGCCCTCATGGGCTTCATCCGGAGCGCTGCGAGAATTCTGGCCTGCTTGGTATACTGGCTCAGGTTGCGCAATGGGCTTTTTTTTTTTGAGGTGGTAAGATTTAATGGGCTTAATAATTAGCTGAATTTTGTGGCTATACATCTAATGAACCAAACTCTACAATATTATTTTTGTAACCCTTAAAGTACTTTTGTTTAATTTACATATATGCTGGATGATTTATGTTCATGGCGTAAAGATTAGCACCGCCATCTTTCGATTCATCTTATGAGTATAAGTTAAATTTTGAATTTTGATCTTAAATGTGGAGTTGATTTTTGGGTTTTTTCCACCGTAGTTTACTTTTCAGTGTTGTTTTTTTACATCGCTAAGAACAAATATATAAAAATTTTATTCATGAATTATTTTTAATTTATAAATAACGTCACTTTCACTCCTCACACCTACGGACATTCAATTTTTTTGTTGCTGCTACAGTGCACGTTTACAGATTTGACACTATGTGTTACAGAGACATCGATCAAATGTCACGCATAAAAATGACAAATACTTAAATATCTCCGATACAAAAGCAAAGAATACTACTATACCCTTCACTTTATCAAATCGTAATACCATTATTATTTACTTTATCTATTCTCAGCGTATTTATTAATTGCTTTTTCAAACTCCAATGCAATAATTACTTAAAAATAAACTTATTTCTAGACAAGCTAATGTAAGTAAAATGATCTGAATTTCAATCGTGGCGATCATTAAAAACGGATGGAGTAATGAGCCATCAGGTTCAGTGATGCATACATGATACAACCATATATAAAAACTGTCATGACCCATGACCAGGTAGTCGTGTACATCGTCAGCACATGATTTATTCAGTTCGAGCGACAACATCGATGATGGTTTGGTGCCTATTGCACGTTGATATCAAGAGAAAACGAACGTGCAACAACAAATCAGCCCAACATCATGGTAAAGGAATTTGAAATTGATATATACTTTTTTACATGGCATCTAACGTACCAATCATACTCTCCTCGCTCTCAAAGAGGAATTTGTCATTTTGGTCACCAAACTTGATATCCTAACTAAAATGGGCTACGGAACTGTGGGCTTCTCTAAAATGACCATATATCCGGTGCCGCTTCTTTAAAATGACCATACATATTTAAAATGCATATTTCCTTTTCTTTTTCCCTAAAAAACACTTGGGAGTATCATACTACCCCTAACTTACTCCCAACATGTATATGGCTATAGAAAAATAGTTTATACACCAAAAGAATTAAACCTTTAAGCATATGCATAAAAATATGCACATGGTAGTGAAACATTTCAAACAGGTATGGCTATTTTAAAGGAGTGGCACCGGATAAAGGGTCATTTTAGAAAAGTCTGCAGTTCTATGACCATTTTAGCAAAATCGTCCGGTTTGGTGGATAAAATAACAAATTCCTCTATAAATAGTTGACATCAGCATTGCTCAAATTTAAACTTTAAAGACTTTTTTAAGGAACAAATGTAAATACTTGAAAATATGCTTGTTATATAGGGATCGTAACGACAACGTAACCATACATCTTTTTATTATTATTATTGACCATATAATTATTTGAAATTAGTTTTTTTCAAGAATACACAAAAAAATTGTACATTTTTATATTAAGAGTATGAATCAAACAAAGTTTTACGGGTCTATAGCCATGGGAGGCTATATCTAGAACTAAAAAGAAAAAAAGAAAAACACACCACGCCACTATGTGCTAACACTAGCCCCACACCCCGAGGAAGTAACCTAGCGATAAGATAGCCGCTCCAAGCAAAACCGATCGCTAGGCTATAACCCTGTTACCAATAGTACCTCTAAAACAACACCCTAAAAAATGTCACGACATTAAGAAAATATGATTGTTGCACGTTCATAGATAAGATTTTCACTCGTGGAATTCTAACTGTCAGAGAGGAGTGAGAAAACACCTCGACAACATACTCATGAAGATTGCGTCGTCGAATGGGCATCGTGGAGCCCGTCAGCTCCCTGGTCATGAGCTTTGCCAGCACATACCTCAGTTGGCCTCCACGGCCTCGATCATCAGTATTTGCTGCCAGCAACAGTCACTCATTTGAAAGTAGTTTGTTGTCAAACTAACAAGGCTGTGTAAGTCAACTATATGTCAGTTATCAAGAACAGTGTGGGTGAACCGAGATTACGTTAGGCTGCCTGATATAATTATGACACGCATACATCCAGTTAATTGCAGTACTAGAGAACCACGTGAACATTTTAGTAATGTACTCATATTCACACACATATGTAATATGGGTCACCTATTAGTTGATTTCTTGAAAATAAAAACTAAACTTATCAATCGATTTTGTGAGACGTTGGATTAAAATTGAACGGTAACAAAAAAACAAAACGAATTAGCATGTGGATAACAAACACAAATCTTCAAGTAACAGAAACATTCAAGCGATAGATTTTGAAGCGATTGAGAAATAACAAACCTGATATAATATGTATGTATACTGCTGTATATGTCGCTAGCACGTACTGGCCCCCGTCCACGCACGCACGGGACCTCGCCCATCTGACAGCGTCTGGTAATGATGTCGCGGAAACCCAACAAACCTATGTCGATGTGCTGTTAATTCTTTTGTTGCTGCCCGGTCATCACCCTCGACCGTCAGTCACAGATCTAGCAAAATATAATTGAGTTTGAACAAATTACATAAAGTTTCGACTCTACTTTTATTAATATCTAATATAGATTTTGGAATGGCTTAGTTATTTCTCTTATGATTAGAATAGGACAGTAGAGCGAGCCTCCCCCACTTTTCTAGTAGATTCGCCTCATCGATATGCTTTCAGCCGTGTTTTTTTTGGGATCGGTTTAGTGGCCACGATCGAAGTTAGCAGCTGTCACTAGTAAAATTAAAGGACTAATTAGATTTATGACATTATAAATATATCAGTTTAGAAAAATACCATTATAATTTTTGTATTCATATAAATGTCATTACAAATCTTTCTCTATCCTAGTTATGCCATTTTCTACACACTAAGGATCATTGGATCCACGTACAGACCACTCTAATTTCGTATGAACTAAAATACCCCTATCTCCACTCCCTGACACGTGGGGCCCACAACCCAGCCCGCTCTCCCCGCCTGGCCCCGAGTCGACATCGCGGGTGGAGACGACGACGGCAGTCGACCACGACAAGGGCGGAGACGACAACGCGCCGGCGACGGAGCGCTGACAGGTGCCTGAATCGGTGTCCCCCGACACGGATCCGATCCCCACCAGCCACCGTCGGAGATCTAGCCCACCGCCCGGTCGCTTGCTTGAGCGCCGCCGCCTTAGCCCACAGCCGAGGAGGACGAGTCGTCGCCGCCGTCACGGAGAGGTTCTCGAGGTGCCGTCGCGGAGAGCTCGCCCTCATGGAGGACGCCGTCGGGGAGATGGCCCGCCTCGGCCTCCCCGTCAACTCCGCCACCGGCAACACCCACGCTCGCCGGTCACGGTCTCTCGGTAAGTCGGGCTCCTTGAATCACCACTGGGGCAGTGCGGCCAGCTGCTCGTCGGAGGCGTCCCGGCCGACGGACATGGAGTTCATGTTGTACCCGAGCGCGTAGCTGACGGCCAAGACGAAGCAGCAGAGCAGGAGGAATAATGGGAGCGAGTAGACGACGACGTTCCAGGCTAGGAGGCCGATGCAGAGCGCGTACAGCCTCGGCGCCGGCGCGCGGTGGAACGATCCGAGTCGCGCGCCGAACACGCACATGTTGCCAACCCGAACCACATCGCGAAGAAGAACAGCTCCAGGAACGCGCGAGCCTTGTTCATCAGGTACGAGCTGTCCCTGCATCACACAAAAGCTATTTTCCACCAATAAACAAAGCAAGTCAGCGGCAGTTTAGTTTATGTTTGCAAAGTTTTGCACAGAGATGTACGGTGATTAATTAGCTCGAATCTCAGATCATCCCAACAGCTCGTCCATCATACCCTCCATTCTAGAAATAGAGGATGAAGAGTAAAAGTTTAGCTCCAGCAGAACATCTATCTCATCTATTTTTGGATATCATCTATATTAGGAGAGAAACTCTATATTTAGATGTTCTCTCTCCAATCCTCTAAATAGATATAGAGGATGCCATATATAGATGATCTACTGAAGTACAAAGGGATATGAAGGATAAAAGTGTTTTAGATGATCATTCAAATGAAGATATGGATGATTTAGATGAGCCATTAACAATGTCCTTACAGGGTCGTTGGCGCCGTGCATTTCGGGGTCGTCGGAGAGCGCACTGTCGCGAGCGGCAGAGGACTTGCCGGTGGCGCCAATACAGGAGGGGAGGCTGAGCATGTTGTCGACGTTGTATGGGGCGACAGACACGGGCCGGTCAGCACCACCAGCGCCACCGTCTTCACGGGCCAGATGCGTGGCGCCGCCGGCGATGGCCGGATGCGTCGTTCCTCCCGTACTATTGAAGAGAGAGAGGAAGCAGGGGTATTTTGGGCAATATGGAAATACACGGGTGTGCATGTGGGTCCAACCGTCTCCACGTAGAAAATGGCATGGCTCTAAAAGAGAAAGAATTATAATGACATATCTTCCTATTAGGTGAATTATAATGGTATTTTTCTAAACTAGCAAATTTATAATGACATGAATCTAATTAATCCCAAATTAAATCATGTAAAACAAGAAAAATTATTAGTATATAATTAATGACATATTGACTTTTATAAACTTAAAAATAAATTAATATGATTTTTTAAACAACCTTCATATATATATATATATATATATTTTATAAAAATAACCCGTTTAGTAGTTCGGGAAGCATGTACATTAAAAATGAAGTAAAAGTTTTACTCGGCACTTGCGAACGCAGCGAGTAAACGGCTTAAAAACATAGAAACAATTAACATATCATTAATTAATTATTAGTTATAACAAATTAAAAAATATTAATATGATTTTTAAAACTAACTTTTCTAAAAAAAAATTATAGAAAACACACCATTTGACATGACAGTTTAGAAAGCGCGTGCACGCAACCAAAGAATTCAGATTAGCAAACCGGACGACGAACGAACGCGGCCTACATCGTGTACGGTAAACCTGAAATTTTCCTGCATCGATCGATCGTTGCTGTCAACCGCAGCGGAAGAATTGAAGAAACGCTGCGTCAAGAGGGAGAGGGATCGAGAAGGAGACCCTGTCTGCGTGAGGCAGTGCAGGCGATTTAAAGGCGTCGACACATAGCCCGATCCCATTTGCTGCAGCTGAACAAATGGTCCATGCATATATAATGTATACATATATATATATATATATATGTATATATATATATATATGTCATCATGTCCAAACTGGTTAATTACTGAAATTAAAATGGAGGGTAGCTCCTTACTGGCTTGGTTTTCTTATATTATATGGTTTATAATAAGCCTAAACACACACATAACTACTACTATACACCGCTTTGAGCACTACGTAATAAACAGCGTGTGACACACCACAACCAAATCAGACCCCACACCACCCACCAACAGAGCAACCACCCCACCTTTGCACGTTGCAGTTAAATTTTAACTTTTTGAATTACTTGCGGGGTGCCCCTGAATAAAGTGAATTAAGCTTTGACTCCTTTCGATCAAATTTTAACTTACTGAAGCATGAATATAAGCCAGTGAACGTGAGTTAATTTTTAACTCAAGAACACGTTGCACACGTATTGATTATTTTTAACCGACACGCCCACCATCAAGCATGCACATCAATTTGTTATACTATGCAGTTAAAGTTTAACTTATTGAACAACACAATACATGCTAGGTATATGAGTTAATTTTTAACTAACATACTGGTAGTGGGGTTGAAAGTGTGATGAAAGTTAATTTTTAACTTCTCAACCAGTAAACGCACACATTTTCTTTATGTTGTCATTAGTTGAATTTTAACTCTACGGTATATCATAGTAAGCACCCCACGCATATATAAGTTATTTTTTAATCGTATCTGTTAATTATTTTTTAACTCCACTAGCTTTTGTTAGGGATGGTGGTGGTGAGAGAGGGTGGGCTGATGTGGAGTGTGATTGGTTGATTGCTGTGTGACGTGCTACGTTGTTTCGTAGCGCGCATCTTCTTGTGGCGCTGTAGCGTCATCGTGTGTATATATATATATATTGGTTTATAAACAATTATTTAAAAAACCAAAGCATCTCATATAACCTCAAACATAGAACGAAGAAAGTAACATATTTCATTTCTGTGGACAAATACTGAACTATATTCTGGGACAGAAGGACTAGCTCGCTGCTTTGGCTCAGCAAGAAAGCATTACGTACGGGTTCCGATCGAGGGAATGGGCTTGTGTAGTGCAACTGAATCACGCGTGATTAAATTAGGAGATCGAGAGCGGTTCGAATCGGCAATGATGGGGGTTCGTTTTTGCCAATTGAATGGCTGGATTGGCGTCGCCGAACATATTAACGTACGTTGTGTGAAGACAAAAATAACAAACGTTTGGATGCGTTGCGTGTGGTTTTGTCATGCGTGCGTCGCTACGTACAGTACGACGCAAACAATCTGGGCCGTGGATCCTGTGGCCATCATAATAACTGTGTTTATTAGTCACTGATATATGGTTTCACTCTTATACAAGTTTATAATAGTACCATTGTTACGTCATACGACTGTGAACCCAAGGATCGAACTGGAAGGATTTAATTATGGCAGTATCAGAACGGTTTTTTTTTGTTTTTTAAATTTTTATTTTTACCATCTCTACCTTTTAGGCCCTGTTTAGCTCCAAAAATTTTCCAAAAACATCACATCGAATTTTTGGACATCTAAAATAGAGTATTAAACATAGATGAAACAAAGAACTAATTGCACAGTTACGTGAGAAATCGTAAGACGAATCTTAAGCCTAATTAGTCCATAATTAGCCATAAGTGCTACGGTAACACATGCACTAATGATGAATTAATTAGGCTCAAAAGATTCGTCTCGCGGTTTCTAAGAGAGTTGTGAAATTCGTTTTTTTATTCGTGTCCGAAAACAATTTCTAACATCCGGTCAAACGTCTGATGTGACACCCAAAAATTTTTATTTCCCTACCTAAACACCTCCTTAGTCACGCCACCTCTTTTAGAGTAGCAAGACAGAGCTGCCACACTAGCTAGTTTGTGTGGTGACGTTTTCTGCCACGGTAGTTATAGCAGTGTGACAGTGTTGTCTTAGTAATGATGGTAACGTGATCAAAAAATTTAGTTGATAAAAACAATTAACTACAAAGTTTAGTAATAAAATTATTTATTAAAAATATTTAAAAAATGCAAAAAAATCCACGTTGGTATTGCCGGTCGGGCCAAGATGCTCGAATCGTTCATCACCGTAAGCTCGAGAGTAGCATATGTATACTTACAATTACATTTTTCTTTGTAAAATCCAAAATTTGAATATAGATTATATAACTTGATATACTTTGTATTTTTTACTAATAACTGTTAAAAATGAGATACAAGGAACTAGCAGACGTCCCCTAAAAATGACCACCTTTTATTAATCGGAAGTGTGCTATTTGTATAAATGTTTTTACTATCAATTGTGAAAATTATTTTGGTAAAATTGTTTTTAGCAGTTTTTTCCTTTAATTATCCTGAGCTTTTCATGTTCGCCCAAAACTGGAAGACGTTTCCTCGTTACATCCTCATTTTTAAGTTTGGACAATTTTCCCTTAGTTTTCAATATGTGACTACCTCAACGATCTCTTCCGTCACACATTGATACCATCAGTACTTATCAACCTCACACACAAGATATATGGGTCTCGCATACGCAGTTCACTGGGCTTCGAGCCTACACGTGTGTAGCTAGGATACTTAAGAGACCGTGGACCTAACTCTTGTACCACTTATTGATCCAAAATCAGAAGACATTGGTCTAACTGAAGAAAGTCTACCCCATAAAAACTAGCAAGAGGAGGCGAGTGCTCTTCGTATTTTAAGTTAGTGCAACTCCTTTAGTTTCCAACGTGGGATTGTTCCAACGTTTCCTACCGCTCAGCTAACAACGAGTAATCAATTTGCGCTACTTCTATCGATTAAAATTTTTCATGCGTTGGACTTTAGCAGACTTTACCAAGTAATTACAGATAGGCCAATACATTTATATCAGACCCACTGTTGCAAATCCAAAATTACGGCGCATGCATTCACACGTAATTAGTGCAAGAAACACGTCCTAATCCAGCTAATAAAAGTTAAATCCGTACTAGTCACTGATAGTGATACTCCATTTTTGTTAAAAAAAAGAGAAATGTTACTGATAGTGATACTAGGAATTGTGCACCTAATTAAACTCCCGTACAACTGTTTGCCCGTTCATTCGTTCGTTCGTTCCAGTCTGATGCTGAATAGCAACAACTGATGCAGACCTGATCTCCGGTGTTAATGGGGCAGGCATTCAAATTGTCGAACTTCCTTATAGTACAGTCCTACGTCAGGATTTCGATCTTGTCTCAAATTTACTCCTAATTAATTTTTAGATTTCTTTCTAAAAGATGGACGACAGCATTATTTCATCACAAAATCTGCAAAGGTATACATGTATTTGATACTTTTATAGGCCAATAGGGCAAAGGTAAGCTAAACTAGGACTGTTACGGTACATTTTGCTGCTAGTGGTAGTATGTAGTAAGATTTAAATATAACTATGTATTTTTATAAGTATATATATTACATATTTTATTTAAAATTTTAGTAAGATATGTTTATCAATTCATCTATTTTAAAATGATGCATAACACATAAATTTATTCCAATGTTATATATTTTAGCTTTACCTTATAAAATTTCTACTACATGTACTATCAATATAACAAAATCAAAATTATTGGATCCAGAGCAACAAATGGCTCAGAATCACTCGAGAGTATCTTAACAAAAATCCAAAAATTAGGGCAAACCCATAAGATTGAAAAAGAAGTAAAATCAAGCAGTTGAAAGCTATGATAGGAATACAAGTGCCCATAAAATACTCGCATTGTTTTTTTGTTCAAATTATTGGATACTATTCCCACATGGAGGACATGCGAAATAAGTATGTGCTATCTTGTGTGTGTGTGTGTTTTTCATCCATTTAAATTCCCATGCACCACAAAAAAGTTTGGTAACCTTAGATATGTTAGTAAATATTATTTGAGGTAATTATATATTAGTGAGAACAAACATTATTTGAGGTAATTATATATTAGTGAGAACGCGCACCGCAAGCCTGCATTGGGGTCCATTACTTAAATTCCTACTCTCATGGACGCTCGTAAAATAGCCACGGCTATTAACTATGATCATTAAAATGAAGATTGACGCAGAAAAAGAGTGCTTAACTAGAAACGCATATATAACTAAGCACATTGAAGAACATTGCAATCTTATTTTCAATTTGATTAGTCTAGTGGTTGTTCCTGCATCCTAAGGAGAGGGAGAGGGACTCATGAAAGGCATATGCAAAACTCAACAAAAGTAAGGGCACAACATGAATGTGAATAATCACAAAGAGTATGTTGACAAGCATGGACATACACATGAATGTATTACTAGTATAGAATAGTCAAAGGGATATTGGGATATTATCACAAAAATATAGAATTTATTAAGAAAATATTGCAGAACTACAAATCTAAGCCATAATATCGCAATAGTTCTTTCTTATAATAGAAATCAATATAGTTTTTACATGTTAACACAATACAAATATTTCGTATTCTGGCTTTGACTGATGTGAATCCTCTGGCAACTATCCCTCAGCCTGTCAGCCACAACTATCACTGGCCTCTCTCCCTGCCTCCCTAGCTTGGAAGAAGGGAAGGGGAGGGAGGTAAATGCATGGTAGTAGACTAACAACTTGGGAGGCACAACAACAACAACAATAGACTCATGGAGTGGATGACGATGAACAGTAGCTTGACGACTGGCGATGGTGTCTATAAGTGTTCTTGTGTGCTCTTTGTAATCTTAGGGCAGGTTCGGTAGAGGGGTTGAAAACTCTCCCCATGCACACAAAATGGAGCGGTTCATTTTTGTTTGCCAAATTGTTTGCCATTCATTTTTTTCGTGAACCGATTGATCTCGAGTTGGTGATGAGCAAAATTTGCCGAAAGACCGATGACTAGGACCGAATGCCCACCCTACCGGTGGTGACACTAGAAACAATGAGATGGAGACAACATGGGCAAAGATAACGAGAGTGGCTAGGAGGTTGGGGTGGATCAACCCACAAGGTGATGGCAACTCACCGCCGAGAGAGAAGGAATTGTGGGAAAGGTGGAGGGTGGCTGAACAGGTAGATCTTGCTAGCCATGGATACAACAGAAGGAGAGGCAAAAGTGCATCACCCCCATCTTTTCACTTTTGTTTATAAACCAAAATTTAAATTTTCCACCTTAAATTTAGAGTTGATTTTAAGGCTTTTTCACTGAAGTTTATTTTTAGCATTGGCTTTTAGATCGCTAAGAATACGTATATTCAACTTTTATTTATAAATTATTTTTTATTTTTAAATATACTGTTTAACTTTTTCCATGAAAAAGCTAAACAATCGCCCTCATGTTAAAGGTGGCGAATTTGACTGCAAAGAATGCCTCGTGCGGTCATGTATGGAGAGGCGAGCAACGAAGGGGAAGAAGAGAAGGCTGGGGGAATACACTGTGCATGTCTCCAGGAATCTCGATGCATTGAAATGTGACTCAAATTGAAAAATTATTTTCAGTCGAGTGATAATTAATTAGGCAGTCACTGTGATCTAATTAATGACAGAAACTCGGCCCCATCGTGTGAAGATGACATGTACTCTTTTGTTTAGGGTAGATGGCGTCGGCATACCAGAATTAATTAATCACTGTCACTGGAATACTCGAAACACACATGCATGCTTGGGAAGAGAAAGGGAGATATATACGTACGTACTTCCAGCTAGCGTCGTCGCAGTGGTCTACATGGGCGTCAACTGCGGTCTCTGTACATCCCATTCAGTGAAATGCTATCATACATGCTCCCTCTCTCCAAAAAAAAAAAATGCTCCGGTTTTCGTATCTAACATTTGACCATCCGTCTTATTTAAAAAATTCAGGAAATTAAAAAAAATTCATGATTTATCATCTAATAAAAACAAAAATATCAATCGCAACAAAATTTAAATAACACAAAGAGTCAAAAATTGAAGATAAAAAGTGAAAACTTGGTTTATTTTGGTACGGAGGGAGTATATTCTCCACAATAAATATGGTCGACGTATTGCACCATGATCGCAGTGGATTAATTCTGTTATTACTTTCTCTCATGAAGACCCATACAATAGTCTCACAACTCATCTTATTTAATTATTGAGTATGTTTATGATCACTACTAAAATCAAGAAAAAGATTAACACATCAGAGAAAATGAGTGCTTAACTACGTACACTACGGACTATATGTATATCTTAAACATATATCTAATTAAGCATATATATATATAGAGAGAGAGACATTGCGATCCTGTTTAATTTTTTTTATTAGTCTAATGGTGGTTCTCACATCCTACTTAGAGGGGAGAGGAACTCATGAAAAGCATTAATTTGTGAAATTTGACATAGTTAATTAAGGATTTGACATGACATGAATGCATATAACCTCAAAGGTATGCATGTTGGCACGCATGGACACATATATATGAATGTGCGATAGAACTGTCGATAGCAACCAGCTTCAATATTCGAGTGAGCCTTTTGATCCACCCCTGAATGGAATTGAAGGTCCAAACAAAAAAAAAGAGATAAAACGATGCATGCAGCATATATCACACGAGTGATCCTGTATAGATGCAAACATTGTCGTTGGCACACCACATTCCCTCTTTCGATCTCTCTCTCTCTACCTACTCCCACACACGTGCGCATGCATGCGCGTAGTTCATAGTAGATTCACACCTGGTTTTCTTAAGGGGCAATTTCGTTTGTACCTCTGTTTTATATTCTAATACTGATTTTGCTACTCCTTTCTAGGGTTTTTTTTTCTGCCCTTACTTTTTTGAATTAAACGAATCGGTTGCCCCTCCTTTGAATGGAAGGACTAACGGTGTTAAATGACATGTTAAAAGACTATTTTACCCCTACATAAGAATATCATTTTGATCTTTTTTTAAGTCATTTGTGTCGTTATCCTCCGTTCTAAATCATAGAAATATACAAAAGCAATATATTATTAATTCAAATGACATGTTTAAAAACTTATAATTTTTTTAAAATATTTGACAGAGTTTCAAAACTATGTCAATTTTTTTAAAAAATTATAAGTTTCATAGAATTATACAAAAGCAATATTTTATTAATTCAAATAACATGTTTAAAAACTTATAATTTTTTAAACAAGGGTAATTTCATCATTAATTATTTTGGGAATTAAATCTTTTATGTTTAAACTAAATATATTGGTCAACTAACAATCAACTTCCATCCAAAATAAGGGCAAACGGTTCATTCGGTTAAAAAAAAGGGGCAAAAACAAAAACCCTAAAAAAAGAGGTAAAATCAATATTAGACTTGAAAATCAGTATATGAACGAAATTGTTCCTTTCCTTAAAGCTTTTGTTTTAGGGTTTTTTTACTATCTTAAAAAATATCTTGATATATAAAAAAATTAATGTAAAATTCTGGTAGTTAAGGTACGTTGTATTTTAAGGTATTAATTTTTTACCTAAAAAAGAATACAGTCAGTAAAAAAAACTTAGTGTTGGATAATTAAGAAAAGAAGTGTGAGCATGAACCATATACCCTTACAACTACATATACCCTTACAACTACGCAGTACCGTATAGTACTAGTATTGTTAATTATTTTTCAGTACACATAAGGTAACCATAGCGACATAGCATTTGGAGGCGTTTGTATAAGTGTCGTATGCGTACACATTTAAAAGTATTGGCCGCAGGATGTGCATGTGTACCGGGGCAGAGCTACAGGTAGGGTCAGTCGACCCCGATTATCTCCGACGAAATCCATTGTTATATTGTTTAGACAGCTAAGATGATACTAAAAATTAACTAAGATTAGCGTATTGACCGTGTATTTATATCCATGAGACGCGATTTTTTCGACCCCCTTAATTCCTACAAGAAATGAATTGATGCTTATAAAATTAACCAAGATTCTTACAAAATTAACAAGACAAAGTGAATACATAATATTCTTACGATAGTAACTTTAATATGTTCCAGAGAGTAGAGTCGAACGAAAATCTGACGGAAAGTCGGTAACCGCGAGATCGATCGACGTATATAAGTACACCACCGTCGGAGAAGCTTGCAGATCGACGGCCTGTTTGGCGGATCGACGGCCGGGGCCGGCGACGTCGCATCATGACGACGCTAGATCCGCTCCTCATGCTATATACTACTCTCCGCTCTAAACAAACCAACTTTTCGGCTTTTGCGTGGAGCATTTAATCATCCGTCTTATTTGAATAATTTTTAAGAAACTTTAAAAAAATTAGTCACACATAAAATAGTTTTATCACCTAATAAAAATAAAATTATTAATTATAATTTTTTTAAATAAGGCGAGCATTATTCCTCGCCGGTCCATGCATGGCATTGGCAGGCACCACCTAGCTAGGGATTCCTACCGGAAAAACAACTGTTCGTCCGACGATGGCCTCGATCTGCTCCCCGAGACATGCAACAAAGATCGATGCAGCAAAAGCATAGCGTATATAACGGTATTCCCAACCCATTGCGCTTGTTTGATATGGTTTTTATAAACTTTTCATCATCAAGAAATTAGTACTAGACACTACTCTTTTAATACAAATATCACTGTTCCACACTTAAATTTAATACTGCTTATCTCACATGATATCTTAGATGTTGTGTAGAAATCATATCTAATACAAGGCATGTTTCATCCTTTTTCCTTATTTATTTACTTGCCACGTCATTTTTCATCTTATATAGTAACTTATTTAATGTTATAGATATTATCCTAGTCATTGGGTTGGGAATGCTCTAAGCACACCAACAAACCGGGACGAATCCTCCGACGGCACTAAATTAGTTTTGGTAACTTGCAATACCTAGTAATTGAAGGTATCAATTTTTTTAAAAAGAATATGATACCCTAATACGTATATTCTTAAAACATGATTAAAAAGCTGGGAGTATATAAGCCTACCTTCTCAATAAGAGGCTAGTGTGTAACATCGCAGCCTGTTTAAAGTCGAGTAGTAGTATGATTTAGACCCATATGACTTAAAAGTGGATATGTAGTGATAGTTTAGTATCAATTTTTAAGTTTAAGTGGACGAGAGTATGCTTCTAAGCCCTGGTGCTTCAACTATAGTATCCACTGATTAACCATTTTACATGAAATAAAAACGAAAGTGTAAGTACAATACTATACGAACATGGATCCACTCAATATAAAGCATTAATATATGAACTTCCAATAACCTAATCTTGTTCTTTAACTATATAAGTTTTGGATTTTTCATTGACATGTTTTCATAGTATAAATGGTGTGTTTTGTATAAAAGTTTTCTATATAAAAGTTTTTTTATCCAATCTTTATACACCAAAAATTTAACTTTGTGGTAGCTAA
Source organism: Oryza brachyantha (assembly GCF_000231095.2). Taxonomy (NCBI): domain Eukaryota; kingdom Viridiplantae; phylum Streptophyta; class Magnoliopsida; order Poales; family Poaceae; genus Oryza; species Oryza brachyantha. The sequence goes on from NC_023170.2 coordinate 13,011,416, forward strand.
TTCAGTCATATATATCTTTGAATTGCTATAAAAAATTTCACATAATCTAAATTTCTAAAATATGCATGAGTTCTAAATGGGGGCCTTGCATGATGGGATGAATTAATTGTATAGCTAGATCGCGTTATAATCTAACTTTGGATTTTGGATTTTCACAGACATATTTTTCAAACTGTTAAATAAAATGTTTCATATAAAAAAATTTCTATATAAATAATTCTCATTTGAGATTTATATAACAATATTTTCACGACATAGTATAGTTAATCTGGCTATTTATTTTATTAAATAGCAATAAAAAATCATATAATTCTTCGATTTCAGCTATCTCAAACGTAGAGCCCCAGCGTCCGCAAGATAGACGCTGAGCTGGTACGCGTTACACTAGAATATTTCGCTGAACACAGCTCTGCAGTGCACGTGCTGCGAGATTACGTTGTTTTCTCGACGGGCTTTGGCAAAACAATCGACCGAAAACGTCTCGTCAGAATTAATAAGAGCAAAAAACAACCGGCAGCCGCAGCCATATGCACGCATGGAAGCAGCCGCCGAATTTGCTTCTCCGGCCGGCCGGCCGGCCGCCTCCTCCCTGAGCCGACGACGACGACGATCATCAGCCATGACGAAAGCGGCAGACAATTTCCTTCTATTTTAATGTCTTCAATAAATGAGATTCGAATAACAAATCCATCCAAAACTTAGACTCCCTCCGTTTTTTAAGCCGTTGATATTTTGATCTACGTTTAACCATTTGTCAAATATAAAAAATTGTTTAAATATATAAAATTATAAATTATACTTAAAATTACTTTAGTAATTTTTCAAATCATAATATTTTTAAATAAGACGAAGAGTCAGACGTAGATAAAACGTCAACGGTGTCAGAAAAAATGGAGGGAGTATTTTGAACACGCAGTAAGATAGTTATGGTTTCTCTACCCATTTGGCCACTCCTTTTTTTGTTGTTGTTAAGATTTAGGGGTGATGCCATATTTGTAAATGAAAAATAATTTGTGAATAAAACTTTTATATACGCGTTCTTATCAATCGAAAAGTTAAGTCTAAAAAGTAAACTATAATAAAAAAACTCCAAAATCTAATCCAAATTTAAGATTGAAAATTGAAAATTTTGCTTATAAGCATAAACAGGATATATGTGGCTATTAATCCCTAGCTAAAAATGGACACTTGGGTGTGAAAAGTGGTAAACGGTATACCTTATTATAAGTGTGCTAGTCTATTCACGTAGGTGTGTTTGGGCATCAGTGGCGGATCTAGCCAGTAAGATTAGAGGGTCTGAACAAGTTAAATATAGTTTTAGCTCCCTTCTATTGATATTTGCCATAAAATTTTAGGGAAGGTCTTCGTGGGGGTTTCAACAGCTTTAACGAGGATAGCAGGGGCTCTCCTGCCGTCCCCATGTTAAATCCGCCCCAGTTGGACATGATATGTGTGCACATAAAATTTATAATGTGAAAAGAAAATACAATCCTAGCCAATTAAAACTGCATTGTGTGTTATGATGTAAGAATAAAAGTTTATTTCAATTTTTTTAAGAGAATTCACTAAAATAAACTGAAAAATGGAATGCTGGCTCCCAGACCAAATCCATTTTATCCTTTCGGGGAAACGGGTCACCGCCCAAGAAAACCCACTGAGCCCAGTCAACTTCACTCAACATATTCCTTTAACTCCATGGTTTGTCATTTCTTTTCTCCTTAACCAGTGAGCTCACACACTGCTCTCCAGCGTTTTTACAGGTAGAGAGGGAGAAGTCGACGTTGGATTTGTCCTAATCTAGTAAGCTTTTTAAAAGTTTTTTCCCCGTAAAGTTTTTAGAGACATTTAGACATGTTAAGGGTGTTTATAGAGTTAAGTTTCCCTAGAGTCATTTGTTTTTTCTTCCTCTTTCATGGTGGCTACTGCTTTCTTCGGTATAAAGGCATGTTTGTTCCATAGTCGAGGATCCAAACGGAAATATAATGCTGGTTTTAGGACGTATGCCTATATAATGTCTGTCTTTAAGCCGTCTATAAGTTATAAAATTTGTAAAAAAACCCCACCCCATCTAACAGACGACCACAGCGTCTCTTAAGAGACGGTAGGGATACATGCTCCGATGTCAAACCGACACCACTAGCACTGTTGTACGTCGCGTCTCGTATATTCGCTAGTACCATTGATTATCTTGATTTATGTGTCAAAGGATAAATTAAATGTTTTGCAGACAAATAAATATACAAGTCATTATACAAGCCGTCTATTTAGCTGTCTGCATTTGTCAAATAGACAATAACCATCTACACTATTGTACTTGCCCTTATAGGGTTAAAGATGTTGGTGACTTTGCATGTGTCGAAATTGTCCAACTGATTCCTACGGTATTTTAAGATACTAAACATCTTTATTATAGTATTTAATATCTTTTTCATGTATCAATATGGTTCCAATAGACTTATATTTAAAATAACCATTGCTGGGAAGGGTTCCTGGGTGGTAGGTGGAGGCAACCTGGAAAATGGCCACTCTATACCGACGGTGGAGAGGCACAAGAAACCGTACGAACTAGCAAGCCACTCTATACCGATTTTGGCCACTCTATATCAACTCCAAACTAAAGCTTAAAAATTTATAACTTCAGCTTATAACCATAAGCAGAAGTGAAAAGACGAGGATACCAGTCATCGTCTTAAAATACTCAGAGCTTATTCAGTTTAGAGGAATTTCAACCCATAGGATAGAAAAGGTGAAGGGATATGAATGCACGACAACATCAATTCATATTAATTTTTTCAAGAAGTTTGAGTGGATCGAAATTTTTCAAGTGTTCTCTCTTCAACTTGTATAAAAAGAAAATTTCCTTTGGTTTTCATATATTTTATTTCTACGAACCGAATGGCTCCGTATATTTTATTCCTTTGGTTTTCGTATGTTTTTTCATTTAAAACGAATATGCTCTCGACCTTGAGTAGAAAAAGAAAACATTTTAACCCTTCGGTTAACGGGCCAGCCCAGAAAGCCCACAAGAACAGGGTCAACTTCACTACACACCTCCATTTTTTCCCCTCCTCAATGAACCAGTGAGCTCACCTGACCTCACATCTCATCTCACACCCCTCTCTCCATTCTTCTTGTCCCTAGTAAATGAATAAAAGTTACTCTACACAGACACTGCCACGTCACAGGTCAGTACAGTGAGTCGCCGTGGCCGTGTATGTGGACCGCGACGAGAGGGTTTGTTGGGTCGTCACCTCACTTATCTTGGCGCCTACCTCTCGCTCCATCTCCATGGACGCATGGTCAAACCCCACAGCTGTGCGGGGCCGCCTATATATACCGCCGGAGACGCACCGCCGACCCATTGCCGTCGATCTCCTCCCGGTTAATTCCTTCGCTTGTGGACTCCTGTCTCGCTCGCTCTCTTCCCTTCGCCTTCCTCCTCCTCCTGTTCACACCCACCGAGGTGGTGGAGTGGAGTGGAGAGAGAGTGGAGCTACCAAGAACGACGGCCACCACCTCTTCTTCTTCTTCGTCTTCTTCTTCTTCTTGCTCGCGTTTGTGAGGTGGAGGGGGAGGGGGGGATCGAGCGATGGGGAGGCCGCCGTGCTGCGTGAAGGCGGAGGTGAAGAAGGGGCCGTGGACGCCGGAGGAGGACCTCATGCTCGTCGCCTACATCCAGGAGCACGGCCCCGGCAACTGGCGCGCCGTGCCCACCAACACCGGTGCGCGCGACGGCCACCATCTCGTTCCTCGAATTTGGTTCTCGGGAGGTGGTTTTTCTGACCGGAGAAGCGCGTGACGTGTGCAGGGCTGATGCGGTGCAGCAAGAGCTGCCGGCTCCGGTGGACCAACTACCTCCGGCCGGGGATCAAGCGGGGCAACTTCAGCGAGCAGGAGGAGAAGCTCATCGTCCACCTCCAGGCCCTCCTCGGCAACAGGTAATTAACACCATAAGTTCATAATCTGATCTACTTTCTCTTTGGTATCAAAAGATAGGAAATTTTGGCGAGTGGTAAGTGGTTTTATGTATGAGAGAGTTGATTGATTGATGGATGGATGGGTTGATTTTTGGAGCCCTAATTAAGTTTTGTGTGCTTGGGTTTTGCGGTTCTTTGATTCGGGTAGGTGGGCGGCGATCGCGTCCTACTTGCCGGAGAGGACGGACAACGACATCAAGAACTACTGGAACACGCATCTCAAGAAGAAGCTCAAGAAGATGAGCGCCGGCGGCGGGGAAGGAGGCGACGGAGAGGGCGGCGGCGCCGGCGGCGGTGAGGTGAAGACCAGGGCGGTGGCGCCCAAGGGGCAGTGGGAGCGGCGCCTCCAGACGGACATCCACACCGCGCGCCAGGCGCTCCGCGACGCGCTCTCGCTGGACCCCTCGCCGCCGCCGGCCAAGCCCGCGCTGGAGTCCGTCTCGTCGGCGGCGGGCGCGGCGCCGTCGTCGCAGGCGGCGTACGCGTCTAGCGCAGAGAACATCGCGCGGCTGCTGGAGGGTTGGATGCGGCCAGGCGGGGACGCCGGCTGCGGCGCGGCCAGGAAGACGACGACGGCGACGACGCCCTCCGGGTCGAGGTCGTCGGCGTCGGTGCTGTCCGGGGAGGCCGCGTCCGCCAGCCACAGCGGCGGCACGGCGCCGACGCCCGACGGCTCGACGGTCACAAGCAAGACGAAGGACGAGACCGCGTGCGGCGCCGTCGCCGCGCCGCCGCCGGCGTTCTCGATGCTGGAGAGCTGGCTGCTCGACGACGGCATGGGCCACGGCGAGGCGGGGCTCATGGACGTGGTGGTGCCATTGGGGGACCCGAGTGAGTTCTTTTAGTGCAAGTGAGAAAAAAAAATGGGGACAAAAAAAAAAGATGACAATAAATGTGACTAGCCTTGAAGAACAAATTAAGCCAATCAATCACTGCAAATCCTTGGTGATTTAGATCATCAAAAGCACAAAAGCTGGTGTTGATCTAGCTTAGTTAATCTAGCTATATCATCTCTCTCTCTCTCTCTTTTCTTTTTTGAGTTTTTGTTGTTAATTAGGGTTTGGAACTGATCATCTTTGTAAGTTTCTATAGTAGTCTCTATAGTAATCCATGGTGGATCATGACTGGATCCATTGTGAGATGAGCCTGTCATGAAATGGAGGTTGGCAACAAACAATAGAATTGTACATCTCTTTTAATAACAAAAATCTTATATATCAGTACACTAGCAAAATGTTACTCTATCCTTTGTACTTTATTTGTGCTAGATTTGCTGTAAAGTAGTAGATGAAGAGTTTTCAATCTACTTTACCCAGTGGTACAGTACTTCATATATAGCTTGATTAATATTGCGAGTAATATTTGCAATTCACGGACGAGTACTATGATCCTTCTTCCAGTGAAATGTACTAAAACATGTATTCCTTGCATGGTATTATTCACAGTTAATTTTCTACAAGGATACACAAGTATACTATAGCTAGAGATGAGGAAGTATTAAATGGAAAATCGCAAAAAGATAATAATAATAATAATGATAACAAGCCAGCCTTAAATGTAAGAGTCGTACAAATTGATATAGCGTGGTCTCACGCATTGATTTGATGCGCACTAATTCATGAGAATCATATGGTGTTGCGATGCATCTAATGCTTTGCTTCTAGCTAGTACGTGTACTGAGTAGTGAGCACTTGATGTGTATATATATACTCCATCCCAGCTAATTAACCTCATTCATGTCCCATATGCATGTATCTTAATTTTCTGATTATTCATCACGCTACTCATAGTTGCAACAAGAAAATTTTACTAGTACAAATGTTTTCCTATGGTAAACTATGGTCTTGTTTAGGGAAGCTTTCCACGGCTACTCTCTCTGCTAAATTTTTGGTTCCCCAGACAATGTAGATTCTAATTAAAGTTTTAAAAATGAAGTAATGCTATTAGCAGCGAGAAGCTTGAAAACTCACTTTTCTATATTATCTGGCTACTTAGTTCTTCTTAGAATCTTCAAACTTCTCAAATAAGAGCATAGGGTGAGTTTGAGAGTGGGTGAAAGACAAGAAGAAGAAATCATGCAAAAATGAGGTATCTTGGTAGTGAATGATAAATTAAGTGTTAGTTGTTGTAAAATTTAAAATAGATTAATATAAATTTTAAAACAACCTTTAGATATATTTTTTAAAAGAACATACTATACTATTTAACAGTTTGAAAAACACGCTCACAAAAATCGATGAGAATATATCCCGTATCATGCAGCCTAAGTGAGCTAGCTCGTAAGAGCAAGGCTAATAATAGCTCACAAGCTGGCTATAAGATTTTTTATAGTCTTTTTATAGCCGACCCATATAATAATGAGCTATTCATCATTAATGCAGGACTCACATGTTTTTTTTATAGAGTTTCTTGGCTCTTATGCCTGAGCTGGCTATAAGCTTACATCCCGCTTCTCTTCTCTCTTTCTCCCCTCTCTCCTCCACATCAGCATTTAGCCTGTTTATAACCTGTCATTATACTTGCTCTAAAAGGAGAAAACTAACACTTAATTAGAAAACGTATGAAGGGAAAAAATTTAAAATAGTAGTATCATAATTAATTTGTTTGTTGCCAGATTAGCAACAAAAAAGTAGCATTAGAAACGTACCCTTCATCCTCTCCAACACCGAAGGAAACACTTTGTTTTTTTGTCAATAAATACGGCTAATCCCTCAGATCGATTTAAATTAAATTTATGTATATATAGAGATGCCTCCATATACACACTTGGTGTGTGTGTAGGTACGTGTAGAAAGGGATCGAGTTAATGTGCAATGCAAATGTTTGAATGCCCTTGTCTCTTACTAATCAGTATACTTGTGCCACTACTGATCATCAACTTGGACAAACCCCAGGGTTGCAATTAACTGGGCTTTTGCCTCGCTGCGATGACTAATTAATAGGACACTTAACCTAATTTTTTCTATGCTGATGGCGACCACCGGCCGGCGGGCACGGCCATAGAATCTGACATTGCATTTAAGCACCTTTGCCTCTGCAGTTAACATTTGATGTTAACTTGATCGATGTTGGCGTACATATCTGTTATATCACTTGAATATATGCAATAATATTGTATCGACCTAAGGGGTATATATTGCTACCTACCTACATCTTTTTGTGCACCCAAAGGTCGTTAAGCAATTATGTTTTCAAGATCCTTTTGTATAGTCCAGCAGTTTACTGCTTTCAGTTTTCTTTTTTCCTTTTCAAAACCAGGTTAAATTTAATATCATCCGATCTTTTCGCTTTTGATTATGTTTATAAGCCAAAATTTGAATTTTCAACTTTTCGGAGTTTTTCACAGTAGTTTATTTTTCAGCCTTCCCTTTTAGCTCACTGAGAACACATATATAATTCTTTTATAAATTATTTTTAGTTTGCAAATATGCCATTTGTCTTTTTTCCTTCAAAATCTAAACAATCACCCCCAAAATACTGGGTTAGCTAGCTAAGTAATTAAACTGAAAACAAAAATATATCTATGTAAATTTTCCACGCATGTTTTCTTGCTGGAATCCCATGTTTCAAACGAGACCTTATGTTTCTCTCGTGTAATCTTAGTTGGTTTTTTATCTATCACATCAGCTTAATTTCGTATATAGACAAAAAGGTTATAAACGAGATCACGGTCAAGAAAACGAATTGCGAATAAATTAATTGCACCTCCTGTTTGTGCGTTTTTCACATTTGACCTCTTTAGAGCTCACATGTTTCCATGTTAAATAGAATTCAGTGACATAGTAGTATACCATGTCGGCATGTGATGCATATTACTTGTATTATCAAGAGAGATCGAATTTTCTTGATTGTATAAATCCAGGTCACATCAAGTATGGTTGATCCACGTCCATGCATGCTTTTGCTCAATTCAATTCCATTTAGGAAAGAGAGTAAATTTCACAAAATCATGCCAAGTTTGGTGAACTATCACTAGTTCATGGTTCAAGGCCATTTAATTTCTTTCTAATCAGGGCTCGCCCTTAGCTCAACCTCGCTTTGGATATATCTTACCTAGCAACAAATTTAAATGACTTTTTTTAAAATAATGAATTTAAATGACCCTGTTTAGAACAAGGGGAAGTTGTCTCCAAATTATGCTGACCTTCCACCGAGTTGACTTGTCCACGTGCCTCTCCACGTGGCCTTAAGAATCATATTAAACTAAAGGACAAATTTGTAGAAAATATAGGGTTATCTTTTGGCTTTTCTAAGAAAAATAAAATGACATATTAATTTACAGACAAAAAATAATTTATAAAGAATTTTTTATATGTGCTCTCTTAGCAATCTAAAATTAAAGACTGGAAAATAAACATCGATAGAAAATCTCAAAATCTACTCTAAATTAAAGAGTGAAAATTTAAAGTTTGCCTTACAAACGGTAGCATAAGCGAAAAGATTAGGCCCTATGAATAAATGAAATGATAGGGACTAATTTTGTATATATCTAAAATTTCACCAGACACTTTTAAGCATATATATATATATAGCTATGCCATTGACAGAGCAAGTTCACTTGTCGGTCTCACAACACTAAAACCAGATGGAATGGGATAGGATCTTGACTTTTGAAACGGGGCATTAAGTGGATCTCTTCCACTATATATTCTGTAAATGCTTAAGATATTATGATATTGTTAAATCCCATAAAATAAGTTTGGTTTATGGAACTGTTACTCGACAACGTGGTCTTGTTACAGTTTAATAAAGAATTAAATGCGGCATGTTTTTTTAAAAGCAAGTGCAAGCTAAATTAGTGGTTTGTGTGGAACCTGAAGGATCAGCTTGTCAGTTAGGCTCCATATCTTATACTGCCATAGTTTTATATTATAAGACTTTTTAATCATAAATACAACTAAATTTAGACACATATACTTTATATATATTAATCAATACTTATTAAATCTATGAGTAGAAAATTTTATAATATGGATTGGATGGAGTACTATAATAATTCACCAAACATACGAAGAGTCGTTGTATATTATATTGAAAATACAATCTCTCTTTATTGGTTTCACCAGATTATATGAAAGGGATAATTTTACTATTCTTATAAGGTACTAGGAGTTACCTTTGTCCAGTGTAAAATTTTATATCTTCAATTAGCAGGAACTTTTAAAAAACCATAAAATTTCTCATATCAAAATATGTTGTCATTCTCTCATTCCAAAACATTTTAGAGGTGATATTTCTTATCTACTCTTCACCAATACACACAACTGTTAATCAGACTTAATGCCGCTTTCGGAAGTAAATGAAATGTAGTTACTAAAGATAACGATGTAATTTGCTACATCTTAGTGTACGATTTGAAATATGCTTGAATGATAAATAATCTTAAACAGTGGAAGTACTTAGCAAATAGAAATAAGAGGCTTTTACCATCCTTAAAAGATACTGAGAAAATCATATTTTTCTAGTATAAAACTTGGTATATCAGCACAAAAAATTTTGGTCTTAAAATTTTTATACCTCCATATACTCTCTCAATAACCACTTCTCTACAAATATGTTGACTACTTGACTCATATTCCAAGTCTAAATACCTCAAGCTTTTCTATGGGCCCAGCCCAAATACTTAAAAATCTATGACAGCTGCCAAATATCATTCAATAAGAAGAATCAAAAGACATGACATATGAACCTGCTGCACAACACAAAGAGGGTGAAGAGGGTGTTTAGATTGAGAAAATTTTTAGAAGATGTGTCACGTCAAATGTTTGACCGGATGTCGAAAAGGGTTTTTGGACACGAATGTAAAAACGAATTTCACAGCAAGCCTGAAAACCGCGAGACGAATCTTTTGAGCCTAATTAATCCATCATTAGCACACGTTGGTTACTGTAGCACTTATGGCTAATCATGGACTAATTAGGCTCAAAAGATTCGTCTCAAGATTTCTTTCATAACTATGCAATTAGTTTTTTGGTTCATCTATGTTTAATGTTTTATTTAGGTGTCCAAAAATTCGATGTGATGTTTTTAGAAAAAAATTTTAGAAACTAAACAAGACGAAAGTATGTGGTTTTATCTCACAATAAAACTTTGCTGGAACTTCTCCCATAAACCCAGCAAGTGTGAACTGAACTCCATGTTGCTCCTGATGCCATGGTGTGCGACAGCGTGGTACTGAACTGGCAGTCCCATGGATTCATTCAGAGGCAGAGAGAGAGGCTCATCACTTCATCGGGGAGAGGATTAAAGAGCAAGAGAACAAGAGCAAAGTGGCTATATGCATGTCATCACCTCTCTCTCTCTCATGCAATACACTAGTGGAACAGTGCTCCTACACTGCCCTTGGAAATATGCAGGCAAGCCTTAAATGCCCACACTAGTAGATCTTTAAAGCCATCCAGCTTTGACCTTTTCCTTTTCTCCCTTGCCTCACCTGCTGCAACTTTCAACTTTCTTTTCTCTCAACACAAAAGCTGTAAAAAAAATGGGATGAGCTAGAGAAAAAAGAACAGTACTAGTACAGAAGCTCTCATGCATGACATGACCATGCAATGCAATGCAAGGCTAGCTGTGGTTATAATAACGAGAACACTGTGTTCTTTCTCACCTTCTTTGCAGCCAGCTGCATATATAGCTTTAGGCCTCTGTGAGTCTGTGACTGTGAGTGCTGTTCTTGTGTGTGGGGAGAGAGCTATCTAGCTGCCTTTTTGCACTGCCCTTTGGCCCCTTTCCTGTTTGTTTTGAGCTAGCCATGTGTAGTAACTGCATGACATTTGTCATCAGCTACTAGCACAGCAGTATATGTATACATAACCTCCTACTAGTAGAAGACAAAAATCATATAAAGAGGAAACCAATCCAACAACTGCTGCTGCGAAATGAGAGAGAGATTGTGTTTGAGAGAGAGGATCGGTAGTTCATCAGTGTTGTACGTGTGCTGCATGCGTGGCAGATAGAAGAGTAGGAGAAGTGAAGAACTGAGAGAGTAGAAGAAGACTTGGGTGGTGTTTAGTTTACAAAATTTTTTTTAAAAATATCATATCAAGTTTTCGGATACATATTTAAAGTATTAAACGTAGCCTAATTATAAAATAAATTTTAGATTCCGGCTGGAAACCGCAAGACGAATTTTTTGAGCCTAATTAATCCGTCATTAGCACATGTTGGTTACTGTAGCACTTATGGCTAATCACTTTCTAATTAGGCTCAAAAGATTCGTCTCAAGATTTCTTCTCTAATTGTACAATTAATTTTTTAATTTATCTATGTTTAATGTTTTATTTAAATATCTAAAAATTTGATGTGATGTTTTTAGAAAAAAAATTTTAGGAACTAAACGAGACCTTGAATGCAGAAGACGGCCAGTGCCGAGCGAAAAAGGGAAAGCTCCGGGCTTTAAATGCGTCTCCCCTAGCTACTCGATGATAATCCAAGCCCAAGGCCGTTTCTTGTGAAAGGTTTCGTTTTTAATATATTTAAAAATATTACTATGTCGTCAGCAACAAGATCATTAATTACTTGCATGAGAAGTTGCATTGGAAATAATATAGCAGATTTTTCACGTAAATGAAAGTCATTGTATCCTTCTCTTTATGCCACGTCATCAGAAGTGCTGACAGAACCGAAATATCGGCTGGAAATAGCTGTGTTCAAAGTAGGCTCGAGAATATGTAAGAGGAAATATCATCTATGTTTTTAGATATTTGTTTAATAACATAAATGATAGAATTAACTACTAAAATCTACTCTAAAAGCTGAGATGTTGAACATCTATATAGATTTTTTTGAAAAAAAATATAGAATTCGTTGAAAAAAATACACGTCATTTATTAGTTTACAAAGCGTGCGCTTAAACGCTAAGAGAAGTCTAATAAAAAAATATTTCTGGCATTGTGAGATCTATCCACATGTGAGATGACTTATTAGCAGTGGTGAGCTCTCTCCATTGAACCATCTCTTGAGTTCTGCGTAGCTGCAAAGCACCGTTGATCGACCGGTCGAGAGAGCAAGATGGATTAATTCTTGGATCGTCAAAGACTACTCAAAGTTGGTAGCTAGGTAGAGATCGACACATGTACTACTGCTGTTGCATGGTTGCTAGTGCTGGCTAGTGCATACATATTGGAAACCGGCCGGTCGTCTCGATCTCGCCCTCCTTGGAACTGTGCGTCGTACGAGTAACGAGCTCATCAAGAACCTGCAGTATGCTTTGGAAGTGCAGTAATGGCGACCCAAAGGAGGATATATGCATGGAGAAGACGATGGATCATCGATCACCTCGATGATGAACTTTGATCGATCTTGTCATAAATGTAAGAGAGGACGCCGGTGGAAGTCAAGTCAACCGCCCTGCCGGCCCCCGTCTATCACGTATATATATGCTTAAACAGACTAAACTATCGAGATCTATATAAGTCCCTAAGGAAGATGCTAAAAGAAACGTCTAAAGGCCTATAGTACACCTACCCTGCTACTCTAGGCCTATAGCGGTGTGTACTATTGAGTAGATCATTTAATGAGATTTTAGCCCCTCCAAACAAACAAGGTAGAATTAAAAGGAACTTATGTTTTAGTCCTAGAACTAAAAAGACTTATGGAAACAAACAACACCTAAGTCATATCACAGTGGCTGACATGTGTTCCCATGGTTAGTAGGGTTTATATATCAGCCACTCACGTTCCTCTAACTTAAGTCAGGTGAACTGCTTCTGTATTTTTTATGCCACGTTCTTTGCCCAAGTTAACTGGTCTAGATTCTCCCGTTTTTCGTGTGGTTTTTCAAACTATTAAACAATGTGTTTTCTTGTGAAAATTTTATATAGAAAAATTAATTAAAAATATCATATCAATGCATTTTTCAAACTTTTTATAATTAATAATTAGTTAATCATATGCTAATCTGTTACTGTGTTTTCCGCCCGAGCCTACTAAAGAACGCGACCTTAAATCCGCTAACCCTGAAGCGTGTCGTGTGTAGAATCAGCATACGCATGTTACTCTACTTCACTTTCACGTGTAGCAAAATAAAAAGGAAGTAGTGCATGTTGCTTGGATGTTTCCCTTGGAGATGGCATGGATGACCAACATGTAGTGCTACTGGTCTGCAACTTCTGCTGCATTCGATCGATCAATGGGCACGATGGAGTCGTAAGTAAATGATCGAGATGGATATATAGATTATCGATCTATGGTCTTGATGACACTGTGTGTGTCAACGAAGAATCAGTCTAGTGGAGCACTAGTATCGATCTATCCACACTTATAAAAATATCATCAGTCTGATCCATTACTGCGTGACACACACTGACTGACAGTGTGTGGTGCAGGAGAAAGAGTCAGCCCCATGTCCATAGCCATTACTCCTCTGTCCCGGCCTCTCCCTGCACTGCAACTGGACCTAATCAAAGCACATATACATGCTCCTACCTGCAGCACCACTCTCCTGCCACCCCATGTCATGCATGCATCTTCTCACCCACATCACCCCTAGCTTTCTGAATTCTGATCAGTAACCATCGCAAGAAATTTCCCCCTGCCGGCCCGCCGGTGCTCCGTCGATCGTCGCACGAGACGACGTGGCGCCGGCGACGACGGCGGACATGAATTAACGCCGCCATTGTGGACGACGTCCGCCGTCGTCGGCCGTTGCTGCATCGACCGACGACGTTGACGTGCTGCAAAGAAACGGGGTTAATGATAGGTAGTAGGAGGATCGAGTGGGCAAAAGCTTAACCAGCAAGCCATGCAGAGAAGCGTGTGATGTGAATATGTGATATTCTCGATCGATCGAGAGCCGTACAGAGGGTGATGAAATGCTGCGATAGGGATTATTGGCGATGGCGATTGGGTGGGATTAAGCCCCAGTCCAAGTGGGGAATTGAAGGACCAAGTGTGTGGGCTAGATTAATTGGACTAAATATGATAAGGGGAATACGAAAGACAGAGAATAATTATGATACTAGGACCTCTCGACAAATACTTTGCCAGTTTTATATCATAAGACTTTATGATCTTACCTAAATTTTTATATTCATGTATCGATGTATATAGTTTGTCTATATGTTTATATTCATTAGCGTACATGTATTAATCTAGATAATTCTAAAAGGTCTTATCTATATTGTGAAACAGAGGATGGAGTATGTCTATAAATGACGTTTCAGACAACCATATGATCACTATACTAGTTTGATTATAATTAATTATTTGAACAAAATAAGATATTATAGTCCAACCATTTTGAAAAGTTGAGTTGAAATATGGAGGTTGTATTAATTGCGAGAGTTGAAAAGTATTGACTTTTGCATCTATTATGAAATGTAATTTATTCGTGGTTGGAGGAGGAAATCATAAGATAGTACGATATTTTGAGCATATTCTTTTTCATGTTTCATGATTTGTGGTTATCACAGAACTAAACAAAAATCATATAAGATTTTAGAATATCGTTTTTCCAACAATAAATTTTCATACACTTGAAATTCTACACTATTATAAATATACGGTGTGCGATGAGTCTAAAGTTTGTAAAATATAGGACAACACAGGAAATATTGTTGGCCAAGAAGGTTAAAAGAGAGAGTCAGATGAGGTGCATCCATCGAGTTGATTATCAGGAAACCCCAAACCACTTGATTAAAACCTAGATGGATGCACCTTCTCATTCCCTTCCTCCTTCCTCATTATATTCCTTATAGCTTCGTCATACCGATCTCGGACTCAGTGACAAGGCAATTGGAAACTCATGGTGCACATGGGGCTATGTTCAGAGGCAAGTGACAAAAGCCTAGGCGTTGGGGGCAGAAGTGCCAAGGTGGCCTTGGAGTCGCTTGAAGTGCCAAGATGATAGATAAGCTAGACACCACCACAATATAGCTAGGGGCAACCCTGGAGAGGGTGCAGCTATGGTGGTGTTGACGCTGAAAATGACGATCAACAGTTACACATGTAGGCTTGGGAATCAATCTTAGACCACTCCAGTACAGGACCTAATTCTTAGAATTGTTGGGCGTGCCAGTCAGTTTGATCCTGTAACTGACAAGATATAGCACGAAAAATATTTAACCCTGAAATCGCTATCGGCCGAATAGCTGATACCATCCTAGGACCCTAGCCAATGAACTAGACGATCGACTTTACAGGAATTTCATGATAATGAGGATAAATGTGCTCAATCGGCTGAGTCAAAAGCAGGATAAACACTAAACAGACCAACTAATCAATTAATCTTAAAAGATTGGACTCAACCAAGACAGTTTTAAGATTAATCAGCCGATTGTACCGATTCAGTGCTTATCTCACATAAAATCGACAGCCGATAGGAGACTAAGTGTGGAATTTAATATGAACCGGGAATGCTATACTAATTACCAGCATAAAACAATAGTAATGAACATCATGCATGATCATACCAGATCTAGAAGATCGAACCTAATCGAGACAGTACGGTTCTAAGCATAACCATACACGGAATCAGCTAATCATTGTAGCATGCAAATAACGAGACAACAAGCCGGTGTAATGTACCAACTAATCCATTAAACCTAGCCGATCGGACAAACCTTTATAAGCAGATCGCCCCAAATAACATAGATCAAACTTAACAGAGTCAGTATGCAATCTAGCATGATATAATTATAGACAACATGAAGATTGATGAGCTTAATGAACCAATCAACAAATTACTCAAGATAATGTGGGCTAGAATTCCAGCGATAAGCCCTCATGAGCGCTCGATCTAATCTATCAACACAAACCCATCCAACCAGATTGATCGGATCGAACCGAGACAGAACCAAGTAACTAAAGTTATGCCGGCAAATCAAACAGAAGAACCCGCGAGGACTTAATCGATAACTACTATTACTTCAAGCCAAAATAGATTAAAGCAATAATAGAACTCAGCCCGCCGATCAACTAAGAAGGAGATCGGACTTAACCGAGACAGTCCTGTTCTAGTTGATTGACGAGTTCTAACAAACAAGAACTTACATTGTGAAGCTGATAAACCCCATGCCGAAAGCTCAAGCAAGTCGAAGGTTTTGAGGCGATGCGCCGAGTTTAATTGATTTGAAGATAATTTAAAAGGACACTGGGCACACACATTTATAACCCCGGGTGTTAACTAACCTATCCGGATAAGAATCCGTTACTAACTTGTATTGTTCAGACTTTAATTAAATATAAAAATGCTAACCAGACTCTAAGATAAAGCCTAATTAATCTATACAGACTTACACCTAACACCGAATCTATCTCTAAGCCTTGGGCCCAATCGGACTCCAATTCTTGTCCGATTCGGATTCTATCGGGCTGCATCCACACCGCGTTCAGTCTCCTGCCTCCAGCCGATTCACCCCTTCTTGCACGATTCGGTTTTTACTCGCGTTTCAATCCATAACGGTAATTTACTAAAATCTGGCGTTAACAGGTGTACATTTAGTTATCCAAATCAGAGAGTTCTGACTAGGCGGAGTTAGGTGAAAACCTAGCTACACAACCAACAAAGATGACAGCCTATGGTTCCACTTCCCTCCCTTGGGGCATTGTTGAGGTGCCATGTTGCCCCCACCCTTTGATGGTTCATTGAAGTAAAACTTATATTTGTCTAGATAGATCGGACAACAATGATGCCTTTAGTTATGCCATGTCCTTCCTAGAGTTGTTGTATTGGAGATCCTGTCTATGATGGATGTTCATCATTAGTGCTAGTCTGACCAATTACTCTAGATTTATCAAATGAGTTTCAATTTATAGGGGGCTTGTGTGAAGAGAGAAGAAGCTCAAGTCACAACTACAGATCCTCTCATCAGCAACAACTCAAAACCCACATTTATAATAGCCAGATCAATTGTTACATTAATCCATTAGTCACATACGTGGAGACTCATCTATAATGGCTCTCCATTTGTTACAGAGGACTTTCATCTGTAATGGGTTAATGGCTTGAGATGATGACACGCTATTGATAGAAAAAAATCACACACAAAAAGCAAAAAGAAAAAAACATCCATGTGGCCTCTCTACCCACCAATTGCAACCCACCAGAGGCGGCACCAATAGGTGCTCAGAGGGCAAGGCTGAAGCAATTAATGGTTGTGTCGATGTATGGAAAACAAAAATAGAGGCAGTCAGTAGGTGCTTAGAGGGCAATATTGAGGTGACAAACATGCCAATAGTCGGGTGATAGAGAAACAACGAGGTCTCGACTAACACCCTAAGGTTCACGACCTCTAGCTCGACCTACCACTCTAGTGGAGCTTCACCCACCGATTTGAACCACTGTGTCAATGGGTAGTGCACCTAGGCTGCCTTCATCATCTCCTCTTGCTAGGAGCACTGCAGTGTTTCTTTGTGTACAATGGTCGGGGAGAACTTGGTGTAGGTGTGATCACCGTCTCCTCTAGCTCCTTGGCCTGCACCCATCAGTACTGGTTCGTTCCTGATCTGTGCGAGTGGATGGGTGATAGAAAACCCTATCCATATCATTTTCCGACTATCATCTTTTAAACTAATGGCAAGACGATATACCTGAACTATTCAGTAGTATCGTTTAAGTAGGTAGGCTAAAAGTAGTCAAAATAAAAAAATGCTAAGTTTTAGAACACATGGAGACCGGGAGAATGACATACATGGAGAGTTCAGAATTGCAGCACAATAAATTCCAAATTCCTGATCATGCATAAACGGTAATTTGCTATATTATGCAAATGGTAATTACAGGAAGAATACAATAACCGAGCAATACATGCATACGACCAGTAATTGGTCATCCAATTTCCATATTATTTTTACCGTTACTGTTTCCATTTACTGCAATTACCATTTCTATATTATTTAGCCGAAAAACTTCAGAAACGATCACCAGTAGGTGGATAGCTAGTTACCGTAACTGTTTTCATTCCCATATACAGTATACTTCATGTCCTCGTGTGCAGAATTTGCAGCACAGTTAATTCCAAATTCCCAATCATTCATGCATATGAGATGCCGGTATTGATCAATGACCAGGTACATAGTAGCAGGCCTACGGTAATTACGTACCAGGATTTGACACAACACCGTACGTGTAGAAGATTTCAAACAATCGCGTACGTACGAACGTACGTTCGCCGCGCGTGCATGTACGTACGTACGTGTGGTAGTACGTAATTAAGCATGCTGATCATCGATCGATACTCGATAGGATACACTACTATAAAACCGGTTATCTGTGACGGATCTAAACTCATATTTATGACGGACAATTGGTCAGTGATAAGTGGTCACTGATAAGAAAAACCTATCATTAACGGGCCAAAGTTCGTCACCGACAGCCATCATCTTTAACGGGCCAAAAGTAAAACCTGTCACCGAGATGCTCATAGCCCGTCACGGATGACTCATCTTTTGACGGGTTAAAATTATGGCTCGTCACGGATGAGTCATCTGTGACGGGCCATGAGATACGGCTCTTCACGGATAGTGAAATCACAACAAAAAAATAATTTGATTTATTTCCTGACCTCAAGATGTTGCTAGCTATGAACTCAAAAAAAATGAATGAAGCAATATATATATTCTCAGAACTCCCACACATATATATATCCATCCATACATTATTTTAATTTCAACAATAAAAAAAAACTACAACCAAGTAAATTAATAGTGTACTAAAACTACATCCAATTAGAAGTACACAAAAATAATTTCTACTCCATGCCGTCGTCGGATCCCCCGCTCCCACCGCCCACTCCCGCCTACGGATCGGGGCAGGACGAGGCCTACGGATCGTCGGGGTCAGCGCCGCCTTCATCACCCATGTCATCGTCGTCGCCCATTGTCGGGGTCGGTGCCGCCGCGGAGGGGGCAACCCGAGTGACGGGGGCAACATGCCGGCCACCACGCACACGCCGCCCACTCGTCATCGTCGTCGTGGTCAGTGCCGCCGCCACCACCCTTGTCGTCGTCGTCGCTGCCCACTCGTTGTCGTCGCCGCCCATCGTCGGGATCGGCGCCGCCGCGGAGGGGGCAGCCTGAGCGATGGGGGCGACGTGCCGGCCGCCACGCACATGCTGCCCACTCAAGCTCGGCGTTGAGAGAGAAGAGAAAGAGAGGGGGAGGAGAGAAAGAGTGAGAGAGGAAGAGAAAGAGTGGGGAAAAGGGAAATATATCAGGGGATAAGAGAGAGGGGAGGGGGAAAGATAAAAATTTTGAAGTGACGAGGAGGAAAAATTTTCATTGAAAGTTTTTTATGTCATCTTTGACGGGTCATAATTATGGCCCGTCACGGATGAAGACGAGCACTAATTTTGGCCCTTCACGGATGACCCATTTCATCTTTGACGGGCCATAGTTATGGCCCGTCACGAATGAGTCATCCGTGACGGGCCTTTATTTTAGCCCTTTACGAATAAGTGTCGTCCGTGACAGGTGCTGATTTTAGCCCTTCACAGATAAGTCGTGTCGGGCGTAAATTTTGGCCCGACACAGATGATATGTTATCGGTGATGGGCCAAACCGAATAGAGCCATCTACAACGGGCCTTATTTTGGCCCGTTACAGATGAGTGTGGGTGTGATGGGCTGGTATGTTCCGTCACGGATGACCCGTCAAATTTGCTAGGTTCTGTGGTAGTCATATATACGTGTACACTGTACGGTAATATACGTACGTGAGAGAAGTAATAAAACAAGCATGCACGCATGTATATATACGTACATACAGTGAGCGGAGTTATTTCGCCGTCGCCTTAATTAGTCGTGTGCACAGTGTACTCTTGAGATCGATACGTTGTCTTCCACAGCCAAATAAACGATTAATTAATCCCGTTACCGAATATCTCTACATGTGTACAGTATGTATCCATCCACCTTTCCTAAAGAAAATTTACAGTTTTCGAGAAAATACCTCGCGGTGTAACAAATTTACAGCTGCACAGATAGGTACCAGAGTTTTGCACTAGAAAATATTATGACTCTAGTGCATTTCGTAAAAGTATGGAAATGTGATAACACTAGAAAATTGTGTTTGCAGAAATTTGGCCATAGAAAATATGAAAACTCTTGATACCCACTAAATTACAATAAAATACAAAAATAATTTTAATTTTTGATAAAATTTCTATGAGTTCTGATTGTTTTCCACAATAATCGTTAAAGTACAATATCCCTGCCCTCGGCGGTCACTACTAAAAATATGGTTTTTAAGCACTAATAGCCCCCTGCAAGCACCCGCGTGCCAAAAAAAGAACCGGCACGGATAACCCCGTTTGTGTCAATTGTAGGGAATACCCAACACAGATGGGCATAATAGTTGTACTGGTTATAAGGAAGACCTGACACTAATACATAAATTGAGCCAACCGATAGACCAACAAGCCGACTTTATCTCCTCCCATAGCCACGCCACAGCCCTACCTCCTCGACGATCCCACAACTGAGCCAACCTTATCTCCTCCCTCTGACAACTTAATATCCCCCTCTATCCCTCAATCTCTCCATCTCCTCCATTCCCCACCTCTTCACGTTCAACCAATGTTGGCCTCCACTTCCCCTTCTCCTTCCGACCAAAGGCTAGGCCATCCAATACGACTACTTAGAGGTCGGGGGCCACCATATCCGGCTGTGCACGGTTGACTTGTAAAGCAATGGATCTAGAGGCAATGTCCAGGTCATCCTCTCCAACGGCGGCGGCGAATCCACGAGGCAGCGGTGGATGTAGGGGATGGCGACTGCATGATCCTCCTTAACAACAGTAGTGGATCTATGGAGGCACCCAATTTATCCTCCCTAACAACGATGACATATCTAATTAAGGGTGGCAATGGATCAAGTAGCCATGTCTATAGAGCTCCTGGTTTGAGGTGAGTAGGCTGCATTATGCAAAGCTCCTGGTCAGTGGTGACCCAGGCTAGCATGTCTGCTCATCAAACGACATCTAACATGACCGCGGGCCGAGTGTGGTGAAGAACTGGTTAACCTTGTGGTGGGTGCCCTTGAGGTCATAGACACGGTCCTTCTAATTTTCATTTTTGAGGCAACCAACGCTTGATATGTTCTTGTTCTTGTATCTATTCATGATTTGTTCTTTATCTTTTATGTCATGGCTCAATGAAGTTTGTTCTTAATCTTTTCACAACATTTGCTCCTCTCTAACACCAATGATCGTGTCTCATTACTGTTGGGTCTAAAAACTAGCACCGATGATCATGCCTCATCAGTGTCGGATACATATATGGCACTGATGCATGCGAGCGACCGGAAGAGATATGCTTTTGTGTTAGTCATACTAAGAGGGTGTTAGGAAAATAGCCACACATCACTGGCATGGATTTTTACGTGGCAATCCTTAAAAAAAAGCCATGGGCTTTGACCAATAATAACCATTGTGAGAAGATGATTACAATGCAGAGAATTACAATAGACCGTCTCACGTATCCTTTCTAGATATATAAAAAGATATATAAAAAATCTAAGAGTTCTTATAGGAATATATGAACTACATATAAACATAGAAGAGTTCTAATTAGCCTATCTAATCTAGCTACTGTATATACTACTGCATCTCTTTTCTATATGGGCGCTCTCACCATCAGGGATCAATCTCGTTGCTAATAGAAAGCATTTTTACGTACATGCGCTTTTGTAATTGTCCGTATTGTATTACGTACGTGATGTGAGCTAGCTAGCTACTCCTTCCATTTCATAATATAAGATGTTTGATACTTTTGTTCGTAATATTTAACCATTTGTCTTATTTAAAAAATTATAAAAATATTATTTATTTTGCTTGTGACTTACTTTATTATTAAAAGAATTTTAAGCATGACTTGTCAATTCTTTTATATTTGCATTAAATTTTTGAATAAGACGAATGGTCAAACATTACGACCAAATTAACTCAATCATCTTACTATATTATAAAACGGAATGAGTAATTAAGATGCACCTTACTAAACTAGTGCAGTTATTGGAAGAAGTACGTACTTGAGAATTGAGATAACCTCCACGCGGAGCAGAAACCACATGCGTGCGCGTGGTACATACGGCGGCGAAGCATTCGTGTACGTTCGCAACGATATATCAAACACGCCTAGCTATATATAAGCTAGCCTGGTGGTGAGAGATGGCGATATCGACCGGCCTCCATTGATGATCCGAGCCGGCCCATGCCACCATGAGCCGTGCACGTTAATTATCAGTGTTTGCAATGTTTTCGGTTACTTACCCTATAGTTAATTATCACGGTACATCCCGTACGTAGGTTACTCCTTTCAGTTTTTTATCTGCCATACAGCACAAAAATATGTAATATTTTTTAAATCCGAAAGCTAAAATCATCTTTATAATATCAGACGACTACGATGAACTTCACCTCTCATACAAACTTTCCGTATATAAGAGACTTTTTAAATTAAAAATTATCTTATCAATTATATAGTTTTCATATGTTAGAAAATATATTTCTAATTATAAGCGCTTTCTATATATTATATTTTATATAAATATAAGTATACATTTTTTAATCATAAAGTTTCTACAAATATGTCATGTATATCTTTAGAATCAAAATTCGACCATAATTTTTTAATCAAAAATTTAGAATACTGATACCAAAACAATGAAGTTTGTATTTAACACCATATCATAGTTGCACTAAACACAAGATCAATCAAGACTCTAGACCACTATCATTGCGAACGTGCACGTGCCTAAATAATCAAATCATTAACAATAATAACAGAGATATATCTCTGGTAAATAAGAATGAATATCTATTGTTCTAGAAATATTTTTTTAACACCATATTTTTATAAAGTTGTTTTTATTAAATTTAGATTTATAAAGTTTAAATGTTATATTAATATTAGATAATATGAATAAATTATTTAATTAAAATTATTCTTGCAATGTGTGAACTTGCTATTGTTTCTGACATTTGTATATCAATTTGTTGTTGTAAGTTTCTAAAATTAGCATATAAATTTGGTCTTGCAAATTCTGCAATTACTGTCCAAACTTGAAAGCTTGCAATTTATTATAATGTTGCCCAACCTATAAATAATTTTGTAAAGTTACAATGGTCACTATTAACTAGTAATTTCCTGCTATTTTTTCAAAGTTTATTTAAATAATAAAATTAATAAATGCTTGATAGAAAAATAAATTAAATTGTCAGAGTTTGGTTTTTATATGTGATTGTATTTAAAAAATTTATAATATCTTATATGCATTATTAAATTAAATTATAGTGTTGGTACGGGTATAGCACTAGTAACACCTTTGGTTTTCGTATGTAATAATTTACTTACAGTAACCGTGAAATCGACAGGTAACGATAACCTTAAGCAAAATAGCAGAAACGCCGATTTATCACGTGGCGGTGGCATGAATGGCAATTGATCCACCTGGGTGACGTGAAAACAAGCCAGTTTGGTACATGCGGGCTGAAGGAGGCACTTCTCTCGGGTCGATGGCCCACCCACGCGGGCCTGGAGTAGGACGTGTCCCTCACGTTGACATTAGGCTCAAAATCATCCATAAACCATTGTAAAAAAAATCTTGAAACTTAAACTTATGATCTCATTTTAAGTAGAGGAATGGTTTTGTGAGTCTTTTATCCTTATAAATTGTGGTTAAGTGGATGTCACTAAGAAGTTCGTAGGTATCTCGATATCATCGACCAACATTTTTTACCTACACGCCATTCCGTCTATCTCGAGAAAATAACCTCTTAAATGTGAGGCCTACCTAGCAAAATTACACGCAAGCCACTGCTCCCTCCTCTCCTCCCGTAGTGCTCTCTCCCGTCGCCCCTCACCGTGGAACCCTAGCCGCCGCCGCCGCCGCCGGGCCGGCTAGATCTGGCGTTCCCCCGCCTCACCGGCGGACCGCCGCCGCGCCCGAACTCCTCCCTCCCGTGCGCCACCCGGAGGGCCGGCGCGCTCGAACTCCTCCCTCCCGTGCGCCACCCGGAGGGCCGGCGCGCTCGTGCAACCAGCCGGCGGCCAGGGCGGCGCGTGCGTGCGGCCACCTGGCGCTGGCGGAAGCTCCGCCGCACCGAGGACCGAGTCCGCGTACTCCATGCCCGTCTCCGCCAACTTGCAGCCGCCGAGGGGTCGCGGGCGGCTTCCATACCAACTCCTCCTCCACCGCAGCAGCCGCCGCTGGCTGGACCAGGCAAGCCAACCTCCGGCCCGTGAAAAAGTAACCCTCCACGGCTTGAGGAGAGACAGGGGTTGCATGGTAGAAAACAATCGCCGCCTCATTTGAGATTGATGCAGTTTTTGTTGTCTTGATTAGTCGGTGATCCTATGTTGGAAGAGGATAGATGAAATATAGTTTTGGAAATTCAGTGCTCGTACTCGAAATCATTCTGCAAAAGGCAAAAGGTTAATATTTTTATGATCAATGTATGGTAACCCTTTCCACGAGGGATTCTGGGTTTTTGGTTGTGCCACCCAAACCCCGCCATCTCTGTACTTCTCATCTCACATTTTGAAGTACTGGGTTAAACTGATATCCATTTTTGCCTTCCAGATTTCTGTAATCACCTGCTACAGATATGTTGATCTAATTGGATCTTGTTGCATAATCATCATTGGAAACCTTGTGGGAAATATGACAGAGAAACCTAAACAAACATGCAATGATGCCATTTTCTTTCACATAGGATGATTGGATTCGGGGGAACAATATGAATAGTCCTCCAAATAAATTGACAGAATAAGGTCACACAATGTTTTATCGAGTGCAAACTGTTTTAATATTTTTCCTGAGTTACCTTACCTGGTGCCAAACACTTCAAATCAAGATGTTGCTAATTAGCTGTTTGGTTTGCCCATCCTGTGTCCTACCAGTTTTTTGTTTAATAGTTTGCGCCATCCATTATTGTTTGTCATTGCTGCAATTCATTGAACGCAAATTTCTCTGTACTAGATGATATAGATCATTACTGTAGAGTCAAATTGCTAGTAATGTAATTGCCACAAGCTTTGTAACCAATACAGCTATAATATAAGGTGTACTTTGATGCACCCATTCACAATCCTTGCTTGGAGTTGGATTTTCTGTTGTGGCCATATCATCAGACTACTAACATTCAGGAAGCTGTCTGGGAGTACAATGATTTCGACCCCATAGGAGTTTGTGGGGCTGTTGACTAAAGGTTCATTGAGATTTCTCTTTGCCAGTATTGCTTTATCTTTATGGGAGTTTATGGGAGTACAATTTGGTGACTAGCATGTATGGGTGATCTCTTTTATCTTCCACTTTCACTTTTCCTGATCTTATCATTTACAACCTCACCGATCTCATTTACAACCTTACTTTCACTTTTTTTTACACAAGATCTGCAACCGGATCAAATGATCTCTTTGCTCTCCAAATTGAGCACCCTTTAGTTGTTCATGAAGACATTGCATCCTATGAAGTCCCTCCACAGACAGTACAGATACCAAGGAAGAAGCAAGTTGTCATGAAGAAGTGTATACCAAGTAGGGTTCCAGTTGAAGTGGCTAACCTATTCAGTCCAGCTTCTAGTACCAGAAGCAAAAAGAAACTCCACCTTGAATAAATTATATGGAGGAACTACTACTTTTGATGTAATTCAAGACATTTATGGTTTGGTGTGATGAAAACTAGTAAACTACTACTTTTTATGTGTGGACTTAGAATGGTAAACTACTACTTTAAATGTTGGTGATTTTATTATGTGTGGACTTATGTGCTCATAAACTACTTTAAATGTTGCTCATATGAACTTGTTGCTATGGATGCAATGGTTATGCCCTTATTTTTTTGGTGTGCAATGGTCATGCACCTGCTTTTATCTATTCTCGTATTTTACTGATTTATTCTGACAATTTACAGATTAATTTGGGTTTTTTTTTATTTTTTTTGAACTATACTGATTTTTTGCAATTTTTTGGATTTATTTACGAATATTCTTTTATTTCTTACCATTTTCTAGAATTATGAGACGATTTTCCTGAATTGTTGTGAATTTATAGACATTTTATAATTTAATTACGAATTTTCTAACTTATTTCCTGATTTAAAATTAATTCTGTCGTTTTCTAAACTTTTTACTGATTTTCCATATTTATTTACTGTTAATTTAGGCATTTTCTTTTTTTGGATTATCCTTATTTTTTCTGAATTTTTTGGATTTAGTTACGAATTTTCCTTTTTTTTTACAATTTTCTGGATTTATGAGCCAATTTTTTCTAATTTTCGTGAATTTCTACATATTTTATAAATTAGTTACGAATTTTCTTGCTTTAAAATTAATTCTGTTATTTTCTAATTTTTTACTGATTTTTCATATTTATTTACTGTTTTAAATTTATTTTTGTCTTTTATTTACTAACAAAGGGCAAAACAGTCCTTTTACACCTCCATTTGACACCGTTAACTCACCATCCATTCAAAATGGCGTGTAGGTAAAAAGAAGTTAGATCAATGGCACATAGGTACCTATAAACTTTTTAGTAGCATACAGGTAATCGTGATGTCCTAGTCAGAAAAAGATTAATTTTTTGGTGAGCCCCACCTACTAGTCAAATAGGAAATAAAATCTAACTCTAATCATGTTCTCTCCCCTCTCTCGCGTCCCTCTTTTCCCATCCTCTCCGTCGACGGCTAGCGAGCAGGAGAGGCATTGATGGTGATTGGTTCAGAGACCGTGGGACGGCAAGGAGGAGCATGAGAGAATAAGAGTGGGAGCAGAAGTGGGATTGAAGAGGGAGGATGGTGATAACAGTCAGGTAGCGATTGATGAGGAGGCAGTGTCCTCTATGCTGACATGTGCTGAGTCATTGGGAGAGAAAGAGAAGGGGACATGTGTGGTGGCTCCATGAGCTCACCATCATCCGCCACCAGCCAAAGCCTTCCTAGAACGGTGCCTTGATCCAAATAAGCGACACGGGGATGGCGGCTCCATATCCGCTCCACCCTCCTCTAGGCTCTAGCCCATCACCCTCATTCCCCTATGCCCATTGCTTTCGCTGAGGTCCTTGAGCACCTCCACGACATGCACATGTTCTTGTTCCTCATCCCTTTGCTTTGGTGTCCGGTTGCCATCACCGAAGATGAGGGAAAGAGAAAAAAGGGAGATGAGAGAGAGTGTTGTTTTTGTTGGTTTTTTTTAATTTAACTAACATGTAAGCGTGACAAAAATTTTTAAGTTTTCTTGTACTTACTATGATGCCACATCAGTGAACCCACCCCTCTGCCTTAGGACTGACTTTGAACAGGACTTGCAAGTCTAGATCCAAGATTTCTGGTAGTATGGTTTAGAGGTGATTTTGAGATTCAGCCTCAACAGGAGGGACCCCCACTGGACTTATTCCCACGGAGTATCACCACGGTGGTGGGCTGCGAATCTGTTATGCCTCCTGCGTTACGCACTTACGTGTGGGCCGTGGGAGGCTGGTGGAGATGGGCCTTGGAAGCGTGACAAGTTGACAAAAAGATGTGTGAGCTCGTTTCCTACTGCCGCTGGGGGGGGGGGGGGACGTTGGCATTCATCATCGATTGAAAGGCAAAAAAAAAAAAAAAATCGTTTGTTTGTCCTCATACTAGTATCAGCAGCTCATCCTGTCAGTGCCGTGATGGTCTCTTCGCTTTCAGAAATCTAAGCTGAGTGCACCTTGCAGCAGTCGACCGTACAGCAGCTACTTAATCTCGCAATAATGATAAAAAGCTACTAAGAGAAAAATACAAAAGTGTTATAACCGACTTACTGGCTATATTATTGGCTTTGCTCTTAGATATATACATACTATAATATAAATGCATTAGATGCGTGACTCACTTGTCTCTCCAACATAACTTAACAGAGTCCGTGCAACGACTAACTATAAATCTATAGCTTTTTATTCTCTCAACCATGTAAATATAAATATAATATATTAATTATAATAAATCGTCTCACCTTATCGGCAAAACAAAGACATTACAGCAAGGTGACAGTCGCAGATCTGCGGTGCACTGTTCAGATATCTTTGCTCGTCGGCTGGTCGGTCGTCCGGTAGCTGCTTGCTGACTCTGCGCGCTGCTGTGCTGTGGTGATGCGATCAGCTCATGCATGTGATCGTGTTTGGTCTGGATCCATCCTCCATGAATCTAACAGAGTTACTACTTACAGGTACAAGCTTAGAAACCAGGGATCCATACATGTATCCATCTCTCATCTTCATGCTCCGTCCGGTTGTAGGCAACATTCCTATTTAAAAACAATAATGCAATTGGAAGGATTTTACGGTGTTTGCAAGGTACAACGACGTACATGAAGATGAGGCAACATGAGCCGCGGATCTAGGGGGGCAAGGTGCAGAAAGAAAAAATTATAATAAATGACATGAATGTAAATACGATGGTATTATAAGGACATAAGTGTCTTCTATACAAATGAAAAAGTATAGGAAGTATTATCTGTTATGTTATGTTGTATTGTTTTAAAGAGTTATATTTAGTTTTTTTAGTTTATAGGTAGGGTTACGTGTTCTTGGTTTTCATACATCGTCTTCCATAAGATCTTCTTTCTTTTTGGAACTGCTTCGAGGAATCTCCAAGGTGGACGCCAAGGAGGAACCACTCATCTTTTACGTGGAAAGTGATAGTTTACGGAATGACTTGTATTTTCAGAGGGAATGGTTGTTTGGCCGTACTAAACGATATGGGAGTTTTCATCTCCTCGATTGAAAAAGTTGATTGGGTCGTTTCCTTGTTTTCCTCTCATGTCGTTGGTGTCAGACAATCTAGTATGTATGTGTTTAATGGATGTTGGTTACCTTTATATATATATATATATATATATATATATATATATATATATATATATATATATTGTATGCATATAATTTAATGTATATTCTTTATATATACTAGTTTATGTAGTCATACTTCTTAACGGAACTATATTTAATACGGAAACAGGTAGATCAAATCATAAATTTTATTTCTAGCATACCAACAAAAAATAAGCTTTAAAATAATAAATAGTCATGGCGTGGTAATTATATATTTTTTAATTTCTTTTTTCCTTGACCAATTGTTGTGTTGGTATCTTTTGGGTTCTTTTTTTGTTTTTCTTTTTTCGTGTGCAGTGTGTGCATTTTAGATCTTGTGTTTTCCTTTTTTTTTCTTGCTTTTTGTGACTAACGGGAAAGAATTATCATCATCACGTAAATATGGTCTGTACCACGTAAAACAGGCTTAAATTTAGTAACCGATGAAAGACCGAAGTTTGGAAACTGAACAGTATAGAGCGTAATTTTCGTCCCCACCACGTAATTCATATTTTACGTTACCTTCGTAAACTACACACAGTAATGCGCGGTACCTTCAAATCTACTTACATCGTACCTTTCGGCCCCTCTTAAGTTTTTGACATAATTGCTCCTATGATCGATTACCTTTTTACCCTTAGTACCATGTACCTCTAATACCTTTTATGAGGTACCTTTTATCGTGGACCTTCATATCTTTGCTATTTTAATAATGCAAATTCTGTAAAAGATCTCATGCAATTAACTTATCTGGTTCTTTTCTGCTTTTGTTTTAGTCTACTCAGAGGTAACAGAAACAAAAAAAAGAGAACAAAACATTTATTTACATTGTTATCTTTTCGCTTCTGCCTATGTTTATAAGCCAAATTTAATTTTTTTTCCGCGTTAAATTTGAAGTTGATTTTGAGGTATTTTTACCATATATTATTTTTTAAAATCTTTGATTTTAGATGGGTAAGAACATGTATATAATAGTTTTAATTATAATTTTTTATAAATATATCATTACATATGACATATTTGTAACCTAAAATAATATTTTGGGCTCCATCGTTTCGCAGTTGCAACTGTTTATAAGCCAAAATTTGAATTTTAGCACTTAATTTTGAACTTGATTTTGTGGTTTTTTTCATCATGGTTTGTTTTACACATTTCACTTTTAAGTCGCTACGGACACGTATATAAAAGTTTTACCTGCAAATTATTTTTCGTTTGCACAAACGCGTTTTCGCTTATTCCTCAAAAAAAAGGAAACAATGGGAGCCTTTTAATTTTAGCCATGGGATTTGAACCCATGACCTTGCCTCCACACACGTTACCTTAACTATCTCACCTATGAAGCACATTAGATTGTTTATTCCATTTTGTTTTTTTGCTATTGATTTTCATACCATGTAACACATATTTGAATCTCTATATGATCTTAAATTAAAAATTAAAAAGTTGTCAACTACAAAATTGGAGTTCTTGATGAGACCTACAGCTTTTCATATAGGAACATTCTTCATCTAAGGTCATTCAAAAATTTTAACCATTTGTTTCCAAAATATATCCAAGTAATTATAATGTGTATTTGTGTAAACAAAAAATTCAAATAAAAATATTATCAATTATTGTAAAGTTGTAGATCAACTTAACATCTACAACTTCGATGTGGAGCATATCTTCATCTGTGGTCATTTGAAAAATTCAAAAATATCATATATTTCAAATAGATCCAATCAATGAGAAATTTCAATCTAGACATGTAAACAATATCAAATGAAAAAAGTTTAATTAAAAAGTTGTAGATCTAGTCGAGATCTACCACTTCTTTATAGAACATGTCTCCATTTGACATTGTTTGCTAAATTCAAAAATTCATTTTCAAAATAGATCTTATACCTTGTAGCGCATATTCGAGCGTATAAACAATTTCAAACGAAAACAATGTCACTTACAAAGTTTTAGAACTTATCAAGCTCTACAGCTTTCCTATTGAAAATGTCTCCATCCAAAATAATTTAAAAATAAAAATATTATTCTTTAAATGAGTATTTTATCATCCATATTAGGTCATAACTACCGCCGTAACGGGCCATAATTATGACCCGTTACAGATAACATCGGTCATCTGTAACGGGTCTACGACCTGTTATTGATTTTGTTCATTTCCGCAATAGGTCATGGTTGTATCTACTTACAAATCATCGGCCCATAATTATGACACTTTACACATAACCTTACATCTATAACATGTAATTTCTAGTAGGCATATTTAAAATGGGCGTTACAAATGAGTTATCCACGACATACGGTATTTTCTATCGATAAAGGAGCCGTTACCGTATTTTCTTTCACGTACTTAGAGCAAGTTCAATAGTATCTCCAACTGCTGGCTATAAATTATCTATAGCTAACCAATTCATACAATAGTCATATACTATACAACTAATATACGGTCGCACCTATCATATACAAATGTTCCTGAAGTCCGTGCTGTAACTGGTTACAAATCTGTAGCGCGCTGCTCTTCTCTCTCCTCTCTTATCACATTGAAATAAGCTTATAGCTTGCTACTATACTGCTCTTGGTGCTAACACGTGGACCGGCCATGTATTCCTCCAACTTTACATCCGAGGATCATCCAACGGCCTTTGCGTCGTAAAAATTCTTGGAGAAAAGAAAAACCGCATCCTAATCATTCTGGCCGGCCTTGCCGACGTCCTACATGTGATGGGCTACGGACGTTGTCCGATCGTACTGCGCGCGGTGCGGATTGATTCCGTGGTTGCTTTCAATTCGCCTCTCGGCTCGACGACTCCATCGATCGATCGCCGGCGAGAGATAGATGGATAGAGTTGAGCAACGTACGTACGGCGGCCGGCTAGCTCTCTCGGCTCGCGCGCGTGCGTACGAACGCCGGCGATGGGCGGCGACAGGGCGCGCTATCGAGGGGGCTCCCACATGTCGCGGCCGCTTCCTTGCATCGCCGACTGTTTCAGTTGAATCGCTTCTCGTACCCCCTCCCGTACCGCTGTTGCTGCAGGCAGCAGAGCAGCCAGCTTAATATTATTTGTAGTCTTTCAGAGCAAAAGATGAATCATTTACATAGCCACGTGTACATACACAGTACACAGGCAGTATACAGTGTACATTAGAGTATTGTGTGGTAGCAGCAAGAGGCAGTGATACCGGAGGAAATCATGTAAGCTCACCCCCTGAAAAAATAATATATATGAATAAATCTGAACATGCATGATTGATTTTTTTTCTAAGGCTGAAGAGAACTACTACTCTAGGGCCGGCAGCCCCCCGTTAGTTAACTTATCTCTCTCGTTTTCCGCGCATACGTTTTTCGAACTGTTAAACGGTGTATTTTTTTCAAAAAATTTCTATACAAAGGTTGTTTTAAAAAATCATATTAATCTATTTTATATTTTTTAATAATTAATAATTAAATAATTATGTACTAATCTATTACTACGTTTTCCGTGCCAGGGCATAAGGTGGTGTTTAGATTGAGAAAAATTTTTAGGAGAAGTGTCACGTCAAATGTTTGACCGGATGTCGAAAGGGGTTTTTGGACACGAATGGAAAAACGAATTTCACGGCTAGCCTAGAAACTGCGAGACGAATCTTTTGAGCCTAATTAATCCGTCATTAGCACACGTTGGTTATTGTAGTACTTATGACTAACCATGGGCTAATTAGGCTTAAAAGATTCGTCTCTAGATTTCTTCCATAACTGTGCAATAAGTTTTTTGGTTCATCTATATTTAATGCTTTATTTAGATGTCTAAAAATATGATGTGATAGTTTTGGAAAAAAAATTAGGAACTAAATAAGGCATAAGTTAATTTATAACCCAGAAAAGAAAGTGGCCTAGATAAGACTGGACCAGCGTCGGCTATAGCTAGAAAGCTAGAACTACATGCAGATGCAGGTCAGGGAAAAGGTAAATTTGTTTACATATAATCAGGGGGCCATCCCTAGAAATTAGGGGCTCCGGTTCAAAATGCTAATTGGGGTCCTTTAATAAATGGCCAGTGAAACTAATTTTACTCATCAAATAGATAACTTAAATATATATTCTTCAATACAAATATACAATATATAAAAATATATAAAAAAAACATTAGTTATTGTTGCCAGCGATGAAGCTGTGACCTGGACGCTCCGTTCGTGTTGTTGGCCCGCTGCTATTGTGGATGGCGACTATACGAGAGGACACGATGATGCGAGATGAATACGAGAAGTCGCGATGATGCGACTCAGAGCTCACCGCTTGCGATGATACTGTCATTTCCGCTTTCAATTATCGTTTGCTACTAGTTTGAGGGCCCATGAATTTTGGGGCCGTGTTCGATCATGCACCTCACACATTCCTGTGGACGGCCCTGCATCTAGTAGTATCGGTGAACAACAACGAGCAAAGAGGGATATATATATATAATTTGATTAGGTTCCTCGGAACTCGGAACATTTGATTAGTACTTTTAATTTTTTTCCCTTCAAATATTTCTCGTAAGTTATATGGAGAGGAGAGGGTTGTAGGCATGTAATTAAAGTCTTTCATGTAGGCATGTTCAAACATTGGACCGGGCTGCGACCAAGCCTAGAGAAATCCCGATTGAAAAACCTAGATTCGAGCCCAGGCTTTTTTGAGTTTTTTTTTTTTTTTGGTTTTCTAGGTTTTAGGCTTAAATAGATGGGCTCAGGCCTGGCCCGGTGTATAGTCGGGTCTGGGCATGCCCTATTTTCATGTGAAAATAAGATATCCGCCGTGTATCTATTTTCCTAAACAGAGCACGAGACGCGTGGGGTAGGGGTGCAAGAGGAGGCAGAATGCGATGTGTGGCACGCACGCGTGGGCGATCGATCGATCAGAACCAGCCAAGTTTAATTCGTTACGCCTGGGACAGTGCTGGAACGGGACCAGACGGATTCATATATCTACGTGATATATCGCTGTCGTAATTTAGAGGTTTCAGCTAGCTAGCTAGATACTGTCATCACCGAGAGCTGACTGAGATCGATCGATCGATCTGTGCGAGCTTGCTAGCTAAGCTAAGCTACTACTGCTTGTACTGACCAGCATATGCAACTCTTGTTTTAACTTTTTTTTTTAACGAAACTGAAAGCATTGCATGTTCGTTGCTGGCAGCTATCTAGGGGTTCTTTTAGCAGATGTCGTTGCTCAAATTAATCGTGCTAATTAATTAAAGATTCATCATTTATGTCTAGTTTCTACTTGTTTGCACCTAGATCTGCATAGACGGTTGGGAAGAGGTATGTAACAGGTAAGTAGCCCTACCTCTTGCATACCTCTAGTTTGCACCTAGATCTGCATGACTAAGGGGCTGCTTGGATCCAGTGATTTTTTTTTCTCTTGTCACATTGGATGTTTGAACGTTAATTAGGAATATTAAATATAGTCTGATAACAAAACTAATTGCATAAATAAAAGTTATTTCATTAGACAAATTTTTTAAGCCTAATTAATCCACGATTAACAAATGGTTACTGTAGCATCACATTCACTAATCATGGACTAATTAGGCTCAATAGATTCGTCTCGGGAAATAGCCAAAGTGTGTGGTGGGTTTTATTAATAGTCTATATTTAATACTTCTAATTAATGTCCAAACATTTGATGTGACAGGGACAAAAAAATCAAGAGGGATCCAAACACTCCCTATGCGTATACTTCCTCCGTCTAGAAAATTTTATTGTTTTGGTTTTGTCTGCAGCGTTTGACCATCCGTCTTATTTAAAATTTATTAATAAAATCAGAAAAATTAGTCACGCGTAAAATACTATTTATGTTTTAATCATCTAATAAAAATAAAAAATATTAATCACATTTTTTAAAAAAACACAAAGAGCCAAACATTATATCCAAAAAATAAAAAAAAGAACCTATTTTAGAACGGGGAGAGTATATAACATCAGGAAAAATATACCCCCTAGATTGCACCTAAGTTATATGCCACATCACAGCACAAGCACCATCGACCGGATCGCAAGGTGAATCCTTCTATATTAATATTGGGATAACCATACATAAAGAGGGAAAGCGGGCTTGTTTAATTCACAAAAAAAAATTATCACATCGTATATTTGACCGGATATCGAAAGACTATTTCAGCGACTAATTGAAAAACTAATTACATAGGTTGTCAAAAGACCACGAGACAAACTTTTTAAACCTAATTATTCTGTTAACAGCACATATGAGTTACTGTAGCTATTATAGATAATTATGGACTAATTAAGCTCAAAAGGTTCCTCTCGTGAATTCCTTCTAGACAGTCCCTAAGGATGTGTTTGGTTGGCTGAACTTCCCTGGATGAGAGATGGCCGTCCAGTTTTTTAATGTGTTTGGTTCGCGGACGAAGCTGGATATGGTAGCAGGAGAGGAATATTGCATGAAGATGTTGGATGGGTGTATCCAGCCAAATTGGCTGGATGAGCTCATCCACCTTCGCTAGCTAACGGTGTTCATTAGTGATTGTTTAGTGATAATTAGCGTGTTTTATTATTAATTAGTAATTAACAAGTTTAAATTAGTATTAATTAATGATGATAGATGTATTTTATTATTAATTTATACTAATTATGATAATATATATGTTGATTAATTAATATTACTATTTATTAATAATTAAATATGTTTATCTCGTCCCTCCAACTAAATAAAATATTAAATCATTACATCCATCCAAACAAACATCACCGTATCCTTAAATATAAATATAAGAATGACCACCACCAAGCGCACCGTGAGTAGACATGGATGGAAGCAAGAGACAAGCAGCCACACATTCCACATAAAAATAATAGAACAAACTGCTCAGCTAGCATGCTAGATAGCTGATTAGTACAGTATCCATCAAGCTGGCTCCATCCTGTCATGGCCGCGACCCTGTTCTTCCATGACAGCATGCATGCTACTGGAGCAAGCAGGGATCGAAGAAATGAATAATGAGAACAAAAAAGGAAAACACACAACAACGTTGTCCGGGCCGGGAATCTGGCCGGCTCCATCAATACGTAATACTCCGTACGTACGTTGTGATTACTGTATACACACCAATTTTTGCAACCAGGTGCATGCTGCGTACTCCTCATCATTTTGCAAACCCTGCACATGCTGCAACAGTAAGGTGAAGCCTATGCAACAGCGGATGCGGCAATGCAATTGCAAGGCTAGCTAAGGCTCTTGATTCTACGTATGGCCAAGATAAATAATTAATTAATCCATAGAAACGGAAATAAACAAAGTAATAAATTATCTATCTACATGTGATAATTTCTTTACATTTGCATGATTTTTTAAAGATAATTGAAATTTATTCCATCATTTGCTTCAAGTGAACTATAGCCTTGCATGTTGAATTAACAACCATGAATTACAAATATCATAACTTGATTATAAATAAGAAATCTAGTACTTAGAATGTTGAAATATCCTAGCCCGTTTAAAGCATAGTAGTAGTATGAGTTTAGCCCATGTGGTCTAGAAGTGGAAGTATAGTGGTGGTTTAGTATCATCTTGGAAGTTTAGGTAGGTAAGAGTCTGCTTATAAGCCTCTGTGCTCTAACCATGGTATCCTCAGGTTAACCCTTTTACACGAAACGAAGACGAAAGTGTAAACATTATACATACGAGCGGATCTTCAACGGCGCACTATTAATTACATATTAGTGCTTTAAAACTCAACGATAGATTTTTTTTACTATAACAAAACTTAAAACCTAAAATAAACTATAAATTACTTTTTTTCAAAAAAAAATTGCATGTCGTTGACAAGCCAACAAACAGATCACGATGATTGCACGAGTAGCTAGCTAGAATAGAACACATCCACAGTGGGGGGCCCGCTGGCAGCTACTTACGTGGCGTCGTCGCAGATGGGGCGAAGTGGTCAAGCAAGTTAATTAAGGTCGTAGCCAGTCATTAGAGCAAGTCTAATAATATAAATTAATGCTTATAATAAAGACTATTTCTAACCCACCTATATAATATAATAGTTAACTCTTTATCATTAATACATAATCCATTTATCATTCTCATAGAGTTTCTTAGTTACTGTGTCTGAGCCGGTTGTAACTCACAGCCAACTTCTTATCTCTCTTCTCATTTCTCCTCCACCTTAGTATTTACTCAGCGTGCAGTCTAGTATTCTCTTACCGAAGATGGAGGAAGGGCCAAAAATGAGGATGCAATACAATGCAAACCCAGCTGCCAACTTCAGTATCTCGCTAGCCTGGCACTCTCCTCCTTCCTTCCTTCCCAATCACCAGCTCCTGCCCCCACATGTACTACCCATAGCCTTTTGACCTACCTGCTTAGGTTTCATCTCATGCATCTCATGAACCCTAGCTTGATTGGTCCATCAATTGGATCTCACCGAGAAAGAGAAGATATCGATCCATCCAAATGGGTGTGCCTGAGTACGTACCAAAATCGACCTAGTTGTGTATATATGTATAATTAAAGCGTGACCGCCCCTCGCTTTTATACATGAAGATAAAAATATGAAACTATATGAAAGTATTTTCATCGCTCGGTTAGATATTTATTTATTTCTTACATGTTAAGTTCAAATTTTTAAAAAAATAAAAAAAGATTAATATATAATATATCACTACACAAATATTTAAGTTCAAATTCGATTTTACATGTTGTAACAAAAATAACAAATTTAATCGTGAGTGTACGCATACTAGTTTTACTCTTTTTTTAGTTATCACAGCTTGTAGAACTTGAATTTAAACTTGTATATTTATATAGTCATATAGAAAAAAATTAAATTATTTTATAACTATTTATGTGACATGCACAAAAGCAGTTGATGTCCAACCGGGGATGCATATCCATCTCCCAAAACTATGGATCATTCTTTAACAAATTCTTATTCTGCTAATAATAGAGTATCCCCACATAAGAGATGCCACAACTTCAAAATATCTAGAAACTACTTTTACTCAGCAGTCTTGCATGTTTTCTTCAGTGATAAAAGTGTGAGCATTAATTAGAGCAACCCTAATGCAAGACATAAATCTATAAGATTTACTCCGGTCCAATAAAATGTACCTCTAGGTACCGGTACCTCACGGTACTAAATGGGTTTTCACCATTAGATCAAGCTGAGCAAGATGAGCATTGTTAGATCCAACAATCAGCAATAATTTAGTACAACGAGGTATTTTGTATTGGACTAGAACAAATATCTAAATGTATACCTACATAGGAATAGTAGTAGAGATTATATTAATTTCAGTAGTAACCAGTCGTAGTAGTAAATAGGTGTGTGTGTCATAAAAACCAATGTGTAATATTTGCACATATGGGCCAAGAATTAAAGAAAGGAACATGTGGATAGTGCAAGAGGAGGAGAGAAGGGAGCTGGTAGTATACACTAGTATGGCAGTAGCAGTGACGTTTGGCTGTGTTGCAACAGTGAGGTGGAATTGGCTGGACCATCAATTCAGCCAGCCAGAACATTAGCTAGCTAGCTCTAGGTCGTCTTCGATCTCTCTCTCCCTCTCCCAATCCACCGGCGTCAATGTATGAAAGGCTCTCGCATGTGAGCGAGCTTTATGCACGCCATTGCCATTGCCATTAGGTACATGGTGGTGTGTGCTTGCTTTACTTGCCTGCACGCTGAGCTACCTAGCCGGCCGGCTATAAATCTCTCTGTGCACTGTGCATGATCCCATCGTCTTCTTCCCCAGCTAGCTACCTCTCTCATCGCAGCTCGATCGATCGATCGATTGATCTGTAGCTTCTTGGATTTCTCCATCAGAGTGGTTGTAAGTCAAGATAGCCAAGAAACCCTACTGTGCTTTTTTTTCTGTGAAGAAGCGAGAGGAGGGAGATGATGAAGAGGATGGTGGTACTGAGGCGGTGCCAGCCGCCGCCGCCACCGCCGGCGGCGCCGGCGGCGACGGCGGTGGGAGCTGGGTGCTGCGGCAGGGTGAGGTACGGGGAGTGCAGGAGGAACCACGCGGCGAGGATGGGCGGGCACGCGGTGGACGGGTGCCGGGAGTTCCTCGCCGAGGGGGAGGAGGGCACCGGCGGCGCGCTCCGCTGCGCCGCGTGCGGCTGCCACCGCAGCTTCCACCGCCGGGTGGTCGTGCCGCAATGCTGCTGCTACGACGCGGCGGCGGCCGCCGCCGCCTCCGTGGGGTGGGAGTGGCGGGACTGCTCGCCGGAGTCATCCTCCTCGGCGTCCAGCACAGCGGCCAGCTAGCTGCGACGACGGCAAAGAGAGTGATCAGTCCACGCCGGCGGCCGGCGCGCCGCCGCGACGGCCGCGTCACGTTTCGCCCATGACAACGTCGATCGCCAGGTGTTCGACCGCATCATATCGATCCATCCATGCAACTCTCTCCTCTCCTTTTTTGCACGCTGAATTCGTTACTGCCGCCTCTTGTTCATCACTTCATCTCTGACTTCATCAGCCTAGCGAGTGATCGAGCGTGCGATTATATTCATGATTCAATCTCTCTTAATTTAGTCTGTTGCTACTGGTATATTGATTAATTGTACGTAACCAATTATCCATTGGAATTTCTTTCTCTGTGTTGATTATTAATCTCTATGTTCATATTTTATTGGATCTTAATTTTTTGCCTCCCATGATTGAATCCTCAGTCCCAATTTATGTTTAGAAAACATAAATTTTACAGAAATTTGGCAAGATGTTTGGGGAAAACTTTATTACTTTGACTCTGGCCTTGACTATCCCTAATTTTTCGGTCAAACGAGTGCTTGAGGCACGCACCCCAAATTCTCAAATTCAGAAGAGGTGAGCAAAATCTCTTTTATATATATCCACATGAACTCCCCCAGGATTTTCATGTAACCCATTAAGTTTCAGTTCAGCAAGAAATTAAATTGGAACTCACCCCAAGATTTCCAAATTGTGCGGAGAACTCCAGACATTTGATTTGGTGCATATATAAATATCAAAATACAGTCAACATATATGCAAACAAATATGCATGCATGCATGTATATATTTCCATGACGATGAACAGGTTTATTGCATATATCCATGAATATTGGGGATGTAGTGCACTGACAATTACCTAGAATCTAATTACAACATGCAGCCGATCTTAAACTGTTTGTAGTACAGATTTAATCCCCTTGCCACGTACTACTACTGCTGTAACTACTGTAGCTAGTGTCATTGCCTGCAGCTTAGCCTTTTCTTTCAGCGCTGCTGGTAAAGTTTTTGGCCCCAATAAATACGGGGATGTGCGTGCAATTCATGGCGCTGTTCGTGGACACGAACCACATTTTTATTTTGACATTTATGTGGTAGGAAAAGTTAGATGCCGTGTGTATCTACTAATCTACTAAGCATATATATATATATATATATATATATATATCATTCTTTTTTTTATGTTTATGCTTATAGCTCCGCACCGCATATGTCAAATTTATAATTTTTAGCATTAAATTTGGAGTTGGTTTGGCGGTTTTTGTTGTAGTTTATTTTAAATTTAACTTATATATGTACGTATATAAAATTTTTATTTATAAGTTAATTATTTTTTGTTTGTAAATATAGAGTCGTTTCTTTTTTTCGGAAAAAGCAAAACGGTCACCCCCAACGTGTACAGCATGGATGCATGCGTTGTTGGACCTGATACGATCTCGATCGATCGATCAATGCTCTATATACGACCTCGACAGGAGCATAAAAGAATAGCACGGCAACAACAATAATAAAAAACACATTAACTCGCAGAGAATTCATGCACGTTATAAATGGTTATAAATTTCTGTCATTTTCTCGATTAGGTCTCATTGGCATTCTTGATCTGTTCGTAGTTTTAATTAATTTGCCACAAGCACTGGAAAAAAATATTTATTCACAAATGTAACAGCCAGAAAATTAATTTCAGTAGATTCATTCAATTCAGCCCAGGTAAGAAAAAAAGCCCAACAGTTGCAGAAATTTCTGAGAGCACTGGTACGGTGATATGGGCTGTAAAGGCCCAGTAGGCCGTGATGGGCCCTCCACAGCAAGGATACGGGCCTCATTTCAAACTGTTCGGCAAGATCAGACTGTGGGCCCTGTCTTAATGGGATGTCTAGTTGGTGCATAATTAATTAAGTATGTTAGATACAAAAAAATTGAAAATTTTATTAATCTAATTGTCAAAGAAACTTTTTATAATATTTTAAATATATACTACATCCGTTTCATAATGCAAGACATTTGATTTTTTTGTTGCAACATTTGATCATTTGTCTTATTCAAAAATTTAGTACAAGTATAAAAAATGACAAGTCGTGCTTAAATTTCTTTTGATAATAAAGTAGGTCACAATCAAAATAAATGATATTTCCATAATTTTTAAATAAGACAAATGGTCAAACATTGCAACTAAAAAATCAAGTATCTTATATTATGAAACGGAGAGAGTGCTATGTAATAGTTTTGAAATATGCAT
Source organism: Oryza brachyantha (assembly GCF_000231095.2). Taxonomy (NCBI): domain Eukaryota; kingdom Viridiplantae; phylum Streptophyta; class Magnoliopsida; order Poales; family Poaceae; genus Oryza; species Oryza brachyantha. The sequence continues at coordinate 13,052,627 of NC_023170.2, forward strand.
GTGGAAACCGAGGAAATGGAAGTTGAGAAAGAGTGGAACTAAGCACAGCCTCTGGCAAGTCCTCGTTCCTCAAAGTCTATTACCTCTTCATGGTCCATCCAACCTGGCATCCCAGCCCAGGCCCAAGAAAGTCCAAGTTTTTGTTGGCTTAGGGCCCAGGCTTCTCCCTCTTTCTTTTTTCTTTGTCTCTGCACTAGGCTTAGGGTGTATTTGTTGGGCACTACACTGTAGCAAGGTTGTATAGCATATGATGATCTATATTTTGTTGCATATTATAATCCAAGTTAACTGTTTGGTTTGGTGGATGCGATGAGCTAATTTTTTTTGTTTGATTGGATGTACAATGGTGAATAGAATAAAATAATAAAGTATTAATCCATAGCTAAATATACCTACTATTACTAATCTTATAACAATTAACACTAATTAAAAATATACTAACTATCCATAATCAACACTAATCTTAAAATGATAATCACTAATCAACAATAAAATATACTAATTATCACTAATTATTTGCTAATGATCTTTGTTAGCAAGGTGGATGTCCAGCCAAATTAGTCGGGTTCATTCATCCATCATATTTAAGAAATATTACTTGGATGACCACCATATCCATCCTTTATGTGTGGACCAAGCATTGCAAAATAATAATAATAATAATAAAACATGGCAGCCACGTCCCATCCACACATATTCATTTAACCAAACATACCTTTAGGCATGCAATTTTTGCCTCGGCCTTTTTTTGGCCCAACCTGGCCCAACGTTTGAGTAGGTCTAGAACTGCACGCTTGATCCGACACAGTGAGCTAATTAACTTCAATCATAGTTCAAATTCTGGTCCATGTACATGTTAGTTTTATGAGGTCAAGTATTTATCATTGATCTCCTTTTTCTTTGAGTGTAATTTGTATGTGTAGTGATATCTACATGTCTTCCTTGCAATGAAGAAAAAAACATGGTTTAACTGCTACAACTCAATTCAATTATGAAATTAAGCAACATCTAAAGAGTTATTCAGACCCCTAATTGGCCAAACTATTCCAAGCTATCTGAAATGGTTCACCCCAAGCTCTCAATGTATATGTTCACTACAAAAAAAGGTCAGTGCAGATGGAGCCACAGTCTAATCTGATCTGATCTTTGTGATTCCAATCAATGATGCCACTCATGGATGGCTTGCAACAGCAGCATGCATGATTAGCTGCTGATAATTAAGCCCATCAAACCGATAAACCTGTCTCACTAGTCCATGTCCACAAAGCTAAATATGAAATGGCAACCCCCTATTGACCAAATGGGAAGATAATTGAGGGCACTGTTTCTGACCAGTCTATTACCAACTTGTTAATAATGGTTAGTTATCATATCTTGGAATAAAGAGGAGAAAATGATGGAAAAGTAACAACCTGATGACACTTTCGGCCATCTTTGATTGGGTTTTCAGAGATAAGATCCTCATCTCCTTGGCCATCACCTAATGTTTCGCTCACACATTATACCTTTCTCGATTATGAGACGCATCATCTTTTAGTCCACCGTAGACCCGGTGTATGTATCAAGATTATCCTGAATCCAAGATGGGCATAACAGCGATGTTGCCAATTTACCATGAGCAGGCACTGGAGTTGGTTGGCAATGATGTGTATTATGATTCTTATTTTTTTTAATTTAAGTTTAGAAATAGTTCTAGGGGTTTTGTTCGTCACTTTCAACATATGGCTCTCTTTGCTAAGAATATGAGTAAAATTCTACCAAAAAATATTTTAAAAGTCAAACTTTACAATTCAGAAAAAATTTGGGTTGTAATACTGGTACTACTAAACCAAGCCCAGCTGAAGAAGACATGTTACTGCTTATGTATACCTAGTTATTTAGGTCATATTTGAGATAGATTGGAGATGGATGGAAAGTGGATTATCTGATTTTGTGATCGCTATTTAAGGGTATAAACTAATAAACTTACTACTAGAAAGCTAAATTATTTTAGAAAAGTACTATGAGAAAATTTACATGGAAATTTTTGTACAGAACACACTATTTAGAAGCTTCGATAGCATGCTCACGAAAATCTAGAATCTAGAATAAAAAGAACATGGCTAGGCAATAGGCATATCAGGAAATGATTATGCAAGTTCAGCAAAGTGAACAGGGATCAATACTGCAACCTCCTCTGGATCTGAATGTTTAACAAATGGACATGGTCTACAAAGGCCATGAGAATCACTGTCAGGATTAGGCCTCAGCTTTTCTATTATCCACAGGGAATCTTTGTGGAGGACATCCATGAAAGCTATTATTGCTAAAGAGAGGAGATATTGAGTGCCACCCATGCTGTCAATTGCACACACAAGTATCAATGATGTTTGTGCTCCACTTGGTGACCTGGAATGTGGACTGTTTGGAAGCTTGTTTGCACATAATTGTCTGCACAAGAGCATGGATTTTTATCAAAGATTGCTTTTTTTTTTTACTCGATGGCAATGTCAGGTGCACACAATTGAGTGGAAATCATGCCTCTGATTTTGTGCCGATGCCAGCCATATCTTGGAGCATTTTTCTTTTGCCCCACCCAAAATCAGTAGAATGTGGATTCTGATTATGCATGCAGTCATAGTGAGACACTATATATTCAGTTGCATAAAAGATTAAAAAAAAACTGATTCTTGTACTGCCAAACTTGGATCCTTCTGTGGATTAATCCAAGTGATTGATAAGCTAATATGCTCGACCATATCATCCCTATGTTTCTATATATTCTTCGAGAGTGGTTTTAGGTCATTGAGAATGTACTGATAAAGGATTCGCTTGTTGAACGTGTCTGGCTCCTAGAGAACTCACTATATTTTTCTTTGTGTATACTGGCATATCGCCCCTATGTTGTAACAGGATTTTATTTTAAAAATATCATTAGTATGTTATTAAAATAGAGTTAATAAAAATAGTTTAATATATAACTCAATTATTTTTATTTTAAGAAATAGGAGAGAGTTGGTGGTGGAGCAAGTGATAGATTCACCACCACCACAAACTAGTTCCTTCTCTAGGAGTAGATATCAGTTTCTCAAGATCTTGAAAATGTTTTTTTATTGGTTAAACCACTGGGGAGCAAACAGGGAATTTCGACAAGAGGTGTATCATGTGAGTACCGCTGCATAAAAAAGAGCGTTCAGAAAGGCAATATGGATAATTAAGCCAGAGTTTACACGCATCAAACTTTTGACTTCCTTAAGTCCTAACTTTAGTATGTTGACATTTTCCCTCTTTGGGTATGACATGCCTTTCCAACAACATGTGCAATTATTCCTGGGGGATAACCTCTTAATACTTTTTAGCATCCTAAAAAAATTGCAGTCGATTTTTCCTGGCCAACTTGGATATTTATCGTACATTATGGCAAGTAGCATATGGATAGATGGATGCGCTTCCAATTCGTTGTAATGTTAGCTAAATAAACTTAGTTTAATTTTTAAGACTACCAAAAGTAAATTTAGTTTATTGGGTCGAAATTAACCATTACATGTGTTTCGACTCACATTCGTTTCTGACAACGTACCATCTATCTATCCAAATGACCCAAACTAGCATAGGCTTGCCTACATTCCTAAATTGTGCTAAGAGTGAAAATGATATATAATGAAAGTATAGTAGTGGAATATAGTGATGGAGACATCTACATATGACTCTATACAGTAGGATTTAAATATGTGTACCTAAAAATTTTTACTCATTCAGGTGTGGTTTCTATATAATTTAGCAAAGTTGGGAATTTGTCACTAACACTCGCCTAATTGAATATGTGTTCAGAAATGTACTCGCAGGTATGTGCGTATATATATAGTGGTGTGTATATGTGTGCATCTTTCTGTAATCGAAAATATTCATACGTAGACCATAGCCATGATAGTTAGTATGGTTGTATTGAGTTAAGTTGCGAGAAAACTAGATCATATAAGATTTATACCGATAGTTCTTAATTTTAATGCCACAAAACTACATAGGAATTTCACAGTACTACAAAACTACATAGGAATTTCACAGTACTTTCTTTTTAAAGAAAAAAATAATTACGAGGACATAAAATTCAACAGCACAATAAAAAACTGCTTGTTGGCTTATGTGCATATCCAAAATTTGAGAGTCGACTCTGAGATGTTCTCATCATATTCTATTTTTAGCCTTAGCTTTTAAACTTCTTTTACCTATAATCACTTCTTTTATTTTCAACGGTTTTTCAAATAGAGCAAACCACCCCTTTGGTACTCTCATGTTTAACTAAAGTTTAGCTTTTTGTCATGGATTATGTAACACTGGGTACCGAGCAAATGGGTGTAAAGCCTAGTGGCACTCTAGTAGCATATTCTGGTTCCTGGGTTCATATTATTCTCAAATTTTTGAAGGTATTTAGTTTAAAAAAGTCTGGCTAGTTACTTAACCGGCGGTATGTTTGTTAACCGGCATGGAAAACATGACAATAGATTAATTTATGATTAATTAATTATTTACTATAAAAATAAAAATAGATTAATCTAAAATTTTTAAACAACTTTCATATATAAAATTTTAAAAATATATATACCGTTTAGTATTTTGGAAACATATGTACAGCCGTGCAGAAAACAGAGAATATGGGTTATTAAGCAGCATTGGCAAACGCAGCCTAAGAACACTAGTTAAAAAAAGACCTACGGAAGACAGAGCCTCGTGTTCGTGGCAGGGTCTCAAAGAACGAATTATTGCCCGAACCTTGGTTTGTGGCCTTTTTCGATTGGTTTTGGATGAGATTTCTTCGTAGTTTGAAAGGTATGAGAACGGTATTTACCTCCGGTGATCTAGTTTTGTGTAATGCGGGGTACCAATCAAAAGTTGAAGATACCACACAAAAGGCTGTGTTCTTGGGTTGGGTAGGTAAGCGGCGTATAAAATGTAACATTTTTAAAGCAACTTTTCTATTAAAAATTTTCATAAAAAACACAGTATTTAGCAGTTTAGAAGTGTATGCGTGAAAAATAAGAGAATCTTAATTATTAAGCGGTATGAATGAACGCGGCCATAGTATTTTTCTTTAAAAAAAGATGCTATCATGCCATATGTGTTCTTTTGTTAGATAAAGATAAAATATTATCTATTTTTTATGATAGCTATTTCATAGTATCATAGTAGAAATAATAAGATTAATTACTACAAGTCAAAACTAAAAACATGAGACAATCCTTATAAAAAATATATTTTATAAAAAGGACAGTTTAGTATTTTGGGAAGTGTCCGTATAAAAGGCGAGAAATAATTACCCTATAAAAACGCCGCCCATGTTGTTTTCTTATGGTTATAATCGACAGTGACGTGCCAAAAATGCTTTTGGACGGAAGGTGCCGTATTTGATGTTTTGAACGAGAGGTAAAAGTAAACCATGAAAGCCCAAAAAAATAATAAAAAGAAAGATTATCATGTTGTCACATCCTGACAGTATCCTGTAGGCAGATGAGCTCATGTACGCCAAGCATGCTTTGACAGAAAAAGAAGAAAGATACATCATATTGAAAGAGACATTATTTGGAAGATATAACATGTTTAGCAACAATGTAAAAAGTAATTCAAATCCCAGGATAAGAAGAAAAATCACTGTTCCAAATGGACCCAAAAGGTACCTTGAATTGTGTACAGCTCATCAGTGGTAGGAATTGAACAAGCTGAATAGCTGATGACACCAAATTAATACTTCATGAGAAAGCATATAATGATAACAAGTTACTAGCTACTAGCCCATATTGATTGGCCAGGATAAGCTTTTATTTTCAAGCTTGGTAATGGAAAAAGGCAGCTATAAGCCTACAATGGTGCTATTGCATCATGGAGTACTCCCTTCTTCCCCAGAACAAGTCAAACTTTAGGTTTACATGTCCAGTGTCTGACTATTCATCTTATTTTAAAAAAATTTTAAAAAAACTAGTCACGCGTAAAGTACTATTCATAATTTATCATCAAATAAAAACAAAAATATTAATCGTAAAAAAATTCAAATAAGACGAAGAGTCAACATTATAGGTAAAAAATGATAAAAAGTGAAAGATTGTTTTATTTTGGGACATGTGGAGTACAGTACTAGAGTACTAGAGTAGATTAATTAGATATGCATCAACATCCCTAGATGCTTCAACAGGATCAAAGTTGTGTATAATGAGAAAAAGGATGTTTGACATCACTAGCATGCTGGAATCTGAAATTGCAATGGTTAACCCATAAGCAAGTCAAATAACAATATCATATAGACAGATTATTCATTCTAGTGTTAATATATAAATGTTTATATATGGTTGGCATGTAAACTCTATCTGAGATCCTTTTGGAACACATGATTTGTCCGAATATTTTCCTTTATATAACTAACTACCCATCCAAAAATATTAGTATTTTTAGGATTCAATACTTATAGCACAATATAAGCATTTCTATGGCATTGATTATACTGCACGGAAATCCATATATATATTTTCAGCCAATCAGGTGTTTGAGAAGGGAATTTGGGCAATTCAAAATTCAAAAATTGCACACTTACGTGTGAAAGAAAATCATTTGCTTTATCCTTAGTGTTTGTTAAACAATTCAGAAATGCTTACGCTCTATTTTGAAATGGAGATAATTATAGCACATTGTATAATGTGAAATTTTTGTACAGACAACAATTATCTGGGTTTTGGTCATGTACTAACTATTATAACATTATTTCGACCATCATTTATGTTGGTTTCTTATCCTATGGCACATGGGCGTGATAATATGGTAATTGTTCCTTGCGGGCCCCTACTTGAAAGACATGTCACGTTTGAGGTGCCAGAGCCAAATGGGCATATGACAGTTTTCCATGAAGTTCATCTCACCAAGCTTGCATGTGGTTGATGACAATCAATGGAGACAACAAACACAATTGGGGAATTAAGACCATCTGGACAATGGGTTCTTTGATGGTCCATAGGGCAGTGGTACCATGTTTCCTGCCTCCCATATGTGGACACAGTATGAAGTGTAAATCTTTGCAAAATGGCCTCACCTAAGAAACTGAAACAATGAACAAAAAAAAACTCAAATGTGTCATAAAATTTGTAGCAAAATGGAAAATATAAGATATTGTCTGCAAATTGTCAATATAAGATTATTCGCCATATACTGCTAATATCAACTGACATATTTACCATAACATCAACATATACTAATATTATATTTTTATAATATGAAACTTTGGTCAAATGAATCTTGTAGCTTTTTTACGAAACATATTCACCTTGAATTTCATGGTATTTGGATGAGAGGAATGGCTTCTTGCATGTATTATAGTTAAAAAATGAAACAATATATTATATTTGCTATTTTAACCGTTGACTAAATCTCCTGTTAGTTATGTGACATTCTTGAAAAAAGGCTCCCACTATAAATGGCCTAAGTGGAGAAGTGACACTATTTTAAAACAAAATTTGAACAATACAAGGAGCTATATTTCCGGAGTACATTTACCCAAGAAACTTCGGTTTCAGCAATGCCCTAAAATTTGCAATATTGCAAAAATAAAAATGAAAAGCCGGGATTACTGTATTTGAAGAAGATTTGAGAAGGGAGGTTTTGCATTGTCAAACAAGAGGGCTGGAAAGTAGGTTGGCTTTATTTGTGCCAAAGGGAATCTGCTTTTAATCGCGTGTGGCCCTGGTTAGGTGATTAATTATCGGTGGTCAAGCAGCTGACAGCCAGCCAGCTCGAAACCAAATCCCAGAAGCCAACAAAGAGGAGGCCATCACACACTGTGACAGTGGTCACTCCCTCTGGCAGCTCAGCTTGCTTCTGCAGGTCACACAAATCTTTTACAGTGCCTTGCTGTGCTGCATCCTTGTCAGACGATTACTGCCAGCTTCCAAATTGCCCAGGCTCTCGTTGTTTGCTTTTATCCGAAATAGCGGCTTTGTAAAGGATAAAAATATATTATATTATTTCTAAAAGCATAAAATATTTTTCATAAAATATGTGACCATCTTTTTTATATAGGAAATATTCATATCAATTTGATTTTATGTGGATAGCCATCTAGATTTGATTGATTTTTTATATTACGAAGTTAAGTGGATAAATTGTAAAAATATAACGGGAGTAGGTGAAGCCTCCAGTGGTGGTCACCCCCACCAGAGGTTTTTATAATAGTAAAGATAACAAATAGAAATAATTTATAAGTAAAAGTTTTATACGGTTGTTTTTAGCGATCTAAAAGCAAATGATAAAAATAAACTTTACTTAAAAAAACTAAATTTAACTTTAAATTTAAGGTTAAAATATAAATTTTAACTTATAAGCCCAAGCAAAAACGAAAAGACGATGGAGAAGCAATTTAATAGGGACAGAAATATGATTTGTCTTTTATCGTATGCAAATTGATTTATCAAAAATTTATAGTTAATTTTCATGGTTTTGGTTTTGCATATTCTTTTAGCTTAAACAGTAAATAATGTAGTTTAACCGATGAGAACCAAGCTAAGAATAAATAAGAGTCATATTCAGCCTTAAGAAAATAGGCTCTTAATAAATTTTAAAACTTTGACTGCTAGTAACTTTTTGAAGTATTTAGTCTGAAGGAACTGACACAAAATCTATAGGTGTGCTAACAAAATAAATTAATAAAACTTAGGGCTTCTTTGGATCACAGGAGTTATACAGAAATTTCAGATGAAACAGTTCAATTTCTCAATTTTTTCATTGAAAATCCTTCAAACCGAATAGGCCCTAAACATTTGTTTATCTTTTGCATACAGTATAACAATAATGAGAGTTAAAAAGATAGGTCTCGAAGGTCATGCCGATGTTCAAGATGATAGGAACTATCAAATTGGAGCAAACTGGAGGGAGTAGTTAAAAATTCGAGCTCCTACAAACACTACCGTAGAAGTTCGGTTGTGTTGTTTTTGACCAAATTATCCATTGGTTATTTGGTTTACATGTGTATGCTTCTCAAATTACTACCCATCATATTTTTTATAAAATATTTTTATATAGAAATTAATCAACTCACCTTTACAAATTGGATTGTTAATTTTGTAACAGCTAATTTCATTATTTAATATAGGATAATCTTTTATCTTTAATCACCAAAAGAACACAGGCCGGCATCACTAAACAAAGCTAGCTTTACGTGGATATATTAGACTTAATTAGTAAAGTCAAAATATAGCAAAACAAAAGCAGACAAAAGCTTACTCCTAGATCAGATGTTAGTAGAAGCAGTAGGTTAGTATTTTATTATGCAGAGCGTGCGTGTTGTCACTCTCGGAACGGTAAAGAATAAGGAGATGTACTACGTGCCTGCCATTGAAACCTTTGTGATTATTCAATGATTCATGCTTAAGTGAACAAATCGGGAAAGAATGAATCCTAGCATCATGCTTATGGCAGGAGTTAAAAATATATACAATGCGGTATAAAGGTGAAGAGCAGATGAGAATGGGAAGGAGCAACCGACTACCTCTATGATACCGGACTATAGGCCAACTATAAATATATTTTTAAAAAAATAAAGAGAGAAAAGAAAAGAGCAGCGAGCTACAGATTTGTAGCCAGTTGTACAACACGGACTTAAAGACGCAATATGTGTATAACATATGGCACCAGGTATTAATAATATAGTATATGTTTTGTAGATAATATTGTATGAATAGCTATTAGATTGGCTGTAAATAATTTAGATAGTAGTTGGCTATACTGTCTCAATAAGAGTGATAATTTTGCCATGCATCATGCCATGCCAGTGGACAATGTTAATTATTATATTTTTTTAGGGGCTTAGGATCACATGATCCACGGATGAACCCTACCAACCAAGCAACCTAATCTTGTGGGGAATTGCAAGCCTATCAATGGCGTTTGTTAAAGTAAAGCTTAGTTATAATAGGATTAGACACAAAGGTGAACTTTTCAGTTGTCCAACCCAGTAAGCAAAAGGAGTCCACCTTTTTTGTAATCTTTGCAATTATCTTTTGCCAAACCCAAGCCTTGATAGCCGAACGGAACCTAATCCTTTATTGTTATTGCTACGTAAAAGGCATATGTGCACCCATGTAACCACGAATAAACCTAGCACCATGCATGTATGCTATTGAACAAATTTATGAGTATAAATTTGTAATCGATTATGGGCTAAATTTGGTAAATTTAGAGCCTATGAGCTAGCAATAGGTTTAACTGGTGGTGGTGACCCTATGCATGTCTCCCCATCTTTCGCTTTTGATTATGCTTACGAGCTAAAATCTAAATTTTCAATCTTAAAATTAAAATTGATTTTGGAGGTTTTTTATCATAGTTTATTTTTTACCCTTGATTTTTAGATCGTTAAGAATACGTATATAAAAGGTTTAACTTCGTCGACTTTCTCATCACGACAAATCATGAGTATTATTTACTATCTCCGCCCATAACAGATATCTCTATAGTTTGAATTTTGTCCCACAATAAGGGCATCCTAGAGCTACTTTTCTCTCCTCCATCCACATCAAATTTAAATTTCTTCTCACCTAACCCTAACAACTCTTTCCTTCTCAATCTATCTCGTATAATGAGCAGTATTTGAGTCATTTTCTTAAGGCCTTGTTTAGATTGCAAATTTTTTTAAAAAAACGTCACATCAAGTTTTGAAATATTAAACGTAGTCTAATTACAAAACAAATTTCAGATTCTACCTGGAAACCGCGATACGAATCTTTTGAGTCTAATTAATTCGTCATTAGCACATGTTGTTTACTGTAGCACTTATGGCTAATCACATCCTAATTAGGCTCAAAAGATTCGTCTCCAAATTTCTCCTGTAACTGTGTAATTAGTTTTAATATTTATATATATTTAATATTTTATTTCGGTGTCTAAAGATTCGATATGATGTTTTTGGAAAAGTTTTTAGAACTAAACAGGGCCTTATTTGTTACTAGATTCCTAAAAATGCACGTAAGATGGAGGGAGCATTAATTTTCTCACTCCTTAATCTATATGAAAAACTCTATAATAATTGTATATTAGGACAAGAAAAATAAGCTGCACTCACAGTGTGCATAATTATAGCCATCACGATTTAAATTGTTTCTAATCAAAGAAACCATAATTTGAGTATAGTGGACAGATTTAGTGCACCTCGTCAAGTCATAACCAAAATTTAAATTTTAAAACTTAATTTTTTAATTTGATTTATAGGGTTTTTTTCATCATAGTTTATCTTTAGTGTTTGCTTCTAAATCACTCAAACGTACGTATACAAATATATTCATGAACTATGTTTTGGTTGGTAAAGCTTAAGCGATACACTGAGTCAATGAGAAGGGCTTGTAAGGGAAACAGTTTTAAGTAAGAACATCCACCCGTTACCTAAATAATCATAAAAAAATCAAAGAAAATTAACAATATAATTAATATGAGAAATATCACTTCACAAATTATACTCTTTCCGTCCCAAGGTAAGAGCATTCCTAGCAAATAATTCATCTCACCCTCCATCCTAGAAATAGAATATGTGCGGAAAAGAGTTGCTCTAGCAGATACTCCATCTAATTCTCTAAAAATATAACATTTTTTATATTGGAAAGAGAAACTCTATATTCAAAGTTTCTCTCCTCTCACTCCGTATCTCAAGATCCGATCTCAAGAGGAGAAAGAAACAATAACGTTAGAAGAGGTGGGTGTAAAATATTAATAAAATATATATCGAGTATGTAATATAGATATTATGTTAGAGTAATAACTGTTATGAAGAGAGAATATATTTCAGATAATCATCCAAATAATAATATGGTTTTATATGAGCTGCTAGGAATTCTCTAACTTCTTTTTTTTCACCCATTTCACACCTATCAATAAAAAACAAAAATGCTAGAAACTCTCCACTTTATTAAATCTAAATACAATTATCATTCAATTTATCTATTTCTAATGCATTTATTATCTACTTTTACAAACCTCAATGCAATGATTACTTGAAAATAAACTTAATTTAAAACAAACAAGATAGAGCAAAAATGATCTTATTTTAAAATGAAATAGTAACGAGAACAAATTAAACTGAAAGCATATGTACCTCCGTAGTTTTATTTGGTATCTTTGTTCCAATTTATAGATGTCGAATTTAAACTCATGTTTATGAAATGCATATATATCCTACTACATGTATAGTTATATCATTCATATGAAATTGAAGAATGTATATGCTTTCCGTCTGGATAAGAACATAAATAACTATAGAGGTATTTCTACATCTTAAACATGAATAAAGCAATGTGTGTAGACATGCTACTTTAGATGTTCTCCCAAGTGCTAAATACACTTTCTTGCTAGTAGTAATGGCTCATCTTTATGCTGGTTTAATGAAAAGGTCAAACGGTATATTTGTAAATAAAATATATTTTTTAAATACTAGTTAATTACATGTGCTTTGTATCGGATAAATATGAATTGTACGTATATTATTATTATTTGACACAAATCACTTGTGAGGTTTCCAAAACAATCTGACACGGTAGATGTGCAATGTGTTTGCATAATAAACTTGTATTTTATTGATGAAATAGAGACAATATGCATGACTATTTTGTAATATTAAAGTACATAAAATTGTTGGTATAAGAATACTACTACAACAAAACTGGTGGGTGACAGATTCACTATAACCATCATTGCCTACTTGTATAAGAGTATAGAAAAATTATATATATATATATATATATATATATATATATATATATATTCTCACCAATCTAAACGTCAAAATAAAAAATAAACTAAAATGAAAAAGGAAAAACAATGTAAATTTGAATTTTAGCTTTAAATATATATAAACATGATTACACGGTTATGGAAGAAATAGTAAGATGAATCTTTTTAAGTCTAATTAGAATATGATTAGTCATAAGTGCTACAGTAACCAACATATGCTAATGGTAGATTAATTAGACTCAAAAAATTCGTCTCGCGGTTTCTAAACAAAATCCAAAATTTATTTGTAATTAGACAAAGTTTAATATTTTAAATATATATTTAAAGTTTTGATATGATGTTTTTTTAAAAAAAATACAAACTAAACAACCCCCTTATACTTGCAGCAGCAGTAGTACCCAAAGGAAGCAGTGGCATGATTTGACTCGATAGCCGCTGCGTGAGTCTCCGGTCCGGAGCGCATTGCAGCACAGCGGCTCCCTTTCCGGCGTCAATGCGCGCTTTCCACCAACACAGCGAGACAAAACACCCAAAAGCAAGCGTCCCCCTCCCCTCTCATCCCTCCTCATTACCTCGTCCCATCACGCACTAGTGTCCTGCTGCAGCCTGCAGTACCCTTCCTGCCTGCTGCTGCTCCTCCGCCTTAAAAAACCAACTTTTCGATTTTGCGTCGAGCATTTAATTATCTGTTTTATTTAAAAAAAATTAAATTATTTTACAAAATTAGTCACGAGTATTATTCATATTTTATCATTTAATAAAAATAAAATTATTAATTATAAAAAATTTTAAATAAGAAAAAGAGTTAAACATTATATCTAATAACTAAAAAGTTGATTTGTTTTGAAACATAAGGAGTACAGTTCAACACTTCCTACCGCAGATCTGCCGGTACAAGTACGAAGCTTTGCTGTCCTCTGCAGATTAAATCATCATTAATGGAGTCTTTGCCTTCCACCTTATCGATTATATTAATATTTATAAGCTAAAATTTAAATTTAAATTTAAAACTTATATTTTAGAGTTTTTATTGGGATTTTTTATTGTACTTTATTTTCTAGTGTTCGTTTTTTATCGCAATTAACATGTATATAAAAATCTTAAGAACAATTTCAGCCTTGCCCTTGTTTTGAAATTTAATGTTGATTTTACCTCTCCTTTTTAAAGTTTTCTTTCCATGTTTTTTTAACCGAATGAACTGGTTGCTCCTATTTTAGATGGAAGTTATGTTGAATGTTAGTTATCAAATGTATTCAGTTTAAAAAATAAAGATTTAATTGCTGAAATAATAAATGACCAAGTTGGCTAGCTTAGTTCTTACGGTGCGATAGTTTGGTTTGTTCATGGAAAAAGTCAAACAATATTTGTAAGTAAAAAATATTCAATAGATAAATTTTTTTATATACTTATTCTTACTATCTAAAAGATAAGGCTAAAAAATAAGCCACGATAAAAACCCTCCAAATTTTAGTCCAAATTTAATATTAAAAATTCAAGTTTTGGCTTTTAAAAATTAGCAAAAGTCAGAATATGGGGTGCTATCATTTTTCTTTGGACGGAAAGAGGTTTTGTTGTTTTTTAGATTAAGATAAAAGAAGGAACATTATCTACTTTTTATAGTAGCTATTTAATGGTGTAAATGATAGAACTAACTATTATAAAAACTAAAAATCCATTTTATAAAAAATGAGATTTTGAAGTTTTATTTAGAAATTTTTTAAAAGATGTCAAGAAAAAAAATCTGAGAATAATAAGGGAACACACCCAAAGAGCTTTATTCATTAGGCCTTGTTTAGTTTCCAAATTTTTTTTCCAAAAACATCTCATCAAATTTTTGGGCACCTAAATAAAGCATTAAACATAGATGAATCAAAAAACTAATTACACGGTTACGAAAGAAATGTTGAGACGAATCTTTTGAGCCTAATTAGTCCATGATTAGCTATAAGTACTATAGTAACCAACATGTGCTAATGATGGATTAATTAAGCTCAAAAGATTCATCTCGCGGTATCCATGGTAGCCGTGAAATTCGTTTTTTCATTCGTGTCCGAAAACCCCTTTCAACATTCGGTTAAACATTTGAGGTGACACTTCTTCTAAAAATTTTCTCAATCTAAACACCCCATGTCACCCCAATTTAGAACGTGTATAAAAATATAAGTATTTTTAGTATTATTCATAGGACTATATGAGTATCATCAATCCATTCTTATTTAAAGTTTTCCCATTTCACCCCTATGTATTCTCTCGCTAAACTCCGTAATCAGTTCATTACTTTAATTTATCCTCTCTCCGTCCTAAATGATTGACGCCGTTGACTTTATTATACACGTTTGACTATTTGTCTTATTCAAATTTTTTTATCAAATATGTAAATCTATAGATATACATAAAAGTATATTTAATAATAAATAAAATGATATAAAAATAATTAATAATTAAATAAATTTTTTGAATAAGATAAATAGTCAAACGTATATAAAAAGGTTAACAATGATAAATATTTAGGGACGGGGCGGTGGTAGGGTAGTACTAAAGAACCCAAAAATTCAGTATATACTCTTGCTGCAGCATATGTTGAACCCAAGACGGAGCATGATTATGCCAAACCGCAGCAATGCGCCGTCTGTTTGGCATATTTTGTTAATGCTTATACTTTTAGAAGATATCACACTCGTCTATTTATTTATGCTTATATTTATAAACCAAAATTAATTTTTAATCTTAAATTTAGAATTAGTTTTAGAATTTTTTTATCAAAGTTTATTTTTAAGACTTGATCTTTAGATTGCTACGAATATGTGTATAAAAATTTAGCTTTTTCCACGAATGTTTGTATCAAATTTACCACTGCACCTTTATTTATGAGTACCTACTTATATTCATCAGTACAAATTCCAATAACTCGTGGCTTTTGGTAGTGACTGAAGATGGATACTACCCCTGGCCATTTGTGAGGACGCAACGTTGCATTTTTATGGTTTTCCGTTATGCAACTAGCGGTCAAAAAGCATGTCTCATTGACTATGACAACACTACAAGATCTGATGAAACAATTGAATTTGACCTCAACATCCAAAAGGAACTCATCCTCCATCACCAAACAGTCATTACACACAGATAAAGAACAGTACATATCCAAAAAGTAATTATGCAAACAGTGATTAGGCAGGCACAGAGCAGAGAAGCCGCCAATTTTTTTATATATTCATTCAAGGACGGCATGAGATCCTAGAACACTACCCCACCTAGGACTCTGACTAGCACAACATCCATGAGCACACAGATTAGCTCAAGAACAAATTAAGCTACTCCTAGTAATCACTGTACTTAGTGGTACTACTTCTGATCCTGCATCTTCCATTGATAATTTGTCATCTGATCCCAAAAAAAAGGCCACATTTTTATGAATATAATCTTGCTTGGGCCTCACCGTTAGAGGAAAAGCTTCCTCCTTTCTTAATTAGCAGCATTGCTAATTTGCTACTACTACTACTTGCTACAGTAGGTTGACGTGGGTCATTAGGGTTGGTTAATTAGACACGAAAGGCTACAAAAAAGAAACAACCTTGATTTGATTGTGCTAGTCTTTGATTAAGATGACTGCGGCGAGCCGCCACTCGCCGTCGCGGCGTGGTCGCCGGCGGCGGCGGCGACGGCGGAGTGAGTGGAAGAGCCGTTGATGTTGAAGTCAGTGTGGACTGGTGGTGGGGCGTGTGGCGCCGGGGCAGGGTGGGGGGCTGGGTGGAGAACGGGGGAGGCGGCGGCGGCGGCGGAGGCGGAGGCGGAGCGGCGCGCGCTGTGGCCGCCGAGGAAGTTGTGCTTGTTGTTGTGCATCCAGACCTTGAAGACGCCCTTGCCGACGCCGATCTCGCGGCAGCTGTCCTCGACGATGGCCTCGTCGCGCTTCTGCAGCCGCCACCCGAGACGCTCCGACAGCGCCTGCATCTGCTGCTTCTGCTCCGGGCTGAACTTCGTGCGGAACCGCTTCCGCGCCGCGGAAGCCGACGCCGACGCCGATGGCGATGCCGAACATGGTGCGGGAGGGCCCATGGCGGTGGGGTGCCTGGCCGCCATGCCTGGGGCGGAGCCCGGGGCGCCGGTGCTCAGCGACAGCAGCATGTGCGTCGCGGAGGGGAGGTAGCCCGGAGCCTGCAGCACCACCGGAGGGGCCGGCATCGGCGAGGTGGGGCGGTCGTCGTCGTAGTCGGACATCTCGTCGGAGTCCTCCGAGTCATCGTCGTCGTCGTCGTCCTCGTGGTGGTGCCGCCCGGCGCCGTGCGCCATGCGTTCGACCACCGGCGTCTCCTCCCCACGCCGGTGGCTCCCATGCAACAGCTGCGGTGGTGCCGGCGCCGCCACCGCCACCGCCGCAGCGTTCAGCTGCTGCTGCTGCGGCGGCGGCGGCGGAAGCGCGAGGAGAGGCGGGGACGGCGGCGCCTCGGGCAGCCGGCGATGGAAGTTCCGGTGGCACCCACACGCGGCGCACTTGAGCGAGCACGGGTCAGCAGCATCCGCCGCCGGCGACGGCATGAACTCCCCGCACCCATCAACCGCGTGCCCGCCCAAGCTCGCCGCATGGTTCTTCAAACACTCCCTATACACCCCCACCCCCTCACCTCCTCCAATCCCCGCCCTCGCCTTACTCCTCCCCACCGCCGCCGCGCCGCCGTTGGGGAACACCACCGGCCTGTACTTGACCCCGACGACGGCCTCCATGCTCACCCGGAGGCACAGTCCGCAGCAGCAGCAGCGATCGAGAGGAGATCACCGCGGGAGCGCGCCGGTTTTATCCATGGGGGGAAAGGACGGACAGAGAGAGCAAAACTACAGGCTGAGGAGATAAGAATAAACCGAGCTAGAGAGAACGAGCGAGCCAGCCGAGCTGAGCTAATCAGAACAAGGGGGTGATTAGTGAACTATTCCGTATAAATAAAAATAATTAGTAAATAAACCTGATAGGTATATACTACAGTAATAAAATTATTTTTTGATTTATGTGTCCAATATTTTGATCATTCGTCGTATTTAAAAATTTTATGCAAAAACTTAAGACCCCTTGATTCAAAGGAAGTATTAGCCATATCTTATCATCTAGTTATAATAAAAATATTAATTACCAAAAAATTCAAATAAGACGAAGAGTCAAAATATTACATCTAAAAACTGAAAAATGATTTTATTTTAGGATGGAGCTAGTATTTTTTAGCGATTTAAAACCAAGTTTTAAAAACTAACTTCAAATTTAAAAATTAAAAATTAATTTTTGGATTATACAGAAGATAGGCTGGAAGAAGGGGGAAAAACACAAGCAGAGTCAGAGAGACGTGACAAGGCGAGAGGTACAAGTGTACAGTAGCGCAGGCCACGTTTTGAGCTGGGAGGCACCGAGTAGAGTAGGGGTCGTAGGGTAGGGGGTCAGAAGGGTTTGGCTTTTACTGCAAGCCGCCCAAGAGAGAGAGAGAGAGAGGGAGCGCAATGAATTGGGGTGCGCGAGATGCTCGTTTCGATCATTACTGCTGCTGCCGCTGCTGCCGCTGCCGCTACGGTGGTGGTGGTGATGCTTGCTGTAGCTTGGGGTGGTCAGGATCGCCGTCGCGTCTGCGCGTGCGAGGATCCGAGACGGCGAAAATTCGAAACCACGGATGGCGCCCGCGCCGCACCGGCACAGTACTGTGCGCAGGCCCGACCGCCATGTGATGCGGGTGGTACGGCTGCCTGCTCAGGGGGGGGGGGGGGGGGGGTTGACGCGCTGCGCTTGCACGGGTTCTTCCTCACTCGCGGAGATGGTCGCTGTGGACGGTGGTGTTGGCAGCGGAGGGGGCTTGAAAGAGGGGGGAAAACGGCACGGTTTAGTGGGCCGAGATGGCAAAAGTTGCAGGATTTTAGCTGGGGCTGGGGTATTGGACCGTATGGTGTTCTTTCCACGTATCGGACACAACACATTCGGCCCGTTAGCTATGGCTCGCTGCAGGAAATCTCTCTTCCTCTGCTCTTTCTGCGGCTATGTGGGCCGTGTTGAATTTGGGAAGTAATAAGTGCAGTTGTAGTCCCTACCTACTGTTGACGTCAAGTTTCAAAATCCGCATATTAAAAATAGTTAATTTCAGAAAACCCCAGGTTTAGGAGCCTTTGTAACACATAACCACATGTTCTAATTACTTTCTCACATAACATCATGTATACAGTCTAATTAACAAAAAATCACAGGTTTAAAAGGTGACGTGACATGCATGCAGTGACATGTCATCCTTTCTCCACGTCACTTTGGGCCTTGCTAGGTTGAAGTGCAGCCTATTAGGGCCAACACATGCTAGAGATGGGGACTGCCTGCACCTGTTGCCGCGCAATTGACTTTGCACCAAAAATATGGTCTATTGATAGAGTCCTACTTGTAGAAAGCACTATAGCCAGTATCACAACTTGATGCAAGTGTTGCAAACCGAAAAAGAATATGTTAACATTCTATTTTCGAAAGGGGTAACACCTAATAAGTACATCTCAATGGGCAGAAAGATTAGTGGGATGATTCATATATATGGGTTCTTTTATATGTTTGTTGGCCAAGTTGCCTGCTGATGTCAAATCGATCCATGGACAAAACCCGGAATACTAGAATTTTGGACTGGCGTCTAAATATTGAAACGTTGATTAATTCACACTCTACCAAAAAGTCACTCGATACCCTAAAACTGAAGTATCGTATGCCTAATTTTCCAAGCAGATTGACGTGCGAATTCCAACCCGGATGACGACAAGCAACCGATGCAGAGCACGTTGCACACTGCAACACTTTACACGTTTCTGCTATGCTCCGCTCTACTATTATGGAGTGAATTTTAAAATGCTATCTAAATAGTTATTAAAAAATTAAAATATTTATAAAGATAAATTAATATGAGATATATCGCTATACAAGCATATAAGTTCAAATATGTTTATATAATAAATTAAACTCTAAATACTATGTGTATGCTTCAGTCATATTTGTATAATATTTAGAAATCATATTTAAACATACATGTATATAAAGTTATATATTTAGTATTAATCTATCTTTATACTTTTTGAAAACATTTTAATAACTTAGATGACACGTAATAGATACGCTCTTCTGTTAAGAGTTTAGAATATCTGTTCAGCTTCTGCCGCGCGTACGCGACGATCGTCTTGACAAAGTCCGTTGGCAATCCGGCCGATTTCCCCGTTGCTTGCGCCATGCAGAGATCACCCAACTGATCAAACACAACGAATGATAGGTGTCATCTGAGGAAGAACCGAACACGCCGCCATCGTCGTCGCAGGATCCGCATGCATCGCGACACAGCGTGGTCAAGGAGGAGGAGGCGATGGCCCTGACGAGGCGCCTCCTGATCGATCTCTCGTCAAGACGCCGCCTTTTCGCCTCACACGCCGGTAAGCTGTCGTCGGGGCAGAAGAGGAGGTCCATCGCCGGCGTGCTCCGTGAAGGTAATTGTTAGTAATAGCGTTTGTTTTTGTGTTTGATTGATTCTATTAGAGATTAGTTGTTTCCTGGTCCATGAGCATGATCGATGAGATCTCCGGTTAATCCGTTCTTGGACGACGAATTAACTGACGGACGGTTCAATCGATGGATCTCGTCCAGGGGGAGCAGGGTGTGGGGGGATTGAATGAAGCAGCTTGATCGTTTCTTGATTTGATCTTGGGAAGAGAATAATTTGGGCTGTGGCGAATCCAGCGGCGAGCTTGGCTGGTTTCTTGCGCTGCTCGGTGTCGTGGATGGTGGCGGAGAGGAAGATGCAGCCTCTGCCGCCGCCGGAGCACCGGAGGGTGCTGCGCTACGTGGTGTTCGTCGCGGTCTCCCTCGTCGCCTTCTCCTGCTGGGCTCTCGTCAGCTCGCGGATCGACAGCGCCGTCTTGGCGGCGACCGGCGGCGTTGGCGTGGGGCCGCTGCTCACCGGCGAGGATGGTGGTGGTACTGGTAGCAGCAGCAGCAGCCGCCGCCACGGGGATGGCGGTGATCAACGGCATCATGTGACGTCGAGGCAGGCAGAGATGGTGGCGAGCAGCGGCAACGCGACGGTGCGCGCCGTCGAGGTGGGTGGCCCGGAGATGATCCGGCCGCCGTCGGGAGGAGCAGGAGGAGAGGAAGAGAGGGTGTGCGACGCGGAGAATGCGCAGCTGAGGGTGTACGTCTACGACCTCCCGCCGGAGTTCCACTTCGGCATGCTGGGGTGGGACAGCAAGAAGGCCGGGACCGGCGGCGGCGCGTGGCCGGACGTCGCCGACGCCCGCGCCGTGCCGCGCTACCCGGGCGGCCTGAACCTGCAGCACAGCGTGGAGTACTGGCTCACGCTGGACATCCTCTCCTCCACCTTCCCCACCACCACCGGCCACCGCCGTCCGTGCACCGCCGTGAGGGTGACCAACGCGAGCCTCGCCGACGTCTTCTTCGTGCCGTTCTTCGCGTCGCTGAGCTACAACCGGCAGTCGAAGCTCCACGGCCACGGGAGCGGGAGGGCGGCGGCGGCGACGAACAGGCTCCTGCAGGCCGAGCTGGTGAAGTACCTTGCGAGGAAGGAGGAGTGGCGGCGGTGGGGCGGCGCGAACCACCTCGTCGTGCCGCACCACCCCAACAGCATGATGGACGCCCGGCGGCGGCTCAGCGCCGCCATGTTCGTCCTCTCCGACTTCGGCAGGTACCCGCCGGACGTCGCCAACCTGAGGAAGGACGTGATCGCGCCCTACAAGCACGTGGTCCCCTCCCTCGGCGACGGCGACTCGCCGGGGTTCCACCAACGCCCCGTCCTGGCTTACTTCCAAGGCGCGATTCACAGGAAAGGCGTAAGTTCAGTCCAGCACCAGCTAAAAAATGTATTACTCCTAAATAACGTCACATACTATTTTTCATATTAGAAAAGTTTATGTAAATATATAAAAATACAAGTTATAATTAAAATATATTTAGTAATAAATCTAATTATATCAAAATAATTGATGATTACATAAATTTTGTGAATAAAACAAATGGTTAATGACCTGTTAGAAAAATCAACACCATCCTGTATTAAAATACGCAGAGTGAATTACCTCGTAACTACGTTCGTTCGTTTCTTTTTACTTACACCGTTGATTAGTCTGACTTTATCCCCGACAAATAAAAACTTTTAAATTATGATATTTTGATAACCACAATTTGTGCTTATTATGTCAAGTACTTTGATAGTACGATAACTCATTTATGCTTTAGAGTTTAGTAAATATATATGTCATGTTTGGTACAGTTAAATTCAAAAGTTTATGAAGCAGTGTTTTCCTTGTAAATTTGTAGTTGGAGGCTTGGAGCTATTATTATGTTAAGGTTTGTAGGGTAAGATATTTTGTTCATATTTTAGACCAAGACAAATGATTAAGATACTTCAATTAAAATTACAAGCTCTATTTTCTACGGAAACCTAGAAATTAATCATTGCGACTATGACCACTGAAATTAAGGCCGTGTTCAGCGGGAGCGAGAAAGGTTGTTAGTTATGATTAATTAATTATTAAGTATAAAAAATTATAAAATATATTAATATGATTTTTTTAAACAACTTTTCTATAGAATTTTTTTGAAAAAATACACCATCTGGCAGTTTGGAAAACGTACGCATGAAAAACAAAAAAGTATAGGGTTAGGAATGAAGATGCCAAACGTGGCTAAGTTTGAAACTTCATTGCAGTAAGCATCTAAAACTATGGCCCCATTTAGAGTAGATCTTATAACTTAGTTCAATTATTTATAGCTAAATAGTTATCACTAAAACTAGATAATATTTTAACCGTTCAATCATACTCATAGCTATCTCAAACACCACTAATAAACCATGTCTAACTGTCTAAGTGAGTTGCCACTGAACTTTTGAACCAAATTCAAAATCTCTAAGGCCTCAATGAGTATCTATAAGCTATTTATAAGATGTACTATACATTTTTTTAACGAAGAGAGATAAAAGTTATTTCTTAATTAAGAGATAGTCTAGTCTCTTGCACATATTTTAATGTCAAGTGAGAATGATATATTTGGTCATTTGTATTATGAGCTACTTGCTAAAAGCTATATTATTGAAGAAGTTGTCTTTTAGATAGTTTAGAGATAGTGTGCTATTTCTAATGGCGATTGCTTCAGGGTGGAAGGGTCCGTCAGAGGCTGTACCATCTGATCAAGGACGAGAAGGACGTGCACTTCGCCTACGGGAGCGTCCGGCAGAACGGCATCCGGCGCGCCACCCGCGGGATGGCCGCCTCCAAGTTCTGCCTCACCATCGCCGGCGACACGCCGTCGTCGAACCGCCTCTTCGACGCCATCGCCAGCCACTGCGTGCCCGTCGTCGTCAGCGACGACATCGAGCTCCCCTTCGAGGACGTCCTCGACTACTCCGAGTTCTGCGTCTTCGTCCGCGCCGCCGACGCCGTCCGGGACGGCTTCCTGCTCCGCCTCCTCAGGGGCGTCGGCGAGGGCGAGTGGACGGCGATGTGGCGGCGCCTCAGGGAGGTCGCCCGCCACTTCGAGTACCAGCACCCCTCGCGCCCGGGCGACGCCGTCGACATGATCTGGGCCGCCGTCGCCCGCAAGATGCACTCCGTGAAGCTGCAGCTTCACAAGCGTGGCAGGTATCAGAGAACACTTTCTGTGAATCATCAAGGTTAGGAGGGTAACATGGGGTAGTAGCTTGCTGTTGCAGTTCTTAGATGATCAATAAGCCAGCCTACTTGTTACTGGTGAAGTTTTCTGTTCATTTTTGCAATGTAGGTTGCAAAAAAGTTATGTGCAGTTAAGTCTGTGTCTGAGAGATAATTAGTTATTAGTTTTGTAACTCCTATTAGTTCTTTTCTTTCATCCACAAAGAGAGGAGATAAGATTTGAGAGAAAATGTATTAATATACTATATGATTCAAACAAGAGTTTTTTTACCATCCTTGAAAAAGTATCTCGAGTTATCACGATTTTCAGTTTAAAAGTTTAATACCTTGAGATATAACATACCTTACAATACTACAATTTTGCACTAAAATTTTTAGCATCTCAGAGTACTTTTTAAGGATGGTAGAAAAACTCTTCAAACAAATATGTCAATAGTAAGATGTCGTAGGGTTATAAATGTTCAAATTGCACACATCGCTATCCATGCTAACCTTATTGGGAGGTAGCCGAAGAAAAGGATGCAAAAGCATGACAAAAGTTGGTGACAGCAACATAAAACAATGTTAAAACATGAACACCTGAAGATTCAAAACCATCACTTGATAACTGTAATACCTTCATAATTGTTTTCCACTAATACTTTTCACAGCTCTATCTATTACGAAATAATATTAAGAACACAAATGACATAGAAAGAAGCATCAAACAGACAAGTTTAAAAACACAAGAAGCACCAAAAAACCTTGAGCGTCTCCCATGAGTGATCCATCATATTTTTGCTGACGTTGTTCTTGTTGTCTCTGATCTTATCCATATGCTTGAAGCATCAGCACCTGTTATGTATCGGATCAGAACCCCTCCAAACTCTTCTCTCACTCATCATGTTAGGATCAACTGATGAAGGGATTTCTGGGTAGCCATTGTTATTGAGATTGGCAACACTACTTTGAGCAAGGATGCGCGGCTTCTTCTCAGGCACTTCATCCTCTTCCCTTCCGAAGGTGAGACGAATAACTTTCAATCCACACACCTTCTGCTGATGAGCTAACAGCAACAAGCAAAGAAGAATGGTTAGCAGCCTAATGGCATACATTGCCATTTCCCCTCCAATGTTGTCCCTGTTTCTGGGATGCAATAAGAACCTCTAGTGTAGTAGTGTATCATCTATGTACATGTAGGCAAGCCAACAGCAATTGCCACCCTCTATATATGAGCTCAGAGGGCCAAGAAATAGCAGGAGGCAATTTAGATCCTGTCACAATCATATGCTATGCATGCAGCTTGAGAGGAATTTAAAGGTTGTTTTAGAAGGTTCTGACAGGCATGAATAAAGAGAGAGTGACATAAACCTTGGGAAGCTAAGAATCTTTACACTGGTACTCTGGTCTCCTCCCCTCCCTGTCCTGCACACCAAGCAACCCTTGTAAAGAAGAGAGGTCTTGGAATAGGGCATTGAACAAGCACTAGAACTATTGCTTTATGCTTTATAAATTTCCCTTTGAATCAAGAAGCACTCAACCCCGTGCAAGCAAGTTTAATAGTATAGCCAATTATTAGCTCCAAATCAATTATAGTCAATCTAAGCCAATACATACAATAGTTACCTACAAAACATATACTATCATGTCCCACCTGTCATACACATATTATATCTTAGAGTCTGTGCTGCAGCTGGCTACAAATATGTAGTCCGTTGCTCTTCTCTCTCCTTGTTTATCTCATTAAAATATGTTTGTAGCTGGCTTATAGCCTACTATTGTACCTGCTCTGACAAGGAATAGAGAAAACATCGACATCACGACTTAATTAGTTTCTTTTGCTAAATGATCCTTTCTCTTGATTTGTTATGCTAAATAATGCACTTCTTTTCTCTTGTTGTTCCATGGATTTTACCCTCCAAACGAAGTTTCATTGAACAACAAACTGTGTGTTCGCTAGACAGATCTGGCTCTTGGTTCTAATAATCGCGGGATGGGCTTCCATCTCTCTATCTAGGGGTGCCTATCTTCAGGACTGGCGGTCTTCGTCGAGAGCCCTCCTTCCGAAGCATCTGAAGGCCAGTTTTGACTCTCTTGTCCTTCTTGTCTCCTGGCAGCTCTGGTTGGAACGCAATCGCCGAGTTTTCGATCACGAGCTATCTTCCCTCCAGGATGTGCTCCAAGCCATCCGTTCGGAGGGCCTGCTGTGGTCCTCCACTGGGATAGCACCCCTTGGCGCCTTGTTAGAAGATTAGCGTACCGTAACAAGTGTGTTTCCCCCTCTTGGGCGTTCTTTTGGGAGATTAGCTTGTAGCGTCTAGGCTCTCTCCCCTGCGTTGTTTTCCTTGGGGGTCCCTGCTGGAGGCCAATCTGGCCGTATGCGTCATATATCAACACTTTTTATCTTCTAATTTATTGATGTGCAATTATTTTACGTGTTCGAGAAAAAAGAACAGAAAACATAAAAGATTACCCATTGGCACGTCCAATCTTCTTTTCTTCATCCAAGTTTAAGCTACTTCTTTTTACATTATAATAATATTATAGGCCACACACATGATAGCATGCTGCTTGGGGCACTACTAAAGCTCTAATTCTCTTTACTTTAAACAAGAAAAGAAGTGAGTTCGCGTAGTGCTGCTTGGTGGAATGCGCAGGGTCCTAACC
Organism: Oryza brachyantha; assembly: GCF_000231095.2. NCBI lineage: Eukaryota > Viridiplantae > Streptophyta > Magnoliopsida > Poales > Poaceae > Oryza > Oryza brachyantha. The sequence goes on from NC_023170.2 coordinate 13,078,667, forward strand.
AAGCAATTCCAGCTCGAGGGGCTTTCTTCTTTAACTTTGCACTGAAGAGTAAAGAAAGTAGAGAACAAAAAGGAAGCAGAGAACCATCCATCGTGTGAGGCCGTGAGGCTGCTTTCCTTCTCTCTGCTGGTGAGCCACCGTTTTTTCAGGATAATAATGCTACAAAATTTGTAATAAGACAGTTTGTCAGTTGGTTTTTTCTTGTACTTTTGTTTCCACAAAGCTACAAATGACATTTCATTCTCTCGACTTGCTTCAGTTACTGATCTTGGGACGATTTAATGTATAACAGAGATAAAAAGACCTCAAGACCGACTAATCTTGTTATGTAAACAATTCCTCACTCTGATATTTTACAGAATGTAAACAAGCATGATGCAATTGATTCAGGCCCTATTTAAATCCTTCAAAATGGTAAAAGTTTTACCATTTTAAAGTACTTTTTGGTAAAACGGATCTAAACAATAGGGTAAGAAAATGGTAACTTTCCATTTGGTATTTGGTAGTCTAGAGTAGCAAATTTCATCAAAAAGTGTATAGGGACACGGACCACCTCTCACTTTTGCCAAAAAAAATGGTAATTTTTACATGCCTCTAAACACCAACTTGCAAAAATACAATATCAAAACTTTTGCCATCAAAACTTTTTTCATTTGTCATTTGTCATTCCAAATGCCTTTCAACAGGGCCTCAATCTTGCAGGATTTTATCAGCAATCAAATGTAGGCTTGAGAAAAAGGCTGTGTTGATTATACATGTACAGTAGAATCCGGTTTTGGTGCTAAACTGCTAGCGCTGTCTCCGAAACAATCTATTCTGCTAGCTTGCTACTGACCAATTATGATGATAAGCACAATGTTGATGCTTTACTGATACAATGGAGCATTATTAGCAGCTACCCTCCTACCCTGACAAAGGATCTACCGTAGTACAGTAGCATTTATGCAAAGAACTTTGATCCAACTGTGTAACTAATCGGATCGATTCAAAAAAGAATTTAGGGAATGGTCGCTGCATAGGAATGGTAGTCGACCATAGGCTGAATGAGAAAATCATCGTCAGTAATTACCTCAATCTCCGACGGCACGTCGTCGTCATCCTCCTTTGCCACCGCATTCCGGAAGTAAACAGCGAAATCACCCCAGCCTGAAAGCACCCAGCACGAACTCCGCCTCCACCGCCGCGCCGTGGACATGTACCCTGCGGCCCGGAGCTCCAGCTCCACCCCCCCCCCCCCCCCCCCCCCGCGATCTTCACTGCCGACGCATTTCGCCACCACGCCGGTCTCCTGTGCCGTCGAGGAGGAGGCAAAGCCGGCTGCAGATCGCCGCGGCGACAGAGGCCGGCTCTCCGCCGGAACAGTGGTGCCTGGTATTTTAACATCAAGGCCCTCAGATTATCTCCTATTAACGTTTTACCCCTAAGAATTAACTGGGCCAAATTCAATTGTAGGCCGAATTCATACGTGGAAAAAGATGGGCCAAATTACTCTGTAGGCCAAATTTGTAAACAAGAATTGATGGGCCAAATTCATTGATGGGCACTAATAGGGGGTAGATCGACCTTTGGGCCTCATCGTTGACATGAAATAAGCTGGTCAAATCCGTCCGTGGGCCGAAAATTCATTGACAAAAAAAATTTGGGCCCAATTTGCTGGTAGGTTGAATTTATTAAATAGAATTAATTGGGTCGAATTCAGTAGTAGGCCGAAATATTTCATTGGAATTGGGTGGGCCAAATGTATTCGTGGGCTAAAGTAGAGGACGCATGTTAAGTGGGCCAATTTTATTAGAAGGTAGAGATTTACATTTGGGCCTAATCGTTGGCATGAAATAAGTTGGTCAAATCCATCTGTGGGCTCAAAATTCTGACAGGAAATATGTGGGCCCAATTTGCTGGTAGATTGAATTTATTAATAGAACTAATTGGGTCAAATTCAATGTGTGGGCCGAAATATTTCATGGGAATTAGGTGGGCTAAATTAATTGGTCGGCCGAAATAGATGACGGAAGTTAAGTGGGCCAATTTTATTAGAAGGTTGAATTCGGTGATGGGTAGCGTGGGCGAAATTCATTGGTTGTTTTGGGGTGGGGGTGATTTTTAAAGGAAAAACATTGATAGAAGTTGTGGGCCAGATTCTTTTGTGGGCCGAATTCGTTGATCGGAGATGGATAGGACGAATTTAGTTGTGGACAGGATTTGTTGAGATGAACTAAGCAGGCCAAATCCTTTCGTGGCGGTTTGTGGGCCGAATTTGTGCTGAGTACATGGGCCTCGTTAATTGACAAAAATTAAAGTGGGCCACATTTATTCGTGGGCTTTGGTGGGCCGAATTTGTTGATGGGAAATGGGTGCGCAGAATTCATTTGTTGGCCAAATTTGTCGAATGAGTAGCAAAGCAGGCTAATTCCTTTGGTGGGTTCAATTCGCGGTTTGATTTCAATGATGATGAAGAGCACTCGAAATCCAAATCGCTAGCAATCCACGAATCCGTCCACTTATGACCGTCCGATCTACAGCAGGCGGCTGTGATTAAGAGGGCATGTACAAGGTGTATTTCCTCTTAGGCCCTCAACTATCTCGCATTACCCTTCACACACCAACATAATGTTTGTCATCGGATCTCAGCCTAACTTCTTAAACATCTGATAAGTACTCCTTTTTTATACTCTTTTTTGAGTTGCTGTTTGTCTTATTTAAAATTTTTGTGTAAGTATATAAAATTACAAGTTATTCTTAAAGCTATTTTAGTAATAAATTAAATCATAATAAAATAGTTATTTTTTCCGTTCCACATTATAACACTTTATGGTCTTGTTTAAATTTATGTGTTAATGAATCTAGACATATATAAAAACATATACATTGATACATAGATGAATTTAAAAAAACCAAAAAGTTTATAATATGGAATGGAGATAGTAATGATTATATTTTTTTTAAACGAGATAAATGGTCAAATGTAGACAAAAAGTCAACAACGTCAAAAGAAAACAACCATCCATTGTGTGAGGCCGTGAGGCTGCTTTCCTATCTCTCTGCTGATGAGCCACCGGTTTTTCAGGATAATAATGCAAGACAACTTGTCAGTTGGTTTTTTCTTATACTTTTGTTTCCACAAGGCTAGAACTGAGCTTTATCTGAACTTGCTTCAGCTATTGATCTTGGGACGATTTAATGTATAATAGAGATAAAAGACCTCAAGACCGACTAATCTTGTTATGTAAACAATTCCTCACGCTGATATTTTGCATAATGTAAACATTTATGATGCAATTGATTCAATCTTGCAGGCTTTTATCAGCAATCTAATGTAGGCTTGAGAAAAAGGCTGTGTTGATTATATATGTACAGTAGAAGCCATTTTTGGTGCTAAACTGCTAGTGCTCTCCGAAACAATCTACTACGTATTCTGCTAACCTGCTACTGACAAATTATGATGATAAGCACAATAGATTGCTAGCCTGCTACTGACAATTTATGATGATAAGCACAATGTTGATGCTTTACTGATAGCAATGGAGTATTATTAGCGGCTACCCTCCTACCCCCACAAAGGATCTATCATACTACAGTAGCATTTCTGCAAAGAACTTAGATCCAACTGTGTAACTAATCGGATAGGTTCGAAAAGGCACTGAAGATTACTAAGGGTGTTAGAGATATATGTTATTTAGGTTATAGTAAAATATGATTGATTTGTATGGACTCGTACTTACATTCAGATCCTTCCTCGTCTCCTCCCCATATAACTCTATATATACTGGTCCCCTTAGACTCGATACAATGACCCAATTACGTGTTACAATTCCTCGGGGTGATCTCCTCCACTGGAGATGGCACATGGAGAACTTAGGGAATGGCCGCTGCATAGGAATTGTAGTCGATTATAGGCTAAATTAGAAAATCATCGTCAGTAATTACCTCAATCTGCAACGGCACGTCGTCACCATCCTCCTTTTGCCGCCGCATACCCGGAGTAAACAGCGAAATCAACCCAGCCTGAAAGCACCCAGCACGAACTCCGCGTCCACCGCCGTGGACATGTACCCCGCGGACCGGAGCTCCACCACGCGATCCCCACCCAACTGCCGACGCCGACGCACTTCGCCACCGCACCGGTCTCCTGTGTCGTCCGTGTCGCCGTCGAGACAGACGAGGAGGAGCATAGACAAGGCCGGCTTCAGCTCGTTGCGGCGACGTGTCGCCGCCTGCGCCTCTCTCCTCGCCGGCGCTCCGCCGGAGTAGTGGTGTTTGATACTTTAACGTAAAGGCCCTCGGATTATCACCTATTAATTAATGTTTTGCCGTCAGAATTAACTGGGCCAAATTCAACTGTAGGCCGAATTGCATACGTGAAAAAAAGATGGGCCAAATTACTTTATAGGCTGAATTTGTACACAAGAATTTAGTGGGCCGAATTCATTGATGGGCAGATTTACCTTTGGGCCTAATCGTTGACATGAAATAAGCTGGCCAAATCCGTCCCTGGGCTGAAAATTCTTTGACAGGAAATATTTGGGCCCAATTTTCTGGTAAACTGGATTTATTAAATAGAATTAATCGGGCCGAATTCAGTAGTAGGCCGAAATATTTTGCTGGAGTTGGGTGGGCCAAATTTATTTGTGGGCTGAAGTAGATGACGGATGTTAAGTGGGCCAATTTTATTAGAACGTCGAATTCGGTAATGTGCAATAAATGGGCGAAATTCATTCGTGGGTCAAATTGCTGATGGGAATTTGGTAGCCCGAAATTGTTGGTGGATGTTTTTTTAAAGGAATATCACTGACAGAAGTTGTGGGCCAGATGCTTTTGTGGGCCCAATTCGTTGATCGGAGATGGGTGGGACGAATTTACTTGTGGGCCTAATCCTTTCGTGGCGGTTCGTGGGCCGAATTTGTGCTGGGTAATAGGTGGGCTGAATGCACATGGGCCTCGTTAATTGACAAAAACTAAAGTGGGCTGTATTTTTCGTGGCCGTTGGTTGGGCCGAATTTGTTGATGAGAAATGGGTGTCATTTGTGGGCCAAATTGTCACATGTGTAAAAAAGTAGGCTGATTTCTTTGGTGGGCTGAATTTGCGGTCTGATTTCACTAACGACGAAGAGCAGTTTGAAATCCAAATCGCTACCAATGCACTACTCCGCCCACTTATGATCGTCCGATCTACAAGGCCTGAACAAGGTGCATTTTCACTAAGTCCCTCAGCTATCACGCGTTACCCTTGAAACACCAAATTAATGTTTGTGATGAGATCTTGGCCTAACTTAACTGTCCGATAAAGTACTCCCTCCAGTTTTTTTTTTCTTATTTTATATCGTCGACTTTTATATCTATAATTAAACCCTTTGTCTTTTTTACAAATATGCAAAATTATAAGTCATTCATACAGTTCATAGTAATAAATCAAATCATAACAAAATAATTAGTAATCATATAAATTTATTGAATAAGACAAATGCTCCAAATAGACAAAAAGTTAACGGCATCAAATGGAAAAAAAAAAAGAAGAGGAAGTATCATTCTGCAAGCTACAATAGCCTCAACCGCATGCATCTCTTAAACTACAGTGCAATGATCCAAATTTTGATTAACTAGCTGAGTGCCTATCCTTTGCTATTGATAAAAGAAAATATATTAATATTGTCTAAATAAATAAATATATTTTTTCATGAAATGTGTCATACATCTTTTTTTTATAGGAAACATTCACATTAATTTAATTTTATATCTAGCAATCTATTTAGATTTGATTGTTTCTTAATATTAATAAGTTCAATGTGTAATTTGTAAAATTTATTATGGGTAGGTGCAGTGTCAGATTCACTGTCATCGTTACTACCTTCTTTTAATAAAGTATAGATAAAATAAAATGTTCATGCTTATACAGTGCCCCACCGTAGTTCCTGTCTAAAAAGAGTTAATTTCATAAAAGTCACTTTTTTTTACAACTGCTCCTACCATTTTATATTATATTGTAAGATTTCAGGTTCTATCAAATACATCAATTGATCAATTTATATGATTTGCATATGTACATTAGAAGCCGGTTTTGGTGCTAAAGTGCTAATTCTATCTCCGAAACCATCTATTCTGCTAGCCTGCTACTGACAAATTATGATGATAAGCACAATGTTGATGCTTTCCGGATAGCAATGGAGCATTATTCGCAGCTAGCCCCCTACCCTGACAAACGATCTATCATACTACAGTAGTACTTCTGCAAAGAACTTAGATCCAACTGTGTAACTAATCGGATCGGTTCAAAAAGGCAATGAAGATTACTAGGGGGTGTTAGAGATATATGCTATTTAGGATATATTATAATATGATTGATTTGTATGGAATCGTTTCTTATATCCAGATCATTTCTTGTCTCCTCTCCATATAACTCTCTATATATACCAGTTTCTCTAGACTCAATACAATAATCCAATTATGAAGTACATTTTCTCTTGGTGATCTCCTTCACTATAGATGGCACATGGAGAACTTAGGGAAAGGTCGCCTACGATACTCGGATACAACAATTTGGTCACGCATCTGTGTCTGACATGGAAACAGATACATATCTGACACGTTCAGATACATACTCGACACGTATTTAATAGACTTTGGATCTGGAAACTCAAATGCTAGTGCATCTAGCAATCCAAGTGGTACTAATGCTGCTGATTTATCAAGAGGAACTAGTAGCCTACCAAAGGGCAATGAACATCTCGAATGTTGCTCATGTAATTTCTCTGAATGATAATGAATGTAAACCACTATGGAGGTATCTTGAGCTATGGAGAAGACAGGGGAAGGTCAAGGAGGGAATGCAAGGCCTAGATGTAGGCTTGTAGTAACATTATTCTTGGGAGCTACCGAAGAGTTAAAGCACATCTATTTATCCAGCTTCTACTTTGAGTTAGATTTAGAGTCCTGAACACTTCTATTCTAATTAGTAATTAGCTCTATTTATGGTTGCATTTGTGAACTAATGTATGGAATTGTGACTTGTGACATGTGATTTCCAAACTTCTATGGTTATGGACGTGTATGGATGTATGTTGGAACTGTTTTTTTTATTTGCACGCTATTTGTTACCTTTTTGTTTATTAATTTTACATAAGTGTATCCATGTATCCTTGTTTAAAAAAGAAAGATGTATCCACGTATCGTGTGCCCGTCCCCATGTCCCCATATCTGGGTAACATAGATGGTCACTACATAGGAATCTCTATATACAAATCTTGGGCGGTTTCTCGTACTGTGATTGGGCCACGTGGCTCCTCCCCGATGCAGGCAGAGAAAGGAAAAAAAAAGGCACAGGAGAAAGGGATAGAGAGAGGGAGAAAGTCGCTGCCCGCCCAACGAGGTTGGCCACTACCGACGCCCCCGACCTCGACCCATCGCCATCGAGGTTGCATGCCGCTCGCCGAGGCCCGCCCACCGCCCCTAAGATCTGTCGTGGGGACATGGCAGCCGCCGAGCTCCGCCGCCCCTGACCCATCACCGTCGAGGTCGGATGCCACCCGCCGAAGCCCACCCACCACCCCCGAGGTCGCCCGTTGCCTCTGAGATTTGCAGCAGGGAAACGCCGGCCGCCAAGCTCCACCACCCGGCGCACCGAGCTCCTCCCAACCTAGCCGCCGTGCTTTTCCTCCCTGCCACCGCGCCGCCACCTTCTTCGTCGTCGTTCGGGCGCCGTCCTCCTCGCGGAGGTCTTCGTTCTTCACCTCGGGCTGGGGTTTGGGTTGCTTCATCCCAGGCTCAGATGACTTCTGCTTCCAGAACGGATGGCACATGGGTTAAGCGAAAATGCAATGCAGATAAAACAAGATTAAAGTTATGTGAAAAGGATCGATTTGGTGAGGGAAAAACAACGAACGATTAGGACTGAAGGAAATGACAAATTGCTGAGCTTGCCTTTATGAAAAATTGTGTACTGTGGGAGATTGGTTATACGAGCTAAGCTAAGAGATGATATGTCTAAGGAGAATTAGCCATACCGTTTTATTGTTGGATTTGGACTTACTATTGCTGTGGTTATTACTACTTGGTGGGCTGGATTTACTCTTCCCACTAACAACGTCAAAAGTCGTGGGAAGATCATTAATCATACTAAACAGGCGCTTCCTGCGTAACAACGAACCGTAGTGTCAGAAACAAGCAGGTCAAAATAGACACAAAGCAGAAAATATTCAAGAACATTATTTCTCATTATGTCATGAATGCAACCGATAAACATTAACCACTTAATCATGTGCACAGTTTCAAATTTGAAGATTACCTACTAGAAACATTTATTAAACTCTCACGTGCAGCTTACGTTCTCTTTGAACAATGAGTATCAGACTATCAGTTAACAAATATTTAAGCTTAACTAGCCTATAATATTTCGTCCAATATTATTGGCTAATAAATAATCCTAATAAACATTTATACTCTCTCCAATTGTTGTTGACTTTTCATTTATGTTTAATTATTCGTCTTATTTAAAAATTTTATATAATTATTGATTATTTTGTTATGATTTGATTTAATACTAAAATAACTTTAAGTATGATTTATAATTTTGTATATTTGATAAAAAAGGTTTTAAAAAACAACGAGTCAAATGAAATTTAAAAAAATTTAATTACGTCATTTTAAAAAAATAAGAGAGAGTATTTAGATGTGCGTTGAAATGCTGCGCGTTGTTTCTAGTGTAAGTGGACCATAGGCTGAATTAGAAAATCATCGCAAGTAATAACATCAATCTTCAACGGCACGTCGTCGTCATCCTCCTTTGCTGCCGCATACCGGGAGTAAACAGCGAAATTAACCCCGCCTGCGACCACCCATCACGAACTCCGCCTCCACCGCCGTGGATATGTACCCCGCGGCCCGGAGCTCCACCCGCCTCCCTGCCGACGCATTTCGCCACCGCGCTGGTCTGCCGTGCCATCCGTGTCGCCGTCGAGACCGACGAGGAGGAGGAGAGACAAGGCCGGCTGCAGCTCGTCACGGCGACAAAGGCCGGCGCCTCAGTGGTGCCCTAACAGAAAGGCCCTCGGATTTCTCCTATTAGTGTTTTACCCGTCAGAATTAACTGGGCCAAATTCAACTGTAGGCCGAATTCATATGTAAAAAAAGACACGCCAAATTACATTTTTTTATAACACAGTACCCTATGAGCACCCACAGGCACCTCGCTGTCGACGGGTACGTCGCCAACCACCGAAAGCACAAAGCCGTTAGAATCCGGAGTCGAAACTAGGATCTCAAGTGCTACTAAGTCCTTTATAACCACTAGCCTACAGGCCTTTCGCCACGCCAAATTACATTGTAGTCTGAATTTGTAAACAAGAGTTTAGTGGGCCGAATTCATTGATGGGCATTAAGTAGTGGGACAGACTTACCTTTGGGCTTCATCGTTGACATGAAATAAGCTGGTCAAATCCGTCCATGGGCCGAAAATTCTTTGACAAGAAATATTTGGGCCCAATTTGGTGGTAGGCTGAATTTACTAAATAGAATTTATTGGGCCAAATTCAGTAGTAGGCCGAAATATTTCACGAGAATTGGGTGGGCCAAATGTATTTGGGCTGAAGTAGGTGATTGGACGTTAGGTGGCCAATTTTATTAGAACGCTGAATTCGGTAATGGGCAGTAAATGGGTCAAATTCATCCGTGGGCCAAATTGCTAACCGGAATTTGGTAGGCCGAATTTTTTGGTGGATGATGTCATTGATAGATGTTGTGGGCCGAATTGGTTGATCGAAATTCCGTATTGGTGTGCCGAATTTGCTGATGGGTGCAACGAATTTATGCGTGGGCCGCATGAATTAAGCAGGCCGAATCCTTTCCTGGCTGATCTTTGTGGGCTAAATTTTGCTTGGTGGCTGAATATACATGGGCCTCGTTCATTGAGAAAAGTGGGCCTTATTTATTCGTGGCCTTTGGTGGGCCGAATTTATTGATGGGAAATGGGTGTGCAGAAATTCATGTGTTGGCCTAATTTGTCGCGTGAGTAACAAAGCAGGCTGATGGAAAGTAGGGGGCACAATTACCTTTGGGCCTAACCGTTGATATGAAATAAGTTGGTCAAATCCGATCGTGGGCTGAAAATTCTGACAGGAAATATTTGGGCCCAATTTGCTGCTAGATTGAATTTATTAAATAAATAGCACAATTGGGTCAAATTCAGTAGTGGGCCAAAATATTTTACAGGAATTAGATGCGCGAAATTAATTGGTTGGCCGAAATAGATGACGGATGTTAAGTGGGCCAATTTTATTAGAAGGTTGAATTCGGTGATGGGCAGCGTGGGCTAAATTCATTCCTTGTTGTGGGGGGAGGGGGGTGATTTTTAGAGGAAAATCATTGATAGAATTTGTGGGTCAGATTCTTTTGTGGGCTGAATTCGTTGATCGGAGATGGGTGGGACGAATTTGCTTGTGGACCGAATTTGTTGACATGAATTAAGCAGGCCAAATCCTTTCGTGGCAATTTGTGGGCCAATTTTGGGCTGGGTAATAGGTGGGCTGAATGCACATAGGCCTCGTTAATTGACAAAAATTAAAATGGGCCATATTTATTCATGACCTTTGGTGGGCCGAATTTGTTGATAGGAAATGGGTGCGTGGAATTCATTTGTTGGCCAAATTTGTCGTTCAGTAACAAAGCAGGCTAATTCCTTTGTTGGGCTGAATTCGCGGTCTGATTTCACTGACTATGAAGAGGAGTGCGAAATCCGAATCGCCAGCATTCCGCGACTCCGTCCACTTATACCGTCCGATCTATCATAGGCGGCTGCGGCTGTGATTAAGAGGGCCCGAACAAGGTGTATTTTCACTAAGGCCCTCAGCTATCCTGCATTACCCTTCACACACCAATATAATGTTTGTGATCAGATCTCGGCCTATCTTCTTAAACATCCGATAAAGTACTCCTTTTGATACCCTTCATTATTTTTGACCGTTGGTCTTATTTAAATTGTTTATGTAAATATACAAAATTATAAGTTATTCTTAAAGTTATTTAGTAATAAATCAATTCATAATAAAATAATCATTCCCTCGTTCGACATTATAAGACTTTCTAGTCTTTCTTAAATTCATATGTGTCTTAATAAATCTAGACATATATAAAATATATATGCATTAATACATAGATAAATTTAGAAAAATCATAAAGTTTTATATTTACTTATAATATAAAACATAATATAAAACGGAGACACATATAATATATGTATTGTTACAAGTTGACCAAACATGTCAAACTCACAATGAGGGATAAAGTCACAGTTTTCTAATAAAATAATTCACTATTATTGTAGTTTTGTGAAATATCTAATTAAAGTGTAGCAACTTGATAATTTTGATTGGGAAATTGTAGCTTTGTGAAAATTTACTCTTCTGAAAAAAAAATTCCAAGCCACAATCGAGAATTCGTGATGATTTTTGCCGTGTAGCATAATGCTATGACCATTTTATGATGTATTCATGCATACTAATTCTTGAATAAGGTAGTCATTGACTACTAGTTTTCGGTGAAGAGACAAAACTACAAAAGCGAGACAGAGTTCTAGAGTATAATCCATTCATAATTTTACTTCCGTGGCACTAAGACATTAGATCAACCATAGCTAGTCATGGCTTTGGATAGCCGTATTGATACATGAAAAGTTCTTGCAAAGAAGTTGATCAATCAAGTTTATCACAGATCACGCTATTGTTGGACATCTTCTGGGGTAACTCGTGGCATAATATGAAGCACATCACCAGAAAGAATAACAAATCATCTCGAGCAAGAATCCTCATAAATTGGTCAGGTCGTGATGATTAAGAATCAGTGGAAATCAGGTTGCCCAGTGGACGTTAGGCAACGGTGCCACATCCTGCTGTTAGGGTTCACACGCTTCGGTGCTGTTATGACTTCTGTGATGGGGAGGTAGGCATAGTGCGTGTTGCAGATGCAAGAAGTGATGCCACTGAACCCAGCAAATGCTCCATGGACCTGCATGCACCATTATGCAGTTTTTCATTTTAATCAACCAGATAACATGGGCAGTACTACCTCTAGTCCTCCACACTTTGAAATATGTCAAAGGCCAGCATGGTTAAAGTAACTTACAGCATTTTGTCCAAGCACAGTGCACAAAATTGCATCAGATGCATTAGCACGACATGCCCGAACCATATATGTTGGATCAATGTATTTTACATCAGCAGGAACACCAATGTCCTTGAAATGCATCTTAATCTGAAAAATGTAAGTGGTGTTGTTTAACATAGTAAGACTGGATTACAGAGACGATAGCAAGCAAGGAGCAGGTCAGCAGAGAAACCTTTGGCTTAACAAACTTAATAAAACTGAACTGTTACAAATAAACAGAAAAAACAAATGAGACGGTAAGGCAGCCTACTGCCTACACCAGAATAATATGGCATAACCAATTAACCATGCTCCTCTAATATTGCAGCATCTAGAGCATTAAGTAAAAGAGGGTTATCAAATACACACCTTCTGTTGCATATGAACACCAATGTCACTGAATATTACATTTCCTGATGCATCAGTTGCACCTGATTTCTGTAATAAATCCTGTAACAAACATAGAATAATTAAATCACACCAAAAGTCGCCAAAAGGTCATAAAAAATCAAACTGAAGATTGACTTACCTGTCCAGCAGCTTCAGCAACACAAACAACACAAAATCCCTTGGTCTCTAATAAATGCTCAAGGTGCCGTAGAACACCATATTCTCCATCAAGCGTAAAAGGAACCTTCATTCATATAGTAACCTTCTATTGGCATATCGTACATAAGAGAATTGATAGTCTCAAACATAATATCATTCAATGTTTACACACCTCTGGTATTAGGCAGACATCAACCTGCCCACTTGAAAGGGAAGCGTGCATTGCAATGAAGCCACTGCTTCTTCCCATTAATTTGACCAAACCAATGCCATGGTATGCGCTTCGTGCCTAAAGATAGTAGTTCATTCACTTGAACTTTCATCTCTATCAATTGTTGATTCTAAAACCTTAGCACGGCACAAGTATCATTAGCAATTTAACATACCTCTATATAAGCAGAATTAATGGCCCGTTGGGCTTCTTCCACAGCTGTATCAAATCCAAATGTCTTATCCATCAACAGTATATCGTTATCAATGGTCTTTGGAACTGCTACAACTGAAACTTTTAGCTTTCTCTTCCGACACTGCAATTGTTGGGGAAAATGCATATAAGAATTTTATAGAAGGCAATAAAACACACTTGAACAACCATATACTAAGGATCCTTCAATATGAAGAATCTAGAAGGCAAAAGATGAGCACATAATATATGATGCAAAGTTCTTTTGCGCATAGGTGCATCTGCTTCTGTTTCAGTTTGCACATAAAAAAGGGTTAAAAAATCCAAAAAGAATGATGAAGCAAAATGAAAGATAAAGGCATAAAACCTCTTCATGGATAGCATTTGCTCCTGCATGGGTACCATTTCCTCCAAGAACAAAAAGCATATCAATTCTTCTGGCCTACGACAATCAGATAATCATCTTGAGAACAATTCATATAAACAAAGCTCTCATATAGAGGAATATCTAAGACGTCATCAAACCTTGCAATGCAGAGTGATTACCTGTATACTATCTACAATCTCACTAGTTTTAGCTCCTCCACGAGAGACTCCTAGGTAACTTCCACCAGCAAGATTTATGTTCTCCACTAGATGACGTGAGAGCTGGATGATGCTACCAAATGAAATTTGAAAAGAATGTGGAGTAGCAACTTTTTGATAATGATGAATATAGAGAAGTATCTTACTGGCATTTCTTTTAGGCCTTTTTCAAAAAACCCACGGTAACCAAATGGAATTCCCACAATATTCTTAACCCCATATGTCTCTAGGGTGAATACTATCTGCAAATGCGCACGGAATCAATTTGTAAGTCATGTAGCAACATTATTTCTTGTCCGAAAATTGAAGGAATCAGTATTCACAACATATTCTGTAAAAGACTATGAGTTTAAATTAAAGTGCGTATAGTACTACAAAAGATAGTTCTAAATATATCGTAGACAATTCAAATGAAAGCTATGATCATATTTCTGGTTCAGGTTCATGGAAAACAAAGAAACATAGCATCAATACTATAAAGTGATGCATTTCTACACACTTTTATCATCACAATCTACATTTTAACAATCCAATGTTTGATTTGCACCTGTACATAAACTACAATTAATCATTTGGTGTTTTAATATTCCTTGCAGTTAAGTGAAGCAATTAGACATTGCCAAAAAAAAGGTAGAGGGTTGTGGCTGTTGCTGATAATCCATATGCATGCTTCATACCCCTAAGCCCAAGTTCAAGACCATGAATACTAGAATTCACAAAAAAGACAACGACCTGTCTGATGACATCATTCAAACCAGGGCAGAGCCCTCCACAAGTAACTATAGCAGCCTTTACTTCCTCTGGTTCGTAGTATATCTCCTTACGAGGTCCTGCACGATGCACCCTACATAAAACTATTTATCACTGCCTTATCACTTAATATTCTAATAATTAAGTCTAATTAATAATTACAGTGGTTCCGCTGTTGCAAAAGGTGCAAACTGATATGATGTACTCTCTCTGGTCATAAATATTTAACATTTAGGATAAGATTTAATTAAACTTTTTGAAACTTGAACCATCAAATTTATATTAGAATAGTTTTATAAAATTTAATGAGTTTATGATACTATGAATTCACTATGATAGTACTTCTCAAAAAATAAATGTATGCATGCCTTTTTTCTAAAAAAATAAACGAAGCATTTGAGAAATTATTGATAGTCATTTTAAAATTTTTTCCCGATCTTGTCCTAAATGCTAAATATTTATGACTGGAGAGAGTAATAAATCAAATAATTTGAAGAAACAATGTATATTTACAGCATCAAAAGAGCTAATAACTCATAGGCAACGAGAAGCTTACCACTGTTCCACCCAACTACAATCAGGATCAATGCACTCTGCTCCAGCAGAGTTAGGCGATGCATACTTTATCACCTAAGAAAGCACAATATGTTGAGTGCAATGCATACATAGCAAGAAACAAAAGTAAAGATAGTTCTGCAGAACTGCATGCCACTTTAAATACTAAATGCGGAAAGTATGTGCATCCAAACAGCTAGTTGGAGAAAAGCAACTGCAGATGCAGTGAATGCATTGTACAACAAAATATAGATCCTTTTAAATACTAAATGCGGAAAGTATGTGCATCCAAACAGCTAGTTGGAGAAAAGCAACTGCAGATGCAGTGACTGCATTGTACAACAAAATATAGATCCTTCCATTACCAAATAGAGGTTTCAAAATTTTGCAGCCAAATGGTTTGAATTTTGATGGTAAGATGCAAATCCAACTTAAATTGAGCACACAAAAATTAACATCTAATGTTGCCTGCTTATTGACCTTCAAAAGTGCTCGATCATCATTGTTCACGTAACCATTCCATTTATCCATAGGTGTACCATTTTCGTCACCTGCAGAATTCCTGCCAGAGTAATAGCAGATAGTGTTGCATAAGAAAGTACAAGTGCTCAGCAACTTAAAGAAAGCTAGCTAACTCAATTAAATAAGAAAACCTGTTTTTCTTCAGCGAAAATGTAGTTGCCCTTGGTTTCAGATCATATATATCCGTAATACGTGGCAAATCAAAACGTTTATCCCAGTTTTCCTGAAACTTCTGTTTCCAAGATGGATCGTTAAAATCTAATTCCACTTTCGTGGAAGTAGCTTTAACACATATTGGAGCAGGCCCTTTTGACTTTTTGCAAGTGCACTCTTTGGCATTTGAATGAGAAGAACCATAAAAAGATTGACCTCTTGTTGAATGCAGCCACTTATGTTGTGTGCTATAAAAATTGCCACTTGATTGTAAAGCAAAAGCCATCCTGGTAAGGATGTGAACCAACTCAAAGTGGTGATCGTCCAATAGTCTGCATAAGAAATCAGTAAATTGTGCATTTACCTTTTCATAGTTCATACCATGAATAATACGACTTTAAGAAACTGCAAGGTAATAACCAGCTCTATACGATGGATAATAAGTTGTTTATTGCATTACAAAGCAACTAATAGGAAGTTCACGGGAATAAATGAAGCACTATCAGCTTGCAGTTTGGCAGTGAATCAAGCTCTGAGCGATCTCCTTGTGACATACTGAGTTGAGTGCTAAGTGCTAGTAGAATATACAGTTTGATGATTACCAATCATCAACTTTTGGCAAACTCCTAAGACACACTGCCATTAGTTCAGCCAACTAAGGCTCGGTGTTCACTGACTAAACTAAATTGTATTCTTAGAGGCAGTTGTTAACTATATATGTACTAATCCAGCTCCCCCATCTTCAACTATGCTCGTGCAAGCTCAGAAGCCTCTCATATGTCATAAAGGCCAAATTCCTGGGATAACTAGCCCAGAACCTAACCCAAATTCATTCACACAATCCAAACTCCAAACCATGCGATAAAATACCAACCCAGGAGTGCCCATCTCTCCATTATTAACACTTTACAGTTGCACAGAGTGAATAGTGAATGCAGCTACAAACTAACATACTCATCAGAGCAGGAGACTTTGTCCCATACCCATGCAACCAATTGGCAAGCGGATTCTCCTCCTTGCCCATTAAAAGTGCACAGTGATTTGCCTGTGAGGTGGACGTGGCCCACTAGAGCCATCCAATCAGGAAACGTTGGGCGGAGCTGAGCTCTACAGCGGCGAGAGTCGAAAGCCATCTGCGAACGAATTAGGCGAGGCGAATCCAGCAGATAACGGCGCCATTTGCAGCAGCGCCAGAACTCGAGACGCGTCACTGCCCTGGTACTAGGCTACCAGCAAGTATAAGAGGCTGTTTAGTTCTAAAAAATTTTCATCCAAAAACATCGGATCAAATTTTTGGATATATAAATAAAGTATTAAATATAGATAAAACGAAAAACTAATTAAACAGTTATATGAGAAATCGTGAGAAAAATCTTTTAAGCCTAATTAGTACGTGATTAGCCATAAGTACTACTGTAACTCACATGGGCTAATGACGGACTACTTAGGCTCAAAAAAATTGTCTCACGGTTTTCACGCTAGCCGTGAAATTCGTTTTTTCATTCGTGTCTGATGTGCCATGCAAAAATTTTCATTTCATCGAATAAACATCCCCTAACTCCAGCACTAGCGCCATCCAATCAGGCTCCTAGTTCTCAGGAGCAGCGGCTCCAACCGCCCCCCGCCCCCCGCCCCCCCCCCCCCCAACCAGGCCGTGGCGTGTATGTAGCCGACCGAGAGCAGGCACGGCCGCGACTCGCGAATCTGATTCGAGACACACACACAGAAGCGAGGGGAACGTACCACCAAGCGCGCCGGCGAGGTCGGTCCGACGCAGCGCGAGAGAGACGGTGGCGGCGACGCAAGCAGGGCTGGAATGCAGCGGCGTGGGGAAGGTACCGGAGTGCCCCGGCTCCGGGGAAATGGCGGAGAGCAGGCCAGCTAGTACTCCAGTTTTTTTTTTCTTTGGTCTCCGGCGTGATGGGCGCCGCGGCGGAGAGCAAGGAGGAGTAGTGGGCCGGCGGTAGGAAGAGATGCCGGGGCAGCACAAGCACATGCCGCTGGAGATGCGACGACGATGCCGTTGGGGTCGGTTGACCTCACCGTCACCGGTGATGACGCGACCGGTGGGCCGTGGCCGCGAATCTGCCGGTGAAGGTGAAGGGAAAAGATGCCTTTTGCATTGATTGGGCTGGGCCGAGCCAAGATTTTGGGTGGCCTTTTTTTTTATAATTAGATTAATAAAATTATCAATTTGCTAGCTTTAAAATGTATCATTGCAATTCGACTGATTGTAAAGATGTTATTGTTATTATAATTTCAAAACTATTAAAAATGTACCACTGTATACTTTTTCGGTGTATTTTTTAAAAAAAGTTGGACCATATTGCCCATCTGTTGTTGCTAGCGTCCTTGGCATGTGTAAATAGCAATTTGATTAAAAAATGACATATCGAAAATAGTTCTAAAATTATAGTGACATCTTTACAATTAGTTGTATTATAGTGACATATTAAAACTGATAAATTTATAATAACATGATCTAATTAATTTTTTTCGTGTGTTTGGATGGTTGTGCCAAAAAAAAACAGCACGTTCCCTTTTTCTAGAAAAGAGAGAGAGAAACGATGTTGTTCGTATCTGACGGCCAATTATGGCCGGGCATCCTAAATCTTTGGTGCTCCGGTGGCAGACCGGCACTGGCACATGCACATCAGCATGTGGGATCTGGTTGAATTACGCTCGCTATTACGGAGAGCAAGAACAAGGACAATAACAGCTGCCAGCTACTGTACACATACGTGTACGGGAAAGAAAATAAATAAATACGCTAAATATATGAAAGTGATAACAGTTATATATGAGAAAAATATTGGAGCCAAAGTTATTAACTGATCTAGTAGTATTAGGACATGTACAATGCATTTTTTTAAGCCGTCTGTATGTTGTGAAATTTGTAAAAAGATCCGTCTCATTTAACAGACGGTCACAGCGTCTCTTCGGGAAGAGACAGCAGGGGTGCGTGTTCCAATATTAAACCGACACCACTAGCACTGTTATATGCCGCGTCTCGTGTATTTGCTAGTAATTACCCTGATTTATGTGTCAAAGGATAAATTAAATGTTTTACAGATAAATAAATAGACAAGTCATTGTACAAGCCGTCTATTTAGCTGTTAGCTGTTTGTGTGTTAAATAGATAACAATCGTCTATATGATTGTAGTTGCCCTTATATATTATCTCTTATGTGAATTTAGAGCTAATAGTTGACTCAACTTTTAAAATTGCTCGGATGGTGTCATAATGACATGTCGGTAGATTGTTTGGTGGCCTAATAAGAGTATATCTATGTATGCTACAGTTGAGTGGTCCAGCAAGACGAGGAACAGACAGGAAGAAACTGTGGTAGCAAATCAAGTGCTACTCCCATTTGATTTATATATTGAGCTGTGGGTTAGCGTGGCGCGTGGATTGTATATTAAACTAATTATAGAGATAGACTTAAATGTTTTGATAAATAAATTTAACAATATAGTCTTCTAAACCCAATGGTCTAAATTTATTCGCTTAAGCATTTGTTAGCCACTAATCACTCGGTTTGACCATGCCAATATTACGCCATAAAATTGATTATTTCTGAACTTTGATTTTCTTGGGAAAATTTGCTCGAAATATTGAATTTGTATCCTTATCGAACGTTTAATAGACGCAAAACGTACACCCTACCTTTAGCTCCACATCAAATCTTCATACATCAGAGGTGGTTGGTGTACAGCAATGGGCTCGTCAATTTCCGTACTTGGGATTTTCCAGACCGTCCAGGTCAGACAGGGATGATGGCCAAGTTTGCATGACACGTGTCTCGATAATTATCGTATACAGAGAAAAACTATGTAGACATGAACATGATACTTCATAAAGACATACGACGTTCTCGTCGATATTTGAACGTATATGATTGACTTTGTCAAACTCATAATATAGGATATAATCTTTAAGATGTGTTTATATATAAATGTGCGGGTTCTTAGGTTTAACAATGTTTATACGAATAGTTTTGTTTACACGTGTTTTGAAAAAAAAATCAGGTCAGAATACAAAATCCACAATTATTTATTGAAAATTCGTTCAAACTACAAGGCATCCTGCAAACGTTTTGTATTTTTTTTTTTGCCTTTGCCGATCTTCCGATGAATCTCGGTAAGATCGTCTGAATTAAGGGAGTGTTTAGTTCCTAAAAATTTTTCTCAAGAACATCACATCGAATTTTTTGATATCTAAATGAAGCATTAAATATATATAAACATTAAAATATGGAGGAAATAGTGAGACGAATCTTTTGAGCATAATTAGGATATGTGATTAGCAATAAGTGCTACAGTAACCAACATGTACTAATGATGGATTAATTTTACTCAAAAGATTAATTTCGAGGTTTCTAGGCGAAATCTGAAATTTGTTTTGTAATTAGACTACGTTTAATATTTCAAATGTATATTTAAAGTTTTGATGTGATGTTTTTGTAAAAAAATTTTACAAACTAAACAGGCCTAAGACGAAGACCTGTTCCAACTGTCCAGCGAATTGCCGACTACTTTTCAACTTTGATGGGCTATTATTCTTATTTTTTCGCTAATTTTAATTTTTTAATCTTAAATTTAGAGTTGATTTTAGGTTTTTTAATCGACATTTATTTCAGCCTTAGACTTTTAGATAGTTAAGAATACATATATAAAATTTTTATTCCTAAATTATTTTCTGTTTGGTTTTTTATTAAAAAAACAAAACAATCACCCCTATCTGTTTAAGTGAAATTTTAATCGTATAGTTCTACCACAATACTATAACTATCTAAACACCTGTTACGGTTGGTCCACGGTCCGCCCAAAGATGTTCACAAAAAGATTTAAGAAACTCTTATGCAGAGGTACTATATATGCACTGATTTCCCTCTATACGGTATACCATGCAAAAGCTAATCTTTTTATATAGAAACGCATGTTTTTTTTTCATCAATCCGATGGAAATTGAATTACCCTTTGTGAAAGTCCTGTCAATTTACTGTATTTTTCCTGCGTTCAAGATCTGTCATAATTAACGAACCCCTAAGCTTCCGTAAAACACAGAAGCTTCAAAGAGATTCCTATATAGAGACAATTTGTACGCTAGAATCTCTGACCATTTCTACACTACGAATGTGTATGAGCTAGCCGATATTTTAGGATTAAAATAGTATCTGATTTTCACGCTAGATATTTAAGACTGTAGTGTATCTAGGATTTTTTATGGATAATCTAACTTATAGTATAATTTTTTGAATTGTCACAAATGTAAGGTGCAATATATATAATAATAGTCAATAAAGAATACATCTTGCATATATTAATAAATGGTATTTTTCTCTTCGTCTTCTTCACACATGTGATATTTTTTCTCTATATAGGCTAGATCTGGCTGTGATTTAAGGTTATAAATGACTAAATTAAACATATAAAATGGAAATCTCGTTTTAGAAAAGTTCAGATAAGGAATTTTAAATAGATTTTTTGTTACAATAATACACGGTTTAGAATGGAGAAAGTGGTGTCTATAATATTCCAAAATTAAGGATGAGTACGAATCAACCCACGTGTAATCGGTAGCTAGCTCTAATTTAAATAAATACCAGCTTTAATTCAAATAAATAAACTATTTCTAAAACTAAAAAAAACTTGGTTTATTTATTTGAATTAGCTATAAATTATCCGTGTACCGATTCATGTCCGTCCTAATATAAAATCCATAATTGATATAACCAGGGTCACTAGTGTATTCTACTGTTCCCATTCTCACCTCAAAAAACAAACACTAGAAATTGCCATCTGGGAAACCGACGCCCGACAGGCGTCACCTCCTTTTAATTTTTAAAGCGTAGAAAATCGAAATACCGAAGCGACCTCGAACCTAACGGCTACTTTTTGGCTCGCGTCCAGCACAGCCTCCGCCCACCACGGGTGGGGACAGGTGATATCCGACTATCCGAGCAGCACAGATCACAGAAGATGCGAGCGAGCTGGCTTCGAAGACTATAATAACGTCAGAATCGAGGCGCGTCGCTGCAAAAATTCCCCTTCCTTTTTTTTTCCTCCCCTACCCTTCTCGTTTCCTTTCCACCTTTCCCCCATCGGATTCCACCCACACGATGTCGGCGATGGCCACGACCGCCACCGCCACCGCGAAGCCACCGGCGGCGGGGGCGGGGGCCGGAGGGGAGGTGTCGGAGGTGGAGCTCTCGGAGGCGGGGTCGCCGGATGTGGGGAGCCAGAGCAGCGGGAGCGGGAGCGGGCGGAGCGCGGCGGGGTCGTCCGGGTGGGTGTACCACCTCGGCGTCAACTCCATCGGCCACGAGTACCACCACCTCCGGTTCCTCGTCATCAGCGGGAAGACCGTCGCCATGTACAAGCGCGACCCGAGCAAGCACCCCGGAATCGTCGGTTTCTCTCTCCCACACACTCTCTCCTCCCTCCTTTGCTCCCGCTAAGTCTCTTATGCGTGCGTGGCTGATTGCCCTCGCTTCTCGAGGATTCCGGCTTAGAGCGGGGGGAGGGGTTGGATGGAGGCGTGGAGCTGCTGCTTTATACGGGGCTCGTTGGTTCCCTCCTGCTTTACTCTTCGAGTCTTTGTTGGGTTTGCTTTGGCTTTGTACGTTCGCCGTTGCTTTGCACGCAGGGGCTTCGAACTTATCAGAATTGTGGGGTTTGTTGTTTTGCAAATTTTTTTATTTTATTTGGCGGAACGTAGGGGATGTCTCAATAGCTGCAATTGTGGCGAAAATGTGGCTTCATTTGATTTGGTTGATGCCAACCGTGCCATTTATAGTAAGAAATTGCGGCCAAGCTGTGTGTGCTCAAGTTCTGTATTTGCTTAATTACTGAATGAAGTGTGAAACGGCTGCAATTTAAATGATGAAAAGTTGCTGGCAATTTTAGGACCGATGCTTTGGCTGGATGCGTTGCCTGTATCTTATCAGCGTTGGGGTTGTTTTGAGTTGTAGTGTTGATTATACTGACATTTTTTTTAAAAAAAATGGTTATTTGATCTTGCTAGAATATCCATTTATGGTTGTTTTTTTTTCCACATGGCCTCGAGGTAACAAGAAAATTGGGTAGCTATGTATATACATTTGGACATAACACCACGGAGTGTTTCCTTATTTGCTGAATTTTGCTCTTCAGACTTTTAGGACATTACATTCATACAGAAGCTTACTAACTCTTGTTGTTTTATCTTAGCAACCTATCCGAAAGGGCATTGTAAGTCACACTCTTATGGTAGAGGAGCTTGGTCGCCGGATTACCAGCCATGGGGTAATGGTCCAATTCTGTCCTTATGATTAACATTTAACTGTCATGCTGTGTTCATAATTTTTTTAGTGCAGCATAATGTTTTTCCATCATAACGTTGTCTCAAAACCTAAAAACTTCCTCCTGAAAAATCATGCTTTTTTGTGCTAAAATGTATTGTTCTAAATGCCTCATTTACTTGCCTTTTATAAATAACCAGTTGTTTTTCTAAACCCAGGATTTGTATGTCTTGCGACTTTACAATCGGTTGGATCAAACAAAGAAAGGAGAGGTATACAGTTAAATATTTGCAAACAATGATCCTGTTTTTAGATAAAGGAAGCTTCTATTGATCTTAGATGATTACATCAAGGTGATACAACCACTCCAAGACCACTCCTATATAGCAATTAAAGGTTTACTGCCATATTCCTTTTACTAGATTGCATGTGGGGACCCCGGTGAAGCTCGTAAATGGATTGAAGCATTTGAGCAGGCAAAACAGCAGGTATCTAATAAATACTATCACTACATGTTATTATCTGTGTAAAGTAGTTTGCGTTTATTGGTTCATCTTCTATACCCATAATGCAAATGCGGGCTAACTTCAGCTACATGGAAGCACTGTATTCATGGTGTTCAGCTAAAAGTAATCTACTAATATTTTTATTTCCATTGTTTCTTAATTATGTTGTTGGCATTCAGATTATTATAACATATCAATCAAGTTGTTTCTTTATGCACTATTTACCAGAAATCACAAGTAAGAATCATGACAAGGATAGTAGAATCATTAAATAAAGCTTGCTTTCAAGAAATTTGATTGCTGGCATGAGGAGGCAAGGGAAGAATGAAATCTTGGAAATGTTGAAGTGTTAACAAATAAGCTAATTGGGTCCTCTATCATTGTTGCACTGGCACTTGTCCCTAAGTATTAGCACTTACTATTTTTCCATCACAGCGAATAGAGACTTCAATGTTTCGTTACTCACATAGGTCCTTAATGCAATGTCCACAGGCAATCTGTTATTGCTAGTGTACAAACCATTATGATAAATTAACGTACAAAAATGTTTACTCGAACAGTGAGTTTCAAATTTATAAACATAACCTGGTCTTTTGTTTTAGGTATGACTTCTGATTCCAATTGTCGCAACATGTCCACGTGTTTTCATCAAACCCTAACTAAATATATTAGTCTAAAATACAAGATGTAATAAATAACTAATTTTCCTCGAATCTAAAACCTATATACATATTTATGTGAAACCTATGGACTATGTTACTTATATGAAACAATACATTTTTTCAATAAAATTCTTTCAAACAATATGTGCATGCCTATATATTTGCAGCCACAAAAGATCTTGAGTGGATGTGGGTGTAGAACCTACCAATACCATCACCCTTAACACCCTTTTTAAAGAGCAAGAGAAGATACTTGGATAGTTTCTGCTACATTTGATTTGATTCTTTTGTTCTGATTTCTCATAACAGGCTGATCATGACCTGATGACGAGAGGGAATAGATCACAGAATGAAAATGAGTATGGGAGTTTCTCTGTGTGATGATACTTAGTTTTCTTTTCCAATTTGCAATTTACAGTCCTATGTTGAGCCATTCTCTTACACCATATAATTATTTACACCTGGAGGCTTAATCTTGATGGGCATCGACCACGTGTAAGGAGATATGCACAAGGATTGGGAAAACTCGTACGAATTGGTAAAGGTAAGATAACAGGAAATCAGGAATGCAACATTAATTTTTATCATGATAGTTAGATTATAGTTTCTATACTCCTATAAAAAGGAGTAGTGTTGGTGGGTGGTGAATCTGCTTGTTGTTTTAAAAGGAGAAATGGTTGTGGGACTAGAGGCCCACGTGTCAGCCAACCACCATCACTGTACTTTTTGTGTGAAGAAAAATAATCAAGATCTGAAATCTAAATATCGTATCAGTAAATTGTAAAACTTGCTAATCCTTTCATCACATTGATTTTCTTGAGAACAAAATTTACCAGGCATTGTTTTTAGGTATCCTATGTCAATTCTGACAGAGTTTAGGCTTATTTATGGATTGAGGCCGTGTTCTTTTACCACTTTTTCCAACTCATATTCTCTCATTTTCTAAGTGCACACTTTCCGAACTGCTAAATTGTGTGTTTTTTGCGAAACTTTTCTATAAGAAAGTTGCTTTAAGAACAGATCAATCCATTTTTCAAGTTTTTTATAGCTAATAATTAATTTATCATATGTTAATTCTCTGCTACATTTTCCGCTGGTTACTAACCCATACCCTGAATGCGGCCTAAGTTGTTATAGAGAGGACCAATGATACTGAATTTCAGAAACATTTCAATTGTCGGACTCTCTTACTCTGCAAAAGTGAGGTTTCCAGTTGTTCTCAGTCAGTTACAACACATACTATCTAGGCCCACATTGGCCCATACTTATGGCTATATATACTACACAGTCTAACGACTGATTACTTTCCCAATCCCAAGGTTAGTAACATGGTATCAGAGCAGGTTATGGAAAGGGGTAATCCAATCCCCTAATCCTGCCCCATTTCTTTCCTCTTTTTCTGCGTACCATCTTCAGGCCAATCTCTGGTTGCCGCCGCGACCAATCAAGCTGCTGTCAAAGCCACGATCCAGGCCGCCGTCGCGGTCACAATCCAGGCTACCGTTGCAGTCTTGTTTTGGTCGTCGTCGCGGCCCCCTGTTATAGATCCTCAAGTCCTTGCCCATTTGCAGCCGCTGCCATCGAAGATCCATCTCTTGGCCCTAATTGCAGTGTTTTCTATCTTCTTCCCAGGAGCATTCCTATTTCTGTTGCAGCTGATACACGGTGATAATTTTTTTCTGCTCCTGTTCTTGGTGTTGCTGTTAGCAGTAATTCTTGTTCCTTGCAATTGCAACATGTCACAGTCTAATGCCATTATAGTCAGTGTCATTCTTGATGGTCAGAAGTCAGAACTATAGAGAATGGGCCTTCTGTTCAGAAACTGCATTGAGAGGTTATGGTCTTGCTTTTCATCTGACTGATGATCCACCTGCATCCACTGCAAACAATGGTAATGCTGCTGATATTAAAACTTGTAAAATCAATGATGGGAAGGTGATGGCTGCCATTTTCAATAGCGTCAAGCAATCCATATTTGAGTCTTTCTACCCATAAGACAGCCAAAGCCATGCGGCCCAGTTTACAGGAGTGCTATGTTCAAGACAGTGGTGCTCTTCTTCATAGTCATGCAGAAAATTCGCTCAGTTAGCAGAACGATATGACCATTGATGAGTATTATTTTGCCTTTGAGCGTTTGATGGGACCTTTGCTCTCTATGGTGCCTCAGTGTACAGCAAATGAGTGTACAACACACAAAATTAAGTTCTTCACATATCGCTTTGTCATGGGAGTGAAGACTGATTTTGACTCTATTCGTATACGCTTGCTGCATGATTCTTGTTCTTTAACCATGGCACGTGCATTGCCTGACTTGATTGCTGAAGAGACTCATATTCAGTCTATGGCAGCAGCTCATCATACAGTGCTGGCCGCTTCAAATAAGGGCGGCTAATCCAGAGGTGGTTCTTCTTTTGAGCCATGCAAACCTTGCAAGAAGCACACTCATAGATCTGACTAGTGCTTTATCAAGTTTCCGGAGAAGCTTGCTGATTTTCGTGCCCGCCGTGCACGCTCAGGGTCGTGGTACACCTCTTCGGGCTCTTGATTCCGGTGCCTTCTTTCATGTCACATCAGATCAGTCCTAGTTAATTGATTGCAAGCTGGTCAATGATGGATGCTCTATTCAGACAACTGATGTACTTCTTGCCATATAACACATACGGGTGCTCTTGCACTTTTCGTTTTTTTATTCCCGATGTCTCTTTTGTACCTTAGTTATCTATGAATCTCCTTAGTTGGTCAAATCACTGACCAAAGTTGTTTTGTCGGATTTGATGACTCATTTTGTTTTGTTCATGATCTCAAACAGGGGTTGTGATTGGGACTGCCCATTGCTGTAGAGGTTTCTCTAACCTTTATATCTTGGACACCTCCCCTTCCTTCGACCTCTCGTCTGTCTTCCATTGTTGCGTCTATCACATCATTCGCTAAGTGGCATCATCGTCCGGGTCATCTATGTGGGTCTCGTTTGTCCACATTAACAAATAGTGGTTGTTTAGGTCCAACGTCTGTTGAGTCTCATTTTCATTGTAAGGGTTGCAAACTTGGCAAACAAATACAACTCATATTGTTCTAGTGACTCATTCTGCTAGACCTTTTGATCTTATTCACTATGATATATGGGGTCCAGCCCTCTTTGCTACAAAATCTGGTCATAAATGTTGTCATTTTCGTTGACGATTATTCTTGATATACTTGGATCTATTTCATGAAACACCGTTCTAAATTATGCTCTATTTATTAATCCTTTTTCCGCATGATTCATATTCAGCTTCCCACCCTTATTAAAATTTTATTCTCTAACTCTAGTGGCGAGTATTTGTCTCATAGGTTTCGCTAGTTCTTGACATCTGAGGGGACTCTTGCTCAACTCTCATGCGCTGGTGCTCATGCTCAGAATGGTGTTGCTGAACGAAAACATAGACATCTCATAGAGATTGGATGGACACTCTTGTTGCATCTTTTGTTACCCTCTCACTTCTAGGGGGAAGCTGTTTCTACCGCTATTTATCTCATTAACCGACAACCATCATCCAAATTATCAGGCAAATGTCCAGGTGAAGTCCTTTTTGTTACTTTCCCTAAATATGATCGCCTTTGAGTTTTTGGTTGTACATGCTATGTCTTGCTTGCACCTCTTGAGCGAACTAAGTTGACGGCTCAGTCGGTTGAGTGTCTTTTTGGGGTACAGTCCTGAACATAAGGGTTATTGATTGCTATGATCCTTCCCCTCATCGTATCCGTATCTCTTGAGATGTCACTTTTGTTGAAGATCATCCTTTCTTCTATAACTCTTCAACACATTCATTGTATTCTCCCATAGAATCCACATCTTTCTTGTGTCTTCCTCTTGATCCGTCCAATGATACATCCATTCCACCATCATCTCCTCCACTTCCTCTAATTCCTATATCGCCTCCCGAACAACCACCAACATCGTATTTATCGGAACTACCTGTCATCCACAACTACACACGTCATCGTCCACAACACAAAGAGCTTCCGCCTAATGCTCCATCCCCGGCCAGTCCCTCTGCTCCTGATTTTGATGCTTCTGCTAACACTAATGAGTCAAATGTTATTTCTAATGAGATACAGGTTAATGATGGATATAATCTTTGTGATCGAACCACTATTGAGCCTCCTAACAGATTGGGTTGTCCATGTGCAAACATACCGCGTGTTGGTGTTGTTTTTCATGAGCCAAAAACCTATCAAGAAGCTTCTAGCATTTTGGAGTGGCAGCGTACTATGTTTGAGGAGCTTGTTGCCCTTGATCGTACAGGTACTTGGGATATTGTACCATTACCTCCACATGCAGTCCTTGTTTCAAGTAAATGGGTATTCCGAATTAAGACCAAATCCGATGGTTCTATTGAGAGATATAAAGCATGCCTTGTTGCTAGATGTTTTCATCAGATTCAGGGATTTGATTATGAGGAGATTTTTGCTCTAGTTGCTCATATGATCATTGTTCGTACTATGATTGTAGTGACTGCCATTCGTTCATGGACTATCTCTCAGATGGATGTCAAGAACACTTTTCTTCATGGTGATTTACATGAAGTTTATATGCAGCTCCCTATGGGAGTTGATGCTCCTTCCAGACATGTCTGTTGGCTACTTCGTGCCTTATATGGCCTCAAGCAAGCTCCACAACATTGTTTGAGTGCTTTGTTTCTATCATCAAGGCTACTGGTTTTTCACCCTTTGCTCCTCTTATATGTTGATGACATGCTGATTTCAGGAGATGATGAGCATATTTCTCTTGTGAAGAAACAATTTGGTGACTAATACTAAATGTTAGACTTAGGCTCTCTTAGTTATTTCTTGGGCATTGAGGTTACACATTTGACAAAGGTTTATTATCTTTCTCAGTCCAAATATATTTAAGATATTATTGATCGTTCTGGTATCATTGATAATTAGACAGTTGCAATTCCTATGGAACTCCATTTGCAACTTCGTCCTGATGATGGTACACCTATTGAGGATCCCTCTCGATATCGACATATTATGGGAAGTCTTGTCTATCTAACTGTCACAAGGCCCGGCCTTGCTCATGCTGTTCATATTTTAAGTCAGTTTGTCAGTGCTCCTACCTTAGTTCATTACGATCATCTCCTTCATGCACTGAGGTATTTAAGGGGCATGCCTTCTTGAGGCTTGTTTATGCTCGAAGTAGTTCTCCTAAGCTCCATGCTTATTCAGATGCCACTTGGGCAAGTGATCCTATAGAACGTCGTTCTGTCACTGTCTATTGTATTATTCTTGGTTCCTCTTCCCTTACATGGAAGACTAAGAAGCAAATTGCTATATCAAAATCTACTACAGAGGCTGAACTTTGAGCACCTGCCTCTACCACAACTGAGATTATATGGCTTCGTTGGTTATTGGTTGTTTTTGCTATTACTTGTGACTCCCCTACACCTCTTCTATGTGATAGTACTGGCGCTATACAAATTGCCAATGAACCTGTGAAGCATGGCCTCATGAAGCATATTGGTGTTGATGTCTCGTTTACTCACTCATTGTCATCAGAAAACAATTGCTCTCCATTATATGCCATCAAAATTACAAGTTGCAGATTTCTTCACTAAAGCACAAACTCAAGAGCAGCGTTGACTTCATTTACTCAAACTCAATGCTTTTGAACCGCCTTGAGTTTGAGGGGGGTGTTACAGCTCATATTGTCTAGGCCCATATTGGCCCGTACTTGTGGTTATGTATACTACACAGTCTAATGACTGATTACTTTCCTAATCCCAAGGTTAGTAACAAGCATGACAACCTACTTTGACTTTGAAGCTCTGCATAAGAGTTGTATACGAGCATAAGCTTATGACTAACTCAACAAAAAGCAATTGAGGCATAGTTTGGGCAAAAAAATATTTTTTAGTTACAAGAAAGACTATGCGAAACACTACAACTTGTGGGATTATTCAGTTGATTTCTATGATGTGTGTTCTAGAGAGGTCTCATAGTTAGGAATTAAGGAAAATCAATGCATTACTATTATGACCAAAATGTAATGCGTCAAAGCACACGGGATCGATCGTAGACTAAGAGTACAATTATATCCTTTATAGTCGTTTTTTTGCGTTTCAGTTTATTAAGGGGAAGAAAATAAAAAAGTACAAAAACTAGGATAACCAAAGTCCTCCCACGCACTCAACTCAAGCAACACTACCTTGGTTTGCCTGTCTAAGAAGCTTTCGGAGGGCAGATGCTCCCGCTAAACACCAAAGGTTTCCCTTATTCCCGACCACCTGTAGGACGTTGGCATACTAGGATTGACATCAATGAAAATGCAGTCATTTCGATGCTCCCAAATCTCCCAGGCTACTAGGATAACCAAGGAGTTAAGCCCCTTGTTCACTTCCTTTGGCCAGCCTCTAGAGGCTTGACACCACCATCTCACAAAACGATCAGCTGAGGGTTGACGCGCTGCATCAGCCAACCCCAGCCTTAAGAGTGCCGTCCACACTTGGTGGAAAAAAACATAGGAGATCAAAGTGTGTTGGATGGATTCTTCACTTTGATCACTGAGGAGGCAGACCTCTGGGTTCTGCAATCCGCGTTAGCAAGTCGGCCAGCTGTCCAACATCTATTATTGACAGCCAGCCAAATGAAGAATTTACATCGGAGAGGGGCCCAACTCTTCCAAATGCGTTTGCAAGGAGTGAACTTGATTGATCCCAGGAAATAAGCTTGGTAGGTGGATTTACAAGTGTATGTACCATCTGCGGTGAACTTCCAAATATGCTGGTAGTGAACTTCTTGTTGTAGAACCACCCCTTCTACCAAGTCCCAAATGGCCAAGTACTCATATATAACCTGGACAGACAGCACCCATCTTCAATTGACCAAGGCTTGCGCTGCAATACTCTGCTTCTTTGCAGCCACCTATCACACCAAAATTGGGTATTCTCTCCATTCCCAATTATAGTTTGGACAGTCATATTGAAGAGGGAAAGGACGTTTAGAGGCACCTGAATAGGTAAACTGGCCCAAGGCCTAGCAAAATCATTTTTGCGAAGCCACAGCCACCTCATTCGTAGTGCCCATCCTAACATGATAAATTCCTAGCTGGATTTGAAGTAACAGAAACTCTAGTGTTTTACAACAGGTTTGCTTGCCAGTTGTGACTGATACTTCAAGAATTTCTATCATGAATGTCTTCAGTCAGTTTTTGTGGTATTTTTGTGTAGGTTATTCTAAGGTTTTGAGTTACCCCAATTATAAAGTTTTGTATGAAAGTGCTAGGTGCTAACTATGTGATAGATCGATCCTTTACTTACCTACAGTTCTTTTATTAATGTTTTCATTACAGGGCCAGAAAAGCTCCTGCGTCAGTCTTCAGATCTTCAAAGCCATGAGATAATTAATACACACTTTGGAGGTGATTCTGGAGATGCATTTGAAGCACACGAATGGAGATGTGTTCGAACATTTAATGGTATCCTTATCTATACCTATTTGTACCTCATAACCAATCTGGTTCATCTGCATGTATTCCTCTTTTGTTCCTTTTGGATGTCTACTTAAACCTATGTTAGATGAAGTTAAAAGAATATCTATGTTATTTCTATTGCTGAAAAAGAATGTAGCTGTGAATTACTGAATCTACATTTCATCTGGCAATCTACATGGCCAGTTGGCCCTTTCTTTTATGAACTATCATGACGCTGTTGTATCTTGGACAGTTTACATTACATAAATCCATGCACAAGAAACTGAAACTTGAGTTCTGAGTTCATTGCTTAAGTGCTCAGAATACTGGTTGGCAGCATGCCCTTATGACCCTGAGGCTCAGCTTGTACCCCTAACATTTTGTCAGTAAATATTATTTTATCCGATAAATTAAATTGGATTTAGATACACAATTTTTCTAACTATTACCCGGTCAATTTCATCTCGTATGTTCTGGAACACCATAAACATATCAGTCTGCAACTCGATTGAAGAAAAAACAGCTAGCCAATCACATCTCTAAACATGGTTCAACTAGCATGAACAAATGGGTATTTACCTTTATGTCTATTATTCAATTCCTAGGGGCATATAATTATAACATTTGAAGCCTCTCTAATCATGTCCAAATTCCTTATTTTCTCCTATGTGTTCAATTTTGCAGGTGTAAGAATTTTTGAAGATATTGCAAACCCAAAGGTAAGAAGGTATTCTTCTTAATTAGGTGAAATATATAATATAGTGCTGTAGCTTTGCTAGATAGATGAACATATCCCCAATTTGTTGTTACCCTGGGCTGGCTGGATCAATCACCGGAGCCAGAGACGATAACTGGGTAATTAACAAGATAGGAAGGGAAGAACAGAGGAGCTCCATTTTCTCATTGTCCATGGTCTTGTTGTTTGCTTGGTTGTTGATCCGTTTTCGGCCGTAAAAAACTCACTCTCTATGAAGCAATAATGATTATGCAAGGAGCAAGCCACATAACAATGCTTGCTACATATCCAACTATGCAGCAGCCAATATTTGGTCAGACAGCCCCATACTCCATACATAGTGCTACCATGTTCAGACCTGTTTCTCAGTTTTACCAGTTTATGTTTGCACTCTAGTAAAAATTAGTATGAGGTTGTTCTGTTCTTCAATGACAGAAATGCCTGAAGTGGATGATCACCTTCATCCAATGAGCTTTGATCTCTCCCAGCAAAGTTGCTGCTGCTTAATGAGTTATTTTGTGGTCCAGAGACTTTGTTTTGAAGCCATTAGTTGCCAAAATTTTGTTAGATTGACCATATTTGGTTTGCTGTCAAAGCCTGCGCCTGTTGGTATTGTTGCTTATTTCTGTGCCAAATTATGATTAAATCATGAGCTACTAATTTTCCTGACCAAGATTTGGTAATATTGACCTTTTCAACAAATTGGCTGATTTTAGGAACGAACCAAATAGGACCATTACTCTTTCAAGGTGTTATCGAATTGACTATTCACATGTATTTGAGGAAAGAAAAAACTTGTTCCTAACTTTTGTAGGGAGGAAAAGGGCTACTTCTTAAGTCTGTTGGTGTGGTTGGGGCAAATCCTGATACTGTATTTGAAGTGGTTCTCAGCTTTGATAAGCATAAACGATATGAGTAAGTTAACAGTTGATTTGCACCTTACAGTGAAACCAAATACAAGTTCTACTATGATATATTGACAGCTTGCTTTACTGAAACTATCCTGTGCCAGGTGGGATATGCTGACTGCCGATTTGGAATTGGTAGAAACAATTGATGGATATTATGATGTAGTTTATGGGACCTATGAACCTAGATATTTAAACTGGTATTTTCTCTCACTGTTTTGTGCATTATTCCCTGAATACAGTGACATAAACATTATACCATTATAAATGTACTATTTGGACATATTTAATGTTTTTTTTTCGTACTGATGGCACCCATAAGGATTAGCTGAAGTCTGAATAAGATCAAATAGTCCTCTTTTGGAATTTGGGCAACTTAAGCTTGACATAGGACATGCCTTTTTTAGGAAGCATATTGGTTATAGCTGAAGATGTGTGCTTCAGTTTATTAGTTACGAGCTGTTGCTATTCTTGAATGTCAATTCTGCTGTTAAGTATGGATACTGTTTTCAGGTGGAAAACAAAAAAGGATTTTGTTTTCTCCAGACAATGGTTTCGTGGACAAGATGGGGCATATAGTAAGTAACGAAGTC
The DNA here is from genome assembly GCF_000231095.2 of Oryza brachyantha. Lineage (NCBI taxonomy): Eukaryota > Viridiplantae > Streptophyta > Magnoliopsida > Poales > Poaceae > Oryza > Oryza brachyantha. The sequence goes on from NC_023170.2 coordinate 13,112,451, forward strand.
TTTATTATATCATGGTTTTATTTTAAAATATTTTAGGTTTCTGCTACTACTCTTCGACATTTCTAAACGCATGGTCCTGACATATACTCCCGCGAGCTGAAACGATAACAACTTCTAGCATTCAAAATTTATCCTGAAACACAGCAACTTCTCCACCTACATTTTCTTTGTCAACCAATCACAACCTTCCACCATTTATTTGATTCCTAACACTTTGTAACGTAAGGCTATAGGGGTCCTAGGGAAAAAATATTGACCAAGATTGATAAGCCTATGCTTTCTGGTGCTTCCGTTTCAGGAATTCATTTTCACTGGAGTTGACACTGAAGTAGTTACTTGGGTTTATATCTCTGTCATGACCTAATCAAAGTCTTAACTTACTGATCCATGCTATGTTGTAAACTCATAACGGGTTGGTATGCATCAGCTTTGCCCACTCTTTACACACAAATAAACGTACACAAGAAATCATGTTGTGACTATGTATAGGGCAACCTAGCTGTCTTGTATATTGGCAGCACATATAGCAGTTGTTGCTTCCACAATATATTTTGTGTTATGTTTCAAATGAGTTGGTCATATGTTAGTTTTTCCTCTTTATGCAGTCATTTTGCAGACTCCTGCTAGTCACAAGAAAAAACCTCCGAGGCATGGCTATGAGCGTACAAAAGTCAATTGTAAGATTCATCGTTCTTACCTTTATTGTAATTTTTTAGCTTGACTCAATGAGTTGAGTTGTTTGTTGGTCCTGTATCTTAGTATTTAACTTGTTTTGTGATGACTTGAAGCAGAATTAGAATATCCATTTATTTTCCTATTTCAAGAAATTTTGGTCACATCATGTTCTTAAGTTCTGTTCAACCATGCCAGCGTTTATTCTCTCTTATCATATACATTCATTTAGTATTACTTACCACTCACACAAAATATCCTTTTTCATCTTTCCAAAACAATTGATGGATAGATCCTCCCTTAATAGAAATTTGGTTATGGCACTTTCATATGCCCAAAACCTATTATATTCTAAACAATAATTATGGTCAAAGTAAACTTACTTTGACTGCATGGGTTGATGACAACATTCTTTTATGACCAGAGGGAGCATATTGTAGTAATTGCATAGGATTATATCAGATAAAAATGAATAACTTGTAATCAACTTGGGTGGATAATGAACTTACATTAGCCAATTCATTGATAACTATAACGTTTTGCCCATCCCCCTCAAAACTGGACAAACAAAAGTAGGGTTTCACATTTTATTGTAATTTGTTAATTTCAACATGTCTTTCAGCCTCGACATTGGAACTAAGGAGGTTGAACACACCAGGATCATCAACTCCAAAGTGCCTTGTTACTCATATGTTGGAAATGACCCCAAGTTTTTGGGATAGATGGAAGAGAAAACACAACGTGAATTTCGACAGAAGTATTGCTTTTGCTTTGCTCAGCCAAGTAGCAGGTTGGTTAGGTTTGCTTTTATTGCAAGAAATAATGTTGCCATTTGGATATTATAATAATGCCCTTGTTTTTCATATGGATAGGCCTAAGAGAATACTTTGCAGCAAATCCAGCTTTGACATCTGATTTGCCTTCAATAGTAGTGAAGCCCAAAGCATCTGATTCTTTGATCATCCAGAGTGAACTGGAAGATTGTGAACTTAATGATGAATTCTATGATGCACTTGCTAGAGGTGAATCCTTTGAAGATGAGGATAGTGATGATGATGATGATGATGATATGATTCCTAAGGTGATATTTTATGGTTTAAAATCATCATTATGCAAATCAAAATGTTATATTTTATTACGTTCAGCAATAAATGAAAACTCAATTTCCTTATGAAATTTCTGTGCAGGTTGGAAAAGTGAAGTTCAAGAATGTTTCATGGGCTATCGCTGGTCTTGCTATGAAGCCCACTAAAGGTCAGAATCATAAAATACAAGAGACATTGCAACTGTTCTAACAATGGTGGATAGTATGTTGATAAAAATACTCCCTTCGTCTCAACATAAAAGACTTATGCCCCTTTTTTTGGAGGGATTAAGGTTGAAGTGTGGAATAATTGTATTGGTCGAGAACTTGAGATGAGAAAGTAGGTGAAGAAATTAAATAGGAGAAGGTGGTGATTAGTTGAGATGAGGAGGTAGATGGAGAAGTAGTTGTATGTTGAGACAAATTTGAATCCTAGAAGAGCTATATTTTGAGATGAATGGAGTACATGCATTTACAATTAGTTTCTCAAGCCACTAAATGAACATTTATACACGAAATTTGACTACATAAAAACTATAAAAATAATTATTATAGTTTTACTAAAAAATGATTATAATTAAATTTAAAAATAAAGTAAATGGAGATGACCATTTCAAAATGAAGGAAATTGCAATACAACATCTGTTTTACCCTTTAAGCTGCTAGACGGCACAACTGCCAGTTGGTAGCTTGCATTACAACATTTTGTGGTCCATTTCAGTCATTTCTGATTTGTCTTAAGGCAACCATTGGAGAAGGAAAAGTAGTAGTATGTTGTAAATTGTAACTAATCAATTAAAATGGTAGCACAATACATATGGGATAAACTGAAGAATGATGCATCTTATAGGCACTCTCTTATTTAAGCTTATTGACTTTTGGTACATAGAAGGGCGGTAAACATCAATAATTGACTATACTGTAACGTTTTACAATATGCCCTTAAATCCAGAGATCATGTCCAATTTTGCTATCTTTCTTGATTTTGATTTTCCTTCTAATATAATCCCATGGTAATAAAATCAAATTCCTCCATTCAAATATTTCCTCCTGCAGCTTCGGTCGAGAAGAGTGAATTGGTTACAAATTCAACTCCTATAACTATTGACCCAAACCATTTCCATGGCACTCTTCAACGAGCGAAAAGAGAAGGCGACCCAAACTCTTGGAGTGAGCCTGGTGGAGAGAAGTTTATGATAAGAGGAAAGACTTACCTGACAGATTACACTAAGGTGGGAGGGAGTACTACATTTCTATTCCACTAATTAGAGAATTTCAGAAACTACATTATATATTTCTCTATTAGTTAAAAAAAAGTTAGCCATATGGCTCAAGTACTTCCAATTAGTAGAAGGTTTTGTTTGATACATGATGGTGTGTATATCAGATCTTCTTTAAACATTTCAGGAGATTAATAATTATGTTAGGAGCATATAATTATTGTGTGGATTAGTGAGTGTATTTTGAGCTATCTAAAGTGTTATTAGGTGTCAGTATTCTTAGCAAAGAGCAACTAGTAAAAGTTTCAGATATCAGCCCAGCATTTGGCTATGCGCCTTATTGAGTTGGAGCTGCTATACTGGGAAAATGCATGGCTAGTTTATGTTTAATTATCCTATTCTGAGAAGGCCATTTCACAATATGGTTCCGGTTGGCTATGAAGAACACGATTATTTTGTCACATGATATTATCTCTGAGAAATATCTTTTTTTTTCTCTCCATATTTTGACCTATCTAATGCTGTTCATTTGGCATCTGCATAGGTTGTTGGAGGTGATCCCCTTCTAAAACTTATTGCTGTTGATTGGTTTAAGGCTGATGAGCGTTTTGATTCAGTTGCCTTGCACCCCAAGAGCCTTGTTCAGGTAAAAGAAAGTTAAATAACCAATGCCAATATCACATAATAATTCAACCAGCATTTTCTCTATCATGTTTCTTTATGTAACTGGTAATATGCCTTTCAAAGGATTGATGCAGTCATGCTAGAATGAAACCGTGGATTCCTTGTGTAAACCAAATGGAATAAATTTTGGTCTCATGTGCCACCTCCAATATACAGAACATCGACAAAAATCTATTTAACACTAGTTTGACCATGAGTAGTTGATTTTATATATTATCTTTATGATATTCTTTTTTAAAACAAAATTGGATAAGGTTAAAACCTCTCATTGTATCATTGTAAACTTTACTTTTTTTCATGAACCTGAAGGCAAAACTCTAGTTTAAACTCAAAAAACATTAAAGTGTTAGATAGGGGCTTCATGTTGTCTTCCTACTTCCAGTGTACTGAATGACATGACCATCTTTCTCTATCGTAATTTTTCTGATCATTACATATTCACATTACAGTCAGAAGCTGCAAAGAAGATTCCTTTCCTTCTTGTCATAAACTTACAGGTAAGTGCTAACTTTGTATTTTTGAGCATTAGGTAGTTCAAAATTACAGCTAAAAGTTATATAGCTACAAAATATCAATACTTTAATGAGTCAACTGGACTTTTTGTAGTGACTTGTGTTATGAATAGCACGCTTGTATTCATAAGAGAGCACTAGGCCCGAATATATACATGTACAAGACGAGTACATAAGGAAACTATACAAAGGAATAAGAGTAGGAATCGGAGTAACAGTACGAATAGGAATACATCTAAACTTTAACACCCCCCTCAAACTTAGGGTGACTCAAGAACACTAAGATTGGAGAGATAGAATCTATGTCTAGCTCCAGTCTATGCCTTTGTAAATAAATCAGCCAACTGAATCTCCGAAGGCACATATTTAGAAGCAACAATTCCATCTTGTACTTGTGCTCGTGTATAAAAAGCATCAACAACAACATGCTTAGTGAGCTCATGCTTCACCGGATCAAGTGCCATGCTGATAGCACCTGTACTATCAGACAAAAGAGGAGTCGGCGTAGAAATAGAGACACCAAAATCCTCAAGCAACCACCGTAACCAAGTAACCTATGCTGTCACAAGAGCCATAGCATGCAACTCAGCCTTTGCACTCGAACGAGAAACTGTCGTCTGCTTCTTAGTTTTCCAAGAAATGAGAGAACCACCAAGAAACACACAAAAGGCAGAAAGAGATCTACGATAAGAGGAATCACTAGCCCATGTAGCATCACAATATGCCTGGAGCTCTAAAGAGCTATAGCGTGGAAAGAACAAACGATGAGATATAGTCCCATGAAGATAGCGCAGAACACGAAGCAACTGAGTATAGTGAAGCTGGGTGGGAGCAGAAACAAATTAACTCAGGATATGCACGGAATGCGAGATATCAGGACAAGTAACACCAAGATAAACAAGGCTCCCCACAATATGACGATAGCGAGTAGGATCAGAAAGAGGAGCACCGTCAGTGAGGCGAATATGAACATTGAGCTCCATAGGAGTGTCTAACATTACGAAGATTAGTAAGAGATGCACGATCAAGAAGGGCTCGAATGTATTTCTCTTGAGAGAGATAGAACCCCTTGGTTGTAGAGGAAATCTCAATCCCAAGAAAGTAATGAAGAGGACCAAGATCAGACATCAGAAACTGCTCACTAAGGCGTGTCTTCACAAAGGCGATATACTCAGAATCATCTCCCGTAATGATCATATCATCAACATACAGAAGAAGAGTCCGACCACGAGTAGAAGTATGAACAAATAGTGTTGGATCATGATGACTGGTAGAAAAACCAGTAGCGGTGACCACAGAGGCAAAACGCTGAAACCAAGCACGAGGAGCTTGCTTAAGACCATAAAGTGAGCGACAAAGACAACAAACCATACCCTGGGGAATAGAATACCCTGGTGGTAGATGCATGTACACCTCCTCACGCAACTCACCATTAAGAAAGGCATTCTTGACATCAAGCTAAGAGATAGACCACTCGTGGACAGAGGCAACCGCAAGAAGTGTGCGGACGGTGGTCATATGGGCGACAAGTGCAAAGGTTTCATCATAGTCGCAGCCATACTCCTGCTGAAAACCGCGAGCCACAAGACGAGCCTTATAGCACTCAAGATACCCACTTACAGGTAATTGGACGGACACATGACGGAATGGGAACAAGTTCCCATGTGCCAGTACACTCACAGCAGCAATCTCCTCCGCCATAGCATGTTGCCATTCTTGATGAAGCATGGCATCATGATATGAGGTAGGTTTAGAAAGAACTGTAGTAGAATAGGCTGAAGGAGAATAACAATCAGGAGGCCAACGAATACGACCACCACGTCTGACAAGCTGTTCGGGCGAAGAATCCTCAGAGGAAGATGCATCAAGCGAATAAGATGTCTCATCAGGAGATGAATCATTGTCAGGAGATGATGACACATCAGGAGAAGAAGGCACACCACATCGAGTATAGACTTGCGTCACTGGTGGCTTCATAGAATAGTCAGGCGTTATAGAAGAAGGAACCAAAGAAGGAGGCGAATAGTGCTATTCAAGGAAGGACAAGGGTAGTAAGGACGAGACTCATCGAAATCATCCACTGTACCATCTCCCTGACGAACCAACTGCTCCTGGCGAATAGCAGCAAGATAAGTGGATTGTCCAGAGGGCTCATAGTGCTCACGAAGAAAAGTCCACATTTGATGTGTATACTCGAGCTCAACAATATCAACAGAAATCCGATCCTCCATTATAGCAACAAGAATGGCAGCAGCACGAGCATCCTCATCAATCCATGTCCTATAGGATCCATAGGCCGAATCATAAGTGGCCAAGCGATCATCATATTCAGTATGCAAATGCTCAACACGCTTGTCATATTCCTTAAGCAAACGAGTAAATTCCGTCTTCTGGTCAGCAGTAGCATTCTCTGGAAGAACAGGCTCATGTGGAAGCATAGGCTGCGGAGGAGCAGTAGGACGAGATGGACAAGGAAGATCACCAGTCAAAAACTCCCACAGGCGCAGGCCACGCATATGAATCCGAAGATGAGGAACTCAATCGCGAAAGTTAGTGCCATTGAAAAGCACTGGACAACGAAGAAGAGCAACACCACTAAAAGCTTGCGAAGGAGCCATGACGATGACGAGAGCACAAAAGTTTTTTTTGAAAACCGACCAGTTTAAAGAAACCAAGTCAGCCGGCTAGCTGGTTTCAGATCCAGATCAGATCTGGCCAGCAGCGGAGGCGATGGCGGGCGACCGTATGGGCGGCAACCCTCGTCGGTGGTGGCTCGCCCCCGGTTGCGGCGACCATGCAGAGGCGAGGCAGCGGCTCTCGTCAGCGGCGGCCGGCGCTTGGGCTGGTGGTGTACCACGCAGAGGCGAGGCGACGACCCTCGTCGACGGCGGCGACAACCCGGCCCCGGTGGGTTTTGGCGACGACAGCGGCAGAGGCGGTGGCGCTTGGCTCCTGGCGACGGTGGCGACCGCAAAGGAGGCACAAAGGAGACGGTAGAGGTGCAGCTCCAACGATGGTGGCGTGGCCTGCAAGCGCAACACAAATTCTTAGGTTTGCTCTGATACCATGTTATGAATAACACGCTTGTATTCGTAAGTGTTGCAAATTGTGATTAGATTAATTCCTCCCAGACCCTAGAACTCGAACCCCCCCCCCCCCCCCCCCCGCAGTCTGAACATACAGGCGTAGCGGAGTTCAAGACTGGACAAGAAAGAAACACACAAGAACTCACACCCCACCCCCCCGCAACCACAACTAGCCACCGGCGACGTTGAGGCTGGAACGGAGCTCCGAGAATGTCGAGGAGGGGAGACCCTTGGTGAAGATGTCAGCAAACTCGGAGGTAGTCGGGTCATGGAGAACCCAAACATGGCCAAGAGCAACGCGGTCGCGGACAAAGTGCAAGTCGATCTCCACATGCTTTGTTCGCAGATGCTGAACCGGGTTGGTGGAGAGGTAAACAGCGGAGACATTGTCGCAGTAGATGAGAGTGCTCTTGGCGAGCGGACTGTGGAGCTCCGCCAGGAGCTGTCGGAGCCACGACGCCTCAGCCACCACCCGGTACTCTGCTTCAGCATTGGAACGGGAAACAACAGGCTGTCGCTTGGACGACCAGGAGACAAGGTTGCCGCCGAGGAAGACGGCGTAGCCAGAGGTGGAGCGACGAGTGTCTGGACAGCCAGCCCAGTCAGCGTCAATGTACACGACGAGCCGTAGTCAGCTGTGCCACGAACATAGCGGAGGAGCCGCTTCAGAGCATTGAGGTGTGACTCGTGGGGATCATGCATATGGAGGCAAACCTGCTGGATGGCATATGTGATGTCTGGCCTGGTGAAGGTGAGGTACAGCAAGGCTCCGGTAGGTAGTCAGGTCAGTAACAGGATCGCCCAAGTTGGTAGAAAGCTTCGCCTGAGTGTCGACCGGAGTGGAACACAGCTTGCAATTAGTCATCCCGGCCCGCTCCAGAATGTCAAGAGCATACTGGCACCGGTGAAGAAAGAGGCCAGAAGGACGAGGCTCGACAGTGACACCCAGGAAGTGGTGGAGCACACCCAGATCCTTCATGGCAAACTCCTGCTGCAGGGACTGGATGATGCGCTAAAGCAAGGGATGATGTTATCGACATACAGCAGCAGATAAGCAGTGTCAGTGCCACGACGGTAGACAAACAGGGAGGTATCTAACTTGCACTCGGTGAACCCCTGGCAGAACCAAGAACGTGGCAAACCAAGAGTACCAAGCCTGCGGAGCCTGCTTCAGTCCATAGAGGGACTTGTTGAGGCGACATACCATGTTAGGATGGCTGGAATCCACAAACCCTGCTGGCTGCATAGACTGTCTCAGACAAGGTGCCATCGAGGAACGCATTCTTGACATCCAGCTGATGCACGGGCCATGAGCGAGAGAGCAAGCGAGAGAACCATGTGCACTGTGGTGGGCTTCACAACCGGGCTGAAAGTCTCATCATAGTCTACACCAGGACGCTGAGTAAAACCCTGAGAACCCAACAACCTTGTAGTGGTTCAAGGAGCCATCAACACGACGCTTATGCGTCCAGATCCACTTGCCGGTGACCACATTGGAACCAGACGGACGTGGTACAAGGTCCCACGTCTGGTTGGCAAGAAGGGCCGCGAACTCCTCCATCGCCTGACGCCAGTGGGGATCAGCGAGGGCATCGCGAACAGAGGAGGGAAGCGGGAATATCACCGACTCGTCAGCAGCGGCGGAGTGGACCTTTGGGCGAAGAACACCCACCGCTCGCCGCGTCACCATGGGATGAGTGTGGCCAGGATCCTGATGGAGGACAGGCGGATGGTAAACCACGGGATCAGGATGACCTCGAGTTGCTGGGCCGGACCGTCTGGTCCCTGGGTTCGGACCGTCTAACCAGACCTCATAGTCAGACCCTGGGTCTGGACCGTCCGACCGAAACTCGCGGCTAGACAGAGGGCCAGAGCCAGACCGTTCGACCCCTAGCTCCGGACTGTCCGGCCGCGGAGGTGTAGAGGCCGACACCGAGGCCGAGGCCAACCGCCGCCGGTAAGCGAGCACCGACCGGTCGGGAGAGGACGCCGGGGCCACGCGTGGCGCAGCTGAGACGACCGGAAGCGAAGGCGGTGGAACCGGGAGACCTGCAGGTAGAGGGTACATAGAGATAGGTGGCTGGACCACCGGGTCAGGCAGAAACACCGACTTCGGGGCAGGATCAGGAGAGGGAGTAGTAGAGGTGGAGTAGGGGAAATCCGACTCGTCAAAACCGACATGCCGGGAGATAAGGACTCGACGAGAGGTGAGGTCGAAGCAGCGGTACCCCTTGTGGTCAGGGGAGTAGCCAAGAAACACGCACCGAGTCAAACGGGGCGCCAACTTGTGAGGAGTGGTGGCAGAGGTGTTAGGGTAGCAGGCGCACCCGAAGACACGAAGGTGATCATACTGAGGGGGCGTTCCGAAAAGGGCTTGGTGTGGGGTGGGAGCGGGGGAGGCTGTGGAGGGGAGGCGGTTGAGGAGGTAGGTGGCAGTCTGTAGACCTTCGACCCAGAAGCGGGCAGGAAGGGAGGCCTGGAGAAGGAGGGTGCACACCACATCGTTCGTGGTGCGGATCATCCGCTCAGCCTTGCCGTTCTGAGGGGAGGTGTACGAACAAGACATGTGCAGGTGAACACCACGAGAGATGAAGAAGACACATGAGGCGCTATTCTCGAACTCGAGACCATTATCACACTGGACGACTTTGATGGTGAGACCAAACTGAGTGGTGACCCAGGCGAAGAAGTGAAGGAGGGTGGAGAACGTGTCAAACTTCGCACGGAGCGGAAACGTCCAAGAGTGATGGGAGAAATCATTGACAATCACCAGATAGTATTTAAAGCCAGAAAGATTGATGACAGGAGAGGTCCACAGATCACAGTGAATAAGATCAAAGGCATGACTCGCATGCAAAGAAGAAAAGGAAGTTTAACATGACAGCCTAACTGGCACACATGACAAAAATGCTCATCCGTTCCCCTTGTAAAAGTAAGATCTGCACTATGACTGAGCCGAGCCAAAACGTCGCGGTCGGGATGACCAAGCCGACGGTGCCAAGTAGTGGAAGTAGTAGTGGCAAAAGCAGCTGACGAAGGTGGAGTCGAGGAGGGAGCAGCGGAAGCCTGAAGACGGAGGGTGTAAAGGGGTCCCTGGCTATCACATCGGAGGAGTGGACGTCCAGAAGCCAAATCCTTCACAGTAAGACCAGAAGAGTAAACTCAACAGAACAAGAATTGTCAGCGGTAAATTTGCAAATGGAAAGGAGGTTGTGAACCATCTGAGGGGCAACAAAAACATTAGGAAGGTGAAAGAAACCAGGAACAGAGCCCACAGAGGTGACAGGAAGGCAAGAACCATTGCCAACCATGATGGCAGAAGGGCGGGAGGGATGGGGAGGATGGACGGAAGAAAAAATACCAGCATCAGGGGTGGTGTGGTATGAGGCGCCCGAGTCCGCGATCCACTCCGCGCTGACCGGCGGCGTTAGCTGCATGGTGCTGAAGGACTGGGCCAATGTCGCCTAGTCCCACCCCTCGGCCAGCCCAGTCGAGTCAGAGCAGGAGGAGTCGAGGACACCGAGGAAGCGGGGCGAGCGAACATGGCCATGGGTTGGTGTGGACGGCGAGGCCCGCCTCCCGGAGTCTGGAAAGGCCACATCGAGATGCGCCCTGACCATGGGTTGCTGAAGGATGGCCAGGGAGCACCAGGAGCTGGTGTCGCCGCGGGAGGAGCACGACCGCCCCACCCGAACCACCACCCCCACCGCCTCCACCAAAGCCACCACCACTCTTCCCATTCTGGCGACGACGCCCGGAACGACCCCCCACCCTCGCTTGGCCCGGGGAGAGGAGCACAAAGGAGAGAAGTGGTAGGCGGGGCGGAGGAGGCCGGTGGAGCTGTCACAAGAGCGGTGGAGGTGAATGAGGAGAAGGAGCCAAGCGAGGAAAGTGGGTCGTCTCAAAGCGAGGTGAAGGAGGAGCCAAGAGCCAAGCGAGGTGAAGGAGGAGGCCGAGTGATCTCGTCGAGGCAGAGGTCGTCTCGAACCTGCAGGAAAGTGGGTAAAGGCCGCTGCTGAGGAAGCCAAGTCTGGAGAAGGTCGTAGTGGCTGCTGAGACCCCGCAGGACATGAAGCACCAAGATCCTGTCACTCACCGGGCAGCCGAGGTCATGAAGAGCATCCGCCATTCCCTTCATCTTTCAGTAGTACTCGCCAACAGAGAGGTCCCCCTGCATGAAGGTACGGAACTACGCGTCAAGCTAAAGAGCACGTGCCTCGGTGTTGCCTAGGAACTGGCCCTCGAGGGCCAGCCAGACTTGGCGCGCAGTGCCGCCGGGAGTCCGCACGACGTCCTGGAGATCGAGGGAGATGGTCCCAAAGATCCAGGAGACGACGATGCTGTCGAGGTGCAGCCAGAGCCCGTCCCGAGCCTGAACAGGAGTAACGGCGAGGACATGGTCGTCGAGGGCGTAGCGGCGGAGAGCGAGGACCTGGTCTCGCCAGCAGCCATAGGAGGTGGACGAAGTGTCGAGGACGACGGGATCCAGGGCCTGGATGTTCTGGACCTCGACAGCCTGGAGGTGGAGCTAGGCGACCATTGGGTCGCTCGCAGCAAGTCGGGGACTAGGACCACCGGACGGAGGCTCGGCCGGATGTGGGCGGGAAGGAGAGGTAGCGGTGTCAATGAAGGGGACAACAGGCGGCGGACCGGCGGAGAGGAGCAGCGAGAGCCTCCACCGCAGTCCGCTCCTAAGCCACCAGCGCCTCGGTCTTCGTCGCAAGGAGGGCAGCGGCCAGGGCGTCGTCCGCCGTGGCGGTCCTGTCAGGGGAGGAACGTTCGGCCCCATTCGACGGACCGTCTGGTCGGGTGTCTCGGCCAGACAGAGGTCGGGCCGGACCGTCCGGCGGTAGCAGAGGAGCAGAAGGAACCTCGGCGGCATGCCCAGGCCGGCGTAGGGGAGGGGCGCGTGCGCGGGCGCAGCGACGGGGACGGCCCGAGGAGGGAGGGCCACGGCGGCTGCGACGAAGGAAGGAGAGGGGGGAGGGGGAGGCGGCAGCCGCCACCGACCAGGTGGCTGACCCTGGCCGGCGGCGGCAGTGGTGGCTGGAGGAGGGGGAGGGAGGGAGGGAGAGAGAGGAAACCCTAGCTTGTTACCATGTTGCAAATTGTGATTAGATTAATTCCTCCCAAACCCTAGAGGGGTGGGGTTAATACACAAGTATGGGCCTCTTGGGCCTTACATGGGCCACACTCCAACAATAAGAGGGCACTAGGCCCGAGTTCAACCCTGAAGAGTGGCAAGAAACCAGCCGGCACGTCGTACCAGGAGGCCAAGGACGCCACCCAGAGAAACCAGGCGTCGTGTGTCAGCGCATGACAGGTTGGGCCCTCGGGAGCAGGAAGGAGGTGACGAAGACCTCGGGCAATACTATGAAGACCAGGAGCAGCAGCAGCCGATGAGGCCTAATCAGTGGTGCCCCAGTGATCTGTTTACGAAGAGCCGAAAGAGACAGCTGCAACGACTTCGCTATCGAGAGCTACAACAGTAGCAGGCTGAGGAACAACCATCAGCTCCCAAGAGGACACGTAAAGAGTGGGGCATCAAATTTGAGGTCCACAAGCCATTGGCCGACGTCAACATGGTCATACTATTGCCGGCGGAATACCGGGCCGATTGGTTTGACGACGAGACACAGGAGGCAACTAGCCAACTGGTGCTGCCACCACAGCAAGCCGTCTTTGAGAAGCCGGCAGAGAAAGACCATCGGCACCTTCGACCTCTGTACATCTAGGGGCATGTTGACGGGAAGCCGATGGCCAAGATGCTGGTCAATGGTGGTGCGGCGGTCAATCTAATGCCATACTCCACCTATAAGAAGTTGAGCAAAACCCCCGAAGATCTGATCAAGACAAACATGATGCTCAAGGACTTCGGGGGCAACTTGTCGGAAGCCAAGGGGTGCCTCAACGTCGAGCTCACAGTCGGAAGCAAGATGCTGCCGACTACTTTCTTCGTCGTCGACGGCAAGGGGTCTTATAGCCTGCTCCTTGGGAGAGATTGGATACACGCCAACTGCTGCATACCGTCCACCATGCACCAGTCTTATACAGTGGCATGGAGACCAGGTGGAGGTTGTCACAGCTGACAAGTCATCAACGTGGTCACGACAGATCTCCCAACGTGGGAATCGGAGGGCTACGAGTGCATCTCAGGAATACCCTGGTCGCAGGAATTCTTGAGCGTATCAGACACTGGGATCCAGCCGATACGCGATCAGGAGTCCCAGTAAACACCCTGACCGGGGAAGTCGATGATCTAGATGGGAAGCTAGGTCAAGGGTTTATGTCGGCCGATAAATTAGAAGAGATAGATATAGGACCTGGAGATAGGCCAAGGCCGACATACATCAGTGCAAACTTACCTCCTTAATTTCGGGAGAAATTAATAAAGCTGTTAAAAGAATACGTCGACTGCTTTGCATGGGAATATCATGAGATGCTAGGACTAAGCCGATCAATTGTTGAACATCTTCTGTCGATTAAGCCAGGCTATCGACCATTCAAGCAACCACCACGGAGATTCAAGCCCGATATGTACGAACCGATCAAGGCAGAAATCACCATGTTGTATGACGCCAACTTCATCCGGCCTTGTCGGTATGCAAAATGGGTCTCCAACATCTTTCCTGTACTCAAGAAAAACGGCAAGCTTCGGGTCTATCCGTAGACTTCAGAGATCTGAACAAAGCTACACCAAAAGACGAGTACCCGATGCCGGTAGCCGATCAGCTGGTAGATACGGCCTCAGGACATAAGATGATCAGTTTCATGGATGGCAATGCCGAATACAACCAGATATTCATGGTAGAAGAAGATATCCATAAGACCGCATTCAGGTGCCCAGGAGCAATCGGCCTGTTCGAATGAGTCGTAATGACATTCGGACTCAAAAGTGCAGGAGCCACTTAGCAGAGGGCCATGAATTATATCTTTCATGACCTGATCGGTTCTCTGGTAGAGATCTACATAGATGACGTGGTGGTCAAATCCGACACAGTCGAAGATCATCTCAGCAATCTTCGACGCGTACTCGAGAGAACAAGGCAGTACAGGTTAAAGATGAATCCAACCAAATGTGTCTTCGTCGTGTTAGCCGGAGAGTTCTTGGAGTTCATGGTACATAAAAGGGTTAATTAGATACATGCCATTATAAATTTGCTAGTTTTGAAATATGTCATTACAATTCGACTAATTGTGAAGATGCCATTATAATTTTAGAACTATTTTAGATGTCATTTTTGGACCAAATTGCCCTTTGCACATGCCAAGGGCACAGTAAACAGCAGATGGGCAATATGGTCCAAAAAATACATCGAAAGGGTATGGAGTGGCATATTTCTAATAGTTCTGAAATTATAATAGCATCCTTACAATTAGTCGAATTGTAATGATATATTTCAAAAACTAGCAAATTTATAATGGCATTGATCTAATTAACCCTACATGAAAAGGGGATCAAAATAACCCAAGGATGTCTTCAAGGGATAAACAACACTAAACCTCCGGAGGACAAGACGAATTACAATCCTTGATCGACAAAATTAATTTCATTCGGAGATTTACATCTAATATGTCCGGAAGGATTGAACTTTTTCTCCTCTGCTAAAATTAAAATCCGATCAAGAATTCTCGTGGGGGGAGAGTCACCAGAAGGCCTTTAACATGATCAAAGAGTACCTCAAGAACCCTCCAGTCATAATGCCACCCAAAAACCCTTCAAACTTTATCTATCAGCCGATGAGAAGACAATCGGCTCTGTGCTGATACAGGAGGTAGATGGCAAAGAATGGGTGGTATTCTATTTGAGCAGAAAATTACTTGACGCCGAAACCAGGTACCCAGAAGTCGAGAGATTATGCCTATGCCTATACTTCTCCTGCACTAAGCTGAGGCATTACCTGCTGGCGGCCGAATGCACAGTAGTGTGAAAAGCCAATGTAATCAAGTACATGTTGTCGGCGCTAGTTCTGAAGGGAAGAATGGGTAAATGGATTCTGGCACTAACGAAGTACGACCTACAATATGAATCGGCCAAAGTAGTAAAAGAATAAGTAATGGCCGATTTCCTAGTTGAACACCACAAGGAGGCCGATTACGTTGAGGTCGTACCATGGACTGTCTTCTTCGACGGATCCGTCTGCAGGCATGGGTGCGGCATTGGTCTAATTATAATCTCGACTCGGGGGGCATGTTTTGAATTTGCATACACAATCAAGCCGTATCGGACCAACAACCAGGCCAAGTACGAAACGCTGATCAAGGGGTGCCGAGGTAATTGAAGTCATGGGAGACTCCCAGTTGGTAATCAAGCAACTCTCTGGAGAGTATGAGTGCAGGGATGACATCCTCAAGACCTACTACGAAGCGGCCAAGGAGTTAACAGAAGACTTCAAGCAGGTCACGCTGACCCACATCCCCAGGGAACAAAATGTCGAAGCAAACTCCCTTGCCCAAGGAGCATCGGCCTACAGGTCGATGAACCCAGGAGCCGAGGCAGAGATAGCACATCTGGAGCAAGTAGAGGAAACAAATACCAGTATAGCTTGCACAGAAGCCGATGACTGGCGGCATTAAATCATTGAATACTTGAGACCCGTCGTCATCGACTAACAGAAAGGTCAAGTACAAAGCCCTCAAATACGTGTTGTTAACAAACTCTAATATTTACATATACTATTTTACACAGACTCTATCTTTTTCCTGAATCTATTTGCATCATTTCCGGGCCCAATCAGACTCTTCTCCCAATCCGAATCAATCTCTATTGGCTTTATCCGAGTCACCTTCCAACTGCTTTAGTCTGATTGCCTTGCTTCTTGTCCGATTCGGTTATTGCTCCTGATTTTCTCTCCAACAGCTATTTTCAAATTCTGGCGTTTACAGTAATCAAAGTCAAAAGTTACTCCCTTTTTGGACTTGTTGGATTTGTGTGCCTTGCTTGATGAAGCACCATCCTCTTCATGCCGTGAATCATCACTCTTCCTAGATGACATCTTGGATCAACTCATAGCGATTAAGCCTTCGGAAGGCTAGGCTCTGATACCAATTGAAGCCCCAAGGAAGTTGCCTAGAGGGGGAAATAGGCATTCCTGGAAAACACTTAAAATAGCAGCGCTTAAAATTGACAGATTGTCCTGTCAACCTGAGCAAGCTGACCGGGCG
Organism: Oryza brachyantha; assembly: GCF_000231095.2. NCBI lineage: Eukaryota > Viridiplantae > Streptophyta > Magnoliopsida > Poales > Poaceae > Oryza > Oryza brachyantha. The sequence goes on from NC_023170.2 coordinate 13,128,874, forward strand.
GTCTGACCTGCCAGACCGAACAGTCCGACAGTTTTAACCACTGCCATTTTAAGTGTTTATTATTAGAAACACCTATTCTCCCCCCTCTAGGCAACTTCAGCATGTAACAAAAAATAATAACATATAAATCATTTTACATCCATACATACTTCTATGTAACTAGCAAAATACTCATGCTTTGCTATGGAAATGTATTACAAAATGTTATAGGAATTTTTTATCAACTATACTATTATCACTTGTTTGAACCAACTATAGACTATTCTACAATATCAAGAAATACGATGAGCTAATTTGCAAAAGAACTGTAGAAAGTAGTGGGGTGGCAGATTCACCGTCACCACCACTAGAGACATTTAAAGTAGTATAGATAACTAAAACAACTCATATAATATAAACATAGCTTATTTGATACTACCATAGAATTTCATAGTACAAAAAGCAATTGGATAAGAGAAAAAAAACAAAACTAGAAATAAGAAGAAAACATTAGTGAATAACGGTGAGTAAGCATTAGAAAACCGACGATCCAAAATAAAATTTTGAACGAAAACCTATCTAAACTTATAACCACAGGAAAGCAAGAAAAAGTGGGGGAGAGGCAGACGGGCAATTACATGCAGATTAGCATAAAGACAACAACTAAAAAAAGGGAGCACTTTTGAAGAACAATAATGACTCACTGAGCCAAAAAGTTTATTTCTATCAAAGAAAAGCCTAATACATAATCGAACATATATGCTACATGAACCCTTTCCACGTATTTTACCATCTCTTCCAATCATCTGCCCACAAAACCACACGACTCCAAGCGAAAAACTCAAACAAACAAAAATTGGAAAATAAATCACCATACAAACCAAATCACCAAATCCAACAAGAACCTGGCGGAATTGCAGAATTCGACACCAATTCCAAAACACACCAAGAGACAAGTCCCAAGTGCGCGCCTTTCATCAGAAATTACCCCCCAAGAACGAAACTCATATCCCTCCACACGAACTTGCCCAAGAACGAACGCAGCGCGCGCGTTTGGGCATGATGATGATGAGCAGCTGGTGATGGAGAAGAAGAGGTGGGTGTGCTGGCATGTTGCTGTTGCTTGGCCGGTGAGTGCGGCCGCCGGATTGAATCATCTCTTGCCTGCAGTCGGGTGCAGTGTCACGGGCTAAAGTATTGGACTCAGGAATACGACGTAGATTGTATTTGAAACAAGTGGGAGGCCGTGGTGCTGGACCTTGACGGCGCGGCGGAGCTGTGATGAAGGCTGCGCGGAATAGACAGGGTAAGAATCCCCAACTAAGTCTGGGCATAGCTTATATAATGCTAGAGCCCTTGCACCAAATTCTAACAAACTCCTGTTATCTAAACTAACTAATCTAATCCAAAGTAACAAATTAGAAAGAGATAAACACAGCTGATCATGAAGCTAATCTTGCGTCGTCTTCTTTGCATGGCAAGTGAACGGTATCCCCCACGTGACTCGCAGGGGCTAGCAGAGGCACAGAGGCGGGGGGGGGGGGGGTGTCATCTCGGGTGCAGTGGCTGGCGGAAGAAGCGGCGACAGCGATTGATGCAGGCTGCATGCGATGCGGAGGACAACGGGCAATTTGTTTTATTTTTTCGTGTGCGCTAGTTTTTCACTTGTCACTATCGCTATTAGTTTTTTTGGGGTACACACGTCGCATTACACACGGGTAGAAGGGAGTGGGAGGACGGACAGACGACTCCCCTTTAAAATAGTAAATATATTTTTGTGTACCCTACAACATTTTATTTGATTAGAGGAAGATATCATCTTCTTATGTTGATGATCAGGATGGACAATATATTTACTCCTTTTGTCTTTTGGATAAACATGTAGGTTCCAGCAAAGCCAAGCTATAACTTGGTCATGTATTATGCAGCACAAAGGCCAGTGAATAAAGATTCTCTGTTGGGCAGATTCATTGATGGAACCGACGCATTCCGAGATGCCAGATTTAAACTTATACCAAGTATTGTTGATGTATGGATTACATAACTGATGTTTCTTATTATCTTGCATGTGAATTGATTTGTTAAATAGGTGATTTGTCATACTTTGGATGTGAATTGATCTATATAAATGATCTCAGGGTTATTGGATGGTAAAGCGTGCAGTTGGGACAAAAGCTTGCCTTCTGGGAAAAGCAGTAACATGCAATTACCTTCGCCAGGATAACTTTCTAGAGGTGACCTAGTGAACTTTGGCTTTGTTGAACCTTCAACATTTTTCGATGTATATATTTAAGCAGAGGGAAGGACTGCTGAGCATGGTGGCTTCACATTTGAATTCAAGCTACTTAAAAATTTGCATATTTGAAACTTTGTGTGGTGAATAATGATATTCGCCTATTCGGAACCTCAGAGTTCTATAATTTCATTGTTTTAAATTAAAATAAAAATTTATTAGTATTTTTATATTATTTTGAATTTTAAATATCCTCGCTGACCTTGCAAGTGAAATTACTTTGCAGATAGATGTTGACATTGGTTCTTCATCTGTTGCACGGAGTATTATTGGTCTAGTCCTGAAATACGTCACAGGCCTCATTGTTGATCTTGCTATTCTAATTGAGGTATGACCCTGCAAAGTCAAATCTGAAACAGCACATTGCTTTTTTTTTCATAGATTTCCTATTTCTAAGTGGATTGAAACAAATATTCTACAAATATCTCCACTACTTCCAGCTATGTTTTATTAAGGCTATAGTGTGTCTATTAGATTTCAATAGTGTGAAAAATAGTTGATCCTCTGACATCCTGTACAACCCCAAATGTAACTCTAGGTTTACAACACCCTATATTTTATTCTACTGGAGATAACCAGCATTAGGGGTGACTGGGTGACCATTCGGTCATACCGAAAATTTTGGTTAGGTCTTTCGGTCTTTTGAAAATTTCAGTTACCTAAAAATGAAGACCAAGCTGTTTGGTTTCAATCATTTTGGTTCGCTCTTCAGTCATGACCGAAGTGACTGACCAATTTAGGAGATCCAGAAATCACAAATAAATTTTGGAAGCACTTCCCTTGTTTTAGGACATTTTTTGCACTAGAAAAAAAAATCACGAAACAACACTATAAAAATATATAACACCAAGCTACCAAGATAGCAGTTGTAACTTAACATTATTGTTCAAACATGATACCACTTAATAGGCTTGCAAATAACAATTTCAGTTAGTACGGTCAAATGATTGAATTGCCTGTACTAAATTCAATCAGACTGATTTTATGTCTGAAATATTTGGTCTTGGTCACTTCGGTTTCCGGCTCAGTTAGTTTGGCTTGGTTCCCTGGTTTCGGTCAATTATGCCCACCCTGCCAAAATTTGATAGCAAAAGGACCTTACCTAGTAATTACCCATTAATAGTGGACAGTGGCTTGTGCTTTAGAAGGCATCTCAATGCAAACCCCCTTTTAAGGCTATTGATGGTGTTTTCCTTATTTGGCGTTATGCCTAGCCTTCAGTTCCACTCTTTGCTTGAAAATGTTAGACTGCAATCTTGCGTAGGAGTTAACAAATAACAGTGTGCTTTTGGGGGTTTATTGGGTCTGGTGGTGCAGATTTGACTGTAACACCAGGAGTGCTAATATTTTTTATGTTTTCAGGCAAAGGAAGAGAGAGAGCTGCCTGAATACATTCTTGGCACAGTTCGCCTAAACCATCCGAATCCTGACTCTGCTGTACCCATCTAAGTTCGTTCCGTATTTCAGCTCAATTCTCCATTTCTCCCACAGAAAAGGTGGGAGTTTTTGGCAGATCTGCTTTCTGCAGTTATCCTCTATATCTGTGGTTCCAACTTGCATACCATTTGTAAAAAGAAGGTAGCATCAATTTCACATGTACAGATTACAGGCATGATGCTGTCGTACACGCATATAGAGGAAATGAGCGTTTATTTATCACTAGTTTGGGGACATAAGCAGAAGAACACCTGTCACCCCATCTTTTTCACTTTTGCTTATGCTTATAAGCTAAAATTTAAATTTTCAACCTTAAAATTGGTGTTGATTTTAAGGGTTTTTTTGTCAAAGTTTATTTTTCAGACTTGGCTTTAAGATCGTTAAGAATACGTATATAAAAGTTTTATTCACAAATTATTTTTCGTTTGTAAACATACCGTTTGACATTTTCCATGCAATCTGGACGTCTCCCTTTCCTATTGCGTTCACATGCTGCCACTTCACATTTTAAAACTGTAGTTTGTTTGCTGTGTACCCTGAGGCTGGGTTTCGGAGGGACAGAGTGTTTATGGTTAGCCGAAGAAAACATTGCACTCAACAGCAATGTTGGCTGGTCCACTCGGCAACGTGACCTATCATTTCAGTATTGGATACGTGTTCACTTTCAGATCTGTGGTGCCACAAGCCTACAGCAGGAACACGTCCGAAAGAAAAGCCTTGTGTTGCTTCTTCTTCCAAGTTACAGGTTGTCTCCCTATTCGAGAATTCTGTTTTGCATCTGGTCTTGCACCTCCAAGTTCGAACGTTTTGCATTTTGGTTGATTTATATTCGAGCTTTGAATTCGGCTTGTACTGTATTTTAACGCAAGGGGAATGTTCAGGATTAGATAAAAATATGCTCAAATAACAGAAATAAAAGCAGTACTATAAAAACAGTATCGCCCTATTGGTATTATAATATTGTCATTTTCTCGCTTCTGCTTAGCCTTATAAATCTAATCTTAAATTTTTGATATTAAATTCCGAACTGATTTTGGATTCTTTTCATCGTATTTATCTTTAGACTTTTGCTAAAAAAAAAAAGAAAAGATGAACCCCTAAGCCAACACTGTTTGAGAGGTAGTCTCCCTTTGTCCACGCAGAAGAAGAATGCAAATGCAAGTCCGATCTCTTGACATTCCAAAAGTATGGTCAATGCATTTCTCCGGTGCCGGTCAGTCAGAGCAAGTTCAACTACTGACTCCAGTTTATCCATGGTCAATCTATTAGTCAATTCATACAATAGTTACCTCCCCACATGTCATACGCATACTTAGGGATGGGGATAGGTCCAAACCCGTGGGTTCTTTCACAACCCTATTTAATTCTTAAAACTTTTTTAGCTCAAAACTCTATATAATTTTATTTTTAACCTATTTTGAACCTAACCCTTAAATGTTATAGGCAAAATGGTTAGGCCCATTACCACCCTTACGCATGGTTGTAGTTGACTACAAATTAGTACACTATTTTTTTTTCTCTTCCTCTTTATCTCTTTAAAATATATTTATAGTTGGTTTATAGCATACTACTGTACCTGCTCTTAGGTCAGCCGTCAGCTACCAAAAGGCACAATGGCAGGGTCAGCTGCGAAACGGAAATCCGATTTCTCGACGCTCCCGAAAACCAAATCCAGGAAACCAAGGGGCAGTGGGGGCCCAGGTATCGTGGGTGGGCCAGCGAGTGGGGCCCAGCCCGCCTGCCCGGGGCCGAATCTTATAAGAGGCGAGGGCTCCACTTGCGCCCACACCTCCGCTCCCTCCTCTCCGCTCCTCTGCTCGACAGCCAACTCGAAACTCGCAACCCAAGCCGACGAGCAGCGGAGAGCCTCCGCGAGGAGGAGGAGGCGAGCGCGCCCACGCGGAGGAGGAGGCGGTGGTGGAAGCGGCAGCGGGGAACTCCGGGGAGAGGGATCCATCCGCGTATCCAGGTCAGAGAGGCGCCGCCATGAGGCGCTCCTCGAAGAAGTCGTCGTCGTCCGCCGCGGCGGCCAACGCCGGTAAACGCCCTCCGCCCCGCCCCCGCCCCTCGGATCCCTCCGTTCCCCCGCCTTATTTCTCGCTTTTCGATTGATTGATTGATCGGGCGCCACCGCCGGGGACGGTGCCCGCCCCCCCCCCCCCCCCCCCCCCCCCCCCCACCAATTGCTGCCTGCGAGATTTGGTCGGTGCTCTTCTCCCTCGGGGGAAGATCCAGTCTCACGTTGGTTCGTTCGTTCGTTCGTTCGTCGGGGATGATGGACCCTGCCCTGGGTTTGTGCTGCGTTGATGGCGTGCCGATTGAAGGGTTGGTCTGGTGGGGTTTGGATCGCGTGTGCGCGAGATTGGATGGGAGCGGGTGTGGGTTGGGGATGTGGAATTCGCGGTGGACTCGCGGCTGGGTTAACGGATTTATGTTTTTAATAAACTAGGTAGAATTTGACAAGTTCGATCCTATGCAGCACATACCCAAAACGTGTTTGTAAGCAAGGCTAGAGTGCAGCTCTTTAGACCGCATTCTGTTTTCATGACGCGAAGTTACTATTATGTTAGTTTGTTATGGTTATTAGGTCATTTGTGTCGTTCTCAAGGGTTAGAGGTGATTTGTTCTAGCTAAAGAAATTATCCCTAAATAATTAAAGAAGATGAACACCACGTCAGTGATTAGGAAGATGGTACTGATAAAACAAAAGACGACGATTATTTCCATAGAATTCAATGCTATGATGCTACTTTAAAACCCTGCTTTGACAGGTTGGGAAGTTTATTGTGCAATCTTGCGTTAGTGGAAGTTCCTCTTAAATATTTTTCACGAGATGTAATTGTGTCAACTGGTTTTGATACACGCATTTTATGGGTTGAAATGCTTGTAGTTGTAGTTTGACTTTCTTTTCCTTAGCTCTACATTAACTGTTGGAATGTCTGTTTTCCAAATGCGTGAGCATAGGAAATCCCATGTTCTCTTTCTGAGGGTATACATACTTGAATGAATACTAAACAAGCGGTTATATTTAGGTGATGTACAAGTAAATGAAAAACAAAACAGAAAAAGAAAAGGAGTCAGTACAAACCTGACCAGCAGGAAAGCACAATGTGGTGAGATGAACTGATTCCTTTTCTTTCTGAATTATTACTCATCTAATTGTTTTTATTTATCCATCTTGGGTGTAATAATTTAGCTATGGGTGTGATTGGATGTATATTCCTACACAAATGTGTGGATACACCTTCTTGGAGGTTGCAGTGTTATGTTATCGATCCTACCTTTACAGACTGCTTTGCATTGATGTATTCTGAAACCGAGTTTCACAAATGCATGGATATGCATGTGAATTGACAGCACTTTCATGTTCCTTCCTACTGGATTAATGAGATCTTTGCATAGGTTGTGTTATTCAACTAGCTGACACATGTCAAACTACTGTGTATTCCCCTAATTTCTGTTTCTTTCAAATGTTGATATGAGACAACGTAATTACCCAGTGCATGAATGTCATTTGTTCTTACAAGTTATGTAATAGATGGTGTGTTACTTTTAGTCTTAAGACTTAAGAGATAAAGTGTCCTATATAGTATATCTCCAGCAAACATGTCTGTTTAGGTTAACACACTTTCATTATCATATCAGGTCCAACTAGGGGAGTTTCAAAGGAAATTGAACGGATTGACCACCTTTTCTATACCTATGCTGACAGTTCATCGGGCATGATCGAGTATGTCCTTTTCTCAAGTTCTGAACACTTTGCCACAATTATTTTTGGTGCTCATTATGGCCATCTTTCTGTCATGTAGCTGTGCTATCTTTTATGCTCTACTAATTTTTGTTAAAATGCTGAACTAGTATTTTCAAACTTGATGTCCACCACATGGTCTAACAACTGATCAGTATGGAGGACATGATACTGATGCAATTTTAATTTTCATCAGTTTTGGCAACTAAATACAGAAAATCGTTGTAAGATGCTAATTTGCAGATATAATATTCTGTAGAAATGGTTTCAAATGTAGCAACTAGAACTGAAATATATCCATTATCCAGTGACACTTGATGGCTGGTTGCAATAGGTAGAACTGTAGAACCATAAGTATAAAGTTCCAAATAAAGGGCAAAACATTTGTTCACAGATAGGATATTTAATTGACCATTATTTGGATATAAATGTGTGTGTACTTGTTATTCTTTTATATCTATATATTGCACATTTTGGAATTGTTGTGCTGCACACAGAAATTCTTTTATTTAGATAATTTGCAGTTAAGTTCTTGACAATATTATACACTAATCAACAATACCATCAACTTAGTAGATCCATTATGATGATGGATTGGGATTCTTTAGCACATTTGCTGTTGAGTTCTCTAGCTATTGAAATTTAACAGCAACTAACAAGGAAGTCCGTTCCTCTTCAAATATATTTGTACGGGTGGATTTACCTCCTAGCTCTGACCTCTTGTCATTTTAATGATTGTCACTCTTACCTGAGCCCATACAAGCATTTTATTGTACTTGATAGATATTATGCTCGAAGGTTATGTGCAAATGGCTTAATTATATTGACTCTTTTCTGTCTTATTTATGCCTTAATATTTTGTTCCCTGCGCTGATGAAACTGCTTCTGGTCATGGATGTTAAGTCTTGTATGAACTGAACACCATATTTGTCGATTTCAACAGTCCTGAAGGCATTGAAACACTCTGTTCTCACCTTGAAGTTCCTCATACAGATGCCCGGATTTTGATGTTAGCATGGTATGCCATTGTTCTATAGAGTTCGATAAACATAGGTCCCTTTGGTTGAAATATCTAATAAAAGCCTTTTTTATCAGGAAAATGGGGTGCGAAAAGCAAGGGTATTTTACTTTGGTATGCACTGTTTCTGCACTATTTTAGTTGTTGTACTCCAGTTTTTACCATTGTCACACCGTCCTTTCGACTTGACTGACAGTGCTCTTTTTCAGGATGAGTGGCGATCAGGTTTGAAAGCTCTGCGAGCTGATAGTATCAGCAAATTGAAGAAAGCATTTCCAGAACTGGTGCAAGAAGTGAGTTTTTGTTCACTTCAAATACATAATGGGTACTGAAATATATTTGAAAGGTGCTATATTTTCTTACCAGTTAGTCCTACATAGAGTTTCCTGGGTAGAATCTTAGTGGCATTGGTTTGCAAGTGTGTCCTGGCACTCTAGGAAACCATCCTGTACATACATGACCAACATTGCAACTTGTGATTGTATTAAAATAATGATATCATTAAGTGATGATAGGTTTAGTTAAATTTTAACTGAACGTGACATCTGCTTTACAAATCCAGGTTACAAGGCCATCGAATTTCCAGGATTTCTATCCATATGCATTTCGTTATTGCCTAACAGGTATTATTGCTTGAAATATTACTGCTCACTTTACTTATTTTCATTTCATACAAAACTTAGCTTGTTTATGTTTTGTCAGAGGATAAAAAGAAGTGTATAGAAATACCAGTTGCTTGTGAACTGCTGAATCTAGTATTGGGCTTGCAGTTTCGCTCCCAGGTTGACAAACTTGTTAACTACCTCAAGGTATTGATTGATTATACTTTTGGTTCCCTTGTGTGGACTCTTCTTGGTTATAACAACTTACCCTCTCTGGTACTGTGTTTCAGTATCAAAGTGAATACAAGGTGATAAACATGGACCAGTGGATGGGCTTTCTTCGTTTCTGCAATGAGGTCATGCCTCAGAACCATCTCCTTGTTTTGCCCCCTATTTCTTTTTCATTTTCCAGGAGGTTCAACCTTAATAGTCTCATATACAAATCTACACATTTCTTTTTCATCATTACTGATTATGCGCTATCCTTTCTTTACTGCAGATAAACTTCCCATCACTTGATAATTATGATTCGGACCTCGCTTGGCCTTTGATTTTGGACAATTTTGTCGAATGGCTTAGGGAAAATAAAAGTTAGCTCTCTTTTATTCAAGTGGTGGTGAAGATGTGGTTCAAATGTAATATTCAAGAATGTAAGTAACTGTCTGCCCTTCTACTACTAAAACTTTTGCTGTATGAAAAAAATAGTAAAACTGTATGCAATTCATGATCCTTGACTTTTGCCCATTTTATGTATTGTTGTACCTTGACAGAAGTATTAGCAAAAAGCTATTTAAGAGCTTGCATAGAGTAAATGGTGAATTTGCAATTATAACTTGGAGATGCATGGAACACGATATGAAAGGAACTATTACTCCCATAGTTTCAAAATATAAGCATTTTTAGGATTCAGTGTATGGCAATATAAGCATTTCTCCACTGGTTCCTACGATTTTAATCATTACAATGATTAATTTGAAAATTAACCATTGAAGTGACTAAAAGAATCTCAACATCTTCTTAGTCTATGCTAAACCAACTATAAATACTTATATTTTTAGAACAGAGGTACTATGTAATTGCAAGAATGTTTATTACTGAATTACATGTAGTTTCTCGTAGCGCTCTATATTTTAATATGCGATGTTTTAAAATATTCTGTCATGCTACTTTCAGGCTTTCAGCACCTTGGGGGGCCTCTGAAGGATGCGGTTTCATTTTCTTACTTCCGCGGTGGAGACTGGTTTCGGAATGATCATTCAGTCACTTCTTATCTTGTCTTTTGCTTTCCTCATTTTTGAAGCTAGAAAAAGATTGCAGAGATGTCATCTTGAAATTTTGCATGGATATGCTCTATATTTGTCAGACTCAATGCTGTTATTGCATTGGATGGGTTTTTTAGGTATAGCTTCAAAAGCATGGAATTGGCTGAGAAAGGCATGTGTAGCTATGTTGTTTGCTACCTCTTCTCCCTTGCTTAGAAGAACGGGTACCCCATGTCGTTTTAATTGTGTACCCCCTATTTTTGGGGATATTTCATTCTGTATAGGTTTATTCATCAGCAGCTACCGACTATAAAAATGACTAATGTCATCCTGTTGGTTCTTTGGTAAAGCAGTTGGCTTAGTATACTAGCACTCTTGTCCAAAGTTCACTGTTTGCAGACTTACATAGAATCAAATTAAAAGTACTCGGAAAGGAGGCTTTATGGCTGCGTACTTTTGTTGTTAGATTAAGGAAAACGATTATATGACTTTTATAGTTATTTTATGATATAAACAAGAGAATTAATTGCTATAGGTTAAAAATCTATGTAAGAAATATGAGATCAATTTCTATATAGAAACTTTTTGCAAAAATATACTACAAAAGTCAAGTAATAGTCTTTTTCAAAAATAAAGCAGTCATACAAGATGGATTACGATGGCGTGTCTTTTTCATGGAAAAGAACCAAACGGAGTGTTGGTAAGCAAAGAATGATAATGATATATGAATAAACTTTTTTATATATATTTTTAGCAATCTAAAAATATGCTGAAAAATATTGGTGAAAAAACTTTAAAATCGACGGGTGCTATTTTCTTTTGTACGAGCTCGGAGGGTTTCTGCGCATGGAAGCTTTTATATAAGCTCATTGGTATGTGTGAGAAAGAATCCAAGATAGACCTGGACTTGCAGTCTCCAAATGGGACCCCAGCACAATCACAAGCTCACAACCTTTGCACTGCACACAGCATACTAGATTTCTCCCATCTTCTTTCCCACATGGCATCGTCTCTCACAGTTTCACACCTCACTCCATCGTGATAGCAGGTGACCCGCTCACATCACGCACAGGCCGCATAGTTTGTGCCTTGGCTCGGCTGCAGGATACACAATCCGATCAAAAACTGCTTACGAGTTATCTTCAGATTTTACGGAAACCGGTGAAAAACTGAAAGAAAATAATATCCGGATAAATTGTCAAAAAATTAAAATTTTGTTACTTGACAAAAAAAAATCGAGCGTTACATACTATCAATCTGGTCTAGGATATTTGGATGTCATGAAATCTGGATCGGTTTCCGTCAATTTTGCAAACCCTGATCAGCTCCTATTCCTTCGCAGCGTCGGTCAAGTGCAAGTGGTCGCTCCTGGCCATGGTCGGAAGGGTCATTTTTTGTTTTTATAGAAAACATTTTAAATGATATATTTATAAACAGAAAACAATTTATGAGTAATTTTTTATATATGTTTTTAGCGATCTAAATATAAATATAAAGACCGAAGAATCAAATACGAGGAAAGAAAACCAAAATCAAATTCATGTATAAGATTAAAGATTCAAATTTTTTAACTTATAAACCTACGCAAACACGAAATTTTTAACTTATAAACTAAAAAAACGAAAAGACATTGTGTGGTAGGGGGGAGAAGGTGCCACGCCATGCTTGCAGATGCAGTCCAGCAGGGGAGGGGCGTCGACTTGACTCACCCAGTCCATCCATCATTCCATCTCATCGCATTATTTCGCGGCGTCCTTGGTGACAGCCGGCCGGCCAGCCCCTGTGGGCGTGCGAGCCGAGCGTACGTACGTACGGTACGGCGTCGATCTTGTCGCCGCGAGAGTGCGAGATGCGGATGGTTCGTGTGCCGTCGGCCGCCGACTCGAAGGATGGCTCACCGCAGCCGCCGCGCCGTCGGTCACTTGTCGCCGTCGTCTCCGGAGAAGCACCCACCCGCATCACCCAGGGTTTTTGGCTTCCTCCCGCTGCTGTCTTCGGGAAAGACTGCAGCGGTGCGCTTCGCTCGTACATCCCTAATTGCCTAATTGGCTAATTCATCGGGAGTGAAATTTAAACTCTCGAGAAGACGTCCGTTTGTTTATTGTATGCTATCTAAATAGTCATTAAAAAAATTTTAAAGATAGATTAATATAAGATATATCACTACGCAAACATGCAAGTTCAAATATGACTTCTACGATCCATAACAAAAATAACAAATATGACTGTGAGTATATGTATATTTGTTATTTTTGTTGTGGAATGTAGAAGTCATATTTGACTTTGCATGTTTGTAAAGTGATATATTTTATACTAATTCATCTTTATAATTTTTTCAAATTTTTTTATTACTATTTGGATAGTATATAATAGACGAGTAGATATTCTCTCGAGGGTGTAGAATACTTTCCCTAATTCACCGCACTATTGTCGGTCGATCAGTCGTCGTCTCGACGAGAGCTAGTGCCAGGGCCAACGTTCGCCGCTTTAAGAAAAAGTTTAATGCCATAGTCAATTGTTATCTATATGTATATGCCATATCATCTAAAGCTATGGCCTTGTTTAACTGTCAAAAATTTTTGATAAAAGGTCACATCGAATATTTGACCGGATATTAGAAGAGGTTTTCGAACACGAATGAAAAAACTAATTTCACAGCTCGCCTGGAAACCGTAGATAAATCTTTTGAGCCTAATTAATCCATCATTGACACATGTTGGTTACTGTAGCATTTATGGCTAATTTAGGCTAAAAAAATTTGTGTTACGATTTTCTCCATAACTGTACAATTAGTTTTTACTTTTATCTATATTTAATGTTCCATTTAAGTGTCTAGAAATTTAATATGATATTTTTGAGAAAAGTTTTTTGGAACTAAACAATGCCTTATAGGCAGAGCATATCATTGTTGACTGTTGACATAATCTCCTATTTATCTATATTGACATGTCATATGTATTAGTGATGGACATTATTTTTTGGAACACGTGTGCAACTAGCTACTATATCGGTTTCATAACTTAAGATGTTTGACTTTTTTTATTACAACGTTTGACCATTCTTCTTATTCAAAAATTTAGTATAAATATAAAAAAATGATAAGTTATGCTTAAAGTTCTTTTGATATAAAGTAAGTCACAAGCAAAATAAATAATATTTTCATAATTTTTTAAATAAGACAAATGATTAAACATTACACTAAAAAGTAAACATCTTTTTTATGAAACGAAAGAAGAGGAGTATTTTGTAGCCCACTCGATTTCTCTCCTTACCTCTTTTCTCCACCTACCTAGACAGTCAATTCTATGTGTTATCTGTATAGCTAGCACAATCACTCTTGTTATACTTTTATACTTGCTCTGAGCCACCGGACTACTATCGTCAATTTGGATGGACAGAAGGGCTTGTCGTCCCCCTCTTCTTCAAACTCAAGATAAGAAGGGAGAAAGAGAGTATGCCATTTTACCGGAGGACAGTTGATACAGTGCAAGTGCTTTAGACGCCTGGATTCAACCAACACTGGAGGACATTTACTTCATCTTACGATTATTTTAGCCTGTTGATTCAACCAACAGTGCCCAGTATGAATTTTTTTAGTCTAACTTCTTAAAGTTTAACTAAATTTTTATAACATCTACTACACTAAAATTAGTTTTGTTAATAAGAACATTGAATATATTATGTTGGTATATTTGTTTGTGTTAAATACATCACTATGTTTTCTATATTTTTATTAAACTTAAAGAAGTTTAACTTTTAAGAAAATAATTACTACATCCATTTCATATTGTAATATTTTCACTCGTCTAAATTTATCAATTGATGAATATATATAATTTATATATATATATATTTATTTATTTATTAGCATCCATATGAATCTAAATAAACCTATAAAGTCTTACGTTACGAAACAAATCGAGTACATGAGACGGGAGCACGACCAAGCAGAGCGAGTATTGCTTTTGTGCTGACCAGGTTTGTATGACCGGTCGTCCACGGCCAGCTCGGTCTCCGGCCGAAATATCCAGCTCCCGGGGGGCGCGCGGCTGGCGTGAGGCTCGCGTGAGCCGCGAAAACGACCGGGGCAACCCGTGCCGTGCCGTGCCGTGCCGGCGTGGTAATTTCGCACTTGACCAGCCAGCCAAGGCAAGCGTAGGCACGGCACGCCCTTCTTGATCTCTTCATCGATCGTACGTGTACGTGGGCGTTTACGTCTACGCTCTCACTTCATCCTGGGGGCGATCCACATGCCAAGTGACCCCCCATTCGTTCAGCAGCAAGAAAGCTACTTTTTACAGCTGCACAGCAGATTTGCTGGTCCACTCCAGTGACCTATCCGGTAGCTGATTTTATCGACCTAACCTTTTTCTTGGAAGAAAATTAGAGTTTTACTAGAAATTAGATAAGACAGAAATGGAGTAGAAGGACATAACCTTTTGATATCAAATTTAGAGAACCGATATTGGTTTTATATGTATACATGTTATATACTTTAGATGATAAAATTGGAAAGTTTTTGAGCATATGGAAATCTAATTGATTAATTGTCGTAGACCTCGTGAGGTTGAGCTGGTTGCGGATGTAATGCATCTATAGCTACATACCAGCAACGATGTTATATTGTAGTTTTTAGTCGTAATCAACCAAACTAAGTAGATTTATCCGCCTATGAAATCAAGAGCAATTGCAAGTAGCTAGCTAGCAAGTCTTCTAAGATTAGTTAAAGAAATTAGAAAGGTTTTCCAGGACTAATATCGTGATTGGTTTAGACATCGTATCATTTATCACGATCCAATCAACTTTAGCTCACCAATATATTAGATCGAGTCAACATGATGATAAATAAAACAATATTACCAGACAAATCAAACAACAACAAAATAGGTTTTGTATACTTTCAGGGAAAGTAGTGTATAAGCATAGGATTTTGATCATGTGAAATTTTCTTCCAAGAGTCTATGTCACCCAGGCAGGCCCGGTTTCATCCACTTGCCTGGGTTTGCAAATTCCCTGTCGGAAGTGGAAATGATTTTGGCCTACAGGGAATCAGGGTCGGGGCTTGTATATTTCGGGAACGGAACATGGATAAAAATTACCCGCGAGGATATCCATGGCTACCAAATTTTTTTTTATTTTTTTTAAAAAAAAATATTGGGTCATAGCTAGGCTTTTGGCTCAACAAAAAACAAACTAGCAAAACCCTAGATTCTCCCGATGGCCTACGCAGTTACAGTTTCCTATATGGTTCTGCCTCGACGCCGATATATTGGTTCCATATGTGCTGCTTCTCGGTGCGTTGGAGGAATTCAAGAGGCCGTTCAAGGCCAGAGACTTGGCGGGGATAGGGGCAGGAACATAATTTCCTCTAATTTTAATTTGGGGCTAGGGTCGGGGCGTTCTACCCTCGCTAGCCCCGCCCACCCTGTTGCCAACTCTACCCTTTCTGTCCCCACAAATCAGCCACCCAGCCAGGGTTGTCAACGAGCCGAGCTCGAGCGAGCCGGCCTATCTAGGCTCGAGCTCGAATTGAACCTAGCAAATCTTCGAGCTCTTAGGCAGGCTCGGCTCAAGCTCGATTTGGATATGTGATATAGTTATTTTTACAATATTTTTTTGACAAAAGCAATAATTTTAAGTCAATCATATTAAATTAATTATAAATAAGATATAAAATTAATATATAATACCAATACAAATTAATTTATCATTTAAATATATAATAATTTATTTTTAATCTATTATTTTATCAAATAAAAAATAAAAATAGCATATATAAATAAGCCAGTGAGAAGCTCAAACTCAGCTTGAGAAAGCTCGCGAGGTTCATATCAGACTCGAACCCAGCTCGTTGGAAGCTTGAGCCGAGCTCAAATCAAGCCTGAAACGAACCGAGCACGAGCAGTTTACGAGCTTTGAGCTTTTTTTGATAGCACCACACCCAGCCCAACGAAGTCTGGTCGAGGCGAACAGTAGTAGCAGTGGAGGCTGTGGAGCACGAGTCCACCATTAGTCCTGCCCACGACTCCGCGGCTGCTTCGGCTTAACCGCACCCGCGCCGCACGGACACGCCCACGCCCTCACTCTCGCCTTGGATCCGCACGGGAACACAGCTGCACGCATCTCGCTCTCGCCTTCGCCTCGTACCATCCGACGCGGCCGCGGCCCCGGCCCGCCGCGCTGGGGGGCGATGCCGTCCGCGGCGATCGCGGCGTGCTTCCGGTGCGCGCCGGCGGCTGCGTCCGGAGCAGCCGGTGCGGCAGCGGCGGGGCCCAGCCTGGCGACATCCGTCTACGAGACCCACCTCGGCCTCGCCGCGCTCTCCTGGACGCGCACGTCGCTCGGCCTCTCCCTCCGCGCCGTGCTCCGGCTGTCGTCGCCGGCCACGCCGGCGTCGTCCTCCGCTGATTTCGATCAGGATTTCGAAGAAGAGGAGACCCTGGCCTTCCGCGTCCGCCCCTGGCTCCTCTGGCGGCGGCGCGGGTCTAGGCGGTTCCGCGCCGCGGGGGACCGCCGCGTCGACCTGGCGTGGGACCTCACGCGCGCGCGCTTCCCGGGGTCCGGCTCGCCCGAGCCCTCATCCGGGTTCTTCGTCGCCGTCGTCGTCGACGGCGAGATGGTCCTCGCCGCCGGGGATTTGCCCGACGCGGCCTACCGCAAGACGCGGGCGAGGCGCCCGGCTGGGCCGCGCCCCGTGCTGCTCTCCCGGCGCGAGCACGTGGCCATGCGCGACACCGGCCGCTGCCGCGGCCACCGGAGCTGGGTGACAGTCCGGGGCAAGGAGCGGGAGATCTCCGTGGATCTCGTGGCCCGCGGCCGGGGCAGGGACAGGAGCAGCAGGGATAAGGACAGGGCGGACGTCGGGTTGTCTGTCTCCATCGACGGGGAGCGCGTGCTTCACGTCCGCCGGTTGCGCTGGAAGTTCCGGGGCAGCGAGCGGGTCGACCTCGGCGGCGGCGACCGGGTCCAGCTCTCCTGGGACCTCCACAACTGGCTCTTCCCCCAGCGCGAGCCGCCTCCCGCGGACGCCGCAGCGCATGCGAACGCGAACGCGGTGTTCGTCTTCCGGTTCGAGCTCGGCGGCGTCGGCGAGGAGCACGAGGGGTCAGAGAACGCCAAGGCTCTCTCCGACAAGGCCCCGAGAAGAGACGCCGCCGGCATTTTGCGAGGCTACTTCGCGCGGTGGGGGCAAAAGGACTGGAGCGAGACCGGCAGCAACGGGGAGAAGAGGAAGAAAGGGAGAGGCCGGCGTCTGGCCAAGGCGAGCTCCTCCTCGTCGGCGTCCGTGGCCTCGTCGACGGCGTCGTGGGCCAGCGGCTCGACCGTGATGGACTGGGCAAGCCCCGAGGAGGCCGAGATGCAGCACGGCGACGGCTTCTCTCTCCTGATCTACGCGTGGAAGTCCTAGCGGCGCCGGCGCCGGCGCCGGCGACATTGTTCCGGTTGGTAAAACCATTCAGCATTCTTCTCTCCCGAATTGCTGCAATTCGCAGCGTTCTTGTGCAATTTGAGCCTCGATGGATCAAATTGATCTTGGATTACAGTAGTAGCAAGATGCCAAGTGAAGTGAGTAGCTAGTGATGGAGTGGAACTGTCCATTTTCGAAGCACATTTCGCATTTCTTGGTCAGAATTTATTACTAGTTAGGAATCACATAGAGGACTCTTGCCTGATTGGTACTTCTGATAGTTTTGAGCAAATCCATCCAAACAAGCATCATCTACTAGTGGTGGTAGCAGCTAATTTTGTGTCTCTTTTGTCGCTTGCATTAATACCGAATCTATCAATCAAGCAATCAATCACCTGTTGATTGCAGTAGCAGTCACCCAGTCAGTTCAATCCTTAATCATAGGCATTAGATCACGAAAACCAGTTGTTAGGATTGCGATGCTCATCATGCCACTCTCTTCACTTCTTTGTTCGCTGGAGTGATTAACTGGTTATCACTTTTTTTGTTTTTAGAGTTAATTTCACTTTAGGCTATTTTTTATTGTTTTAAATTTGGATCACCATTCAACTTTTTCTTTTTGGACCGGGTAAATTTAGATGTGTTGCACATTGAAGTAACCATTGCCGGTTTCTTCTCTAGCCATGTCTAACCTTTTCTCAGCAAAAATATGGCACACACATGGATGAACGAGTTTATTATGCGAAAGTTCGTGTGCTCTAGATCGTTAATGTGATAAAGAAAGTGATCTGGGTAGTCCAAATTGTAACAAAGACAAGATTGTCTAGTTAAAGTGAAAAGATTAGGTAAATGATTGTGCAAAATGAAGTTTTAGTAGTAATACTCCCTCCAGTAGAACTTTTAGAACTTAAATAAATATTTTGAAAACACAAGTACAACAGATGAATCATAAAAGAGTATTTTATATATTGAAACAAACATTTATTTATTTTATATATTATAAGTAGAAAATCATAGTCAAATATAGATTTGAGTAGATCGAATCGCTGTCTAAAACTATAATACTATAATATGAATTATCAAACCGGAGGAAATAAAATGTAGCTAAAAGTACGATTCACTCCTTTTTTTATGATTGGGCGATTATTAGCTCAGTTAGGGCAAATACAACAATGTAGACGGTTGTTGTCTATTTGACACATACATATAGCTTGTAAAATGACTTATTTATTTGTTTGTCTGTAAAACATTTAATTTATCCTTTGACACATAAATTAAGATAATTAATGGTGCTAGTAAATAGACGAGACGCGGCGTATAATAGTGCTGCTAGCTGTATCAGTTTGGTATTGAAATATACACCCCGGGCCATATGTTAGATGGGGAGGACTTTTTTTACAAATATCGTAACATATATAGACGGCTTACAGGCAACCGTTGCAGGCCCCCTGGATAACTGCAACGATAAATGCTACAGCTGAATTCTCGGTTTGTACTGTACAGCGACTGAAAGCGTTTTGTAGTCGTCTTCCAGTCTGCTCTCTTTTGGACTTAGAACTGGCCTGACTTTACTCTGGTCATCACACGCCACGCCCAACTAGTTATTAGGTGGTGTTTAGATTGTGAAAATAGGTGGTGTTTAGATTGAGAAAAATTTTGAAAGAAGTGTCACGTTAAATGTTTGACCGGATGTCGGAAGGAGTTTTCGGATATGAATGAAAAAACGAATTTCACGGCTAGCCTGTAAACCGCGAAACGAATCTTTTAAGACTAATTAATCTGTCATTAGCACATATTGGTTACCGTAGCACTTATGACTAATCATGGGCTAATTAGGCTCAAAAGATTCGTCTCAAGATTTTTTTCATAACTGTGTAATTAGTTTTTTGGTTCATTTATGTTTAATGCTTTATTTAGGTGTCCAAAAATTTGATATGATGTTTTTGGAGAAAAATTTTGATAACTAAACAAGGCCTTAATCCAGCGATCAAAATCCGACGCGTTTGATAGTGTTCCGCTCTAGTACTAGATTCTGTAGGAGTGAACACCCCATACCGGAATAATTGACCTAGAGAGGATATTTTAGTGCCTAGCACTAACAGTTTCGAGCTATAATTCCCAAGTTTGGTTATTAACCTTGCCATCGAAGTCACTCAACATCGGTCAATTAAGCAACTTAGTTAACACTCGACGGCCGAGTTCGGTTGAGTATAGATAAGGTAACTTGCCCTGGCGTGAAAACGTAGTACTAGATTAATACATGATTAATTAATTATTAATTATTAAAAATAAAAAATAAATTAATATGATTTTTTAAACAACTTTCCTATACAAATTTTTTAAAAAATACACCGTTTAGCAATTCGGGAAGCGTGCCCGTGAAAAACGAGGGTAATAAGTTAACTTAGAAGGTTGTTTAGTTCCCAAAAATTTTCACCCCAAAACATCACATCAAATCTTTGGACACCTAAATAGAGTATTAAACATAGATAAAATGAAAAACTAATTGCACAACTACGTGAGAAATCGTGAGACGAATCTTTTAAGCTTAATTAGTACGTGATTAGCCATAAGTGCTACAGTGACTCGCATACGCTAATGACGGATTAATTAGGCTTAAAAGATTTATCTCGCGGTTTACAGGCCAGCCGTGAAATTTGTTTCTCATTCATGTCCGAAAACCCTTTCTGACATCTGGTCAAACGTCTAATGTGAAATTTTTATTTCGCAAGCTAAACCCTTATAGGAGGGGGCGAACGCGGCCGTCGTCTGCTGTATAGTTTCAGGTCCCTTTCAGTACCTGGCGAGCGTTATTTTCTTTCTTCTTTTGCCACCCGGGAATCACAGAGTCGACTGACTCCCTGTGGGCTGTGGCGACGCAAAAATTCTATTTTGCTGGACTTATATATCAGTATATATAATTACATTATTATTATTACTACTTCATCCATCGTATAATATAAGACACAACTATCATTAATCTAAAAACCAAAAAGAGTTATAACTACACTCTTATTTAGATTATCTAGGTGTATGTATGTATATATGCGTATAAAGTGGTTCAACTTTTGATGGTGAAGAATATGCTAGTTACTACATGCTTGTCTATACATATTATATTATGGGAAAAAAATAGTTAGGACTTGTATTAGAGCAGGTACAATAGCGCTATAAACCAGTTATAAATATATTTTAAAGAGATAAAAGGGGAGAGAGAAAAAGAGTGGGCCACTAATCTGTAGTTAGTTACAGCACGGGCTCCAAAACATCATGTATATATGATATATGAGATCATGTATTAATGTTTTATAGACAATTGACTATTAGATTGACTATAGATAAATTGGTTGGAGCTAGCAATATTGAGCTTGCTTCTTGACGATGTAGGCACCGTCTCGTCAATTCACCGGTGATGTTGGGCAGTGCCTGACGAC
Source organism: Oryza brachyantha (assembly GCF_000231095.2). NCBI lineage: Eukaryota > Viridiplantae > Streptophyta > Magnoliopsida > Poales > Poaceae > Oryza > Oryza brachyantha. Next base: position 13,150,055 of record NC_023170.2, read on the forward strand.
GACGTAGTGAGGGGCTGTCTTTCAAAATTCCGAGGCACAGAATATCCGTCCGGACATGCGGTATACTGTTCGCCCAGATGGCAGCGCAGATTTGTCACGAGGGTAGCCGCTGCCTTCTGGTGCAGGGCAAGCTGAGGCACGCGAGAGACGGACGATGGGCAACGAACTCAAGTAGCCAACGTGCAGCGGGGCGAGTAATAAACTACTGTACTGTTCTACAATAGAAAACTGCAATATAGAGACGGCCTGGCTGAATTGCAAAAACAGAGTTCGGCTGCTGGAATAATTAACTTTTTGTCACTCTTAGAAATAATGTTAACATATTTATCATTGGGTCCATATGTCATAGACAACTGGTAAATATGTTAGGTCGGTTGCCTGCTTGATAATCGACATGCCCTACCAAACGGATGCAAGCGCGATTAGCTGGTCTGGTGCAAAGGGCGTCGAACCGTGGCTATTTGACAGGGTTATTGGTAGAAATGTATGTATACACTTTTTTTAAACCCCTGCCATCAACCTTATCAAATAGCCATGGCTTCACAGTAACCATTGTCGAACAACTCTTGTTCCATAGAACACGTTGAACTTTGGTGTTCACAGTAGTCTAAACTTGCGTCCGTTTTCATCCATGTAAACTCTATTTACAATTTTCTATCAAAATAGTATTGTACTTAGGGACGGGTGCAGATCGATCCAAGGTAATTTAGAGCTAACTCTAGTTAAATTTAATGAATTAAATTTCATTTTTAACATCAGCATAATTCTTTTGAGCTAATTAGAGCTAACTCTAAATTATCCGTGGGCCGACATATATCCATCGCTAATTGGAATAAGTTATGAAGTCCCTTATTTTATCAACGAATCCAATCTTCGCCCTCCAACCGAAAAACCAGATACAACAGGTCTCTCAATTGTTAAAATCAGCGCAAAATAAGTCCCAAGGTGGTTTGGACAAGGGTTTCGGCTGACGTGGCATATCAAACTTGTTGTCAAGTTAAGGGACCTAAAATAAACTTATTCCTCGCTAATTTGCACTCGCTGGCCCAACCTGTATGGACGTGGGCCTTCATATCTGGCCCATCAAAAACCCTTCCAGCCTCCGCAAAGGCCGCCCTCTAAAACCCCGCAGCCCCCAGCGCGGCGGCGCCGCGATGCCACCGGCGGGCGCCATGGCACGGCGGCTGCTCCACCTGCGCGGCGCCCGCGCCGCCGGCGTGTCCCAGCTCTGCGCCCCTCGCCTCCTCCCCTCGCGCACGTACATCTCCGACATGCGCCGCTCCGCCTTCGCCGACCGCCTCCTGCGCTCCATCCGCTCCGAGATCTCCTCCTGCCGCGCGGGCCCCGCGCCGGCGCCCCCGCTCTCCTTGCCCTTCGCCGTCGACGACCGCTCGGGCGAGCAGCGGATCCGACTGCGCCGCGCGTTCGACGATGAGGAGGAGGAGGTCAGGGTGGACGCCACCATGGTGGATGGCGCCACGGCGCCCACCCGCTCGTGGGAGGTCGCCGGACCCGAAGACGGCCGCCAGCTCAGGCTGCACATCAGTGTCCACGTCGAGGTCACCAAGGCCGCGCGGCCCGACCTGGCCCTCACCTTCGAGTGCTCGGCGTGGCCCGATGAGCTGGAGGTGGAGAGGGTCTACCCCGTCCGCCGCGGCGGGACGGCGCCGGCGCAGCAGTACATGGGCCGTCAGTTCAGGTGATCCAACATTCTGAATTTTGCTTGAAGAAACATGGAAATTTAGGAAAACATGGAAAGTATGCTTGATTTGTTGAGTCCCTCGACTATTGCCTTGTCGGATCTTCATTCCTCTACTTCAATACCGGACAATTTTGTCTGATTTTGGCATAGATTGTCTGTATTGGAGTTGGGAGACGAAAGCTAGACCACGGTAATAGTTGAGTAACCAAAACTAAACATTTTCTAAAATGTGCAACTTGCTATTATGGATGAACTACTCTAGTGGCAAAGTAATATTGTAATAGATTGAATGCTTGATGTTGGGAGAGAAAAGTTATAAATTACGTTCTGTCTTTAAGCATTTTATGAAATTTGGCCAAATTTCAATGCAAAACTAGAACTTAGTTGTTTATTTGGCAACAAAGTGCTCCTACAGTTCAGTTACAACTAAGAATCAAGGACTAAATAATGAAGGGATCACCAAAACAAGAGACTTAAGTATACATCATAGTGTCTTACAACTTAAGAATGAAAAAACGAATTAAATCCAAAAAGAATTAGGATCGAATCATATACACTGTTTTGATCCAAAATTGACCATCTACCCTCCTGTGCTAATGACACGTGGGATCATTTATCCCATTTAAGGTAACTAAACCATCAATTTCAATCTAAATAGAGAATATATGATCAAATTTTACAAAAGGAATCACCAAAATAAAAGGCAAACAAACACGCCATGAATACTGATGTGACATCCTTAGCCATACAATGTTCCAAGAATTCAATGAGTATAGACCACGTGAAGATCTATTTTTTAATAGGGAAATCAGTAACATATGTTAAGGGCTTGTTTGATTTGGAGCCAAGTTTTACCGTAGCAAAATTTTTACAACTTCAGTAGTATCCTATGGTTGTGTGGTTTGCTACCATTTTTTTGCCTATACTAGTTCAAATTCTAAACTACCAAATTTGGTAGTGCCAAAATTCTGGTAGGGAAAAAATTGTCTTAAAACTAAACAGGCCCAAAAGTACATTATTTGGATCCATGAATTGTACTATACTAATCTTTCTGCCTTGGTATCTATGCCACATTAATTACAGGCCAAGTCAAACATTGCGTTAGTTTCTTTATTGCATATAGAGAAATCGAAATATCTTTCCATTCCTTAAGCTTTGTACATGCATGATATTCATTGAACAACAAAAGATGGAAAAATTTTATTGAGTATAAAGTAATACACTTTAGATTGTAATGAGCTCACCACTCATGTGAGCTATGTGCCTTGTTTACTGGTGCTAGGTAATGAGTCTAGGAGCTAGTTCTAGCATTGCTTAACTTGGACCACAATTAAGTATCAGTGGTTTGTCTTTCTTTTCAATGGGATAAAAATCTGCATGAATTGTTTTTTATTTAGTTTTCTTGGATGTTAACAAAACTATATAAATGATCAGTAGTAAATTGAGTTAGCAATTTCAATTTGTTCTAGCAACATTTATTTGCAACTCTTCCAGTCATGCCTATTTCCAGTTGTCACTTGGGAATTTCTCTTACAATATCAATGGATAGTGGTAAAAGTGATATGTGTTTTCGTCATGTGTACTCTTCAGTGAGCCCTTGTCTCTTTGTATTATTCAGATACTTGTATTGCAAGAAGATAATCTATTGATAGAAACAAGGGCTCACAGAAGGGTACACATGATGAAAACATATATCATCGTTAAGATATCCATTGATGTTGTAAGAGAAATCATTGAGAATTGGAACTCGGCATGATCGAAAGGATTGCAAATAAATGTGATAGAACGAGTAGTACTTCAATTTACTACTACTTATGTATGCAATTTAGTCAACATTTAAAAACACTCCCTATAGATCTTTATTCTGGTGAATAATCTTAGAAATCAGTAATAATTAGTTGTGTTTCATGTTAATCAATTCTAGATTCAGCAGCTAGATTTGTTGCCTAGTACCGTTAAACAAGGCACATAACTCACATTAGTGGTGAGCTCTTATCAGCTAGTACAACGTAGTGGTACTTAATATCATTTCCATCCTTTGTTGTTGAGTGAATTTTGAAAAAAAAACTTCAATTATTTGCCCAAAGCTATCACCTTGCTACAACTTTACTTTGATATTTCACAGAAATGCAATAATAGCAAATGAATTTATCGGAAATACTGCAACTCCATCCCCCCATGAGTTTATGGCATGTGGGCCCAAGCATACACTAGCATATATTGCACGTGTATGACAAATGGACCCAAACTTGTCAGACAAATAAAGTTGCAGTAATCTGATAAAATCATATACTATTTTATCTCTTGCTAGCTTGCTGGTGCATACTTACAGAATAAGGATCCTACATTCCGACGGGTCTTATTTGCTAGTAACCTGGTGATATCTTGGTTTGTTCAAATAGCATCAATGGGTAAAAACTACAGTTTCAGTGTGCATACATTGCTTACTGACCTGGTTGTTCCAACGAGCAGGGAGTTGGATGAGGAGATGCAAAGCGCAGTACATGATTACTTGGAGCATCGAGGAGTGAATGATGAGCTTGCAGCGTTCCTGCACTCATACATGGAAAATAAGGAGCAGACAGAACTCGTCCGGTGGCTGAAGAACGTGGAGGGCTACATCAAGAAACAGGCGATATCTGCTAGACACTTGTTGAGACAAGATTAGCTTTTCTTTCTTTGCACCTGATGTACCCAATGCCATCAGTAACTCTTTTTTTGGGTGTTACATGGTTGTAAAATCCAGAATTGGTTCAATTTATAACAGTGCACATCTCGTTTTCACTTTGACATAGTGAACTACTTACCTGGTTACCTTCACAATCAGCACCCAAACAACCAGCTAACATCAAAAGTTTTATACTATACTGTACTTCTCATCTTGATATGTTACATTATGAAAGTACATGTTAAGCGCGATACATGAATGAGTATTATGACTGTTCATGTTGGGGTCATTAAACAGCTCTGGCCAGGTACCTGGATTTTTTGTCGTCTAACATCTCCATTGTTAAGGCCTTGTTTAGTTTGTAAAATGTTTTTGCAAAAACAGCAAATCAAGTTTTTAGACACCTATTTGAAGTATTAAACATACTCTAATTACAAAATAAATTTTAGATTTCGCCTGGAAACCTCGAGACGAATCTTTGGAGTCTAATTAATCTGTCATTAGTACATATTAATTACTGTAGTACTTATGGCTAATCATGTCCTAATTAGACTTAAAAGATTCGTCACACGATTTTCCTGTATAATTAGTTTTAATGTTCATAAATATTTAATACTTTATTCAAATGTTTAAAGATTCGATGTGATGTTTTTGGAAAAAAAATTAGAAACTAAACAAGGCCTAAGCAATTGCTCATGTTCATTATTAGGGAAAATCACAAAAAGAAATGTCCAAATACTGGGACACCATAAAATCTGCTCGGATCCTTTGTAGCGTTAGTGTTAGTTGGTAGAGTTAACCTCAAAACGTGCTCGTTGACCAGAATTGGAACTGAATATAAAGTGCTGAATCACACAAAGTTCCAAACCATCGGGCAACGAAACTTACGATCAAGCAGTCAGCGTTTTTTACAATCTGTTAGAATCAATTTCATAAAACCTTGAATGGGATAAGGGGGGATACTTAAATCAATGCGAGAAACTTATTTTACTTGGTAACAGCTCACATTTACAAATGGGGATTCATATCAGAATGATAGTTAATGTAGCTAGAAAAGCAGGTAAGATTATAATAACATGAGGCGATATTGTACAAACACCAAGGGCAAGCATGTATACTACTTTTCCAAACATACAACACTATAATGCCTTTATTTGGCAATATTACTTTGACATCCAGTAGATAAAAATAAGAAATGCACAAACAGATGCGACAAGGGATAAAATAATGGTGTCCATCGATTTCTTTCTTTTGATGGATGAAAGAATTTGATTAATCTGTCAAAAGGGCATACAAGATGTTAGATACTCAGATGTACACTGGATGTTAGGACGAGTTGTTCAATAGTAACTAAAAAGTAAAAAGGGTAAAGTATATACCGTAGGAAGCCGACTGCTAACATTGCTTATCTTTGTAGTAATACCACCAAATGTTGATCGTTGCAACATAAGTGTGCCTAATGTAGCTTGAGCTTGTGATATCACATTATCCATCTGTAACACATTCAATGTTTATAGGTCCAAATGAGAGTTGTCTAATTGCTGTGACCATTATTAGAACTTTTCACATGCATTTGCATGAAAAGAAACTTGCTCCCTCCATTTCATATTGGAAGATGTTTTGGCTATCCCTAGATTCATCTGTTGATCAATTTGTTTGTATATATGTCTAGATTCATTAACATCCATATGAATCTAGCAAATGCTAAAAAGTCTTACACGGTGAAATGGGGGTAGTTCATAGCAAAATCAACACACAAGCCTGAGATAGTATGGTGAAGAATAACATAAGCAAGCAGGAATTGAACCTTTGTGTCTAGGACACACTATGCTAATCGTCAATATTAAAGGATATGGTGAAACTAATGTCAATTGACAGACAAACGTGGTAAAAAGGAATTGCCAGACCCAATAAACAAAGATTTTTGTTCTTCTTATGGCTGAAACCATAATCTTTGAGATCCCAGGTGGGCACTAAGCTTGGTGAAGCGGGCAAAAACATAATATGTGGCAATGCAACCATCAGGGACTAATGCAAAAAGATCTTTTTAGAAAGGGATTCAACTGAACCCCCAAGTCCCAAAGCTTTACCCATGAGCCAATGGATTAAAATACTCATTTAAGCAATTTACATTCTTGTCCAACCTTTTAGGCAGCTTCAAGTGAACAGTCTTGGAAAGTAAAAACTATTTTTTTTTAATCATAAATAACCATTTCACATATAATTTGATTCTCCATCATTATTGGCTTTATTTCAGTATCTTCAAGTGTATACTCCCATCTTATAGGTCAATCTTATCATAAATACAATTTCTAGTTGAAGCTTACCTGGTATTCATTTGTGAAAAAGAAGCCGATTACTTAATCAGGAATGTTGTAGAGAAAAAGATGCGAACAATACTACGATAGTACAAGAGAATGAAATGAGGGTAGTTCTAGAGGAAACCAGCCATACCTGCCCAGTACTTCTGCTGATCGCAGCTTGTTCTTTAAGCAGAGCTTGATCTTCAGCACCCTCTTCAACATCAAACTTTGCTCTGTCAAAATCTCTCAAGTCAAGAAGAGAAGCATGTTGTTGCTTTGCTCTAAGGCTAGATCGAAGGCGATAGAATTCCTGCATTCAATTGTAGAAACATTAGGAATCTGAAAGTATTGTTAGCATGTGTTTGATATTTGTAGAGTTTTGTATTCAGGAGAAAGGTTTTTTTAATGAAGAAGCATGCCTGGAGTGTATTGCAAATGGAGCTAATCACAATTGCTAGCAACTAAAAAAAGGGGGGCGAGGGATATAATTGTAACCTGTGTAAGATCCTGCAATATCTCCATATGACGAGTCAATGTATGAGAAAGGACTTCTGAGCCACCTGATGATACCCATGTCTGCATTTGAGAATTTACTTGCTGAAGTTGCTTCAGCGATCTTTCTATATCAGACTCGATATCATTCTCAGAACCATCAGATTTCATGGAAATCAATTTACGGTAAGCACTCATTTGGTCATCCAATTGAGCTTCGAGCCTCCTTGCCTTCAATGAAACAAAAGGTACTTTAAGAGATAGTTAAAGTAAAAAAAATAACACAAAACAAGCTCAACAAATCTTTTTATAACACAAGAAACCAAAATCAATTGAAGCAAGCGAGGGAAATTTTGTTTTTAAAGTGGACAAAATGGATAACATAATGGTGTGGTTTAATAATAACCAACAAAGTTAACAGTGCCAGCGTCTCAAGTTAAGTGCTCCAATGTGTAGATCTGACATGCATGTTCCATTCCACACACAGTCAGTGTCACAAGTTTACCTTTCTTTTCCATTTTCAAGAATGGTTTATGGCATACTATATGCGAAAAAAAAAGAAGGGTATGGTAATGTGGTATGAACTCTTTCCTAACCCAAGCTTATTGGGCCGCCACTCATGTACTTTGTGCAGAAACAACGTCACTCATTTACTTTGTGCAGCAACATCCAGTGTAAAGTCAGAAACTCAGAATCCCAAAATGACGCTCACCCATCATCCATGTCACCAAGAGCCAACAGCCCAATCATCCAAAACTTCATTGGCTCTATGTGAAGTCTATCCTCAGCCATTTCGAATCTCGATTGCGTCTCACACTCATGGCACACAAAATCCAGTAATAAAAACTACACAACGATGCCAAAATGAAGCTCACCCTGCGAGCATCATCCATGTCACCGAGATCCAACACCCAACAGCCGAATCATCCAAAACTTCATTGGCTCTATGTGCAGTCTATCCTCAGCCATTTCGAATCTCGGCTGCGCCTCACGCGCATGGCGCACAAAATCCAGCAATCAAACTTACACAACGATACCACAGCCTCATAGGCAACACCAACTAGTCGCGGAAAACAGATAGCGAAACAGGTGCCACTGATACACCTTCAACATGGTACTTGTACGAACTGCAGGCAGTGTTTCGCTCCGACCATCTACACCACGCCTGCTCTAAGGATCTAACCACTACAGAAACTCAGCAAGGAGCGAATTGACAAATTCCCGTGGCATAATGGCGTCTCTCTGCAGCAGCAGTGGAGGGAAATTCGGCCGCCCAGCAAGGGTTGACTAATCCGAGGGCAACCAAAACACCCAGAAGCCCAAAACGGAACACGCAACCACGGCGACCACCCAGATCTCGACCGAGAGAGCAATCGGACCGGGGAACCACGGGAGGCCGTCCAAGGTCGACGAGAGCGGGAGTGGGTTGGGGGGGGGGAGTTCGATGGATGGCTCACCTGCTTGCGGAGGGCGTCCCAGGAAAACGCCTCCATAGCGGCGGCGGGGGCGGCGGCCTCCTCGTTCTCCTCCTCCTCCTGCGCGCGGGGGGTCTCGGTGGGACAGCTGGCTCCTGGATCTCTCCCCCGACGGACAGGGCGCGCGGAGGGGGAGCGAATCGGGGAGAAGTAAGTGGGACGCAACGGAGAGGGGGGCGACGGGGAGAAACGGAGGGGTGGTTGGAGGAGCGAGTTGGAGGAAGACGACGATGGATGAGCAGCAGCAGTTCGATTCGGTTCGGGTGCCGAACTCGGGCGCCCGGCCACTCCTGCACCAATCAAACCCAGTGTCAAACGGAATACGGATGTCTGAAGATGGTGCTGTCAAATAATTATTACTCGGAATTATATGAAAATATAACGTTTATATTAATATATGTATATATTAGTATTACTCTTTCTTTTAGGATATTTAAATATCTAAGATCTTATAAAATAGATGTATTTATACCATTATTGATTTGAGAAATCATAAAAATAATCATGTCGTACAAAGGCTAGAATTTCATTCCAAATAGTAATATTTTTAGTTTATTTTTATTATAGATTGTAAAAAATATAATAAAATATAAATGGTAGTAAACATAGGCACAAATATAAGTATAATTAGTTGTTAATGATAGAAATGTCAAACATACCAAAATAAAATATATAGAGTCTAGATAGGTTAGCTACTGTGGCGGTAGATTTTTCTATTTATACGGATTATGCAGACGATTAAACGGAAAAACGGATGATTAATCGTTAAATACGGAAATTTAACGTTCATAAACATAAAATAACGACTGTATCATCGATACGGTGACGGTATTACTACCGTCACATATTAAACGGCCAAGTCGGCCGTTTTCCACAACACTGATCAAACCATCTCTCACTCTCATCTAGGAGAAATTTTTTTATTTTTAAACATTTTTAATAAATAATATTATTATTGAACCTCAAAAAAATATTTTCACCTTATAAGCCAACGCTACCACGCAGATTTTTTGACATGAGAGGCTTGCCACGTCATTATCAGTGGTGTGGCGGCATTGTGCCACGTTAACTAGGTTGTGTGGTAGCATTGTCATACCAGTCACAAATATTGGTATGGACAAAAGATTCATAGTGCAAAAATATTTTTCTCCAAGATTTAATAATAAAATCATTTATTAAAAAGTTAAAAAAATAAAAAAAATTCTATGATGATGAAAACTGCTCAGAAACATACTGCAACCACCTTTATGATTTCCGTTTCCACGTCTTTTTCGGAATCAGAATTGATACTGGAAACATCGGATATGAAAACAGAATTGAATATTATCGAATACGAAAACGGAGCGAATTTGAATCCGAGCGAATACGGTAACAGAAATTTATCGTACTTAAAAACTCTTAAACCGGGGTTTCAATTTTTTTTCTAAAACATTAGATCAAAAAATTTCAAACATTAGCAACTAATCATACCACTTTCTACATTACAACCAAGTTCATAGGTCACTTTATTAATGATTAACTAAAAACCAAATAATGGCTATAATTTACAAAATAGTATAGTAAAGTGCAAATCACACAGATTATTATAAAAGTTCACATATCATATTATAAGTAAAGTGTGCATCATATAAGTTGTTATAAAGCAAAGTGTTTGTATATGTGTTTTGATTAAGGACTTAAGGCTGACCTACTGAAGTGGGCTGGGCCATTTGGGTTTATATAGGCGTACAGAAAATTTTCGAGAAAAAATCCGGAAAGTTTCCGACCGGTTTCGATTTCTAACGGATAGTGCCTCTACCATATCTATTTTTGTTTTCGAGAAAAAAATCCGAATCCGTTTCTGTTTTCGATAAATTTAGGAAAAATTTTGACCGACGATTTTCATTTCCGAAAACTGGTCCATAATCAGGAAAGATTCTAAATCTCTAGGTTTAACGAGAAATTTAACTATTTGTCATTTTTATAGGGTGAGTGGCAATATATTTGCCACTCTTCCCTCACTGTAGCTGTGAGAGGGGTTAAATGGTTGTGGCAAATAGTGGCAAAAAATTAAAAGCCCCAGGTTTAACAGTTTATTCATGTGTTTTTATATCTTGTCTTCAGTTACAGGATCAAACTGATTGACACATCTGCGTTTTCTAAAAATTTAGTTCTTGCAATAAAGCGATCTTAGATTGGCTTCTAGGTCTATATATGTGACGCGTCATTAAATCAACTTTTGACATCAACAACAAGAAGTTGTTATTTATGGATCCCACATGGTTGGGTCCAACGGTCATACTTCCGGCCGCTAAGATTTGAAAATAAGGATGAATAGTCTGTTATAATCTTTTGATATGAATGACTAAATTAAGACTTTGAGAGTTAAATTTTCGCTATTCTCTTGGAGATTATCTAACACTTTCTTTTAGGTGAGAACACCTAAGGATAAATATGGTGAGGTTGCAAAGTAGGTAAAGTATTATGCTGTAATTTCAAATGTTTACTGACTTGAGTGATTTATTTAAGCTATCAAATCAAGCGATAAATTCATGCAAAAATTTCGGCAGGTTATATGTGCTGTGAAGTATTTTTAGGAATTTTATTAACTTTTATTTTGAGTCAAACTTTTTCTGATTTTCTATTAGTTGAGTAAATGCATATGATCCCTATATTGATAATTTTATATATTATTTTAAAAACATATAAGCATGCCAATATAAAATATAAAATCCAATATGAGAAAAGAACGGCCAGTGATGACTGATGAGCTTGCCATGATGATTCGTCCCCGTTGGATGGTTACTCGACATGAGGTTTACGTCTACCAGGCTGTGTTCTTTTCCCCAATGGCGATCATTTGGATTTTTCATTAGAAAAACAAACGACATATTTATAAATAAAACTTTTATATACATGTGGTAAACAATTAAACAAGTCTAAAAATAAACCACGATAAAAAAAATCTAAAATTGATTCTAACTTTAAGTTTAAAAATTCAAATTTTAACTTATAAACACAAGCGTAAATATAACCTCTAATATTATTTTTCGGTTTTGCACGAGAATTTTTTTTTAGAAAATTTCTATATAAAATTTAATCATCTTATATTTTAAAAATAAATTTTAACTTTAACAACTAATTTTTATTACCTATATATTTATAAAATAGCTATAGCAAAACCTGATAGTCTATCGGGACATGAACAATACATGCACCCTCAATATGGATCCCCATCCTCCAAATAGGATAAAGCCACACAATGAAAACTTTGCCCACAGTGAAGTGGTTTTTGGTGGGACTGGATTTTTTTTATTTCAGAATCCATCATTTTCTCTCCCTCAACTCAGGTCCTCTCTCTCGTTTCCCCCGTCCTCTCAGGCGACGGTGAGCAAATCGAGCGTGGCATGCGGTGGATCGAGGCCGACGTGCGGTGTACCGAGCACAGCGGGCGACGGACCGAGCTTGTCGGCGCTGGACCGAGCCCGAGGGTTGCTTTTACTCTGGTGACTCTCTCCCACCATTTCTAACACATTTATCTTCTCCCTCCTACTTTCTCAGATAAAGCCACCAATGGCTTCTGTAAGGTGTGCGGATCTTTATGAGGGACGGTCCATGGATGTCCATAGCCATCTACCAAGCATGCTCCGATGTGGTGGGCTAAAGCTACATGCCATGGCGTGTTCATTGTTTATGCCCTTAAAGAAAAGTACGCAGCCAAGTGCCTAAGGCCATTCACAGTGTGAATGCAGTTCGGCCCCCGAGCAGCCACGGCGGAGAGAGAAGGCTAGCTGGCACTTTTTGCCCAACCTGCAGAGCATCGCGTCCCCTGGCGAGGTAACGAGTGCCTCCGCCTCAAGCTTGTCGAGGACGCGCCCAGAGCCGCACTGAAGAGGTCATCGCCCCGGCGTTCCTCGGCACGGATGGAGGCGTGGTCACCATTGAGAGGCCCGTCGTCGTCGAAGGAAGGGGCCCTGTCGCCTCAAGCGCCGCTGACCACTGCAGCCTCGACCCGCACCGCCCCGAGCACCGACGGCCGCCGCGGCCTCGACCCGAGGAGAGAGAGACAGAGAGCGACGAGGGGAGACTGCGTGATCAGTGGCGCCAACGCTGTCTTCGTCGTCGTCGTCGCTAGATCTGCAGTGGCGTCGTGGTCGTCGTCGTCGCTTGGACCGGCGGGCAGCACCGACGTCGTGGTCGTCGCGAGGACGGGCGCCGCGCTCCTCGCGCGCCTCCATTAGCTGCTGGCGTCCCGAGCGCCGCCGCCCGCCGCATCCGATGTCGTCGCCCCACGGCCGACGACGACGCCGCCCGACGCTCAGCCGCGCTCCGCCAGATCCAGCCCGACACCGCCGACGTCGCGCTTCGCCCGCCGCTGCATCCGCCGCCGCCGCCCCGCGCTCCGCCGGTCGCCGCCGTCGTCGTCGCCTCAGTCGCCGCCGCCTCCGTCGCGCCTGCTTCAGCCGCTGCCGAGGCTGAGATTGAGAGAGCTAGAGAGAGAAGGGAAAGGTAGAGAGATGATTGAATAAAATACATCACAGGTCCTACTTAATAGTAGTCTGTACTTTGTAACGTGTCTTTAGAAGTGGTTTTGTCTACGTGACACATAAGAGTTAACCCCTAAAATCACAAGCGAAGGATCGTCTGATCCCATTAGCAAGTCACAACCTCTCGCCACCCCGTCACGACGAGACGAAGACGTTTCCCGGCCGCGGCACCTGACCTCCCCCGCGTCGGGAACCGGCAATTCCGCAGCCATCGAACGCCCACCGAAACACGAGCCGGTTCCCCAACGTATCGCCCACATTCCTCCACGTCGCCCCTTAAATTCCCCTTCGTCTCTATCCATCCCTCCCCTTCGCCTCGCCTCGCCTCTCCCCACCCGCCGCTAAACCCACTGCCCCACGCCACCACCCACCTCGCCGCCGACGAAGAGCAAGGAGGCGACGAGCGAGCCTACGAACGGAGACGATGAAGGTGGTGCGGAACCTCGACCTGGAGCGGTACATGGGGCGGTGGTACGAGATCGCGTGCTTCCCGTCGCGGTTCCAGCCCAAGGACGGCACCAACACGCGGGCCACCTACACGCTGGCGGCCGACGGCGCCGTGAAGGTGCTGAACGAGACGTGGACCGACGGTCGCCGCGGCCACATCGAGGGGACGGCGTACCGCGCCGACCCGGCCAGCGACGAGGCCAAGCTCAAGGTCAAGTTCTACGTGCCCCCGTTCCTCCCCATCTTCCCCGTCACCGGCGACTACTGGGTGCTCCACGTCGACGACGCCTACCAGTACGCGCTCGTCGGCCAGCCCTCGCTCAACTACCTCTGGGTAAGCACTGCGCCGCCTCCTTCAGTTCAGACTGCGACCGATCTGTACTGCCATCCATGGCCAATTCAACCATTCAACCTCTCAATCTCTCATCATCTGCATCTGCATGTGTGTGTAGATCTTGTGCAGGCAGCCGCATATGGACGAGGACGTGTACAACCAGCTGGTGGAGAGGGCCAAGGAGGAGGGGTACGACGTGAGCAGGCTCCGGAAGACGGCGCACCCTGACCCGCCGCCGGAGAGCGAGCAGACCACCGGCGACCGCGGGGTGTGGTGGATCAAGTCCCTCTTTGGCCGGTAGAGGCAACCGCGCCAGCGAATCCATCAAGCTCGCCGCCGTCCAGGGCTTGATGCCACCTCGCTTGTACATTACTTGTTTCAGTTCAAGCCGTCAAGCTTGTAGTTTGTTCGTCGCCGCTGTCAATGCCTGTTCGTTGCTCGGATGTTCGTTATTGTGATGAACTTTGGATATCTGCAAAGGCTCTATCGTGTTTCTAAATAAAATAAGGATGAACTGTACTACCATGCACGACGAGCTAGGTAATTAACACAGTCTCTCTTTCCGTTTCTTTGGTTTCTATTTATAAGTTAAAATTTAAATTTTAAACCTTAAATTTAAATTTACGTTTTTTTATCGTAGTATACTTTTTAGCATTGACTTTTACCTTGTAAGAATGCATATATAAAAATTTGTTATAAATTATTTTAAGTTTACACGTATACTTGTAACCCTGTTTTAGAGCACAATCTGATGGGTGCAAAGTGCAAAGCAAACCCAAAGGAAAATGCTTCTCGTTGCCTCTTTATGCTGAATAATTTCATAGCTCTCAGTTGGGTACAGAACTACATGAGCAGTACTACCGGAAGATAGTTTGACGAGAAATTCATCCGTATTTTAAATTTGGTCTATGCGGCACCGCATAGGACAGATAAATTTCACAGTCAAATTCTGTGAACGCAGGATAAAGAAATGCTCCAAATCCCTGCAAGAGCTGATTTTTTTTTGTGAAATTTCGAATTGATTCCTGTTAAATTTCCGCCGATATTCTTTAGATCCCATTTGGCAGCCCAGATATACAGAAGCCCACTATGCTGCGGCCCACCATCACCGATCCCCTAAACCTCTAAATCGGCCAGTCGCCAGGCATCTCGCGCCGCCGCCGCCACCGCCACCCCCACCCCATCCGACGCCGGCGTTCCCCTCCTGGTTCTCCGTCTGTAGCGCATCGCCCCGCTCCTCCCGTCACCGCCGGATCGCCCCGCCCAGGTTCGGATGGCCGCGGCCACGCGCGCCGCTACGGCGACGGCGACGAAGCAGGTGACGAGGCGGAACTTCGCGGAGGCCGTGCAGGAGCTGGCGGCCCGCCTGGAGACGTGCGACTACGTTGCCATCGCCGCGCAGAAGACGGGCGCCCCAACGGGCTGGCGGCACGCGCTGCTGGTGGACACCCCGGAGACGGCGTATCTGAAGGCCAGACTCGCCGCGGAGTCCTTCCAGCCGCTCCACTTCGCCATCTGTCCCTTCCGCATTGATGCTGCATCCCCTTCCACACTCGTCGCCTATCCGTAAGTGGCTCTCTCAGGCTCTCTCACTCTCCATCGCGCATAAGAATTATGTTATAGCAGCTATGATACGGGACAAGCCATTTTGTCAAACTATTTCTGCTTGCGGGTTCAGTAATACTCGTGAGGGGAGAATGCTCCGTTATTACTTTGCGACCAAAATGTCCCTGCGACTTCGAACAATATGAAATGCAGCCGACCCTTGCCTTGCAGAGTGCATTTTTATAGAATGCCATATAGACAAGGATCTTATATGTTGTCAACACTTCAAGTTTGGAAAGGAATTATGGAAAATTGTATAATTGTATCTCCATGTTACATCTGGAACTAGTTTAACTAGTGAATCCAGGGTAAATTAAGCATAGGCAAGGTCATCACACGACTAGCTAAGATGGAAATTTAATTTGTTTATCATCTCTTTTGTTTAGTTGGTTTAGCATGATACTCTTTTGCGCTTTTCTGTTTTTTGCCGGGCCAGCAAGAAAAGAAAACATGAGCATGAAGACTCATACTCAGGACATTAGGGAGTCCATTCTTTTTTCTGGCAATTTTCTAGATGTTAAGTTGAATGACTTGAATCAGTCGGGATAAAATACTGAAGGCTGTGGACAGCCAATTATATATAGATTTCATATTATGTAATTCAGTAAAGAGGTGGTACAGATAAAGATAGAAGTGTCCGCTTATCCATATCGCAAGGAAATTAAACAATGTGTTTTGAACAAATAATTTGGCAATGCTAATTTCAGGCTACAAACAAACTAGACAACTAATATTTTGGCATTCCCAAAATTCTTGGCTTGATTTTGTTTGGCTACAAAACAAACAGACACATAATTATATGAAGATGGAAGTGGGGGTCCTTTAGCTTAGCATTGAACCTTTTCCTATTGTAGAGCAGATACAGGTCCAATTGTATGATCGCACAAATGGGGTAAATGATAGGATAAATCATCCTTAATGTTTGAGTAAGGACCAGGTAATTGGATAACGAGGAGGTGAGGTACTAATATCTTCTGCCAATCAATGAACTGAATCAGTTGTCAGTCAAATGAAATATACCATGTAAACTAGCAAGCTGTATGGGCTATTCACAGAAATTTGCATATTTAAGGACAACGAAGTTGCTTTGAAAATCAGTACATCTCCTGGAGTAGCTCTTGACTCTGACCTGTTTATACTAGAACAACAATTCAACAATACTAGATTCTGCTGATTGTGAACTTGTGGTACTTCCAGAGAATAATATTTATGTTGACTTTTGGTTATGCTTGACAATTGAAACCACCCTACTTTGCATCATTTACTAGTTTGTTCATGACAGTTGAGTTCATTTATTTATGACCATGGCTAATCAATTCGTCCATTTTTATTGGATTTAAATGTTGGATGCAGTTTTATACCTAGGGCTTTCTACATAACTAATTCAAATTTTGTGTTGCACTTGAGAAAACCATGTTGTGTTCTCCCATGCTTCAGTCCATAGTAGACTATTTTGTCCCTGATTGTTGCTGATGCTTTTGTCTGCTGTTTTGGATGCACAGGTACAATTTTCATTTATTTCCCAGAGATGAGCTACAGATAGGAATGCCTTCTTATAGTTTTTCCTGTCAATCATCTTATTTATCATCTATGGCTCATAGTGGTTTTGATTTCAATATGTGCATTTATGATGGTGAGTATTATGCCATGCACTGTGATGAATAGCAAGTTGGATATTTGATGTAGGCATCCTAATTTGCTGTTGGCTATATTGCCAGGTATATCTTATTTATCAAGGGTTCAAGAATCCTTGGCAAGGGAAAAGATATTTATCCCTCATGTTCGCCAATTGTCACCAACACCAAGCACATCTGTTGCTGATTCCGTTTTTATGAGTAGAATTAAATCGAGAATAGAGCATTGGCGAAAAGGATATACAAAACCAAGTAATACAGCTGATGGTAGGTTATTATAGATAAATGTTCGACTCTCATTCTAGTTTGTTAGCTAGTCCTGACATTACTTCTTACTGGGCAGGTTCTTTAGTGAGTTCCCTTAGGCAACTGATTTTGGGTGGTGAATCATATGGCTCAAGACCCAGTTTCAGCATTGATGTTTGCAGTGATCGCCAAGTTCAACTGGTATTGGAGGTGTGTTTTTCACAAGTTACATTTGCTTATTTTCTTTCTTCGAGTTTCAAATATCATTTTTATCAGCTATTCAGAGAATCATAGATTTCATCAATTTGAATTCAAGTTTAGCCCATTTCAGTTCTGTATTTTGTTTTGCTATTATATTGGTTTTGAGTACTGATATATGAAATGAATTTACTGATTTAAAACAGATGATTTGCATTCTTATAGTATAAATAAAGAAAATGTAATGACCAAAATGGGTTGTTCCATCTGTTACATCACGACATGTGAGCTGTAAAGTTATGATCCTGTTTACTTGTGTAATATTTGATTGTTTTGAGCTATGATGCAGGCAGTAAATCATATATCTGATGACCTTGTAGCTCTTGTTGTTCCGGACAAAGCTGGGGCAGCTAGGGCAGTGCGTGTGATCTTTACTAGTTCTACAGAAGATAAGAACCTTCTCCTGGTTTGTATTCCCTCACATTGGTAGCATATACTTCTATAAAATAAAAGGAAGCTGTCAACATATCCATGATCTGTTCCTATGAAAATCATTTTCAGATGGATATAGAAAAAATGGAGGATGAACATAATTTGAAGTTCCGTGGTTTTCGAGAAGTTATCGATCTACTTTCATCTTCACAGAAACCAATTATATCTTATAATTGCTTGAACGGTATGTTGATGCATGAAAACCTACACAATTTATAAGATGTTAACCTTTTTAGTCTTACTAAAGCATCTTCCTTTCCCAGATTTCACAATGATACACTCTAAATTTGTTGGACCTCTTCCACCAAACTTGCATGAATTCATGTGTTCCTTGAGGATGGTATTCTCTAACGTTATTGACATCAGTCACATGTGGAGGGAAATTGGCCCATTGAGAAAAGCAAAGAATATACAAGCTGCTCTGAGTTACTTGCAGAGACAGTACTTTGTGCCAATGGATGTAGAAATTCCTCAGCAAGGTATAGTATCAGCTTGTATGATTGACATGCCATGTTTCTTCATGAACAATGGAGTATTTCCTTTTCAGTTGTGTTTTGGAAACCAAATTAAATGAATTATTGGTAACTGATGTGGGTATGAAATTGATGCCTAAATCTTCAATTCTTCATCAAGCTTTCTTGCTAGAATTTTGTATTGAGCTCTCATTTTTTTGTTCTCCTTTGCACAGATAGTAACAACTGTATCACAAAAAGTGGGGAAAATGTTCTGAGAATAACAAAGTTGTTTGCTAAGCTAAGTTATTTACTGAAAATCAGTCCCAATGGTCAATCTCACTCTGGCCAGAAGTGTCACACAGTTGAGGAATATTCTTACATATTTTATCCGAGTTGTATGGATGAAGATTCTGAAGATGTTAAGTTTGCTAATGAGTCAGATACCACCAGATCAATGAGAACTGACAATGTTGTTCTTTTATGGGGGTTTAGAGAGACATCTGTCAAAGAACTGAGATCTCGCCTTGCAAGCTTGCATCATACCTTCTCAAAAGATTTTGAGCTCAAATTATTGGATAACTCATGCTCAGCTTTGATATTCCGCAGCTCTGATATGGCAATGGAATTACTAAGAGAAATAAACTCAGAAAGCCCCTCTCTGAATAATTTCTTTTCAGAAGGACTGAAAGCTGCAGGATTTGAAGTCTACAGGAAGGTTTGCAGGTTAGGGCTTTGGGATTCAGATTTAGCTGAGGCTCTAGATGGTGTTTCATCCGAGCCGTCTACTTCAACGCTATCTGGGTATGGAACTTCTGAGATATACTGGAATACTTCACTGATGCTAGATCTAAAGGAGTATCTGGAATGCTAAAACATCACATAACACCTAGATTTTTCGTCTCAGATTAGTGAGAGTTTCCAGGTTGAGTAATTCCAAGAAATGCTATTGGCAAACGCCCCAAGTCTAAGAAATATCATCAACGAGTACGAGTTTCATGAAATGTCATCTTACATACAACTGTCCCAAAAATGTTGTCGTCATTATGGTTCCGTCCATCTTGCGCTATTAAATGCATTGTCTATCTTACAACACTTAACAGAGGGCTGCTAACAAGATCCTTATGGCAATGGTATTTCATGTAACTCGCACTTGTCAATAACATTTTTTGGAATTGAATGCTTGTCAATGACATCTCTTAGATTTTCTCTTCCAGGTTTGATACTCTGATCAACCACAACCAGTCAGCATTGCTGGAATCTTCGATGAAGCTAAGGCATCATCCTATGTGAACATGACTTGGGTGATGATTATGTTACTTGACCAACCATACATGGGTAAGGTGCTTCTATTCGTGGTGCAATCATGTGGAACGGTGATAATGTTTTCAGCGCAATGGATCTTTTACTCCCCACCTGACATGGCATTGCTAGATTTTGTCATAACAGCAGCTCACCCAAGTTTCTCTTCTCTTGTTCAGCTTGCACAGCAACACCAGGCATTCTGAAGTGAAGGGCATCCTAGTACACAATCAGTTGGTCATTGCTTCATTTGATGGACCACTTGCTGACCTGAAGGGGAAATCAGTTATACGGACTCGATGCCCACACGAGGACGACCTCACCATATTCTCATCCCAAATGATTGATCCATAATGGTCTTCTCTGGCCTTGAGAGCAACGCAGGATTCTTCTACGACAACTTGCCAGTTGCAGCACGTATGGTATCCTCAAAGTCTGGTACTCAGGTGGGATTGCACGGGAACCTAGCCGTAAAGTCAGTCACAGAATTGTGAACGCATGCCATCGTGCTCCTGCCTAACCACATGGCGACTCCTGGCCTGTAGAACAGCACCGTGAATGCAAGCAATGCGAAAGTCTTCTTTCGACACACTACATCGACAATATATCGAGACATTTGCAGTGGGAACAGTATGCTTTAATCTTGCCTAGCAGTGCTCTCGTAAACCAATCAAATCAACAGACTAGTTAAAATGGCATAGTATTGTTGTAGTCCAAATCTGATGGGATAGAAGGCAAATTAGTGGACCTTTTGTCTGTTTAAGCATCGGTCTGAAGAAGAAACATTTGTGCTTTCTGAGCATGAGCACTTCAAAAAGAAACTAGATCTGTATTCTTTCTCGTTCTTTACTTTATATTATTGATGTTATACGAAGTCTGATTTATAGATGCTGAAACGGTTGTTTTTCTCTATTTGACAGTCGATCTTCTTAATGGCAACCGTATGTATTTACGTAGATCCAATTTGCTTGATGCCATCACAAAATTCGTGAGGTTGAAAATACCATCGTCTATGCCTCACATACGCAGGGGGACGAATCTAGCCGGTGAAAAGGAGGGCTTCCTTTTTTTAGCCTTCTCTACTCCCTTTCTTTCTTTCTTTTTACATGTATATCTCCTATTTTCTACGGGGATCCAGCGGACAGTGAGCTTGAGCTCTCCTAGCGTCCACGTTGTATCTGTCATTGTACATATGATGTTTTTGTAATCCCTGCAAGTACAATATTTTTCAAACTACTAGTAGGGAACATGCTTACATTGTCATTTTTAAGTATAAATGTATCTCTCTGTTGTGCCCCATCAATTATTGTAGCCATATTAAACCATCAACCTCGATAGACAAGGTGAAGAGTACATTTCCTCTTACCAATTGCACTATTTAGGTTTGTTTGTTATGATGCATTGATGCCCAAACATGCCGTGCTACAAAAATGGCACAATCAATATAATTGGATGGTACTTGGTTTGTAAAAAAGAAAAAAATGGCATTAAACTTTTGGCAGGAAAAGAAAACAACAGCTCGAGCACTAGTCATAATTTAGCACCAAACAGCCAAATCTTGCCATTGGTAGGCTTTAAAATGGCATCAGACCAAACAAATGCTTGAGGTCCCATTGAACTCAAGCACACCCAGGGGAGTAATGCATAAAGTTCATAATACATCAAAGCGGGAAATAGAGAAGATGTGATGGTGGTTGGATACAATTCATGGTATAGCAATAACACATTAGACGTGTATGTACACGGTCGCTGTGATGTACTCAAACAAGCACTTGTAATAGCCATACAACTCACCAGCCAATTCAACAAAAAGCTATCTGTAATTAAAAGGAAAATATTGTCTTTTAAATGGAGTTACACAATATCACCAACCACTCGATGGCATAACCTTAGAGAATGCCCCCCCAAAAATGCTAGAAAATAGACATTGAACAAGTGGAGGGATGAAATAATACCAGTCAACCGACTATTTGAATGGAAAAAACACTAAAACCATAACACTTATACTTATAAGCCAAAATTTAAATTTTAAAACTAAATTTTGAGTTGATTTAAATTTTTTTCATCGTTTGCTTTTAGATCGTAGAGAACACGTATATAAAAATTTTATCTATAGTTTTTTAATCGTTAATAAGTTGTTTTACTTATGCTTAATTTTAACAAAGAACTATGGTTCTAACAGTAAGACCAAATAAGTAAGGGGCTTATGCTTCTCAGGGAAAAAACATTTATATATATCTTCATCCAACTTAATTAGTTTCACTCGCTTACTACCCCTACTAACCCTTACTTTTCTCCCGTCTTCTTTCTTATCCTTTTATAGGCTCCATTCATCGATTTTTTTTTCTTCTTGTTTGGGTTCTTGGGTGATCACAGACAAGGCTGCATAAATACGATGAAAACTATGCACCATAGACCAGTCAAATGATGTGATGAAGTAATCCTAGGTACTCGATTAATTGAAAGGCACAAAAAAAACCTGCAAAAATATATAAAACTATAATAGCTAAGAGTGTCTCCAAGATATAAAAAATTCTTGCTCAATAAATGCTAATAAACCATTGCCAACTGTGACACTTGAATAACTTTGGACGTACGACTACAATGAAGCGGTGGAGACCAAACAAGTAAGATACTTGTGCCATTTAACTTTTTGTCATTTTTAAGAAATGACACATAATATATTTGTCACCCGATGTGAGTCTAGTGGCAAATATGTTAGCACCATTTCTAAGAGTGACAAAATGTTATTCCCATGACGATACATACCATTTGCTTTAACCTCACATTCTTCTCTACGCCTCCGTAGACTCTGGATCTCTCCCTCTATTTTCGTTTCGTAGTAACGTTAGACAATATCATACATATATAGCTAGGAAATACGTATGGCATGTTAAATGACGTGATGAAGTAATTTGGAGTATCTGAATAGTGGAGTAAAAAGGACACCGAAAAACCCTAAAAAATAGAGTAACAGCTATGAGAATATGTTTTATGATTTGATTGCGGAAATGGATGAATCTTAAAATGAAATTTGAACTGAATTCAAACAAACTAGGAGCAAAATATTATCTTAGGTCTAACCGAAATAAGTGAAATTCATCAAAATATGAACCTTTTTGGTCCAAATCGTACAACAAAGAATTGTAGGGCTAAGTTCTTTTCACCAGATTATTCCTCAACTTTTACACACATGCTTTCGAACCGCTAAATAATGTATTTTTTGTAAAATGTTTCTATGTAGAAGTTTATCATATTACATTTCTAAAGTAGATATTCTACTTTGTAGTATTTAATTTTATCCTTATAACATTAAATAACTATCAAAATTTAAATAATCTTTTATTTAAGTAAACAACACGGTCTAAGTCTCGCTCACTGAAAACACTACTGCTATTAAATCGTAAGTTAGTCTACTCATTGTAATTGTGTCAAGTCTCCACTTGTACCATCGGAATAATGTCAAAGGACTCGCTAAAAAGTATTACTACTAGTAAACCGTAGAATAGTCTAGTCGTCACAATTGTGTCAACTCTGCTCCTCTACCGCAAGAATGACGTTGGATGCTCAACTCAACGGTGGGCTAAATAACTATCAAAATTCAAATAAACCTTTAATTTTTTATCTTTCATTTATGCAAAGAACACAATCTAAGTCTTACCGCCAGTAAACCGTAGATTAGTCTATTCATGATAATTACGTCAACTATACACCTATACCGTTAGAATAGTGTTAGGTAACTCACTAAAACATTACTAAAGCATACGCCGGTTTAACCATCACAAATGTGTCAACTCTAGGTCGCAGCCGCAAAATAACTTTGGATGCTCAACGCTGGGGCCAAGCCAAACGAGTTGCGGGCCCCACATTCAGCGTGCGGAAGAACACCCGTACACGTCTGGGCCGTGGGCCCGACCCGGTTCCGCCGGCTCGCCCGAACCGCCCCGCTTTCCCCTCGCCTTCTCCTCCTCCTCCTCCTCCTCCTCTCTCCTTCTTCTTCAACCCGCCCCCCTCTCCCATTTCTGGATCTCCTCCCCTCTTCTCGGTTTCTGGCCGCCCCCCGCCTCCCTCGCGCAAGGGGGCCTCCCACGCCACCGCTCACGCGTGGGACCCGCCCCTGCCGCCTCCCCGTCGTCGCCGGAGCCCTAACCCTAGCCGCCGCGCGCCGAGGGAGCCGCTGGATGCGCCGGAGCCTGCGATGGCCGAGCCGCCCGCCGCCGGAGTAGAGGGCCCCGACGAGGGCGTGGAGATCCGCGAGGTGTGGGCGGGGAATCTGGAGGCGGAGATGGCCGCGATCCGCGACGAGGTCGACCGGTACCGCTTCGTGGCGATGGACACGGAGTTCCCGGGCGTCGTGTGCCGCCCGCTCGGCAACTTCCGCACCGCCGACGAGTACAACTACGCCAACCTCCGGGCCAACGTCAACATGCTCAAGCTCATCCAGCTCGGCCTCACCCTCTCCGACGAGAACGGCGAGCTCCCCCGGCGGGGCACGGGCGGCCGCCCCTGCATCTGGCAGTTCAACTTCCGCGGCTTCGACCCCCGGAGCGACCCCTCCAACGGCGAGTCCATCCAGTTGCTCCTCAACTCCGGCATCAACTTCGACCGATTCGCGGCCGAGGGGGCCGACCCGATCCGCTTCGCGGAGCTGCTCATGTCGTCGGGCGTCGTGCTCAACTCCGACGTGCAGTGGATTACCTTCCATAGCGGTTACGACTTCGGTTACCTGCTCAGGCTGCTCACCGGTCAGAACCTGCCGGGCACCATGACCGCGTTCTTTGATCTCATCAGAATCTTCTTCCCGGTGGTGTACGACATCAAGCATCTCATGAAGTTCTGCGGCAGCCTCCATGGCGGTCTGAGCAAGCTTGGTGAGCTTCTTGAGATCAAACGTGTTGGGATCTGCCACCAGGCTGGCTCCGACTCGCTCTTGACCCTAGGGTGCTACAACAAGATTAAGGAGGTATACTTCAAGGGATCGACCGAGAAGCATGCCGGTGTGTTGTATGGGCTTGTTATTGAGGATGGGGTGAACAGACCACCAACTCAACCCAATGAATGATTATGGATAGTTAAATAAAACAAGCTTCTGAAATTGAAAAAAAAAAGAGAGAAACTTTCGTGATGGATATATGTTGTCTGATCTGATCTCATGATTTTCTTGTGGTTTCCATGGTAGTTTCTTGTGCCTATTATTGCTGTTTGTCGTTGTGTTGCTTTAGTTCTTTCTTTGTGTTGTGCAATTTATCTTCAATTCTTTGCCCAATTTTTATTGCTGACTGCATTTTTTAGTTTAAGCAGCAACTTCTTTTCATGTTGAATAGCTGTGAAAGCTAACTTTCATCTTCAGTACTAATCAGTAGGATAGTTCAACTTATGTTTTGAAGCTATTGCATTAGATGCCTAGGGCTGTTTGTCTGGTTAAATTTACTGCAAATCTGTGATTACTTCTCTCTCGAGTATCATCCATACAAAGGTATGTGTTCATTATCTGATCTTTCTTTTTGATGTGTTGTCTGCCTGTGCAATTTGGCAGTTCGTTGTGGTGTTCTGAAGGTACAATATTTAGCATGTCATTTTGATGTTGACATGTCTTCACTATTTGTGTGGTGATTGTCATTTGTTTTTCAACGAGAAAAACCCATTATATCAGTGCTTGTAATATGCTGATTAAATATGAAATCTAAGTGGTCGCTATGTAGACTAGAAGTATAGTTATGTTTTTTTAATGTCTATTATGTATCATTGTTTGCATGCCCTGGTGTCTAGTACACTAATCATTCAATGGGCATTCTGCATATCTGTAACATGCAGGAACTGGAAATATCAACATGATCTGGTTTATGTTTAGGAATGAACATAGATTGTTTTACAAACTAGCTTGTTTTAGCTGTGTAACATGACTTTTTAGGGTGTTGGTAAATTTACTGCAAATGAGCGGTTGCTTCTCTCTCAAGCACTAGAAATACAGAAGTATGTGTTTATCATTTGATCTTTCTTTTTTATGCTGTTGTTTGTCTGTGCAATTTGGCAGTTTGTTATGGTGTTCTGAAGGTACAATACTTGCAGCATGCCACTTTAATGTTGACATGCCTTCACTGTTTGTATGGTGCTTATCATACGTTTTGCAATGTGTAATGATTAATTCTTCATATTGCTGCGCTAAGTTATGCTGATTAAATGTGAAACCTAAATGGTTGCGAGCTAGACTGGTAGAAGTATGTTTGTTCAGAATAGTTTTTGTATGTCCATAGCTAGCACCTTATTGTTAACTTCTAACAGATGTTCTGCATATCTGTAAGGAAAACTGAGAACTGGAAATATTAACTTGATCTGATTCATGAGTAAATATAGGTTGGTTTCCTAGATAGCTTGTTTTAGATGCGTAACATGACTTTTAGTATTCCAGTTTTCATATGTTTTTTATTGGTCACAAATGGCACCATTTCAACATTGCTGAGCTTTAACGAATGCTTCACCTGGGTTGGGTGATTTGGTAACGTCTTCTTCAATTTGAATTTAACAAGGCATTGCTCTATTGCAAGTGCTTGACTGAACTTGCTATCAAGCCTAAAGTTTCTTTACTGAATGTTGATGATGATGATAACTTCTATTCCTTATACTAGATTTTTAATGTCTCATGTTTTATTTTTTGTTGATCTGTTTCTGCATGTGTACCTTTATCTGAATCATACACTGTAAGGCTGTTTCGTTTGCTTTTATCCCTAGGTGCAATTGTTGACTGGAAAATCTTATGCGCCATATTTACTTGGGAGTAACTTTCCACCCTAATGGTAATCCAGTAGAGCTACTCTTGTTTGGTGTTTTTCTTCCTGTTGCTTCAGCAAAACCTGTGTAGAAATGGTAATTACTTAAAACGTTTCTCTAAAAAGAAGAGAGGTTTTATACTTGTGTTGCATTAGTATGATTCTTTTTTAAAACTTTAAAGGATTATGGTAAGGAACTGGTTTGGTTTCTGAAGTTCAATATATTGGTTATGGGTGTATTTTGCCAATAGCAACATTTCAGAACACATCGCAGAATGTTTGTTTTCCATTAACAAAACAACACTTATTTGAGAGCTTCCCAACAGAGAAGTTTGAGTTGTGCTCATTTCTTCTACTGTAGCATCTGAGCTGCTCTGCTGTGGCCTGATAATTGATTCCTACGCAAGAGCTGCGATCTTGCCTGCATCACATGTGTATCTAGAACTAAATTGCCGACTAGTGCTGATGATCTTATAGTATCAGCAAACAAAATTGTTTGGTGTTTGGACGAAGTAATAATGATGAAAGTTGCTTTTTTCTCTCACCTTGTGGTAAATGCCAGATTCTTATCTGCTAGCTGTTTTCAGAAGTTTACTCTTTGTTTGACTACTGGAATCGAAAATGGAGTTGTTGATAATGCAGACAATAGTTTAGCTATTGGAATCGAAAATGTTTACTGACTGATCAGTGTAGCTCTGCCTAAAGTAATTGAGTTGAGATGTTGCAAACGGTCTAGTAGGATCAGCACACCAAATTGTTTGGTGTTTGTACTAAGTTCGTTTTGTTTCCTACCTAAACTATTTGTTTCTGCTTATGATGCTTGCCACCTGCTTAGCTATTTTCAGCACTCAGAAGCCTACTGTTTGTTTTTCTGCACGGAATCGAAAATCAAAATGGATTTTTTTTATTGCTGTTTTAGATAATGATTACTGGTTAATCAGTGTAGTGTAGCTCTACCCTAAAGTAATTGAGGTCAAATGTCGAATGCTTTACAGGCATTAATGCTCATAAGTCACCACTTTATTTGAAAACATTTTTTAAGCTTGAAATTATCTGCCCACTATTTGGACATGGGACTAATTCGTTCGTACTAGTTTAGAAGTGGGCCGAATCTGTTGAACGAAAGGATTGGAGTGAATTTCTTATTGCGGTCAATTTCTTCATGGGCCATGTTGTGGGCTATATCTCTCTATCGATCAGATTATGTGAGACTTGTTGGGCTTCGATTCATACAAGCCTCAGCTTCTTTGGGCTGTTCTATTGATTCGCCTTTCCTTTGGGCCGTGGTTTCTTAGGGCATGCTCCTAGTTCGAGTGGTTTTAGCAAAAAAGCAAGTGCCATGTAGGATGAAGCCACTTCTTCCACAGTGCTTCTTAACGTAGGTCCTACAAAATATTACTTTATCACTTTACCCTCTCTTCTCTCCGACGCTCTCTCACCTCTACGCGCGCTCTCTCTCTAGCCTCACCCTCATCGACGAAGCAGACCCGACGACTGCAAGCTCGGCGCGTCACCCGGCGGCGGAGATCGGCCAAGCGTGGTCTCGGCGGCGATAGAGGAACACCGGGCGGCACTGGATCAAGCGGATCGAGGGAGGCCGACAGCGGTAGATCTGGGGGAGCGGTGGCGAGTGACCTCGGCGGACCTGGGAGACGGCGGGCCTTCTCGGGCGACCTCAGCGGCGACAGGCGGACCTCGGTGGGGACGGGCGGTCACGACGGCGCGCCGACGCGCGGACCACGGCGGGGGCGGGCGGACCTCGACAGGGACAGGCGATCACGGTGGCGCGATGACCTCGGCGGCGGTGGGCGGACCGAGGCAGCGGCGGGTGGACCACAGCGAGGACGGGCGGTCGCGGCGATGCACCGACCTCGGCGGCGGCGGGCAGACCTCGACGGCCGCAGATCTACGACGGAGCCAGCTCGGCGACGGTGAATCCAAATCTGGCGGCGGCCGACGCATCCCCGGCCTAGATCTGCCGGCGGTGGTTGGCGGCGACGGGTCGGGGGCGTCGGCGGTGGTTGGCGACAGGCGGGCGTCGGCGACTTTCTCCCCCTCTCTCACTTTTTCTGGCTCCTTCTCTCTCTTTTTCTGCTGCATTTTTCACGACTCTGACAGAGCTACTCGCGTCCTTTGCAAGCTCCGAGAGCCTCTGCGGGGGTGCGGTTCACAGGACGTGCCTGCCTTGCTCCGACGTGGTGGGCTTGAGCCACCCACCACGTCGGAGCATAGTGCATGCTCAGGCTCCTCGTTCAAGTGGTTCTAGCAAAAAAAAAAGCAAGTGCCACGTAGGATGAAGCCACTCCTTCCACAATGCTAGTTCTTAACGTGGGTCCCACAAAATATTACTTTATCACTTTACCCTCCCTCTCACATCTCTTCTCTCCGACGCTCTCTCTCCAGCCTCTCCCTTGTCGACGAAGCAGACCCGGCGAAATCGGCGCTCGCGCCCGACGGCAGAGATCGGTCGAGCACGGTCTCGGCGGTGATGGAGGAACACGGGGCGGCGCCGGATCGAGCGGATTGAGGGAGGGCGGTGGTAAGCTTGGCACGCGCGCCCAACAGCTGAGATCGGCCGAGCGTGGTCTCGGCGGTGACGGAGGAACGTCGGGCGACACCGGCGAGCGGATCGAGGGAGGCCGACGGCGGTAGATCTGGGGGAGTGGCGGCGAGCGAGCTTGGCGGATCTAGGGGGCGACGGGCCTCCTCGGGCGACCTCGGTGACCGGCGGACCTCGACAGGGACGGACGGTCACGGTGGCGCGTTGACCTCGGCGGCCACACACGGACCACGGCAGGGGCAGGCGAACCTCGACGGCGACAGGCAGTCGCGGCGGTGCACCGACCTCGGCGGCGGCGGGTGGATGTCGACGGCCGCAGATCTACGACGGAACCAGTTCGGTGACTGCGAACCCAGATCTGGCAGCGACCGGCGCGTCCCCGGCCTAGATCTGCCGGCGGCGGGCGGGTGGTGGTGGTTGGCGGTGACGGGTCAGGGGCGCCGGCGGTGGTTGGCGGCGGGCGGACGCCGGCGACTTTCTCCCCATCTCTCACTTTTTTCGGCTCCTCTCTTTCTTTTTCTGCTGTATTTTCTCGACTCTGACAGAACTACTCGCGTCCTCTGCAAGCTCCGAGAGCCTCTGTGGGGGTGTGGTTCATAGGGACGTGGCTGCCTCGCTCTGACGTGATGGGCTTGAGCCACCCGCCACGTTGGAGCATAGTGCATGCTCTTATGTGTTGTCTTGTAGGCCATTTATAGGAGGTCGGTTTTTTAGCTGTGGGCCTATGTTTATCGGACCGTGCTCTTGCTTTTTTTTCTTGTGTTTTTCTTTTGGATTTCTATTTTAGGTATATAATTGTTGTTTTGTCATGGTTGGCATCACGTATAGCAGGAGGAGGCACAGGAGGAGTCCAGATCAGACTCCTTGAGGGCGCATGAGGGAGTCCAGGTCGGACTCCTTGTGGAGTCCAACTCGAATTAGTAGAGTTTGTTAGGATTAGATTACAAGTTAGTTTAGTTAATTTTCCATTAATATCTAGAGTTTGTTAGCGATACGTAGAGATGTAAGCCTATTTAAAGGGGCACAGATTAGACAATAAAGCAGCGACGAATTTATCTCTATTTCTCTCATCTTGTTCTCTGTTCTCTCATCTTCTTCACGTTGTCAGCCACGGGATGGCAACCAACCCGGCTGCCAAGGCCGAGGCCCCCGATCTCCCATCGTTACCATATTCGTTCTTACGCCGGAGCTCGTGACAACTTGGTATCAGAGCACATGGCAGATAACACAACAAATATTCAACCGCTCCAGGAGCCGACCGATCCACTCGCCAAGCTGCAGGAGACCATGGCGGATGTCCTCAATGGCATCTCGGATTGGCATCCAAATCAGACTTGGCAGACCTCAGCCGCTCTGTTGCGGTGGCTACCTCACGCATTACATCGCTCGAACAGCTGGCCTCATCGTCATCAGCAACGTCGGGAGCAGCTCCACGCCTCGGCGGAAGCGGAATTCTGGGATCCCAGCCAATAGCTGCGCTTCGGCAGCAGGGTGCTAGACAACAACATGACTTCACAGGTCCGATAACAAGAGGAGGAGGCATCCCCCGTTTCTACAAACTCGAATTTTCTAAATTCGATGGCAAGGAGGACCCCCTCAATTGGCTCAATCACTGTGAACAGTTCTTCAGAGGGCAGAAAACTGATGCTGGCGATCGCGTATGGCTGGCAACTTACCATCTCACGGGCGAAGCTAAGGATTGGTATTTTCACTATGAGAAACATCAGGGGCCCCCTGATTGGGACGCTTTCAAGGAATTATGCCACATTCAGTTTGGTCCACCCATTCGAAGTAATCCCCTCGGTGAAATTAAACGATTCACACAGACGTCAACGGTGGCGGCCTATCAAGCTAAATTCCTCACATTGACCAGCCGCACCACAGAACTTTTATCCGAGAACTAGCTCGTACAGCTCTTCATGGCCAGCTTACGCGAGGACTTAGCGATCGACGTCGAGCTCAACAAACCGGAGGATTTACAAGAAGCCATGAGCCTTGCTCGCGCCTACGAGCGCAAAGCAGCTCGAACTAGAGGCATAACCAGGGCGGCGGGCTACGCGTATTTCCGGGGCGGCACAACCAACATGTCTACACCAGCTACAGCAACTCCGACACCGAATCCGCCCAGCGACAATGGTCAGCGTCAATTTCGTCGCTTGTCACCTACGGAATTGGCAGAACGTCGTTGCCAAGGATTATGCTACAATTGCGACGAGAAGTTCGTACGGGGCCACAAGTGCGCGCGCTTGTTTTACATTGAATATGATGACTCGGTATCTGACGATGACGCGGTCGGCGACACCACCAACGACAACGACCCATGTGTGTCCCTTCACGCACTCTCGGGCGTTGGCGGCGGTAGTACCATGCACTTGTCGGTTACCATTAATGGCATCCGCGTCGTCGCACTGGTTGATTCCGGCTCCACCCACAACTTCATCCACTCTGAGCTAGCGCACCGTCTGAACCTTCCCATAGAACTAGTGCATGAGGGCCTGCGTGTGGTGGTCTCAAATGGCGACCGCATAGCCAGCCTAGGGAGTTGCCGCAATCTGCCTTTGTCGATTGATGGTGAAAGCTTCCGTATCAACTGCTTCGCACTCGACCTGTACGCCGTGGATCTCATCCTTGGCACGGAGTGGCTGCAGTCGCTGGGACCGGTGCTCTGGGATTTCCAGAACATGCGCATGGTGATCTAGCGCGGCACGCGCAAGGTGACGTTCTATGGCCTCGCCAACAGTGGGGCACCCCGATGCGCTACGATCGACACCAACGACTTCATGACACACCTCTTGGCGGAATTTGATGGTCTTTTCACCGAGCCTAGCGGCCTGCCCCCGGCTCGATCAATCGACCACCGCATACACCTCAAGCCGGACACTGCACCCATCGCTGTCCGACCATATCGATACCCACAGCTACAGAAGGACGAGCTGGAACGACAGTGCGCTGCAATGCTTCATCAAGGCATTATTCGGCCAAGTACTTCACCTTTTTCGTCACCGGTACTCCTGGTGCGCAAACAGGACGGGTCATGGTGCTTCTGCGTCGACTACTGGGCACTCAACACAGCCACAGCCAAGGATAAATTACCGATCCCCATCGTCGATGAACTCCTTGATGAACTCCGTGGTGCACGCTTCTTCTCCAAGTTGGACCTGCGATCCGGCTACCATCAAGTTCGGACGCACAAAGACGACATATACAAGACTGCGTTCCGCACACACCAAGGGCACTTCGAGTTCCTCGTCATGCTGTTTGGTCTCACCAACGCCCCGGCAACGTTCCAAGCACTCATGAACACCATCCTCGTGCCATTTCTTCGTCGTTTCGTGCTTGTTTTTTTTCGATGACATCCTGATTTACAGCCGCACATGGTCTGAGCACCTACAGCATGTCCACGCCGTCTTGAGCACGATCCGAGCCAACAATCTCGTCCTCAAGCGTTCCAAGTGCCACTTCGGCGAACGCCAAGTGCACTACTTGGGACACGTGGTCTCCGCCGACGGCGTCGCGATGGACGAACAGAAGGTACACGCAGTGTGGGATTGGCCGACACCCTGCTCGGTTCGCCAAGTGCGCGGCTTCCTCGGGCTGGCCGGCTACTACCGCAAGTTCATCCGCAACTATGGTGCCATCGCTGCTCCGCTCACGGCCCTACTCAAACACGAAGCTTTTCGGTGGACGCTCGAGGCTGATGCGACGTTTGCCGTCCTCAAGACAGCACTATCCTCGGCACCGGTGCTCCAGCTGCCAGACTTCACCAAGCCCTTCACGGTGGAATGCGACGCATCTGGGTCTGGTATCAGCACTGTTCTACACCAAGGTGCTGGCCCCCTAGCATTCTTTAGCCGACCGCTCGCTCCACGCCATGCCGGCCTCGCAGCCTACGAGTGTGAACTCATCGGCTTGGCCCAGGCGATTCGGCACTGGCGCGCATACCTGTGGGGCAGACCGTTTCTCGTGCGCACGGACCACTATAGCTTGAAATTCTTGCTGGACCAACGCTTGTCCACCATCCCACAACATCGGTGGGTAAGCAAGCTCATGGGGTTCGACTTCACCGTCGAGTTTCGACCAGGCCGCACCAATGTGGTGGCCGACGCACTCTCGCGTCGCGAGGACGACGCGCCAACCGCCTTACTCGCCATCATGGGACCCATCTTCAAGGTGTTCGATGACCTACACGCCAAAATCACGGCAACACCGGAGCTGTCGTCTCTCCGTGACAAGGTGGTGGCCGGCGAGCACGGCCCATCATGGTCCTTCAAGGACGGTCTCATCATCAAGAAGGATAGGGTGTTCGTGTCAGCAACCTCGCCCACGTTACCAGTACTACTCGACGTTGCCCACACTGGACACGAAGGGGTGGAGCGTACTCTACATCGACTTCGTGCCGACTTTGCTGTTCCCGGAGCAAAACAAGTGGTGCAGGAATTTGTCCGCACATGCCCTGTATGTCAGTGCAACAAGACGGAACATTTGCACCCAGTCGGCCTGCTCCAACCCCTTCCTGTGCCGGTCCGCATGTGGGAAGATATCTCCATGGACTTCATCGAAGGCCTGCCCCGCGTCCATGGCAAGTCTGTCATCCTCACTGTTATTGACCAGCTGTCCAAGTACGCCCATTTCATTCCCTTGGGGCACCCATACACAGCAACGGTATCCCTTGCTCTATTGTTAGTGA
This sequence comes from Oryza brachyantha, assembly GCF_000231095.2. Taxonomy (NCBI): domain Eukaryota; kingdom Viridiplantae; phylum Streptophyta; class Magnoliopsida; order Poales; family Poaceae; genus Oryza; species Oryza brachyantha. The sequence goes on from NC_023170.2 coordinate 13,183,945, forward strand.
CCGTGACACGGTGTTCACCGGCGCCTTTTGGACTGAGCTGTTTCGGTTATCCGGCGTGAAGCTCAATCTAAGTTCGGCTTTCAACCCCCAAAGTGATGGACAGTCGGAAGCCGCCAACAGACTCATTGGCATGTACTTACGGTGTCTCACTGGCGACCGACCATGACAGTGGCTGCAGTGGCTCCCTTGGGCCGAATATTGCTTCAACACGACTTTCCAGAGCTCCCTCAAGTCGACGCCGTTCGAAGTGGTTTATGGTCGTGCACTCCCTGCACTCCATGCCTTTGACCGAGATCTACGCGTGTTCCCGCTGTGGAGCAAGCTCTGCGTGACAGGGATGCATTCCTCATTGAGATCAGGGAACGGCTACTCCAGGCTCAAGACTACGCCAAACTGTATTATGACGACAACCACCGCGATGTGGCATTCGACATCGGCGATTGGGTGTGGGTGCGTCTACTTCATCGGCAAGCTGCGTCGCTCCCAGGCTTCAGCCGGGGTAAACTGTTGCCAAGGTTCTACGGCCCCTACAAGATCACGGCACGCATCGGAGACGTGGCCTACCGTCTGCAGCTCCCGGCGTCGGCTCGCATTCACGACGTCTTCCATGTCGGGGTTCTTAAACCATACCATGGTTGGCCGCCAGAACAGGTACCTGCTATACCGCCATTGGAACATGGTCGCGTTTTGCCGATACCGGTAAAAGCCATTCGTGGTCGACTAGCACGTGGGATTCGCGAAGTTCTTATTCAGTGGGACGGCAAACCACCAGCGGATGCCACATGGGAGTCAGAGGAAGACATTCGACGCCGCTTTCCCTAGCTCTAGCTCGAGGATGAGCTATTTCCGAAGGACGGGAGAGATGTCATGGTTGGCATCACGTATAGCAAGAGGAGTCCAGATCAGACTCCTTGAGGGCGCATGAGGGAGTCCAGGTCGGACACCTTGTGGAGTCCAACTCGAATTAGCAGAGTTTGTTAGGATTAGATTACAAGTTAGTTTAGTTAATTTTCCATTAATATTTAGAGTTTGTTAGCGATACGTAGAGATGTAAGCCTATTTAAAGGGGCACAGATTAGACAATAAAACAGCGACGAATTTATCTCTATTTCTCTCATCTTGTTCTCTATTCTCTCATCTTCTTCACGTCATCAGCCACGGGACGGCAGCCAACCTGGCTGCCAAGGCCAAGGCCCCTGATCTCCCATTGTTACCCTATTCGTTCTTACGATGGAGCTCGTGACATGTTTGTGTGGTTTTTCAATGCGGCCTGTGTATTTATGGGCTCTCGATCAGTCACTCCTCATCGCTGTACAATTATATTTGCTATTAACGCTGTGATGGCACCTGATTATTTAGGGCTGACGCATAACTGCTCATCGCTCGGCAGATTCCAGCAAAATCTACTAGCATTTGAGCTCCAGATTCCAGGTTCATCAATGTCATACCGATTACGGGTGGTAAAATATTTTTGGATCACAGACTGCACATGGTGGAAGAGATCGCACTTATCTTAAAGAGGAAAAATAGACAGTTTGTTTGCCATCGCAGCGGCAGTGTCAAGAGAACATACACTTAAACATCAGCTGTTCGCTGAATATTATCATCTAAATTGGCTACATGAAACGTTTGTATATTTCTCATTTTCTGCACATCGTCGACTATAACCAACATACTCAGGGCTCGGGGCTTAGGTCTCTAGTTTAAATCAAATGCATTAGCAGAACAAAATGTCAGCAAAATTCTCAGGCTAGTTAAACTTGGACGAACACATGTGGGAATGTTGAGTTCACTTGCTTTCGTTAACGGGGAGATAGACACCCTCTGCTGCCAACCAAATATTTTCAGCTCTCTTCTCTCGAACCCCACAGACCTGCAAGAAGAATGCTTCAACTTAGAAAACAAACTTTCGACCAAATCTACTTGGGACAGAAAAAAAATTGTTTTTGCATAAGGCAGCAAACCTCCATGAATATTTCTTTTTTACTTTGTTCCAACTATTACATACAATAGATAGTAACTGATAAAAAGATGCGATAGAAACAACGTGCATTGCATTAACTAAAAGTGCATACCAGTCATTATGTAAAAATCCACACCCACAAGCCCACTCAAATATCTGAAATACCAAACTTGTACTACAATCTAGGATTAGTTCGTTTCTGCTAATTAACTTGTGGAATAGGATTAGCTAGTTCCTGGTAACTAGATTGTGGAGTACTAATGGGAGCATCTTTTCATTCTGGAAGTGAAAAAATCCCTCAAAATTTTGAAGCTATGCTGCTGTATAAAATTTCCCAATTTCTTAAGGTCACTAGTTGCTATCAATTTATGAGCAGAATTTATCAAAACAAATATAATATTTAAGCATGCAATAATCGAAAGCATTTGTGGTTCAAATTTTCGTAACATGAACCAGCTGGAGATTCCAAAGCTTGCATCGGTCAGTCATATTTACTCATGAGGTTATATATTGTCCACTAACTCCAACCACTATCTAACACTCTAAATTCAAAATCTGGAGGCAGGAATTAAACCAATTTCTAAACTCACCTCTTGCTGCCCACCACCAAGCCTGTTGTACTTCTTGTTGTGACTGTGCAGATAGCCTCCAGTATCAACATGTCGGAGTCTTACTTTCTGATCCCGTTTCCATACCTTTCCACTTCCCTCAATCTCCAGCCTGCAGGACACAAAAACAAAAAGACACTAAGACAATTAGAACTAAGAAAAAGGCACTAAGACAATTAGAGCTAAGCAACCAAGAAACATTCATATTGTGAGCCTTAAGTAATTGCACCTCCAGTAGTCACCAGTATCCGATTGTCCATCCCCACCAAAACAGCTAACCTGTAAAATTACACATCCAAACGTCAGGTATGGTATTTAATTTTAAAAGATAATGCAAAAGAAACATGAGCAAGACATTGAACTTGCAATTTTATCATAAATTTAGTAGTGAACTAGTAATAAGTATGGTAATTTCTTCACGGTAATATAAACCGATATATATTTTAACATACTTAAGCCTGACATAATCATACATAACATGTAACATGGTGTGACCATTGCAAATTACAATGTTTCCAAATCAGGAATACTCAAACTGCAGGGCAAAATTAGCTCTAAAAAAAGGACAGCAAGTCAGCAACAACTACTGGGTATTCAAGGTAACAAGGCAACTATCCTGGAAATAAGCCTGATGGTAGCTTTGGCCTCATTAATTGCAAGCAATTCTAGACATTGTTGGCCACATGATTCATGAACATTACAAGCCAGACAATGGATGTCCTGAATGATGTACAATAGTTGCTTCTTGCTTTGTGACAAAATATAAATCAATGTTGCGTGATATGCTGTGTCATTTTTCTCCTGATGTTTGTATGAAATAAGGTAGACAGAATATGTCCCTATATAGGGAAGTAGTAAATCTTCTAATCCCATGTGCAACTTGTGATATTCATTTTGAATAGAGCTCAATCAGTTTAAGAGCACTCGAGTTTTTGGAGAAAACAACTTTCAGAAAATATCAATTGCCGGGCCTATAAAATTTCAGAATTAAATGATGCCAAATATATCACATGGGATATTCTTGTTTAACTAACCTCTAGGTTACCAGATAATGGTGAAGCATGCAAGTGGCTATGTAACCATCTCCGTGTCCTCATGTGTTGCAATCTGATGATGCTACCAGTTTCAATGGCATCACCCTGTTTAGATGATGAATCCTGAGCGGGCCGCACGATCTGCAGATTGACAAGTAATCAAGCCTAGATCTTCAATAGCATCAGAGCCGCTTGTCTCTGATTGGACTGCTTGAATAGCAATCATATTCATTTCAAAATGTAACTGAACTCTTCAGACAGCATTTAATAAATTTTAGGTCTTTGGAGTTGAATTTATATAATTTAAACAATATAAGTGGCATCGCTAAGATATCCTCAATTTGATAATTGGTGTTTAATAGATATTTGGATTTGCCACCAGGATTCTACACCTTCAATACTATTGAGCTCATTTTTTAACAGTAACAACTCCCAAAGCATATTTGCACACTGAACTCAATTAGCGTGTATTGTACAACAAAAAATCAATTAATGTGATTATAAATTTTGGTTGTTTTAATCAAATGTTGGCTTGTAAAAATAGGTAGGGATAAAATCAAGAGCCCTATTATTACATCAACGACGGAAACCGATCAAATTACGGATCTACAGATCGAGACGCACCCAGTAGCTATTGGAATCATCAACTTCAGGGAAGCCAGTGACGGACTGCTGGCCGCTGCCTGAGCCGTACGGCACGTCGTGCGAGTGCAACCGGTGCTTCGTCTTCTCGTGCATCAGCTTCAGGGTGCTCCCATACGTCACCTGCAACGCCGCACCACGCCAATCAGATCCAGATCACACCCGAGCCCCTCACAAAAAAAACAATCCTCGTCGCAGATCTCGAGATCGGGGGAGGAAGCCGCAAACCTCGCCGCCCTCTACCGCCGCGGAGGCGGCCTCGGCGCCGCCCCTGTAGACCCCATAGCCGCTGGCACCCAGGACGAGCGCGACTGCGAGCGCGAGGAAGGACGCGGCCATCGCGACGGCTGCCGTGCGACGTGTCTTCTGTCGCGGCTGCGGCTGCGGCTGCGACGGGGAAGGCGTGGAGGCGGCTGTGCCTCTCCTCTTGGCGGCGGCGGCGGCGGCGGTGGAGGACGGTGGTGCCGTGGCCGCGGGCGGGGACGCGCGAGGCGCGCGCGCGCTCACGGTGGCGGTTGATCTCCGGCGTTCCGGTGCTGGTGCGGCGGCCGTTGGGAGAGCTTGGGATTTTGCCGTGTCGTGGGGGGAAGTCGCCGTCGTCTCCGTGGAGAAGCAATACGCGCTTGGGTCACTGGCGATTGGGGCCCCGAGGCCTACACGTGTAGCGGGCGAATGGAGGGGCGACACGTGTCCGTGAGACGTCATGGCTTGGTGCACGGACCGTAGGATGCACGATGGGCGGCCCGGATCCAGCGCCGGTCATGGGTTCGCACCCGTTAATGGGCCGGGCCTTTTTGTGCTTGTGACATTCTTTCTTGGAACGTAATGGGCTAGCCCAATACAAAGAGAAAGAGGAAGCTATGGAAACAAGAGGCTCTACACACCGTAAGAAAATCTGCTTCCCTCAAAGTAGAAAAAAAATGTTGTTCATCTATAGTTACGTATCTGGGCAGAGATACGTCTAGATACGTAAATAGAAACAGTTAGTTTTTGAAGTGGAAGGAGTATTACTGTTGTTTGGGCACCAACCAGTCAAACACTGGGCAAAGTACGTTTAAAAATCCACAAGGAGGAACATTTAAGAATCGAGATCAATGGTCAAACACGGCTCGATGATCCACAGACAGACCACCGGCAGACTTTGCTTGGCTGCTTCCCTTTCCAGCGTGCTGAACATGCCGACGAGTCCAAGATCCATAAAGCATCAGAAACCCAGCACACAGATCACACACGATTACACAGCAGCAGAGTACGTAGCAGACGCACCAACGTATCCTCATGGCCGTGCCTACACTTGTACTACTGCAAAGTGCCCGATCGAGCAATCAGCCTGTCACTGCACACTAGCGATTCTGGTGCCAATAGTAAAGTGGAGTAATAATATGTTTAATTCATTCGGACACCTGCCTCTGCAGCCAATACATTGGGTAGGTGCCTTCGGTTTGTGAAGAAAAAAATTGCCACGACAGTTAGCGTGGAAAAGGCCAAACAATATATTTATAAACGAAAAATAATTTATAAATAAAATTTTTATATATTTATTTTTAGTGATCTAAAAACAAATATTAGAAAATACATTAAAATAAAAAACCTCTAAAATAAACTCTAACTTTAAAATTGAAAATTAAAAGTTTTAGTTTACAAAGAAGCTAAAAGACGAGGGCAAATGAGTAAATGACCTTGATCGTTTCACAACCGCCGGCTGGTTGCCCGACCGGCTGCCGATGCGACTGCGCACTGAAATGCCGGAGTCCCATTGTCGGGTTGGTCACGCGACCTGCAGCTTGGCCCAGCTAGGCAGCTAGCAGCGACATTAATACGGTTTATGGATGGGACTAAACTTTTTTAGTTCTATGTTATATTAGATGTTTGATACTAATTTAAAACATTAAATATAGACTAATAAAAAACTAAATGAGTGGTAATCCTTGAAATGAATATTTTAAACCTAATTAATCTATAATTAGAGCATATTTACTGTAGCATCACATAGGCTAATCATGGATTAATTACGCTTAATAGATTCGTTTTGCGAATTAGTCTAAGATTATAAATAAGTTTTATTAATAGTTTACGTTTACTATTTATAATAAACATCTAAACATTCGACTACACCGCCTACTATTAACACTCCAATCGGATAGATGCACGCCGTGATCGTGGGTGGTTCGCTGCCGGGACGCCGTGCATTCCGCCGGCTGCCACTCGAGCTCGAGACGACGTGGATGCCGCGGGCGCCATGAGGGGTGGGCCCGTGGGGTGCTCCCGGTTGGTTGGGCTGCCCTCACGTACGCCGTACGTGCTACCCCAAACCTGTGGCTAGTTACCACCAGACTCGCAACATCGCTAATTGGGTTGTTGGTCCTGTCCTGTACAAGACAAAAGTGAAACCCGTCTTCATTGCTGTTGTTGGGTAGGTTCAGTACTTCTCTTACACCACTTTCAAAAATTGGTTCGCCGGAATACTCGTTAAAATACCACTTCCAACCGGTCTCCGCCCCAAGCGTCATCACCTCCGCCGCTCTCGGCCTTGCCCACGCCGCTCCTGCCTATGCCACAGCCCCTCCACCGCGAGTGTTGTTGCCTCCACCACTCCTGTCCTCATGCCGCGTCGCTCCTGTCCACGCCGCAACCCCTCCGTCGCTCGCGGCCTCTCCTCCTGGAGTCGAGGCAAGAGTGCAACCGCTCTCAGCCCAAGGGCAATTTCTTTCGGCGTGTGGTGAGATGGGGCATAAATTGATCCGAATGAAAAAATGACAAATAAATATTATCAATCAGTTGAAAGTGATATTTTAACTAAGCGATTTCGTGGAGTGGCATTCAGACGAAACCAACTTTTCAAAGTGGCATGATATCCGATTTCTCTTTTCAATGTGTGTGTGCATGCGCGCGTTCGTAGGAGAGAGAGAAATATGCTTAGAGGTTGTAGCGTTGTTCTCGCAGCATGGTCCCAAAGCACTAAGCACTGAGATGTACGGTTTGTGGTCGTTGTGTCACGTATACGTCGAATCCACCCGTTTCAGAGCTGCAATAGAGATAAGAGCATGTTTGCTTTATGGCAAACACGGTGTTTGTAAAAAAGGTTGCCTTAATACAATAATTGTACTTATAAAGTAAGTCATATATAACATTAGCTTATGATGCACCTTATGCTTAAGGTCTATCACAAGCAAAAAGAAAATATTTGGCGTCCATATAAAAAAAATAAAACGGTAAACAGCCTTGATTTGATTTATATTGCTTACTCATTTGAAGATTATGTTTCAATCGCTGAATCATTTTGTTGATCCATGTCTTTTCGAATGTGCCGCAAACAAGCAAACATGTTGCTCAAACAGTGCGATTAACGCTTCTTTCACGAGATTTTTTTTCTCAACGTGATTGGCATGATGTCAACTGTCAAGGGTACACTCGGATTAGGGAGCCATGAGGGGATATTGTTGATGTCTTTATGCCAAATGATACTTTGATTTTGTTTGCTTGCTTGTCCTTTCGTCTTTCTAGGATTTAAATGGATAATTTAACTTGAAGAACTAAGCTCGAATTATATATCTATAGACATCACACCATTTTCATCTGATTTTGATGTGTTAGAGTTTAATTGCCAGGCTGAATTAGGAAAAAGAGTTTATACTTTATTAGCAGGAGCAACATTAACCAGCACGGTATACATACGTAGAAGTCTTCAAGTTCTCAAAAAAATTTTCCAAAAACTTCACATCAAATTTTTGGATATCTAAATAGAGCATTAAATGTACAGGAACATTAAAACTAATTACACAGAGAAATTGTGAGACGAATCTTTTGAGCCTAATTAGTACGTGATTAGTCATAAGTGCTACAGTAACTAGTATGTGCTAATGACGGATTAATTAGACTCAAAAAATTTGTCCCGCAGTTTCTTGGCGGAATCTGTAATTTGTTTTATAATTAAACTATGTTTAATACTTCAAATATATGTCCATATATTCGATGTGATGTTTTTGAAAAAAAATTGCAAATTGATCTGGGCGTAAATAGAGTAATAGGGGACTCGTGAGTACACATGATTAATATTTTATCCGTTTGATATTATAAGATACTACATCCGTTTTATATTATAAGACTTTATACGCTTGCCTAAATTCATTTATTGATAAATGTATATAATCTATATATGTGTCTAGATTTATTAATATCCATATAAATCTAGGCAATGTTAAAAAGTCTTACATTGTGAAACGAATAGAGTATTTTAGTTCTACCTATATTTATTAATGGATTAATAAATATATTTTATATAATACCTCTATTCTAAAATATAAACATAATTTATATACGTAGAAGTCTTTTGTTTAAAAGCAACTAAAGAGACTAATAGGGAGTGTTGTTGGTAGACCTGATTACAACTCACTCCATTTCATGTTACAAGATGGTTTAATTCTATCCAGATTTATCAATGGATTCATTAGTATGTGTTTCATGTTACAAGTTGATTTAATTCTATCTAGATTCATTGATGGATTTATTAGTATGTTTTATATACCCTCTATTGTAAGATATAATCATTTCTAATTTCTAGGTTGTTTAGTATAAATTATGAAGATATAAAAAAAATCCTCTTAGTCATTTCGATGATCAATTTTGAATTTTGACTTAAATATATTTTCTTTTAGCTCTGAACCCATTGGAATGATTAAAATCACGAGAATCAATGCAGAAATGACTACAACCTAATCTTTTACTTCTGTTTTTACTTATAATAAAAAAATTGAATTTTCAATATTAAATTTATAGTTGATTTTGTAGGATTGTTTATCATAGTTTATTTTTCAGCATTTATTTTTAGATCTCTAAAAACACATATATAAATTTTTTATTCATAAATTAGTATTTATATAAATCTAAAAATGTTAAAACATGAAAAAAAGACGATAAAGTATCGAGCTGCTGTTGACATGAATCCAACTCCCACGAGGTGCCTTAAAACCGGACGGATACGGCGGCTGTATCTGCCACTGCTCTCCTCTCCGCTCCGCCGTGTAGTCCCAACTCCAGCGGCCAGCCACACGGCCGTGGTCCGCCGCAGCAGGCAGCTCTAGCAGCAGCAACTATCAGTCCAACCCACGGTCCCAAAACCACACCCACCCACACAAGCGAAGAGACCAGCCCATACAGCGATATAACCTTTAATTAATTAATTATTATAGAGAAAAAAATAAAAAATAGGAGCACCCAAGGACCCAGCCCCAAAACCTCCTCCCCTCTCGTCTCTTTCCGTGCTCCTCCGAATCGGTGGGCCCCACCTCACCTCCCCACGCGTCCCCGCCCGATCACTCCTCCTCCTCCTCTACTAAACCCCTCCGCCACCGCGCCTCCTCCTCCTCCCTCCACCACTCGCGCCCCCATCACCCCCTCACCCACCCATCGCCGCCACTGGCCTAGCGGCTGGGAGCTGCAGGCAGCTGCCCCGTGGTCGCGCGCCGTTGCTGTCCCGGACGACGGCCACGCATTTTTTCTTTCCCGCGCTTCAAGCCGGAGGGAGGGAGGTATGGCGGTGGCGGGTACGGGGGTGTTCGCGGAGATCCTCGAGGGCGAGGTCTACAGGTACTACGCCGACGGGGAGTGGCGCGCCTCGGCCTCCGGGAAGTCCGTCGCCATCGTCAACCCGACCACGCGCCAGACGCAGTACAGGGTGCAAGGTGGGTGGGCGTGCGTGCATGCGAGCCTTTTGCTCTGAGCATGGTGCTACTACTGTCTTCGTCTCCGCTGGTTTGGGAGGAGCTGTGTGGCCGATTGCTCCTTGGCCGCCGCCGACTGGATTATTGATTGATTGATTGACGTCGATATTTACGAAGTTCATCACAGCTTAGTTGATCGGCGCCGCTAGTAACTGAGTGCGCGCTCACCTTTAATTCTGATAGCTCCCTTTACTTGATTGGTTTCCCTTTCGATTCCCAATTGCTCCCCGATTTGTCGACCACGAATTTACTTTTTTTTTCGGCGCAATAACATATACTACCTCGGATTCATCGCTGGTTTCATGCTTGCTGCTGGTACTACAGTTTGAGCGTTGCTGAGAATTGCAAAAGGGAGTTGACTTTGAGCTTACTGTCACAATTAGCTGAGGAATTCGGGTCCTTTGTGTGCAGCATGCACCCAGGAGGAGGTGAACAAGGTGATGGAGGTGGCGAAGGTTGCGCAGAAGGCGTGGGCGCGCACCCCGCTGTGGAAGCGCGCGGAGCTCCTGCACAAGGCGGCCGCCATCCTGAAGGAGCACAAGGCCCCGATTGCAGAGTGCCTCGTCAAGGAGATCGCCAAGCCGGCTAAGGATGCAGTTTCTGAGGTCAGTGGCCGTTTGTACTTACTTGGTGGTCACTCACTGGTGCCCATTCTTCAGGCTAACAGACAAAGATGGTTTTGTTGGGTTTGGTAGGTGGTGAGGTCCGGGGATTTGGTGTCATACACAGCTGAGGAGGGTGTTCGGATACTGGGAGAAGGCAAGCTGCTGGTGTCTGATAGCTTCCCCGGCAACGAACGGAACAAGTACTGTTTGAGCTCCAAGGTATGTGTGTTAGTTTCAGACGACTTCGGTTAAGTCTGTTTTCCATGTTGTTTCTGTCTCCGATTTGACTATAAATAGCGATGAAAGAAATAAGCATGTCGTTCAACTATTGACTAATGGAGAGCGGATTGACAAAGTTGAGGCTTAGGGGCACGGGGCACCTGTCAAAATCATGTTTTAATATGTAGTACATGTATTATATATAAAATGAGGTTGATATAAATTATGAAACTCATTGACACACCTATAAAGTAATATGGTATTATGGAATATTCCTTGGATGCTAATACTAATAGCCCATGTCATTCTGGTTTGTTTCATCGTCATGGGGTGACCTCTGAAATTAGGACTTCTCCCTAAGTCTGGGACCAGGATTGGCTGTAGTGGAACTGCATGCTATCCCATTCATCCATCTGTATGAGAAGGGTCGAGATTATCAGTTACAGTAACACTACAACAGTAAGCTACGATACATTAGTCTACAGTACCCGGGTGAATCTCGTCTGATCTGGCAGTCATAGTGTAGTTACACTACCAACTGCAGCAAAACCAGATCCCTGAGCCTGTATGTCCCTTGTTGATCTTTTCTCCTCTATCTGTTTACATTTTGGACTTCAAACATAAAAGAAGTGCTTCCGAATTTATGTGCTTCTAATACATGTGCTCACTTGGCCAAAGTTAGACAAAATTAGGCAGGTATCAATGTGTCTATCCATAACTAAGGAAAAATGGCTGTAATCCAGACCCGACCACAGCTCAGACAAGCTTGGAACGAAACCATTCTGCATTTGATAATGTCCTAAATTGGGTATCTGAACTCTGAACTGAACTTATTGAAGAGCTTCCTCTGTTGAATTATTGTATTTTCCACCAATTTGCCGAAGCATAAAAAATAAAATGTAGTCTACTATGATGCAAACCTTTGATTCTCTGTGATCGGTATACGGTAGTTATCCCCACTTTCATTTTGTTCATTTAGTTGAGTTATAATCTTGTGGCGAACTTGAACAAATTATTGAGTTTGGAGTGTAACTGGTACTTTCTAAACGAACTTTCTTGACCCATTTGACCATTATTGTTGGGGTTGTGAAATTAGATACTTCCCATAGAAGCAAAGTGTTGCCAGTAGATGACGGGAAAACGTTCAGCTATGGTTGTTGCTCTTGGTTTCTTTTCAGAGAGATTGTTACAGTGCCGTGTTCATTAGTTCTTTGATCATCTGACTTTGCACATTAAACAAAACATAGTTTCAAAGATGTTATTCCTTAGTAATAACTATCAATACCTTGATGGTTTTGAAATTTGAATAGATCACATATATTTCCTCAATTGCTTAAGACTTATAATTATATGGTTTGTGCGAGGAACTCAATTCCAAAGATTGTGTTTTTTCAATAATCTTTTCTTATCTCAAGAAGATACCGGATTGTTGAAATTTAGTATCATGTATTCTTCTGCATGTTCTAGATTGTATGTTCAAGCAATTTTTTCATGAGTCGTCAGAGTAAGGTTGATACATTGACTGTCAATGGTCCATTGAGCTGTACTTGAAATCCTGAAATTGCTGATCCATCGTTATGTTTCCTTCAGGATCTAATACAGCATCATATTCATGTAGGTTCCTCTTGGAGTAGTGTTGGCAATCCCACCATTTAATTATCCTGTCAACTTAGCAGTCTCCAAGATTGGCCCAGCACTAATTGCTGGCAATGCTCTTGTTCTCAAGCCTCCAACTCAGGTATATATAAAAGATCTGCCCGTGTTTAAAGCAGATACATTTTGAAGTAAAACATACGAAAATGGTGTACTTCTGTTCAAACAGGGAGCAGTCGCTGCACTACATATGGTGCACTGTTTCCACCTTGCTGGTTTCCCAAAAGGCTTGATAAATTGCGTCACTGGGAAAGGTTCTGAAATTGGCGATTTTCTTACAATGCATCCCGGAGTCAACTGCATAAGGTATCACCTGCTCCTGTTTCTAGCATCCTCAGATTTCATGAGACACCTGCTCCTGTTTCTAAACAGTAAAACACTTGTGCCATGTAGCTTTACGGGAGGAGATACTGGTATAGCCATTTCAAAGAAGGCTGGAATGGTCCCACTTCAGATGGAGCTTGGAGGAAAAGATGCTTGCATTGTGTTAGAGGATGCAGACCTGGATTTAGTGGCAGCAAATATAGTAAAAGGAGGCTTCTCTTACAGGTACAAAATAATGAATTCGATTGACCAATCTACAGGTTAGAACAAAATTTGTCTTAGGTATCACAATCCAAATATTTTTGGCCGGGTTGACCTAAGGAGGAGCCCGACGAATTGCATTAAGAATTTATAGTTAGTTTTACATAGTGCTTAGTACATAAGGGAACTTTTACATCAGCGGAAGACTGCCAAATAGTGGAGTTAAACTACCAATACCCACCAAACCAAGAGTACAAGCTAGCAACTAATCATCTTGCGGCTTGAACAGACCAGATTTATCGCTTCCACGACAATTCAAATATGGCCACCACAATTCCTTAGAAAAGTGAAAGAAAGCAACCACTGGAAGTCATAAAAGCTTTCAGATAAGTTTTATCTAACAGAAGATGACATGTCGCTTCCAAGTTGTGTCATGTACACAAGATAGTGTTGTCATATTCCCCGGAAAAACAAAAGATAGTGTTGCCATATGCACATATTCTTTTACTTGCTTCCATCATTGTACCATAATATTATTTTAGATAGTTCTATACTCTCATATTTTGTCTTTGTGCCAGTTTATTATTTTGTTCTTGGTTTCTATTATTCTCCATACATTGCCAAAATTCTTACTGATTTGCACCAAATCTTATCTGAATTGTACTGATATCTTATTGCAACATAGTGGCCAGAGGTGTACTGCTGTAAAAGTCGTGCTGATCATGGAATCTGTTGCTGATATCGTGGTAGAGAAGGTCAAGGCCAAGTTGGCAAAACTGACAGTTGGCCCACCTGAGGCTGATTCTGATATCACCCCAGTTGTAACAGAATCCTCAGCTAATTTTATTGAGGGTTTGGTCATTGATGCAAAGGAGAAAGGAGCAACCTTTTGTCAGGAGTATAGGAGAGAAGGCAACCTTATCTGGCCGTTGCTACTGGATCACGTCCGGCCTGACATGAGGATTGCTTGGGAGGAGCCATTTGGCCCTGTCTTGCCTGTGATTAGGATCAACTCGGTTGAGGAAGGCATCCACCATTGCAACGCCAGCAATTTTGGGCTGCAGGTGCACACTCACATACATTAAAATGGATACTGATGAATCTTGATGTCATGTTGCAACATGAATACCATTGTACAGCTTATCCATCTGTGCATTACGCCATTTCAGGGATGTGTGTTCACCAAGGATATCAACAAAGCAATCATGATCAGCGATGCGATGGAGACCGGAACCGTGCAGATCAACTCTGCACCGGCTCGAGGACCTGACCATTTCCCCTTCCAGGTACTATTGTTACCATGCCATTAACTCGGTTTGGCAACGTTCCGTTCAATTAACTCTTGCTTTCTGCAGTTGTTTCTGATTTGGTGTTTCCTCTGGGGTTTGAAATACAGGGCCTGAAGGACAGTGGAATTGGATCCCAGGGGATAACTAACAGCATAAACATGATGACCAAGGTGAAGAGCACCGTCATAAACCTACCATCTCCATCCTACACCATGGGCTGAGGTGGTCATGTAGATGAATCAGATTTCACACGAGTAAAATGTAGAGAATTCAAATGTTTTTGTAACCACGTGACATTTGTACGCTATTTGCACTACAGTTCTCCCTGTATGTTGTTGGCTCCTTTACAATAAAGAATAAAGCATGTTGAAGTACGAGTTTTCTGGTTTGCTTCCCCCAGTGAATATCTTTCAGAGAATAAGCATTAAACAAAGCACAGTGAAGTATCGTGCAACCCGCCATAAGAGGTAAAGGTCGGCTGTTCTTCAATAAATTACTGTATGTGCATACTGAACTTGTAAGAACCAATGGTTAAGTCAAGCAGAAATTGTAAGAGGACGACAGATTTGGGCCATGGTAATGAATTAATCAAGGTACAAACCAATGGTTGCTGGTACATCACCAGCAAATGGAAGTTGCACTACTAGGAATAGCATATTTATATTCCAAGTCTCCAAGGTTTATATACACATTTGATGTACCGAACAACTGACAACAGGCGCTTGCTTTGAAAGCGCACTATTTTTAACATGTAGTGTAGCGAAGTAAATCTGTAAATGAGTAAATTAGCCTTTAGCCCACATGATTCACTATGGATCATCCTTAAACCTATCCTTTTACTTTGGATAGGTTAAATTTATCATTATTACAGTTCGACCAACCCGAACAATTTTTAAGTACACCTCAATGACCTTAAACACACGGGATCCACCCTCCGGTACACCCTGTAACTTGCCAAAATGGATGTTAGATATGGCTATAGAAGTTATTCGGTGCAATCTAAACTGTAACAATGGTAAATACCAGATCCAAAATAAAAAAATATAGACATAAGGATGATCTAAAGTGAAAGTTGGTAATAAAAGATGATGTACTCTTTGTAGATTAACTTTCAACAGCCTTTCTTCTCTAAAATAACTTTTGGCAACCACTCTGAAGCCGTGTAACACAATTCAACAGAGCAATTTGCAATCGAAATTTCGGGCGTGCGCCGTTGCAGTTAGAACTTAGAACGTTACTTCGCTAAGGAATATTGATCGTTTCTCTATGCAAACAATACTTTCAACTAGGCAACTAGCCAACATTATCGCTTGCATCATGCATAATCTGGCATGACCTTCTTGAGGAATTTGATTGGGTGAGATTCCTCAGGCACAAACTCATCAAAGGGAACATAGTATCTATCCTTGTCGTAAACATGGCATTTAGTCATTATTGTTTTCATCAACCGCCAATTCCAGCTGGCTTCATTGATGTACTGCACGTAGAAAGTATCAAGGTGTCAGGGGAGGATAAATGAAATAATGCTATCAAAAGAACCAGTGAGATTATCAGGGAGAGAGAGAGTGAGTGAGTGAAGTACCTCGCCCCAGTTCTGTTTTATGGAATCATAGGCAGCACGAAGGTTATAGCTTGGAATTCTTGGAGAAATATGGTGCGGAACATGTACATTTATGTCATGGCAAAGTATCTCTACCCTGTAAAATTCATTAGTCGGATATAATTCAACTCTAAGGAATCATGTTCCGGAGATAATTTTAGCAAATCAAGAGATTGGTTCAGCTTGCTCCAGTTGTACAAATGTTGCCAGCCGTATGAACCCTTTTATGAAAAAATATTCACATGATATCTCATATTTACCACATGCACTTTACTGAAATATTTATCCTATGCTAGTGCTAAATTGGGAGTAGAACTTACCCAATTGAGCTATTAAAGAAATAGAGCAATTTTATAGTACTTTAGTAGATATTGAGAGGTACCAAAATTTTACTGTAAAATTTAGTATCTTAAGAACTAGTACCTCCTGATACCTTTTCAAGGATTGTAAAATTGCTCAAAGAAATAAAACAAGGTTTATATGCAACTGTGACACATTCTACAAGATGTAAAGCCTATGTTCAATCTAGAAAAATAGTGCAACCACATGAGGGAAAAGTTTTCTTAATCTTAAAGATACAAATAAATAATGTATGAATTATTGCTGGCATTTTATTTGCAAAGTCAATATTTTATCATGTAATATTAACTAGCCCAGTTTTTTCCTGGGGTTATAGTCTAGTGAAAGTACAATGTATTTGCTATATAATTTATTTCTCATGCAGTTTCAATAGTGTTCTAATATCCAATAAATCTATACCATTAAAACAACGAAATCTGTTTTGATTTTTAACTTGTTTTAATAATATAATCGATCGTCCAGTTTTAATACGGAGACTATCTTGTTTAAAATATACTAAACATATCTTGCTACATACCAACTTGGTAACAAATATTCATACTATGTAATAAAACAAAAAAAAAGCAAAAGAAAATGAAATGCGTACCACCGAGGATAGTCACAGTGAACTGTGCCATTTAATTGTGCCTGTGCAGCATTCCACTCTTTTGATGTCTTGAATGGTATATGAGGAGCAGTGTGATGTACCATCGTAAAGGTGCTCATCTGAGGAGAACAGCTTACAGGTAAATAAAATGACTTGTATTATACAATCTAATCAACAATGCAAATTATGCAAGAAGTAATTTGAACACAAAATTATTATATGTTTAGGTTGTTCCCTTGCTCTGCCAAACTGGCGGAGCCAGTATATCAAATTATGGCTAGTTTAAACTGTGAATTAAAGAGAGTTTATCCCATGTTAGTACTGACATATGGATGCTTCTGATCAAAGCCATGGATTCTTGAGACAAATTCATAAACCAGCGTGTACTAGTAAATCGGTGCGGTACAAGATCCTGTCTGTTCCTAGTTTGTGAACACTGGAAAGGAACATAATAAGATCTAAATATATGTACCTAACTTTGGAGCTAAGAAACAACGGTGACAGTACAACATGCCACAGGGGTGGAAAATAAGTGTCACAGTGGTTGGTTCCATGGTCAGAGATATATTATATTTAAGTAGCAATTATCCAATTACCATGAGTTTCTACTTGCAAGTTAAAACTGGGCAAAAATAACATAAATATGCTTTAATAGCTAAACGTATCCATGAATGTGGACCATATAAAGATTTGCAGGAAATGATGGTGACAAAAAATCAGAAATATTACCCAAAAGTGATAAACCACCCATGGCATGAACCAGAACTTGAACCATCCAACTATTCCTGATTTGAGAATAATCAGTGGCCATCCAATTGCCATGAATGCAAACACAGATGCTAAGCTTATTTTCACCCTTGGGAGTTCATTTGGTCTGAATTTTTTTAGATCAAAGTGCCAAATTAACCTGACAAGCAACCATAGTGAACAGCAATGATATTGCTTGGAGAAGTTGAAGGAAAATAGTTCATAAAGAAAACGTTCATGATATATGAAAAGGTGTGAAAAAAGAAATACCAGTGAGAAATAGACATCCAAGGCCTGATAGGGCCATAACCAAATATTATCGCCTTCCTCAGAAAGGAGGATTTTTTTATCTCCTTTGGAGAAATAGGTTGCCATGCAGTGTCTTCTATCAACCTGGAGGTCATGCAGGAGGTAAGGATTTGAATGACCAAAGTACAACCTGGTTGGAAACGTTTAAGTCTTTCAGATTATAAAATGGCTCATAATCCATATGCACACAGACATGCAGATAGCAAAAATAAGTTGCCCATGTTGTTATGTTTGTTTTATTTGGACAATTGTTTCAGCACTTTTGAGATCTTAAGAACTTGAAGTGTGAACTATAATTAAAAAAGGCAGGTATAAATGTGTTTTGGTATCCCATATGCATTTAAGCATGACAAAGTCCATGGATGTTCTAACAGTGTAATGCATGAGCACACTGGGAAGAGCATTGTCTGAGACTTGGAGAACATTGAAGATGAAAAAACAGGTGGTATGTACATACATGTTTGTCTTGGCATGATGTTTGTCATGCTTAAATCTCCAAGGTTCATAGGGGTATATCAATGGCAAGAAGGCTAGAGTTCCAACAATATCTTCCACCAGCTTATTCCTCGAAAATGATTTGTGGGCACAATCATGACCTATGACAAAGAACTTTACAAAGGCATCACTTAAATTATGGACAATAAACCAAACACACAAGCAAGTATGTAAGACATGAAGGAACACAAACATATAAGCTTATAAATGGAGAGGAGGGTTCTTACCCCTGTTACTGCTGTACCAGTCCACGCCCAGGCTAAGGCAAGAAGATACCAGGGAGCTTTTGATATCAAGAAAATACCAAGAGCATAAGAAGTGACTGATATTAAAACAGAGGTCCAAGCTTTTACATCATCGATTTCAAATACCTAGCCAACAAGAAATTTCTCATTAGAGGAATTTGTGAATAGGAAGCAATAACAGCATAGCTGGTGTTGGTAGCTCATACCTCTTTAGGCAGACTATCCATTACATCTTTAAGAGTAACATTATCTGGCAACTGTGCTCCAATTTGTTTGAATCCATAATCTTCAGACATTTGCTTCCTTATTTCTTCATCATCTAACAAAGGTGAATTGACAGGCAGAACTGCTGCCTGCAACCTTCCTCTTTGTTTCAATGGTAAAAATTGATGACAACTCTGTCCTTTATATACAAAATCTCTCTTGACAAAAATTGTACCTGGTTAAACACGAGAATGTAACCTGTAGACAGCTCAACAGTATTGCAAAATAAGCATGATAGTAATTTAGTCAATACTTTTGAAAGGAGACTGCTGTTGTACGGTATCCCGTTTTGGAACGAGATGATTTTGATGAGGTACCAAATATGATATCTCACCAGTATCAGATCTGATATCACATTGATAATAACTGATTCTCCATAGTAAAAATTGATACCTAGTTGATACCAACTGATACTAGGCGGTATCAACTAATAATCGGTTGGTACTAACTGATACACTATTGATAATAATTATTAAAAAATATAAAAAAAAGAATCTTTACAAAAAATAAAAAAAATAAAGGGTCTTGTGTGACTGCACGACAGGCCATACACAATGTTGCTTAGTACATTTTGATGGGAATGTCACGTAGCATTTCCCCTTTTCATTTGTATATACACCATCGAACACACTACTAAGTAGTAATTGGGTAGTCATATGTTCTATTATCAATTTACAAATACAAAATTGATATAGCATCTTTAATATTCCACAGTTCCATAAGAAATCATCCAATGGCGATGGTTCATGCTATCATAGCAAAGAGGAAGGGCATGCAACCGCACATTGTGGCATTCACATTTCAGGAACTGCCGCATCATGAACTTCTAGCTTCTACCCCAAGACAATACCACTCAGAATCCAGAGCTCGTCTGATGAATGACTGAAATAACTATTCTTCTCTACACCTCTCGAAAAGCCCCCACCCCTCGAACAAAGAACACGGCACACCACCAGGGGACACCAGCATGACCTGCTACAGGAACAGGGCCGTACCTGCCGGGGCACCAGCGACTGCTCTCCGCGGGAACAGCCTCTTTGCCGGCGCCTGTGCATCAATAACCACGGATAAATGACACCACTCCACACGCATTCGAACAAACAGCTGGTGCGCATTGCGACAGGACAGGAGGCGCACAGAGAAGAAGGGCGTATACCGAATTGCCAGGGCAGCTGCCCACCCGCCGTGCGGAGGAGAGCTGCAGGGGAGTGGAGGCGCCGCTCGCCGTCGCCATCCCCTCCAGTGGCGGCGGGCTGCGGGGCGGGGCGAGGCGAGGCGGAGAGGGAGGGAGCGTGGGAGACGACGGCGGCGGCTTGGTTGGACGGGACGGGGGGGGGGGGGTAAGCTGGGATGGGTGGCTGTAAGCAGCCGCGCGCGCCGCAGCTCGCGGTGGTTGGTGGGCCGCCGCCTACTTGTGGTGGCGGGAGCGCTGTACCGACCCCGCGGCGGTGAATGGATCTGGAAGACGACACATGCGCGCCGCCGGCTAACGAGACCATTTCCCATCTACACGGGCCAATCCAATACCAACAGTCCAAACCAGGCCAGACAGGTCACAGCCCAACCGGCGGCCGGTTCAGGCCCAAATATTGGCGGCCCTCTCTCCCGTTGCCTGCAGAGCCGGACCCGCGGCGCAATGGGCCGATGGTGGGAAATTTAATCATTTGTCACTCTTACGAGTGATCTTAATCTTATGTGTCTATGACAGATGGGTCCGGACCCATATGTGAGTGGCAAAAAGTTAAGATCACTTATAAGAATGGCAAATAGTTGTGTATATTTGTCACGGGCGGCGATTCGCGGCCAAATAGCCGATGGGCGACGGTGCGAGCGTGCCAAGTGTGCAACGTGGTAGGCCGGCGGGGTGGCGACAAGACAGGGACGGCGAAAAGGCCGTGCGCGCGCACGACTGCACCGGGGTACGACGTCGATCGCCTACCCGGACCCGTGGTGCGCGGCCCCGCACGCGCGCGTCGTGGCGACCATACCATCGATCGCACGCGAATCCGCGGCTCCTTCCGTGGACCCCCGACGTACAAAGACGTGCAGCGGCGCCCGAGCCCGATCGATCGACGGCTCGACGCTGACCGTACAGAGAGAGTGAGAGGCGACAAGCGAGCGCCTTGACACTTGTCGCCAGCGCAGCTCTATATGTCGTCGTGGGAAAACCGAACCGTTTCAACGGTGCCTGTGGGCCGCACGCGACGCGACGCGACGTTTACCCGCGCGTGACAAGGTTGCCGACGTCGTCTCGTCCAGCTCGGTTAGGGAGGGGGCCGTTGGGCCGTTTGTCGATTTTTTTAAAAAAATTAATATTATTTTGATAAAAATTATAAAATTAAAGGTCAATCACAAATTTAGGGTCCTGTCGAACTGTCGTAATAAGATAGGACTTCTATCGAATGGCCAGCAGTCGACTGGGGAGGAGATCGGACTAGATCGCCAGTGCTACAATTTGACAGGGCCTGTCGAACTGCCCCTGTTCGACAGGGGACTATCGACCTACCCCTGTTTGATAGGCCCCCTATCGAACTGCGGCAGTTTGATAGACTCCTCTATCGAATTGCCGATAGGCTCGGCTGGCTTAGCAGTCGAACGGGTGATGGGCCCTATCGAACCTCTCCGTTCGATAGTCCCAGTCGAACATCCACCATTCGATAGACCTCTAAATTTATGATTTTTTCTAGATGATCTATACTGTTGTGATTTTGTCACCTTACGCTGTCAACTGTGGTGCCGCGCGCCGTGTAGTACAACTGTACAAACTACACGGCTATCGCCTCGTATCGCCCGGTGATCAAATCCTCGTTGATGAGTGCTAACCTCTGCCTAATTGCTGGCCGGCTCGCTCTCGCTGTCTACTAGAATAGTAGAGTGGTAGTAGTAAATAGTATACCAATAATAAGACGATATATATCTCTCTCGTTATTTCATTTTCACGGCTCCATTATTGCTTATTAGTAGCCGGCCAGCTAGCAATCATTGGAGTAATTGATGTAGCTGGAGAGTGTCACGCCAGGGCAGCGAAAGCCGTTTCGTTTTCGCGGTGTGACGAAGGCATGTAACACGCGTAAAACACGGTGAAAATTAGCACTTCGTTATTGTCATTTGTCACCTCTTTATAAGCAACTTCCTATGCATGCGCATTCGATGGATCAGTGCTATCCATTTTGTGAGCTATTCTCTCCGTTTCATATTATAAGACTTTTTAAACTTAGCTAAATTCATTTATATGCTAATTAATCTAGACGTATATATATATATATATACTACTTTAAATGTCTAGTGATGGTGGCAGTAAATCTGTCACTCCATTCCTATCTATAGTTCTTTTGTAATTTAGTTCATGGTATTTTCTGATATTATGGAATAGTTTATATTTGGTTTAAACAAGTGATATTAGTATAGATGATAAAAAATTTCGATAATATTTTGTAATACATTTCTATAGCAAAGCATAAGTATTTTGCTAGTAAACATATACATGGATACATAGATGAATCTAAATAAATCTAAAAAGTCAAATAATATATAGAATGGAGCAGGCATGGGTTTAATATAATCACTGGTGTACCAGCCGCACAGTATGTGTCTGCTCCAGTATTTCTTGCTACGGTGTTGATATTCATCCTCACACTTTATTTTATATCTTACCATGCAAATTTGGCTTCCTAACTTGTAGTAATAATAACAAGTTTACAGAAACCGGATCCACATTTGACTACGGACTAACGTTCATAATTTTACTGATGCGAAAGCGTACCAGCTCACGCCTAGCTACTAGGCATGTAGCCATGCAATTCACGTTGATGTGTGAGCGGGATCGATTGATTTATTAGCTCAAACAAGACAGATGTGCCGAATCGTATTATCCTGCATTCCTACTCGATCATTATGATAGGAGCATTTTTCCCATCCTTAAAAGAGATAATATGAGGTACTGCTATTTTCTCTGTAAAATTATGTTCTACTCCCTTCGTTTCACGACGTAAGACTTTCTAGCCTTGTCTAGATTCATATGAATGCTAATGAATCTAGACATATATATAAATTATATACCTTCATCATTTGATGAATTTAGATAATGTTAAAAAGTCTTACAATATAAAATAGATAGTAGTATCTAAGGTACAAAATTTTACATAGAAAATAATTGTACTTTTTGGTACCTTATCAGGAATGGTAAAATTGCTCTTATGCTAGAGAGAAAATGTCAGTTGAATTCTCCATCAATTTATAGATATAAAAAATAAAGCTGAAATTGGTTGTAACAATTATTTAACACGGGGCATAAGAACCAACTCATAATTCGTTTAGATTTATATAACACAGAATTTTATTAACTAAAAAAATGCTCCCATACATGTCTTAAGTTATAAGTTTTCTACTATGAACGAATTCTGTTTTTAAGACAAAACCATCTCAGCACAAGGTTGAAAAATGGTTGGTTTGCCGCCTTATTTTTTTCATACATCGTATTTTTGTGGGTGCCCATTAGCAAACTTACTTTCCCCTATTTTCTTCTATAGATAAGTAAGATGATTTATGAGGGTGATGAAGTAAAGTGTCTCTAAGTTCAATCTTAGCTAGAATCTTCACTTTCAACCATTGAAATGATAACAGTGATCAGAGACTTATAAGCAAATCATGGTGCATCCACTCCTACATACAAGGATGGCATCGTTTGTGTGCATGAGTGATCATTGTTAGCAGGCATCCAACGGCAGGCTTACATGTGCAAGAGCCTACGACTTCATTAACAAAAAAGAAGCATTGTGTGTATACCTCATCGGCGGGATGATCTCTTATCTTATAATGATGATGATGATAGAAAGAGCGATTTAATAGGAATGAAATGAGACATCAATAGCTTAAAAATCAGAAAATATGTAGGATGGCGTTCCGTCCAAGGTCCACAGCACGGGATAGCTAAAGGATGTTTTTAATATAACAGAAACTCACATCTTTGTACACAACCTCCCTCTCCCAACACGCTCGCGCACACCGCCCCACGCAATAGTTCAGTTAGGAACATCGATGACGTTTCGGTGGTGGGCGAATCCCCCGCACCAGCGATGCAGCGCTCGTCTCGGTGACATCCTTACTGTATTGGCGTCGTTCCTTAGGTATCAAAAATCCTGACACCTTGATAACCGGTTTTGATACCTTGATACTTTAGGTATCAGAATTACTTAGGTACCAAAACCCACATGCTAATAGAGTGATACTCATCAAGTATCAATCATGATACATTTAGTATATCAAGACAACAAGACATCTAGCTTAGTGACCCCATGATGCATATCTGGTATCAGGTATCATGTATCAGTCAAGATACCTTAGACATCGAAATGGTAAAATAGTAGAATAAGGAAAAACACATAAGGAATTTAGTTTTACACAAATGGCAATATAGAAGACACTTGTCAGGTGCATCACAAACATATGTTTGATACTAGTTTTTTTGACAAAATTTTTGGAAGTGGAACTGCAAACTCAATTTGGGAACGGAAGCTATGCCGAGGAGGAACTAATGGTGGTGACAAGGTATCGTCGGCAAAGCTGGCATGGGTCGGCAAGGTATCGCACACGGAGACGCACAATATCGAGTAGGAACTGTGGACAGTGCCGCGGCAGCAAGGTATTGTGCGCAATACCAAGCAAGAAATAATGGCAACGGTAAGATATCATCAGCGAAACTGGCGCTGTGACGAGGTATCTCACGCAGAGGGCACGATAACGAGCATGAACCGTGAATGGATGATGATGACGTTGTGCCAACGAGGTATGGCGCGTGGAGGCGCGCGGCACGAGCCGAAACCGTCAACGTTGGCATTGGCAACTTCGACAAGCTACAACGCTACAGGGGTAAGAGGGTATGGTTGCGTGGACATGGTTTTAGTATGCTGTATGTTGTGTTCTCGTGGTTCCGTAAAATAATAACTTTAAAAATAAGATAGAACAATCTATCTTAGGCTAAAATTGACAAACAATCACGTAGCCTAGAAAAAATAGCAAAAAGGACGATAGTTCTTTAAAAGATAACGATAATTGAATTTTCCTCGTTAATAAATATATATTTATAATATACTCTCCTTATAATCATAGATCGCCTGTAAAACAATTCTCCAGACCTCGAGACAATACCAAACAATAGGCCAACTGCCTGCGCTTATCCCGCTCAACCGTTGCATCACCGGACCACAGTTTTCCCGTATGCCCCCAAAAAACCACACCGGTACTGCTAGTACCCGTGTCCATCCGCCCCACGAGGGCGCGCACTAGATCCAAATCGGGCCGTCCATCTCGCGTCAGACGGTCCACCCTTCCCTAACCCCCTCAATCATAGAGCCCCCGGGCTCCCCGACGCGCGTCGCGACACTTGCCCCATCCGCCGTGCGATCCGCATCCGACGGTCCAGAGGTGGGCGGAGGCCGTCCTAGGGCGGGCGCCGCCGCCCTAGAGTCGTCTAGCCCCTCCACGCCGCCGCGCACCTCCTCACCTCATATAAGGCAGACCGGTAGACGAGATCGCAACAAGGAGAGGGGAGAGAGGCGAGCCACACCACACGCACGCGCGGCGCACCGCGAGACCGCGCTGAGTTCTCGCATCTGCCGATCTCGGGTTTCCGCATCGGCTCGATCGAGGCGGAGGCGGCGGCGGCGAGGAGGAGGGAGACGCCGGAGACGGTCCGGGCCCAAGGGAATGCGGAGCGATGAGGTGGAGACGAGGCTCTGACGTCACCGGGCAGCGCAAGCTGCGCGGCGGCCGCACCTGCCACCGCAAGCACGTCGAGGACGGGTAGCCGCTGGATCCTCTCGTCGATCTTAGATTCTTAGTGGTAGAGTAGATTGATTGCTAGGAGGAGGTCAGATTAGGAGGAGAAGGAGGAGGAGGAGGGAGGAGAGGATGGAGGCGGTGGAGGGGGAGAAGAAGGGCGGCGTGGTGCTGCAGGGAAGGTACGAGATTGGGCGGGTGCTGGGGCGCGGGAACTTCGGGCGGGTGCACGTGGCGCGGGACCTCAGGACGGGGAAGAGCGTGGCGATGAAGGTGGTGACGAAGGAGAAGGTGGTGCGCGCCGGGATGGTGGAGCAGATCATGCGAGAGATCGGCGTCATGAAGCGGGTCTCCCACCCAAACATCGTGGAGCTCCACGAGGTGATGGCCACGCGCACCAAGATCTACCTCGCGCTCGAGCTCGTCCGCGGCGGGGAGCTCTTCGGCCGGATCGTCAGGCTGGGGCGCGTCAGGGAGGACGTCGCGCGGCACTACTTCCGCCAGCTCATCTCCGCCGTCGACTTCTGCCACTCCCGCGGCGTCTACCACCGCGATCTCAAGCCGGAGAACCTGCTGCTCGACGAGGCGGGCAACCTCAAGGTGGTCGACTTCGGCCTCAGCGCTCTCGCCGACCACGCACGCGCCGACGGCCTCCTCCACACCCTCTGCGGCACGCCGGGCTACACCGCCCCCGAGGTGCTCCGCGACAAGGGCTACGACGGCGCCAAGGCTGACCTCTGGTCCTGCGGCGTCATCCTCTACGTGCTGCTCGCCGGATCCCTCCCGTTCGCGGACGACAACATCGTCACCATGTACAGGAAGGTCCAGCGCGGAGACTACCGGTGCCCGACGTGGTTGTCCACCGATGCGCGCCGCCTCATCCCTAGGCTGCTCGACCCCAACCCCAGCACCCGCATCACCGTCCCGCAGCTTGTCGAGACGCCGTGGTTCACGAAGACGTCCATCTCCAAGCCTATCAGCATAGAGCCTCCGGCGGCCGATCCTGCTCCGGCACCGGCATGCGCGGCGCAGGAGGAGGGCGAGAAGGACGAGCCGGAGACGCTGAACGCGTTCCACCTGATATCACTCTCCGAGGGGTTCGACCTGTCGCCGCTGTTCGAGGGGGACTCAGCCAATGGGAGGCGGGAGGGCGGCATGCTGTTCGCGACGCGGGAGCCGGCGAGCGGCGTGATCTCCCGCCTCGAGGCGGCGGCGGCGCGCGGCGGCGGCGGGATGCGGGTGACCAAGAGCGGCGCCCGCGGCGTGCGCCTCGAGGGCTCGGAGTCCCGCGGGACCAAGGGCCGGCTCGCCGTGGCGGCCGACATCTTCAGCGTGGCCCCCTCGGTGCTCGTCGTCGACGTCAAGAAGGACGGGGGCGACACACTCGAGTACCGCTCCTTCTGCAGCGAGCAGCTCCGGCCGGCGCTCCAGGACATCGTCTGGGCCGCCACCGACCCCCCGGGCACCGCCGCCGTCTGATGCCATCGCCCAATGCGCTCGCATTCTTTCGTGCTTCCATCGTAGTAACACCATTGTTAGGAGTCCGTGCTTCCATGTTAATACCATTGTTAGGAGTCCAAAAGTTCCATTTCTGTCACAGTAGACGATGCTGTTCTTCGTCCACCTGTTCTTGATTCGATTGCGACGTCCATGAACTAGTATCGCTGTTTGGTGGGGCAGTGACAACAAGAATCTGTATCTCTGCCTCGATGCAGCCTTTTTGCATAATTGCATTGTTTTTGTGATGTTCTTTGCTTACATCTGAATATTCCGCGTCTTCTCTGGGACATCTCTGCTGCATTTTTTTTCTCTGCTGCATTATTTGCTGCATTATTGCTGTTTATATATTCAGACTCCGTGCAATGCTGCATTATTGCTGTTTATATATTCAGACTCCGTGCAATGCAGCCCTCGTTCAGTCTGCAAATTTTTTTAAAAAAACATCAAATCGGTTATACGAATACATATTAGATTCTGTTATAAAACCGTGGGACGAATTTTTTGAGCCTAATTAATCCGTCATTAGCACATGTAGGTTACTGTAACACTTATGGCTAATCACGTGCTAATTAGGTATAATTAGTTTTAATATTCATGTATATTTAATGCTTCATTTAGATGTCCATATATATTTAATGCTCTATTTAGATGTTTAAAAATTCGATGTTATGTTTTGGGAAAAACTTTTTTGAACCAAATAGGGTCTCCTCACCAAAAAGATCAGCTCGACAGTAAATATGTTTCACAGCTTTATCAATTTCATTCTTATGGGGGTAAAACCGAAACGAAAATAATGACGAAATATGAAACCGAAATTTGAGCTTCAGAGAAACCAATTTTCTTTCCGCTAGTTAGCGCGAGGACACAAGTTTCCCTTCTCTTTCTTTGAAAGAAAAGAGAAATACACTAATACTGCACCTGACGAAAAGAAATATGCATCAAGTTTAGTTTCTGCACAATCATCAGCGAAATATGCATCAAATTTAGTTTCTGCACAATCATCGGCTTAATTAGTAGATTTCTCTGAAGCGTCGCATAGACGTATACAATTAACAACTGATTCACGCTGTACACAGAACGTTCTTCTGTCTACATCATCATCTCTTTATGTAGCATGCTAGTAAATATCTAACGAAGTGATTGCTTTGAACTTGTTCAGAGCAAGCTCCTCCTGTTAGGCTGTTACTCTTCCCATCAGCGCCTCTTGTGACTGACTCTTCACATCAGCTGGCATGCTTTATGCAGTTCCACGTTTTGCACGTGGGATAATAAGGCAGCTTGGATTCTTCCAAGCCGATGTCTCTAGGACCTGTCCCCAAGTACAATCATCTTTTCTTTTTCAGTTTGAGGTTTGAGATGAATCATCTTTCTTCTGGGACTTGCCAGCTTCAAGTTGAATACCTGCCGTCAATTGAACTGCCCCCTAATCTGTAGACGTTTGTAAAAAAAAAAATCAAAAATAGATTGATGCGATTTTCTAAAGCAACTTTCATATGAAATATTAATATATGTCATTTAGCAGTCTGAGAATTGTGCGCGCTGAAAACGAATGAATCTGATTTAGTTATCATGTGGAAAGAACGCAGCCTTAGTTGTTATTACCAAACGGAGGTTATCCATATTTTCTCATTTTCTATACGTACGCTTCCCAAATTGCTAAACTGTGTATTTTTTATTAAAATTTTCTATAGAAAAGTTATTTTAAAAAATCATATTAATTATTTTATATTCTTATAATTAATAATTAATTAATTATATATTAATCTATTAGTACTTTTTCGCGCAGCGCCAAACGCCGCCACAGTGCTAGCAGAACACTTGGCCATTGAAAAAGATGGTAGGTATTGCACCCTTCATTCTCAGACTGTAACTCCTCGGAGGTGGGAGATGCTGAGACTCGAGAGGCATGTGCAACGGCGAACCTCTTTCTTACTCTGTGAATCTGCGATCAGACAGTTTGCAGATGACAAATAAAAAAAACTAGAGCACAGTTAAACAACAGATTAATCGAGATATGAAGCCAGTACATTGTTGCTGGAGTGAGCGTGCATGCGGCTGGGCATGTTCAAGAAACATGCTTGTCAGGGTATCTCCAAACCTGATTCTTCTGCCGGGCAATCCCCTATTCCTGTCCACTAGTGTCCTGTGCTCACTGATAACCCTTCATTTCTTGATCTGTTTTCTGCCACAAAAATAAGATAAGCTCCAGAATGCGCGCGGCTAACCTTATCACTGCATGATGTTAGCTGTTACCCCCATCCAGATCGATTTTGTTGTTCTATTAATTGGTCTGAATCTATCAAATGAATCAGGCTTAGGAAGTACACACAACCTTAAACAAGGAATAGACAGGGTAAAACGACTAGCTCGGATACATGCAAACAAAGATTTAGCATACTTGTTTGTGGAGCTCTGAAATTTTTTGTGAAGATCACCTCGTCCTTTTGTTTTCGGTTATGTTTATAACCTAAAATTTAAACTATTAATCTTAAATTTAAAGTTAATTTTGAGGTTTTTTCACCGTAGTTTATTTCTTAGCTTTGGTTTTTAGATATAATATATATATATAATTTATTTATAAATTGTTTTTCGTTTGTAAATATACAGTAAAAATCCCAACAATCAACCCGACAACTTTTGCTCAGGCATAGCAGCCCCTTGCTGGTTCTTTTTCTGGGCAGACAATCCTTCTATGTTGCAAGATAACTAGTGGCAGCGAGGTGCCTGAAAATGCATGATTTTTTCCTTTGGTTGCATATGTCTGAATGTTTCTCTTGTTCTATGAATGGACATATTTAACTTGTATTATTGCTTGTATTATTGAATCGATCTCTACATGACAGGGACGGACAGAATCAGGTCAGAATGAAATGACATACATATAAGAGAAAACGTCTAGTAGTCTTAACTCAGCACATGTGGCCAGCTAGCTAATTGCGTCAAGAATTATAATTCTCTCTTACTGGTGACACTGTATCACCTTGCAAAACAAAACAAATGGCGAACCTTTCTTCAGACAAAATGAGATGCACCAATCTGCAATAATGTCATTTTTTAAAAGCAGATAAGAGACATGAACACTGTTTCCTAGAAGACAACCCCTGATTCATGCACTGAACACACGGCCTGAACGTATAATCATAGGTGCATCTCATGTTCTATCCAGAAAGGGATTTTTTTTGGGAGGAAACATCATGTTCTTTTAAAAAGGATTATCAATTGGTGTCTCCTTCTAATAGGCTAACAGATTGAATCTTGGTTAATTTTCCTAATCA
The DNA here is from genome assembly GCF_000231095.2 of Oryza brachyantha. Lineage (NCBI taxonomy): Eukaryota > Viridiplantae > Streptophyta > Magnoliopsida > Poales > Poaceae > Oryza > Oryza brachyantha. Next base: position 13,214,361 of record NC_023170.2, read on the forward strand.
AATATCGATTCCCATTGATGAGACACTGTTCAATTATTGTACTTTGGGTCCATGCATGTGTCGTCATCTCCACGGTGCCTTGCTTTCACCTACCATGGGACTGTGACGTTGAGCACACTCTGACAGGTGATGACTTCACTTGGTGTTCCAGGGCTGCATAACCCTGCTTGATTATGTGGCAAATATCTAAACCACTTCAAATAGTGGTAGCGGTGGAGAAAATTTATGATATGCCACTTCATACATGTGTCATCTATAAAATATCACTTTTTACTTGACACTCATTAAAATGCCACTCTCAATCTAACATTTTCCAAAAATTACCACCTCGGATAATTTCAGTTGTTTTTGAATTTTTCTTTAATCTAACCGGTACGCAAAATGTCCTTTGTGCCCCTGTCCTATTTTGGATAGATCCAGAACAAATCAGGCAGATACAAAATGAGACGAGAGTTCGAGACCGAGCTTCTACCGTCACCACCTCGCCTCCCACGGTCACCGGCGTCCTCTCCCGACCGTCGCCAACTCCGGCTGCCACGACTTCCCCCTCTCTAGACGTTGTGCCTCCCCCGGCCTCGCCATCTTCAGCCGCCATGGCCTCCCCCCACCTCGCCGACTCTCCGACCTCCTGGCTGCCACCACAACCCCCAACCGGCGCGGCCGCCCCCGGCCTCGCCATCTCCGCTCCGGCCACCGTGGCCTCCCCCCACCTCGCCCACTGCCCCAGCTCCTCCCCCCGCCACCACCACCCCCGGCTAGCGCGCCGCCACCCCCGGCCGCCGCGGCCTCCACGGCCTCTCTGGCCGAGGCCGCTTCCCCCGAGCTGGCAGCTGTCTGTTTTGTTTACAAAATAGAGCAGGGGCATTTTAGCTCTTTCACATGTCATTTGATTGCTAAAATAAAACAAAATAGCTTCAAATACATCATAATGACATACTATGAAGAATGTTAGATTGAGAATGACATTTTAACGACTGCCATGTATAGAGTGGCATGTCATAAATTTTCTCGGTAGTGATGGTAGGAGTGAGGCCGCGTTCGGCTCACAGCTTCCTAACCCTAGATTCCTCATTTTCGGCACACATGTTTTTTAAACTGCTAAATGGTTTATTTTTTACGAAAATTTTCTATAGGAAAGTCACTTTAAAAATCATATTAATTTATTTTATATTTTTTTATAATTAATTACTTATGTACTAATCTATTACTATGTTTTTCATGCCAGATAACTAATCCTCACCTTTCCACAGCCGAACGCGGCCTGAATCTGTCACCATTACTCTGACAGTGAAGAGTTGGAGAGAGAGGAATGCGGTGTTAGAGTTGGAAGAGGGATGTAGTGGGAGAAGATGATAACTTCTATAAGAGGACAAGGTAGTGATAAATATAATTTTGAGTTAATTTCAGAAAACCCCAAGTTTAGGAGCCTATGTAACACATAAGCACAGGTTCTAATTACTTTCTCACATAACATCATGTATACAGTCTAATTAACAAAAAACCACAGGTTTAAGAGGTGACGTGACATGCAGGCAGTGACATGTCATCCTTTCTCCACGTCACTTTGGGCCTTGCCAGGTTAAAGTGCAGCCTATAATTGACTCCCGCATCCTTCGCTGTTGTGCATGCGAGAATCTTCACTCATCTTCGTACACAAGTTCCTTGATCTTTGTCCTCCCTTGTGTGATGGCCTCCAACAACAATAGTACAATTAACCTAGCTGGAGGAGGAGTAGAGGAAGGGGAGTCACGGTGTGCGAAGACCAGTGAGATGGATGCAATCAATATTTCTAGCAGGTAAGAATCAACCTTTTTCTCGAGATGATCATCTGAATAGAAACTAAGAATGATCAGGTTTGGGATTTGCTAGCACACTCTAATTCATGGGTTTTTACGGGGAATAAATGGATTATTTTGTTTGTTCTGCTTGCTGTGTCATCAAATTAATGCTGAAAAAAATTCAGATTAGGAGATCTTAATTAGGGCATTGCATAAAGCAATTCTTGTTGTATTTGTCTTTGTGACGGTGCTGACATTTGATTTCCCATCAATAGACCATATTTTTGGTGCAAAGTCAATTGCACGACAACAGGTGCAGGCAGTCCCCATCTCTAGCATGTGTTGGCCCTAATAGGCTGCACTTCAACCTAGCAAGGCCCAAAATGACATGGAGAAATGATGCCATCTCACTATCTGCATGTCACGTCACCTCTTTTAAACCTATGATTTTTTGTTAATTAGACCGTATACATGGTGTTATGTGAAAAAGTAATTAGAATCTGTGGTTATGTGTTACAAAGGCTCCAAAACCTAAGGTTTTCTGAAATTAACTCTATAATTTTTGTTTTTTTTCTTCTTTCCAAAACATGCATAATGTGATTATTTAGAGAATGGAAATGTTTTGACGTGCATGATGCATTTTTTTATTTCCCATTTGGAGCTTTAAATGTATATGATGTATTTTTTTAAAAGAAATCTCGTTGCAACGCATAGACATTTTATCAGCGAGGATATGGAATAATGGAATAATCTTGCAGTGGAATTATCGGAGTGGTGGAGGACGGCACTGACGCATCCGGTGCAAATAGGAAGATGCATTAACATGATAATGTGGATGATGGATTGGTAGCCTACTGTTGCTAGCCAGTTTTGGGCCATGGCAGGTGTAAAAAGAGCTTGGGGGTACATGACATTCAGATAGGCAGAATGGCAAATAATCCAAACCTACATGAAGCATTATATGAGCGTAATACTTGGGAAACTCTATCTGTTTTTTAGCTACAGTTGATCATGAATCTTTTTTTGACTAGATCATGCAAGATTGATCATAGAAGTTAAAACAAGTAATCAACGGAGACGTGTGATGAGCGTAGATTTTTATGCCTCGGTGTTAATGTTTTCACTTATATTTATGCTTATTAAGGTATTCTTGTAATTAATAGTAATTTATTAATAAAACTTTTATTAAGCAAAACTTTAAATTTTCAACATAACATTGGTTTTTGTATCTCTCAGAACATGTATATAAAAATTTATTTATAAATTATTTATTATTTACAAATATACCGTTTAGTTTTTTCCACGAAAACCCAAACAATTACCCCGTCTCACGTTTAGAGGATAGATTGACTTGATATTCCTTCGATGCGAGTACTACGTTTAAAGCCCATGAATATGGTGATGCAGCAAATGTCGGCCTAGTGTAAACGAATTGGATCCAATTTTGCATCAGTTACATGGGCTCACGCGCTGTGCTAGGCCGAATTCTCCGTGAAGAGTGGCCCAAATAAACTGTGAGGACGTAGAATGGACGGCCAACATTGCACATCAGATTTCGGTTCATTCGGATCAGCCGCCCAATTTGTTAGTTTATTTTATTAATTTTTCGCGGTTCGTTTAATCACCTGGTTTACCTCAAACATCGTATGTATCATCGTGTTGTTGGGCGGACGTGAAGCCCTAGGGATCAGCGAGCAGGATCGGTTGTTCGTCCGATCGATGAACCCAAACAGCTCGACTGTCTCGAGGACGTACAGTACGTACTGGTAGCTCTCTGCACGCATCAGCAAAACAAGAAAACCTGCTGACCAAAACAACGTTGTATCTAGGATTCTGTTAATTAATGCAAACTTGCAAGATTTGGATTTTTTTTTGAGAAATAACATCATTTTAATAGAAAATCATAAGATTAGAGATCATCCGTGAAAAATCACAATTTTAACACCCTGTCAAATAGTGAGTGTTCTGTTGGGCTAAATCGAACACCCACAGTTCGACATGGCCCACCACCTAGCACTGAGGGGCCTGTCGAACTGCTGAAGGTTGACAAACCCCACATCGCCCTAGTCAAACGATGGTGGTGTTCGACAAGCGCATGTGAAGGACGTGTCGAACACCACCAGTTCGATAGGCCCTATCGAACACACTCACCTATCAAACTACGGCAGTTCGACAGCCCTCTAAAATTGCGATTTTTTATGGATGGTCTCTAATCTTACGATTTTCTATTAAAATAATTTATTTCTAAAAAAATTCTAAGATTTGGCTCTCTCTATTTTCTCTTCGTGGATCGCTTTCGCGCGTGTGTCTGATACGTACGGAGATGTCCTCCTATAAATTCGCTGATATAGCCGCAGCAGCACGTACCATCGATAATCGATCGATCGATCGCTCTGGCTGCAGAGATTTTTATAACTTGTTAGCTAATTAAGAGAGAGAAAGGATCGCGCGAGAGAGATGAGCCAGAACCAGAAGACGTCGTGGCCGGAGCTGGTGGGCGTCCTGGCGACGCTGGCGGCGACGCAGATCAGCAGGGACAGGCCGGACGTCGCCGTGGAGGTGCTCCCGCCGGGCGCGCTCCTCACGCCGGACGTCAACGACAAGCGCGTCCGCGTCTTCATCGACAACAACGGCCTCGTCGCCAAAACCCCCGTCGTCGGCTAAGCTTCAATGCATGGACAGTCCACACGAACGCCACGCCCATGCTGCCATGCATGCTGCTGCTTAATTTCTTCTTAATCACATATGTACCTGCATGCAGAAAAATAATGGAATAAAGTGGCGTCCAATTTATATATGTTCTTCCGTTCGTGTCGGACCTGTCTCGGTCTATATATGACGCGAAATGATGCAGGCGTCTCGCCAGCAAATTCTTCGCTTCGCCGGCGGCGTGCCACTGCCACCACCTGGTCGGCCGGCCAGTTCAGCTTATTCGTCCCCCCCCCCCCCCCCCCGGGCGCAACGGCGCGCTGGCCGGCCGGCGGTCAGGTTGCTCCCTGATCGATCCCGCGGCGGAGGAAGCGAAGAGCGGCCGCCGCCCGCCGGCCGGAGCGGGGCATCACATCTTAGTGCTCACTCCCACCTCCGCCGTGTCGCAGTGTCTCCGGCTTTCGTCGTCCTCACCCTGCTTTCGTATATCTGTTCTCCACCTTTACGTGGGCCGGATGTACATGAGGCCCATATAATTTGGGCCGAAATGTGGCTAGCTGCCACGAACGTGAGGCCCGTATAAGTTGCCCGGAACGTGATAGCGACGTGCGTCCGGCTCATATGGTTTGGTCCGGAACGTTACTGCCAGTACGTGCCACCTATTTGTGTGATCTAATTTTCACAGAAAGTAAAATATATGGCCGGTTCTTAAATTTACAAATAAATGTTATCTAGGTTCATAAATTTAAAAATTATACATCTAGATCCTTAAACTTGAGAACGAATATTATTTAGATCTGTAAACTTTTAAATTACATATATATTTAATGAATCATAGTTCGTCCAAACCTTATTTGACTGAAGCTGACTGTGAACGTGGCATTCCACATAAGTACTACATTTGCAAATAACTCCGTCTGAGATCAACTTTAGTTAAATGAGATTTGGAGTAGCTATGATTCGTTAAACCAAAACGTTGAAACTAGATGTGCAACTTTTAAGTTTACATACCTAAATAACATCCGCTCTTAAATTTAAAGACCTAAATGTGCAATTTTTAAGTTATAATGGGCCCACATGTTAGTGATAAAAAATAAAAAATATAGGACCCACGTGGGGCCCACATGTTAGGGGCCCTCACTTCCTCCTGATATCTAGGACAATAGCCAGCGAGGAGAGGGGCAATGGCAGGTAAGTGAGGAGCAGAGTGGTGGCAACATTACAGAGCTCGAGCTTGAGGATGATATGGTGGAAAAGGTGGCACGAGCGAGCCTAAAGTCAGATCTCAAGGAGCTCTTGGGCCTCAGCCACTCATATCTCCAATCCCCCATAAGAGACCCCTCCAGTGCTACCCACTAGTGAACTCGACCGACGATGGTGGTAAGCTAGTAGGAGATCCACGAGTGAAGGTGATGATGACCATCATAGCATTAAGGTTCATCGTCACCTACCTTATCGTTGACTCCTTGCGCCTCTCAGAGAGAGGACACGACGACTGGTTACACCCAACCAATCTCGTCTCTCCTCTTCCTACAACATGTTGGTGGTCAAGGAGGCCGAGTCATCACCAATATGATGGTTCTCCATGTTGTCTGTCATCGCCGTCGCCTTCCTTTGCATTGCCACCGATCTAGTGGGCTCAAGCTAGTGCAGTGCTTGCCAATGACTGTCGTTGCCTTACTCTCTATGTGCCATTGCCAGTTTGAGCCTCTTGTTATTGGTCATTAGGTGAAAATAGGTGAAGTAAAGAGTCAGAGAAAGAAGAAAGAGAACGCCTGACATATGGGCTCATATGTCATTGACATATAATTTCATGATTATTATTATTCTTTTATGTCACTTATTCTGATTAGATTGTCATGTAACCTCCATATAGAACGAAGAGAGAATATACAAGATAGGTGCCATATCAGTAAAAAATTGTCCTCGGTAATGCCCTGAGACGTACTGTATGTACACTGGTATTCACTGATACTAGAAGATTAAGGATGTAATAATTTATCTGATTTTATGACCACTTGGCCTAGCAGAGGCAATAGAGTGGACCTTTTCCGTTTAAAAATGATCGCGATGGTGCGGCCTGTAATAATAGTTGGATGGGCCGATTAGCTGAGACTTCAGACTTGACAGGACACTGTTTTTTATGGTATCGAAACTGTTGTAAATAGTGATTTAATTAATGTGCTTCAGCATCCCCTAGCTGAGAATAAAGCATTCTGAGTTTCTGATCCTGACATAGGCTAACAGAGTAACAGCTACAAACAAAGTGGTTTCCAGTGGTGTTCCTTTCACCAACCAGGGTAGGGTGGTGCATAAATATATCCGATTTTTACGGTATTTGATCTTTTTCGAGAACATATTATAAAAATAGATTGTAAATTTATTTTAAAAAATAATCCGTTTATTCTGCACGACCTCTAAACAGCACGGGATCATTTCTCTCCGTGTCATAGGATTGACACTGAGTTATTGTCTCCTGAATAGACCATACTTAGTCAGCCAGGTTTTCACTAAACCCTGGCCCGGAGATGAAGGACCTCTATCTATTCAAGGGAGAGGCGGAGCAAAATGATCTATCTTTTATATAAGTTTTGGAGCAACTCCATTTTCATATTTACTTCTTAAAAAAGGGTCAAATAGCGTAACATATTATCTAGCACATTTCTACATCATTTATACAATATTTAGCTAAATTAGTGCATTAATATTTAATACATAACCAATCTCTCTTACACACAGCTCGGCAAAGTCCATGTATATTGTAGTGTGTCAATTCTTATATCCCTTTCTTCTCTTTGCTCTACCTAAGAGATCAAAACTATAATATATCCAATTTTTATAGCACAGATATATTATTTCTTATCGTACTCGCTCTGAGTGTTCATCCATATATTCTCCCCTTCCCCTCACCCCACCCCTCAAAAAAGCTTCAAACGGTATATAGCTCCACCAACCAATAATTAGATTAAAACAGGCAACGCTGTTAGAGGGTTTGCCGAAATGGAAAAATGTACCAAAGTATACTTAAATGTGCATAGTGCACTAAAAGTATAGGGAAATAAATTAAGATGCACACCACGATAATGTGTCACACGACATTTGTCGACAAAGTACTTCACCTCGAAATTCAATATATACTTGGAGATATAATAAAACAAAGTATTCTGTGAATACCAACGATGTGCAACATGTATGATTAATTTGTGCAGTATATATATAGGGTCTGAATCCGTTTTTGTTCCCTGTGTATATACATGTGTGTAGAACTTTTTTTTGTGTGGTCTTACATGATGTTACGTTACCTATCTCAATTTCTTTTCATATTTCAATGTTGATCGCACGATAGCTAGCAATTAACTCACTGTTGCGTACGTAGCCCATGAGATTCTCTTGCTATATATGGTTTGAGGCCGCGCTACGCCGGAATCCGAAAGTGGTTTTGTGTGTGTGTGTGTGGTACAAAGTGCACCCGGGATGCTTCCAAAAGCAAAGATTAAATTGTAGGATGAAGATCGAAATAGAGTTAAACACACCTATCAGAAGCCAGCCGGTATGACGAAACCAAACGCATAAAGCTTTGACCCACAGGTCGGCTGGGAGCTGGCCACTGGTTGATATGTCAGTGTAATATCTGCAAACACATAAAACTAGCATACAGACGTGATATACTCTGTCTGTTATGAATAGAAGTATTTTTAGATTTTTCTCTAAATATATATGATATTATCATAGTACTATCGTGTTACACAATTATCATTTATTCAAAGTCCATTCCATTTATCCAATTACCCTTTTAGTCACATAAATTCCTTATTTATTAAATAGTATTGTTGTTTTTTCTCAACCTTAATCCTTACGAAACAACCTATGTATTCTTATATTTTGGAAAAAGGTACAAAACCATTGAATAATAAGATATAGTGAAAAACAGTGACAACTCAATGAAAAAAAGGAACACAATTTGTGTCAACCACTGATTGGACCATGCAATAATCAATTATATCTGATCTCTCTCATGACAATGTCACTAGTATAGCTAAGTAGAAGCTATAAAAATTGTCACAATATCTATAGCTAATCTAATAGTCCACTAATATAATAATTAGCTATAGATATATGTTAAAATAATAATACTCACCATATTTCTTCCAAGAGCTTTTAAAAGCTCATGCTGCACTTGGCTACATATTTTTAGTCCACTTCTCTTTTCTTCTTACTTCTAACTCATCGTAAATCTGAGATAACAACTTCTTATAATCTAGTACCATTTATTATACTTACTCTTGTAAATGCAAACTTAAGAAATCCATATGATAGATCAATCGTCGTCCACACATTGAAATGTGGACCTAGCGGTATCAATCAATCTGTGGATAGGTGTTGCCGAGTGGATGGGCCAGTATGACGGAAAGGCATTCAAGAATTTTTTTTTTCTTTACAGAGAACCTCATTCCCCAGTCAAAGCACGACAACGTGATAGCACGACATGTATCTCTCCAGGATGCCGCAGCAGCCAAACCCTAGCTAGCTAGAATTAAACAGCCGTATATATATGGTATATCATGAGAAAATCAGGAAAAGAGATATGGGCAAATTAATGAGAGGATGAATTAACCCATTGATAATCTCTTTCCCCCGTCTATATAATGCGGTGCGCACCAGGCTATGGCCACACACCGGCCACCAATCAAGGGGAGGTCTCCATGAGACATGCACAGATCTGAGGCCCGGCCCCCTTTCTTCTCCCACTCCGGCCGGCCGGCGGCACATCTCCGGCCAGCCGACTGGTTCTCTCTCTAGCTTAGCTCCCCTCTTCTCTCAGTTTAGCTCATGGGTTTCTTTGTTGATTTTACGCTGGGGTGTGCGCGGTGGCTTGTATGCATGGGGCAGTTGACAGAAGAGAGTGAGCACACAGCGGCCAGACTGCATCTATCAATTAATCCATCCCTTCACCTGGACAAAGATAGAGATAGCTAGCAGATGGAGTAGCTAGAAAAAGAGGAGGCCATGGCGACATATGAGATGATGTTGACGATGATACAGCTGCCGCTGCGTGCTCACTTCTCTTTCTGTCAGCTCTTTCCCCCACACTCTCTCCTCTCTGCTGCCAACACTGCATATGCATGCATGCTGCTGCTGCTGCTGCTGCTGCTACTCTCCCATTATCTACTGCTCCCTTTCGATCTCCTCACTCTCTCTCTCTCTCTCTCTCTCTCTCTGTCTCTGCATATGCCGTACGCTCTCCGATGAGATAAGGAGAGCATACTGCTGAATCAGTTCGGTTGTGGTGGGCGGGACCTCGTCCTTATCTTGTACTGCAGGCTGGCGGGCCGGGTGTGCCCTACGTGCCCTGAGCTCTCTGATCGAGGACGACGACGACGACGACGAGGAGACGGCCGCCTTGGGAGACTCTTATTTTGGCATAAGCTGCAGTACATGGCCGGCTTTGCCATAGTTAATATACAGATATAATACTCCTGTTTGCTCTTCTGCTTTGCAGGTTTTGTCTTGGTTGATTTCCCAGAGATCTGGGGGGAGGAGGTCGAGACGTACCCGCACCCCGGCCCCCTCGCGCGTGACGATTTGATTAACTTGTAATTGGAGTTCTTGTCTGATTTGAGCGCGGTTAACCACGCGAGGTTGGCTAGCTGCAGCTAGCTAGCTGCTGGTGAGAAATATATCACTAGTGGATCCCAAGATCTGATGTGTTATTGATGCTTAATTTTGTTTCAATTCTACACCACTTCTCTTTGGAACACTAGCTCGCTCATGCGTTTTTGTGGTGTCATCTCATGTGTGCTGCAAGGGGACAGGCCGGACAGCCATGGCAAATTAAAGAGTCGGTGCCTTGGAGGAGCTAGATCTGACTAGCTAGGCTGATCTGCACGAAGAACTAGAGCATCCATTGCTACTGCGCGCGGCTTCTTGCCAGATCTGGAAACTGCGGTATGTACTCGATCAGTCGATCTCCTGCTCTTGAAGATCGATCTGATCCCACGTTGTTGCTTAGTTTCGATCTGTTGGTAATTTCTTGAGCAACTTCCGTTAATTTGTTCTTTAACACCTGCTTGTTAGGTTAAAGATGAATAAGATGCATATTACTGCAAACATCTTCTTGGTTTTTATGCTCTCTTTTGATTCATCCTGCATATATATATGCACGCAAACCCGGCCCTCCTCTTCCTATATATAGAGGGCACAGCAATATGCAAAAATTCGGTGAGATTTTTGTTTCATGAGATGAGATGTTTGGTCATCAGTTTCATGATGATGATTATTCAGTACTACGATTTTGTATGGCTTTTAACTGCGTGGAGATTTTACATATATACATCTAGCTATCCAGCACTTGGAATCTGTAAGTAACATCAATTAATTCATACATGATATGTTATCTTTAAAGCAAATTAAGATCAACCCTCTAGTTTCTTTTTAATATTTTTTATGCATTAATCAAACAGTTATGATATGGAATGAAATCTCCCCTAGCTTATTTCTTTTAAAAACAGTCTCGCAGCATTAATAAGGAATAATGCAGAAAAAAAATCAGTGCAACAAAGGACTGCAGCCAAGTTTTGCTCATCTCCAAAATAAATCAAGGAGGAAGAGCAAGGTGGTGTATGTCATGGGGAAATATATATATATATATATATATATATATATATATATATATATATATATATATATATATATATATATTGTGTGTGTGTGTGTGTGTGTTAGCTGGGGGATATAATACCGGGAGAATACAACATATATATCTGTAAATACTTGGCCTTTCTGATCAATCTCTTTGTTTCATTTGCATGATCTTCAGAAAAAAAGATATAATTTTCGCAACAAATTTATAGCAAAACTACATACTTTTGGATTTTATTCCAACTGACGATTGTCATGATATATCTATCTATAATCATAAATCGATTTTATAGTAAAACTACCGCTTAGTATATACTTCGGATACTATGGCCTAAATTTGTAATATTTTGGTAACTTTCTATGCATCAAAACTCTACAGTTTTTTTGTGAAATATACTCAATATTATACAATATGATAAATGTTGTGGAACTGAAATAATGTACATATGCATGTTGGGTCAGTTTGACTTTATTGGGTCATTTTACCTTTATCGTTCCATACTATACTTAAGTCAGATAGGAAAGTGGGCTTGGCAAAGTGAAATAACTAACCAAACATCACAACCTAAATTGTTTGTTTGTCTTGTAGGGATGGTTCCCAAAATCGCGAAAACAATGACGGCTTTCGTGGTAGTGCCGTGGTAACTGCCCTAAATTCAAATAAATTTAAAAATAATTTTAATTTTTGTATTAACTTTTGCATGTTTTCCACTGTTTAGCATGATAAGGGCTTATGCTCCTAGGTCATGCACATGAACTCACCCCTTGATAGTTGCCACGGTGCTGCGGACCATAATGCCACACCGACTACTTGTTTTTTGTCGTTTTATCTTCTCAATTCAATTTTAAAGCCTCATTTTGTATTTTGCACCGAGTGTTGAAGTTCTAGAGACGGCCCTGGTTCCTATATACATGTGCATATCATTTACATGGATGTCGTATCTAGCTAAATACCTCTTTTGTCATAATTTTTTCGCTTGTGTGTTATACGGCAGAAGCTGCCATTTCCATATAAAAATAGACAACTCTCCGGTCGTGTATTTTACTATTAGTAGAAAAATGATATTTTTTTACTTTGTTAATTATTTGATTAGCAACATTTTGTAGTTTTGTTTTTTTGCAATAAAGACCACAGTAAAAAGGACAATATTACCTTTTTAAATTTTTAAAGCACCTAATATTATTGGTAGTATAATTTAATCTAAAATATAGCTAACTACATTGTTCAAATTGTAATATCGTAGAAATTATATAGTTAGTGATTCGTAGAGAAACAAGATTGAGTTAATAAGTTGAAGTGTTGATCTTCGTCTTACACCCGAGACCGGTTTGCAATATTTCAGAATTTGTCTAATTTTCTGCTTACACTGTCAATTCACTTGCCTAACATTAAAATTGGAATTGAACACTTGGTGATTCTATGTCATTACAGGGAAACTTGGTAAACCACTATGTTATTACCCAACTAGACGGGAAAGGGATGCGCAAGTCCAGGGTAAGAATTGTGCCATTGACATGCGTATTGTCGCCTGTTGATGTTATGTCGATGGGGCTGACTCCGGTGCATTTTACTGGTAGTAGAATTTAATTCCACAGTTGATCTATTTTTATTTTACGGCTGTGATTAAATTATACTACCAACAATATTATGTATATTAGAAATTTGAAGGGATAATATCGTCCTTTTTATTATGATCTTTATTGCAAAAAAATACAAAATACTACTAATCAAGTAATTAACAAAGTAAAAAATACCCCTTTTCTACTGGTAGGATAATATTACTAGTAAAATGCGCCGAAAAGTTGCTCTATGTTCATTGCTTTCTCTGCTGATTAAAGCTAAATCACCATATATATTAAAAAAATATTTACTCTTTTTAATATTATGTTAAACTTCAGACGCTTGTTTATACTAGCAGTAACGACACTGTAACATTAGTTCTCAATTGCAAGTATTCCCTCCGTTCCACTTTATAAGACTTTCTAGCCTTATATATATATTCTTTTACATGGTAATAAATTTAAACTCATATATAAAAGATACATATTTATATATAAAAAATCTAGGTAATCTTAAAAGTCTTATATATAACAGAGTGAGTACGTATGTAAGACATGTCTCTGCGCCTATTTTTGGCCAGCTTGTTGGTTTGCTACATCTCTATCAAAATGCTAGCAGCACTTTCGCAGCTGTGGAGATATCGATCGCCATGTGGATGTGTGTGTGTTCATCACGGTGCCAACACTTTGCTGTAGTGTACAGATATTGATCGCCATGTGGATGTGTTCAACATGCTACTATTAACACTTTGCAGCAGTACAGATATCCATCGCCATGTGGATGTGTCTCGCTATCAGCGAGCTATCCTATCCATATACCCCAGCTGCAACAGACAATCTGGCACGCGTGTTGCCAAGTCTGGACGTGTGGACGATTGAACTCTGGATGAATGCATGAACATATGAGTCAGGATCCACGTTTTATTGGTCCCTAGATATGTAATGTGAACGAATGCATGATGGATTGATTGATTTCCAACATTTGTGTGACGACTTCTGCACTCTATCTTTTCATTTTTCTTATATTTATAAGCTAAAATTTAAATTTTCAACCTTAATTTTAAAGTTGATTTTAGGGTTTTCACACTTAAATTTATTTTTCAAACTTGACTTTTAAATCGCTAAGAATACATATATAAAAAATATTCATAAAATTATTTTTGTTTGTAAATATGCCGTTTAGAGTAAGCAGCTCTTCAATCAAAATACTACACTCTCTCCCATTTTGATCAATAGACGATGCCATCAAATTTTGGACGTATCTGTGTTCGTTTGTCTTATTAAAATAATGATAATTTATTTTATTATGACTTGATTTATTAATAAATATATTTTAAATATTTGCACAACTTTTTGGATAAGATGCATGACCAAATATATATTTAAAATTCAATGTCGTTCTATTAAAACCATTGTTTAGAACAGAAGACTAATAAAAATATACATGCAATATACTTTTGCATATTCTAGCCACAAGTTTATCGGTCAATTACTGTGTGTATTGATGTTTTTTTTTAGATAACAGAGATATTTTTGTTGAAGCACAATATGTACGTAATTATTGTGTATACTGGATACCATTTCAGATTAGCAACCAATTAAAGGACCTATTGATTAGTAACCAATGCAGTGACAATGTGACAGGAATTAAGCCGCTTCAGAATTCAGATACTCCGTATTTAGTTCATCCTGCATCCTCTTGTTCATCTGACAATGCATGAACTATATACACAACTTAATGCAATAATTTATCGGTGCAGGTGCACGTGATCCATGAATTCTGGTAGATGCAAGAGACTTCCGAGACTTTGTTACTATATCATTAGCTAGCTTATCATAGATATATGCCACAGCAGTATACATTATTATTTTGTTAATTAATTATGATCTTGTTAGACTCGCAAATCTTAACCCCACAATAATCGTCAGACTTCCAGCACACTGCTGAACCACCAGCTGTATTAATAGCAAAGATAAAGGAGGAGGCTAGCTAGGCCTGATGTATGGCCGGGGCAAAATTAAGCTCAGAGGCCAACTCATGCCGCAAGAAAAGGCCCAAGCGTCTCACTTGTAAAATTTAAAAAAAATCCTTTTTAAACAAAAAAATATTTTCTCCATTCCAACATAAGTAACTACTTTGATCAATTTCATATAAATTAATACTCAAAAGAATAGCATCTATGCTTCTATCTATTTACCATTTTTGGTGATAGAAAGATGTACAGTAATACTTTGATTTTTTTAAAAAACTTTTAATTCTCAACTTAGTCACTTATTTTGGAACAATTTTTGACCAATATAATCACTTATTTTGGGACCAAAATAATTCTTTGAACTCTTATGCCAAAATAACTTCAGACTTCGAGAAATACTAGATGGATACCCCGCACGTTGTTGTGGGAGAACTGTGTGATAATATAGTAGATATGAATTTTTTTAAAAAAATCTTACCAACTATATGATTTTTTGATATGTTTATATATTTTTGTGCCTTGATCAATTATCCATAAGTTATAAATGGTTGGGTTGTATGATGTGTTTTTTGGAAAAGAGATGCAATTTACACTCTTAATGTATCATTCTAAGTCTAAAAACAATTAAGACGATGTGATTTAATTTACACCATTGATGTATCATTCTAAGACTAAAAATAATTAAGATGATGTGGCTTAATTTACATCCTTGATGTATCATACTAAGGCTAAAAACAATTGAGGTGATGTGACTTCATGAGAGAAGAGAATAACATTAACATTAACTTTATAGAAAGTAGGGACTCCTTCAAGAGAAATTTAACATTTTGTCACTCTTATGAGCGGCCAAAACAGATTTGTCACTCGCTGTATATAACATGTAGGTCCAGTAGCAAATCTGTTATGAAAATCCGTAAGAGTGGCAAAAAGTTAAAAGCCCTCTCCTTCAAAGGCGAAATGAAGTAATTTCAATGCTAGATTGTATTTTGTAATGGAGATGGACTTCACTAAATAATTATAAAAAATATAATTTTTCAACAAGATAATTAATACAAGATATATAACCCCATAAATTTGCAAATTCAACTTCAACTTCTATAAGTTAAAAAAAATTAAACTGAAACTAGTATATGCACATTCACAATTATATTTGTTATTTTTTACAACATGTATAAGTTAAATTTAAGCTTATATATTTGTGGAGTCATATAAATCATATTAACCTATATCTCAAACTTTTTCATATTTTTAATAATTATTTAGTAATGAACGGATGTAGCATCTCATTTCGATTTGATCATGCATTCATATGAACGCTTCCAATTCAGCGTGTAAAATGAAACATGGAATAAATAGTTTTCTCCATGCATCATGTTAATGATTGATCAATAACCTTTACGACTTCCTAAGATCTACCCAAATTCAATCCGCGCGAGTGTTAAAATGTTACCAAAAGCATCACTGATTTTGCTTGCAACACTCGTTCATGCATGATATGAAAAATATGATGCAGGTAAAAAAATTCTTCAGAATTCAGACCGCGAATTGCACGATGAGAAGAATCAGATGCCATGCTGTTCTTGCGATCTTGGTGATGATATCATCACTGTGTTCTTCGACCAATGCTCTCTCGTGGAGCATCTTCTCCTCATCATCGAAGAAGTCATCAATGGCGCCGCCGTGTCTAGACGGCGACACGGTGGCCGACTTCTCCATCGACGGAGGCGGTGGGGATGTGAGAGGCGAGAAGCTGCTGGATAACGCGCGGCGCAGGATCGCCGGCGCCCGCCAGCGCCGGCGGCGTGCAGATCACCTGCTGGAACGAGGCGTACGCGTACCGGAGCCTGTTCGCCAGCTGCGCCGACATCATGGCCGACAAGGAGCGGCAGTCCAGGCTCGCGTGGCACCTCAGCGGCTGCTTCCAGGAGGACACCGACCGGCCGCCGCTGCCGGCGTGAGACGCCGGCTCCGAGATGGTGCACTGCCGCGAGCGCCTCTCCGACTCCCAGTCCAAGGTGTTCCTCGCCTTCTTCCTCGAGACCAACACCCTCTGCCACCAGCTGCAGTAAGCTCGTCGTCTTCTTCCTGGACTCCGATCAACTCAACTCCATCTCGACCAGTCCGTCAATGGCGACGTGAGAATTCTTGGGCGGCGTGTTGATGCATGTGCAGGGCGGAGGCGTTCAAGCGCAGCACGGAGAGGCTCGTGAACGAGCTGTCACGGTCGGCGAGGTCGGCGCACGAGAAGCTGGAGACGATCGAGGAGAGGTCGGGGCAGCTCATCCGCGAGTCCGACCATCTCCGGCGCTCGCTGTCGTCGATCAGGTCGCAGACGGAGCACCTGTCCGTGGCTTCGGACGATGTCAGAGCCCGCATCGGCGACGTGCTGGAGAGCTCGCTGGCGATCGTCGAGCGGTCGGAGGCGATCGCGAGCGCGCAGGCGGAGCTGAGGGACGGGCAGGCGGCGATGAGGGACAAGGTCGCCGCCGGCACGGCGCAGGTTGAGGCGTCGTACAGGATCATCGGCGAGGAGATGGGCAGGCTTAAAGAGGCCGCCGATGACGTCGGCCGCGTCGTCGGCAGGTCACTGGAGAATCAGAGGAAGCTCTTGGATGGACAGGCTAAAGCAATGGAGGGGCTCGATGATCTCTACAGCTTCCAAGCACAGGCTCTCCAGGAAAGCAGGTGACTAGTTCAGCACAAAGTTACAGTCTTTCGTCTAAAATCATTATCCCAAGCGACTTTGAAATTTAAAGTTTGAAGCTTTTAAGAACGACTAGCTGAATGCCCGTGATTTACAGTGGGATTTCAATAAAAAAAATTCATCGTATGTCTATGGATTTGTTATTTAAGACTTAAGTGACTTAAGATTTCTGACAAGGTAAATATACATATACGATTATGATTAACACTTCATTATAATCCTCCATCCAAAGCATTGTGAAAGTGACAAGAAAAAGGCGAAACAATAACCGCTTAAATATAAATTAGAACCAATCTTTCGTCGAACATATCGCTAAAGAAAAAAGAAAAAAATAGAGAAAGAAATTGTGATGTCGGATTTCTAGCCGAGTCCTCCATCAATGTGTCCGGCTGTTCACGGTAGAGCCTCTCACGGTATCACCGCTAGAGCCTCTCACCAAGGTCTTTATTCTTTTTCTTTGGGCAGAGTGAGACTAAACAAACTTTATTTTCTCGGCCCAAAGCCCTTCATCCTTGCTTCGTTTTCCTTTTAGTCGAGGGACGTCAAATAGACCTTTTTCTAGCCCAAATTCTGGCCCATCGGCATTTTACTTTTCTTCGTCCAGGAGGACTTAAAATAGACTTTTTTTCTAATGTCAGCCCACAATCTCCTTCATGTAACAAGCTCATCCGCGTACCTAGGCCGCAACCTGGGCCTGGGCCA